>NC_140419.1:13447004-14742004 GCF_965140295.1 Lepidochelys olivacea
TGCCGGTAAATCCTTTAAGTTACTTTCACCCCTGCATATACTATAATGGTGTTATTTGCAGTAGAATACTTCACGGTCTGTGATTTTAAAACTGGTTATGGTCTAACATTACTGGAGGAAGGGGAAAAGGCAAGTTAATCAGGAATGATGCAGTTGTAACAAATGACACAGTATTGTCAAAAAATCTCAGTTGATACAATATTGGAAATGACACAGATTAGTTTAAAGGGAGATTGGGGAATTTTACATTTTAGACCCTTGCCAACAAGTGTTGGTCTATATTTTAGGCCCCTTTATTGGAGCCTGATTCTGTACCACTGAAGTCAATAAGTGCTTTACCACTGACTTCACTGGGATCAGGATTAAGCCCCTGGAGATCAGTAACCCAAGCGCTAACCTCACAGCTGGGAGATTACGTCTCCTCAGGAAATACAATACAAATCTAGTGCATACAATAAATTGTTAAATATTGTTGGGAAATACAGAACACACAGTTCATATGAAGCAATTCCGACTGGTTAGGAACCACGGTGATGGGTGCTATTGGAAACACGATGAGCGAGAAGAAGTGCTATGGCAGAAGAAAATGGTGCCATGCCATCTCTTTAGAGTAGGTTTGGAAAGTCAAATTGCTCACCTGCCCTCCAGCAGACAGCTCCCTCCACCTAGTGTCAGCTGAAAGGTAGAGAGTAAACACTTTCCTGTGTTAATAGTGTATGATGAAATGTGACAAAAGCAAAGTTGCATGCACTCTGTATCAAATCATTGCAGCTATAGAAGTATATTTATGAAGTACAATATGTGGAGAAATAAAGACTCAGAGTTGTAATAAACTCCCTGTTTTCACTTTGGGAACATGCTCTTGTTAAACAGCACTGACACAAAATTGCACCCTTTGGAGAAATTTTGCAATTTTTCCCAGGTGAAATTTTTCTCCGTTCAAACAGAAATGTGGCTGTTTCCATTAGAAATTGAAAAGCCTCCTTTTTATTTTCAAGGGCAAATTTGAGGCAACAATAAACTATTTAGGATCCCAGACAGCAACGACTTTTCCAGTCTGGAAGTCCCAGTGACGTCTGATCATTTTTTCCTGCAGCTCTAATTCCACGCTCTTCATTGTTAAACCTGTTTCTCTACACGCTCTAAATTTTATTGCATGGAGTTATAATAATCTATGGATTTAAAGCCCTAAGGCCCAGTAAACTTTAGCCCTATCAGTCACCTGTTTTGCAAAATTAAATGACTTGCATTCCAGTTGTCCTGTGTGCACTCACATTCACCCCAGGAGCACAGGGAGGTACAAACTGCACCTGCTTCACCCATCAATAATTCCATGCTATGCAGTGGTAGAAGTATTACTGTTTCTCTCAGACAGGGATTCCATTAGGGGAATACTGCTTTATGTTTCAGATGAGAGATATGCTTAATCTATTTGGGTTGTGCTGGCTATTCTAGGTTCTCTGGAGGGGTGGGAATTGTGGGTGGCTTGCACTACTATGATTGCACTGCTGTGAATCCACAGCCTGGGTTCTGCCAATGAAACAATCAAGCCCTATATCTTAAGAACTTCCCTAGGATTCTTGGGGTTTGATTCTCATTTACGCTAAGGTCCCTTTATACCACTCTGGGAGTGAAGGGGGGCCGTAAAGTGGATGCCATTATAAAGGTTGACAGTTTTGTTAACCAGGGTAGTACCACACCTAGTTCTATAAGATTAGGCACTTCATTTCATAAACATTCAAAATGTTTTTGGTCAACTCCGTCGACTAATTCAAATCTTTCTGAATCATCTGAATTGTTCATATTAAAAAAAAAAAACCAAGCACTTTTTATTGAAATTAAAATTCTCCTTTTCCGGTGCAGAAACAGGATAATCAAAGGTTCTTAACTCTCCCAAAACCTAAGCAACATTCACACTATATGCATCATCCCCAGGAGTAAGGATTGTCTCAAAATGTTGGACTCTACCTGCAAGGTATCGAGTGCCTCCTCCTTTGTCCTGCATGCCCTGAACACCAATAGAATGAACCCACATCCTTCAACTTCCTCTCCCCAGACATAAAGGGGAAAGAACAAAGATGAGTTTGTTGAGGAGCTGTAACAAATCTGGGTACTGGAGGACTTAAGGGTGAACCAATGAATTTTAGGGTACTGCAGTCAATATTTTTCTGAGCATTCGCAGCTCTAATATACTTACAGCAGTGGGTGTTCCTCACCTCTGAAAATCAGGCCCTTCGCATTTTGCAGGAGGTGTTCAGCACTTTGCAAGACTGAGCCCTTAGTCATAAAAATATATTTTACATACAAAAATACAGCAGATTTCCTTCTAAAAATCAAATCTTGAGTGTTATTCCTCTCTTAGTATGTTTTTACACATTCTCAAAGAGACATTTGGGATATACCATGAACAGTGCAAAAGACTGTTTTATAGTTATTCGAACACACATGGTAGTACCTTTAAACACCGATTGGAAAAAAAAAGTTGAAAAAACTTTCAATCTCAATGAAATTCTGGTCCGACTTGAACTTTTGCTTAGTGAATTGTAAACAAACTTCTTAGAATGCTGAGAGTTTTCTCATTTCTTTCCAGCAAAGGCAGTCTCAAACACATCAAGTCCTGCTTTGAAGTAAACCTGAGCTGAATTGATGCTGTTCAGCACCTTTGACAAAGCTGCTTGAAGGGTCTCATTTGACTGACGTAGCTTGCAGTGTTCCAGTGCCTCTAACAGTACTGAAAATTGGCTCATCTTTTCATCCAGCCTGAAAAGAATGTTTCTAAAAGAGAACAATGGAAAATGGTAAACACTTTACTCAGACAGATGAAAACAATTACTTCATCAAAAATCATCAAGGATCCTTCCAAGTACCATCTACGCTTTACAAATGATACATATTATCTACAGCAAACCTAGCCTGCAGCACACTGAAAAGATGAGTGCATATTTATTCTGGTTTTTTGAAAGTGCACCTGTCCATCGCTTTAGGTGCATGTACACTAAAAACATTTACAGATCCTCTGGAAGAACACCCAAACTCTTCCTTGCCCACTCAGTTATTCAGGATTCAATTGAACTCACACGCTTAGGCCCATAACACCTCTCTTGAAGTATCTCACGTTCGCAGCGGGATTGCGTTTATTCCCCCTTTTAAAAGATTTTAGTTATTACTGGGGAGCCTATATATGAATGAAATATTTTCTTTCCTTTCTGCTCCTATTGCTTATTTCCCACTTCAATGTCACAGTAGGGGGAAATCCTGGTCACACTGAAGACAATGGCAAAACTCTCACTAACTATAAAACAGGAACATTATTTCACCCGTAGTCTTCTGTGACATCATCACCAGTACAACCATCTTTAGTATCGTAGACTTAAGTCGGAGAATACACTAAAAGGAACAGCAAAACTCTTAAAAAACAAAAACTTGTGTTTTCAGGCAACATCCTTAGGAATCAAAAAAAAAAAAAAATAACCAAAGAGAAATACAGACAACATAAAAGATGAGCAGAATTATTTATACAGAATCCAATCCTGAAGTTGCTATTGCAGGCAAACCTACTACCAGATTTCTTTGGGAACTTTGTCTGTGTAAGGTATTGCAGACTGAAATTAAAGCTGTTCAGTGGTTTTCATGAGACTTCTGTAGGTCTTTAAAAGCAGGCTATAAATGTTATCTAAATGCAGTAGTAAATGCAGTAATTATTATACCAATTACATAATCATGTAAATATCACAAAACTCTACCCTAGTGGCTCCTTTGATTGAAAACCAAAGTGTGTAAAGTTTCAGATAAAAAGGCCGTAAGTGATTCTATGCAGGACTTTATCCAGAAAAACACAGGGAGGAAGAAATCCCATAGCATGAACATGAAAACAAGTAACAAAGAAAGCAGGACAGCTGAGACACTACATTAGTAACTTAATTACAAGACAGGCCCAATGGCAACTCCAAATTAGTAATAAAATTCCCATGGATACTGACCTGGAAGACAGAAGACTACAAAAGCGTATCTTTTGCAGATTACTATCAGAGTCTTCTAATTACCAGTCTACAAGAGGGAGTGGTAATGAAGTGGCAGGATAAATGGCAACTCAGAACAGCCACTTCTGTTCAGTAGTGTTTTGTGTATAGCAGTGTGTAACAAAATGATATAAATAAAGAGTGACATTTTCCAAGTACATGAAACATCTCAGATCTTTTAAAATGTATTTCTTACTAGCCTTACCTATTTCTAATTCATTTGCTCTTACAGGGAGTATTATATACCCATGCAATAATTAGCATGGTACCGTAGGAATTATAATCTTTGTAAAAACAATGAGGAGTCCTTGTGGCACCTTAGAGACTAACAAATTTATCTGGGCATAAGCTTTCATGGGCTAGAACCCACTACTGTATTTTCCACTCCATGCATCTGATGAAGTTGGTTCTAGCCCATGAAAGCTTATGCCCAAATACATTTGTTAGTCTCTAAGGTGCCACAAGGACTCCTCGTTGTTTTTGCTGATACAGACTAACATGGCTACCCCTCAGAAACCTGATAATCTTGGTATCCTCCAACAGGACAGCACCTAGCATATTTTGAGTGCTACACCCAAAAAATAATCATTATCAACATGTGTGTGGGAGGGGTGGGGGGGAAGGGGAAACGGCATAAGTAAAACTGTGCAGTGCCCACTTCAAAGATCTGTTTAACATGCTTCTGTTACATGTGAAAAGGATGTACCATAAATTCCAAGGTGACTGGATTATGCTGCATGTAGTCACAGGACTACTGTGTAGTATAATGAGTGAAATCAGTGCATGCTGATAGCCAGAGAGGTGGGTTTTTTTTAAAGGTGAGTTGAGGGAGCACTGACAGCCTTGCACTGGGTCCCAGAGCAGTCATGCCCTCAGGGAAGTCACAGGAGAATGAGTTATGTAGCATATCTTACTACTCCTTGAGGGCTTGATCCTACTTGCCCTGAAGTCAAGGCTTCTGCATTGACTTCAAAGGGAGTAGGATCAAGTTCTTTCAGAGGATATGTGCATGCCCCCCTCATGTAATGTTCACAACATACTACAGCATACATACTGGGGAGACTGAATGCCTGGTCATACTCTCAAACCATCAAGCCACACAACCCTGTGGGCACTGGCCAGCACAGAAGCCAGTCACCTTCCTTCTTGATGGGTATGTTGCAGTCCTGTCTGGCACCCTGTGAGGTGGGAAGAAGAAGCTCACTGTACGCTCTCTCCCCACTAAAGCATCCTTCACATGAAATAGAGGAAAATAACACTGATAATTTAAAATTATTTCAACAATGGCTTTTTTAAAAAAAAGGTTAAATTATGCCAAGCAATGAAACATAATGATGGCATTAAGGGATAAATTTTAAACTGTTGAAGTCAATGGGAGTTCTCATCGACTTCGGTAGAGCCAGGAGTTCATCCTAAGTACCTAAAAGCTTTGGCCCTGTAATCTGGATTTAGGTACCTAGATAAAGCTATAGGACCAGATCTTCAACTTGTGTAAATCTTTATATGTCAACTGAAGTCAATGGAGCTATGAAAATTTACATCAGCCACGGATCTGGCCCACAGAGAAGAGATGGCAACCTAAAGATGGCAAGATTTTGAGGTCAATTAGAAAGTACATTTTTGAGGCATATAGGGACCTATCTTTACCACACCCACCTCGAGTATTAAAATTTACTGTAAACAAGCCACATGAATAAAACAGATTGTTTATCTTTATGAACATCTACTGGGATCTTAACATATTTTCACTCTGCTGCAGTGATTCCAATGGCAGATTGGTTACAGGCTACTATTTAAGTAGGGCTGTTGATTAATCACAGTTAACTCATGCGATTAACTCAAAAAAATTAACTGTGATTAAAAAAATTAATTACGATTAATCACACTGTTAAACAATAGAATACCAATTGAAATTTATTAAATATTTTAGATGTTTTTCTACATTTTCAAATATATTGATTTCTATTACAACACAGAATGCAAAGTGTACAGTGATCACTTTATATCATTATTTTTAATTACAAAATGTGCACTATAAAAATGATAAACAAAAGAAATAGTATTTTTCAATTCACCTCATACAAGTACTGTAGTGCAATCTCTTTATCGTGAAAGTGTAACTTACAAATGTAGATTCTTTTTTGTTACATAACTGCACTCAAAAACAAAACAATGCAAAACTTTAGAGCCTACAAGTCCCCTCAGTCCTACTTCTTGTTCAGCCAATTGCTAAGATAATCAAGTTTGTTTTCATTTACGGGAGATAGTGCTGACTGCTTCTTATTTACAATGTCACCTGAAAGTAAGAACAGGCATTCGCATGGCACTTTTGTAGCTGGCATTTCAAAGTATTTACGTGCCAGGTATACTAAACATTCATATGCCCCTTCATGCTTCGGACACCAATCCAGAGGACATGCTTCCATGCTGATGATGCTTGTTAAAAAAATAATGCGTTAATTAAATTTGTGATTGAACTCCTTGGTGGAGACTTGTATGTCTCCTGTTCTGTTTTACCCACATTCTGCCATATATTTCATGTTATAGCAATCTCAGATGATGACCCAGCACATGTTCGTTTTAAGAATACTTTCATAGCAGATTTGACAAAATGCAAAGAAGGTACCAATGTGAGATTGCTAAGAATAGCTATAGCACTTGACCCAAGGTTTAAGAATCTGAAGTGCCTTCCAAAATCTGAGAGGGATGAAGTGTGGAGTATGCTTTTAGATGTCTTAAAGGAGCAACACTCCAAAGCGGAAACTACAGAACCCGAACCATCAAAAAAGAAAATCAACCTTCTGCTGGTGGCATCTGACTCAGAGGATGAAAATGAACATGTGCCAGTCTGCTCTGCTTTGGATCGTTATCAAGCAGAACCCGTCACCAGTAAGGAGGCATGTCCTCTGGAATGGTGGCTGAAGCATGAAGGGACATATGAATCTTTAGCGCATCTGGCACGTAAATATCTTGTGATGCCAGCTACAACAATGCCATGCAAACACCTTTCTCACTTCAGGTGACACTGTAAACAAGACGTGTGCAGCATTATCTCCTGCAAATTGTAACCAAACTTGTTTGTCTGAGCAATTGGCAGAAGTCGGACTGAGTGGATTTGTACGTTGTAAAGTTTTACATTGTTTTATTTTTGAATGCAGTTATTTTCTGTACATAATTCTACATTTGTAAGTTCAACTTTCATGATAAAGAGATTGCACTACAGTATTTGTATTAGGTGAATTGAAATATACTCTTTCTTTTGTTTTTTACAGTGCAAATATTTGTAATACAAATAAATATAAAGTGAGCACTGTACAACACTCTGTGTTGTAATTGAAATCAATATATTTGAAAATGTAGAAAACACCCCAAAAATATTTAAATAAATGGTATTCTATTATTGTTTAACAGTGCAATTAATCACAATTAGTTTTTTTAATTGCTTGAGAGCCCTATATTTAAGACAAATACTCTTAACTGACCGGAGTACAAATCAACACGTAATGAGGCATTTTTAGTTGCCTGGTGAATGTAAGAGACAGGAGAGCTTTCATCATCATGTAAAAGAAGATCTTAACTTCTGCAATAATAATATAATTTAGGAACAGTTGATCTATTGCACAGTATGGTGGAAGCTTTTTGTGATTTATGACAATACTTTAAAAGCATAACAAGTAACATTAGAAGTATCTTTAAAAAAATTCTTCTATGGATTCTCACCAGGATCTTATATTTTCCAATTACTTATCTCTGCATTGCAAACCATACCACCTGTTTTTTGCTGCATATAACGAATTCTCTCTTTATAAATCCTTTACAAAGAGTCAGCAAATAGTATTTCATTTTTGTATCTCCAAGTTTCATCAAATGAAAAAATGGCTATAATGTTTCTCAGTTTTTGAATTTTCATGTATTTTCCAGTCAGTAAAAAGTGTTTTAATTAAAAATTACAACTGCTTTGAAAAATACCTACTCATTTCACTTGCATGCATTAATATTGATATCCAATTGCTATACATAGAACCATACCCAAGACACCTACGTTTACTCTATGTAATTCAATCACTAAAACATTCTGTAACTGAAATCATTTTTGTAGCCTACACTTTTAAAACAACATTAATTCCACCCTGTTGCCTAATCGTTTAAATATCTTCCTTCATGTTTAATTATTTTGATCTTAAAAATATAATTCATATAGTCAGCCTGACCCACACAAAACACAGAGAGACTACTAAAAGGAAAGTGTAATACATTATTGATGACACTAATGAAATTACAACACACATCACTCATCTTAATGGGTCTGTTTCAATGACACATCACAGTGACCTGAAAAGTACAGCATCAAACTAGGACACTTAATTAATAACTCCAGACAGTACTACTGAAAGAGATAAAGCATCTTCATATAACTGACAAATCAGTCTTAATAACTAAGGCAAAGGGGCATATGAAATGAATTTTAAAAGAAAGGCATCTATAGTCCTTACAATGAGTCATTTCCATGTCTGCAAGCATGCCTGTCACTGATGGAAATAATGACTTTGTATTCTAATGTTGATTTTCATTATCACAACTGGGTATGGAATGCCACTCCTTACATAACTGAAATTAACAGGCATTATATCTCATGCCAGGACATTTCTCAGTGATAAATCACACTTGATAATAAGTCATGTCTTTCAAAACAGATTAAGCTGTATGTACTGTACCATAATATAGGGCCCAATATATACCCCCAAACTATTTTAGAAGTTATACTGAAGCAATTGGACTGTTAAAAGTATATTACTGTATTTACCTTGTCACTGAAAGAGATTATTTTATTTGGGAGACAAGCATGTACATAAGTAATGTGAGATATATGTGAACATATGAGGTGAATTATTGTGCTGTTCACATATATCTTCTATCTTAAGGGTTCAGGTTTGGATTTTGCAGACCAAAAGTAATTACTAAATCACTGGAATGTGACAGAAAGCAAAAGGTCCCCCATGAGTCGAGTTCACATTGTCTCAGTGGGTCACACTAAAATCACTTATGGGAAAGTGCAATGAGTATCTCCATCTGTTCTAAATATAATCAAATGTGCTATGACTAGAGCTGTTTCAATACTCTCACAAATTCATTTTATGTATCTCTGAATGATTTGTACTTATGCTCTGGAAAAAACAACAACAACCTACAAGTGATTTCTGACATTCTTTTTTATTTCCCCTCTCATCATCATGAAAATTTTCAGTTCTGAATACACCTTCCTTAAAGGCAGGGAGCTTGTCCACTTTCATGTTTGTAAAATACCTAATGCATTGCTGTGTTACATAAATAAATTATTATAATAAATATTCACATGCTGAGATTTTCAGATTCACAGGGTCTGGATTTATTACAGGATCTAGAGCACTATATATTCACTACCACTAGATTTGCATGAGATTTAAAAAAATTGTTATTCTAGCTTGTATCTATGAAAATTTTATAGGCTGGTGGAGATGAAGGTTCCCCCTCTACTCACCCACTTATATTTCCTACCTCAGTCCTTTTCCTATTCTTTCTTCTTTTCTTCCTTTCACCCTACAAATAGTTTATTCTGAAGTGTTATGATTATGGTATTGTCGAATGGCATGATGATGACAAAAGAGCAGCATATTGCAAAATTCTGCTCCAGGTGTATAATTTTTGTTGATAGACTGGTAAGAATATCATTAGCTTTCTCATCAAGATGGATGAGTAAGATTTTATTCTTGGGCTGCTAAACTGTCATGAAATATTTGCAAGGCTGATTAAAGGTAAGAGGCCCTTCCCCCCTTTCTTACTTCCTCCCTGTCTCTTCTTGGCCTGTTCTCCAATTTATTTCCATACTGCATTCTTAGTGGCTGAAATGTGTCCATTTACAAACTAATCACATACTCTATACTCCATACTCTCTGGAAAGCCACACTGTATTCAAGTACAATTAATGAACACTTCTATGCATAAATAATAATACCATGCTCTAACATAGTGCTTTTTCATGAACAGATCTCAACATGCTTTACAAAGGAGGCAAGTATCATTATCCCCATTATAAAAACTTGTAGGGTCAGATTTGACTCACAAAATTCTACTGAGTGGATTGCAAGAATGTAAATGAGGGCAGAATTTGACTACCAAGGCCAAATTTTCCATTTATTTACACCAGTGTAATCAGGCCAAACTACACTGATGAAACAGTGGTGTTTCATTGGTATAAACCTAGTCAAAGAGAGAGCAGGATAAGATCCACTGTGGTTAGCTCAAGATAAAAAGTCAAATCTCGACTGCTCAGCAGAGTTGAGGATTTGGATCTTCAGGTTAAAGCTGAGCAAATAACTGATTTTTTCAGTTTGGTGGACAAACCAGAATATCCAGAAAAAAATCATTCATTTTGAACAGAAACTGAATTTTTCTGGTTCTTCTTACTGAAACAAACACTCCCCCACCCAATTTTGTTCAGGTCAATTTGAACTGATATTTCATTGAAAAACCTTTTGAAATGAAATGTCCAAATGTTTCATTTAGGCAATGTCAAAATGAACCATTTTAGCATTTTTGAAAAAAAAAAAACCTGTTTCATTTTTCTTGGATGAATTATTTGCTTAATTCAATTTCAATTCGTGAATAGTTTCATTCATTCTAAAACTTCATTTTGGGGTGAATTTTATTATTTCACCGAAAAAGTTTGGCCAGCTTTACTTACATTTATCAAAGAAAAGGAAGCTGGACATATGATTCTTTCTTTAATTGTTAATGACAAAAGACTAGCATTTACATGTTTTAAAGTATATAACAAATCATTCTAGCCTTGTGCATAGACAAAGATAGCACAATTACTATCATAAAACGAACAGAATGTAAGTCGTGATTTTCTGTTAATAAGACACTGATCTGTAATTTCTTAGAAAATATTTCAAACAGAAGACTGTATCCATAACAACATGCAGCCACACAGTTTAACTTTCAGCACATAAAATAGTAATTGCTTTTTTCGTTGACATTTTTATATTTCCATGGTTTATAACAACAAAAATGGCCTCCAGCATTTCCTGACAGTTAATCACTGATTCAGTTATGGGCCCAGTAAGATGTACCTCTTCAAGCCAGCCTGGCATCAACTGGCAGGAAATGTTCTCCCTGATGGACATTCAATGAATTGTATTCGCATCTGTATCCCCAATTCTGCACCTCGTACTGCACAGAAGGACTTCACTGGAGTTCTATGCAGGGGTAGGGGTCCACCGACATGGAACAAAATGCTGCATTGGGATCTAAAATTGTACTGTTTTTCCCATAAATATTGAAATACCAACAACTTTCCTGAGAGCTGCAGCATTTTTAAGCTTTCATAAGGGGAGTAACATTAAATTCCAATTTTTAAAAGTTAATTACAGGTAAATAATCCTCACAGCAATCCCTGAACATCAAGTGAGACACAGATTGGTGCATACCTGGTATAGGAAAAAAAACCTACATTTTTATACAGTACTCCAATTTGTTCTGTAGAATTCAGTTCTGCTCTTATCAAAGTAACTCCTGTATCACCTGATTTTGATCTCACTCCCATGGTTTTTCCACTGAACTCAGTGGGGTTGTTCCTGATTTATTGTGGGGGTAAAGGAAATCAGAATGACGCCCACTGACTTCAGTAGTGCAGATTCAGGTACAGTACAGCAGAATCAGAATGTAAAGGGAAGTATCAGGAAGGCAAATGGTCTTCAGGACTCACAAATGGATGCTTATCACTGTTAAAGAACAGTCCTATGTAATGTATTAGGCATGATTCCCTGTAGGGTTTTATAGATATTAATTAAATAGGTTTCTCTAGAAATGAGTGTAAAACCCCATAAAAAGTATTAGATCTTTTCTAAAGAATGTTAAAACCATCTTCTAGAACAGAATAGAGAATGATATACCTCCTACAGAAATGTATAGGTTGCTTTAAAAATTCTATAGGATTTTTCCATAAGTGCGTGGACAGTGGACTTGTACCTTTGAGAGTGATTGAGGCATATTGTTTAAAAATTAAAACTAACAACTGTATCTTAAAATATGCTATTTGCTGGGAACATGTGAGTCAAGGTGTCAAATATGCTTTCTGTTATTTGTCGAATGATATTTAAAATATAAATATAGTTATCTCTACCAGTAGCAATAAATCTGAGTACATTCCTCGTTGGTAGATTTATCTTGTGCTATTACATTGCACATGAGAGCAGCATATGATCATGTTGAACAATATGAAGGAACTTTTTTGTTACAAGGATGTCTCAGCCTGGGATACTGATTCAAAATTGTTGTGCTACCCATTGAAGAAACTGACTGGGGGTGAACTCTGAATGTTTTCCGAATGATGCTCACCTTATGTTAAGCAGCTGCTGCAGGAATTTAGAAAACAGGTAAGACAAATGGTGATTCCCAGTGGGAAATAAAATTCGAATTCAAAAAGTAGGAGGCAGCATCCAGTAGTTAAGAGTAGCACACCCCGGGAGTCAGGTGTCCTGGGTTTGATTTCCAGCTCTTCCACTGAACACGTCTACCTTTTCTGCCTTATTAGTGATAATTCTACCATTTTCAACTCAATAGTAATGGACCAATACTATTAAGATTATTTTTGTTTCCAATATAGTTGTTTCTTAATGTCTTTAACTTTGGTGGCCATAGATTTTTCCTTGTGTCCCTTTGCTTCCTTTATCAATCTTCTAAAATTTCTAGCTTCTGATTTATATTCACTACTGGTTTCAGAGTAACAGCCGTGTTAGTCTGTATTCGCAAAAAGAAAAGGAGTACTTGTGGCACCTTAGAGACTAACCAATTTATTTGAGCATAAGCTTTCGTGAGTTACAGCTCACTTCATCGGATGCATTCAGTGTAGCTCACGAAAGCTTATGCTCAAATAAATTGGTTAGTCTCTGAGGTGCCACAAGTACTCATATTCACTACTATCAACTTCCCCTTTCTTCCATTTATTTTATACTAATTTTTATAGCTGCTCTCATCTCCCCTTTAAACCAGGTCAGTTGTTAACCAATAGGAGCTTCTTCCTCAACTGTGGTATTATGGCTTTTTGGACATCCAGTGAAGTGTTCTTAAATAACTCCCAGTTAGCATTCATATGTTTCTAATGAAATTCTTCCTCCAAGCTAATCTGGCTCATAATTGTTTTTAGTTTTGTGTAACTGACATTTTTTAAAGCAGCAATTATATATAACACTGGTCTGGATTTTAATCTGTTTTCACATTAAAATGTGATCAAGTCATGCTCACGGTTACTTAAGTTACCATTCATTTTTAGTTTTAGATCAGTTCCTCATTGCTCTTTATCTGTCAAGACATAGTCTAATATAGGAGTCCCCCATGCTGGGATGCAACATTTTATGAGTTAGGAAATTGTCATCTATAATACACCTCTGCCCCGATATAACGCAGTCCTCGGGAACCAAAAAATTTTACCATCTTATAGTATAGCCACCGCTGCTCCGCTTCTCCCCGCCTCCCTCCCTTCCAGGCTTGCCGCGCCAATCAGCTGTTTGGCATGGGAAGCCTGAAAGGAAGGGAGGCGGTGGGAGAAGCAGAGTGGCGGCGGCATGCTCAGGGGAGGAGGTGGAGTGGAGGTGAGCTGGGGCAGGGCGCGGTTCCTCTGCGCCCACCCCGGTTACTTGCTGCGGCCCTCCCCGCACCCCGTCCTGCCCCAGCTCACCTCCGCTCCGCCTCCTCCCCTGAGCATGCCGCCACCACTCCACTTCCCCACCTTCCCTCTATCCCTCCAAGGCTTGCCGTGAATCAGCTGTTTGGCATGGCAAGCCTGAGAGGGAGGGAGGGGGGAGAAGCGGAGCGGCAGCACGCTCGTGGGAGGAGGCAGAGCGGAGGTGAGCTGGGGTGGGAGTGGGCCACAGCAAGTAAAGGGGGGGGGCACAGAAGAACCACTTGCGGTAACACGAATTCGGATATAACGAGGTAAAGCAGCCTGTCTCCCCGGAGTGCTGCTTTACAGCGTTATATCCGAATTCGCGTTATATTGGACCGCATTATATCAGGGTAGAGGTGTACTTAGTAATTCCAAGCATGTTTTAGCATTGGCAGCATGAGAACTCAAGCATTTGTCACTTAGATTGAATCTTCCCCTGATCACACAGATGTTTTCCTTCACATTATAGATAGGTGCACAAAGAATCAGTCATCTTGTTCCCTAGTGTGATTTGGCGGTCTGTAGCAGACAGCAACTAATAGCCCATCTTGTGCATTATCTGTTAGGACATTGATCCATAAGCATTCACAATCATTTTCTTATGAGTTAGCAGTGACTCAGAAACATGTAATGCCATTTTTAGCATACAGTGCTAATTCTCGTCCCATTTTGTGCACTTGATCCTTCTTAAATAGGTTATAATCATTGGTTTTAACTTTCTGATAATGAGAATCATCCCACCAGGTTTAAGTAATGCCAACTAGATGAAATTTATGCTCATAAATGAGCAATTCCAATTTCTTGTTTATTACCCAAGCGCCTAGCATTGGTGTATAGGAAATTAAAGAATTTCTTCTTTGTGTCCATTGGTTCCTTGATTAATTTTGTGTTCTCAACAGCTCAATTTTATGCTAATGGTGTACTCATATCGTCCCTCTTTTTACCTCCTGCCTACTCTAGCCAGTCTGCCCCCGAGACAATTAGTACCCCTTCTATGAAGATGGAAGCCATCCAACTGACACCGCCCTCTCTCCCCATAGAAGGTGGACCAGTGTTTCACAAAAGCGAAACCTTCCACCCTAAATCACTTACCTAGTCAATGCTGCATGTCCAGAATCTTCTGCTTTCTGTCTTCCTTTACTTGTGGGACAGGAAAGATCTCAGAGGAGATTGCTTGGACATACTTCTTCCTCAGCATGCTTCAGAGTTCCCCGAAGTAATCTACTATCTGGGAGATATCTGGTAATGCAGTGTCATTAGTGCTAATATGAATCATTACCAACAGAGCCTTTCCTGTTGATTTCAAAAGCCTATTCAATCAGAGTGATGTCTCATGTCTTGGCTCCAGGAAGGCAGCACATTGCCCCGTTGTCCATCTATCTCTTGCAGAATGTTGTTTTGATTCTACTGAGTACTGAATCCCCAAAAAGGATCATCTGTCTTCCTTGGACATTTGGAGAATCGTTTGTGGACAAGCGTGATTTTCTTACAGGTTGGGCCAAGCTGCCATTCACAGATGTGTCCCCTACATATCTCCATTCCCTTGGACCAGCTGATACTTGGTAGGTATCTTCCAGAGTTTCCACACAGAGGACCTGGTATTGATGGGAAACTTCTAGCTGTGTGGAGTTCCCCCTGGTCCTCTTCTCTCTGGTAGCCAAAGCCTGCCCCTCCTCATCTATCTCCAGCCAGGCAGATTGCCACCGTAACCTCTTGCCTTTGGTGGTTACGAACTGCTAGGTCTCCTCTCTGAATTCCTCTTTCTCCAAATTCTTGAGCTCCTTTCTTCTTTGAACCAGAAATACTGGTGATTCCTTAGCCTGGATGCCCAGGAATTCCTCAGCTCCTCTCCTCCTCAGCTCTATTTTTTCTTCCAATCCAAGAATCTTCTCCTCCAGCACTACCATCAAACTTGCACTTCAAGCACAGGAAGTCTCTTCTAGCTTCAGACAGGAAAGAAAACATGGCACATCCGCTGCAGTTCACCCCCACCGTACCACTCCAATTTAAAAGCTTATAAAAGTTAGTTTCTTCCCATTTTCCTACAATATTCAGCCATGTACAAATGATAATCTACATCAATACATTGCAAATTACAATGAGATCCCATTGTCAACCACTTGACATTGAAATCTGAATCTATCAAAGGGAGATACAATAATAGTATGCGCTCTGCTGTTACCATAATTGTAGCTATATTTGTCTAAAGTTCAAACACGTTCTTACAGCTAAATTAATTCTCTATTTAGCTAACCACACTTACTAAAACAAATCGAATCCAGAAGTGCAGAGCAGATAAGAATATACAAGCAAACCTTTGCTGAATTTGCCAGACTAATACAACAGATAAGGTGTGTGACGTAATATCTTTTATTGGACCAGCTTCTGTTTGTGGAAGAGAAGCTTTCAAGCATCACAGAGCTCTTCTTCAGTTCTGGAAAAGGTAACCAGAGTGTCACAACTAAATACAAGGTTGGACAGACTGTTAAACCTAAGGGGTTAACACGTTGCAAGAATCCACATAAAATGAAGTGGGCAATTGTGGAAGATGACCCCCCACTGGCAGTGCCACCTAGTGGTCAGGCAGGGCTGTGGTTGGTAGTCCTTCTTTCTTCTGCAATACCAGCCTGTGGGTTCGGTCACTTCTTTAGGGCTCACATTCTAGTCCACCCCTTTCAGGGTAAACATAAGGAAAGCCCAATAATGGAGAAGCCTTTTGGTGCCCAGGGGGGCTTCAGGACTTTCTCCATCTGGACCCCTGTGTATTCAGGGTCTTCCCCAGCTGGATTCTCTGCCAAGGGGACTCCAATGTTGTCCCACCTTCAGGTGTTGGAAGGGGAGCCTGGGTCCACCCACGCCACTGGGCTTCGATCCAGGGCCCAGTGGTGGGCAACTACATTCTGCACCTTGGGGTGCTAAACAACTGCCTCTCTGAAACACTTCCTACAGCTGAGTGCCCCCTTCCCGCAGGATAAATTAAAGAACTGAACTGAAAATGAAGTTTCTGACCTTCCCAAACAATCACCAATCTCTCCAGCCTTGGTCAAGTAGGTGTGGTCAGGTCTCAGGCAACAAGGACTTCTGGGCTGTTAGTAACCCAATGTTCAGGCCTGTTCCCTTCCACTGCTTTCTCGCTTTTGAGCTGCTCTGCTTTCCCTTTTAAGCTACACCCCCAGAATGTGCAGGCTTTGCATGTGCAACTGGGTAAGGTGGGCCCAGAGCTGCTCATTATCACTTGTTCTCCAGTGTGGGATTTCAACATCCCATCACAAGCAATTAACATCTCTGCAGTCATAGGACAAAGGAGGGTTCATTGGCATAAGCCATAAACCAGTTTCTCTTTTGAGGCCATGATTTTCAGTATCTATAAGAGTTATGAATTTAAGTTCCTGTGCTTGTCTTTTGAAGCTGTTGTGCAGGTTTCCTTTGAGGATAAGGACAGAGGTCAGATATGAAGGAATCGTTTTGTGAAAAGGGTTTGCCTCCAGGTAATATGATGTTTTTGTCTTCTTTCATTTTTCTGTGTGAGTTCATTCAAGATTGTGATGATTTTCTGGTTTCACCCACATAGTTGTTGGAGCGTTTGAGGTGAACCTCATCCAGTGCACAAAGTGATCCTAGATATTACAAAAGATGTTACCTCACCCATTTTGTGTCTTTCATGTTCTGGTACCAGCACAGCTACAATACCACTGCAAAGAGTCATGCTAGGAAGAGACAAGATGGTGAGTGTTTTTATGGGAAACACAGAATGTCAGGCCAGTCTAAATCTAAGCTTGAGAAGAAGCTGTGCTTCAGGCTCCCCTACACGCATGGGTGTTGCACAAGCTGCACCATCCTTTAGTAACTTGCTTCTTCCTGTGCAGAGTGGGGGCCAGGTCATGGTGCCAAATCTGAACTGGCCACTGCTAGGGCAACGTGTGCCCCAGTGGCCCGTGGACGGAACACTCCCTTTGCTCCTGCTGCAATTGTCTCTGGCCCTCGTGCTGATGCTCAATGGTGGCAGAAGGCACTTTTCCTTTGGGGACAGCTGAGCCTTTTCATAAAAATTATAGGCCAGGTCCTCATCTTGTATAAATCAGTGTAATTCCACTGATATCAATGGAGACATGCAGATTAATACAAGGTAAGGGTTGGGTTCATATTTTAATATACCTTTCAAAATTATTTTCGAAGCCAAGAATTCTTTAGAGTTACTCTGCTACAGTAAGCCTTTGAATGTGACAAAAGAAACTAAAGCCAGTACACATAAAGAGGTAATCCAAAACTGCATTCAGTCACACTGCGATCAAATGTCAATCTAAGCAAACTAGAAAAAAAGGTTGTATTGATCTTAATAGGATGACACGTTAGTGAAGCACTCAAGGCTCAACCACACCATTGAAATCAAAGGGAGTTTTGTCTCAGATGACAATGGGTTCAAGCTACACTATAGGACTCAAGCAGTAGCAGATATAAACCAGGGAAGGAGAGCTTGCTTAAAGAACAGGTTTCATGCACTCTTTTTTTCCTTTAAAAATTCTTCTTCCACTGTGCTATACTTTAGCTGTGGACACATTATCAAGCACAACGTTTTCATTCTACAGGCTTATGCTGCATTCCTGCCACCTCACTAAAGTCAACAGAGTTTCATTTTTGTAACAGATAAAAAATGGGTCTGCTTTAAACTACCTCAAAGCACCACCTTCGAACCCCCATATTCACCACTGTCATCTAATTATGATATGTTTTGTACAAAGTATGCCTTGTGAGGTGGTGTTATAGAAGTCTTGATCTGTTGAACATTAAAATCCTGTTTGATTGTATGTGCTATTGTTGTATGTAAAGTTTTTCAAGTCTTGCTGTGTTACTGAAATATGTTGCGAGGTTGGGAACACCCACAATCAGCCTTTCAGGTATAACAATGGAGTAGCCAGACAGTGATTAATGGCTCATCAACACCCATCAAGAACACAATCCACTATCTTGGAGACTTCTCAGGTGAGGCACATATGCCATAGGGGCAGGCTAACAGACGTCACAGCAAAGATCTTTCCAGCAAGCTGGAAGAAAATATAGAAGAAGGGAAGTCATGTCATCACTAGGCCTCTCTCCCCCTCCCCCCAAATCAACAGCTGGAAGAAACGTCTGGAGGACAAAGACTTTGGACTGGGGAAGGGTGGTCCCAGGCTGGAAAAGAGTCCCAGCCTGTGTACTGAGGATCAATGACCTGTTTGTACCACCTCTCAGGGTGAGACACTGCTTGATTCAAATCCTGCTTAGTTTGTAGAACTCAGACTGTGACTTTATTTTTATTTCTTAACTTTGACTGCTATGCCTGCTACTTATAGCCACTTAAAATCTCTCTTTATGTAGTTAATAAACCTTTTGTATTTTACCTAAAACAGTGTGTTTTGGTTGACATGCTTAGAAAATCTCAATGCAGTTCACAAAGGCTAGTATGTGTCCACTCCACACTGAGGGAGGGGCGGACTGGGTAATGAACTTATGCTGGCCAGGCTTCTGACCAGTGCAGGACACTATAGTTCTGGGGTGCAAGGCTGGGGACCTGGGGGGAACTGGCTGGAGCCTCCCAGTTGATGGTTGATGAGTGTCCGGGAGATCATTCACTTAACTCAGTTGGGTGTGTTCCTGCCTGTAGATATCCGTATAAGTGCAGTACCTGCACCAGAGGTTTGTGGCTTGACACAGCATTGCAGTGTGAGGGAGAGGCCCAGGTTAGTGGGCCAGAGAGCTCAGTGACACCACAGTCTAGGTTGCACTCTAGAGACCCCATCACAATCTCTACTTGAAAATCACTGTAAAACGTCATGTCTATTTATTCGTTATTTTCAAAAAGCTTGCTGTAGGTGCAAAAGTCACATGTGGAGATTTTCACAACTCAGAATAAGCTGCACTTTGACTGCCTGCTTTTTCTGTCCATCTGGCATTATAGGGTTTTGTTGCTTAGGGAGACAGTGGTTCACTTCCCAGCACTACCACATCTCTTCTTTGTGACCTTAGGCAACTCACTTAGGGTAAGATTTTCAAAAGCACATATGTAGCTAAATCCCATTTCCATGTAGAAGCTGAACGCTCATTGAAAGTCAACAGGCTCCTAAGTCAGCTAGGCCTGTTTGCAACAATTACCCTTCATCTCACTGCCCCCCTGTTCTCAATCTTCTGCTTCTATATCATACCTCTTTCTTCCTTCTTTGTCTGTCTCATCTATTCAGGCTGTAAGCTCTTCAGAGTGGAAAAACTCTGTTAGTATGGGTCTGACATAGCACAATTAGGTCCCTATCTTGGAAGGAGCCATAGGCACAACTCTAATGCATATAATAAAACAAATCATAACACAGTTAAAGGCATAGCTGAAAGTCAAAACAAATACATATTATATATGTCTATTGTCTTCCTTACCAATTACTTGCTATTTGTAAGCCTTCTTTACAGTCATCATCTATCATCCTGTACGCTGAAAACAAACCATCACAAATTTGCAACTTTGTGGAGAGGTTAAAAAAATTCAAGCAGGAAAAATATCTAAATATTTTCATTTTACTTTTTTGAGCATTTTACCAGGTAAATTAATTTATGTAAAACAAAGTTATCACCAATACAATTTTCATATTTTTCTCTGCATGAAAATATCTAACAGCATGGAAATGTCACCCATCTTTTCTTGCTAACACTTTCCAAAAGACTATACATTTCAGGATAAAATTAATACTTTGGGGAAACTCAACAGAAACTACTGGATAATCCAAAATTTTCAGAGTATCTAATTCTTGCAGAAGTGCTGAAAAGATTTTAATGTTCCCTGTTTAACTAATTTTTTAAGTCAACCATAATTAAATCACTGTTGAATTATCTAATATTCAGCATTGATTAAGTAGCAATTTCTCTTTAAAATGTGAAGAAAATTGTGAGACAAGCCAAAGTCATGGTTAAAGTAAGACATGAACATTCCACTTCATGCTGTGTTTAGTCACATATTTGTGGTTTGCAGATAGAATCCATTTGTGCTGCCACAACAACATGACACACTGAAGGATCATAGATCATATCCAAAATTTATGCTCAGTCCCTTGCTCTCTGAGAGGTGCAAAAGGATCAGACATTTAGAGCATGAGTTATGCTGAAAGTATTGCCTCCTATAAGTAGTAAGACACAGCATAACTGGACATGATTAGCAATAATGAGAAAAGACTATAATCACAATAGGAGTTTGTAAAAGCATTATCAGATTAGTGATTAGTACTGGTGTACATTTTGATAAATTTATTGTTCCAAAACCAGCTGAATGTTAGGCCCAGCCATGCATAATGCACAGTACCAGTTTGCATCACCCCAACGGGAGCTTGAGGGAAGACTGAAGCACAATACTCCCAATGCACGGGAGACATATGCGCACACACTGCACACTATGCTTTAGGAGGGGGCAGACTGCTCCCATGGTACACGCTGCCCATTCTGCAAGATGGTATGGAGGGGGCAAGGCCTTGCTTTGTCCAACCCCAATTCCTCTCCTTTGGGGCAATTTACTCCAAGGGCAGTGCTTGTGCTTCCTCAAATGCATGGCTGTGACTATCCCAAGGGCTTGCATGGGCCATGCACGCAGTGTGTCTAGGAAAGCTTCTTGTGACATTCAGGGGTACAGCTTATTCTTTCTGCTGCACTGGTTCTGCTCAGCAGGCTGTCCCAGAGGAGGGCAGGGCTATGGTCTTATCTCCTCCCTGACCCTCCTAATCCCTTTTCTGGTATTTTGCACCACTCAGGAGAATAGGAAGTGACTATAATTATAGCGGTCTCTTCTGCTGGCCACTCAAAGGGGAGGAAGTCTCCTTTCTCCCTCTGTCCACCTGTGTAAGGGCTGGTACAATCTAGAAAGAAGACATTTTGACAAAGCACAAAGACATTATCATTCCAAGAGAATTACTCTAGATTCCACTGGTGAAACCAACACATGAATCTGGCTCAAATTATGGAATTAACTAAAATGAATGTAGCAAATGTTATTTCAATTTTTAACAAGTTACAATTAGTTATATAAGTGCTATTAGAATGTTCAGGATTTAATTGGAAATGGTATAATTATTACTTTGTATGGTTTGCACTATATATATTTGGTGTGGGTGTTCTCAGTATAGTTCAGATCTCATAATTGTTTCATAAATCTCATAAAGGGTAATGTCTCTTATTTCTTTAGAAGGTAAATCAGCAAATAAGAATTGCTATAATGCTTTTATCATTTATTTTTAAATGGAAAGAACTTGCACAAAAGATTCTCTATATACTTAGTTTTATGGTCCAATCCACTTTTAACTATGTTGTGAAAGTGTTGAATACCTGATTTATAGTTTATTTATTGTCACTAGTCTTTACTATCCAAACAATTTACAAGACATGGACTAAGACACATATTCTAATCCGAAGAGCTCACAAACCCAGGTTCTAATCCTTTTGTGGTATCTGATAGCATAGACTTGGAGCAGATTGCCTGCCAAGAAAGCCCATATCCCGTTTTCATCAAATAAACCTCAATTTTATCAAATAAAGTATAATATCTTGGACACTATACTGGTAGATGGTGGTTAGTTTTCAAGTCTCTTGAAAATACTAGTTGTCTTTGCATATTTTCAGCACATTGAATATCTTTCCTTTATCTCCTGTGAATTATTTCTGCTTTAGTAGTTCAAGAACTGGAAATCTTAGACTATGTCTACAATGGCTATTGAATGACAAAACTTTTGTCTTTCAAAGGTGTTCAACCCCTCCCAGAAAGACAAAAGTTTTGCTGTAACTAGTGCAGTGTGAAAAGCCGCTCGTTGGGGGTAGAAGTTTTTTGTCGGCAGGAGAGCCAACAAACAGCAGCTACACTGCATACTTTTAGCAGCACAGCTGAAAGGACACAGTCCTGTTGCTAAAAGCTATGCCTTAGTGGCGTTGTGTGTTACTTTTTCAATCCCTAATATTTGATTGCATTATCTTTGATTTAAACCAACACAAACTACAATTGGATTGCCTGGTAGTGGGAGAGGTTTACAGTAAACAAGATCTGGAAGAGGTTCTTGTAGAGAAAAGCAAGGTAGGAAAAGCAGATGAAGAGGCAGGGAGGCTGAAGAAAAGATTATAGTATATAAGGCAAGAAATGACTAAGATGTAGAGAGGATTTTAGCAGTGAGGATTGACTAGAAAGGACTTTTTAGAGATACAAAAGACAACATAACAAGACTTTCAGTTGGAATATGTGGGTAACAGGACTCAAAGATGTATCTGGAGTGAGAGTCTGAGAACATAATGGAGTTGTCAACAGTGATAGAAAACTGACATAAAGGAGAAGGGTAAAGGAAGATAGATAAGTAGTTCTATTTTGGAAAAAATGAGTTTTGAGATGGCAGAAGAACATGTAGCAAGAGCTATTTATGAAAAAAAAAAGGAATTGCAAGTTTGGACAGACTTGAAGACATTGGAGTTGGAAAAATCTCATTCACAAATCATCAGCATGGAGGAAGAAGAGGAGAGAATTTCCTTATCCTTAGAGGATGGCAAGAAAATGATAAGAACTTATTTAATTCTGAAAAAACTTACAATTTCCTCCCCATCCTGCAGCATAACACAGAGTGTTACATTTATAAATATCATAGCAGGTTTTATGATAAAGTGGATACTTATCACCCACCATAGTTAATTTGGCATGGTCTTTGTGGCATTTCCCATTCTAAGGATCAGAAAGACCACTGAACATGTTTGGTTCAGGTCTGGTCAAAAATCTTCGTAGATCCAAACTGACAGAAATGTTATAACAAAGTTTGTTTAAACATTAAGTTACATGATGTGAAACCACAAAATGATGAGCTCAAAATGCAATGCAAAACTTGCAAAGTGTTTGTGACAAAAGAATTACTGTAATTCAACAGTTCTCTTTGCTGAGGTGGGTTTTTTTGTTTTGTTTTTGTTTTTTTAGTGACATTGCATTACATGTGTATCCATGTCACAATATAGGATTAGGAGGTCTTCTGGGAATATTTGTATCTATAAAGCTTGTCCTCCATAAAAACCAATGAGAAGTTTGTTTGCACACAGAGATTTTAAAAGGGACTTTAATTTTCTTAATAAACATATCTATTGAAGACTGAATCCTGGGGCATGTGAATTTTGTCACCTGAGAACCTGCTGTGGCTTATCAGCTAAACAGGAATATATCAAGTAGACTCTGTACATATATCAGGAGTGAATGCAACAGCGAAAGACAAAACTCAATCTGAAAGACAAACATTTGTTCTAATGAACAACAAACACTTGAGTGGCATGAGATTAGCAGCAAAGCAAAGTATATTATCATGTGGTGCTAAAAGTGCCTCTTCACAGTGCCTCAATATCATCATTATGGTGAATTTAAATTTTAGACTGAAGTAGTCAATTATTTTTTGTCAAGGTACAAATTTCTTGGTCAAGTTCACACTCCAGAGAAACATTTTTCACACCGCAATAACAATAATGGTAATAATTAGAAAATTAAAATATTTCACGATCCATTCAAAATGTCTCGCAGTCTGGATTTGGCCACAGTCTGCCTATTGACTACCCGTTCTAGATCCTTTATTTGCTATACTGTACCATTTCACAATATAACGATGTTATAGAGTGCTGACCTGTGTCCTCAGCCCTGGATGTAACCAGTAGCATGTTTGAATCTGCTTCAAGCCTCTTTTCTCAGGGCTTCAGCTTTATTTCTTCCAAAGAATCCAAATTCAGTACATCAGTAATCCCTTCCCTACGATTTCCTGCGGCAGTAGTCTCCTGTAGCACTCCACTAGTCTTCCTGCAGGCCAGCCACCTGGGAGTCACCACGCTCCAGGAGCCAGCCTCCTTCCTGTAGTTCTCCACCTCCAACTGAGCCATTTGCTGGCTTTCATAATCACTTGATCATTAACTGGTAGTTGATCCATCACAGATGAGGCTGGGTGCAACTCCTCTGTGACAGGAGTATTAGTGTAGTATAAATTGTTTTTTCATGCCAGATAGATTACTTCGAGACATAAAAACAATGCAGTCACTGAAAAATATTATTCAAAAAATGCATCATCCAGGGAACAAGAGTTTAGAAGCAATCTTGTATGAGAAAAATGAGTAACAAAATAAATTACTGGAAGTCCTTCTCGAAAAAGGTAGCAGATGCCAAGCTTACTTCCCCAGTGCTATTTGTAAATAATTTATGATCTCCACCAAAGTAGTCACAACAACTCAGGTAAGATTTTATGCAAAAATGGTGACCGATAGAGATAGCTTTAATGGACTGGGTAAAATTGGTAAGGTGCAGTAGGTGGACCTCAGCAATGGGTTTTATGCAAAGCTGAGTTAGGGAAGAGCTTTTGTAGAGTCACTACAAACATGTGTCAGTGTGGAGATACCTGTGCTTGAAGTGGCAGAATAATAGAAAGAATAAAAAATAATTGGAGCAGAAATGACAGGCTAATACTTTGCATGTACTCTTTGCTTTTTTTAAGACTGAAGAGACGAGGTTTGTTTGGTTTTTTTAGTGTCTCCTTCAGCTAAGAAAAGTATGGTGGGAACATCAAAGGAAATTTCAGAAGTGTCTGCAGTGAAAGAGAGAGTGTATCTCTAATGCAAATAACAAGTCATCTTAAGATGTGGTTGAGTGGTTAAAATGGACCAGAAGGAAGGAAACATACACCAAGAGAGGAAACCAATCCTGTTTGCATAGTGTGTGTGTGTCATGCCAATACTGTATGAAGTTTCATAATTTTCACTGTTGTATTTGGAATATCATGGAACATTGTTATTTATTGTATAGGGCCGATAAGCATGTTAGACGCTTGAAGAGAAAACACACAAAAATCAGGTCCCTGCCTGAAGATCTTACAATTTAACATATGGGTTTGACAGACAAATGGCACCCACAGGCCATGGTGATGGGCAGGGAATACCAACCAGAATAAAATAGAATATATTGGGACTAGGAGGAATGAGCTAACTTAGTCCAGTCATAGAAAAAAGTCTTGATAGTTTAACGTTTTTTAAAACATAAACACATTCAGTTAGGTGATGCTGCAGAAACGGGTTTTCAGGTGAGATTTTCATGAAATGATGGCAGAAGGGTTTTTGAAAGGCGTTTCAAAGATAAGAGACCGCAGGGCAGAAGCTGATGAAAAGGAGATACAGTAATGCACATACACCACACATCATAGATGGATTTGCCTGATTACCTAACAAATCAATGCTTATATACAGAAATTAATTTTGTCATCTTGTCGCAGGAACCAATGGAGCTTTTATTCCCCATGTGGAGAGTTGGTTAATCAGTATCACTGTAAGGCGTCAGTTAATATTTCCATTGCTGGCAATTTGCTCCAGGTTTCTGCATTTTTTTTAGAAGGGGAAATATCTTCTCCTCTCCTTGGCATCCAGGTATACCAGTTTAGTGGGTGCTGATGGGGTTAAGATGTTTTGATTTATCAGCATCTATAGAACCAGTTTTTATTACTGCTGATACTGACCACCAGACTGAGAGGATGCAAGGGAAGATAATTCTATTAGTGGCTGTGATAAACTCATGTTTACAAACATCACCTATTTGCCATCAACTTGATGATCTAGGCCCCTGTCCAAAGTCCACTGAAGGTAATGGAAATATTGACCTCAGTGAACTTTAAGTATATGTATATGGTAAAGGGATTATCTATTTTTTGCAAAAACAATGAGGAGTTCTTGTGGCACCTTAGAGACTAACAAATGTATTTGGGCTTAAGCTTCCATGGGCTAGAATCCACTTCATCAGATGCATGGAGTGGAAAATACAGTAGCAGGTATATATATACCTAGTACATGAAAAGATGGGAGATGCCTTACCAAGTGGGGGGTCAGTCTAACGAGACAATTCAATTAACAGTAGAATACCAAGGGAGGAAAAATCACTTTTGTCATGGTAATGAGGGTGGCCCATTTCAAACAGTTGACAAGAGGGTGTGAGTAACAGTAGGGGGAAATTAGTATGGTTAAATCAGTTTTTGTAATGACCCATCCACTCCCAGTCTTTATTCAGGCCTAATTTTATGGTGTCCAGTTTGCAAATTAATTCCAGTTCTGCAGTTTCACATTGGAGTCTGTTTTTGAAGTTTTTTTGTTGAAAAATTGCCACTTTTAATTCTGTTATTGAGTGACCAGGGAGGTTGAAGTGTTCTCCTACTGGTTTTTGAATGTTACAATTCCTGATGTCAAATTTGTGTCCATTTAGTCTTTTGCGTAGAGACTGTCCGGTCTGGCCAATGTACATGGCAGAGGGGCTATTTTTTGCCTTTGCACTCATTTGTTAGGTTAGGTCAACTATAATACAGTACAGTCGAACTCAAAGAGGCATAAAAATAGAAAAGCTGCAACACTATGTAACCTCTGCTTTGAACCTACCAGCTTCTGGAACTCAGAACTCTAGAAGCCTGACCTTATGCACGACAACAACAACAGTCAGAGCCCTCTGACACCATTTCTCAGCATGGCTGGAGTCACGGATGGGTACAGAATGGACTAGAAACTCTTGGTAAAGCCAATAGGGAGGCTTCTGCATGGTGTGATATGGACAAATGGTTTGCTGAGCCAAAGATGAGCCAGGGCTGCTCAGCCCCTCAGTGGGAGGATCCAGCGTGACTCAGTGGCAGAGCCCAATTTTAGTTTCAGTTTTGAGCTTTGAGTTTGGGAGCTGAAATAAAAGCAGAACAGCCCAGAAAGTCTCTGATTTACTCCTCCGCCCTACAAAGAGAGCCTTTTAACTGCTGTGGGATCTAGTACATGGGAGGAGCAGCTCCAGCCCTGCAAAGTACATAATCCAGAATGGCTGAGATCTGACCCGGCGCTAGTTACTGAGAGCCAGCCAAGATCTCCACAGGCAAGAGAGGATCCTGCCCTGCTCTGGGGCAAAAACAAAGTAAGGGGACTCCTTTCTGTTCAAGCCAGCCAGTATTCACAACACTTGTATCCAGACTCATCCTCAGCATACTGCTCACATTAGAAGGTACCAGGGAGGGATCTGGGGATTGAGATAAGTTGTGTATATTAGAGGTTGGGGAATTTGTTGATGTGTTAGTACTTATTAACCGTAACCCTTTCCTTCCCCAAATAATATATTCCTGTTCCCAATAAAGTCCCCTTGTTATACTGTTATTTTTGGGGGGTGCCAATTGTTTGCTGGGGTTTGTGTTGATGTACTTCATTGTTTCTCGTGTACTGGGTTTACACTCCTATCCACAAGTGGTAGAATTATTCGTGTTGGGCCCAGTGAGGAGTCACCAGGCATCACTAAAAAGAAGCCAGCCCATTCAGGGAAAGGGGAGAAGCCACAGCAAATAGCAAGCACCAGGGAGAAGAGTTGAGTTACACCTTATAGAGGAGGAGGGAGACTACGCTCGATCTGGGGGCATAAAAACTGTCCATGAAAGTTTATATATTCACCGGAATATTCATAGTTTGTAAAACTTCACAGAAGCCTGAGTCATTTGGTTGAGGACTTGTATTCAATTTGGAACAATATTTCCCATCTGCTTTGTTTACAGACACACAGAGTGGTTAAGCACTGGAATAAATTGCCTAGGGAGGTTGTGGAATCTCCATCACTGGAGATTTTTAAAAGCAGGTTAGACAAACACCTGTCAGGAATGGTCGAGATAATTAGTGCTGCCATGAGTGCAGGGGACTTGACTAGATGACCTCTCAAAGTCTCTTCCAGTTCCATGATTCTATGATTTCTAGGTTTTTGTTTAAAGGCACACACATTTTATTTTAACTTCAATGAAAGGTTTAATTCAGGTTTGGACCAAGATTTGGGATGGTTTTTATTTTGTCTGATCCTCTTTTCCACAATGCCTTGCCATCTTTTCTCTAAGCTAGAAAATAATCTTCACACTGTCATGAAATGCTCTTTGTGCAATTAAGGAAAGTATTAGGGAATGTGGCCAAGAATTCATGGAAGCTGTGGTCTTTAAATACAGTGGTGAAAATGTTGAATTCTGGGCCATTAGTGTACATCTTGTTTTCAGGGTTAAACAATCGCAACATGTGAGGCCAGGAAGGAATTTTCCCTCAGGTCACATTGACAATGACCACGGGTTTTTTTCTCCTTCCTCTGCAGCATCAGGGTGTGGGTCACTTGCCAGGATTATCTGGATATATATATATCTCACTTAATCATTTCCCTGCCATTGTGGAGGCCTCAGGCACTTGGGCACCTCATTCCCTCCTATTCTCTGCCTGTGGCACATGACAGTTTAGTCTCCTGTGGGATGTAATACTTTGGTCTCAGTTCCATTGTTGGACTCAGTGTGTAGGCACTGGGTGGTGTTAGTGGCCTGTGATACACAAGAGGTCAGACTAGATGATCAGGTGATCCCATCTGGCCTTAAGCTCTTTGACTTTAAACAAAAGAATATGCATATCATGACAGAGAATTCATTAGACCTAATAACAAAAGCAAATATCAGCAACATCTTAGAGCAAGCAATGGAAATCATCCCCACTTGATACAAGAGAGTAGCAGAAACAAACAAATCAGTAACCATCAGACTAACAGGTTCAGTTTACACAGACCGAGGATAACACAACACTGGCACAGTCATCAAAAGATAAGACAAAACATCAGGTTCAATGTATTAGGTTCTAAGAGCTCAGAGTCCTGACTCTGCTCCTCTTCCCGTTCTGTGGAGCTCCCTTTCCCTCCCACCTCTGACTCAATCCCTTCACTCCGCTCTCACCACAGCAAGCCAACAGCCTTATGTTCCTTTTATTTTATGCCCCCTGCCAAGCCTCCTCTCAGAACAGAATCACTTTGGACTTCTGCTAACAAGTTCCTGCCCCCTGTCTGTCTTCAAATGCCATCTCTCAATACTGACTCCTGATCTAAGGGGGTTGGGCTCAAAACCCATCAGCTGGGGAAGTATGGCTTATCAGGCACACATGGTATAAGAGATCAAAAGGGCACATGAATGGAATGTTTTCAAATTGCAGCGTTAGATAGGGGAAAAGGACAAACTAAGTAAGGTTAGAAATGATTCCCCTGATACTGAGAAGATACAAAGAACATGTCACTTTTATGAACATCTGCAAAGCCACCTCATTGTCCTCCTTCCAATCCCTCCTTCAAATTCTCATTTGTAATGATGCCTAAAAGCTTAACAGCTAGGCAACAGGTGTGCAGTGATCACAGCCTATCATGTTGTCCAGTACCGTTTCATTGTTTGCTTGCACTCCCCTTCTCTTCATCCCCCTGTTGTCTCTTGTCTTATATTTAGATTGTAAGCTTTGGGGTAGAGATAATCTTTTTTATTATATGTTTTAATCGTGCCTAGCACAATGGGGTCCTGATCCATGTCTCAGGCTCCATGCTGATATTCAATTCATTATTATTAATAATAAAATAATGACTCAAAAATAAGAAAATCAAGAAGGCAGAACTGCACAGCAAAAACTGCAATAAAAAGTAAATTGGAAGAAAGAAAGTGGGTAGCTGAAAGGAAGGAAAGAAACACAGGATATGTACACATCATACATTCAAGAGAATAAAAAAAAATTCAAATAACCATCAATTTACAATATAAGGGCAGATTCAATTATAAGAACAGGAAGAGAGATGGAAAATATCCAGTAGCTTTCAAACCTTGCCCTTCTCGATGATAATATCACAGTGGAAGAGGAAGGGAAAATATCAGGTTTAGGATTAGGGAACGGAGAACTGATTCACATAAAATTTAAAAAAATGAATTTTCATCCAAAACACAAATCAAACTTGAAAATAACCTTTTGTGAGGCAGGAAAAACTTCCTCACCCCATTGTTATTCATCTCTGTCCAGGTTTCTGGTTAAGACTAGAAGCAGAAAGCCCTAACATTTCCTGGTAGAAGTTGCTCTTGTGTATTTCCCGTATAGCTGGGACCAGGAAATCTTGAGAGAGCATGTTATTGTGAGATTTTTCAGATTTGCCAGATAATATGGATAATCAATCAAATGGTGGTGCTTTCTTAAACTAGACTGAATGGGTTTTTAAGGTTTGCTCATCACAGTAAGTTTATTATAAGGACATAATTACGTGTGAAAATGATCAATAATCGAAGGAACTTGAATTCTATCAGTTTACTAGAGTTATATGGTCACTCATTATTAATAATTATTTAATTTCATTACAGTAGGTCCTGTGCTAAGCACATACAGACAGATAGTAAGAAACACTTGCTGCGCCAGACAGCTTACAATCCGTGTAGACAAGACAGACAAAGGAAGGAACACTATCCCCATTTTACAGATGGAAAACTGGGACACAAGGAGGTTAAGTGATTTGCCAAAGTTTGCCCAGGAAGCCTGTGGCAAAGCACAGCCTAAATGTCTTGAGTCTCAGTCTAGTGCCTTAGCCACAAGCGCCATCCTTCCTTTTCAGCTTAGATTCTAGAAAAGAACAATATAGTATAGCTTCAAAGACCTAAGGATTAAGGATAAACACCAGCCTGCCAATAGTGACTGAGAAGTGATGCCTTAACTTCAGTGAATTTTGTCAAGTACTTTGATTGAGCGTGAGAATATGAGTCCAAATGACTATACAGGAAGAAATCATTTTTTCATGAAGAATATGTGCTTTATTGTGCACACACATTCTTCCTTCAAAAGACAGTAAATTACAGTATTTATGGAATCTTAATGATCTAAACACAGTTGGAGCCTGAAGGTCAAGGCTGCAAACTGCATCCTAAATTTCTGTTCACAGATGAAGTACAGTATTTATTGTGGCACTGCTTGTGCTGCCATAGTTAAAGGTCTGCCAGCGTTGCCATTATAAACCACTATTTCAGAGGGTTATAACTTGCCCATCAATCTTCGCACTGGGATGAAACACAGCACACAAGGTCTCAGCTGTGGGATTGATTTTTGTTGTTGTTGTTTTCTTTACCAAATTACAAAAAAGAAATTCATCTGGTGAGTTTTAAAGTTATGACAGCAATAAAATAAAGGTCACTCGTTTCAAATACTTTTTAGTGTTCCTATTGTATAACCCAGCTATAATAGCTTCAGCTTTAAGACAAACTTTGCAGGCCATTTATACATTATTACACCAGCACTTAATTCTTTAAATAAGGAATTACCCCCCCCCAGAAATCGTTAAAAATACTGCAAATAAAGTTGCATCAGTGGATTAACATTTCCATCCCAAAAGGAAGCTATGGTGCATCTTGTTATTCTTAAAACAAACAAACAAACAAGCAAATCAGATTTCTAGTTGTACTGCCTGAGTCTCGTTTACACTAAGGGTACATCTAAAGCTGGAGGATCAATTTAAAATGCACGTACATGCTAGCTTTCACAGTGCTAGTGTGCTACAAACAGTGCAGCCACGGTGGTGCAGGCTGGCTGCCCGAGTGTATACCTATGTTATCAGATGGGATTGTACATGGGTGGCTATCCCATACCACTATAGTTACACTGCTATTTTTAGCTCACTATCTCAATCAAAACTAGCTTGTGTATGTCTAATGAGCTGGAAATTACACTTAAAGCTGCAGTATAGGCATAAGTCTCCTTTACACTGCCCTGGCTATGTACGGGGGCTTGAAAGGACACGCACATGAAATTTACTATTTACTTAGTGTGAATGAGAATCGGGCCTGTTGTGTAAGACACCTCCCTTTAAAATGGTTTGACAAGAGTCTTCATCAAATAGCATTGTTGGATTCCATGTTATTGTTTCTTAGTGGCCCTGGATCACATTTGCTTAGTTTCCAAGGTGTATCAAATGGGGGTCTGTCCTGGGTCCAGTACTAGTCAATATTTCCATCAGTGATCTGGATAATGGAGTAGAGATTATGCTTATAAAATCTGCAGATGACATGATGCTGGGAGGAGTTGCAAGCACTTTGGAGGACAGGATTAGAATTCAAAAAACCTTGACAAATTGGAGAACTGATTGGGAGAACTGAAATCAACAAAATGAAATTCAATAGAGACAAGTATGAAGTTCTACACTTAGGTAGGAAAAAAATCAAATGCCTACAAAATAGAGAATAACTGGCAAGGCAGTAGTACTGCAGAAAAGGACCTGGCGGTTATAATGGATCACAAATTGAATATAAATCAACAATGTGATGCAGTTGCAAAAAAGGCTCATATCATTCTGGGGTGTATTAATAGAAGTGTAATGTAAGACACAGAAAGTTATTGTTCCACACCAGTACCAAGTAGAGAGGTCTAAGTCAGAATACTGTGTCAGTTCTGCGTGCCGTACTTTCAGAAAGATGTGGACAAATTGGAGAGAGTCCAGAGGAAAGCAACAAAAATTACAAAAGTTTTAGAAAACCTGATCTATGAGGAAAGGTTAAAAACTGGGCATGTTTAACTTAGAGAAGAAAAGACTGATGGGGGACCTGATAAGTCTTCAAATATGTTAAGGGCTATTATAAAGAGGATGGTGATCAATTCTTCTCCAGGGCCTTTGGAGGTAGGACAAGAAGCGATAGGCTTAACCTGCAGCAAGGGAGATTTAAGTTAGATTTTAGAAAAAAAAACTTTTAATTAAGCACTGCTATAGACTTCAAAGGGAGGTTGTGAATCACTGTAATTGGAGATTTTAAAGAACAAGTTGGACAAACACCTGTCAAGGATGGTCTAGGTATATCTAGTCCTGCCTCAGTGCAGGGGGCTGGACAAGATAAGCTCTTGAGGTCCCTTCCAGCTCTACATTTCTATGATTGTGTGATCTCCACCCTATTGTGAATTGCTCTCTACTTAGGAAGGCAGGAGTACTTCTTCGATCAATTTCTGTAGATTGGAGGATGGTGAAAAGTTAAATTTACATTTTAACCCTTGGATCTTAAGAACAATGAACAATCCTCCCAACACTTGCACTCCCCCTTTCCTGGGAAATGTTGGATAAAAAGCCTCACCAATTTGCATAGGTGACCACAGACCCAAACCCTTGGATCTGAGAACAATGAAAAAGCATTCAGTGTTTTACAAGAAGACTTTTAATAAAAAATAGAAGTAAATAGAAATAAAGAAATCCCCCCTGTAAAATCAGGATGGTAGATATCTTACAGGGTAATTAGATTCAAAAACATAGAGAACCCCTCTAGGCAAAACCTTGTTACAAAAAAGATACACAGACAGAAATAGTTATTCTATTCAGCACAATTCTTTTCTCAGCCATTTAAAGAAATCATAATCTAACACATACCTAGCTAGATTACTTACTAAAAGTTCTAAGACTCCATTCCTGTTCTGTCCCTGGCAAGCGCAGCATACAGACAGACCCCGACCCTTTGTTTCTCTCCCTCCTCCCAGCTTTTGAAAGTATCTTGTCTCCTCATTGGTCATTTTGGTCAGGTGCCAGCGAGGTTACCTTTAGCTTCTTAACCCTTTACAGGTGAGAGGAGCTTTCCCCTGGCCAGGAGGGATTTCAAAGGGGTTTACCCTTCCCTTTATATTTATGACAACTTCCATACAGAGCAATTACATCTTATCAAGGAACAAAAGATGATAAACACTGCAAGGATATGAAAATAAGGAGAACACAATATGACCCAATGGAAGTGTTTCTCACTATCCAGAGTTTAGACATTTCCTATTTTTAAAAAATTAATAAAAAGTACACATTTATATTGGGACAGATGCACCAGAGTGCTCTTGTGATGCAAATACAGTCACCCATTTGAAGGGGTTTATAAAGCCAAGGATATGACTGCTTTGTGATGTCAGAGCAACTCAGAGCAGCCACTGAGTATGACTGAATATGGTCTACCAGTCATTCTTTGGTGAACATCTTCCTTCATGCCACAAGCTCAACTACTGTGAGAATGACATTGATTGGTCCCACCACTAATTTTACTCTTCTGTTAATATCGCCTTCATTATAGCTATAGGACTGATTCATTTGCATTCTAGGCTCCCCCCACAATCTACTTTTCTTATATGGTTGCACCTGTTTTATACCATCCTCAATGCTTGGAATAATCTCCCTCTTCTTAAGTACCAAGCTTTCGACTCTCCTCCAAATCCTCCCTGGAGGACCCAAACCAATGCTCATCTTGGAGCAATTAAAGGGAGGAAGACAGAAAAAGAAAAACATTTCCCATCTATTTCGTTTTGAGAAAACCATAAAACAACATGATCACTACTGAGCAGGACTTAAATCCTAAACATTTGGGTCTGGAAAGTTGCTTAGAACTATTTTAAAATAGTATGATGGAAACAGTCAAATGGTTGCCTTTAACCAAACACATTTTTTTAAACTAACAAGGAGTACAAATTTCTCCAACTACCAAGTCAACTCTGGAAGCAGAAGTGAGGAAGGCTCATTCTTTCTTCTCTAGAAGATGAAAAGTGGACTGCTTGAGCCATTTAAAACTAGTCTGGACAAAGCACTTTAATGTTCAATAGGGAACAATTCAGGTAAGGGGGAGATAAACTAAATGCCCCCAAAGCTCCAAAACGCTAGTTACTATGAGGAGGAAGTTATGGAAGATGGCTGACTAAAGCCCTACCATTCAGACCAAGGTACTATCTTTGTCCTATTGAAAGTACCTAGACAAGGAAAGATAAATTAGCACACAAGTACAGATTTTATATATATCACTTTGCTTAATCTTCTGTAAATCAGTGTTTAAATGTTTTTGTAAAGTTTTTAATAAAACATTGAGAAGCATGTCAAATACCATTCGATTTCAAAATATTTTTTCTTTTGAAAGCTTACTGTACCATCTAACATAAATATCTGTCATGCTGCTTGAGCTCCTATAGCACAGAACATCTTGTTAGCAGTGATATCATGTCAGAAATGTTACAAAGATGCACTCTAATCACCTCCTGCACTGGTATGAATTTACATTTTTTGCTGTAAGGATTTTTTTTCTAATTTAGCTTTTATCTTGGATTCTCACTGAGACTTTTAAAAGAGGTATGACAGTTTTGAAAGCTAAGCAATGTGAGATTATTATTTTAGTTGGAATAAATGAATGGAGAACATACTGAACATCCTACCTGTAAAACCCTGGAGGAGCTTGTTGAACTAAGAAGTTTTGCTCCAGACCTTGGAGAACATCATTAAGCATTCTCACTCGGATAGGAGCTCTCTCCTTGGGGTCATTAGCTGGACGCATCTCATCTGACTGGAATAATTCTGCACTGTCCCTCAGTCTTGAAGCCATTGCCAGCAACTGACGAATGTCTAGTTGGTCACCTGGTAATGATAACAGAAAGATACAGGTCTGTAAATTATTCAAAAGGCAATAATTTATTGCTGTTGTCAATAAAATAACCTATACTTTTTAAAAATGGCCAAGTTGTCTTAGGCTGGAACAAAGGCATCCCTGATGGAGTTAAACCATGGGTCAATGGAGCCTATAATCTATTTCACATGTACAGTAATTTCTCCAGCAGTCCCAACTTGTGCAGGCATATCTTAAAAATCTTACAAGCTAAGAAGAGTCAGATCTGGCCAGTATTTGGATGGGAACCCTGCAATGAAAACTTACTTCTGCAAGAAGTGATGGTTAAATATCAGTAGCTGGAAAGCTTCTTTCTGAGACAGTATGGATCCAGTGCTGTTAGATACTGCTTCTCATGCCACAGATTCTCTCTCTTCAATATGTATGTATTAGTCTACTGCATCTGAAAACCTATCCCTATAGTATATAAGCACCAGCTCCTGCCCTTTCACCCTTTTCTCCCTCATAAAAAGCACAAAATCATACATACCAGAGCAAGAATTTACTTGAATTCCATCTCTCATCTTAGAATACTAAGCATACTGAAACTCTGTAGCCCATAAGGCTATCTTGCCTTTATTATATCCAGCAATTATGCAAGAAACCTATAGGCCTGTATCCTGTAAGACATTAGCTTCAGCCATTAGCATAACGCTTTGGCACAGATAAATGGCCCAACCTTAACCCCTAAGTTTGAGGAACAGAGTGCGAGGGGGAGTTTTGTCCATAATGACACCAGCCAATGACAGACACCTGAGCTAACACCACCTTTCGGAAAGTTTTGGAAAGAACATCCAATCACAAGAGTGCCATGGCAACAAATTGACATATATGATAACAAGTTGAGATCATGAATATACTAACCTATAGAAGGACATCCCAACATTAATAGGGTGAGGAAATACAAATAAGGAAGAGGAGAGAAACCCCTACTGGCACTAGACATGGTGGCATCAGTATAACATATTATGAAAGCTGTGTCCCAGGCTGTGTGTTGTAGGGGAGAAAGAGAGATGTGGCCCTTGAGAGGTGCCAGAATGATGGCCACTGGTGGTGATGATGAGGAAGATAATGGCTAACATTTTGGGTTGTTCTGCAGGGGATGGTGTGAGTGCAGATGTTCAGATGTACTTTCTGTATTATCTCTATGTACTGATTTAGAGTGTTTTTGACTTCACTAAATGTATTAATAAATTATTCGCAAAAAGAATAGGCGTACTTGTGGCACCTTACAGACTAACCAATTTATTTGAGCATGAGCTTTCGTGAGCTACAGCTCACTTCATCGTGAAAGCTGTGAAAGCTCACGAAAGCTCATGCTCAAATAAATTGGTTAGTCTCTAAGGTGCCACAAGTACTCCTTTTTCTTTTTGCGAATACAGACTAACACGGCTGTTACTCTGAAATCTAATAAATTATTATAACTATAGAAGGTTTCCTATAATGTGAGTGTTGCAGCTGTGCACATCAGGGTTCCCAATATATATATTAATTTTAATAATACTGGGCCTGATCTTGGGACAAGAACCTGTCAACCCTCAAAGTGATAACTGGGAATTCTTAAGTAAACAATAAATAAATATAATTAATAAACTATAGATTGGGCTACAACTTCTTAAAGGTTAATCACATTTGTAGAAGGGGTTTGAAATGATTCCTCTACAGTTAAACTGTAAGTAAATGCAGATGCTGTTAACACTTAAAGGGACATTTAAGTGTTATACTCCAATTACCTCAGTGTTTTCAAAATTATTAACACCACAGTGAAAGATAACCTGGCCTGATATTTGCAACCGATGGAGATATTGAACAAATGAGAGCTTATACCAATGCACAGCCCAGATTCAGTTGAGATTGTTCCTGACTTAAAGAGAAGAGAGAAAAAAATGAGATGCATGAATTGGAGAGTCTCCTGGGTTGTGGAGTGTATTCCCACCTAAAGTGCTGGTGAAGAGTATGCTCTCCTCTTAGTGCGTGCACAGATCCCAGTAAGGGTTCACAGAATCAACAGTGTTGATGGTAAGAGCAAGATCTCCCTGGCCTATTAATGATGGGAAATGAAACTAGTGATTCAAATAAACCTCAACATTTTTAAATGCTAAATTTGATCCAAACATAACTTCCAGGGTTTTAGAAATTTGCCCATCAGTAGCTGAAAGTACAATCTTCAAATATTTTTGGATCTAAGATTTTAGCTCATGGGTATGTATAATTAACACCAAAGAGAAGAATACACAACCCCAAGATTACAAGTTAAAGGTACCAAAGTTGCTTGGTTAATAAATATAAACAGATATCAGAACTGATTCATTACCACCACCAAAACCTCTTTGGGTACATGGATGGGTGGACATAGAAATAACATTGTGAGGCTGAAGAATCCAGCAGGACCCCCTGAACTTCCCACTGTCTCCTTGCCCTGAACAGAGTACTTGCTATTGATTATATTTTACAAAGGGAGAGGGGAGCTTACAGATCGCCCACACACTCTTCTGGCTGTTGCATTCAAATCTGGTGCAAATCTGGAGTCATCCAAAATGCATCATCATGGTGGAGAAGACCGCAGGTGGTGTAGCAGAGGTTGCCACATTTGCTGAAGTATCAATATGAATTTCAGCACAGGCAGAAGTCACTTTGAGGGGGGAAAGTGAGAGAGGGTGGGTTAGGGTCAGATTTGGTTTGGGATAAGATTTCTTTGGGGCATAGGGGAAGGAGAGGTTGGGCTGCTTCTAACTGTTTTTAACTTGTTTGCTATTCCCTAATGAGGATGGATGATAGGCAGTGATCCTGTACCACTGTATTGACATAATTATGGATTAGAACTGTGAAGTTTAGTGACTGATTACATTAGGTTGACAACTCAGTCAAATATTATTTGAAGGTATAAAATGTACTCATAGGAAGCAGAAAATTTTTGGAAAAATATTACATGAAAAATTAATGCTCTTACTTATCAAAGCTTATCTTCTATTTTATCTTATTCTATCTTATCTTCTATCAACACAGCATGGAGAGTAGGTGGCCAGCCCTCTGTGGAGAAAGAAGTGGTTAGGGACTATTTAGAAAAGCTGGACGTGCACAAGTCCATGGGGCCGGATGCGTTGCATCCGAGAGTGCTAAAGGAGTTGGCGGCTGTGATTGCAGAGCCATTGCCCATTATCTTTGAAAACTCATGGCGATCGGGGGAAGTCCTGGACGACTGGAAAAAGGCTAATGTAGTGCCAATCTTTAAAAAAGGGAAGAAGGAGGATCCTGGGAACTACAGGCCAGTCAGCCTCACCTCAGTCCCCGGAAAAATCATGGAGCAGGTCCTCAAGGAATCAATCCTGAAGCACTTACACTAGAGGAAAGTGATCAGGAACAGTCAGCATGGATTCATCAAGGATAGGTCATGCCTGACTAATCTAATCACCTTCTGTGATGAGATTACTGGTTCTGTGGATGAAGGGAAAGCAGCGGATGTATTGTTTCTTGACTTTAGCAAAGCTTTTGACACGGTCTCCCACAGTATTCTTGTCAGCAAGTTAAAGAAGTATGGGCTGGATGAATGCACTATAAGGTGGGTAGAAAGTTGTCTAGACTGTCGGGCTTAACGGGTAGTGATCAATGGCTCCATGTCTAGATGGCAGCCGGTATCAAGTGGAGTGCCCCAAGGGTCGGTCCTGGGGCCGGTTTTGTTCAATATCTTCCTAAATGATCTGGAGGATTGCACTCTCAGCAAATTTGCGGATGATACTAAACTTGGAGGAGTGGTAGATACGGTGGCAGATAGGGATAGGATACAGAGGGACCTAGACAAATTGGAGGATTGGGCCAAAAGAAATCTGATGAGGTTCAACAAGGATAAGTGCAGGGTCCTGCACTTAGAACGGAAGAATTCAATGCACCGCTGCAGACGAGGGACCGAATGGCTAGGCAGCAGTTCTGTGGAAAAGGACCTAGGGGTGACAGTGGATGAGAAGCTGGATATGAGTCAGCAGTGTGCCCTTGTTGCCAAGAAGGCCAATGGCATTTTGGGGTGTATAAGTAGGGGCATAACCAGCAGATCGAGGGACGTGATCGTTCCCCTCTATTCGACATTGGTGAGGCCTCATCTGGAGTACTGTGTCCAGTTTTGGGTCCCACACTACAAGAAGGATGTGGAAAAATTGGAGAGAGTCCAGTGCAGGGCAACAAAAATGATTAGGGGTCTGGAACACATGACTTATGAGGAGAGGCTGAGGGAACTGGGATTGTTTAGTCTGCAAAAGAGAAGAATGAGGGGGGATTTGATAGCTGCTTTCAACTACCTGAGAGGTGGTTCCAAAGAGGATGGTTCTAGACTATTCTCAGTGGTAGAAGATGACAGGACAAGGAGTAATGGTCTCAAGTTGCAGAGGGGGAGGTTTAGGTTGGACATTAGGAAAAACTTTTTCACTAGGAGGGTGGTGAAACACTGGAATGTGTTACCTAGGGAGGTGGTAGAATCTCCTTCCTTAGAAGTTTTTAAGGTCAGGCTTGTCAAAGCCCTGGCTGGGATGATTTAATTGGGGATTGGTCCTGCTTTGAGCAGGTGGTTGGACTAGATGACCTCCTGAGGTCCCTTCCAACCCTGATATTCTATGATTCTATGATTGTGTTGGGTCCCAACAGCACAGGTTTTAGGTTAGGTGCTAGATTTTGGCTGATTCTAAACGGTTTGCCATACAGGCACACTTCATATGTCTCAAAGTACGTTAGACAATATTAACCATCCTAAAGAATCAAATGATAGTGCAGTCTTTTCATAAAACTGTGAAGTTTAATGTAAGAGAAACAATAATCTAATCACAAAATCTATAAAGTAACAGAAGTTTAATCTTTATGCTACTATTTACCTTCATAAAATCTCTTACTTTACTCAGAACCCTTCTCTTTCTGTTAATAAGCAATCAGCAGCCAACTAGAACTTATTGGTGTCATAATGAAAAAGGAAAGAAATGTATGCTTTGATCTAGATTTACATGATGCTATCTCCTGCTGTTTTGAATGCAAAAGATGTGAGACAGTTCGGTGCATTTGGTTTTTAGTGATTTCTTGAAACAGATTAACAGAATCACTGTGTTATTCCTCTATTTTCTGACATCCAGTAAAATATTGTATTTTTTTCCCTTAGATCTGAACATTAAGTTTGGGTTTTTTGGATATCAACAAACTAACTCCATTTTTGGTGTTGATAAACGTATGCTTGAATCAGCTCAACAATCTCATTAGGGCCCAGTTATAGTGTGTAAGTATAAAATTGCACCCTGCAAAATCCACCTGACAGTTTAAAAATATCTACTGAGAGCAACAAAGTGAAAGACAAGGCAAATTTATGGTTAGAACTGGTTCCTTTTAATTTTGAAATATTTAGGTCTCTGCAGAATGTGTATGATAAGGCCTAGATTATGTCATTTAGAGCCACTTTAGGGGGAATTCTGGCAAAAAATCCCTTCTTGAGTTCCAAGCAGTGAATAGAGATGTTACACAATGTCCAGCTTTCCATCCTCGGCCAGCAGTGGTAGCCATGGCCCCTCCATCTTCATGCCTCCTTTTGGAGCACCCAGGAGAAGCAGTAAAAACACAAGTAAAAGAGGAATGATAAAAATCCCCTACCCATATCAGCAAAAGTGCAAGGACCATATACGAGTAATGAAAGATATCGAACAACCCAATGGAAGCATCATGTCTAGCTAAGGATATCCTTACATAGTCTATGCATAATAGATGGACTATGAATGCATGATCCTTGCACATTTAGTTTCATCAGCAGTGTTTATATATCAAGCAGCATGCAATATTTAGAATTGTCATTCTTAATATAATACAAATGATTGTGCATATCAATCAAGCCTCTCCAACAGTGAGTGTGAGCTTAGGGGAATAGTTCATCATTCTATATCTGGAAATGAGGCCATGTAGACCACCCTTTTTAACATAAAAACAAGGGAATGCTTACACTGGAATTTTTTGTTTTAAAACAATGTGATAAGTATTTTGCCCTCAAACCCACTACATTTCATATAAAATGATGAGCTATATATACTGTGTGCATCACACACTAAAACTGCACTCATTATATTAAACAAACAATTTATTTAATAGTCTCTCATAAAACCTTAAGTATTTATAGATATTGAACTCATAGGGAATTATAAGGGCATGAGAAATCATATTATCCTAAGATAGTGGACTTCACTGATGGGACAAAGTGTGATTTATGTTATGTATAAACACAGAGGCTGAAACTGGAAGGGCAGATGATTCAGAAGAAAAGGATGTGTTAACTAATATCATTTTAAACATCTTGTGACATCACCCTAGAGAAAAGAAAAAAAATTACAAGTGTTATTTCACTTAAGGGAAAACAAGGGCACTTTATTATTCTACATTTTCTATTCTTTGTGCTGCACACTCCAGTATGAATCATGATGAATCATCTAGCTAGTTATTTAAAGTTGTTAAATAAATAAAAATGCAGGTACCAGAAAGAGACTTGGGAGCCTGCACTCTGTTGATCACTGAATTATACAGCTGACTTTCATTACACATGGTGTATGTGGATTTTATTCAAAGATAGGTGACAATGGATAGATATTTATTCTAGACTGCTGGATTGAGTGCAATAATGTTTCTCTTTAACCAACTGCCCTTATAAAAAGGTAGTGGTGGAGGTTTAAGTATTTAAAAATTACATTTCTGCCCTCTGACAGTAATACATTTCTTCAGGACCACTTGGAAGAGCATGACTGGTCACAAGCAAATCAACCAATTAGAAAAGCCCTTTTGACATGGATGTTTGTGAGAAACAACTGATTTGTTCTGTGACTGGCTAGAGTCTGCAGGACCAGTTAGGGTACATTACTATCTTGATGTTTAGAAGATTTTGCACATTTAGAAAATCTTCTAAAAGCATCTCTATAAGTCTTCTAAATATAAATCTTCTAAATGCTTTTATATAGTCATCAGTAAACCTCAAAGAACTTTACATTATCCCCATTTCACAGATGGAAACCTGAGGCACAGAGGTGAAATGACTTGCCCAATGTCACCCAGCAGGCCAGTGGCAAAGCTAGTAGTCTCAGTCCAGTGGTCTTTCCACTAGACCACATGGTTGCTATGTGATTCCTCAGTGCCAGTCCTCCTTCCTGTATATTTTGCTACAATGGAATGGGGATAATGGTCATGCTTGAAATGTTTATAGTGTGTGATTACTAACAGGGCTGGTGAGAGAAATCTCGTCCCTGCTCTATATCCCAAAACATTAACAGTTTTATTACGTGGCTGCTATAGTAACAAAGTGTGAAAGAAGACCTGGGTCTGTCTCTCCTTCTCCACCCCGCAACATGTAGCCCCCCACCACTTCCAGCTCCCCTTTCCATTCTCATCCCATTAAGCCATGAACTGGTACTACAGACACCATCAACACGAAAGAAGTTGCTCCATTCTGTCTCCTGCCCTATGCTGCTGCATACACACATCACAGGCTGCAGTTTACTGGAGGGCCGCACGCTACGTTGGTTATATAGCCCAAGCTGCACACTGAGGTGGGCCTCTCACTCCCACTACCCACCTCCATTTGCTGCTGTTTGCCCCAGGCTTCTCCAGCCATGGGTCAGGTCCACTCAGTCCATCTCCCCTCCAAACTGGGGTCCTCCCACAAATGCTGGCCAGCTCTCCCCACCACACAGGTCCTGTTGGGATCCAGGAAGAGGGCGGGTGGAAGCTCGCTTCGCCACAGACCACCAGTTCGATCCCAAGATCCAACAACCACACAGGTGATAGGCATCTTAACTATTCATTGTCTGGATTTCAGATGTTGTTACCTCCTTTCCCCCGCTCATCCCAGATCCCAGCTTGCATGGAAGGACAGGGACAGGAGCTCATACTCTCCAAGAGGAGCAGGGTCTCCCACATCCCACAACACACAGTGGGCAAGGAGAGGGACTGTAGAGAGGTAGGACAATGTCAGATCCCAGCACAGACATGAGGGAGAATTCAGGGCTGATTTATGCACTCCTAACCCCCAAATTTCCTCTGCAACCCCTCACGTTCTCCAACCCCTCCCGTGTTCTCTCCTTTCACTGCCTCTAATCCCTACCTCTTTTCCTGACCACTCTTCTCTCCCTTACCACCCATTTGCATTTACCTCCCTCCCTTGTACCCCATCCCTAGCTGCAGACACAAACCCTTCTCCCCCATTCCCACCTTCTCTTGCATCCCTGCTCCCCTCTCCCCTCCCAGTGAGCATTCCCATGTGTTATTTTCTTTTCAAAAATAGTTTCAGCACCTTCTGAATATGCTGCTGTACTCAGATTACATTTCCCCCAAACAAAAATGTCCCTTTCATAGAGGCACTGGAACTATGCCTGCTTTTTTTACTTCAGATTTCTGCCCTGGGTTGAATTTCAACTCACAGGGCTGGATTCGTGCTCAGATTCAATGACCATAACGTAACCTCAATCACCCAGGTCATGCAATGTAGAGGTAGTTTTCCAGAGAGCTGTATCTTGGGAACCACTTGGTGAAATGGTCCCAAATTTGGATTACTAACAATCCTGTAGCTCCATGATGCACATCACATTTCAAGGCAATATGATTAACTATGTGGCTTTTACAGCACTTAGAAGAGTCCGTCTTTAAACAGAAAGCTGGTTTTAACCTGAACTATACCAGAACTGTCATTCTGCTACAATACCTTTACTAAGGGCAGAATGTCAGCAGATTGTGTCTTTGGACGGCTTAAGGGAAGGTGATGGTGTCTCATGGCAAGGACGGATGTTTCTCAGCATCACGATCATGCCTCGCGTGGCAAGTGCTTGCCATATTTGGCACATCTATGAGCACCAGAGAAGACAGCTTGGATGATGGGGAAGGGGAGCTGGAGGTGTCAAGAAAGGCCCGCTGACGGGCGTGGGCAAAGGTGGCAATTGCCTAGGGGCCCATATGATTTTAAAGGGCCCAGGGAAAAGTTCCCTGTAAGCTCTGTGGCATCTCAGCAGCCTATTTAGTGCCACGCAGGCACTCAGGGAACCCACCCAGGGCCTGGCCCCAAACCTGCTGTAGAACCCCTCTCCCGGCCCCAACTCTGCTGTGGTCTGGATCTTCTGTGGCCGGGGCAGCCCAGCCTGGACCCAGGCGTGGCCAGCCCCAGCCCGGACCTGCTAGGGCCATGGGGAAGGGTGCCTAGTCTGCAGCCCCAACCCTGGAGCTGCCGCAGCAGGGAGAGGCGCCTCTCTCCTCCAACCCAGGTGCTGCTGTGGGGCGAGAGAGCTGGGGGGAGTACTCTCTCCCCGCCGTAGCCTCAGAGCACCCTCCTGCACCCAAACCCTTCATCCCCGGCCCCACCCCAGAGCCTGCACCCTGAGCCGGAGCCCTCATCCCCTGCACCCAACCCAGCCTGACCTTTGTAACAAAAGGTGCTCCGTCACAACCATTTGCCTCTAACACATAACCCTTTCCAGGGCCATGCACTCCAGTTCAATCCTTTGTGAATGCTCCAGGAAACCATCCTGCCACACTTTTGCCTTTGCAGCCCTCTGTTGGGATGAATTCACTAGTACTGGGAACATATCCTCTTCTCTCCCCACCTCAATTGGAGACATATCTGCCTCTCTATGGGTGATAATTCCCCTGTATGTGTAGGCCATGATGCAGCAAGTGCTGAGGGAAATCTCTACTTTCCCGGTACAGGAATTGTTTTTTTCCCTTCCCTCAGCCTGTGATCCAAACACACAGACCAAGGTCATTCAGTTTCAAACACAGCGCCTTCAGGATCTAACTGATAAATCAACTCAAACAAATTATTCAACAGTATATTATCCTGCTTCCTACTGGCTGTGAAAACAGAGGCAAGTTGGAGTGATCTGCTGCCAATGTGAACTAGTGTAATAAATAAACAAGCAAGATGGCCACTTGTCAAATGGTGAAAGTTACAGAGCCTAAATGGCTGTGAAATTCAGAGTCCCCTTCCTGCTTGTACTGAATGTAGCATTAAATGGAAAGAAAATCTTGCAGCTCAGTCATGGAGGTTGCTTACCTTTGACAGTAATTATGAGATTTTAATACTAATTATTGATTAAACTGTTTTAGTAAGACCAGAAGAAATGTAAACAATTTATCCTATGTTAAACTAAAATCATGTTTCAGTCAACGTCATAGAAAGACTCTGTTTGAGTAACAAAATCAGCAGGTATTGTTTACTCTGAAACTGAGAATCTCAGTATTGAAATGTAGGTGACCCTTTTTTTATGTTAGCTGAGATTAGTCTTGCTCGAACAAAATTACCTTTAAGCCTGTTCTGAACTTCTAATGCGATGTCCAGGGCATTAAAGGGCAGAACTGGTTCACTGGCAATTTGCAAAGTCACCTCTCCCGTTAGCTGAAAGAAATCAAAAGAGATTAAATAATTTCTAACCCATTTAATACTCAGCATTTCATTTGGAATACCAGATAACTTCATTATATTGGTCTGCCAGGGAAGCTGAATAAAACACACAGCTTTTTAAGGACAAACTGAAAACACACACACACAACACCCATCATTAACCAAATAATTCTAGTACAAAAAATGTATAAAGAGATTATAATTTATGACCACTTCTGTTCAGTGCTTTCCTATGGCACAGGATACTATTGGAGATTTTTTTTAAGAAAAAATATCTTCTTGTATTTCTAAAAGTGGGAAGCAAATTTAAAATGTTCTTCTTCTTCTTTTTTTTTTAAACAGCAGACAGATGAACTACTAAGACACAAAGGGCTGGATCCAAAACCCAATGAGGTCAAAGGGAATTTTTTCCACAGACTTTAACAGGCTTTGGAGCAGACTCTTAGCACAGAATCACATTAATACAAAGAAACTGAGCTGAGTACTCACAGCGTCTAGGGAATATATGATGGTTTGACATGAATAACAGCTTAAAGAAGGTTTCAGAGTAGCAGCCGTGTTAGTCTATATTCGCAAAAAGAAAAGGAGTACTTGTGGCACCTTAGAGACTAACAAATTTATTTGAGCATAAGCTTTCGTGAGCTACAGCTCACTTCATCAGATGCATTCAGTAGAAAATACAGTGGGGAGATTTATATAAATTTACATAAAGATTTATATAAAATTTTTTGAATGCACATATTCAGATAGGAAAGTTTTTGAGTAAAAAGCATTGGGAAATGCTGCTTTTTGTGAAATATCACAGAGGTGCTGTGGAAGAGAAGTAGCACAAGAGAGGAAATTCCCAAATACAACAGAAATCTACAAAAATCAGGCTTCCATTATGGGTGCTGAGCACTTCAAAGTTCAGCCCTAAACTCTGATCTCAAATGGTCAAAGCCTGCAAATCCTTCCTTGTGCGAATACCACATGTGAAATGGACTCAGTTGCCCTAATCACACGTTGACATGTATAAGTTGTTGGGGAACAACATGGCTCCAGATCCACTACCCTACTAAATGAGAATGAACCGTGGGCTTTTCAAAGATACATATACTCCACATATATACGTCCTAAATATTGGGATACTGTCTGAAATATTTACACTTAAAATCAACGTTGGCTCTTAATTTGATCAATACAAACCTTCACTAAATTTTAATTCATGATTACATAAATTTCACTCAGCCTCCACACATCTCTGGGCTATGAATGCTATGAGACTGTTGCAGCTTCTGTTCAATGCATAGTCTGATATAGAAACATTTGAGACTTGAAAAGCACTGGAAAATGTTTCTTTTGTGATATATCAGAAGTGCTATGGAAGACAAGCATCCCAGGAAGTTGCTTCCCCTTTCACCTTCATCCCAAATAGCATCAATTTTGATTATGCTAAATTCCTCCTCCTATGTATGTTTCTCAGAAGCAATTTTGTTTTGCTTCTCAGCTACAAAAGATGAACGCCCTATTGTGCTATCCATTCGATTAGGCAATACCAAGAAAAAAAAGTTATGACTGAAGCAATTTGCAAATCTCATAGTAACGGTTTTACATATCGCTGTGGACGCTTTTGTATGTTTGTTAATGAAGTAATTGTAGTGTTTATTAAATCACGTACATGGTAAGTTAACCCAAAGAAATCAATCACTGAGAGGAAAGCTCAGAGCATTGATTTGAGCCAAGTGAGTAATAATCCTTCAGAAACATACATCAAGCCCATGTAATGCAGCAAGACAGAAAAGGCCACTGATTTCTTATTTACAGTCTTATTTTTGGATAGTCTATCCCCAGAGAATACACATGCAAACTAAAGACGTGTTTCTCCCCCCTTCAAAACATGGTTCAGACTGACTACTAAATTATTAAATAGAAGGCTACTTTAAGGAAAGGTACAGACAACATTACGTTCACAAACTGAAATACTAAAAAGCAAAATAATAATAGATTCCCCCACCACACATTACCAGTTGTAATTATTAATGACAGCTCCTCACACAACAATCATAATACACAATAACTGATGCAACATACACACAATTATCCAGTCTGAAGAACAATGTTATAGTTAGTATACCAATTGATTGTGAGCTGTTTATGTTCTGTGTTTTAGTATGGAAAAAAAACACTGAATGATATTTCTATTTCACTAAAGCTTTGGGTATCTGTTGAGAAATTGTTTTCTGTAACCTTTATAGTGCAGATCCAATTATTTTCAAGAGAAATGCTAGTATAAAAGATTCTGATAATAGCAGAATGCTACTGGGTATGTTACAAAAGGACTGAAAGGGGAGTAGGATACGATTATTTCCTTGAACTGCTGCTTCCATCAAAAAAATTTTGAATATTCAAAATATATTTGACCTTTGCTGTACATAATCATGTTTTTCATGCTGTTTCACTGTCCAGCTTAAACATAATAAGAACTGCTGCAGGTGATCCATTGACAGGCAGACATGAGACCCTAAGCAAAAGAAGAAATCGTACAAAGCTCGATGGATGACAGTAACTGAGAAATTCCCAGGGATGAACTGGATGCCTCATCTTGCAAACACCTATTACTAGGCACAGTTCTTACTAGCCTATGTAGTCCCTTGACTTAAACAATGGGAAGCACTGGCTTAGAGACTAGACCTGGTAATATTTGCAGCATCAGACACTAAGTATCTAAGTTATGCTTACGAAGTATCCATGCACAATCACATAGTTGAAAGCACAAAATACAATTAAAACAAACCCAATAGGCACAAGTTATGGGAAGGCTCTTCTGTCCCAGCCATATTTGCCTTCACTTAAAATCCAACATATAGAAAATATTAATTATGATTATTTTGATCTGACAAATGTAGTTTGGTTTCTGAATTGAGGATACCTGGGAATGTGACAGTCAATAATAAAAATGGTTTTCTAAATTTAAGGGTTCTCCCCCTGGCTCTGCTCTCTTTCTTCTGGCTTCCAATGCACACACATCCGCCCCATCTGTACCTCCTGGAGTTGATTCCCCTAGTCTGACCACCTATCCCTTATGCCCATAGCTTGCACCTAAAGACCCTTCCTACTTTTGCCTGTCTCCTCCTTTGAGCCCGCTTACTCCCTTGCACTTCCTCCGTTCTGTCTCTCTCACCTCCCCAACAGGAAAGCCCTAAAGCAGCTGTGCACTCTTCTCCTCCCTGCTCCCCTGCAACACCAGGCAGGCTGGACATAAGCAGTGGGAGAATTTCAGGCCACCCACCACTAGCCACTGCCCAACCCTCCCCAATGGGGCCAGGTTTGAGAAAGCCTCTCTTAAGAGGGGATTCAGCATCACATGACACTTTTTAGGGTAGCTGTATATTTGGATGTATTTTTCCTCCATCCAGTCATTGAAATCTTAGCACATCTGCTCATCAGGGAGCTCTGCTTGCTTGCAGTTTTACCCAAGTTTCATCCAGCTCACGGATCTAAATGAACTATAAAAGCTAGCGCTCAGGGACATCATGTGGATTTGTGACATTCCCTGGAGGACTCGAAGGCTATAAACAATGAATGGATTACACGCATCTATATATGTAGTTTTTCACCTGTGACAGATGTAATATTGGTAATATTCCTCATTTAATTCTTCACCACTTTCTCCAAGTGTACCATCTCCTATTCTAAACTGGAAATATTCTGCACTTTAACTTCCACAATATCTGAGGAAATCCAGGCAAATGGATTTAAAATGGGCAGGGGGACTGCAGTGAAGTGAATAGTATGTCACACTCTTCTTATGGCCACTGAGGCAATCACAGCCCTTGTGGTAGATCACAACCCCCAAAATAGAATGTAATATGCCTTTACCTTACCTAATATGCATGCCTCTTGCCACAAAATGCTGCAGCAGTAACTGCTACTTGTTTACTGTTTCTACAAATGCCGTGTCCATCCTAACACCTCTAAGTACTTTCCCCAGCATGTACAATCTAGAAAAAATACAAAATATAAACTTGCCATAGCCAAAAGTAGGTAACCCTGACTAACAAAATATATAATCAACCATCAGAAAGCTTACCTCATCTGAACATCTCAGAACCCAAGCCAACCCACCATCCAACTCCCAACACAAAACCCTGAGATGCAGCAACAAATCTGGAATCTAACAAACCAGTGGGATTAGCAAATTCCAGATTTGTGGACCACACATAATGTCCTACCACTTAGTTTTGTCCCCAATGAAAGGAAAAACATTTTAGCCCCACAAAGTCAGGAGAGGAAAGATAACTCTGTTAATCTTGAGACCAATGCTGTTTTTACACCAACAAATTGGACTCTTACACAATTATCAGTAATCCAGTATTTATTTAGGGCCTGACCCAAAGCCTATTGAAATAAGGGGCGGAGTGGGGGGGCTCATTTGACTACAATGGACATCGGATAAGACTTTACTGATTATTCTTGTGTTATTTTGAGCAAATCAATTATTTTTGGAGATTTATATTCTAAATGTGAGATGTTTTATAAATTTCAATTTATTTTTCTTTTTACTATCCCAAAAGATGTTTTTCTTGTTACTTGATTTATGTTTTGTCCGCAAAGCAAAGATAGTTACAAATTTCTAATATCAATCTTACAAAATTCCTGTGCGTTTTGTCATAGGTTATGAATTAAATGTCTGTTATTCTGACATATATTAAATATGTAATTGCAGCAGTCATATATAGGATATGGTGATCATGGAAGTCACATACACAGTTGGAGGAATAGTAGCATTTGTTTTTCGCTCACATGTTTGCTAGCTGAGCTATTGTTTACATGCACGTTCAGAAAATGGTTTTGTATTCATGACATAATACCTCAGTCACGATGGCCCATATCCTGCAACGGACTGCACTGGCTGGCAGAGTTCTACATCCCTTTTTAATCCCATTCACTTCAACTGGGCTCCAGCTGGGTGCTGGGGTTTATTGCACAAAGTCAGTCGTGAAAGTAAAGCCGAAGACTTACTGATACAGGGGCCAGCTCTGGCCCCCGGAAGGGGTGGGGCCTTGGATAGAAGGGGTGGGGCTGGGGGTCAGTGCCCCCAAGCCAGTGCTTCCACACTGCCTGGCCCGCGCCGCCTGGGGCTCCAGTGGTGATTTCAAGGGCCCAGGGCTCCAGCTGCTGCTGCTGCTACCCCGGGCCCTTTTAAATTGCCAGCCCTGGGGCAATTGCTCCTTTTTCCCCCCAATCGGTGACTGGAGTGGGGGGGACGAGCAAAAGGGGCAATGACATTAAAACGCTGCCACAGCACTTTAAAGTCAGCTGGGTACGGGCCAGTACCGGCGGCCACTTTTTACCAGTATGCCGTACCGGCTTACTTTCACCCCTGATTGCAGGACTAGGGCATGCGTTGGTATATCCGATGTCTGGCAGAAAAACAGCTTGGAAACCTGACCTGGCCAGGACAGAAAAAGGACAGCACAGAACAATGGACAGCCCCCACCTCCACATGCAAACTGGTGACCACAGTGATCATATTTCACAGACATCGTGATTGAAAAGCCTGTCCACAGTGAAATATTCATGTAAGAACATAAAAACATAGGCATGGTCATACTGGGTCAGACCAGAGGTCCATCTAGCCCAGTATCCTGTCTTTGGACAGTGCCAGATGCCCCAGAGGGAATGAACAGAACAGTGATCCATCCCCTATTGCCCATACCCAGCTTCTGGCAAACAGAGGCTAGGGACACCATCCCTGCCCATCCTGGTTAATAGCCATTGATGGACCTATCCTCCATCATCTAGTTCTTTTCTGAACCCTGTTATAGTCTTGACCTTCACAATATCCTCTGGCAAGGAGTTCCACAGGTTGACTGTGCATTGTGTGAAAAAAATACTTCCTTTTGTTTGTTTTAAACCTTCTGCCTATTAATTTCATTTGATGGCCCCTACTTCTTGTGTTATGAGAAGTAGTAAATAACACTTCCTTATTTACTTTCTCCATACCTGTCATGATTTTATAGACTTCTATCATGTCCCCCCTTAGTTATCTCTTTTTCAAGCTGAAAAGTCCTAGCCTCTTTAATCTCTCCTCACATGGGACCTGTTCCAAACCCCTCATCATTTTAGTTGCCCTTTTCTGAACCTTTTTGAAGTCCAATATATCTTTTTTTGAGATGGGGCTACCACATCTACATGCAGTACTGAAGATGTGGGCATACCATGGATTTATATAGAGGCAATATGATATTTTCTGTCTTATTATTGATCCCTTCCTTAGTGATTCCTAACATTCTGTTCGCTTTTTTGACTGCCGCTGCACATTGAGTGAATGTTTTCAGAGAACTATCCACAATGACTCCAACATCTCTTTCTTGAGTGGTAACAGGTAATTTAGAACCCATCATTTTATATGTATAGTTGGGATTATGTTTTCCAATGTGCATTACTTTGCATTTATCAACACTGAATATCATCTGCCATTTTGTTGCCCAGTCACTCAGTTCTGAGAGATTCTTTTGTACCTCTTTGCAGTCTGCATGGGACTTAACTATCTTGAGTAGTTTTGTATCATTTGCAAATTTTGCCACCTCACTGTTTACCCCTTTCTCCAGATCATTTTTGAATATGTTGAACAGGACTGCTCCCTGTACAGACCCCTGGGGGACTACACTATTTACCTCTCTCTATTCTGAAAACTACCGTTTATTCCTACCCTTTGTTTCCTATCTTTTAACCAGTTACCAATCCATTAGAGAACCTTCCCTCTTATGCCATGACTGCGTACTTTGCTTAAGAACCTTTCAAATACAGATCGATGTGCCAAAATACACATCAGGATACGGTCTGCGTGGCATTGCTATTCTAGCACAGAGCTATCCCACAGCTTAGGAGTTATTCCTTTTTGTCAGAACTGTGCCCGAAGACTAGCTACATGCAATGCAAATCTCAGCGGGTGCAAATGTTGAGCATGTATTTGTAATACCTTTGGACATTTTTAGCTACACCACGTGTAAAATGCCAAACAGACATCTCAGAACTGTTTATGTGCCAAGTTACGAACAAAATAACTTAAAAAGCCAGGTAAACTGCTGTATTTACCCTTTTGTGAACACTGTTCTTCAGCACTGGATTCACTCCGATTCTATCTGCTACAGCAAATTAGAAACAGGTACTTGAAGTTTGAATTGAGCATTAGCTCCTCCTTTACATGTCAGTGTATTACTATACTGGACTTCCTATCCTCTCCTGTACATGATCATTTTGTTCTGTGTTAGCCATTACACAGTTAGCGGCTGTGCCTTCAGAAAATGACCTTCTGATCTGCATGCACATATCATCATGTATTGGAGAAAATGAGTACATGCCCAGAAGCTGATTTTACTAGACACACGGTGATACACTGTAGAGTAAATAAAGGCGGAGCAGAAATTTACAGTAGCTGTGGTCTAGAAGACAGAGTCCATGGTTGGGATTCAGGAGACCTGGGTAGTATTCCCAGTTAGGGTTGCCACCTGTCCAGGTTTTCCCAGGATCATTTCTTTTTTTGAGGTAGCTGTCCCGGGAAATTGATAAATCTTCTCAGGACTTGAAAAGTCTTGGTTTTTCTCAGCTGAGTTCCCCTCCTAGCAGCAGCCTAAGAGGTGACTTATCTTCCGCCTCCTCCTCCTCGAGGGTGCTGCTGTTCCTCCTCCCTCACAGCAGCTGTTAACAACTGTTAAGAAGCTGCAGCTTCCCACTTGATCAACAAGCTGCTGAGAGCAGTGAAAAGAGCTTAAGGCAGCAGCCCCACAGCACGCTGCTCCTCACCATGGTGGCAGCTGTTCCTGCTCAGCATGGCCCTGTTTCCACTCCCCAGAACCGTCTCCTACTCCCCTCCCTTCTGTGCTCCTCTACCCTTGCTAAGGGACATCCCTTTCTTGTTTGTTTGGTTTTTTGCGCCTCAAGAGTGGCAACCTTACATTGATTCATTGTGTGACCTTGGATGCAATGCTTGATTTGTGACAGAAGAGGTGAGGGGACCCAAGCAATAATGATGGCATCCTCTGCACAGTGTAACCCAGTACTCACTATATGTACAAGGTCATGCCTTGCACGCCACTGACAGAAGAGGTACCAGGGGTCTTCCCCCAGAATGATAAGAGCCCCATCAGAAATTAAGATCTGCTTGGATGATGAATTTAAACTCTGGGGCTCAGTTTTCCAAAATAGGCAGCTGATTGGTCATGTTTTTTTCTCTTGCATCTATACCCATGGGTGGACAGTTGAGGGTGGGCACAGAAAGATAACATGCTGGCTGAGTTACTTGGAATATGGGGGGAGGAGCGAGTGATTCGAGTAATTCAGTTTTAAAAAGTAAATCACAAGACACATTTAAAATGATGCTTTTATGTTGCACGGCCATTATTTTCTATCTTGCTTAATTGTCCTAATTATCAGCTCTTCATGGCAGGGACATCTTCCCTCTTCCCATATATATGTACAGTGACTAGCACAATGGAGTCCTGATCTCGCTTGGGGCCTTTGGGAACCACCACAACACAAGTATCAATACTAGGAGCGTCCTGACCTTAATAAATCATAATATTCTGCATATATTTATTGATTTTCATAGGAGCATCTTGGTGTTTGACAACCTCAAATATTTAAAAATCACGAGTGACTTCAAAACTCATGAGATTTTTTTAAAAATAAATGTGGGTTCTTTTTATTTGCCTTTTGGTTTTTCAAGCTTTTGTCTGCATGAAGGATGATGTTTGTTTGGTGTGCTTTTTTTAAAAATAAAAGCAGAGGTTCTCATGCAATAGCATGATTCTTGCAGCCAGGACTGTAAGAAAAATACGAAAAATCATGAGATTCACGATAAAAATCAAAAGAGTTGACAATACTGGAATCTGAACATGCTCTATAAGCATTGCTTATACAATCAAGCATCACTGGACCTATTATTGCACCCATTTATAGATGGGGAAACTAGAGCACAAAAGTAGTAAAGTGACTTTCCCAAAGATCATACAAGAAAAGATGAGGCTGAGGCAGGAACATGACCCAATTTCTTTGACCTCCTTTCTTTCTGCTTTACCCCACAAGACCTTGTGTGGTGTGTGTGTGTGTTTTGGAGGGGGGAGGGGAGAAACTAGAGGAACATCTGCTTAAAAAGTACAACTGGTAAAAATAATAAATTAAGCTTTGCCTACCTAGTCTATGGGGAAATGTGGTCTAGATGAAATTACTATGAGGGGGTGCACTGCTGGTTGAAAGACCATATAAAAAGTGTAGTTATCAATGGTTCGCTGTCAAACTGGGAGGGTGAATCTAATGGTGTCCCACAGGGGTCAGTTTTGAGGCCTGTACTATTTGATATTTTTATTAAGGACTTGGATAATGAAGTGGAGAGTATGCTTATAAAATTTGCAGATGACACTGTCAAGGTTCCTCCCCCACTCTGAACTCTAGGGTACAGATGTGGGGACCTGAATAAAAACCTCCTAAGCTTACTTTTACCAGCTTAGGTTAAAACTTCCCCAAGGTACAAATTCATTTTATCCTTTGTCCTTGGAATAACCACTGCCACCACCAAACTCTAAGTGGGTTTACTGGGAAATGTAGTTTGGACACGTCTTTCCCCCCAAAATCCTCCCAACCCTTGCACCCCACTTCCTGGGAAAGGTTTGGTAAAAATCCTCACCAATTTGCATTGGTGACCACAGACCCAAACCCTTGGATCTGAGAACAATGAAAAAGCATTCAGTTTTCTTACAAGAAGACTTTTAATAGAAATAGAAGTAAATAGGAATAAAGGAATCACCCCTGTAAAATCAGGATGGTAGGTACCTTACAGGGTAATTAGATTCAAAACATAGAGAATCCCTCTAGGCAAAACCTTAAGTTACAAAAAAGACACACAGACAGAAATAGTCATTCTATTCAGCACAATTCTTTTCTCAGCCATTTAAAGAAATCATAATCTAACGCATACCTAGCTAGATTACTTACTAAAAGTTCTAAGACTCCATTCCTGTTCTATCCCCGGCAAAGCAGCATACCGACAGAGAGACACAGACCCTTTGTTTCTCTCCCTCCTCCCAGCTTTTGAAAGTATCTTGTCTCCTCATTGGTCATTTGGGTCAGGTGCCAGCAAGGTTACCTTTAGCTTCTTAACCCTTTACAGGTGAGAGGATTTTTCCTCTGGCCAGGAGGGATTTTCAAGGGCTTTACCCTTCCCTTTACATTTATGACAGACACCAAGTTGGGAGGGGTTGTAAGCACTTTGGAGGACAGGGTTAGAAATCAAAACAACCTTAACAAATGGGAGAATTGGTCTGAATTCAACAAGATAAAATTCAACAAAGATAAGTGCAAAGTACTTCACTTAGAAAGGAAAAAAAATCAAAGCTAGGTGGTAGTACTGCTGAAAAGGGTGTGACGGTTAGGAGTCAACAATGTGATGCAGCTGCAGAAAAGGCCAATATCATTGTGGGGTGTATCAACAGTCGTATCATGTAATACACAGAGGTAACTGTCATGCTCTACTTGGCACAGGTGAGGCCTCAGCTGAAGTACTGTGTTCAGTTCTAGGTGCCACACTTTAGGAAAGATGTGGACAAATTGGAAGGAGCTTAGAGGAGAGCAACAAAAACTATAAAAGGTTTAGAAAACCTGACCTATGAGGAAAGGTTAAAACAATTACACAGGTTTAGTCTTGAGAAAAAATGGAGGCAAGACCTGGTAACAGATTTCAAATATATGTTAAGGATTGATATAAAGAGGATGGTGATCAATTGTTCTCCATGTCCACTGAAGTAGGATAGGAGAAGTAGTGGGCTTAATCTGCAGCAATGGAGATTTAGGTTAGATACTAGGAAAAACTTTCTAACTAAGGGTAGTTAAACTCTGTCATAGCCTTCCAAGGTAGGTTGTGGAATCACCATCATTGGATGTTTTTAAGAACAGGTTCGACAAACACCTGTCAGGGCCGGTCTAGGTTTACTTGGACCTGCCATACCGCAGCAGGCTGGATTTGACTTCTTGAGGTCCTTTCCAGTCCTATGTTTCTATGTTCACAAGCTTTGGCTGTAACTAAGTGTAGTTTTGGTGGACAGATTAAGAAACAGGAGATTTATTTTTATTTTTTGCTTAAACTTTTGTTTATTTATTTTTAAAACAAAGGCTGTTAAATTACCCTTGGAACATTTTTATCAGCACTTATGGAGCGACATATGTATTATTTGTTCTTCCAGTTTAAAGCTGCCTCAGGACTAGGTCACATACTGAAAATCAGAGACAGATATTTATATATTTTTAACACTCAGTTCAACACAAGTTATCTGGCAGCTTGCATTTCAAGTCAGCAGAGGGCTCTCTGAGAGAAGCAGACAGTGACTCTAAGGCTACAATAGATGAACTAGAGAATAATCATTCACAACAGATAGCTGTTTCTGAACAAGGGAAAGTATTAATCATACTATGAAGTGTTATAAATATTAAATGCATTACTTCAAAAGGAAAACATTTCACCTAATATCAATTTATTCTCAGTTCAGGAAATATTGATCAGGAAGTAAACGAGTTAATGGACAAAAAATTATCTGTGTGTGTGTCTATACACATACACACCCACCCACTACATTAAAACAACATTAAGGTTGCAAAGTCAAGCACTCAGAAGTTAGGAAATGCTAGAATTAAGATTCTGTGCAACCTTAAGACACCCCTGGTGTGTATGCATTATGATACAGTCTTTAATTACATACTCACATACTATTTTTCCTACAGGATCCCTGCCTCATTCAATGCTTGTGATGAACAGTGCTCACTTAATAAGCAACTATACAATATTTTATTTCCTCCTTGTTGGTCTGTATGTGGTCCAATGCCTTATTTACATTTTATTCAAACCCTGCCTGAAGACAGAATTGTTTGTTTCCTTATGGACTTTTCTATGGCATTTTTCACTATAGTGTGAGACAAGGGAGTATTATTGTTCCCCATTTACCAGTGGGTAATTGAGGCACAGAGACTAAGGCAAACACATCCACTGCTTTTGGGAGCCCAATTTGATGCCTAGTGCCTGACTTTACCGAGTAATTTAGCATTATGCAATCATTTATATGTTCAAAGCACAGCTCCATTGATATCAGTTGCAGCTGTGAGCGCTCAGCACTTCTGCAAATCAGACCCAGGTTCTCAAGTCAGGCATCTAGAAAATAAGTAACCATAATAATGTTCTTTAACACAGTTGTGTGTGTGTATTTTATATATAATTTAAATGTTCTCAATTTCTAATGGCAGACCATAGCCCAGCCTATAAGGGTACACAGGACAGGCATAAGGGTAAGACAGACCCTGTTTATCTTGCTCCAGGGGGAATCCTGTGCCACTACTTACATGCAGAATTCATGTCCTCCACAGATTCTTCCCCCCCCCCCCCCGAAAATAGATTCTGCTGGATTCTGCTGCAATTAAACCTTTTGCCCACCAGGGGCACCTATGGCCCCAGAAGACAGGGCAGTCATTTCAGGGTCAGAGCAGTCAACCACAGAGAGGGATGAGGCAGTGGCTGCCTTCCTCACAGCGCCCTGCCCTCCTCAGGTGAGGAGACACAGGATGTAAAGGGGATGGACAGAGGAGGGCACATGGGGCTCCTGGGGGCGGTCACAGAGTGGGGTTCAGAAGGGCTAGTGGGAGAACAGCATTGAGCCAGGGGCTGAATGGGAGTGGGGTGCAGGGACACATGGGGACAGGAGAGGCTAGGGGTCAGCCCCGGTCTGTTTGGGGGAGGCTCCCCAACTCCCTAACAATCCCCCCCACCCCCCAAAAAAACCCTCCCTGTTCCATACTTCTCCCACCCACACCCAACAATCCACCAGATTCACCCAAGGCTCCTTCCCAGTAATTAGTTCCCTCTCCCTCAGCTCCTCTGTCTCCCTGACTCCCCCAAGCCTACGTACTGCTTCTCAAGGGTGCAGGAAATACATTTCTGTATTGTAGTTTAAATTAGTTATTACTCAGAGTTCTGTATTAATATGCCTAATAAGGAATCTATTTGTCAAAAAACATTTCCTGAATCTTTTTTGTATTAGTAGAGACACTCTTGCTGACAGGTATTTTGAAATAAGTTACCAAAATAATTGAAACTGGCATGATTGTGTTATTTTGACAAATAAAATATACAGAATTTTGCAGAATTTTATAATATTGTGCACAGAATTTTCGGGTTTTTTGGTGCAGATTTCCCACAGAAGTATTATCTCCATTCACCTAGATGGCCTACTTGCATTACCACTGCAGGTCCTGCTGAGGGGGTGTGACAGTGTGTTTCTGCATTTGTAGGTGCGTGGGGATGCGGGTAGAAATGGGCAGAGCCTTAGCTCCTTCCCTCAGCACACTGGCTGGCATAGCTGAGTTGCCATAGGAATTAGTAATCTGCTAATGGTCATGGCTTTCTGAGGCACAGTTCCTTCCATGAGCTGCTCCTGAATAGCCTCACTACATGCCACCCATTACACAAAGGTGGATGCAAAGGGACAAGCTAGCCTTAAGTATTTTATTCTTGTTTTGTACTGGTAGATGAAGGGAGAGCAGAAACAGCATGTAGAATCATTGGGGCATGCATGTAACTCGCATTACTACCAATAAGGGTTCATGCTTATAGCTATTTGTATCTGTTAAAATTCTAATCTTTAGGTGCGCCCAGAATGTAATAAACCAACAGCGAGAAGGCCCCTCCTCTAAAACCTCCTGCTATTACAATCATTCTCAGTTAGGTTTTTTTCTGAGGAATGTGGGCTAAATTAAGTGTTACGAACATGCATTGAGGAAGGGGTACAGTAAAATACACTTGACTTTATGCCATCATTCTGTATCCATAGCTCATGCCAATAAAATCTTTAGCCTTATAAACTATGTGTTTTTCTACTATATCTCAGGGAAAAGCTTTTATTTTTTTAAGCATTTTAAGAGTTTGTATGTGTATTAATTTATGTATCCCTTCAACTGTAAAGCCAGGTTGCCTTGGTTACCATGTGCAGGCCTGAATGAAACAAATATAGAAGATTGCTTTTAAATCCCCAAAATTTTGCATAATACCTTCCCCATAAATCAGGATGCCACAACTGTACGGCAAATGACCTTGTAAATTTCTGAATTTCTTTGACACACCTTTGGATCAGGGAAAAGAAGGGGGAGAATGTTGGATCCTTTTTAAAACAAACAATGGTGACAGAAGCTGGTTAGTAGAAGTCTCAGAGAATCTGATTAGCTGCGTGCGGGTGCATGAGAGATGGGCAATGGTGCACAATATGTTTGCATATATCAAAGATATATAGTTTCCATTAATTATTTTAAGCATAATTTGATGACAATCATACATTTACATAGCATCCTGCATCTTGAAGGATCACATAGTGGGTGACTATCAAAACTGATATATGAATTACAGACCAGTTTCTCTTGTTCCCACACTGAAACAGTCACATTTGGGGTAAAATGCAGCAACTGTTTAACAGTGCACAGCCACACAACAGCACAGTTTAGGATAGGAAGTGAAGAATACCTTTTCCAGTTTAAATTATTAGGTAGGAAGAGTACAGTTACCAAGACAGAATTTCCCTAGGACAATGGAGTGGCTTCCTGTTATGTACTGTTATGAAAAACACCACAGGATGTTCAAGATGGCATGTGGTCATCTGGGATATCCAAAAATAACACCACCAGAAGCACTGTGCCCACCAGTATTATCTGTGGCCTTGGTAAGTGAGTGCCACCTACGGAACAGTCAACATCACTTCCTGAAGCACCTAAGTGTTTATTAGGGGGCTCCTATCTGAGTCCTGATTCAGATCAATCCTGCATAGTTATAAGAACTGACAGGGTCACAGCACAAAGTGGCATGACTTCAGAAAGCTGAGTTACACCAACCATCATTTTCTTAGTGGATGTATGCCATTCTACACAGCAACAGGAATCAAGCAATCATGATTCGCATTCAAAAGGAGTAGTGGTAAAAATACAGCTCTAATTGCATATGCTGTCATAGGGAGGTTCAGAAGTCCTGCAGCAGCAGCAGCTCCAGCTTGACAAAAATCATTTGCACAGCAAATAATACTTTGCTTTAAGGCCCTGATTAGTCAAGGAACTGCGCACTTGCTTAAAGTTACACACATAAACTAAGTATCTTGTTGCACTGGGGCCTATGCAGGATCTTCCCTCCAAGGACGACAAAGTGCTTGCCAAAGTGCCAGTTCATCAGTAAAGACCACTCTTATGCTGAATCTGTAAGATTCAATCCATCAGACTAAAACTTCTGGCACTGTAGAAGCTAGATGACAGTCACCAGAGGGGAGCAATAACAGAGAATTCAGTAATAGGAAGCTTGAACCATAGCTTACAGTATAGGGCCTGATAAATCCCTCTAATCACTTGCCATTTACAGAAATGTATTTGATTTAATTGAACTTATAAAAAAGAGCATCTCTAATCATACCTCATCAGCACACACTTATTATTCAAAAAGAAGCCATATGTATTACCAAGCACTCTTAATTAAAATAATGCATATAATCCGCTTTGGTATCTCATAGTCTTTTTCCTTCTGATTATTCTATAGTAAATCTTTTCCTTCCATCAATTTTTAAAAAGTATTTGTTCTTTTTCCCCCTTCTGTACACTGATTCCATTTATAGACTCTTCAGTGTTGATGATCATAATGTCAGCAACAGGAAATGCCTTTGCTACTATGGCAGTGAGATGCATAACCCTTCAAGCCTCAGTGCATAATTATGACCTTCAAAATATTCAGCTATATTGGGCCTGACTCAGCGTAAAGGTTAGCAAGGAGAGGCTGAGGAGATGCTGTCCTGTTTTCTGCAGCTTGGAGCCTTCCCCAACAGGCTGTCTGTGTCCTGCCTGGCATGTGATCCTCACTGACCTTGACTTCTGATGAACATCCAGAGTCCCAGGAGAGGCTGGGTGCCAGGAAGAAGTTAGTCCTAGGACTAGAGGAGTCAGGGTTGAAGAGAGTCAGGGGCAATAGGAAATAAAGGAAGAGTACGAATCTCTGGGCTGAGGGAGCAGAGAAGCAACTGCAGGGAAGAGATAAGGCAGTGGGATTTTGGGGACCAGGGTCATGGAAATGTATCACAAATTCTGTCTACACTGCTTAGATTCAGTATTTATGAAAAAAGTCAGAGATGTCTTTTGTCTCCCCCTCCCAACACACCTGACTGTGTGTAAGGTTGGTAGTATTAGTCTGAAAAACATTCCCCATCTCCCAGTGCATAGTTATGTGCATTTTTTCACTTTGGTCACCCTAATCGGTGAGGACTGGCGTATCGGCAGCTGACTAAAGACAACACATTAGCACGGAGGGACAGAGACTGGCCTACTACAATACCAGGGAACCACAGGAAGCTGCAGGTATGTAGGATTGTAGTCACCAGAGATGGAAAAGACTGCTAAGATTATCAAGTCCATCCCTCTCCAGGGACAGCATAAGACAGATCAGACACTAAACTGATACTTCATTAAACCATAGTCAAAATGGAGGACTATACAACACAGAGGTTATTTCCAAGAGACTTTCCAAGGAGGCTCAGTTTGAATAGCCTATTAGGAAACTCTTTTAATTAGGGCTAAATTCTGCTCTGACATGCACACATGCAATTGTCATCATTTCTAGCTAGGTGTGTAACCTTGTTGCTCATGGCCTAATTCAAATATACAATTTATGTGCACTTGTTCCAGCTATATTTTTTAAGAAGTATGTCAATTCAATTTTGTGTAACTATAACTTTATTTATACAGAGCATGATACTTAGAATAAGAGGCAAGCACTAGACTGATATCAAGACTGATTAATACCTTTGGGAAATGGAGAGGAGAAAACACCCTCCAACTCAGACCACTTTCCCCTAATTAAACCATGCAACTTACCAAGTAAAGAAAAATTTGTTTTTGTGTTTTGTTATTTTAAGAAAACATTAAGGCTGCATATGTTTGGGATTGAGTGAGCTCCCCTCAGGCTTTGTGACAATGCCTGGGCTGACAAACTCCATAAGCCTTAGGAAATCTCTGAAGTACCTGCTGAAGTACCTGCTGAAATACCTGCTGAAGTATTTTTTCATTAGTCTGCATGCTCCTGAGGCTACTGATTTACCTGAAAAAACAAAAACAAAAAACAAAAAACATCCCTCATCTTTCAAATCCATCCCCGAGTAACAAAGAAGAAAGAACTAAGCAGCAATATTTCTCATTTCAAACTATTTATATGACTAGCAAGAGAGGAGACTTGGAGAAATATATTGAGCTATATATTGTTACAGTCCCATATGAATCCTGAGACCCAATAAAATTGCAAAAGGATCTGAAAGCAGAAGCGAGATTTATGCCCATGTTTGGCTTCCTAATAACTGACTTGTTATAAAAGTTATTCAAATTGTGATGGAGATTTCATTCCATTGTGCTGTCTTCCCACATGTAGTTTATTCCTTCCATAGTGATATACTAATGTAGACTCTGTGTTAAAACAATAATGGCAGCAACACATTATAGCAAACTACTCCAGTTGCATAGATTAAATAGAGATATAACCTTAAACTATTGAAAAAAATGATATTACTCTGTCAAATGATGGCACTAAAAAAAGTCTAAAAAAAGCCCAATATTTACCCACAGTTACCACACCATGGTAGCTCTATTTCCTGTTCTAAGTATCTTACTGATATTAATAATTACCGTTAGTTTTCAAGTACCAAAGACACACTATGTGCCTCACAAAACAAGTAAAGACACGTTCCCTCCCCTGAAGAGCATACAGGCTATACCAAACAGGACACAGAAACCTAATGTCAAACAGAGAAGGGGGCAGAAGGAAGATGATGAAAGACAAAGGTGACAAGAAGGTCACAAAGTTACCCTAAGGGTCCTGTTGCACAGAGCACCTTGCAGGATCAGGGCTGAAGGCATATACTCATCTTGCTGGTTAAGTCCCTTTTTTGGCTGATGTTCCCTTCCTTTTTTTTCATTTAGTTGAATATCTATTTTCCCCCTGACTTCAGATCAGTTTCATAGCAGAAGCGAGTTTTCAGGAGAAATTTCAATGTGGTGAGGGACATGTTTAGTGGACAAGTTCAGCATAGGCATTCCAGGAATAAGGGACAGCATGGAGGAAAGCATGAAGAAGCACTGAAGATGTGGGAGAGGGGGAAACAGGAGAAGAGACCAGGTTTGAGATTGAGGCAGAAGATGCGTGACATAGGAGCATGAAAGCAAGTTTGAATTTGATGCAGAGCACAATAGGATACTTGGGGACCATCCTGAAGTGGGGATAAAAGGACAGCTGAGGAAGATCATTTTGGCAATGGCATTATGGATAGACTGGTGGGAGCTGAGATTAGCAGACGATGCAGTAGTTAAAATGCGAAAAGGTTAGGATTTGGATAAGTGATTTGTCATTAGGACAGGGAGGAAGGGAAGAATATTAGAAATATGACAAAGTAAAAAATGTAAAAGTTATAGGGAAATACTACAGAATTTCCTAGAGCACTGTAATAATGGGGTAACTGTCAACTTGTTAATTATGTCCAATGTAAGCAGTTTATTGTCAATGCAATTCCCCCCAATCCCTGCATGATCCTCAACTAAATTGTTTTTCAGTTCAGAAGACAATAAGTTCTGCAGAGTGCAATACGATCATTGATAAACAATGAACAAATTAATATGAGAGTCCACAGCAGCCATTCAAAGGGGCGTGCATGTACAAATCAGGGAGCAGAATAGGTCTCTAAAACATACTGTGTGTACAAGACAGATGACTGGCTACCGATTGAAATGTTGCTTCCTTTCTCTTATTTTCACAACACTTTCGTTTAAGCAGGCTGTAAAAATTCCCATTTTTTTCTCTGTGGAAAGACAACCTACAAACTCTGAGGTTCTCGGAAAAGCTTTAGCCTCAGATGAATTAGTCTAGACTATCTTCAAAAGGCTTTTCATAACAGAGTTAAATTTCTCATCAATCTTTTTCACTTCTACATTACAAATCTGAGAAATACAAACCACTTTTAAAAAAAAACAAAAAAGCTGCTTTTTTTATAATCAAACTGAAGAGATCTACAGGAGTTGTCCAGGTCCCTTAGGTATGCCACAAGACGGTATCTGTTTTAGAACATAAGCTAATGATGCATGTGGCCAGGACAGCGACAATAATCATCATGTGGTTTATCTGTGATTTTGGCATAATTATGTATGTTATAAAAGTATTTACTAATGCTTATAACTAAGGGGATGATCTAAAGAACATTGAGTCAAACCCCTTTGAAAACCTGCTCCAAATACTGAGCACTGAACTCTTGCAAATTTGACCCTAAATGACTCGAAACATTCCCTCTCCCCATTTATACATTATGCATTTGTGAATAAAAACACTGCTTGTTGCTTTTAGAGAATTTTAAGGCACTTTCATGGAAATATTTGTGACTTGCTTTCCCCTGCCTTGAAGCTCAAGAATACCAAGATGAGAGCAGCCCTCACAGCTGAGAAGCGAGTGGCGATAGCCCTCTGGAAGCTTGCAACGCCAGATAGCTACAGTCAGTCGGGAATCAATTTGGAGTGAGTAAATTTACTGTGGGGACTGCTGTGATCCAAGTAGCCAGCGCAATAACTGAGCTGCTGCTATCAAGGGTAGTGACTCTGGGAAAAGTGCAGGTCATAGTGGATGGCTTTGCTGCAATGGGGTTCCCTAAGTGTGGTGGGGCGATAGACGGAACGCATATCTCTATCTTGTGACTGGACCATCTTGGCAGCCAGTACATAAACCGCAAGGGGTACTTTTTAGTGGTGCTGCAAGGACTGGTGGATCACAATGGATGTTTCACTGACATCAACATGGGATGGCCAGGAAAGGTGCATGACGCTCGCATCTTCAGGAACTCTGGTCTGTTTGAACAGCTGCAGGAAGGAACTTACTTCCCAGACCAGAAAATTACCATTGGGGATGTTGAAATGTCTATAGTTATCCTTGGGGACCCAGCCTATCCCTTAATGCCATGGCTCATGAAGCCGTACACAGGCACCCTGGACAGTAGTAAGGAGCTGTTCAACTACAGGCTGAGCAAGTGCAGAATGGTGGTAAAATGTGCATTTGGATGTTTAAAAGCTCGCTGACACAGTTTACTGACTAGGTAAGACCTCAGTGAAACCCAATTTCCCATTGTTATTGCTGCTTGCTGTGTGCTCCACAATATCTGTGAAAGTAAGGGGGAGATGTTTATGGCAGGGTGGGAGGTTGAGGCAAATCGCCTGGTGGCCGATTACGCACAGCCAGACACCAGGGCGATTAGAAGAGCACAGCTGGGCGCCCTGGGCATCAGAGAAGCTTTGAAAACCAGTTTCATGACTGGCCAGGCTACGGTATGCCAGTTCTGTTTGTCTCTCCTTAATGAAAACCCTCCCCCTTGGTTGACTCTACTTCCCTGTAAGCCAACCGACCTCCCGCCTTCGATCACCGCTTTCAGAGGCAATAAAGTCATTATTGTTTCAAAATCATGCATTCTTTATTAATTCATCACACAAATAGGGGGAAAACTCACAAGGTAGCCCAGGAGGGGTGGGTGAGAAGGAAGCACCGGGTGGGGTGGTGGATGAGGGGAGGAGGGAAGGACAAGGCCACACTACAGTTCAAAACTTATTGAATGCCTGCCTTCTGTTGCTTGGGCAATCCTCTGGGGTGGAGTGGCTGGATGCCCATAGCCTCCCACCCTGCATTCTTGGGCATCTGGGTGAAGAGGATATGGAACTTGGGGAGGAGGGCAGGTGGTTACACAGGGACTGCAGCAACGGTCTGTACTCCTGCTGCCTTTCCTGCAGCTCCACTAGACGCCTGAGCATGTCAGTTTGCTCCCCCATTAGACTCAGCATTGCATCCTGCCTCCTTTCATCGCGCTCCTCCCTCCTCTCATCATGTTCATTTAACGCTTTCCTGGTCTCTGCTATTGTTTACCTCCATGCATTCTGCTGAGCTCTTTCAGTGCGGGAGGACTGCATGAGCTCTGAGAACATTTCATCGTGAGTGCATTTTTTTCACCTTCTAATCTGCGCTAGCCTCTGGGATGGAGATGATAGGGGGAGCGTAGAAACATTTGCAGCTGCGGGAGGAAAAAAGGGAGAGTAATATTTAAAAAGATTCTGTCATAAATATAAAGGGAAGGGTAAACACCTTTAAAATCCCTCCTGGCCAGAGGAATAACCCTTTCATCTGTAAAGGGTTAAGAAGCTAGGATAACCTCGCTGGCACCTGACCAAAATGACCAACGAGGAGACAAGATACTTTCAAAGCTGGGGGCGGGGAGAAACAAAGGTTCTCTCTGTCTCTGTGATGCTTTTGCTGGGAACAGAAAAGGAATGAAGTCTTAGAACTTAGTAAGTAATCTAGCTAGATATGCGGTAGATTCTGTTTTGTTTAAATGGCTGATAAAATAAGCTGTGCTGAATGGAATGTATATTCCTGTTTGTGTGTTTTTTTGTAACTTAAGGTTTTGCCTAGAGGGATTCTTTATGTTCTGAATCTGATTACCCTGTAAGGTATTTACCATCCTGATTTTACAGAGGTGATTCTTTTACTTTTTCTTCAATTAAAATTCTTCTTATAACACTCTGATTGCTTCTTCATTGTTCTTAAGATCCAAGGGTTTGGGTCTGTGTTCACCTATGCAAATTGGTGAGGATTTTTATCAAGCCTTCCCCAGGAAAGGGGGTGGAGGGTTTGGGGAGGATTTTGGGGGGAAAGACGTTTCCAAGCAGGCTCTTTTCCTGTTATATATTTGTTAGACGCTTGGTGGGAGCAGCAATAAAGTCCAAGGGCAAAAGGTAAAATAGTTTGTACCTTGGGGAAGTTTTAACCTAAGCTGGTAAAAATAAGCTTAGGGGGTTTTCATGCAGGTCCCCACATCTGTACCCTAGAGTTCAGAGTGGGGAAGGAACCTTGACAGATACATTTTAGAGAACAAAGGGAAGATTATTTCACACTGAATCAAGTGATTCACATTACATAGCACATGTGCTTTTGGTACAAGGTCACATTTTGCCTTTTATATTGAGTGCCTGCTGGTTTGAGTGCCTGCTGAGAGACATCACACACGCTCAGCTGGGCAACAGAATTCGGCTTGCAGGAAGCCATGGTAAGGCAAAGGGTTTCAGCTTCTTCAACCTTCATAACGTGGGAACAGTTTCAAACAGCAGCGCCCTCCTTTCCCGTACCAAAGAAAGCTCATTGGGTTGGCCATTTAAGAGGCGGGTCTGCAGTTTTAGGCTGAATGTGTAGCACAACCCAATCCCCACTCCCACCCCCAATTCTCTGGGATGATCACGGACAATGGTGGGGTAGTGGTAGGGGGCGCTCCCTAGAATTGCATCCAGCTCATCATAGAAGTGGCATGTATGGGGACTCTGACCCGGAGCGACCATTTCCATCCTTTGTTTTTTGGTAGGCTTGGCTCAGCTCCTTTACTTTCATGCAGCACTGCTGTGTGTCCCTGTTGTAGTCTCTGTCCATCATGCCCTTGGAGATTTTGGCAAATATATTGGCATTTCGTCTTTTGGAATTAAGTTCTGCCTGCATGGATTCTTCTCCCCTTACAGCGATCAGATCCAGTGTCTCCCGTTCGGTCCATGCTGGAGCTCTTTTGTGATTCTGGGACTCCGTGGTTACCTGGGCTGATAAACTCTGCATGGTCACCCGTGCTGATCAGCTTGCCATGCTGGCCAAACAGGAAATGAAGTTCAAAAGTTCCCAGGGCTTTTCCTGTCTACCTGGCCAGTGCATCTGAGTTGAGAGTGCTGTCCAGTGCAGTCACAATGGAGCACTCTGGGATAGCTCCCGGAGGCCAATACCGTCGAATTGTGTCCACACTACTCCAAATTAGACCCAGTGAGGTCGATTTTAGCGCTACACCCCTCGCTGGGGAGAAGTACAGAAATCGATTTTAAGATCCCTTTAAGTCGACAAAACAGGCTTGGTCGTGTGGACGGGTGCAGGTTTAAATCGACCTAATGCTGCTAAATTGACCTAAACTCGTAGTGTAGACCAGGGCTGAGATTGGATGAGGAGAAGGAGGGGGCAGTGGGCCTGGATTGACAATGAGACTGGGACCAGGAACCAATCCCAGGCAAAATGGGTGGAAAGGAGGGGGGATAAATTGACAAGTAGCTGGAGTGCCAGGGAAAATCCAGGACTGGCTTGGCAAAGAGACTGGGACAGTGATTTGGAGCAGGAAGGGGAAACTAGGCCTGGTTGGGCAAGGAGGCTGGTACTGGGACAAAGAGGCAGGTGTGGGGAAGAGACAGGTCTGGGATAGGATGGATTGGAAGGAATATAGCAGAAAGGGTCAAGCACAGGGGAAATGGGCAGAAGTGTCTGTGTCCACTAGAGTATACTCCTCTCCAGAGCCCGGAATGGAACCCAAGCTTCCCAAGTCTCCCTATGCCTCTGCTGTCAGTATCTCTCTTTGGACCCTACTATAAATTCACTCTCATCTGCCTCTAGTGCTGGTGCGCATACAGACTGAAAACCTACTACTACTACTGGTTACTCCATTAATTCAAGTGGCAGAGGTCTGTTTGGTGGAGCTAAAGTTCCAATTCTGGTGATGAACCAGGTGCCAATATGATGTCACATGACTTAATTACTGGGTTATTTTTTCCACTTAGCTTTTTACATACAAAAATGATATTAAAATAAAAATAAGGTTGCAAAGTCAGTCACTCAAAATGTTTTGAAATGCCAAAATTAAGGTTGCCCGTGCAACTTCATTCAGCCCCATAATGCATATGCACTATGACACAGTCTTTAGTTACATGATCACATACTACTTATTCCACAGATCCGTACCTCATTCAGTGCACTGAAGGGACACTGCTCACTTAAGACGCAACTATTCAATATTTTGTTTTTTCCTCATTGTTCAGTTTGTGGCCCATGCTTTATTTACTGCTGTTGGGAAGAGACCTCAATATCAATGTAAACTTCATATTAAAAAAATTATTGTCATTTTTTATTCAGTTGTTACAAACTTGTTTGTGCCTTTACTGGATGTTAAGATATAGCTACATGTACATTATAGCCAGGATGCTTAAAATATAACAATGCTTTAGCCAGTTATGTAACAAAATGTTAAACCTAAGACATTCCAGAAGGCTTCTGCTTTTATCTTCCAAGGACAAGATGACAAACCATGTAGAACATTCACATTTTTAGCAAAAGGTCTGACTGCAAAAGGAATGCAGGGTGTTTTCTCAGAGCAATAAAACTAGGTAAAATAGGTGTACCAATCCTCACCCTTGTGCACAAAAACCTGCTTGTGTTTTAAACTTTAAAGGAAAACGTGTAGTTGGAAATGTTTTAAATTTAGTTTATTTCTTAAATGTTGAAATGGCAAAAACATCTGTAAAGTTCATACTTGCAAATATATTAGCAAAATACAAAGCTCCTAATATAGCTAAGTAAATGGCAATATGCTTTGTATAGCAATGTTCTTGCTAAATTAGTGTAACAAGCCGTTTAATGACAGAATATTATATTAATGGAGAATTAATTAATTACTGGCAGTGTGCAAACAAACCCTCACCCAGCTCGGAAAGCCAAGAAAAATCACAGTTCCAAAAACTGTCACGTACAGTCAACAACTTAAGCTAAAGACTTTCTAAAAGTTATTGAATTTTAAAAGACTCTTTTGAGAACTAAAAAGTTTTATATAAAGAACAGGAGTATTTGGACCTTTTGAAAAGAGAATTTCATTTCCTGTCAAATTCTAATAAAATGTAAATAATATGGAGTGAATAAAAAGAGAATTATAATGAGCTTTGAAAGTTATCTGATGCTTCCCTGCCACAGGAAGCACAAAAGCAATTAAAGAAATACTGCATATTCATTAATAAATGCCACATTCATAAGATAAAAAGTTCCCAAGGACTACCCGTGAAGGTGTGGAGCCACTGAATGAGTGACAGCAACCAACTTGCATCTAAAAAAGCTTGTAAGATGTGTTTTACTATAATTTCATGGAAATAGAAAAGTATAAGAGACTCCGGAGTGAGCACCCACTGTCCCACACATCCTGCTAAAGCAGCAAGCTCTCCACAACTCATCCTGTCCATCTCTACAAGCAAGCTGCCACAGACAGATAAGACAAACACAAAGAGACTTTGGGGGGAAAAATCAGCAGAAGGGGAATGCAGCAATTTCTGAACAAAAAAAGGGGAAAACGCAAGCTTCACCATCCTGGCTACCACCACATCTTGAGACTCTGAGATCTACGACTGAGCCTTTGACATCCTGATCCTGAGAGATGTTCTGACCAAACTATGCCAAAGGGAGAAACTCAGATAACATTGCCACCTCCATCGGCTCCAACTAAATTCCACACACCCCCTGGGATGTGAGACTTTGTCTCCTGCCTCCCACTCTCCCATATGTCCTTTTCCTTCCAGATGTTATTTGTTCTTTTTGATATCCCTCTCTTTTCCCCTTCTGTCCAATAAAAGTCTGGCATAGCTGGCCAAGACTGTATATTCTGCAACCCTGCTGTGAGCCTGTGACAAGAGAGGCAGATAAAAGCAATGCCCTAAACAACCTGACGCTGGTTTGCTAAATCTTGGAGTGGCTAATAAGATGATGTGCCATCCCTGTGTTTTTCCAGCAGTAAGTTTGCAAGTGAGAATCAGCACCAGAGACAGAAGCTGGATTTCCTGTCTTTGCCATTCTTCTTTCTCACAGCTTGTGTGTGCTTTGTCTTGTTTTGGCTTTTCGGAAATGGAATCGGCAGCTCCAGCCCATCCCAGCTAACCTCTTCTCTCTTTCCCCAGAATGAAACCTATTACTAATCTTGGCAGAATTCTATTTGTATGTTTTTATCATTTCAAAGGATATAGGTCAGGGATCGGCAACCTTTGGCACGCCATCCCAGGCCAATGGGGGCAGCTGGAAGCAGTGCAGGCTGAGGGATGTGCTGGCCACTGCTTCCTGCAGCTCCCATTGGCCTGGAGCGGCAAACCACAGCCAGTGGAAGCTGCAATTGGCCAAACCTGTGGATGCTGCAGGTAAACAAACTGTCCCGGCCCGCCAGCAGCTTTCCCTGATGGGCCGCATGCCAAAAGTTGCCAATCCCTGATACAGATGTTTATTGTAAGCTTTTTTTTAATTTTTATCCATTTAAATTTTCAGAATTGCAGGAAACTATGGGGGAATCAGGCAATAGTTTTTTCATGACAGTAGACATTAAATGAAAGAAATTAAAGCTTGAATTCTGAAAAACTGTCAACATCATATGTCAAAATATACAAAGTAAATATCCTTAAAATCAAACTCTAATACGTTCTCAGTCAGCATTTTTCTTACGTTGCATATCTGTAAATTTCAAATATCAATGGAAATACTTTTTGTCGGTTTGTGTATGTGCAGACATTTACAGATAAAAATCCATTCTTTCTAAGCCTAGTTATTACCATCTAAAACAGCAATTCTTAAACTGTGGGTCGGGATCTCAAAGTGGGTCGTGACCCTGTTTTAATGGACTGGCTTAGACTTGCTAGTCCCAGGGCCAAATTCAAAGCCCAAGCCCAAGCTCAACCACCCCGGGCTGAAGCCGTAGTTCAAGGGCTTCAGCCCTGGGTGGTGAGGCTCAGGTTGCAGGCCTCCCATCGGGGCTGAAGTCCTTGGGCTTCGACTTTGCCCTCTTCCCTTCTTTTTCTGTATTTTTCATGAAAAAGGTTAAAAGATTTTTAATGGTGTGTTCTCCATAGTAGTAAGCAGGCTTAGGTCTCTGTATACCAAACCTTGTTTAAAACTGTTTTAATGTAGGACAGTTTCAGGGTCATATTAACACCTTTGACTCTTTGGGCTCATTTTATTCCATCTGAATTAATATAACCATTAATACCACAGGTCAATAGATCTGGACTATTATATTAGTGAATGCAAAGCTGAGGGCCTTTCAGAGGGGAACCTCCTCCTATCAATTCCCTCTCTTTTAATCCAATGGGGACCCAGGTTGAGCGTCTCCAGTGAATGTAGCTGGACTATGTCTCTCAGATAGCCATATCCAAAGGCATGTTGGACTTTAAATATGTCAAAACCTAATGCAAATTTAAACATATGGTATCCTATGCAATTAGTTAAGAAATGAGGTCACTAAAACCGCCTCTATAACAGATGCTGAAAAATACATTCCTGAGCTAGTTTCTCAACATGATATGAAAGTCAGTGTTCTGATGGGATATGTATGCTCAGAAGAAAAAGTTGCTATTTAAAATTACTGCACAGCACTAATGTTCCACAGAAAGATTCCGACTACAAACACTGCAAATATAGTACATGCTAATGAAAAGGAACACATGATTATGCAAGACACTGTATATTTTAATCTCTGTTTAAGAGTAATTCACAGAATTCCAGCAGATCTCCACAAAAGTAGGTGAGGATATGGAAATCACTTGTTAACAGCTTCTTGGTTACAAGCCTGTTCAGTTTATAAAGCATGGCTAAGAGCTTCTAAAGAGCCTTACTTAAGCACTGTCATTAAAAATATGTTGTCACTGTTCTGAATGATTTATAATCAGTACTGCAAGCTTGTATGTAAATATATAAAAGGGATAAGTTCTTCATGTTTTTATAACCTGTCAGTGTTGTTAGACATCTCAAGCATCCCTGGAGACCTGGGTTCAAGCTTTACTTTGGTTACATGTAATGCCTGTAGTAATTTCAGTCTAGTCCATGCATAAACCACAACTGTCTTTCCAGTTCTTCAAGTCTGTGTCCAGGGGACGACAACTGCCTAAGATAACAGAGTGCTGGATCATAACTGTGAGGAACATGATAGTGTGGGCAATGCTATCCTTACTATCTTTCAAAAGCTCCAAAAAGTTTCACTAGTATTCTGTTTTCTCAAATACACACACACACACACAATAAGTCAACAACAACAGCATTGATGACTTAAAATGGGACGGTGGGAAGACATGACAAGTGAAAAGTGCATTTTAGTGGGCAAAGGATTTTTATTTTTATTGTTATAACATTCTCACAAAACCTGCTATTTTTCTGTGTTCAACATCAGTGATCCAATTCAAACTGTGAGCTTGAAAGAGTTTTACTGAAATCCAGCATACTTCAGTAGTCTAAATCATGAGTTTTCTTCATTCTGTACAGAGCTGCTTATATACTTTACATTAGAACAGGAGCAAGTTAATGAAGAGCTTTAATTTAATCCACAGCTATCTCACACGTCCATGAGAGACTTGCTCATCACTCAGATAACGACTGTAGAAGCAACAAACACAAATATATTAATTGTACCATGTTTAATAGGGGTGACATTCTAGGTACAAAAGAGGGATTTCCAATTAATAGAAACATGTATGTATGCCTTTTTGTACATCTTGTGCTAAATATTGTGTAGAAAAACATGTATTTCTGCTAATTAATGCTTCTTCGATGAATGTAAACAGCATCTGAAAACAACCTATCTCATAACATGGTTAATAGTTTTATCAACCAATATTTTACTGTGTAGAAAGATTATCCCTAAACTTGAATTGAACTATTGGACAGAGAATCCCTGGCAGAATCAATATAATTGAATTCCTAATTAAGTTTAAGAATATATGGAATGTATTGTCATGACTATTATTTGGGGGGGGGGGTTATTCCCTCAAAATACTTTAGCAAAATGAAAGCACAGAAACTGAATTGAGACTAGGAAAATTCTTTTTAAAATAAATTGAGCAAAAATGTATTTGTTCATTTTTGCATTTCTCACACATTCCTGAGATGCACACATTTTCATGTCCTTTATTTTCTCATTTAATCTAATTTTGGAATGTCTGAACTACTAGATGAATCATTAGGTGTTAAGATGGAATAATTAAGGGAAAACCCACAAGTATTCATAATCTTCATAGAATGCAATACCAAGCAAAAATTCTCATTGCTCCAAATTTGCTGCTGCAAACACCACAAACAATGAGCATTTGTTTTATTTTCTCTGGAAATATTGCTACTGGAATAGCTGATGTTCTTAAAATAAGACAGGCAACCAGTAGCCTGACTAATGGTTTAATATCAACGAGGTTTTGTCCATTTTTTTTTCTAACGCTGCAAACATGTGAAGAACCTACACATCCACCATCCAGTTGCGGTAAGAAAAAGCAAATAAACACTATTCAGTGTTACATGCTAACAACACAGTTGTCTACAAGAGATCAGAATTTGAAAGACTGTCATGGTCTGAAGGTAGCTCTACATATTGGAACCCAGTTCTATTCTCAGACTCAAGGTTACAATCACCAGGGGAGTTGAGCCCCTCTACCTGAGATTAGAATTGGGCCTGGTGTCTTTCAAAGGTGGGCTAACTCTGGCTAAATGACATCTGCCATGCATGTTATTAGGAATCTTACACCTTCCCACAATGTGAGGAGTGCGTGCAGGAGGGAGAAAAATTTTACATACAATTAATCAACAAAGTATTTTTAATAGATACTGAGTCGTTCTTTGACAACTAGAATAGCATCATCAGACAAAAGTGCCTGCTGTATTTTGGGACATTAACCCACATATTTATGTCCTCTGATCTTTTTTTTTTTTGCTTACTTTCTCTTCACTGAAGTGAAAGGCTCCAGACTATCTTTCTTATTCTTCCCCAACAAGCACAACCTCCCAGTTGAAAAGAATTTCTTGCTTGAACTAAAAGATGTCTCGATATTTTTAAGATCTAGCTCATTCTTCATTTACAAAGGCAGTTCCTCTGATCTGCTCATTATTAAAGGATTTGTGAGAAAACTTCCATCACTGCAAGCCAGGTTGTTATCGGATATATTATAGGAAGGTACTTATTCCTGTGGACAGTGGCTAATATAACAATATACAGTTCTAAAATAAAACACTTACAGGGACTCCATAAGTTTACATTATTTTGCCTTCACGCTATTATTTTGTCTTCTTTTTTTCACTGCTGTGGCCACACGGCCCTTGAATGTGCTCGTAATGATCTGCACTTCATGGGATATGTCTTGCTTTTTTAAGTCCTGTGGAGAAATGTCTATATTTGTGATGGATGTTTTGATATCAAAATTTTAACGTGGTGAATGTTTTTGACCCATTGTGATTGTGAAAGGGATGTCTTCAGAATAAAACAAAACTACAGGTGAGTGGGAAACCATACAATCTATATCCTGGTAGCTTATTAGACACAGTGATGAAGCGTTGATGGCTAGACAGATTTTTTTCCCCTGAGATCAGTTTAAAAGATTTAATAAACAACCTTACAACGTTCTTCTCTTCCTTCCAGTTGTCTCTCTTCTTATAAAGCTGCTTCCAAATATTTCTCTTTGTGACTTATTTCTGATACGGTACAGTAAGCCCCCATCACATTTTGGCACAGAGCTATTCCTCTATGAATCTCTGGGTATTAACAATAGTGAACAGTGACCCTCAATTTTAACAGGAAAATCCATCCAATGGAATGCAGTGTGCAGCAGCAATCAAAAAAAAACAAACAGGCTGTTAGGAATTATTAAAAAATGGATAGAGAATAAGATGGAGAATATCTTATTGCCCTTATATAAATCCATGGCACACCCACATCTTGAATACTGCGTACAGATGTGGTCTCATCCTAAAAAAGATATACTGGCATTAGAAAAGGTTCAGAGAAGGGCAACTAAAATGATTAGGGCTTTGGAATGGGTCCCATATGAGGAGAGATTAAAGAGGCTAGGACTTTCAGCTTGGAAAAGAGGAGATTAAGGGGGGATATGATAGAGGTATATAAAATCAGGAGCGGTGTGGAGAAAGTGAATAAGGAAAAGTTATTTACTTGTTCCCATAATATAAGAACTAGGGGCCACCAAATGAAATTAATGGGCAGCAGGTTTAAAACAAATAAAAGGAAGTTCTTCTTCACACAGCGCACAGTCAACCTGTGGAACTCCTTGCCTGAGGAGGTTGTGAAGGCTAGGACTATAACCTGGTTTAAAAGAGAACTGGATAAATTCATGAAGGTTAAGTCCATTAATGGCTATTAGCCAGGATGGGTAAGGAATCGTGTCCCTAGCCTCTGTTTGTCAGAGGGTGGAGCTGGATGGCAGGAGAGAGATCACTTGATCATTACCTGTTAGGTTCACTCCCTCTGGGCCACCTGGCACTGGCCACTGTCGATAGACAGGATACTGGGCTGGATGAACCTTTGGTCTGACCCAGTATGGCCATTCTTATGTTCTTATGTAAGGCTTTCAAAGTCCTTCCTCATTCTCCTCCGATACTACTACTTAGCAGTGATGTAGGGCTTCATCCAAAGTTCACTGAAATCAATAGTGCTCTGAAAATATTAACTAATAGTCACACCATCACTGTGACATAGGTTAAGTGATGTAGCAAAGGCCATACAGGCAGCCTGTGTCCCTTGATGTGAGATGAACTGAACATCCACAGATGAAGTCAATGGTAGTTGTGTAGGGCTGCTCAACACCTCTTGAGGCTTATAGGTCCTTAGTTCACTTAACCATTCAGCCTCATACTATTGAGTTGCCCTACCATGATAAGAGGGTATATTAGCTACTCAGCAGAGGAACAAACAACTCAGCTGCAGGCAGTTAGCTGGCAAATGGAAGGGAATTTGTGATGGATTTAATATCACTTTAGGGGCCTCCTCTCTCCCATAGACATTAATTGGTCTGGCCTCTACCTAATAAAATGTATCACAATCAGGGCTGGCTCTAGGATTTTTCCCACCCCAAGCAAAAAAATTTTTGGCCACCCCCACTTTTTTTCGTGCCCCCCCCCCAACCCCCAGCTCCGCCCCCAACTCGCCCCATCCCCAAATCCCCGGCACCGCCTCCTCCCCAGGCGTGCTGCATATCCCCGCCTCCCGCATTGCTTCCTGCAGCTCCCCCCTGCCGCAACCTCCTGCCCTAGCTCACCTCCGCTCTGCCTGCTCCCCTGAACATGCCGCCGCTCTGCTTCTCCCCCTTCCCTCTCAAGCGAGGGAGAGGCAGCGCATTCAGGGGAGCAGGCGGAGCGAGGGTGAGGGGCGAGTGCAAGAAGTAATGGGGGGCAGTAGAGGAACTGCTTCCCACCCCAGCTCACCTCCGCTCCACCACCGCCGCCTCCGCCGAGCGTGCCGTGGCTCGGCTTCTCCTCCCTCCCTCCCAGGCTTGCCGCACAAAAGGAAGGGAGGGGGGAGAAGCGGAGCGGGGGCAGCGGGCTCAGGGGAGCGGGTGGAGGCAAGCTGGGGCGGCAGGGGCACATTTCTCGGGGCAGCATGGCCGGCACCGGAATACCGCCCCTAGAAATGTGCCGCCCCACCACCTGCTTGTTTTGCTGGTGCCGAGAGCTGGCCCTGATCAGAATGACTAGCTCTAGCTTCCATTTCCCAAACTTTCTCTGAAACAAATAGTACCAGACATTTTCATTAAAATATACAAATTAAGTTGAGACTATATTAGTCATTGATAGGGTAAAAAATCAGCAGGGGGAACAGCTGTGAACTTCTCAAATCCAAAGGTCACCTCTATTAATGATCAACCATCCAGAAATGCACCAAACCAACTGTGCAATGCTGCGCGTATGTAGACGTATTTCTTCCTGACTCTTGTAATGATCATTGTATGCCCTGAATCATAACATTTAACTACCCTGTGATCACAGGTATAACCGTCAATGTTAGTAGTAACATTATTTAAGTAGCCACTGTTTTAAATCAACCTTGGTATTTTATATCGCATAATGAGCTATCTCAAACTATTTCAGGTGAAATTATAAAAAAAAAAAAATCACACACACCCGAAGAGCCGATATATTTTGAATCATATTATACACCCATGGCCAAATTTGTCCCTGATAGAACTCTCTGTTTGGAACAATATTTTCAAAGTTAATGATCTCCCCCAGAAACAGTGGAAGATACGGTTTCTGACTGATTCTTCTAGATCCACCAACAGTTTTTGATATGGGTGATCATGAAACTTTGTTGACCCCAGACCCAACGAGGGTAAATGGAATAGCTTTTGAGTGATTCTGTTCATATCTGGGAGGACTCAGAGGACAGTTGTGGGCATTTCTTCCTCTTTGCTCATGGGTCTCTCTTGGAGAATACTACCGATTTTCCATAAAGACCTCCCTGAGGAGGTTCAATGTTCAATGTGTACATAAAATCGCTGAAATTATTAATGAGGAAACATGGCTATGATGTATTTTGTATGCTGATAACCTCAAGCTCTACCTTTCCATCACAGCTGATCTGACTGGAGTAGTGGAATGAGTAACTCACTCCCTGTATGAATTTGAAGCTTGGATGAGGACGAGCTGGCTCAAATTAATCCAGACAAGGCTGAGATGTTGATGGGATGGGAGAAGCAGATGGGACAGATATCAGCACCCTTACTGAGGATGTTTGACAACTGACTGTAATGCAAGTATGGAAATTAGGTGTGGTTTTTAAACCCCAATCTGCTTCTTAATCTAGCAGCTGTGTCCAAAAGTACTGGTTTAATCTACTGTTGTTAAACCAGAATGAAATCATTTCTGTATGTGAGGCTGCACCTTCAACCACACAGAAACTGAAGCCAGTGGAGAATGTACCACCCGCATGCTGGGTGGTATTCCGCACCAGATGTGCATTGCACCAGCGTTTCTAGATTCTGCAGTAGCTGCCAAAGGTTTTCTGGTATTAGTGTTAATCGATAAAAACACATTTTTGTATCATACTCCACTGCAGAGAAGGAGGCTGGCCTTGTCATTAAGGTACTAGCTTAGGACTCAGGAGAGCTAGGTTCAGTTCCTGGCTCTTATACGGATCTTCTGTGTGACTCTGAACAAGTCACAGCCTGCCTTATCCAAAGACCATTCAAGTCATTGGAAGGACTCGTTGACTTGAATGGTCTTTGGATGAGAGTCTCAATTTGTACCTCAACTCCCACCTTACTGGGTGTTGTGAGGATAATCTTGTTAATGCTGGAGATACTATAGTGATGGGAATCTTTTTTATGCTATAGATTCTTATGCACCAGGATTTGATATTTATATGGGGTTCCAGACAGGTCTATTTTTTAAAGGTATAAACAACTATGGAAATACTGTAGCTGCTGAGTAAATATCACATGGTAATACAGTGATACAATACAACTGTTATTGCATAAAGTACAGTTTTCAGTTCTCATATTGCCAATGCAGAAGAGAAGGGAGAATTGAATTAAGAATTTCCAATAGGCCCTATGTTATCATCGCTGACACTGACTTTTAAATAAACCTCTCTCAGAAACAGCCCCATGTATTTACATTGGCTATTGCTACACTGTAATTAGAATTCAATTACATAGTAATCTGTGCAATAAAGCAATGCCCAAAGAGATTTGCAGGCCTTATATTTGAAGGTTTCTTTTAATCAGTGAGCAAGTTTTGATTTCAGCTGCCTTGGGTTTCTTAATATATATTATTTCTAATGTTTAGAAGTCTGTGGAATTTTTCTCTTCCGTTTTTGGTTGTTAGAGGAATAGTAATTGGCTTAGTAAAGGAGAATTTACAATACAGGGTTAAATTCTACTTTCATTTACAACAGTCTAAACCAGGGGTGGGAAAACTACGGCCCAGGGGGCGCATCTGGCCCTTCAGATGTTTTAATCCGGCCCTCAAGCTCCCACCGGGAGCGGGGTCCAGGGCTTGTCCTGCTCCGGCGCTCCAGCCGGGGAGTGTGGTCGGGGGCTTGCCCCGTTGCATGCTTGCCGTGGCTCCCGGAAGCAGCAGCATGTCCCCCCTCCAGCTCTTACGCGTAGGGGCAGCAAGGGGGTCCCAAATGCTGCCCCTGCCCTAAGCGCCGCCCCTGCAGCTCCCAGTGGCCAGGAACCACGGCCAATGGAAGCTGCAGTGGTGGTGCCTGCAGACCAGATGGCACACAAAGGCGCCTGGCCATGCCTATGCGTAGGAGCTGAAGGGGGGACATGTCGCTCCTTCCAGGAGCTGCTTGAGGTAACAGCCACCCAGAGCCTACACCCCTGACCCCCTCCTGCCCTCTGAACCCATCCGTCCCAGTCCAGAGCACCTTCCTGCACACCCAGCTCCTGTTTACTTATGTCCTATGGAATTTTACTTTGAGCACAGATTATCTGTTGTGATGGAAAAATAGAATGCAAATGAAAGATTTCAGACTAGAGGAGATTTGGAGGGGGGAACAAGATGAAACATTAATTAAGATTCCCCACATGATCAGTGTTCAGAGCTCTGCACTATGCAGGTATTGAGTGAACAACAGGTTAAGCTTTTATGGGTCAATTGTATTGTATGCCAGGATACTATAAGATGGTGGTTTCAGTACTTAAGCATTAAAAAGGAATATGACCCTTTCTCATTGCCTCATTAGGATCTCATGTGACACTCCTGTTATGCAGCAAATTTTGTTTGGCTTATATTTAAACAAAAAGGAACCAAGAAAGCTCAGGCATGTACCACTCTGGCTGAAATGATCAAAATCAGAATGAGTGAATTCATATTGTTGGTAAGGAGAAACTCTCTGCCTCTCTACTCCCTTCCCCACTTCTGTGCAGATGAGTATTTATGTGAAGGCCCCTCCCCAACCTGCAAATAAGCTCCAGACTCTATTAAGCTCTCTACAGATATTCAGGCCATGATTCCAATGTGCATTTTCCCTTATTTTTTACTTTAAAGGAAAATTAGTTTAAAATATTAATTAGCTGAGTGTAGTGAGGCCCTGCACTTAACTCAATGGCGTTTCTCTGTTTATGTGTCTTAACTTAACTGTCCAAAGTTTACCTATAACATGATAAATTTTGAAGACTGCATCCAATCAATTACAAAACATAAGAAAGTGTTCTCAGCATCTGTAGACAGAACCCAATTGATCTGGGAGATAATCAGAAAACCCTGATTTCCATTCAGATCACCAAAGAGAATATAGGGGTGAGTCAGTGACCTCGCAGAGGTCTGTGACAGGGAGCAGAGTCAGACCTCAGGGTTAAGGTTTAAGCTGAGGGTTAGTGGACCCCTCATGTCACTCCAGCCAGGCCACTCCACCCAACTCTGATTAGCCTCTCCAGGAAAAGAGACCTGGCTGACTCCAGGGATGGTCCTGCCATCCCTCCCTCACCCCTGCCCACATACACTTTGGTCAGAACATTGTTGATTTGGGTGAAAATTGGTAAACTAGAAAAGCCTGATTTTTACCAGAAATTAAGCATTTCATCCAAATCAATAAGGTTCTGACCAGAAAGGGGTGGCAAGTGATCCAGCTGGGGGTACAGCTTGACCTATTATTAATTATTATTATTATTATTATTTGTACTTGTATTACTGTTGGATCATATTAAAGAAGTTCTGTATTAAAATCACAAATGAGTTTGATTCCCCATAGTTTAAATTCCAGGGTATTACTAATTAAGAGGTCTCTTGGTTTTTGGTACTGTTTCTCTCCCTCTCTGTGTGAAACTTGCAAGCTGCTAATTGTGTTAGACATTCTAAGACAGAGTCTGTTCTCAAAGCAATTGTTTGTAACAACAACTACTCACACAGAGAGAGACTCAAAGCAATACTCTGTAACAACAGAAAGAACACCCAGAGACTCCCGCCCTTTTGTTGTATTCATCTCGCTTTGTTAACAATTGTGATTAAAATAGAGATAGAGAATGTATGTGGATGGATGCTTAGTGTGGATAATAACTGAATGATCAGCAAGGTGCCAGCCTAAGAATCCATTGTCCATTGGCTGAAGAAGGCGTCAAGTGGAAATAACCAGAGGACCCCTGGAGGGCAGACTGGAATCCACCCAACAGCCTCAAGGATGGGAGAACCAAAGAACAAGATTATATCTGGCAGCATGGAGCCGGCAGGAATGTGCTATCTGCTGATTGATTCAGCAACAGCATGATGAAGCAATTCCCATAGGCTGGCAGAGGAAGAAATTCCTATAAAAATGGACTCTAGAAAGTGAGAACTTTGGGGTCTGATTCTGCAAACCAACTTCCAGGAGCATCAGATGAGCATCTGACAAGGCCCTGCTCCCTCCTCATGTCCAGGCCACTTGGCCAGTGGCTTGGCATGAGCAACTCTAAGGCTTGTAACTAAGATAACAACCTTGCAGAACGTGTGTGTGTGTGTGTGTGTGTGTGTGTGTTTGTGTGTGAATGAATGTGTGAATAAATATGAAATTGAATGGAATGTTTCTCTATAACTAACTGCTTACTATGATTCTTTCTGTATTCACAATAAATGTGGCATTTTGCCTTTTCCCCTTTAATAAGGTCCTGCTGGTTTTTATATTACTGGTATAGCATTACCATAGTGCCTAGGAGCCCCAGTCATAGACCAGGACCCTCTTGTTCTAGGTGCTATACAAACACAGAACAGAAAGATAGTCCCTGCCCCAGAGAGCTTGCATAAGCAACAAAATGTGCGATCCACTAGTACACTATCTAATACCTAATATTATCCTCTGGCTACTACAAATTCTATGGCTATTCCAGCACCACAGGCATTAGCTATTCTACTCCCTATTCCTCACTTTGCTGTGCCTCATTTTACCCATCTGTAAAATAAGGATAATGATACTTAACCCCATTTGTGGACTCTGTAGATGAAAAGTTCAAAATCAGTGCTAAGTAGTGCTATGGAAAATGTTAAAATTCCTCTGGTGGATCTAAAATTCTTTTTCCATGATAAACTCATTTATTTTTTAGTCTATTGCTTTCTTTTCCAATTGAGTAGCAAAGCTGTAAAACAAAACCCAATTCTCCTGTCTTTCCCTTTAAGCAAATGTGTTTTTATTATAAGCATCATGTATTCTACTGGGGCTTTGGACTCAAGAGATATGTCCTTTTAAATTACTCTCATAATTTTAACAGTGTCATCTGTCTTCTATTCAGTATTATATTTATCTCTTTTTAAAAAATTACATGTTCGTTAATAACTTCAACGTTTAGTATCTGAAGTTGTAAGAACTTTTTTTAAATATCAAAGTAAGACTATCAACCACTTGAGATCAGAATACTGCTCTAATGGTATTGTTGCCTCCAGCAAGCAGGCATCTGGCATCTACCAGATAAATACAAACATACAATCCTTTCATAGAGGTTTCAAACCACAAGTCCTGTGACTGCAGGGGCTGAAATATCACTTCGCAGCAATCAACATGATGTTGTTAAAATACTGGGCAGTCAGCTCACATTGCACTGAGTTTTGCTGTCATTTTAAATAAAAGCTAGTGATCTAATACTTAAATAAATTATATTTGGTATGTTTCATGATTTCATGAAGAACTTAGGTCTCCATGCTTTACAAGTTGGTTAATATTAGTATTACAAGCATGCAAAATTCTAGAGTCTGTCATTGTCAGGTATATCCTGGGGTCTGGCTGATCTGCTGAGAGTGTAGCTCAAAAGTGTGCGTGTAACGGTGGTTTAGAACTCACCTTTGTACTCACCCAGATCTGGTGCTGCCTCTACGTGTGGCTTAGTCTACTCTGCCAGGTTAGAGCAGCATAAGGGACCAAAAGGCTGAAACCACAGCAGAAGATGTGAACAAAATGCATGGGCTTTCTGTCTATACCCTGCCTTCCTTTCTGTGCCATCAGCAACAAGAAGACAAGGCTTAAGAATCTCTATTTGGGGCAAGCCTTCCTGCACCCGTTACACTAGCTTTAAGGGCACACTCTGCTGGCAGTGAGATTTAAACTGGAAAATCTGGCCCTGAGCATGTAGCTTTGTATTAGGTTTCAGAGTAGCAGCCATGTTAGTCTATATCCGTAAAAAGAACAGGAGGACTTGTGGCACCTTAGAGACTAACAAACTTATTAGAGCATAAGCTTTCGTGGGCTACAGCCCACTTCATTGGATGCATAGAATGGAACATATAGTAAGAAGATATATATATACACACAGAGAAGTTGGAAGTTGCCATACAAACTGTGAGAGGCTAATTAGTTAAGATGAAGTATTATCAGCAGGAGAAAAAAACTTTTGTGGTGATAATCAAGAGGGCTCATTTAGACAGTTGACAAGAAGGTGTGAGGATACTTAACTTAGGGAATAGATTCAATATGTGTAATGACCCAGCCACTCCCAGTCTCTATTCAAACCCAAGTTAATGGTATCTAGTTTGCATATTAATTCAAGCTCAGCAGTTTCTCCTTGGAGTCTGTTTTTGAAGCTTTTCTGTTGCAAAATTGCCACCCTTAAATCTTTTACTGAGTGGCCAGAGAGGTTGAAGTGTTCTCCTACCAGTTTTTGAATGTTATGATTCCTGATGTCAGATTTGTGTCCATTTATTCTTTTGCGTAGAGATTGTCCGGTTTGGCCAATGTACATGGCAGAGGGGCACTGCTGGCACATGATGGCATATATCACATTGGTAGATGTGCAGGTGAACGAGCCCCTGATCGCATGGCTAATGGGATTAGGTCCTATGATGGTGTCACTTAAATAAATATGTGGACAGTCTTGGCATCGGGTTTTGTTGCAAGGATAGGTTCCTGGGTTAGTGTTTTTGTTGTGTGGTGTATGGCTGCTGGAGATTATTTGCTTCAGGTTGGGGGGCTTTCTGTAAGCAAGGACTGGTCTGCCTCCCAAGATCTGTGAGAGTGAGGGATCATTTTTCAGAATAGGTTGTAAATCTTTGTTGAAGCACTGGAGAAGTTTTAGTTGGGGGCTGAAGGTGACAGCTAGTGGTGTTCTGTTATTTTCTTTGTTTGGCCTGTCCTGTAGTAGGTGACTTCTGGCTCTGTCAATCTGTTTTTTCACTTCAGCAGGTGGGTATTGTAGTTTTAAGAATGCTTGATAGAGATCTTGTAAGTGTTTGTCACTGTCTGAGGGATTGGAGCAAATGTGGTTGTAACTTGGAGCTTGGCTGTAGACAATGGGATTGTGTGGTGTGTCCTGGATGGAAGCTGGAGGCATGTAGATAGGCATAGCTGTCAGTAGGTTTCTGGTATTGGGTGGCGTTTATGTGACCATCACTTATTAGCACAGTAGTGTCCAGGAAATGGACCGCTTGTGTGGATTGATCTAGGCTGAGGTTGATGGTGGGATGGAAATTGTTGAAATCATGGTGGAATTCCTCAAGGGCTTCTTTTCCATGGGTCCAGATGATGAAGATGTCATAAACGTAGTGCAAGTAGAGTAGGGGTGTTAGGGGACAAGAGCTAAGGAAGCGTTGTTCTAAGTCAGCCATAAAAATGTTGGTATACTGTGGGGCCATGCGGGTACCCATAGCAGTGCCGCTGACTTGAAGGTATACATTGTCCCCAAATGTGAAATAGTTGTGGGTGAGGACAAAGTAACAAAGGTCAACCCCCAGGTTTGCCGTGACATTATCGGGGATACTGTTCCTGATAGCTTGTAGTCCATCTTTGTGTGGAATGTTGGTGTAGTGGGCTTCTACATCCATAGTGGCCAGGAGGGTGTTTTCAGGAAGATCACCGATGGACTGTAGGTTCCTCAGGAAGTCAGTGGTGTCTCAAAGATAGCTGAGAGTGCTGGTATCGTAGGCCCTGAGGAGAGAGTCCACATAGCCAGACAATTCTGCTGTCTTGGTGCCAATGCCTGAGATGATGGGGCATCAAGGATTCCCAGGTTTATGGATCTTGGGAATAAGACAGAATACTCCTGGTCGGGGTTCTAGGCATAGAATCATAGAACCATAGAATAACAGAGTTGGAAGGGACCTCTGGAGGCCATCTAGTCCAACCCCCTGCCCAGAGCAGGACCAATCCCAACTAAATCATCCCAGCCAGGGCTTTGTCAAGCCTGACCTTAAAAACTTCTAAGGAAGGGGATTCCACCACCTCCCTAGGTAATGCATTCCAGTGTTTCACCACCCTCCTAGTGAAAAAGTTTTTCCTAATATCCAACCTAAACCTCCCCCACTGCAACTTGAGACCATTACTCCTTGTCCTGTCATCTGTTATCACTGAGAATAGTCTAGATCCATCCTCTTTCAGGTAGTTAAAAGCAGCTATCAAATCCCCCCCCTCGTTCTTCTCTTCCGTAGACTAAACAATCCCAGTTCCCTCAGCCTCTCTTCACAACTCATGTGTTCCAGTCCCCTAATCATTCTTGTTGCCCTTCGCTGGACTCTCTCCAATTTATCCACATCCTTCTTGTAGGGTGGGGCCAAAACTGGACACAGTACTCCAGATGAGGCCTCACCAATGTCGAATAGAGGGGAACGATCACGTCCCTCGATCTGCTGGCAATGCCTCTACTTATACACCCCAAAATGCCATTGGCCTTCTTGGCAACAAGGGCACACTGTTGACTCATATCCAGCTTCTCGTCCACTGTCACCCCTAGGTCCTTTTCCGCAGAACTGCTGCCTAGCCATTCGGTCCCTAGTCTGTAGTGGTGCATTGGATTCTTCCATCCTAAGTGCAGGACTTTGCACTTGTCCTTGTTGAACCTCATCAGATTTCTTTTGGCCCAATCCTCCAATTTGTCTAGGTCCCTCTGTATCCTATCCCTACCCTCCAGCGTATCTACCACTCCTCCCAGTTTAGTGTCATCCGCAAACTTGCTGCACGTGTCTGCACAGATCTGTTTTTGTACTTTTTCAGGGAGTTTCTTGAACAGATGGTGTAGTTTCTTTTGGTAATCCTCAGTGGGATCAGAGGATAATGGCCTGTAGAATGTGGTGTTGGAGAGCTGCGTAGCAGCCTCTTGTTCATATTCCAACTTATTCATGATGAAGACAGCACCTCCTTTGTCAGCCTTTTTGATTATGATGTCAGAGTTGTTCCTGAGGCTGTTGATGGTGTTGTGTTCAGCACGGCTGAGGTTATGGGGCACGTGTGTCTATGGGCTATGTCTACACTACGAGCTAGGGGTGTGAGTCCCTCACATACAGAGCACAATCCCGACTGAATACTGCGGATATATACTCAGGACAGCTAAGCCAAGCCGCTCCTGCCCATACTACTCCAGCTACACTACTATCATTGAGCTACTGCATGTATACGCAAGCTGAGAATCACACCCTTAGCTCCCAGTGTAGACGTAGCCTGTGTATCCAATGGGGGATGGATGGGGGATGTTCTGCCTTACTGTGCTCTCTCACTAGTGGGATGACTAAGCATAGTGTGGGTTGAACATCACCCACTGCTCATATGGGCACACCTGGTGGCCTTCTGTGCTCCAGCAGCCCCTCTAAGGGCTCTATTTGATAATTAACAATGGTCATCAAAAGTAAATATACTAATATAACCTTCCCTGTATGTCACAGTCATGTCCAGATTGAGACAAGGCACCAGAACCATCTAACGCCATTTGACTAAAGGAACCTTGGTCCTATTACCTGATACCTATTACCTGGCTGTAAGTAAGACACAGGCTTCTGATAGGGGTTTGGTCACTACCCAAGCTATAACCCTTAAAGGAGCCTTGTTAACTGTAAGCCATGCTTCTGCTCAACTGATATCAGCAGCAGCATATCTCTTTGAAACTGACTGTATTCCATTGGGGACCCACCCCGTTTGTTTTTGATCGATCCTAGATGTCAGCTTGGCCAGTGTATGATCTGGACTCCCACCAGGGCAGCACAGAAAGACTTGGACCTAGCAAATTGAGGTGGGAGTGTGGGGGGAGGGGGGGAGGAGGCACAAGGGTTATGCAGAAGCCTGAGCAAACACCTCCCACTGAAATTTTCAAACTCTTGTGCAATACACTGGGTGCTCTGGGCTGCATGGAAACACCGGTGAGGAAATTGTTAACATATGCTGATCTATGTACATTCACAGGCACATGATTCAATAGGGTGAGATGCTCTGAAAGAGATTTGAAAGTGTCTGTGCAGAGCCAGATCCTGTGATACTAGCCTTGCTGAAAATGTCACAAGGGCCAATGTGTTAAGAACAGCCCAAGGGGAGAGGGCAAGGGACACCTTGATATCTAGCCCTGAGTTTCAGCTGGCCTGCCCAGCCCAGTGTACCACCTCACTATTGGTTACAATCTATATGTAAAAGGTGTCGTGTAATATGTCATTGAAAAGCTCATAACTTGCTGACTATTAATATCACTGTGTAATGTACGTGCAAGCAACTGATGCAAAGTTATGAACATAAACTGAAATTATAATTCTTAAAATGTGTTTGCCAGTCAAACAGGAGTTACCCCAGCCTAAACAAACAAATGTGGTTTCTCCACCTGTCAGTAATTTCCAAAGTACTTTGAAATAAAATGAGACTGCATTGGCTACACCCAGGAGAGAAGAGAAATTTTACCTGAGCTATAGAGACAGATCAGTCTAAACCTCAAATAATAATCAATTGAATCAACGGATTGAATACAAAGTTAGTATATCATGTAAGGTCTTTTATGAATGCCTGTACCATGCTGATGATTAATATCATTGTAAAATTAATATTATGAATTCAATAGGAAGAATTATGAATACTCATTGATATTATGTTTTTAAGTGCCTGTCCAAATAAAGGAAGGAACAGTGCACCCAGACAGGAGGGGGCAGCTATTTACCTGTCACCTATGTAAATTAGAATCAAAACAACAAAAGCCCAATTTATGTACAGGGGGATGGGAAGTCCACAGAAGGGAAAGAACAGCAGAAAGTCATCTTCCTGGTGGACCCAGCAAGCTGGGCACACAGGAGGGTTTCCTGCCTTCTGAAGCAAAGTCACTGAACTTTGGGAGATATAAGCAAGGACAGAAAGCCATTATTATTTTTTGAGCTGTCTAGGAGAGGGCTGGACACTTAACGGCACATGGTTTTGGAGAAGTTTGGGACTGGGAGTGCATTGGGGCCATCTTGCTGCTTGTAACCAATGCTGGTGGAAGCCAGAGTGGGGCTCTAGACAGGCTTCTTGGTTCAGAGCTGCTTTGAGTTATACTTTTTTGGTTGAGTCTCCCTCACAGCTTGAACAGGCTGGGTGGCCTCCTGAGTGAGTCAGGCGGTAGAGGTGGCACGCCCTCCCTGGACCCTGCTGTGCGGAGTTGGCTCGAATCCCACCAGCACTTGCCTCGCAGAAATTGAAGTTAAACTATGCCTATGCCCAAGGGTTTCCCCCTTTTGGTCCGGAGTCCTGTGCCACCCTGATCCCCTGGCATGTTTATAGCATGTTGAGGGTGGCTCTCAGCAAGAAAAAGCTTGAGAACCCCTGGTGTATTAGGAGTACATAGGCCTCAAGAGACTCAAAGTGTTCCCTTGACACCTTTGTTTGCATTCCTGGCTTACTAATGACTAAGCTAACTAAATTCTGAGCAGCCCCGATGCACCGCTTGGCACTTAGAAAGTTACCAATTCAGTGCCAGACCAGGCCCCAAACCTGCTCCTTTGGAATGCACAGTTCTTAGGGGGTTCAGCTGACTTGGACACACCCAAACAGAGCTTCAAAAGCTCCCTGCATGCCCAACTACCACTTACGCCTCTTTCTGGGCACTCAAGTGGCTATTTACACTTACGCAGATGTTTTAAGAATTCTGCCCTAGTTCATGCAGATGGCTCTTCTTTTGTCCACTGACTTATCTGAAAGGATGGACGTATAAAGTGATTTTGATTTCAGATGAAAGGCAGAACTGAGCTAGTTCTAGAGTTGCATCGTGAAAACCATAATTTTCCAGAAAAATGGTGAAGAACCAAAATGAACATGTAATACAAGCTGGGATTGTAAAGCTACATTTCTCAGAGCTTGCCTTTCATTAACTCATGAAAAAATAAAAAAATAATGTTTACGGGTTTATCTAAAATATGCATTTCATTAAGAGTCAAAGAATAAAAAGGCCTTAGCAGATTTATAGCAAACATCTCTCAAACTGATTTACAGATCCTACCCTGCCACAGATTTAAAAGTCCTACAACAGATATACAAAACTTGCCAATAAATTTGCATTGATTTACAGAACTCTGATGATGCCTTACAAGGATACAAGGATTTTGGAACTGTGCCATTAGAATCAGATTAAAACCCAACTTTAACACATTAGCTCTGAGGTTGGCTTTATAAATCCCGATCAGGTTTTCAGCCTCTTTTTCCTTAAAGTTCAGATTTAGTAATGAGCTCCATAAAAGGTTATGCAATTTGTTTCCTGTCTTCCTTCAAAGCTCAAAATGAAGCCCACTCCGCCCACAGGGCATCCTGGCTATGTTGCAAAGTGACGATATGTTGTATTTTGTCACTTTTAGCCATGAGGTTTTGTATAATTTGATAGCAATAACAATATGTATTTTTAAAAATGACAACAGAAGACTTCTTTTTAATTAAAGAGGGGTGTTTGGGCTGACATACATTACACAGTCAGCTTTTTGCACTGTGCACAGGAAATGAAGCTTTCTAAGGGCTAGATTTTGACATCCTTACTCATGCTGGGTTTGTATCTGACTTAAGTGTGACAATGGGAGGTGCTGGGTGCTGAGTTCTTTTGAAAATCTACCCCTTATTTAGGTGCCTGAATGGAATATGAAGTCTTTTGAAAATCTAGTCTCAGTTGAGGTAGCTGAGCATTTGAAAATTTGACCCTACTTGTGAGAGGCTCTGTGTGCGGCAGAGAGGATCAGAGTGGTGAATTAGCAGAGAGAAGAATGGTGGAATGAAAGTGATGGCAGGGGTAGTGGCAGTGGGGGAGGGGGAGGGGAAGGTAAATACAGAGGTGGAACCAGAGAGTACACAAGGTAGGGAAAGAGAAATAAATAAATGGGTGGAGGAAGACAGAAAGGAGACATTGAAGACAAAAGAGAAAAGAGATCCATCATGATCTGTGACAGGAAAAATAAGAGAAAATTGAGTGAAGCCAGGATAGAAAACAGATATAACAGCAGCAAGAGAAATTTAGTATGTTACAGCTGAAAAAAATGTATTCAAACAGAACATTGATAAACATTATATATAGTTAAATGCAGAATCCAATAAGTTGTACAAGGCTGCAGGAGGTATGTCTTTACGCGGCTTGGCATCACAGGTGTTTTTGATCCTGGCTGGTAGGCATAGTCCTCCAGCTAATAAGTGCCAAGGAAATTTCTCAAGAGCAGATCACGGCAATCCTCACTCCTGCAGCACATATCGGATGTGACATACTGTTCTGAAACCTGTTCAGCGCTCACAGGATTTAAACTCAGAAACCTGATCACAATGACAGGGATTTACATTCCTGATGAATCTGTGAACAGTGCCCCAGGTAGAAGAAGTATTGAGGCCTGCTATCGGTTATTATCATTCGCTGTGTGTTTGTGGCAAGATGTGAATATCCTCTTGTTGATTTATAGGTGAAGTTGTTAAAATCTCCATACTGTGCTATGGAACAAGCACATTCCATAAAAGCTTTTCCCCCCGTTGTTAGACATTAGCAGGGCCTTGATTGGTATGAGAATTAGGCAGATTTTTATTGAGTTGGAGCCAAAGAAATTAAGCAAATGCTTTAAATAAAACAGAAAAATTCACTATAAAAAGGGCTGATTTCACTTCATAAAGTAAAATGAGGTTTTAAAAAGAGATTTTGAACTGAAAACCATCATCTACATTGCTGAATTAGTGATTAATCTATTTTAGATATTTCTAGGGTGCCAGTCACTGTAGCATGTAAGAGCACTAAGCATAAAAGCCAACAAAAGGACTTTGCACTCTTGCCAGTCTACAGTTTGACTGCTTACACTTGATTTTCTCCCTCATTAGTGCAGGTAGACTTGTGGATGTGGTCAGAATATGTCTTATTCTGATCTCTTACAGTAGGTTGTTCCACACTCTGAACCCAGCTATATGAATGGCTTGCCTTTTGCTCCCAAATGTTTCACCCTACATCTGTCTAGTTTCCATGTCCCCGGTGAATGCAGTTACCTTGGTGGGTCATAGATGGAGAACCAGTCATTAAGGTTGCCTTTTCCAATACAACAAATGCAGAGCCAAGATGCTGACTTTGGTCTGAGAACAAATAGGGAGCCGGTGAGGACACAGAGAACTGGTGTGATATGCTCACAGTAGCTAGTTCTTCTCAGGAAATGGACTGCTATGTGTTGTTCCCGCTGGTAGTTTTGACAAACCTTGACCTACAGCCCTAGATGGAGGGAAGTAGAGTAATCCATCTTAAGGTGATGAACATATAAACTGTGGTTGTTACACTTATACAAGAGGAACCAGTGTAACTACCTGGCTAGTAGGAGGTAGAGAACATTTCTTACTTCTGTCACTATTATTAAAATGTCAACAATATGTGCAGTCCTGTACATAAAGACACAAACTAAGATATATAGTTCCTGTCTTGAGGAAATTACAATCCAAGACCCCAGTCCTACAAGCAGCTCCACATGGAGCCCTACTAAAGGCCATGGGGCTCTGTCTGGGCTCAGGGGTTTGCCTGCATACAGCAGCTTGGTAGATCGGGGCTAAACAGGCATAAATCTGGGATAAAGGAAATGATTTTATTATAGTTTAAATACTGCAGAGGAAAATCTACCATGGGGTTCCACAAGGTAGCTGTGGTGAATTGACATTGAGATGGTGCCTAGAAAGACCACTCACTAATTGTGTCACCCAACCTCCCTAATATAGCCTTGCAACAACATTAATAAATTCCAAGGCCAGAAGGGACTATTGTGATAATTTAATATGACTTCCTATATAGCACAGCCCATAGAACTTCCCCCAAATAATTCCTTGAATGTATATTTTAGAAAAAAACATCATATCTTGATTTTAAAATGGTCAGTGATGGAGAATCCACCACAATGCTTGGTATATTGTTCCAATAGTTAATTAACTTCACCATTAAAAATTTATGCCTTATTTCCAGTTTGAATGTGTCTAGGTTCAACTTCCAGCCATTGGATCATGTTATACTTTTCTCTGTCAGATTGAAGAGCCTATTATCAAATATTTGTTCCCCATGTAGATATTTACAGACTAATCAATCACCCTTAATCTTCTCTTTGTTAAGCTATATACTTTAAGCTCTTTGAGTCTCTCACTTTAAAGCAGGTTTTCTAATCCTTTAATCATTTTCATGGCTCTTCTCTAAACCCTCACTAATTTATAAATGTCCTTCTTGAATTGTGGACGTCTATGTCCTGTTCTTACATCACAAAAGTCACTACCACAAATATTACTGACTAACAGCATTGTTGGTGAGCTTAGTCGAGAGACCATGGACTAAAGCTGTGACTCAGCAAAGTAAATGTTTAACTGTAAGTGTTTAGGGATCGACTTAAATAGGTGCTTAAGAGCTTTGTTGAATTGTTGCCTGTCTGAGTGTGGAAAGTAGATTATCCTTTCACTCTGGGAAATCTTCTCTTCAAGTTAGGGTTAAAGCATGTTTGCAGGGTAACGTGTGTTAGTGTATATTGCTAATGTTTGTTAATCCCTGTATAAGTACAGACCTTCAGCAACTATGGCTCTCAACATGGTACCTTCCACAAAGTGATTTTCTTGTTGTAGAAAGATTTTGAGAGGGTAACGTTTTTTTTTTTTTTTTTTAACCCATAGAATCTTTTACTGTTGTCATTCAAAAAAACAAATTTGAATATTTCTGTAAGTTACCCAGCCTTTGTCCAGGCAAATCAGGCATGTTTTAGAGTACAGGACACTGAAAATGTATCAATCCTCCAGTTAAAGTTGACACCTTTGGTAAAACAATCTGAAATCAAACTACAATGTGTATATTATTATTACTATTTAGACTGGAAACCCTTTGGGGCAGGTATGATCTTTTTATCACATGTACTTTGCCTAGCAATATGGGGCCCTAATTCCTGAAATTGTCAGCATCTTGCAAACAATAAAATTTATTCAGAAGATATTTCTATCTAAAAAGTGAAGCAGTCTGAATTGTACTTAGTAACCTGTACACTGAATTTTATTGTCTCCATCCAGAAGATTTTTGTTTATGAAAAAAGATGAAATGTGAAAATGAATGTTTCATAACCAGTTTTATTTCCCTCTTTTTTCTTCTTCTTCAAACTAGGGTCACTCATGCCTCACAACATATTAACAAGATACATTAAATGATGCATCAACTACACATCAGAGGTGGCCAAAATTGTACTGTATAATTATACAAGGTAATTATACAAGGTGACCTGGAAATTTCTATTTGACTTATAAGAATATTTCTTTGAATTGTGTAACAAATGCTATTTCTTATTTGTAACATTACTTCAAGTGTGATAGGTCTGATATGCTGCTTCCTAACATTAACACATAAGGAAGGAAATACACCTTGCTAGCCTCTTTTTCATAGAAAATAATTACTAATTTAAAAGAAGCTGAAAGGTGCAAGAGGCTTTTGGACGATTATTAAATGCTTCTTCTCCTTTCCTACCTTACGCAATATAGCCTGGCACCTGCATATTCCATGGACTTTGCCACATAGTTGTCCTCTGGAACCTAAATCTTCAAATATATCAAAAAATGAACATTTCTTTCTGGTCCTTATATTCAAGAAAATAACGCGGGATGAAATTCTAGCCCCACTGAAGTCAATGGCAAAATTTCCATTGACTTTAAGGGAGCCAGGATACAGGTTCATCCACCACTGTTCCACAGTTTCAAGACAACAGACTGTGGGGTAGTTGGTTGCTGTTAAGGGTTGTGTGATGGGAAACTAGGAATTCAAATTCCTCCTCTTCACAAACTGGAAGTCTGTCCTGTCCATGGCCACAAAGGAGTGAAAAAGATGACATTTACTTTCCCCACATGTGCCAAAAGTGCAAGAAAAATAATAATGTTCTCAATCTTCCCTACACAGGGATCAAGTGTCTCCAGAAGATGAACACTGGTGGGGTAAACTCTGTGGAGACCGTCTTGGTGTCTTCCTGTCCACTGAAATATCCCAGAATGCATCATTGTTTGATATCACAAATCCATCAGTGGCAATGAGACTTCTGGTACAGAATTTGTCACATTCTGCGATACTGTCAGTGAACTAGGAAGTACTGAGAGAAGTTAAAATATATTTCTATGCTGAGTGTGCCCCACAGCCACTTTAGCAGCAGGGCCTGCCCACAACATTTTGGCACCTGAGGCGGGGAGCTCAAATGACGCCCCCATACCCCCTCGCTTGGGCCAAAACTTTGAAAAGTCTCAATTATGCCTTCTTCCTGTTCTACTCCTCTCATGGTACTGCTCTCACTCCACCATCTCTGTGCATCTAGAGCAGAGAGAATACAAATGCACCAGCAGCAGACACAATTTTCTACACTCTGGGTCCTAGAGGTGCCCCCCCCCACAGTCTGGCACCTGAGGTGGCCACCTCATGGTAAGGCCAGCCCTGTTTAGCAGAGATATTTCATTTTTGCTCTGTACTTCACTTTTTCATTTTCATTTTTTTTTCATTTTTGCTCTGTACTTCACTTTTAACATTTAAAAATAGCTCAGCTGTTACCAGGCACCATAAGGCACAGAATCTGCTGGAGTTTCCGTAGTAAGGTACATCAGTCTGACCATCCCTCATTACCATCAGTCAATCTTCTTGGCCTTTTGCTGTAAGCAATCTCAGTCAAGGAACTCTGCCAATACTACAGTGGTTGTGTGTCAAAGGGGAAGTTAATGACTGCAGCATGTGGACAAATCTTCCTGACATTACTGTCAGTGATACTTCTGAAAGATCTGTTCCAGAGCAATCTATTATTCCTATAGTTGACAGTAATCCAACAGAACCAACAGAAAACCTATTAAAATATTGGTGTGAAAACAAACAAACATAACCAAGACTAGCACAAATCACTTGCAAATATACTTTTTTCTGTGTACCCATGGGTGTTTGCTCTGAATGAATTTTAAGAGCTGCTGGTCTTGTGGTCACTGAAGCAAGAAACAAATGTCACACCTGAAACCATAGAAATTCTGAGAATTTATATCTCCGTGCATTTTCATCTTGATCGTGGGACACCTGGTTCTTTTACACTGCTCTAGATATGTGAAATATTTAAATTGCTAAAGGAATAACAAAAGTAAAACTGGAAACATAAAGACAAGTTATAATAGTATTCTTCAGGCTATCACACAAATAACACCGCAAATGAAATCTCATAATAAACCCCCCAAGATTTATAGCTGAGTACAATACTTACTAAAATAAATACAGGTCTCTCTCAGATAGCTACATAAAATATGCTTTTAGGATATTTTGCAATGTAAAGACTCTGCTCAAAAACCAGGCTGCCAATTCCTCTCCTTGTCATAGTGCATAATCTAAAAATCAGAGGTCATACAATGCAAAATAGTACTGCAGAGACAAAAGAGTGGTACTCATTATTTAACTGAAAATAAAGAAGTCAAGAAAGGATTTTGTCTCCTATTATGCTGATGTAGCTGATTTACCTTTTCATAATAATACTTAGCACTTGCATAGGAGAGCACTTATTCAACCGAGCTACATCAATTTACAGTAGTGAAACTGAAAGAAGTATTTGGTTCTTAGTCTTCAAAATCTTTTTCAGTTTTTGAGCTATATTTATCTCAGCTACGGCAATGTAACTCTGGCATCATACTGGATGTGTGCTGTTTGTAGAGGAGCAGAATATGGCTTATTATACAGTTCCCAAAATGGAATTAAATGCAGTATTTATAAAGCAGGAAAAAAGGCAGTTTTTATTCTGAGTCACAATGAATCACATTTGCAGCAACTGCTGCCTCTGATTTTGCACCTGCAAATAAGAGTGTGCATCTGTGCTTATGGGCCCAAAGTCAAAGTCTGGTTTGTGAGCTGCTGTAAATCTGTCCAATTTTTTCTTTATATGCACACTTTATGAAAACATGTAAGGCTTGATTCTGAACAAACTTACACCAGTGTAAACTGAATAACTCCACTGAAGTGAGTACAGTCAGATTAGTGTAAGTGAAATTAGAATCAGGCCTATATGTTTATGCCACATCCATTTGGTCTGAAATGGGTCCCTAGCAATGAATTTTAACACAGAGGGAAATGTGAGCGACTAATAAAGGTTAGACACTTGTACAGATGTGACTAAACAGATGCAACATCAAGTCTTGTTATTTAAATCAGATTACCCAGAACCATACACCCACGGTAACAACTTGAAGAGAAAACAATGCTTATGGTATTTTGCCACTTTCTTTTTACTCATTTTCATTACTTAACATGAATTTTTAAAAAGACTTATTAGAAACTCTACCTCCAGGTACAGTAATGATAATTTCAACGTGAGCTGAAATCACTGAAATCTGGTTGCTTTTGTTCCATTGGATGCTTTGAAAAGCTTTAAATGTGCCCAGAGAGTGGCAGTATTTTGTAAGATGATAAATACTTTGGAGCAGGAAGTCTCTTTTTTTATATCCTGTTGATTTTTTTCATTAACACTTTATTCTTATTATTATAAAAATAACTTTTTTATCAAAACATTTTCTTGGAAAAATTATTTCGGTAGAAATTTTCCATTTTTTTAATGTTTTTTTCCAACCTGATTCCCCCCCACCAATGATGTTTATGATTTAGAAAAACCAGAAATTTCACAGGAAGTTAAAAAATATTCCCCCGAATTTTCCATGAAAAAGAATTGGCAGTTACAACCAGATTTAGTTTGTTAATACATGTTTGAATTATACTAAGCACAACCTGGCCTTTATCCCTGAATGTGACCTCTAGGCACTACTGTAACACAAACAATAAATAATAATAATTTGAAAACATTCTCTTGCCTAAAAGAATGGTTCCCATAATACCTTACTTCAAAGACATGAAATATCATAACCCTTTCTGCAGCTTCTTACTTCTCTGAGGGGCCATTGGGGCTGCAACTGTTTACAGTGTTTGCCCCTTTAGCTTAGCCAATAAAAGTATGATTTTAACTAATCAAATGCTTTTGATTTTCATTTTACTTTTGTCACTGAAATAATGGTATAATTTCTTACTTTTAAGGAGAGTAATACAGACAGTGTAGTATTGATGGTGTAGAGATAATCATGTGCGATCACATGGAAGGACAAGGAAAAAATTTCAGGTAAAATAAGAATCCTTCTCACCTGTCCTAATACTGCCCATTGTCAGAAGTGAACATGAGAAGAATTATTTTTTTGAGCTTCTGAATATTTACGAAGGTGATCCTTTATTTCCAATGTCCCTCAAGTACTAGGAAGAGTACGTGGTGAAATACCAGTCAAAATGCTTTACTCTGTTCTGTTTTGGAAGCAAAAGGGCTGATAATCAATTAGGAAAGCCTGTTTCCTTGAGATGCTGTAATGGTGCCTGCAAACCCCATACTGAGCTTAGGCAGGAGGGGAAGGCAAGCAGCTTGACCACACCCACATGCAGCTGCCAACCCTAAAGGCAAGTACTCACAGCTGCGCCCAACAGAGGAAACAAGACCTACTATAAAGGAGAGAGTGGAGAGAGGGAGGGGGAGGCAAAAAGGCCCGGGACAGCAAAGGGGCAACATCCCAGCTGCAGGCTGCCTTTCCGAGCACAGCTAGAGACTGAGGTATGCTTCCAGCAGGGCCGGCTCTACCTTTTTTGCCGCTTCTGATTTGCCACCCCAGGCACCAGCTTCCTTAGCTGGTGCCTAGAGCCAGCCCTGGCTTCCAGATTCAGTCAGAGTTCAGAGTCAAAGAAACACCTTGACCAGGAGCAAACTAAGGGGTTCCCAGCAAGGGCAGCAGAGACCTTCCAAAGGACCACACCCGGAGTTGGTGACAGATGCCCAGTCCAATTATTTTTTCCAGAGTTGCATGGTTGGGATAAGCATCAGCACTGTGGGATGGTTTTCCAAAACAAATTTAAACTTTTGAGATTGGCCCATTATAAATTCAGAAATGATGGGTAGATGCAACAACTTTTTTGATGGAAAAAGGGGGCTTGATGATGTGGTAGGGTGTCATCTCCACTATGAAGTATAAAAAAAAAATCAACTCAACCTGTGAAACATTTCCTAATCTACTGGGATATGAGTTTATAAGATTTGCACCATGTCTAATCTAAAGTTAGAGACAAACATTCAACCTGAGAAAGGCTGACTTATTTCAGCTTTACTGCATGTCACCTTTCATCCTATCTCAATTACACCGCTCTCATTTTCTTACTGTACGTTTCAAAATTTCCTTGAGCTTTCATCATGAATTTTGATGGATAAGCCATGCTGTTCTGTCTGTCCAGGCAGGTGTGAGATTAATGGCTGGCCAGGTTATGATCTTTGGGTACATTACTCTCCTAGACTACAATATATATTGATGAGTTGTGTCAGTTTTCATATACACACTTGTCAGTTGTATTACCCAGGTAATGAAAGCATAAGTTACGGGGGCCATCAAAGTGAAAGGAGAAAATTTTTCAGTGTCATAAGAAATTAGTGAAGGATAACTCACAAAAATCTTGCATTAATTCTGATGAGGCAAAATGTACAGAGAATCACAAAATTTAAAACGAGTTTTAAAGCGAGCCACATCTTCAAGATCCAGCAAAACTGTCATTCCTTGGGTGATATTGGAAGTGACTATAATTAAAAACATTTTGGCTTTCTAGATTAAGTGTTCAAGTCAGTGCTTCATTCTTTTTGAGAATAAGCCTGTGCACCTTGATAAGTCACATTACACCCACTGCCAAGAAGAAATTACTGTTGGATTATTTGTAGCCATTTGCCATATGGACTCGGAGACTTGATAGATCTGATGAAGTAATGGTGAACATTACTTTGAGAGAAGTTTAGGTCATACTATATGACAATTGATTTGATTATTGCAACTTCCCTTCACCTTCTGCACAATATATATTCTGTAGTTACTGGAGGTAGTGAAGTCAAGAGCACATCTTGAGGGCACTGGCATGAAACAGAATTTAACTCTACAATTACTGGTACTCTTTCTGTAAGGCAAATTTTTATGAATGTCATGGTTCAATGAACCTGGACTTTTTTCCAAATCTTCACAACTATCAGCCAATCTAATAATCAGTGGACGTTTATGCCAACAATAATTTCAGTCATTTTTATTAAGAATTTCAACAAACAAAAGTGAGGACAATGATTATGACCCCTTCCTCTTCAAGAAATCATTGAGAGCTTTACATCTTTCATTAAAAGTTTCATAGGGCCAAATTCTGTGCTCTGTTACAAGTCTGGAGTAATTCCATTGATCTCAACAGCTGCTTAGAGCTCAGCATCTCTGAAAATCAGGTCACTTATTTAGGTGCTTAATTTTAAGGCACCATTTGTGAAAATCTTGGTCTTTATCTGTAACATTGTTTGTACGTTTTTTTTGTAATCAGCTATAAATCAGCATTCTAATACATGACCTCTGATTATGAAATAGCAATGATATTTTATTGTAGGTAAGAATAAAAAAAATATGTGCACAAAATAAAGCTGCCTTGACAGTCAGGATATAGAGAATGAATGCTGCTTGCCAATTAGTTGGATTGAGTTTGAACAGCTGTTGAAAAGAAATGTGCTGTCTGGTTATATTTTCAAAAGTGCATTCATTTGTATATTACAAAAGCAAATTCAGTATATTTAAAATTCTTCCTATGAGCCAGTTTGTTTTTTGAAAGTTAGGGGTTATTCATTGATCACCCTTTTTACCAACCTGCATTGAGTGATGCAATGAATTCTCATCAGAAAAAGAAAACAAAAAGTATAAGCTTTCACCACGGTGTAAATGTAAATATTAATTCCCTGTATGGCAGAAACCACATCACAGAACAACAACATTTTGAGTATTATCTGTTTTAAGTGTAAACCACTAAGCTCAAGTATATGGGAAATATTCTAACAAAGAGGAAAGGGAAAAATAAAACATGAAACATATCCATCTGCTGAACCAAAGACACTTGTGCCCAGCTTCACCAATAACTAAAATGAGTTTATCCGTCATGTTTCTATCAACAGATGTCACTGCTGTCTATGAAAATTACCAGCGCAGGTTCCCAACTAGAATGAAATTGATACATTCCAAAAATATTAACCAAATACTGCTTTATAAAAGAAGAAAGAGCAGGTAGCTAATTGTCTCCTATGTTGCCATTCTCTGAAACAGGGAGAAAAGTTGAGAAAGCAGGAAAAACTGTTGGGGAAATTGTTCTCTCCAGCTCTTAGGCCCCAATTCAGCAGAGCACTTAAGCACATGCCCTAGGGCCACATTTAAAAAAACCCACAAAAACTCAGGCCCAGGTTTGAAAAAGTGTGTGCAGTACCCAAAACACATTCAGAAATGCAGAGCTCTGTCAAATATCTGTCCAGAAGTGTTTTGTTGAATAGGGATTGGCTTAAGCACACGGTTAAGTACTTTGGTGAATCACAGCACTTAACTAAGAGAGGACTCTCTGGAAATGGATGTCACCTCTGCTGCACAGGGTAGAGAGTCAACCACTCACACAGTGCCATTCCCACCCTGGCCTGAGCCCCATATAGTAGCCCTCATGGTCCAGGCCTCCATGGAAAGGTGAGTGGGAATAAGGGTAAAATGAACATGCCCCCTATTCACACCCAAATATTTATTTTACAAATGTGTTTCATGTCCCCTCTCTGCACCATGGACCATTCCTGAAAGCTGCAGCCAGTGCAAGATGCCCTAGCAACATGGCTCCAATGCAGGAGGATTTTGACAACTACCTAACTGTACACACCCACACCACCCTACAACTGAGGGCATGATGGACACCAATTTCAAATGAAACTGCAGGGACAATCAAGATAGGCGGAATATAGTTACTCACACATTGCCATTTTGTTCAGGACACCAGTATTACTTTGACCTCATACATTTCTGTTTGACGTCAGGGTAGTTTTTTTTTTTAAATTTGATAGTAAATTACAGATTAAAGAGTGTTCTGATCCTTGATATACAATAGCACCATATCCTTCCCATTGTAGTTGCAACTTGCTTTATTCCATCAGAGTATAGAACTTTCCCCCAAAGCATTTATAAAACAATCATAGGAAAACTCTGACTTCCTTTGGCTGTAGGCAAAGCCGCTCGATATGCTAGAATACCACATGACCAAGCAAAGTCCACCCTCCCTGAACAGACTGTAGATACTATGGGCTTGTCTATATTACCAGTTCTTTGTTGGCTTAGCTATACGGGTATACCTATGCTGGCTAAGCCCCCTAGTGGATATGCAGCTTACAACAACAAAAGCGGTTATTTTGTTGGCATAGCTAAATCACCTCCCCAGAATGACAAACTTTAAACTGGTAGAAGGACTCTTTTGTTGATATAACTGTGTTCACATTCGTGTTTTTACCAGCAACAAACACTTCTGGCTGACATAGCTATTCCAGCAAAACAATGTAGTGTAGACCAGGCTATAAAATCCAAACTTTACCTCTTTCCTTGAATCTGGCCTTACTGGTAATTCACATGCACAGAACATAGACCTCTGATCAGCTTGACAGTTTGTAGGGTCTTCACTGCAGGACCTCACTGTCCGTGGTGACTTATGTGAGAGACAATCGAACCTATCTCATAGTACTAGATTGGAGATAATTAGATATGCCTGATCTAACCTTAGCATGGCTCAGCAAAAACACATCTCCCTCACATCAGGTTGATGGCACAGAAAAGCCCTGTATCCCCAAGCTGGATCCAGAAATCTGCCACCATGTTACACACTGCTTATGAGATGTAATCACTGTGATTCCCAGTGGAATTTTGCTAGATGATGAATATTGCACACATAGAAAAGAGTAAATCTATGTCTGAAAGGTGAATGTTTTGATTCCGCCAGGCTTTAAGCGGATTAACATCTCCCAGATTGGCCTCAGTAGCCTCCGGGAGATAGAGCCTGATTCCAGGACACTCCCGGCAAAAACGGGAGGGCTGGCAAACCTAGGCGCCTCTCCCGCGTCCAGCCCAGGTGCTGCTATCAGGAGAGAGAATTGGGGGGAGTCCTCTCTCCCTGCCATAGTTCTGGGGCAGCCTGAACCCCAAACCCCTCATCCCCTGTCCCAGCTCTGAGTCCCCTCCCACACTCCGAACCCCTCATCTCCACCCAACCACATGAATTTTGCTATGTGCACCAATATGGAGGTGATGTGCCAAATTCATTCTGCACATGTGTGCTAAAGTGTATGGAGTTATGAGACACTGATGTAGAAGAAAAGTCCCAAGGAATTTAAACCCTAAAGCACAGTAAGAAAACATTAGGAATGAATGGGAAACCATCTCTGGCTGTGGAACATTTCAGTGATTTTCCAAAAGTGGCTGGTGCATTTGTAACCTAAACCCCTCCTGGGGGTGGTGCTCCATCCCATCCACATAGCGATTAACGAGTTTGCTACAGCCTTAGTGAAGAACCATGTGGCTTTTAGCTCATGCAGTAGAGAGAGGCTCATGCATTTAGCTCCACAGGTCCCAGGTTCAATCCCACCAACTGATGACCAGGGTCTGTCAGTGTTACACATTTTCTTTCAACAAGCAAAGGCAATTTCTACAATATCACTGTATATTCTTTCCCAACAGACAGAGAATACAGTGGAGGAGGGTCCTTCCCCTGTATTGTATTCTCTGTTTGTTGGGAAAAAATATACAGTGATATTGTAGGAATTATTTTACTCTCTGGGAAAAGAAGAAATTTGCATAATACAAAAATAATAACTGAACTGAAACTTAACAGCAAGAGGGGACAGTAAACTTAAAACTGCACCATTTTTTTACTGTGAAGAACCTAAGATATTGAAATAGAAAACAGAATACCAGAATTTTAATTTGATTCTTCACCTATTTCTTGATGCTAATGAGAGGGTAGTTTTACATATGGCTGCAATTCATTGTGATCTTTTGAACTACTGCTATGAAAACTAACCACTCATCTTAACAGTTTGAATCATTAACTGGAATTATTATTCACATTGCTTTAGATTGTGACATATTCCAGACATCATAAATGACATTTATACTCACATTCTGTAAAGTTTAAAGCACTCTGAATTGCACAGGTTTCTACAGGTCTGTAACAATGCATTAAACATAGTCCCTTCTCTGAATTCCAATTCACATACTATTGAGGGAAGGTGGAAGAAGAGACTACAATGGTACTTTAGGATTTCATGGTAATTGCTACACTGGTTGGCATTTCAAAATGAACATGACCCTTTCACTGACATCTTTCATCACTAAGGGACAATGCGTTGTCCTTGATCCAGGCATTATATTACTATTTACGTGAATGGAAATTCCATGCTAGGATTGAGGCCAATAATACACTATTTAACAGATAAGAGCTGTTAGATCTGGAATTCATGGTACTCATCTGGGGTTGGATCCTGCTCCCATTCAAGTCAATGTGAAAACCTCCACTGAGTTGAATATTACAGGATCAAGCCCCTGAAACATAAGTGTTTTAACATGTTGCATTAGAAAACTGAAAAACTTTCAGGACAGAGATATTAATGTAATCTCTGTGCCAGTAAAGAGATTGGTAACAGCTCAACTGGTCAAATAAAGTATCTTTCAATAAAATCCCATGATGAAGGCACTAGAGTACTGTATCATCTCCACATACAATGTTTTTAAGAGAAACTCAGTTGTAAGGAGAGTGTTCTACTAACCACAAGAAGCAGTCTAAGAAATGGACTGTCTTTGCTGGAATTGTTTGTATACTGTCTAGGTTGGGGGTGGGGCGGGAATGCGGGGAGGGCTGATCCCTAATTAGGACTTTGATATGCTACCTCAATAGAAAATTAACATAATAATTCTGCAGTGCGGACTGAAAGCATCAGTGATCTCTCTTAGGAAAGAAAGAGAACAGCAAGTTAACACAGTTTTTGAGCAGCCAATGGATTAGGAAAAACATCATTAAAGCAACACAAATAATTCTGAAATATCTGGGGGGTTTTCTGTTTTTTCTTAAAGTTATTTTCTTTGTGTAAACACCTATCTTAATAAGCACATGCCAACAATGAGGATAGAGTTTTTGGCAACTGAACTACCTTGATAGCCAATAATGTGTGCGCTGAGCAGTTTTGACATTGAAGAATGGGTCATTGCAATGCTACCTTTATGAAGTTTGATTCACTAATAGAACATGTACAACTGGTACAGAATGAGACAACTGGAAATGTGGGGAGGACTTGAATAACTCCAGGCATGTTCTTCAATCCTTCCGGTTAGGACAGCTAGTGTCAGGTTGTTCTTTCAATTATTGGATTTCAGGTTAGATGGGCAAGGATTTGGGCTGTAGTGTCTTTTCAAAATGTGTGTGGAAGTCCAACTATATTGCATTTGAAATAACCGCCAGCTGCTCTATGGAAACTAATTGGGGATGGGCATCAATCGCGCTCACATATTCAAAAGTACAATGAACAGAAATAGTAGACGCAAAATATTTTCATCATTCAATATAGTGGCATTTTGTGGCCAAAAAGCCACAACAAACAAAAGACACCTTTAGGGTCCATGATAACATTGGCTCTTTCAGGCAAATATACTAGTGGCGTCTTTGTATTGCAACAACGAGTCACAATGTTCAGCAGAAAGAGACAGACATCAGGAGGGACTGCCTCCATTACAGCTATCAGTGGCCAGCTACTGATGTAGCTGCACCATTACAATCCCTAAAAGCCAAGGTAAGCCGCCATAAACCAGGATATTCCCCTGGCCGGTATACCCTCTTTTCAAGCAGGAGTAAGCTTTGCCATTACAAAATAGACACTTTGGATTTATACATTAAGGGTTTGCAGTTATGCTAGTGGCTGGCGACAGATAGCTGTAGTTGTACCAAATTCCCTGAGTGGATGATCCACCAGTCACAGAGAACTGGGCAGATTAAACTTGGGCAAGCAATGTTTAAGGGCTTTTCCAGACCCTTCCCTGAGTAGGGGGAGCAGTGCTGTCCCACGAAAGGGTTGCTCAGTCACCTGAGATGTTGTAGAACATCCTTGAGGCCCAGGATTCAAGGCTGATGACCAGAATCCCAGACCTGCATGCAGGTTTGTGGTTATGATTCCCAGCATTCATCTACACCTGACACTTCAACATTCACCTATCGCCACAGGGTTCTCTCTTTCTTAACAATGCATGAATGTCATCACATAAAAAAACCTCATGCATGAAGACAAATGCACAGGGGCAGTCTCAGTCTCTGAGCTGCTGAAGTCAAAGACCTACAGCCCCACAAGTCACAATAACTGGGAACTTCATTAGCTGCAGCCATTGATGTCTTTTGTGCCTTGTCAGGCTTTACATATTCCACAGTGCATTGTTGTATTGCCTTTCCAGCCACTGGACCAACATGTCTCCTCTGCCTGGTCTGCCAAAGGAGATTTAATATGCTGGGGATAGGAATTTCCCCTCATGACTACCCTCTACATGGTTTAACCTGTCAGTCAACGCAATAACCTGTGGTGTGGGCCACTGCCATCAGTACTGCGGCATATTAGCAGCTATTTGGAGCCACAGGTGAGAGCTGGGTGTGAAGTGAGGACCAATGAAAGAACCACTCGAAGAGTGCAGCTCTCCTATCTTTCAGGGAACTACTTCTCCTTCTACACCCCAGGCACCCCTAACGTTTACATAATGATTATATTGTGCTTAGTTTGAATTAGCTGAGTTGCTATATATCCCGATGTTTTTTGCTTAAATTGCAGTTCTACTTTAAAAAGTGACTTATCAAAAATGTGTTGCTTGTTGTGTCTTAAAGAGGCCAGATAAAATTTGTTCATTAACAGATGCACCCTCAGAGTAAAACAAGCAGAGTTTGGGCCTAAGAGGAACTGGGGGATTCAGGATCTGTAAGATTCTAGACAAAAAACAATGGCCTGAATTCCTGTGAACCTTAATTGAAAAGAACTCTCATTGAAGTCAATGGGAATTTTGTTTTAGGACTGTATTTGCCTGAACACTGTAGAGAGAATGGAAGTAACTCTTAAAAAGCTGGGACTTGGAACATCATGAGTGTGCTGTGCCTTGATCTTGACTTTAGGGGATCAGGAATTAATACTTTTCTGGCACCCAAAGAATGGAATGGTTAGAAGTGTATATATGTGAACCATGAGCTATGCCCACATAAAACTGGGTGCAGTCTATAATGGCCCAGATACTCTGAGGCAGCCAGCTTCAACGGGGAGCTGGCCACGACTCCCTGTTTATCTGCAGAGTTTTATGATGATCACGGCTCTGGCAGAATTGAGCACTCTAAATCCACCAGCTGGTAACAGTGCCCAGGAGACTGCGTTGGAGCACAGTGTATTCTGGCCATTCCAGCTCCAGCCAGGGCTGCATGAAAAGGTGACATAGCGGAGTGGCACCATGTGAGCAATGCAAAGGAAATGGAACAGGCCAGAAATCAGGTCCAAAATAAATATCTTGATCGATAACACTGTAACTTTAACTGATTTTTATTACTTTTAATCCCCCACACACACCCCTCAGCTATTAGAGTTCAAATATAAGGTGCAGAATTCCTTGAAGAAATTGGCTTTTATTAATAAAGAACATGTGGGCTCCCAGAAAATTCTAATCCTAGGAGAAGTAAGTTAGAGAATACAATAGTGTAATATATAGTATCTGATCAAAGGCAGCTTGATTGTGTGTCAGAGCTCTTACTTTCTTTACTAGAAAAAGGGGCCTCCTTTTACATGTGGCATTGAAAAAAACCCTAGACATGATTTTTCCTTTTGAATGCTGTTATTGCCCTGTTCATCACAGTTCAGACAGAATGCTAGATGAGGTGAAAATTCAGTACTGGTTCACGTTGCCAGGTCTGCCTCATGGTTTCCATTATTCCATAGCAATTGTCAGCAACAAAGTATACATTTCCAGAATGGAGCTTTGTGCAGAGCATCTTATTTACCCACTGCTTGAACTGGATTATGCCCGCTTTTATGGAGGAAGGATGGGTTGGAAAATAAACCACCTCACCTGTACACTTGAGAGAATATTTGCTAACCTCAGCTATTCCAATGAAACATGACTACGCGTCTTTGCAGAAAAACAAGTTCTGTCTTTGCACCAGCTGATCCAGATTGCCACTGCAGAGCATAATTCTACAGTGCATATTCTGAGCTTCACTAGACTAAATTGTAAACTACTAGTGAGGGCAGCATAGACTCAGCGTAAGGGAGGCTTGTAAATCAAGGGAAAGGCTGGTGCCTTAACTAAGGATGAGATTGTCTGGCAAACAGAATTAACATCTTGGGAAAGTGTTTCCACTACTAAAATTGAGACTCAGGCTATGTCTACACTTTCCACAGTTTACACTACAGAAGGATGCAGCAAATTGCTAGACTATAATTCCCCCGTGTGAACACTGCAGGGGCGAACTAAAAGGTTCCTAGTTCACATTAAGGTAATCCTGTTTGATAATGATTACATTAATGCAAACTAGCCTTTTAGTTCACGCTGCAGCATTTACATGGGGGAGTTATAGCACTGCACTTTGCTTCACAGCCCCGTAGTCTGAACAGCAAGGCAGCGTAGACAAGCTCTTAGTTAGAAGTGAAGAATCTGAGGCCAGGTACTAAGCAGAAACCACCCCTGCCAAAGTACAAGAGAGTCCTAGAAAAGTTAAGAGGCTTGACTGAAAGTCAAGCAGGAGCAGGAGTTTAGACAATGGTGAATAGCTGTCCAGCTGGTTGACTGTAATGAACCACTGCTTTGTTTTTAAACCAGGACGATGGCTGGAAACAGTGTTTGTTTGAGTTGTATTGTTCTACTCCTACACCGTACTGTTCAACCTTTCAGGTGCTTCTACAGTAATTAAAGAAGAAAAAATGCATGTAACCTAAGGGGGAAAAATACTAAAGTTTTTGTTCCCTGATCTTTTTCCTCATAGTTTCAACATCACAACTGCCACAGCAGTCCTCAGGTAAAGAAGGAAAGCAGGAGGGGGAAAAAAACAAAACAAAAACAAACACCCTGGGATAAATCCTGGACAAGTTTTTGCACGTTCCTTCCCTCCTCCGTCCCCCCCCCAGTTTTCAACCACCTATATCAGATGCACTGAAAATGTCTTCAGTTTCAGGATGGATGGAATTTCATATGTAGAAGGTTTAAAATTTAGAAATGTCAAAATTTGATTAAACAAATCACACCACATGATTTTTTCTCCCTTTCCTTCCAGCTATCTTTAATACCAAAATGGTCCCCCCGCTATTCTTCCTGAATGAACAGCTGCAGAATACGTTGTGCTTTTGAATCTCAGGAATGCAAGTTTCTATGCAAGTCTGACTGCATTCAGTGAGTGACCATTACAGATTTATGGAAGAAAATACAAAAGAACAATCAGCAATGTAAGAATGAAATTATGTGATAGGTCGGGGACATAACACTGCGTAGTCTAATGGCAATGCTGCAAGACCCAGATTATAAAATGAAGAAACTCCTATAGTGAAACACCAGTGGGTTTTTTCAAACTGTAAACGTACAATCATCCAAAGTACACATGCACGGCACTTATTAAAGCAGTGGCGTTTCTCCTATATATACACAAATGTCATGGTGTTGGTGTTCTTTCAAATACAAGGAGAAAGAATGATAGTAAGCAGCCATGTTTGTCCAGTTAAATACCATCTCTTAGTAACTCTGGCTCTTGTTAGGATAAAGATATTCAGGCCTGTCTGCAAAGGCCTGTACTTTAAGAATTTAGGTGTATTCTTATCACTCACTGTCTGCTGGTGTAAGGGCCTTCTCTTACTGTGACAGTCTGAGGCCCTGTTCTTAGGCTAAGGCCTTTGGCTAAGAAGCAGAGGCAGCCATAAGCTGGGAAGCGAGCAGTCACATCCTCACATTCCAAACTAGTCACATTGAAATAAGGTGCTATTGGGCTGTTAGGCACTATCAGGACAGGATTGTATTCCTATCACCTCCAGAGAAAGGGAAGTGCCTAGAAAATGTAAAAGGAAACTTAGTTTGATAGCATCCTGTCTGGCAAGAACTCACTCATCAATAGCTGGGATATGAAATCCTCACTTCTGTATTGTTTTGTCATTATAGTTATAGTTTGTCTGTATAATCTCTGTGTGGTTCTGTGATTGTTCCTGTCTGCTGTATAATTAATTTTGTTGGGTGTAAACTAATTACGGTGGTGGGATATAATTGGTTACATAATCATGTTACAATATGTTAGGATTGTTTAGTTAAATTTCAGGAAAATGATTAGTTAAGGTATAGCTAAGCAGAACTCAAGTTTTACTATATAATCTGTAGTCAATGAAGGGTGTGGGTGTGGGTGGCAGGGTGTGTGTGTGTGTGTGGGTGAGGGAAATGGGAGCAGGGAATGGGGGTAAGAAAATTGGAATCATGTTTTGCTAAAGGGGGAAATGGGAACAGGGAATGGGAGTAAGGAAGTTGGAATCATGTTTGGCTAAGGGTAGGAATGGGAACAGGGACACAGGTGTAAGGCTCTGTGGTGTCAGAGCTGGGAAGGAGGATACTAAGGAAGGAAACTGGAATCATGCTTGCTGGAAGTTCACCCCAATAAACATCGAATTGTTTGCACCTTTGGACTTCGGGTATTGTTGCTCTCTGTTCATGCGAGAAGGACCAGGGAAGTAAGTGGGTGAAGGAATAAGCCCCCAAACAGCTCTGTTGAACATGCCTATAATAGCTAAGGGGCTAGCTACACCTTTCTGGAGTAAGTGCGCCCACCTCAAGTCTGGGCCTCCTGCTCTTACCTGTCTCTGGTTGCCATCTCACAATTCTTCCACCCTTAGACTGGTACATACCCTATGTATACCAACCGCTTATCCCGCTGCAGTACCAGCTGAGTGTCAGGCACTTGCATTTCTTCTCTTTGAGGACTTGTGACCAGCGATATTGGCCAACAGTCTTCTTCAAACAAAAATATTTTTTTTTAGTAGTTGGAGTAAAACACAAACAGCTTACAGTCGTACTTAGTCCTCTAATCTTATGCTTCCCTACAAGCTAGATACTCAAAAGAGTTGGAAAAAAGCCATTTCGCCTAACCTGGATTTTTTCATTAAACAATTCTGAAAAAATTTCCCAGAAAAACATTTTTTTCTGAAATGAAAACAATTTAGAAAAAAATTTCAGAATTGCTTCAGTTTTTAAAAAGAATTATATTAATGTTTTACAATATTTCATGATGTCAGTAGTATCAGTACATATGACGTCATAATACAATATAGTCGTTGAAAAATTCTATTCTATTTTATTTTTAGATTATTTTATTTCACTGTCTGAAAAAACATTAAAGGCAGCTGCTACTTAGTACAGATTGAAACATCTTATTTTCTAGCTCAATTTATCTTCTATCTCTGTTGTAACATAGCCGGCTAGTGCCTCATTTAAATACAAATGCAATGGCACCTGTTACGCATTTGTTTCTTTTTCCTACTGGCCCCTCTTCTCTCTCTGTTTTAGCAGTGAATGCAAACATTGTTTTAAGACCATTTTAAAAGGCTGTTTAAGAAAAAACAAAAACAAACAAATATACAGGATGTTGCTGCAGCCAGTGGCAGGCTCAAAGGCTCCTCCTCCCCGCATGTCCTAGCTCTCAGCAATACACGGGCCATGTCAACACTGATGCTCTTTTCAGTGGTAGCTGTTATTTATCCTCTGCAGTGACTGCCAGTATTCAAGCTGGAGAAGGGAATAGTTCCCTTCCTTTTTTTTTACTTTTACATTTCTTATTTGTGATGTGCTTGTCCTTCCTGCTCTACTCATTTCCAAACAGCATTTGATCTTTAAGAAAAAATAGCCTAGTATAATGCACCTGTGGTATAGTTCATATAAGGTACAGCTGTTCTACTGTTTTTCATTATAGCTTTCATGTCCCATCTGGAACAAAAATGTGCATACAACTTATCTGCAAATGCTATAAGGAGCTTATTTTATGTCAATCTATATTATCTCAAATGTCAACTATAAAAATGGTCCTTCAAATATTACAGCCCATGCATAAATAAGGTCTAACATCTGTAGGTATGGAAGAAAAGAAACCTATCTTTCCACATGGGATCACCTGTAAACTGTTTGCATGAACTAATAGAAGAGGTTCAGCTGGTGTCAGATGGTGCAAGCAGTGATAGAAGGATATTAGAGGGGGTCTCTTGAGTGGGGGTAGCCGATGCATATGGAAAAACATAAGGAAGACCAGTAAACTCCATCTTATGGTTTTCATCATGCACCACAGGATTTGAATGAAGGGGGATGAAATGGTGTGCACCACTCAAAGCGAAATGTACAAACACATGCAGAAGTAGTTAAAAATCAAGGCCACTAAGGCTAAACCTGTAAAAGGCATCCTAAGATACAGGGATTCCATGATTTTCACATTTCAAAACATGCATTCCTGACCTTTGTCATTGTGGAAGGATTGCCATTTTCATATTAGTTCATACATGCTTTAGTATCTGATCGCCCATCGATTCAATATATAAAACAAATGCTACTTATATGACACTCATATAAGTTACGTATTTTCACATAGTTAGTTTTGTTTGTTTTTGTAGAGAGAAAGAAAAATACAAAGATACCCAATAGGGTAGAGAAAACAGGAATTGGTACATACACAAATATTTAATACAGTATTTATATAGTACGTAACAAATAAGATATTTGTGATTGAAGTGGATTATTTACAAAAGAAATGTCAGAGATAGCAATACTGTTGTATTCCTGGTACAGTTTCGTATAAAGTTTAGCTCCCTTGCTCCCACTCTCAGCAGAGAAGCCAGTGATTCAATAGGCACGGACACTGGAGTGCCTCCTTCGGCCTCAAAAGGAAAGAAGGACTGAAATGCATTTGTGGGCACTATGTGCATTGCCAATTCTTGTGCTGCCTTGTCTCTGGGTCAAGAGTAAACTTCATTTACCCACAGTCTTGCAGTCATTCAGTTCAATTTCAAGGAAAGTGTTCATTTGTAGCCTCACCCAAAGAGAAGAGTTGGATTGTAATGTATCTTTTGTATGTTATTTAGATATTTAGGTCAGAAGGGACCATTATGATCATCTAGTCTGACCTCCTGCACAACGCAGGCCACAGAATTTCACCCACCACTCCTGCAAAAAACCTCACACCTATATCTGTGCTATTGAAGTCCTGAAATCGTAGTTTAAAGACTTCAAGGAGCAGAGATTTCTCCAGCCAGTGACCCATGCCCCATGCTACAGAGGAAGGCGAAAAACCTCCAGGGCCTCTTCCAAGGTATGTCTATAACCTGAATGCGACCAAGACATCTTAACTCAAGAAGAAACAAAGGGTATTTCTCCCAGAAACAGAAGAGGAAAAAAAAGTATTTATTGAGGGACATTTGAAACACACCAGTTTTTAAGGTATAAAGGCATAAGGATTCTAGATTATACGACTCCCTCATTGAATCACTATCAGCATCACTAATAACTTTCTCAAGAGCTAGTGATTCAGAAGCCAGAACTCATCATAGAACCAATTACGACATTTCTAGCATGCCTTTTGTCAGTTTGGTCCCTGCCAAAGTAGAATCAGTGCAAAGGTTTCATTGCTGAGAGTCCAAGTGCTGGTGAATGGCCCCATTGGCATTCCCTCAAACACTGCCATTGAAGCTCTCAGCAATGTGCAGTTCCTAAGCAATGTATGTTGTCATATTAAAAGTTACACACAAATATTTTAAAGCCAGTATTGTTAACTCACATAATCATAATCATAATGTAACTATTATGAAACTGTGAGAAAGTTGCAGAATTGTATTGATGGGTCTTATTGAAACAAGTTAATATACCAATGATGTTAATGGAGTATCACCAGATTTATTCCAGTGTGCGAAGAGATTGAGGTCCAAGTTGTTTGCACTAATTCACCTATTGCCTATGGTGAGGCACATTCCATGTCCAGCTGTAACAATGTCTCAAGGCTCCAGCTGACAGATCACTAACTCTTGTTCTGCAACTTGCTCCAATAATGAAGACTTGGGCCAATGTTTGTTTACACTAGGGCTAACTTGCCATTATAACACCACTTCTTCTACCATCAGGCAGCCCATATATTTCTCCCATTGCACCCAACCTTTTAACCCATCCCAGGCCTTCCAGCAAACAACCCCATATTTGCCTTCAAACAACTAGTCTCTAACACAGGGGTCTCAAAGTCCCGGCCCGCGGGCCATCTGTGGCCAGAGAACCTCCCCACTGTGGCCTGCAAAGGAGAGACACAGGCAGACACACGGGGTAATCTCTGCTGTAGGCACCGCCCCCCACAGCTCCCATTGGCTGAGGGAGAGGGACAGAGAGATCATCATTAGTTGCCATGCAGAGTCAACCATGGAGCCAGCATCATTAGTTGCCGGGCAGAGTCAGCCAGGGAGATTGTCACTTTTTTCCACAATGAATATAAACAAGTCAAAATACTGAAAAAAGAAAAGGAGGACTAGTGACACCTTAGAGACGAACCAATTTATTTGAGCACAAGCTTTCGTGAGCTACAGCTCACTTCATCGGATGCAGCTCACGAAAGCTCATGCTCAAATAAATTGGTCAGTCTCTAAGGTGCCACTCGTCCTCCTTTTCTTTTTGCGAACACAGACTAACACAGCTGTTACTCTGAAACCTGTCAAAATACTGAACACAACTATCTGATGCACACCTTGCTGCAATCCTAAAGGTTTCAACTGCTCAGTGACTGATACCAAATATCAACAAACTCACAGAAGTGAAGCATTGCTGGGTGTCTGGCAAACACTAAACACTCTCTGGCAGGTGAAGAATTGTATAAAGTTGTTTGACAATTTTATTATTTCTAAGAAATTCAAAATAAAAAAGACAATATGAACGTTTTCTTTTTTGAGCACCATCTTCAGTAACATTATTGGCCCGCTGGGAGGATTTGAGGACTGACACTGGCCCGAAGGTAAATTGAGTTGAGACCTCTGCTCTAACATATGCTGATCTGACAGCTATTCTAAGCCATCAGAGCACCTACATGCTCTGATTATACACTGTTTGCCTCTTAATTAGACACTCATTCACCATTCACCATTTCACCTGGTGAACCCAAGAATACCTTTACCTTATTCATTGGGTTAGGTTAGATTAGTTATGCTAATCAGCCACCATAGGCTGACAATTAACCCTAATTAGCTAATCCTTTACTCTTAAACATAACCTCAGGTATTTATGTTTTAAACTTTTCATAGATTCTAGTACCAGATAATTCACACATTAGATTTCATTAAGGTTCCACGGTACCTCTCTTTGAGAATGCAGCCAATGGGCACTTTACCAATGACTCCACTGGGTGCAGGTTCAAGCCTTTTATGCACAGAACAGGTGCAACATAGGCAGTTGCAGTTTAAGCTTCTCCCACACTGATCTTGCTAGTGTCCATCTGCTGCTATGGGTGAAAGACTGTCTCAATCTCCAGGATCTGTGGCCTCTTATTGTAGACTGACACTGAAATGCCAAATGTGCTAGTGGTCCTATGCTGTGAATAGCTAGGAACTAGACTAAGACCACTGTGCTAGCAGGCTACCTAGAAGCCAGTAGACAACTCACACTTGTTCTGGAAACAGACGGTTTTGATGACCTAGTTTACCCACAACCATTTTGGCCCTCTGTGTGGACAGCACCCATGATGAGTCAAGTATTTCACAAGCCACCCATATGTAATTTACATGCAGTTTGGCATTTTATAATACTGTTTGAACATTTACTTTGTGCATATCTTTAAATTGTACAGCATCTTCATAGCTGGATCAGAATAAATAAATCCTGACTTAATAAAATAAATATTGCTTTTATGACAATCACTATGCAACAAATGAATCGCTTATGCTGTGATTTTAACATTTTCTCAGTTTCTAAATCTCAATTTGATATGATAAAGCTACTCTGACTTCAATGCATATATACTAACTGTGTCCTAAAATACCAATTATGGGTGGATCTTCGAAGGGACAGACATAGCATCATTCAAATCAAGCCCAACCTGATCACTAAAAGAGTCATGATTGTAATTTAAAATGCATTTTCTCTGACATAAGCAGTTGAGAAAGGGCAATGTTATAAAGGCATGGCACTCAGACTTTGATGCTTTCTAGTGAGATTTTTCTTTGGGCATTACAACTTGGTAAAGGAAAATTGAAGATTATGCATAGAGGCATAGATGACTGTTAAAATATTAATTTGCACTAGCAGCTGATGGACACTATTCAAATTAGGAAGCACCAAGATATGGAGCATTACACATATGATTACAATATACTATTGCCTGCTTTTTAGGCCTTAGCATGGACCAAGTGCCACAGAGCATCATGTGTAAAGTCCTGAGGTAGCCCACAATTCTCTGAGTCTACCTACATTCAGACTTCATCATCATCTTACCACACACACAAAACATTGCGAACAGATTCATGACCTACAGTTCCAAAAAAACCAAAACAAGCCACCACCACTACAGGTCTCTCTACCTCTTGAGATAAGAAGCATAATTTTGCTAGCTCAGCTTTGCAAAAGAATCAAATACTTGATATTTGTGTTCCATCCCCTAAACAGCAATGGTACAATACTCATATACATAGTATTTACAGTCTAAATCAGCTGTTTAGAGCACAACTTGTAAAAACTTTGCTTCTTCACTCAGGATTCGTAGAAAAGGCAGGTTGACTGAAATGACGTGTGGTGGATATGCTGATGACTTATTGCTAATGAGGGAGTCACCTTCACTGTTACATTCATAAGGGCAGTCTATTAATAGGGCAATACATTTAAAACATATATGATGTATTATTTTCTGAGTGTAAAGTGCACAGAGTTTAAGAAAAACTCCCATTTGAAGATGGGATGGTACCAAGGCTGGAGAAGCTGGAAGGGATTTATCCATTTCTAAATGATACATGCAATTTTGGCAAGTGCACTGATATTGCCTTTTCAATTTGTTTGTTTGATTTCATGTCATAAGTCAGCAGGATTCTGTCCTCTGTGTTTAAGTTGGGGACAGAACAGCTTCAAGAATGGAAGTCAGGTTGGTGAGGCGGGAGTCTTTAAAAAAAAAAAAACCTCTGTCGGAGGTATATAATTTAGCAGCAAAAATACCCAGAGTGCATGAGATAAGCTTTTCATACAACTGTGGGTACATCCACACTGCAATAAAACAAACCCTCACACCAAATGTCAGAGCTCAGGTCAACTGACCCAGGCTCATGGGGTTAAGGCTGCAGAGCTAAAAATTGCAGTATAGACGTTCGGGCTCGGGCAGGAGCCTGGGCTTTGAGTTTCAGAGCCCAGGCTCCAGCCTGAGCCCAAAGATCTACACTGCAATTTTTAGCCTTGCAGCACGAGTCAGCTGACCTAGGTCAGCCATGGCCATGCTGTGGGTCTTTTATTTCAATGTAGACATACCATAAAACTCGCAGAATGCAAAGCACTTTGTAAGTAACTATTCACAGTTACTAAAATCAGACACTAGGTGCTAGATTCTCAGGTAGGGTAAATCCATTACACCAGCTGAAGAACAGGCTCAGAACTACAAAAATTATATTAGTTATACAGGGGTCAGTGGGAGTAGGCCCATCAATTGGTATTCTGTATGCATTATTCAGGTTCATGCATTTTAGTGTGCAAGACAATTTCTTCTCATCATTTTATGAGTATGCAGGAAGCAGAGTCAGATTAAATATGATAACCAACACTATCCATGGACCAAACTGCACGTTGCCTTGAATGCTGACAGCACTGTCAGGGATCTCAATCAAATTTTAATTGCATTGTGCCAGAACTTCAAGGGTCAGCTCTAGTCAATACAATGCAGGAAAGTAGGAGTCACATGTCTGCGTGTAGTAGGAATATGTCCATTTTTAAATCATAACCAGTGTGCCCATCAGGACAGAATATTTGGTGCAACGCTAGCCATTTACTCCCTTAATTCTGAAGAGAGAAAATTCCTTTAACATGCTGCATTATTTGGTGAAAGGACAATTTAGTGATTAGCTTCGGCTTGAAAAAGGAATCAATTGTTGACAGCCTCATTTTAAATAACAATGTGCTTATAAGTAGTAAAAGCAGCCAACTGCATAAGCTATAATATTTCAAGTAATATAATGAAAACAATAAAATAAACCTCTCTATGATGGAAAATATGTAGTCAGTATAAACTCCAATTTCAGCAAATGAATTCTTTGTTTGAATTTAACTATACATTTGTGAATGAAGAAAGGCAAGACAGGTCTGTGATATTCCCCTCATGGGAAAGAGGGGTGCTTTAAAAACCTAGATCCAGTTTACGGCAGTTTGATTCTTTATTAGAAACAACGTTCACTCTCCACATTTTACAAGTATATGCATTAGCGCTTTTTTTCACTTATTTAATATGTCAGAAAACATATAGTGCATCTCTCCATGGAGATACTCTGCATGGAATAACAATAATTTGGTGTAAAAATATAGAGCCTGGAGTGTTTTTTTAAAAAGGCATAATTTGAGCACGTAGCTTCAGAGTACCGCAAAGAAAATGTAAAGTATCCTTTCAGATTAAGCAACAGTATTAAAAATGCTTATACATTTCTTTAACTATCTTTCTTTACATCTTAAATCTAAATGATATTTCCACTTAAGAGACTCTGACAAAAGCCTGATAATTCAACCTGCCAAGATACACCAAGGTTTCCTAGGTGTCTAGAGAATCGCATCAAAAATTCTATCGACATCATTAATACAACTTGGCTTTGAAACTCAAAAGACCAAATAAAAGAAGGCTATTTTGTCTCTCTCTGTTTAATTCATAAAAGGCTACAGAACTTTATTTTCAAAGTTACAAGATCTTAAGAGAGATGTTTCTGCATTCTTATCCACCTCCTCTGTTTTACTTTCACTTGAATAACAATGCAGATCTTTATTTTCAGGCAGCAGTATTCCAAGAAAAACCAGCAGGCGTACAATAGCTAGTATACTCAAAAATATTCTAATGGTTTGCTTTAGAACAGGACAAAAAGCAAAATAATAATAATACGAATAATAAACCCAAAAAACAAAGCACCAAGTCTCATGTATCATTCATAAGAATGAAGTACAATAGGCTGACTTCTACTACTATTCATACAGTGACCACGGATAACGAATCAAAAATAGAATGGGCAGAATAGGCACGGTTTAAATGATCTATGGAACTGAAATTTCCTTTCTTTTACTAGATCAGACATTTCCATTAAGAGTGAACTGAAATGTGTTTTTTTCTTTTTAAAAGAAATAAAACTTTATTGAGCCTTTTCCCCCTCAGGGGGATCACATTGAAAATCAATACGCATACAGCATACAGAAAATATGTTTAGAGTTGGGAACGTGCAAATGTATAAATACACAGTCAGGTTTTGTTCCCTACTAGTAATCTGAAAACCATGAGTTCTAACTGCTGAACAGATAATACAATTATTCCTTTTCAACCATCTCTCTTTTTCCCCTTTTCTCTCACTATAATTAATCGCTAGCTAAGTAACTTCAGAAACTGAACAAAGACACAGCAAAACAGAGTGTAGCGGTATAGAACCTAAAAACTGACTCTGTTTGAAAGAGTTTTGCCAGGTAGCTTTTGATACCAAAGAGGACTGAGAACATCAAGAAAAGGATTTAAAAAGTCTGACCATGAAGGCAAGAGAAGAAGTAGGACTGACTCTTGAATGCTGTTGCCCTAGATGAACTTCAATGTGTTCAATGATTCTAACCCATCCCTTTTTAAACTATTCTACTGGGTTATTTATTACAGAATTAAGCTTTCTGCTGTGTAATAATTACATTTCCTTTTTACTATATCTCCCTTGTGTTTGCATTTTTCTTCTCACTCTTGTTTGTTTCTGAATTCTTTTTCTTCCTTGATTTCCCTCAGTTTTATTTTTCTATGTCCAGTAACTGTTCTCTCTGTCATTCCATCTCACTTCTTTCCCCTTATGCCTTTGTCTGTGTTGTGTTCTCTCCTAGCATCCCCATTAAAAACAAACAAACAAAAAAAACCACATTCCCTGCTCCCCTTCAATTTCTCCCTCCTTCTTTCCTGTCTTTTTCCCATCCATCCTTCCCTTTGGTTAGCAAAAGAAGTTCACTTCTGAGTCAGGACTGCAGAAGTAGGCCTCAAACATATAGATTCTGTCAAGCAAAGTCAATTAAAACTTCTATTTAAAGACATCAATGATGTGTGCAGTGACCATGATATATTTGTGTGAAAGCAAGTCCAGAACTCTCTGCAAGTCCAGTTTGCTATTTTCTGAACAACAATATGAGTGAATAGTGTTATCCATGTCCAACAGGGACAGGAGTACAGACATCTGGGCCCACCCCTTCTGCCTGATACACTTGAGATTTTCTGGATTCTCTCCCTGTCCTCAAAGTTTTTAACTGCACGTCAGTAGTGCCATCATAAGAGGAAGGTTAAGACAATAGAGAACCTATCAGCATTATTATTTAATCCCAGAACCCTTTGATTTTTATACAGGCCCAAGCTACATGAAAATATACTGGCTTTGGGTTTGGCACTCTCAATAGATTGCAGGCACCCAGTTACCACAGGATATGTCTCCCCTGGAGCTAGAGGTGTGGCTAGCAGCTTGAGGAGACATAACTGCACTAACTCTGATTGAGACAGTACACTACAAATAGAAGCATTAGCACGGTGGCGTGAGCAGCAGGATGAGCGAGCCCCCTGAGTATGATCATGTCCGAGACCCCCAAGTACGTACTTGAGTGGCTAGTCCCTCCAGCCAGAATAGCTACAATTCTATTTTTAGCACACTAGCTTGATGAGAGCTAGAACAGATGTGTCTCCTCAAGCTGGAAATTGTACCTTCAAGATACTGTATAGACCTACCCATAGCTGGAGTATATTCAAGGGAGTGGTGTCCTCAGAATACAAGCTGACTGTGCTCTACCCTAATCTCTTTAAACTTCCCACTGACTAGTGATGTTCTAGTGCAAAGGCACATGAGAAAAGACAATGTGTGACTCTGAAGTCAACAGTATTCCCAACCCCCAACATTCAGAAATCATGAATCAGGCCCTCAAAAAAAAATCACAAGATTATTTTAAAAAAAATTATGATTCTTAAGCCAATACATTTTAAGCTTTCTTTGCCCTCTGGGTTATAGAGCCTTTAGGTTGTGCTTAAGTCATGTTTTCCAGCTTTTCTTTGCCACCATGAGGGCTAATGAAAGCTGAGATTCTCACAAATCCTGGAGTTGGAGCCTTAAGAAAAAACAACAAATAAAGTGAGACATGCTATAAAATCACAGGAGTTGTCAACACTGCGACACTCAAACTTTCAATGTTATACAGCCTGTTAGTGCTACAGCAAACTGTAAGCATCCATCATCATCTACATTGCTGCTCTGCAAGACTCTTAGGTCTTGGATCTTTTCTTACAGAACTTTGACAACCTGATATTAATGTTTGCATTCAAGCGTGGGTTCATGTGAATAAATAAAATATTATGTACTGGGTAGGCAATCCACCTTGTAGTAGCTGCTCTGTATCATCTCCTCTGGAGTCCAACTCCTGACATTCAGACTTCTGATATAACTGTATACTTTATTCTTGCTATTTCATACCCATATATTGTATATAAAAACGTGCCCATATCCATATTGTACATTCCAAGCATGGACATCACTGAATGTACACAGTAAAACGGTAGTTGAGCCAAAATGTTTTGCAGTACATTTATGCTACCACAAATGGCCAGAATAATTTAAGCCTCTTTCTTTTATACATGTTACCCCTTTACCGAAATTTCTCCATGTACATACCTGTACTTTGAAAGAATTAAGAGCAGGTACCACTAATAATGTAAAAAATTTGCTGTCACGTTGGAACCCATAGCATGGAAATCAGTCTCACGTAAAAAGACCAGTGGAATAGTTTCTAATCAAAAGACTTGTCTGAACCCTGATTACATATCCTGAAACTCTCTTGCATGGACATGCAGCCACCAGTATCAAATGTAGGGTTGACAGAAAACAAGCTTGCCAAGGAAAAATAGAAATGGCATGATACCTCAGGCACAGAGGCAAGAATTCAACGAACAATTCAGGCTTTACAATTAATAACACATCTTACAAAAATAAGTTAAAGGAGCTGGATTGTTACAACAACAAGCTACAACAGGCTTTGATTAGTAGGTTATTGGTGACAGATAAAAGTCCACTGAATGGGAATCCACTGACTTCAATGGTCTTCAGACCACATCTGAGACAGTTAGAGGTACTCAAATCAGAAGGAGCCTAGGGTGTGCATCATTAGCCCTCTAAATGCTCATCCATTTATGGCTGACAGCTCTTGCTATCCAGTACAGCCATGTTGCTTCTCTCCACCACACAGAATATATATGTGCGAGTGTGAGAACAAACTTTACTTTCATGGGCCATATCCTCAGATGGCATAATCTGATTTAGCTCCATTGATGTCAATGGAGCTACACCAATTTACACAAGCTGAGGATCTGGCCCCATGACTCTATGTGCTATTTATCTCCATAAAAGTATTTTGGGATATAGCAAGAAACACACTGCAAAAATAACACTGAAGCATACTGTATTCTACACAGTTTTATCCCAAGAGACTTGCAATGAGCAATGGGAAGCTGTGAAACTACTATAAAGTCATGTGTGATATTCCAAAATATTAACAGACAACTCTCTCATTACTTTATTAAAGCATGTTTTTCTAGGCTAATCAACAGGTACTGAGGGACTATTCAAAGGTAGAGTATTCATCGTGGTCATGGTTCATCATGAAACAATGATTAAATGATTCACATCTCCTCCAGCCTCAGGGTTCAAAGATGGGGGTCTCATGATCCCTTTTAAGTTGCTTTGACATGAAGGACCCATGTCATAACAGCCACCTTTCCTGCCAGGAAGGACCAGAGGGGACTCCCCCATCATTACTGCTCCTTAATCTTCAGTACTCCCAGCCTCTTGCAGCCTGAGGCTCAAAAGACCATGTCTGTTTTTTTTTAAAATCCAGAGGAGTTACTATCTATCTTATCAGTGCAGCTGCAGCACCTGCCTGCTAAGCCTACACCCTGCTAAGCCTCGGGAATTTTTTGTTAGAAGTGTGTCCACAGCAGCTGCTTTTCTAAGTGAAATAACTCCAAATATAAAAAGCACTCAGTTCACAAGGCCCATGTATTTGTAACTTATAAGAAATCCTGTTCTTACGCTCTTATAACTTAAGAAAAAGCATCTGGTTGCATTAAGTTCAATTTGTTTGTAGTCTTACATCTTGTTAGAGCCAGGGCTTATTGGAGTTGTAGCAGGGTTTATTCTCACCTGGGGGGTCTACTTGTGGCTGCAGCTGGGGATTAGCTCTCTCATAGTCACAGAGCTTCCTCTTAATGGTGTGACCCTCTGGCCAGGTCATTATACAGTTTTCCCCTTCCAGGGTAACAAAGTCTCACCTGATCAGCTGTCCGGGTGCCATTCCAGGCAGTCTTCCCATTCAAGACTGACACTTTCCCAGAAGAATTCAGGCCTGCCCACTATTCCAGGCTCCAGCAGAAGGGACCCTCTGCCCAGCAACTGAGGTCTGCTCAAGCTCCGAGCCTGTTGCTGCTTCCCTGGGCTCTTTCCTACCTCTCTTCTCTATCTTCTTGCCCACCTCTGGGTTTACCACTGGTGTGTCCCCTGCTCCCCATGGCTACTTTCCCTTCCCAGCTTCTGCCCAGGGTGTGTAGTGCAAAGCAGGATCCCAGGGCTTACTCTCTGCCTAGAACTCCTCCTTGAACCTAGCTAACTCCCCTCCTCACTAAAGAGTGACTACTGAGCTCCTCCCTATAGCCCTTTTCCACCAACTTTCTCTCTTTCTAAGCCTCATTCCAGCTCCTCCCCCAGCTAGGCTTCATCAGCCATTAGGCCTTATCAGTCCTTGGCTCTCCTGGAGGTGCAGCCTGTAAGGTTAATTGGCTTATTTCACCTGTTCAGGCTTTGTATGGGGTAGACACCCCATCACAGGAAGGATGTGAGGAGGAAAGAGGAAATGAGAGCATCTTGGAGGACCAGGGAGAGGTTGCTAGGATATACTAGCAGATTGTTTGGAGGCACACTCAGGTCATATTAGAAGGCTGAGAGAAGAGCTAGAAAACATTCAGATGTTTTAGATAAGCATTTGACCTTTGTCTTGTCAGGTTGGCCATTCATCAGAAGCTAGCAGGCAATACAATAATACTATATCTCTTCTAGTGGCAGAACCCAACCTAGGGGCCCTCTAAAACCAAAGACACAACCTCCAGTAACTTGTTCTCTACTGGGGAGGCTGGAGCCAGCCAGTGTTGCTCAGAAAGCGAGTTGGTCACGTTACCTGGGAGATACACTGATTCAGTGCCACTCTTGGGGAGGATCCAGGAAGAATTCCTGTGGTGTCCCAGTCATAAATTAGCCATTCACTTGTAGTAGATTTCCCACAAAAAGGATGGTGCAACACTCTGCCATCCAGTGAATGGTACCAATTCAACTGTGCAACATGTCTCTGACCATGAGACAGGAAGTTACATAAAATACAGCTTATATAAGGTTACAAGTTTTCTTTGTTCATGCAATCTCATCAGTATCCCCAGTAGTGCACATAACAATACTAATATGACTGAAAGACCCACATGTTACTTTTAGCTATGAAATAAACAGACTCCTAGGAAGGAGACATTTCATCTTTGAAAACAGCTTGTCTGACTAACAAGCACAATTTGCCAACATGAAATAAAGCATTTGTGACTTAGGTAAGGCGTCTCAATTTCCCTTACCTTAGCAATGGTCTCATGCAGGTTGAACAAGGGATCCAACTCTTCAGTTACTGTGTTATGTGCAGGAAAGAGAGCTTCAAAGAGAAAGCTTGGACTCTGTGGAAAAAAGAGAAGAGAAATCTTTTAGGACTCCAAATGGACTTCCTTTGTCAGATGCTTATTGGATTTTGTTTCAAGATTCAAAGGACTGCACATTGTTTTAAAGTTTGTGCTGATTATTAGCGTTCATCTTACTGATCTAAATGAATCATTCCAAGCTGCTGAAACAGACACCAAGAGCCTAGTTTTATAACTGTTTCTGGAAGGATGGTTGTCTTCATAATTATATTTCCCAATACAGTTGAGTCTTCTACCTAGAAGTAGAAGATCCACACTGATTTCATTTTAAGCTAGCTAGCAATTTGATGTTTGAGGTGATCAATTATGTTTAGTGTTCAGAAGATATACACATATGATAATAAGGGATAGATAGATATGTCCTGTGTAAGAGTAATTCCACACACACACAGAGGTCATTAAATTTTATGTGATGTGCACTTCTTTTTGTACAATAAGCAAGAAGGAGGTCAGACTGCCCCTGTCAAAGGCCCACATGAGCCCAGCACCTTAGGGAATAGGTTTGCATCAGACTTACAGAAAACAAATTAACACTGAACTCAAGATAGCCACCTACATGTTAAACTCCTTAACATAAACAATTTTCATTCACAGAGGTCCAAAGCAAATACACTAATCAAGGTTGGGGTCCTGACTGGCCAGGTTACTTGGCTTAAGGCAGGGAGATTGATTCTTCCTTTCCTCCCTCCCTCTCCTGACTTTACCCAAACGTGTCCCCTAGCAGAAACAGCCAGCTCTTTTTATCTGGCCTGCTGGGCCTTGATTGGCCTCCACCTGCTCCTGCTCCATCTAGGTGCCAGAGGACCAACTCTTGGTGGTTTGGTTGGCAGCTCATCATGGCAGGCTGCTCTAAGCCACCTCTGGAGAGGTCAACTTGTCTTCTTCCCTTACAGCAGGATACCTTCTGAGGGGGGGAAGCACTAAGGCAGGGTGCTTGAAGGTAGTGGAGCCTCTGGCAAGGGGCAACAACTGCCAGGTACACCCCATCACAGCCCCTTTGTTGTCACAAGCAATAATTGATACTAATGTGGCGACTCAGTCCATACTGCAAAGTACTCCACATGGAATCTGAACACCATACTGAACTTACTCTCTCAGGAGAAGTTTGATTTAATTTAATTTTTTTTACAAAAACTGATCAGGATCTGGTTGGATTTAGAATACTATGAAACCAAGCCTGATTCTAAACTGGCTGGGGACCTGGATTAAAAGAGTTTAATGCATGAATATTAATACTCAGAAAAACTTTCTAAAAACAAGCATGTGATATAAGTGCATGAAATAGTTAGGAAAAGAAATCTGCACCACTGTTTTATGTTTACAGTTAGAATAGTGTGTGCAGGGAGAGAAAGGAAGAGAGTTGTTAGTCTTATTATTTGTACTGTCTCATTGGACTCTGTATAATTTGAAGGGTTTCTTATGAATTCTCTGCAGAATGACTGTTATCCTATAATCCTTTATCTGACAACCCTCCCTGAATTTCTAGAATCCAGTTTCCAATTACAGCAGGGCAATCTCAGAGCAGATGTCTGTCTTCTTCCAGAGGCCACCTATCTTTCTCTGTGAAGGACACACAGTGCTCAGACATTAACAGCCACTCATCAAGCGGGGCTAAGTAGAGAATGTATTATTAGTTAAATTAATTTATATTTAAGGTACAAATCATGGAATATAAGCATCTTGGGGCAGAAACTGTATTTTCATAGAGTTTTGTACAGCACCTAGTAAAATGTGGCCCCGATCCCCATTGGGGCCTCAGAGTGCTATTATAATACAAATAATTCTACCATCAAGTAAGTTGAATTTGCACTCTAGGATCAGAAATGGCTAAAAATCACTCTGCAGTACTGTGTTTACACTGCTATAAAATTAACAGTGGTGCATGTCTAAATTCTTTTGGGATTAAGTTGCAAGGAGGGTCTAGTGCAGACTATAATATGGTTGAAGAAGTTCTGAATTTGAGTTGACCATCTTATCTATTCTGGCTTTTCTTTCCCAGCTGATTACGCTCAGACAGACCTGTGGACAATACTGACAGATATTACAGAATGTTCTTAGAGGCATTTCCTTTCTACTGGATAATGTACCAGTGGATACCAATGCCTGTCAGACTAACATTTTTGAGGTTTCTCCATCCAGACATTTATTGACGTCCAATAGCCCCTGCCCACATCTGCCAGAAAAGACTCCTACCTAGTATGCACATATATTAAAGTTGTGCCTTTGGGAACTGTAAATCTGGCAACCACATTTAATCATGTAGCCAGAACATTATTTTCATTTAGAGATTGCATGCTGTCAAGTGGTGAAATAAAGCTTTGGTTAAAAACAATGTTAACACTGCTCTGAAGTTTAACTGGACTGATTTGTAATGCCTGCATCCTCCAACCTTTTTCACTTGCTTCGGATACCTAGGAACATTCTCTGGAAGTGAGCTGGAGGGAGACAAACTAGAGGCTTTGTCCTGGCTCATGCACAATTTATACTCATGCCTGAGCCTGGCTCTTTCATACAATGGGTTTTAGGTTTTGTGAAGGGCAAGCAGAAATGCTATTTTGGCAAACACTTTAGTTGGTCTTAATCCCAATGAAGTCACATCCTTCCAAGTTAAAAAACAAACAGCCCATAAAATATATGTGAATTATGCATCCACTGGCGGGTACAGTGTTATCTCTGTAATATACACGTTGAGACATGGAAAGTCAATGGGAGCAGGGCATTAAATTTCTCCCATCATTGGGCAGATATATTTCTCCCATCATTTGTAATTCTATAACACTTTGAAGTTTGGAGGAAAAACAGATATATGGATATACAGACATATAAAATGTATCAGTCAATGTTCCCCTTTCATCCTGGGATGACCGTTTCTGATGATTTCCCACAAGTCCCAAAACTTCCTTAAAAATAATATTATGGAATTAGCACACAGATGCATGACTGAAAACAAAGATTTGGACATTGTATAATCTGTCACAGAAGTATCAGAAAAATAAATGATGTAATACATTGCTTGACGTTATTCTTCTCTTCAGAGGAATATCACACATTTTTTGTAAGATCTCAGGCAAACCCCTTGAAGTCATTTATTATAAAGATACAATACAGACATCAGGACTGATTCATAAAACCTATTCATCTTTATTTTAAATGTTTATACAGGAATTGGCTCACAGAGCAAGGCCACTTCAGTTATGGTGGGGAGTCTGTCTAACGCAGCAGCACTAATGCAGTTAATCATCCACACAACTGCAATCAATCAATACATAACCTAGAAACAATTACATTATTTATCCTTATTCTTATGTACCTTATACAAAGTAACTGAAGGAAATAATTACAATTTTAGATTTGCCATACCAGATATGATAATTGGTCCACCTAGTCCTGTTCTCTGCCTCTAGACTTGAGACTTGATGCATCTTACGTAGCTCACACACATATACTCCTCTGTAGTGAAATTGTATTTGTGTATGCTATTTGGGATGTCTGTCTTTTAGACTCTGGCCTCCCTATGAACTTCCTATGTGTCCCCCTTTCCTGTGTACAAGCACTTCCTTCAAGATCACCATAAGTTAGGCAGTGAGACTTATACATTCATAAACATGTTCCAGTTGTTACCTGTACTTGAATTGGCTGAATGTCTGTCCCCAGGAAGACACAACACCCATTATCCCAATGAACATGTCCATTAGGTCTAAGATATGTGTAGGAGAAAAATTCCTTCCAACTTTTGCAGGCAAAGAGCTAACTCCATGAATCACAAGGTTTATTTCTTAATCTCATTCCTGCCTTACATTTCTGCAAACACCAATTTGTAAGCTGCTAGTTCAGCATTTATACTCCAGAAAATCCACATTTTACTCTGCACCGCTGCAAAAGTGGGGAGAATGCTCTTAAAGAGAAGACACCTTCTTTGTGTATATATAACAAAGCAGCCTCTGAAAGAATCTGCAAATATCTACTACCAAATAGTCCAAGATTTGTCAAAAATAGAATCCTAGATTTTGGCTCTTAAGACACCTATGTAAGTGGCCTGATTTCCTGAAGTGCCGAGCACTCAATAGCACTCAGTGAAGTTAATCGGAGCTTCTTTGTCCTCAGCAGTTTTGGAAATCAGGCCACTTGTCTAGGTGCCGACAGACAGCCAATTTTAGGCTCCTATTTTTAAAAAATCTTGTCCAAAGCTTTTATGATAAAATCTATTTTGAGCAGAAATGTCCTTTTAACCCACAACAGTTTTTATACATAAAGAATCAATTTATGAAATAAATAAAAAGAGCTGTGTGCAGCATCCCAGTACTACAGTCTAAACTAGTTTAATTACTGTACGGTTGACTTGTTAATCCCGCCCACTGCTTATTCTGTATTGCTAGAACTTTAAGCAAAAGGTGCTGCACAATACACACCAGAAGTACTCTGAAGGTGCACAAAATGGCAGCACAAAATGGCACCTGGAGTATGGTGATCATCATCATTAGCCAACAAGGAAAGAGAATCTGTGCACATTCCTGTCTGATGCCATGAGAACTTTGATCAGCAGCCATCGATCAAAGCTCTTCTTCTTTCAAATGGAATTACATAAACATAATTTTCTGTCACATTACAGCTGATGCAGAACACCATATGACTCTATGATTGAAGTAAGGGCTTAAAAAAAAATCATTGACATATGTCACAGCACTGGAAGCAGAACAGCCAGCTTCTAGAATATTTCTAAGGTGAAAAGTTAAAATAAGTGATGTGAGGGCAGAGATGGCAACACAGCACATAATTATCACTCAGATACAGAACATATTCATGCTGCGGGGGAGGGGACATCGTCAGAAATAGTCCAAGCCTGTGTGTGTCAAAATTTGAATCTGTTTGGTTTTAATACTCAACCCCCATCACCACTAGGATCTTTCTTTAAGTCCCTTCTCCCTTTTGCTAATCAGACAATTCTCATAGATCATGCCTACACCATAATCTGGTAGCATCCTGAACTACCATAGCTCAACAGCCAAAGAAGAAAGTTATATCAAGTAACTCTAATACTGCCTTTAATGGGGACTGGCAACTAAAACACGAGCTGCCACTTTCAAAATGTGTGGAGGAGTGAGTAGGAGCCAGATTACCCTCCTCCTCTAGGAAGTGACAGCACCTTCTGGAGGATCTCCTCACAGAACTTCCTCCACAGCTGCCGCTCAAGTAGGAGAGATTTTGGTCTTTGTAGAAAGGACCAGGTCTGTACAGTGGATACTCAGCACACACCAAAGCACCCCAGGGGAAACAGGTTTTATCCCCATAGATACTAGCTCCATACACGTTGCTTCTCTGACCCCCACTGCTGGTCTGATTCATGTTGCCATTACTTATTCCACCCCTGTACTTGCATCTTTCCCTCCCTATTCACAAAGAAACCTGCTGATCCCTCAGAGCAGCACATTCTCTTAGCTACACCACTTCCAGACCCATAGAAGCCCAAACCTGAGAGCTCCCTGGGAAGGAGGAGAAAATGCTTTGGTGCCTTCATATTCAACTGTACCTGGCCTCGCTCCTCTCTAACAACCTACAGGGAGGGATGTATTAGGCCCCAACATTTGAAAAATATAAATGAATGGCAAATCCTTTTGTATAGCCATGCCTTTGGGATCACATGGGTATGCCTCTGTACCCTGATCTGCTTGGTAAGGCTTTAAAAAGAAATCTTACACAATCACCGTGTTTTTACTGGGTTGGAGCACTTTGGCCTGTGGGAAAACGTTGTGCATCTCAGCCATAGAGAAAGGCTGCCCGTTCCAAACCTTCCTAATGTTACATGCGGTGTAACATTAGGGAATCCAGTGGTTGCCATTAAAAATATCACTTGCCAACGGTATCAAAAAGGAGGCTATCTGAAATGCCTCACTGACATCTGAAATATTTCCATCTGTAATAACAGGTATGTGTTGGGAAAGGTTAGTTTCTAATTGACTGTACTGTATAGACCTACTAGAAACCAAGCCATAGTCTGGCTTTATTCTTACATAAAAATAAGGTAAAATATTACTGTCTTTCACGTACAGCGTTCACCACAGGAAGCAAAGTGAATTTCCCCAAGAACTGAAGCCCACTCTTTATCCCAAAGAGTATAGGCAAAAATTTGATCCCACAGGATGTTTCAGGAACACCACTCAGCATTTAATAGCCAAGGCAATGCTTTCCAGCAGTGAAAGGATGAATGAAGCGTTCCCATTTATTCCTTCAGCAGGCTCACAAAGGCATGCGGGTTTTTTTGCAGCAATTTGCTAAGCAAAGATGTTCACTGCTCTGGTAAACATGCAATAAGGGAAAGAGATGTTAACCTTAGAGCGCGGGAGTCTATCCTTCCTTTATACCTCTCCCCCACACAACAGGAGTTCCAGCACCCTTTCAGATCCTGCTTCCCCCATGAACAAAGTGAGACTCATCCCATCAATGTACCTTCCATTAATTCCTCAGTCACGTGCTAGGACACAAAGCAGACAGACAACCACATATGCCCTTCTGATCAGCCTCTACTTCTGGGCCCATGCCAGTCCTTCCCCACTGTGACTGGTCTCTGCCCTGCTGATTTGCTCTGCACCTCAATGAAGTGTGTAAGAAATTGTCAGCAGGAGGAAGCAGGTCACATCACGTATGATGGAGGTGGTAAATAACAAGGGGCAAACATAATGGTAATTGCTCCTTCAGAGACCCTGTTCTCTTGCCCTTCCTCCCTGCAGCTGGCTAGAAATTCACCCTGACCCCTGCACAGTGTCCCCTAAAATAACCACGAAAACCAAGGAATCAGTTTCATAATGTCATATCTAATTGTGGAGGGATTTTCAAAATCATGGGCAGTTAGACTCCCAACTCCTCTTGGAAGTTTAGCACCTAACTCCCATTTGGGCCTGTTGAAAATCTTCCCTTGGGTGCCTACAATGCATATATCGCTCATATAAAGGTCCTTTGTGACCCTCTACTAAGACCTACGCAAGTATGAATATGTGAATCTGAGTGGATTAAATACTTTTGTTGGTCTGACAGTGCTTCAGAGTTCTCATAATACAATTTTCATAACACATATAAAAGTACAGCAAATAATCTCCAAAGTCCCAGTGTAATGCCTTTTGCTCCTCTTTGAATGTGTCTTCTTGAAAGGAAAAAATGACAGGCAAAAAACACCTTTATTTTGAACTTAGCTCAAAAGAGCATCCTTTCCCCCTCATCTTCCTTTCAGAACGATCAGTTATCCTTATCTTCCCAGTACTCATTTAATGAAGCATTCTGTAACATTAGAAAGACATTGATGTTCCACTTTTCAAACAATGGGTCACTTCTGATTAAACTTCGATTGAACATTCAACTTTCAATCTTAAAACAAATTGCCTCCTTTTCTTTTTAATTTGGACCCAATTTCCTGCTGCCCTCAGGTCTCTTGACAGTAGTTAATTGATTTATGAATCAATTAAATGGGGATGGGAAATGCAAAAAACCCACCTTGCTTCCTTTCATTTATTTATGAGGGATATATGCATTGTAATCTACTCTTTATTTACGAGGTTCATTTTCTTAACTAATCCCATCCTTTCCCAATTAATAAACTATACAGAATGGTTCCCTTTCATTTTCTGGGCACTACATTTGCAATCCCTTGTGTACTTAGTGACAGTGCTCTTTCTATTTAGATCGCACCTTTCATCCAACACACTTTAAACATTTAACAAACCTCACAGCATCTTTGGGTATTGGGTTTAAAATGTGGTAAGTATCATTCCATGTTTTAGAGAGCCACAGTTGTTGCCACTAAAAAATCAGCATTTACCACGCAGTGCATTTCCCCTCTACTTAGAATAGAAAATAGCTGTGGTATCTTCATCAAATAATTGTCTTTACGCCTGTTAGAGATTGATCAGCATGGAGTGTGCTAGCATCTAAGAATTAGCTAGGTTCCTCTTTTCTTCTCTAATGCTCTTTAGAAACTATCAATCATTTTGTTAATGAACTCTAAACAGGAGTTGGGCCATTCTTTATTCTACCACCTCCCATTGTGCACCCCCACAACTTTTCCCTGATGACATCATTTAATTCCCCAATATCATGGCACTGACCCTTGTGATGGAGCTCTCCCTCTCTCGAGACAAAGAATGTCACTACAGTAGCTAGTGCCAGAGGGGTCAGAGAAACACAAAGCACTTGTGTCCTCTCCAAAAGGCTAAATATGCTCTCTTCACAGTGCTTCCAATCCCAGTACCAGAGAGTTCAGAATCTGAATGAAGATGCCCCTGCAAGGTAGCTCATTGTGCTGCCCCTAGAACATATAGATAAAGGACTGAAGAGGAAGCAAATGGCCAAACTGTTCTGAAAAAAAAAAAATCAAAGTCATTCAGGATCTAGATGGCATACAACCTCCTTCCTCAGTGCATCCTTGCAGGACATCATTAGGGATTGTGTGTGTGTGTGTGTATCATCATATGTGTATATAAATACACACACACATATATATATATGCATACACACTTTAATTGCATTAGCTGAACTTTTGTTGACCAGTGCTATGCCACACCCCCATAGGCCTGTGTGTCCCAGCCCTTCCATCTCCAACCTTTCCACTTGATTCACAGGAACCAGAAGCAACCTCATGGTTCAACTACAGCTGTGCAGCATTTCACCCTTCATTTCCACAGGGACTTCTCAACTGGAAACACAGCCTATGTCCACACAACAGCTTATGTCGGTATACGTTATGTCGCTTGGGGGTGTGAATAAGTCATCCCCCCCCCAAGCAGTATAAGCGACACCGATCTAAGCACCAGTGTGGACAACACTATATCGGCGGGAGAGCTTTTCCTGTTGGCTTAGAGCATCTACACTAGCACTGCTGCAGTGGCCAGCTGTATTAGTGCTGCTGTAAGCTCTGTAGTGTAGCCGTAGCCACATCTAATCCTTTTGGGCATTAGCTAGGGACAGCATTCAGAAGAAGGCCTACATCAGTTGCACTACTAACTGAATTCTGAACACACCACTGAATTCTGGTAAAACTGGAGTGAGGAGAGAAAGATAGTTGACTTCAGTGAGAGTACAAGAAATAAGTATGTGTCCAAAAGAATCTCGGACAGGCTGGTGGTGCTGGGGATCCTGCAGACCTCCTTTCAATGCCAGGAGTGAGTCAAGCAGCTCAAGACTGAGTACTGCAAAGCCAGCGATGACAACCACACCTCAGGGAACTCCCCTTCTGCCTGCCTGTTCTACGATGAATTTGATTGGGTGCTGTGAACGGCACAAAGCACAGAACCCACAGCGCTGCATGACAATCTGCTGCTCAGGGATGGCGCACTTAGAACCCCACCAGCAGAGACACCGCCAGAGGAGAGCCTGCAACCACTGGATCAAGTGGACGAAGTAACCCTGGTGCTGGCGGCAGTCCCAGATCAGGCTATGCCACCAAAGCAGCTACAGCACATTCTGGATCCACATTCAGAGGGCCTGTTTGGGGATTGTAACGCTTTGGGGATTGACCCAGACCAGTAAGGAATTTTGTCAGTGCCTGCCCTGTAGCCCTGGATGCCTCTGTACTGTGCGGCTTTGGCTCAGAGACCTGACAACAGCAGCCTGCTCACAGCACAATGATCTCACTCTGGCTTCCAGCAGCCCAGTTATTCCCTGTAGGGTGGCCTCAGCAACTCTTCTGGTCCTGAGTCTCCCCAAAACCATCTCCCCTGCAGAGTATTATCCCTGCTCACGGATGTTACCAAGTTCGCTGCCTCCAAAAACAGACCGTGCACACACAAGCCTGTTAGGTTTGTTAAAGACTCACACCTACTCCAATATAAACAGCACTGAGAGGGTTTGTAGTAAAACTAAGAATAAATTTAGCAACAGATAACGCAGATTTAAGTGATTTCAAGCAAGAATGAAAGAGATTTGAAAGCGTTACACACAAAAGCAAAACAACATGCTTTCTAGCATCTAAAACTAAATTCTAGCAAGATCAATTTCTTACTTATGCCAAATTGTTAGCGTTCTCCAGCACAATTGGCTGTTCCAGCCAGGATCCAAACCCCACAGAATCAAATTGTTGGTTCTTTTGTTCCCTCAGAAGATGGATACACTAAAGTCTTTCAGCGGTTCCTTATATCCCCAAAGTTCATTTTTGTTTTCAAAGTCCAGAAGACCTCCTGGGAGCTCAGAATTTCTGTGTCCAACATGGAGCGATATGTTAATTTTCAATCTCCTGTGGTTTACAATGCAGTGATCCTCCAACAATCTCCAGTGCAAACGAGCAGCCCCTTGTCTCACTCCATGGTCACAGCTGGCTCAGTTTGCAATTGAGCTGGAAGAGCTGTTTGCCTTGCCCCTTTGTCTGGAAAAAAAGCCTGTTTTGCCTCCCTTGTCTGTTTATCAGAATATCAGAGAGTATCCATCATTTCATCTAAAGCATTGTTACATACATTTCACAGTGACATTAATGACCAGTGTCCTGTTCCTTTTCAAATGATATATTACAGGACACCTTTTTAATAAATATCGTAACAGTGTGTGTGAGGTATGTTAGCTGGTCAGGCCAGCTGAGTTTTACTGTTACATACCAAAGAGTCCATTGCCAGCTGGCACTGGGCCACTCTTAGGATCACAGGAAGGGCTGAGAGGACAGCCCACAGCTGAACCAGCAGAAGTAGTTGTTTTGGAGCTGGAGCCTGGTATGTTTGGGCTGCCATATTTTTAGTTATTAATAGTACGAATGGGAGGGATTTCCAGGTTATGTCCAATTAAAGTATTGTTACAAGCTACGGGCTGTAGTGTGCTTCTGTTGAGCTCATGCCATTTCTCTAGCAAACCCCTCTTTCTCTTCCCCAGCACCACGTAGGATTCAAAATGGATACTGAGAGATGGGAAAGAGTTAAACAAGCATTAGCATGAAATGTTTACTAGGTACAGGCTTGTTGTTAGAATGATGGGTTGGCAGGTATTCTATTTGTGAACCTTACGTTCCTTTCCCTGCTAGTACCATACAGCCTAGAAATTAGCCATGCTGGAAAGCTGAACTCTCCTAGGCTATCTGTATTGTCAGCCCAAATGTACAGAGGATATATGTAGTATTCTGAGTCCAAGTAGCATTCAGTCTGTGGTGCTTATATTATGAGCCCACATGGTAGCAGGAGATGTATTTAGTCCTAGGTTGCTAATCATTTGAGGGATGTTTTTTATGCCCACTACCTTTGGGTAAGCCACAGTCCTGGTTGCCTCACAAACCTTCACCAACACAACCCCCTCAGCTGACTTGCCAACACCAAATTTGTTAGCCGTGGACCCATAGCAGTCTGGGGTAGGCAGCTTCCAGGTGGCTATAGCAACCCACTTCTGGACTAGCTTGGACTCCCTCGTGTGTGTCCGTCCTGATGCAGTATGGTTGGGGTAAGCTGATCACACAGAACAGCTGCGTCTTCATGTGAAGGTTCTGGAGCCACTGCTGGTCATCTCAGGTCCACATGATAATATGATCCCACCACTCCTTGCCTGTGGGCCTACTCCAGAAGGGCCAGTCTACATATGGGGTGTCTGCAGTTATGACAATGGACAGAGGAACATCAGCCTATCCCCCCCAAGAAGTGCCTTTGTAGGACAAATACTGATGCCAAAATGTCCACCAATATCTCAGAGACTATCTGCCTGCATCTTAAAACACCAGCAAAAGGGCAGGCTGTTCTTCCACGGCACTGGATCCAGGTTGCAGGCTCCAGATGCAGGGAGTGCACAGACCCAAAAATGGGTCCACTGGATGTCTTGGTGGGCTAAGAGCACTTCTGCTCAAGTGCTTTGGAATGGACAGAAACATTCTCCCATAATATACCCTGAACCAAATCCTAGAGCAGTACAGCTAGCAAGGGCTCTAAGGGGCCTAGGATATGCCACTCCCCAGGGGTGTACCCAGGAATAAAATTTGACTGCTTTTGGAGAGGCACGTTCTCCCCACACCCTGCCCTGCAGCCGGAGAAGCTCTCCCTGCCCAGCATGGCCCTGGGGCCGGAGGAGCTCATTTTCCCCCGTGGCTCAAGGAACTGTCAGCTCCCACCGCAGCCTTGGTGCCAGAGGAGTTCTGTGCCCCTGCCAAGTACTGGGTGTGTGTGTGTGTGCGGCTGCTTGCCCCCCTCTTGTGCATGCCCCTCGCCCCGCCCCCCACAAGCCACTTGTGACTGCATAATGCAGCATGGATGCATTGTTGCTTGGTATGATGCTCACATAGCAATGTGATATGGACACTCAAGAGTGAGCTTGGAAAGAACAGGTCTACAGGTTTCACAGATCCAGCCTTACTTTTCAATACAAATGTACCCATTTTGGCAGGCTCTGCAAGGAAGCCTGCAGAGAGGAACACCCCCCGCCCCCTCCCACAACACACACACCCTTATCCCAATACAATTAGACTGAGTGGTGCATCTAGTGCTTCCGTCAGTGCTAAGTTCTCCAAAACAAATAGAGAGGGGCGGGGTAAAGACGGGGCCATATCTATGGTGTTTTCACCCACACAAACCAGAGAACCTGACCCAGCACAACGCAGAGGCTACCCATGCAGTAGCGTAAAGGGGTGTCAGAGCCTTAGTAGAGGCAATTGCTATGCTGGGACCAAGAACTAATCTGCTGTCTGTTCATACAAAGAATCTGTGCCTGTTTTGTCCCATTTACCTTTTTGTAATACAACAGCAAGCAGTTTAGAGTTGCATCAAGCTGGGGAAATACACACGCACAATTCCTGGACACTGAAAATTAAGCAAGCAAAAGTTCCCATGATCTCTCAAAACAGAAAATGTGTAATTGGGCAATTGAAGCCACCTGTACAGTATGAAGCACAAAGTTGTGCCATTGCCCAAAACTTGTTACCCAAAAGCAGATGCTGACGACCATTGGCTTCATCTGTATTCAGGACCAATGCCAAAGTCTGTCATAGCGTGAAGGAGAAAGACACATAAGAAGAAAAGATAAAGGGAGAGCAATAAGCAGAACAAAAATACTTCTGAAATCTGCACTGCAGGCTCTCTCACTAATTCCTTCTTCCCACTTATCCCAAGTCAAGCAACTGGCACATGGTGCTTTGGCAGCAAACATACCATTGTATGCTTCTGTCAAATAGGTGTTTCATCTCCTATCAGCAAGAATGCCAACTTTCTGTGTCTTTCTTTTTTTGGGGGGGAGAGAAAGCGGAGGAATCACTTGGAGAAGCTTCAGAGAAAGACAAAGAGAGAAAGCAGCTCATAAGCGAATACTTCTAGGTCATTATCAGCCTTCTGGCCAACTTTTTTTTAATGAAAGATTATATGATCTGGGAAGCTTTCCAACTACATCTATAGAAAAGTGTTCTCAAATGCATGGGCCAAGATATCATGTAGTGTAACTCCCTTGATATCAATGAATGTATGACATGCATGTATCCAAGGGCAGAAGTTCCCAAGGAAAGAATTTGGGGCACTCTCACCAGAAGTTACATACATTCTAGTTACACAATGGATTTAGGGAACTTATGTTTTTGTGGGAGCAGACCACAGCTGATTTGTCCCAATCCAGTAAATGGACTGTGACATCTAGTGTGTTTATGTAGAACATATTCAAAAGAAATGTGTAAAGTTAAGTAAATGTTGCTTTGCATATGGAAGCCGCCAGCACAAAAATTATTTAACAAAAAAGCATCGTTTGGTCTCTGGCTGTGACATAACACAGTGCAAAGGAGCCAAAAATATCATTGCAAGCAGTTTTGCCTTCTGTGAGTGAATGAACACAGCCAGAGAAGGAACTTCAGCCAAAAGACTTTTCGTTGATAATTTCCCTATTTTGTTCAGCACTAAAGAACTTCCAGTAAACAACAACAACAAATCTATTGCTTGTGAACTTTGTGTTAAGGATATGCACTGACCTCATGAAATCACCAAAAGCAACTGCTCATGATGGAAGAAATTAATAATGCCTACCCACTCAGAATAGACAGAGAATACAAGGCACAGAACTAAAGTCACTGCTGTGCAATTCGGTTTACGTTAAGCTGAAATGTAGCCAGACAAGCTCAAACCAACAATCATCAGAAAATAGAAGAATGCAAGCATTCTACGGTTGTTTCCTTTCATTTTTTCTTCCTCGCAGTTCGAAGCAAACTGAAATGATCACTGACAGAAACATAAATTCAGAGACTGCCAGACACAGGAAGTGGTTTTTGAGCTAGTAGGATGCCTGCCTAGCTTTGTTCCTGTCAAGGACCTTGCTACCTTATTTTACTCCCTGCTACTTGACTGCAACACTAAGGGCACAGTGGATATAATAAGTGGTAGTGATGGCCCCAAGCCTGAAGTTTGCAGCCAGACTGAAACATCTTCAAAGTCCCTGGAGATGTTTAGGAATCAATGTTCCAACTCAGAGCTATCACCGGATAGTGGTGAAAAAAATATGATAGAGGTATATAAAATCATGAATTGTCTAGAAAAAAAGTGTTATTTACCCTTTCCCACTATACAAAAACAAGGAGTCACACAATGAAATTAATACTCAGCAGGGATAATACAAACAAGAGAAAGTACTTTTCCAAACAATTCACTATTAACCTGTGGAACTCATTGCCATAGGATGTTGTGATAGCTGAAATTATAACTGGGTTCAAACAGGAACTAGAAAAGTTCATGGAGGATAGGTCTATCAATGGCTATTAGTCAAGATGGTCAGGGATGTAATCACATGAGGCAAATTTAAACCTCTGACTGCCAGAAGCCAAGAGAGGAAAATGGGGTGGATCTCTCCAAATTTGCCCTGTTTTGTATACACCCCTGATGCACTGGTACTGGCAATTGTCAGAGACAGGATACTGGGCTAAATGAACCATTGATCTTTCCCAGTATGGAAGTTTTTAATAATGTAGTTGGATATATTCTTGCTCAGTGGCATCTAAGCATGCCAAAATACATTGATACATTGTGGGCAATGGCTATTTACCACTGGCACAGTCTTAGATAAATAAATAGTGTTACCTCCATATTTGCACTCATACTTCATATTGGGACTACTTTGTTATCTGAGGCAATTGGCAAGTTTTTAAGCATGAGCACTTTACATATACGTATCCTATATACACATCCTGTATGTACATTTAAACCCATGATAGATCGATAGGTCTCATTACCCATATGATTTGTGCCTTTGTGTGGTATTTTATACATTTACATGTTCTTCAGACTTGCCATTAGCAAACCCAAGGAACTCAAATATTTGTGAACATTAAAATAATGCTCATGCAGAAATTACGACGGGCCTGCAGGATCATACTTACAGTCCATTGCTATATGCACAGGCACCAACTCTGTGGGTTCTCTGGGGCTCAAGCATCCACGAGCCGCCAGTCGGTGGTATGAGCACACAGATGGCGCACAGTGAAACCGGAAGCACCCACCGGCAAACACGAAAGTTAGCGCTTGTGGGCTGTATGTACTGAATCATGGCAACAATGCAGTTGACAGATACAGATACATATGTTAGGAAGCACAATGCTTTTGTTTCATGAGTTGATATATAAGACTTCCCATTTTTATCTTTAGCGCTTAGCATAAGGTAGTGAATTCACTGCACTGCAGAATGAGATCCTCCTTTTATCCCTAAACCAGATAGTATGCGGGTGGGACTGTCACCATGCTGCAATACCAACTGGCTTCAGTTTTTGCTAAGAACAATAAATATCTGTGTGGGTGATAGGATGATTTATTCCTTGTGTCAACCATTTCTTGGCTTTTTAAAGCGGGTAGGAAGGAGGAAAATGTCAAATATGTGAAATTCCAATTCTTCTCTTGTAAATATATTACGAACTTTTAACTTGCCCCAAATTCACTAGAGGTCTCATATGTATGAAGCTACAGATTTAATCAACTTATCAAAACAAAAGTTTTAAAAAACCAATTATTCTAACTCAAATTTTGTAGCTAAAAATAAAACCTCTCTTTATAGATTACTTCTAACAAGCAATGTGTTTAATAGATTTTGGCATTTAAACACATAGCTCCATACAAAAGATGTTTTCAGATCTGCACAAATGTTAGCGAGTTCTGCATTTAGTTCCAATTAATCTCAATACATTTGACTGGTATATGGGAGTTTATGTATTCCTGGGATATTTAGATTAGCCTTTAATAACCTAAGTAGAGAACAAAATGCACTGTACAAATATTTGGAAGATGATGGGTATGCTGATGAGGTAAAGCTGCGAATAAACAATCTTTTATCGTTCTTCTAATACTACCATTCCTGCCTGTTAGTGGGGATATTTTAAAACATACAGAACAGCTGGAAAAGGAAACATCTTAATACAAAGCGTATGGTTGCATACAATGAACTGATGGCGTTTAACATGGGATATACTCAGACCCTCTGGCATCTGTCAATTTTGCAAAATATGCTGCGTCAAATTCAGCTCTAGTCTAACTTTATTGGAGGGATGCATTTGTCCCTTTTCCTGGAAAATGATCCTTCTTCCATTATAGTGAGGGCTATGAAAGAATCCTCAACTCTGAGACTGAGGTTTCTACTGAGGTTGGCAGAAGGACTGGATTTTAGGGATGCTGCTGGGTTGGGTTTCAAGGAAGATCTTGGGTTCTTTTGGCCTCTTCACTTCCATCTTACCTTTCAATCTACTATCTCACTCATTCTCTATTTACGGGCTACCTGCTTAATGATCTCACTGACTCCTTGCTAATAATATTCATAGAACAGGAAGATAAGGAATAGAGAAGGCTCCTATCTGAGACTCAGAGATGAGATCCTATGGTGGGTAGGAACTTGTAAAAGAATAGTACAGTACATTCTGGAGTAATCCCCAAAAAGACAACCATTGAGAGCCAGAATCTGAATTGAGAAGTGTCAGGGATTGGCTCACAGCTGCAGAAACTCTGACAAAGAAGGGATGCCCCATGGAAACATCAGAATAAGAGGGGTGGTAACTGGCAATTTACAATAAGTCACAGAGAAGGAGGGAGTTATTAGTTGGAACTGGGAAGCCATGCCATATGGAGAAAAGGAACAATCTTCTGCACATCCCCAAATATACTTCCAGCTCCTACACTGTTTAATACATGTATGTTTGCTAATATTTAGTTCTACACCTACATTTCTGTATTTGTTTTTTCTATTTGTTTCATGGTTATGCTAAATGAAGTGGGATTTGCACCTATTCATTCTAAACTGCAATTAAGTCCAATGCATCCATTCTTCTTCAGAGCATTTTTGCTTCAGGACCAGAATCCTTGCTGGAAAACAAAGGCAAGAGATGAGATGAGGAAAGGCATTCATATCTCTAAGGGTCCAGTCAATCATCCATTAAAGTTAATGGGAAGACTCTTATCAACTTCAGTTGATTGTTGAATCAGGCCCTAAATTATGGACCCAATTTCAAGCACAAACTGCATAAAAAGGAACAGCTTGGGAGGTCATCTCTGTTCAGGAAAAACCCAGAATTTACACTGGGCCAAACAGAAGGAAGAGCCAAGATGCACATTTCCAGTGATTAAAGCACAATAAAGGTGTTTAAAGAGAAAAAGAGCTCTTTAAAAATGAGACCACCAAGCATGATAGGAATTATAGTTACGCAGGTGCAGTAAGTAAGGTTGGGATTTTTCAAAAGACCTTAAGAGTTAGGTGCCAAAGTCCCACTGAAATCCAATGGGAGTTGGGAGGGAGATACTAGCCTAGGTGCTTTGCTGGATCAGGGCCTTACTCTGCAAAAGATTTCCAAGAAACAAAGACTCAAAGCATCGGGTAGGGTTTTATTTGGGCTCTTTGTGGAATCATTATAAATGAGTAAAAATCCACTGTACATTCTTTGTAAAAGTGGGGTCAGAGGACTCCAAGATCTCTATTTATATAAGCCAGGGATTCTTTCTGAGGTTTATTTTTGACTTGGCCTCAATTCTAACTGTAGTTTCATTAAGCATACAATCACTGCCGTTTTACAGCCAGATACCAACTGAGGCAAGTGCACATTTTTTAAAGATCTCCTACAGGAACTTCGAGGACTTTTTAGTGTTGCAAATTGATTGGTCTCATGATTAATAGCTATAAAATACTGAATAAGCTGAGTCCCAGCTATATAGTTTAGATTCTGCATTTTCCCAGAGCAGCCACAAAAGTTGCAGCACAGATGATCATTGCCATATCTCTGTCTTATACATATCTCATTGTGTCCAATAACCACCATCACTGCTGCATTAATTAGAACAATTCATTTGTCCTCTTTTTTTAACCAAAAAAGTAAGTATAAAGTGAGTGACAAACGAATTGGAAAAGAAATTTCTTTAACTCACATTATGAAGTCAGCTTTCTAGCACAGATGATACAACAAAAAGATCCTTGCCTTTATCATGAGCGTGACTTGCTGTCCCCTCCCCCAATATTGGTTAACTGCAGAGCTGAGAAAATACCATACCCATTTTCTGTACAGAGTTTACTGAATTTTAGTTACACCCATTTCACACTAGCTCTCACTTTGTTTGCTGTCACAAACATTTTTTGCAGTGGTTTTACTGGCATAGAGAAGCAAATTTCAAAATCACACACAAGCTTATTTGTGGAAACTGAATGTTAAATTTGCTTCCAACAATATTCACATCAGAAGTTCATACAGACTCCTCTAGACAGGGAGCAGGAACAGTACCATCAGAATAATATGACAAAGCACAGCTAGCGAGCATCCTAACATTTTAAATGTCAAATAGAAAAAGAAGTGCTGATGCTTAATCCACATCTTAAAACAAAACAAAAAAATCAAATCGACCACACTCTAAATGGTTGTATACTTAATAATGAGTAAATATGAAGAAGTTTAATAAATACTGGAGGAAAAAGTGAAGACAACTGCAAACTCACCATATCATTTAGGGAGAAAATAAATACCTATAGCTGGTCTGAACTGTGCTTCTCAGGAAAATGACTAATGCTAGGAAAGGGAAGAAAGTGTACAATCCAACTGGAAAACTGAATCCAGGTGGTGGTAGGGGAGATGTGCTCCTTTCCAGCATTCTCTTTTTTAACAGCACAGATTTCTGGGTATGCAGTAGGGACATGCCACAGTTTCACCTCTCCCAAATATTCACCTTTGATGGGTCATCAGTTCTGGATTACTAGATGCTCCAGCCACTTGCCTTGGACTCTGTTATTCCATGGATGCGCGGTATGTACCGCCACCTCTCTCAACTTCCACTTTCAGTGTCTCTATGATGGGGGACCCATTTTTTGATGTTATGCTGGCAACTTTCTGCTCCAACCTAGGCTACGGTATTAGCAGTTTATTCAAGGATTACTTTTTAAAATGTATAAAATATTATCAGTTGCAAACATAATGAAATTGATATAAATTTTCAGTGCATTACAGAATCAAGGAACCTCATCACTATATTTTACAATAAAATAGCACAATCTCATATTACCAATGCACCAAAACAAATTGCTCAGGGAGAAATCAAATTTAAAAGCAAGCATTTGGGAAATGAAATTCCGATAGCTAGAATAGCATCTTGTATGTCGTCTTCTATGGAATCCTTTTAATGTCAGGAAGAGAAATCTCACCCTCATTAGCTTTCGCTAAATGTCTTATATTTCCATGATAGAGACACTCTTGCAGCTTTAATCAATCTTGTACTGAACATCAAGTTTTCATCCTAATGGATTTGGCTTAATATCATAAAGTACACCAGCACATGAGCAGAGAAACTCAAAACTACACTGCACAGAACGGAAAGGTCAGTTTTTTCAGCATTTCTTGTAGTGTTGTATTTAGTATGATTTATTGGAAAGGTCTACAGACCATGCAATATTCTTTGTCTATCTTCAAACACATTACAAGGAATAATTAAGATAATCAGATTTAGGGGGAAATTCTCATCTCCAATCTCATATAATAGACTACTCTTTCTTCATGAATGAGAGGGGTAGCTGTGTTAGTCTGGATCTGTAAAAGCGACAAAGAGCACCTTATAGATGAACAGCTTATGCTCCAATACGTCTGCTCATCTAAAAGGTGCCACAGGACTCTTTGCTGCTTCTTCATGAGTGGTATTCTCAATTCCACTGATGGAACAAGAGCAGAATATCATTTACCATGTGAATCCACGAGAAGTTTTCATATAGTGATTAGAAGAATCTGAACTTTTTTAGGTAGAAAGAATTTTTAAAATATATATATTTGCATCATATATCTGCTGTATAATGGCTTGATCCATAAGCCAATCAGAGTCTTTCCACTGACTTGAGTGAATTTTGGATCAGGCCACAAAAAGAGGTCATAGGCAGCCTGTGACAGGATTACTAGGCCCTGAAGTCCTCTGCTGTAGGCCTTGGAGCCCTACCACAGGTGCCTCCAGGCTGCTAGAGAGGCAGGAAGCAGCCAGAGAGGCTGCAGGGAGCAGTCAATCAGAGCCCAACAGGCTCATTAAAAGGAGCTGCAGGACCTGAGCAGATTCAGTTTTCTGGCTGGAGCCAGAGGAGCAAGGATTGTGCCCCTGGCTGGCTGCAGGAGCTGCAGGGCTGGACAGATTAGCTGCTGGCCAGAACCAGGTGGGCAAGAAAGGTACATGGGGACCCACATGAAAGACCCCCTAAGCTTATTTCTACCAGCTTAGGTTAAAACTTCCCCAAGGCACAAAGTCGTTGCCTTTGGATTAGGTAAAACGCTGCCTTCACCAAGTGTTTTCGACAAAGAACAGGAAAAGGACCACTTGGAGTTCCTATTTCCCCAGAATATCCCCCCAAGCCCTTACACCCCCTTTCCTGGGCAGGCTTGAGAATGAACAAGATGAGCACAACTCCCTTGGATTTTTAAGACCCAAAAAACCCAGTCAGATTCTTAAAAATCAGAACTTTATTAGAAGAACAAAAAAAGATAAGAGAACAACTCTGTAAGATCAGAATGGAAGATAATCTTACAGGCAGTCAGATTCAAAACGTAGAGAATCCCTCTAGGCAAAACCTTAAGTTACAAAAAGACACAAAAACAGGAATACACATTTCCTCGAGCACAGTGAATTTACAAGCCAAAAAACAAAGAAAACCTAATGCATTTTCTAGCTAGATTACTTACTAACTTTACAGGAGTTGGAAGGCTTGCATCCTTGATCTGTTCCCGGCAAAGGTATCACACAGACAGACAAAAACCTCCCCCCCCCCCCCAAGATTTGAAAATATCTTGTCCCCTTATTGGTCATTTTGGGTCAGGTGCCAGTGAGGTTACCTTAGCTTCTTAACCCTTTATAGGTGAACGGATTTTGCCTCTGGCCAGGAGGGATTTTATAGCACTGTATACAGAAAGGTGGTTACCCTTCCCTTTATATTTATGACACCATCAATAGCCAATAATCCCTGTTCTCAGAACAAACCCACTTCTGGTCATGGTAGTGGTTTAAGGAATGAAAAATAAATAAATACATTTCTATGCACTGCCCATACATCTAGAGTATATAGACACAAGCTCTATCATTCTCGTCGCTATTTATTCATATATCTATTTCACTAATTGTAACATTTTTTCCTTAGGTTGCAATCCTGCACCTTCACCTGCTCAGTGATTAAATTATCTGTAAAACACTGTCTCTTCATCACATCATGCATCTGAAGAAGTGGATATTCACCCACGAAAGCTTATGCTCCAATACATCTGTTAATCTATAAGGTGCCACAGGACTCTTTGCCGCTTCATCACATCACTTCATCTCTTGAACTCTTGAACTCTTTCCTCCACACAATTAGAGGATTAGGCACATGGATGAAGATCACCTTCAGTCATACTAGATAACAATCAGCTAACAATAACAAGGGATATCAAACTTCATGCTTCAGGGCATGTTGTAATCCACAGGTGGCATGAAGAAAAACATCCTCCATACAGCCAGAATAATACTGTACAGGTGGCCAAGTACATTTGTTCTCCTCCACCCCTAGCCTTTTCTGAAACATCTAGTCTAGCCATCTAGACTTAGACATAATACCAGACTACATGACCCTTGGTCTGTTCCTGCCTGGTACCTGGTAGTTTATATGTTGGGGTGTTCATAGAGAAAAACCTTCAGGATTATGTAAATTTTGAGACAATGACATTTGGAAAGGGCGGAATCTATAATTAGTTGATTGATACCAAGTACAAAGAAGATGTTAACAGAACACTGCAACACCATTTGTTAGTCTATTAAATTGTTCTTCCATGATATTAAGCAACACTACATTCAAAGTTATTCACATTGTCCAATAAGACAATTCATACAATCAGTGTGTTGTCTTATAAAATGTTGAGTCATTAACCTTAACAATGGCAGTGTGTTCTTACTAGCAAAATCAACTAAAATGTCTACGGTAATATTTAAGAGCACACTTCACATAGAGCAATGTATTAATGCATTAATGGCTTCTGTTTAACTGAGCAACTCTTGCATGTATTGCAAAGGATTTAGAAAGCACTAATGTATGGTAAAGACAGTCAAAGAAAGGCAGCCACTTTGGACAGGCAAAGAAAAATGGAGAGTGCAGAATGAATGCATGCCAGTTAGAGGGGCACTGTAGTCAAGGAGGGAGTAAGGCAGGATGCATTGATATTTGTGATTCAGGCTCATAGGTTAAAGGTAACTCTAGTGACAGTGAGCTAGAAAAGTAGGAAGCAGTCAAGTGGCTGACTACTTGCTGGGGTGGGCCAGCTCATTTTGGAATCTGGCCTCCTTGTCTTGGCGGGGGAGGAGGATCAATCCTACATGCACATGCTGCTAGATCTCTCAGCATTCTTTTATCTCATTAACCACTGAGTGTGGATGCCATGTGTCTGAGACCTAGTAGAGATAAATTGAGCAACCCTAAATCTCAACCAGCTCCACCACTTCTGAGAGAACCCAGGAAGTCATTCTGAGCATCTGCTCCTCCTCACAATGAACCATCCATTTGTGGAGTCCTACAAGCACCAGAACTTTCCACCATCCCCTTCAATATATGCATGAGCTAGCTCCCACTATTCACACATCACCTTTGTGCAGAGGACACTCAGCTATGTCTCCTCAAACAATACAGCCTCCATTGCTTCCAAGGTCTCCCAAAGCCTGGAATAAATAAACCAATGGAAGAAAAGCTGCTGGTCTAAAAATTCTGAGAGAATAGAAATGATAAAAGGGAAGAGGACACTACTTGGAGATGTTTGTGAAAGCAGTGACATCCCTACCACTGAAGGTCACACAGCTGCAGATCCTCAGGGTAGCACACTCCTTTCAATCCTGCTGAACTCTTCATTACTCTAGACAGAGAGCAGAACAGTGGGAAAGACTGTCTTCTGCCACATCCATTCAGACAAGAACCCGCCGATGTGGGCCAGGTCTCCAAGACTTGATAGTCCAAATACTGGAGCTCATTCTCTCTTGAGACAATGAAGGCAGAAGCCAAGTGGTACAAAGTAGCTCACCCTCTTAAGCAACTGAGGCTGAAGTGAGCACATCACTTCTTTGTCCACATGCTCCCCATTCACTTCCAGACTGAATTCAAAGTCGTAGTGACTATTCTATCAGACTCTGAATATGTTCGGACTGGTCTCTCTCAGAAGCTGTTTCCCCTTATATGATCTTTCAGAACAGCTGCACTCTGCAGGACTAATGCCATGGCTAGGTTCAGACTCTCAAGTGTTAGATGTAGAGAATGATCTCAAAGATGGGACCCTGGGGAATGCCTTGCCAGAGGGTATTTAACTAAGCCCTACTCCAGACATTCAGAACAAGATGCTAGATTGACCTTTCACTAAAGGTTATACAATGTCAATCATAGTGCAGAGAGATAGGAAGAGAACTGTGAAAATAGAGGAGAGAATGGAGAGAGGAGGGAATTTAGAACTGGGGTAAAGATCAGATCAAGTGACAAAGTGCTGAAATGCTAAATAAATACCTATAGTGCATGATACAATGGTGACAGAGACCTCAGAAACACCTACAATGGAGACAGATCAAGTACTTAGAAGTAAAAGAAGGCAAAGGTCCATTGTGGTAGGGGTTTAGCGAGCCTTAGGTGCCCCTATGTTTTGTCCTCCATCATAGACCTAACTGACAGGAGCAGGAAGAGTCACGGTGATACTACTGACAGACAGACTTGGTGTCACAGGCAGGGGTGAACCACCAGTATTTTGGGTTAGTAGCACAACAGCTGTGATTGTGTCGACACGATTAACTGTGATACCAGTTCTTTATTTGCTAAGGCATGTGGTGCAAAGCCTTTAGTGCAGCAAGTATTGTAGCTGGGACAAGGATATACAGTGCCTAGCACAACGGAGTCCTGATCCATAACCGTGGCTCCCAGGCACCACGGTAATACAGATTATCATACTATTGAATCTTTTTAGGCAGACTCCACAGACTTTCATTTTGTTTTTAAATACCGTAATTTAAACTGCAAATCCCATTTATGCTACAGTGTGATTTGTCAATCGATCACATTATAGGTCATTGGACAAACCAGGGTGGAAATATTTACACTGCGAGATAGAGTTCTTTGCCTTACATATTAGATGATTTGCCAAGATAGCTAGATCACTGGCTGTGTTGTTTTCCACAGTGTCATCTTGATATACTGTATGTACAAGAATGCTTCACAAGAACCCTGCTGGAGGGGCGGGAAGAAAACTCTGGTCAGGAATTTACAGTGGCAGAATCAGTGTTTGTTTGCAATATCACCAGCTGCTTCCCATTAAAATACATGTTACATTCTCAGGTAAATTGCAGCTCAGATGTTGCAGCAGTGAAGACAGCCTTTGTGACTGCCACTGGGGAATATCTGTCTCTCTTGTAAGGTAGCACATTGTTTACTGGCTGTTTTAAATTCTGTGGGCATATTCAGTCCCCCTTGAACCAATGGAGGAAAAAGTTCCTTTTTTTTTTTTTTTTTTTAAACAAGGCAGTAGCCAAAAGGATGGTGATGGCTGGGTGGTAGGTAGCACTTTTCTTTATTTCCATTTTGTACTTGTACTGAGAAATCTGGGAAATGGTGGGTTTTCTTTTTTACTGCCCTTTTGACTAAAATCCTGAACAAATATCTGCTAGACAGTATAAATGTAAATGGCCTATTTATAATGAATAATGATCAACCACTATCCTTCTAATAAAATGTTTATGTTTGTGTCACAGTTACAGGCAAGCTGCTCTTTATACACCTTTTAGTGTCTCTCGGGTGCACCCCTTGGGGGACAAGTTTTGCTACCATCCTCTCTGGGTGTAATCACACAGTCCAATCCCTGTTAGGGGATGTCTGCTTTGCAACTAGGGTGTGAATGGCAGCTTGTGTAGACACACGTGTGCTCACTGTATCCTAAAAGGACGCCACAGGGAAGTACACATGCGGGAGGGTCAGGCAGGCTTGTATAGCTGAAGCCCACACTGCAGGGGTTCACTGCTACATTTAGCAAGATAGCTAGTGTACAGCTAGCATGGGTATTCCTACATGAGCTGCCGCTCCCAGCTGCAATCTAGACATACCGTCAAGACTGGATCTCTGGGCTGCAGATCCCCTGCTCACCAATAGCATTAACCTGGAAGGCCTGGCTACGTTTGTTCCTGTGACAGCAGCTGATTAAAGAGACTCAAAGACAACTTCCTCAAAACAAAGATTAACAAATTTATTAGCGCGTAAGCTTTCGTGAGCTACAGCTCAGTTCATCGGATGCATTCAGTGGAAAATATTGTGGGGAGATTTTATATACACAGGGATCATGAAACAATGGCTGTTACCATACAGACTGTAACAAGAGTGATTAGGAAAGGTGAGCCATTAACAATGTGATATTTGCCATCAAGTGCCAGCAATGCCCCTCTGCCATGTACATTGGCCAAACTGGACAGTGTCTACATAAAAGAATAAATGGACACAAATCAGACGTCAAGAATTATAATATTCAAAAACCAGTCGGAGAACACTTCAATCTCTTTGGTCACTCGATTACAGACCTAAAAGTGGCAATTCTTCAACAAAAAAACTTCAAAAACAGACTCCAAGGAGAGACTGCTGAATTGGAATTAATTTGCAAACTGGATACAATTAACTTAGGCTTGAATAAAGACTGGGAGTGGATGTGTCATTACACAAAGTAAAACTATTTCCCCTTGTTTATTTCCCCTCCTACTGTTCTTGTAAAGTGCTGGAAATGGCCCACTTTGATTATCACTACACAAGGTTCCCACCCACCCCCACTCTCCTGCTGGTAATAGCTCACCTTTCCTGATCACTCTTGTTACAGTCTGTATGGTAACACCCATTGTTTCATGCTCGCTGTGTATATAAAATCTCCCCACTATATTTTCCACTGTATGCATCCGATGAAGTGAGCTGTAGCTCACGAAAGCTTATGCACTAATAAATTTGTTAGTCTCTAAGGTGCCACAAGTACTCCTTTTCTTTTTTACAGATACAGATTAACACAGCTGCTACTCTGAAAACAAAGCTTATTTGTTTACCCAAAGGTAAGTGAAAATCAGAGACAAAGGCTAAAACAATAAAGGCTTAGATGGATATTTCCCCATACCTAAACCTTACTCTTTTCTTGCAAGCTTTGGCAAGATCCATTCAGCCCAGTTGCCTACATCTCTGTGCTGGAAGAAGTAGATTACCCTGCTGCAGTATTCCTTCTGTGCTCTCTCTCTCTCTCTCTCTGTCCAAAACGCCCTCTGGGCAGCTGCTGACAACTGACACAATCCCCCTTCCTTTTTTAGGCTCAGCAAACATTAATGGTTGAGTATCCCCTTTTCTCCTACTCTTAGGCCTGGGAAGAATAAATCTTGCTACTTTGGTTGGAACCAGGCAGGGGCATCTCCCAATTAAGAGCTCCCCCTCATAGCACCCTGTTTCTGTCATTGTTTTATTGCCCCATAAGAGTCTCCTTTAATTTAACTCTATGCAGTCAGGCAGGGTAATATCAAACAGGTAAATTAAGGTGAATAGGATATTTATTTGAAAACACACACACTGCTCCCTCATTTTCCACAGTGTGACTAGCCATTAAAAATTCTCTCTTCTTGCTGATACAGTCTATACTTCAATCAAAAGTCCTTGAACAAGAGAGGTCAAAACTGAGCTTCTTGGTTTAATTGGTACACTGAGGACCAAAAGGTTATTCGGACAGATTACAGGGAAGGTAGTTATTTACCTCACGCTACTTTCCAGCACACATGAGTCTTTAGCCAAGCCATGGATGGGGAGTGCAAGTGGAGTTTTTTGTTAATTCCATCATTTTACCTTCTTCAATGTGGCTGAAATTAATGGAACGTGATTTTCTTACAATTACTGTGAGCCAAGAATAAAAACTCAGCTCTGCATGAAGGAGGCAGAAAGGTTAACAAAAACCCAAACAAACAAACAACAAACCATCCCATAAACAGTCTGTTGCAGTTGGGGCAAAGGAAAGACATGCAGAATAACCAAAACTCGCACATGATTTGTTGATTATACTGAGGTTCATAATAAACCGTCAGCTAAAAAAATCTCAAAGCAGTACTTTACAGACAATTAAAAACACAGAACTCCTATGAGGTCGTTATTTCACCCATTTTATAAACTGAATTTCAGTAACGTGTCCAAGGTCACACAGGGTTCAATCATGGCTTTGCCACAAGCAAAATGTTACTGTGCTCCCCTAAAGGAGAAAGGAAGGCAGATTGTGACTCAGTTTCCCCTTGCTCTGCAAGGGAAGTATCATGCACTAGGCATATAGCTGGCCTAAGACATATATTCTTTGCTACTCTTTGGGGACATATAGAAGTCCCATGGGCGCTGCTCTCAGCTCCTCCTCCCCACCCTCCTGACCCCCCCCTGCTGCCAGTGGTACGAGTAGCCAGCACAAAGAAGTATGCTTGTGCTTCCACATGAGACAAGCCACAATCTGGCCCACAGTGAATAGACGTTAGAGCCTGGAGCTCCTCGGATGTTAGAGAAATGGAGGTGTCATAAGTTTGTACGCTCAGTTTAAAACTGTACAACTCACTAGAGTTTACAGGCAGATCACAAAAACAAAACAAGTCATACAGAATGTCTCAGAGAGATTCAACCGCACATTTCTCATTGACCTAAATGGGTTCATGCTGCAGAATCCCATTCACTACTTTGAAACACATGAGGACAATATATTGGAGCCCTTTCCACACCTTCATACACACAAATACAAAAAAAAAAAAAAAAAAAAGATAGAAAAAAATAGAAACATAACATGAAAGTTATTTCCCATACACTAGACCCTAAATTCTCCCTGTCAAGGACAGCTTCTGTTTTCCTTTCATGTTAACAATGGAACTTTGTTTTTTATTTTCTCCAAAGCAGCATATGGTGTGGAAGCCTAAGCATCTAAATAATCAAATCAGGAAGCCGCAGTAAATTTCTATAAAAAATACTGAAAAGAAAGAAGAAAGAGTAAGAGGGGGAGAGGTGTAGATTTACATTCACTCTCTTAAGAGTTAAGATTTGGTAGCCTTTGTTTTAACATCAATGGTGGAAAACTCGCTCTTGAGGGCTTTAATGAAAGCTGAAAGTTACCTTCAAAAAGTTATGCATATTTCAACAGAAATAAAAATCATTATGCATTCTCTCTAAAAAGGATACAATCTCCAACTGTCAAAATTCTAAACTCTTCTACATATATTACATATCAATGGCTCTTTTAAAGAAACCTTTTTTTCATTTTTCTTCTACATTAGCTGAGTGGGCCATGGTACTGCATTCTTTTGGTCCAGCTTATGAATAACGTGACAGATAAGTTTGACTGAAGATACGGAAAACAACTTTTATGGCATAGGTGGTAAAAGTAAATGTTCTGTAAGCCTTACATAGCCAGAGCTTAGACAGCTAGCATAAAATATTTTGTGCTAAATTTATGTTCAGCAATAAATAATAAAAAATTCTAGGTAGGTTTTTTTTTAAATGCACACTAAATTATTTTCTCAAAACAAACTGATAATGCTAGCAGTAATCTTGATGTACCCTGCCATGTTGTTATTGGAGAGGGAACATAAGCTTTTGTTATGAGAGAAGAACCATTATCTAACTGGACGTTCTGAAAAGGATGAATAGAAAGTAGAGAACATTCAAAACAGACTAGCTGTAATTTTAAGAATTGGTTTCTTTGTGAAACTGTAGAATGTCTACAGAAAATGTCATAATGGTAATAGTCTATTTCAATCTCCACAAAGGATCAAGGCACTCCCGCCCTGCACACGCCTACAATTGTGAATGACATGAAAGCTATTTAAAATGCTGAACAATGTAACTTTAGTTAGTTTATAATGATCATGATTAAATCTAAACACAAACAAATCACTAACTGGAACCACAGCAAATCAAGGTTTTATTTTCTACCCTATGCAGTCATGAAGAAGCCAAGATGAAGTTTTTAAAGCTTACTGATTAGTTGATCATTGCAGTGAGCACATAAGTAAAGCATGAATATTGAGTTAAAATAACTAAGGAGTAGCAGCTTGCAACTACTGGTTTGTTCCCTTGATATTAACAGGTAGGAAGTGAACTAGGACACTTCCAACAAAGCTCTTTTAAAGCTCTTTTACGCCTTCCCTCCACTTTAAGATAAATGTAAGTATTGCAGTTTAAAATCTTTGATCCATCCACCAGCAATGATACTTGTATTGTGGTCCACCAGCTATGAAAAAAAAATCCAGGAGAGTGATATGAATAATACCAGAGGAGGGAAAGAGAAATGCAAGAAAGGTAGGAGAACTGAAGGAAAAGAGGAGGAGGAATTGGAGAAACTAAAAGAAGATTAAACACAAGATGGGAGTTGTAGCTAAAACCCTGAAATACTGCTACACCGAGTCTTTGACGTTTGTTAAGTAGAAGAAAACAAACATGGTTTCGTTTAAGATTCCATTCTATTTTGATAATAGCAAACAACAAAATTCCATGAAAACTATGTGAAGAATATAAAGTAACTTTGAATTTCATTGCTTTTATGGTCTAAAAATAAAATATCAGCTTTCTTCATAATTAGAGGTTGGGTAGCTAAGAGTTTCTGGCCAAAATTCAAACGATTTGGGGAAATCCCAATGGATCTAAAACTGGAATTCAGAATTTTCTTCCAATATAACTTCTTCTCCCTTAGACTTACTACCATATTTGATTAATCTTGGTCAGGAATATAAGCCAAAATTCCTTGTTTCACATAATAGTAATTTCTACTTTGTTCACATGCATTCTTTCTCCTTAGGCACACACCCAACACGCCCATTTCCAGAAGTCCAAAATGCTTCTTACAGGAACCACCTCTTTAGTTCCGTAACTCAGACTATCTTGCAGTGAAATATATTCTGTTGCATCACCACATATAGAAGCGAGTACTTCTGAATGACATAGGTGACCTGGGGAATCAGATTTTGCACCTATGTGTAACCAAAGGGGTAGAAAACAAAATACCAACAGCTCTGTTGAAAGTTTAGTGAAGTCTCATGTTTGGAGACACTTAAAACCATTGCAGGGCTACAAGCGAATTATGATCTCTGGATTTGTAAACCCATGATTAGTATAATAAGGAGTGACAAATGGTGTCCTCCTAAACGTAATAGCTATGGTTTTAGTTTTTTCCTATCTTATTTCCTGTGAATTCCCATGACCTTGCTGAAGGGTGTCTAGGATTTATTGTTTCCTCTTGGCCTGAAGCAACATACAAAGACTTTCATAAGACAGTCTCTGACACCCATTAGCCTAGCTCCTGCACATTCTTACACTTGCTAGCTTAAAAAGCCAACAATACATGTCTTTCTGGAAAAGGCACTTTTGCAGAAGTTCTGAAAAAGAATCCATAGACTAATCTGTTCCTGTCTCTCTGGTACAGTTTGAATACTGAGCCCTTAAAAAGGTACCAATCCTGAAAAGTTGCCTGACTCTCTGTAAGCACAACTGGCAGATTTTAAACATAGATTGTCTAAACTCTGCTCGTTTTGTGTATGGCCCCATATGGACTTTTTTGGGGTCAAAATGAGCCAGGGAAAGAAACACTATACACAATTTCCAATCAGAGTAAATCAATGTAACCTTGTTACAGCTGATTGCAAGCTATGTGAAACCACAAGTTCTTGAGGGAACGCTACCTGTGGCTAGTCTACCTCACCTATGAAAAAGCGTGCAGAAACCAAGCCTCTGGAGGCTTACGAAAGTATTAAGAAAAGGGTTAAAAGGGAATGTTTTATTATAAACCATCTACACTGTAGTTGCAACTAAGGGCCTCAATCAGATCGTGGTCCCATTGTACCAGGCATTATATAATCACCTAGTTCATTTCAGTCCCTGTCCAATGTATTCATCTATATGTGCATTCTGAATCTGCAACGTCTGGAAAGGAGAAAGGCTGACTCTCAATATCTGGCAAAGGCTTCTGCAACTGAGCTTGAATTGACCTCACTGATCCCAGTGTTCCACCCAGAGGAGGCTTCACTCAGGGACAATGCCGTTGGAATTCCATGTTTTGCAAACCTGACTTTACCTTTTTTAGGCTCTCTCATCAGCACTGTTCCCTCTGAGAGGCACCACAGCCATGCTATTATGCACAACACAGGTGCAGAAAGGCAGAGCTTTTTGAAATCTACTCTCATGGCACCTGAACGTAAGCATTGATGGCTTTTATTTGTAATTGTCAAACAGCTTTTCCAGGTTTTCTGTCTAATGTATTGCACTATAAATTTAGCCTCAGAGAGCTTTCAACGTTTATTAACTCGTATAACTCGTATAACTCGCACTTACCAAATATCCAATAGTTTACTTCTGAGTTTTAAACTGATCTGCTAGCACTTTTAAACTAAGTCATATTTGAATCATCTCAATGTCTTTATCTATGATATATTCACCCCAATTTGCTATGTAATGATAAGTGTAGTAAATCAGTAGGAACCCAGTAAATTCCCTTTTCTAGTAAAAGCCATCGGGGCCAAACTGCATGTGGACCCCGGCCTGGTGCAAAAGGAGGAAGAGACGGCACAGCAGCCTCCAATCCACCCGGTTGCTTTTGGTATTATAATTATGCAGTAGGGCTGCCAACTGTCTAATCACACAAACCCAAACACCCTTGCGCAGCCCCTGCCCCGAGCCCCTTCCCCTGCCCTGCCCCTTCTTGGAGAACCCACCCCGCTCACTCCATCCCCCCTCCCTCCGTCGCTTGCTCTCCCCCACCTCACTCATTTTCACTGGGTTGGGGCAGGGAGTCGGGGCGGGGGGGGGCATGGGGGTGCAGGCTCTGGGCTGAGGCTGAGGGGTTCGGAGTGTGGGAGGGGGCTCCAGGCTGAGCCTGGGACAGGGGGTTGGGGTGTAGGAGGGGGCTCAGGGCTGGGGCAGGGGGTTAAGGGTGCGGGTGCGGGCTGTGGGAGGAGGCTGGAGGCTGGGGATTAGGGTGTGGGAGGGGATGAGTAGTGTGGGCTCAGGGAGGGAGTTTGGGTGCAGGAGGGGGCTCCAGGCTGGAGCAGGGTGTTGGGGCGCAGAAGTGGGTGAAGGGTGGGGGCTCCAGTCAGGCAGCACTTACCTTGGGTGGCTCCAGGTCAGCGGCGCAGCAGGGATAAGGCAGTCTCCGTACCTGCACTGGACCCGCACCACTCCCGTAAGTGGCTGGCATGTCCCTGTGGCCCTGGGTGTGTGTGTGAAGGGGGTTCCGCGCCCCTGCCTGCAGACACTGCCCCCGGAGCTCCCAATGGGAGCTGTGGAGTTGGCACGGGGCCAGGGTAGGCAGAGAGCCTGCCTTAGCCGCACTACACCGCCAGACTTTTAGCACCTAAAATCTCCTGGTTTGGCTTCAGTAGCCTCCGGGAGACAGAGCCTGATTCCAGGAGGTTCCCGGAGAAACCAGGAGGGTTGGCAGTGAGGTTGATACGGAAGTGAAAGACAGATGCTTACAGGTGTTGCGAGAAGGCCAGAATCACCACTGACAATAAAGAGAAAGTTGCCTCTTTACCTCAACATTAACCTGTTTCAAACAGGTCAACACAAATATTTGGGAATCATTAATTTGATTAAATTAGTCTCTTGAGAAACAAAATACCACACATGATCCTGAGTCTCAGCAGCGATGAAAGTCCTGAATACTAAAGGTGGTGAAGTGTTGCAATCATTCAACTTGAATAGATACACATCCTCCTCAAGTCAGAATCATGGTCTTCTCCTATCCTTCACCACCAACAGGGCAAGATTAGCAATATCCCCACCGTGTACGTAACAATTATGCATCAGCAGCCACACTTATTTTCTCCAATTCACAGCCTCAGTTATCCTTGGTGATGCTCCCTCTTCCTTCAAAAGAAATTTGACTTTACAAGGAGACACTAGCCTTCAAATAGTGACTGTCAGCAGGGGGACCCTGCCTTCCCAAACACCTTCCCCAGTGCATCAATGACGCCAGCAAATCACTTCTGCTCTCACCAATAACCATGGTAGATTTAAAATTCTTCAATGAACGGTGACACTTCTCTTGCTGTTAGAAAGTACTGGGGACAATAATCCCTGCAGACCCCTAAACATTTATTCTGCCTCTCTATTTTAGCTAATTTAAGGTGTAGGGAAAAGCTAGGATTCTAGTCTTAGTTTCCCAGTAATACCTTTATGTAAGTTACTTTTCTGAAGGAAAAAAAAAGAAAGAGCCAACAGCTCTTCCAAATGGTTCACAGATAAAATGGCACTGAAATGGCTGCAAAAGTTAAAGTTTTATGCATTTATTAATAAACACATATTAATAAATAATACATGTCTCTTACATAGTTTATGAATAAATTTCAAAGTGCTTTACAGAGGTAAGTATCATTATACCCACTTTACAGATGGGGAAACTGAGACACAGAGCGGTAAGGTGACATGTCCAAGGTCACCCAGGAGGCCAGTAACATACCTGAGAACAGAACCCAGGCTTTCTGGGTCCCTCTTTAGTACTCTACCACTAGGCCACACTGCCTAGTGGCTATAGCACTTTTCATATTCAGAGCACTTTACGGCTTGGGCTAGCTACCGCTAAGAGATGAGCAAGAATAACTAATCCTATTTTACAGGCACAGAGAAATTAAGATGAACATTTTCAAAAAGTCTGCTAAGTTTGGTTGTCCCAAAAGGACTCATCTTGGGACTGATTTTTCAGGTGTATTGACCACCCACAGATCCCACTGACATCAAACAGAATTAGGGGTGCTCAGCCTCTATGTAAATCTGACCCCAAATGCTTAAAATTGGCAGCCTAAAATATAAGATACAACTAAAATCAGTGGCCATTTTTAAAAAAGTTTTCGACAAAGGGACTTATTCAAGGTCACAAAGGAACAGAACTCAGGAGTGACAGTCCTATTCTTCTGTTTGGATATAAGCTTCTCAAACATTTATTTGCATAACACTGTGCTAACCAAGCTAATCCAGAGTTCTTTCTTTAATTGCTTCCTTCTTCCCATTTCTCATCACTTCTTTCTTTTCCCATTCATAAGTCTTCTGCAGACATATCTAGAGTTATTACAGAAAAATCACACAATAATTAATGAATGTGCACAGTAAAACAAAGACAATTTTATGGTAGGATAACCTTTGCGAGGGCTAGAGTTTACTTCATTACCCCTCTCCTAGTACTTAAAATAATTCCTATAGAAAAGCACATATAGACCCAGAATTCAGTCAATGAGGATTTTCAGAAAGGATTGCACAGGGTGAACCTGCCCACAATCAAGTCCAAAAAGAACAGGTGTAATGAACTTAAGAATTAAGTACCAACTTTATAAAATCTTATAGTGATAAAGAAACAATGTTAATTCTTAATTTCTACTATATTACAAGGCTACTTCAGAATCCACATATATTATCTTCACAGTTATACATAAATATAAATAAAACACACAAATTAAATCTAAACAGGTCAGTCTCACAGAAACCCAGTGAGAAGTAACTCAGAGTTCCAAAAGATTAGGGTGAGTTCACCCGAGTTTCAGTCTTTGTTCGTCAACTCTACATAGTCTGCTAAGGCAAAACCTCTGCAATAATACCTTCCCTCCTCTTGATTGCAGAAATCTCCAACTGAAACCCATACAGACTCCTTCTCCTGCTGGACTGTGGAGTGACTCAGTTAGCTAGTCAGCTAACTAATTAACCAACCAATCTGTATTTCAGTATATAAGTGAAGAAAAATTACAAGAAAAATAGAAAACTGAGAATAGCAAAATATCAATAACTCTTTCCCCACCATCACATTTAAATAAGAAAAGAGTTAGTGAATGACACTGGTTTAAAACAATTTAAAACTGTTTGGCTAAAATCAAATAAAGAGAGGTATACAATTAAAATGAAAGAACTTAGTTTTCCCTCAGAATTTCCTCTTTCTATTTCTAACTAACACTGCTAGGGCTTCCCTGTGTTGGAAAGTTAACCATAGCACTAACCTGCGGCTAAATGCTTCCAAGTTAGGGGGAAATAGACTATTTTTTTACTCCTATAGCTGTGCTTCTCTCAACCCACACAGGTCAGGTGTCCCGTTGTAAAACAGCTGACCTGACTACTTGCACCCAGTGGAGTTTATTGTTCCAGCTATAGGGAGTCTACTGAACATGCAGAAAACTACCTAACCCAATTCCAGAAACTTCTGGGCATGGCATGTTAATTGTGCCTAGCAATGGTGACCCAGACACAACTCATTCCGCTTTCCACCTTGGCTCTAGATGTCTTAGAGAGATCTCTCCCTATTTGGCACATGGGTACACTAGCAAGTAGTACAATTGTTAACTACAAATCTGTTTACCCATCTGCTGTGCTGTGAAACATAGTTTCAATGACTTCAATCAGATTTACTTAGATTATGGAGGGCATTTACAAGAGCAGAGTTCAGCCTAAGGTGGATGTTACTTCATATGGAAGAACACAGCTATCAATTATTCATTTGAAGTAAACAGACTTATATGAAACGGCTGTATTAGTGAGATTAAAAAAAGACAGAATAGAAACTGAGACAGAGGAAGAAAGAAAAAGAAAGCAAGCAATAAGCAAGGGCAGAGGAAGAGGGGAAACAATTAAGTGATGAAAGGATAGTCTCCATTACACCAGACATGCAAGCACATTCAATCAATGCACAGAAATGGAACCAGGAACAACCAAATAGGAAACTGAATTCACACACAGAAACTGATTCTCATCTCACATTACTGTAACTCCATTGACTTCAATGGTTGCTCCTGATGTTCAGAAATGAAGCTGGGAGCAGTATCAGACTTGCATTGCTCCTTACAACCCCCTCAGACCATAGGTAAGGAATATAAAGGAAGCTGAAACAAAAACACTTTAAAAAGATCCATCCCTAAATAGGTTTCAGAGTAACAGCCGTGTTAGTCTGTATTCGCAAAAAGAAAAGGAGTACTTGTCGCACCTTAGAGACTAACCAATTTATTTGAGCATAAGCTTTCGTGAGCTACAGCTCACTTCATCGGATGCATACTGCGGAAAGTACAGAAGATCTTTTTATACACACAAACCATGAAAAAATGGGTGTTTACCACTACAAAAGGTTTTCTCTCCCCCCACCCCACTCTCCAGAACCTTTATAAACACAGTGACCAATGATGTGTCAAATACAGTGGTTTGGCAATTGTGCACAGGTACTTTCCAGCAGCATGAAGCACATTCATCTTTTATATCTAATGCTCTATTTACTGATATGAAGCCACATCATTGTGAAAATCCAAATTTAGTACATTCAAGAATATAGAAATGTACTGTACAAAAATGGAATGAAAAGAATAGCACTTGAAATTTACCCTTTTCACGGGAATTTCTGTCAAGTCTATGATTTTGCACCACCAATGTAGATATTACAACAATATGGAGAGTTACAATGATGGACCAAACTACTGTGCTCTAGAATGTCTTCACTTGTGCGGCTCTAGGATACTGATGAAGATTTGAGTAAGGTTGTTTCTGTAATAGTACCATTACATGCCACTGAGAAAAGAAAGACATAGTCATGGACCTTCAATTACTGTCTAGATATCTTAGATACTTATACTGCCCCCATCACGTAATATCTAAGCACCCTCACAATCTTAAATGTATTTTTCCTTGCAACACTATTGCAGGGGAGAGCAGGGCTATTATTCTCATGTTACAATGGGGAACTGAGGCACAGAGAGGCTAAGTGACTTGCCCAAGGTCACACAAGAAGTCTGTGGTGGAGCTTGGAATTGAATCCAGGTCACCAAGTCTTAAGCTAATGCCCTAACCACTGAACCATCCTTTTTCTATTAGAAGAGCTCAGATGTGTTCTCAGCACAACTCCTCACTGCATCTACAGACTCCTCTGCTATTGCTTAAGATTTCCTGAAATCAGCTTGAATAGTTTGGAAAACTGTTCTACATCATTTGCTTCTTGGCCAGATTCCCCTTCAAACAGGGCCCAAAGAACAGGGGAATCAGTGGAGTGGTGTTTATACCAGCTCCTCAGTTGCTTGTGTATTAAACTTGGGCTTCCTCTTGTTGATGTGATGAATTAGAAAGTGACCTTCAAGCTGTTGTTATCCATCCTGGAGGTAAAGCTAATGCCCCAGAGGCTATGGAGACAGAGGCTTCCCCCAAGCAATAACAGCAGGACCCTTAGAAAAAGGAGAGATTAATAATGTGGTTTTCCTGCTTGAAAATTTTTCCGACTTGATTTCTTACCAGGAGACTAAAATGCTATGTATTTCTGTTAGTAAACAGATGAACTACATTTCACTTAGTATATTTTTATCATGGTGGTTGGGCACTTAGTATGCAGTCTGCTTGCTCAGTTCTAACCAAAGCTGTTTGCCATCGAAATCTCACCTCCCTGAAACATTGCTTCAGTATATTAGCTAAATTTCAAAAAAGATATTTTTTGCTCACTCTTCTGGTCTGAGCGTTTCCTCTTACATTTTTAATTCCTCGTATTTACTTCTCAAGCTCCTGCCGATGTAGTTTTTATATCCTTCTCTCTGAGGATCAGCATTGCACGCTCTGTGCAAGAAATACGTTTCTGTAGCTGATCTGTAACTGTTGCTCTGTACATTGGAGCTTCCTTCAATATATAATAGAATGGATGCAAGATCAGCGTAATTTGTGCCTCTCTCAGAGCGGTGCTATTGTTTTTTGATACTCCCAGCCTTCTCCAGAAAATAGATTTAGCATCCTTAAATCGCTCCTGAACTGCTCATGTCTGGTAGTATATAGCATACTATATGAGCCACTGAGCCAGTTTCATAAGAAAATGTTAATAAATCAATGAAGTGGCATGTAAATGATGGAAGATTAACTGCTCACATAACCAATACAATAAATAATCAAGAGAATCCAAATTTAATCACGCTGAGTAACTTTGCTTGTACTAAAAACCCATCCGCTTGCCTACATACATTTGCATATTTTTCTAAGTGTTTCATTTCTCACATAAAGCAGATATCATGAGGTTCAGGGCAAAATACACTTAGGTCTGAAAGGTGCGGTACATCAACTTCAAGACTGGAGATAATATCTATCACATAATTTATTTAAGGTATTAATTTACAATACAAGAGATAAAGTAACTAGATTTTTAATAGAGTGCGGCGCCTTAAAAGTTCAAATTCATTGTGTGACATTTAATCAAATGCTCCAATATTTTCTTCTACGAGTTCAACTATATTGCTCCATTTTTTTCAAAGCAAAATGATAATTAATAGTTGTAAAAATAACCTGAAGATGGAATATGAAACTTTCTATAGGAGTAAAATAAGCAATATTGATGGGAATTTCAGGGTTAATACCATACATGTTGCTGGGGAAAGGAATATGGTTTTGATACAATAAAGTTTGCAGATTCTTTCACATGCCCTATATATAGTGAATACCCAGATCTGGAACAGAAACTATGTGCAACAGCTGTTAAGAGTGTATTGGACCACAAGCCTGTCATAAACATTGCCTCTTAATCTGAAAGTGTCTCCTTTTTCATTTCCTTTAAACCAACCTCTGCATTGCATTTAATCTGAAACAGAATGATTCTCCTAATAGGTGCAACAGTGTTTACAAATTGAAAACCTAGTTATTAAACTAAATCTTGTTTCTACAGACATTTCCATTAACACCATAATATCTTCTAAAAAGGATCACCCCAACATTTGGCACATCCATAGTTTGCTCTGCATTTGTGAAATTGAATCATTAGCAAATTAGCAGTGCACATGCCAAGCAAAGCTAAGGATGAAAAGGGATCCAGCCCTGTTACTCAGTTTCATTTTTGTATCTAAACCGCTAAGGGAACATGTGTAGGCACAGAAAGTGCTTAACATGACAATCAGGGAAATAGGATGTTAAAATGTTTTCATAGTTAGAAATAAGGAAGCACACCATTTTCATGTCCTCTTCTATCCACATGGTAGATTTTCACAAACGTTGCTACCAATTTTCAAAGGTGTTTAGAGGTATTGGAGGTCTAATTTGAGACTCCTTAAAAGGAAATTTATTTTCAGACAGTGAGTGCTCAGAATTTCTTAATATGAAGACCCTATAAGATGTCTCAACTTAGGCAACCAAAAATTCACTTCTGAAAATGTAGGCTATTACTAGAAAGGAGACATGATAAAAGAATGTAATATAATGATCTAGAGAAAGTAGCTCACAAACTTCTATTCTTCCTGTCTCCTAACAAAAGAACAAGAGGACATTCAATGAAAATAAAAGATGAGAAATTTAAACTGTTGAAAGGAAATATAATTTTCACACAAACTGTGATTAAACTCCGGAATTCACTGCCACATCAAGTTGCTGAGGCCAGGAATTTAGCAAGATTTAAAAAGAGATTGGACATTTATATGTATATCAAGAATAGGCAGAGTTACCATAATTAATTATAACAAACAAATTTGTGGAAGAGATATTAAACCTCATGATTAAAGGCTTCAGAGGGGTAGCCGTGTTAGTCTGTATCAGCAAAAACAATGAGGAGTCCTTGTGGCACCTTAGAGACTAACAAATTTATTTAGGCATAAGGTTTCATGGGCTATAATCCACTTCATCAGATGCATGGAGTGAAAAATACTATAGGCAGATATAAATATACAGCACATGAAAAGATGGGAGTTGCCTTACCAAGTGGGGGGTCAATGCTAACGAGGACAATTCAATCAGGGTGGATGTGGCCCATTCCCAACAGTTAACAAGAAAGAGTGAATATCAACAGAGGGAAGATTACTTTTTGTAGTGCTAATGAGGCCAATCCATGCAGGGTGGAAGTGGCCCATTTCCAACAATTATGTTTATGTTATGTTTAAAGGCGTAAGACTTATCTCTAGCTATTTGAGATTAGGAGGAGACATAAATGTGGAGGCTAGATTACTCCACATCTGTCTTCTTCCTACACATTCATCGGAAGTGTCTGGTTTTGGCCCCTGTTGGAAACAGGACACTGGACTAGACACTCAATCTGATCCAGTATGACAATCTCTGTGATCCTAAATTTTTACGTATCTTCCACAGATTTTTGTTTGAATCAAATAGAATGCTAAATCTTCTTGTTAGCCACATAAAGAATCCATACACAGAATATTCAGACCCTGCTCAGAAGAGCTTCATGTTACCCTGAATGGCTTCCCAAATCAGTTATACAGAAAGAACAACATTTGAACAGAGAACCAGTGTACTTATCTGACCACACAGAAGCTCTGTCTTTCTAAAGGTTAACACACAGGTTCCACAACAGGAATGAAATTCCATATCTTAAGGACTTAAGTTGTAATCAAGTGGTGCATAGGGTTTTGTGCAGGCTTCCCTGAACCCTGAGTGACTTTCACCCCTCATTAAAGAAAAATAATCAGTTAATAATAAGTCACATTTTATTTGATGAGTACAACCATGTGCTTGGTGCTATAAAGAACAGTAAATAAGACACAGTCCTGACCTTTGCATGGTGTGAGAAATAATAAAATGACATTCTAACTAATCACAGATTATTTTTAAAATGTTGGTCTTTATTTTCTTTCCCTTTTGAATCCAGATGAAAATATAGAAATGGAAAGACTCATTAGAACTTACTACTCCATAAGCATTATGTACTGAATTTATTTTACTCACCATAAAGGAAATAGTCACTATGAGTGGTTTATTATCACACTTGCTGATAATACTCCCATTTTGAAGTTGTGTCCAAAAATAAAGTTAAAGTCAGTTTTATATTTTTGACTTCAGGGATATATCTTGATATTGTGATAGATGTTCAGTAAACCAAATGCTTGTTTTGTTATATCCCAGTCTCTCTTTCATACAAAGGACAGAAAAATTGATCCAAATTTCCCCAGAAGGAGTTACCTAGATAGGAACATATGCTGATTGCAGTATATTACTTGAAATGAGAATGGTCTTGATTTATTTTTAAAGTAAATCATAATCATAATAATAATAATAAGAGAAGCCGATTGAAAAATGTTTGATTCTTGAAAGAAAACAAGAAGGTTTCGTTGGCACCAGATATTTTTAATTAATTCCATCAACCCCCAAACTTCCCCTTTTGTTGACAAAAAATGCACTGCTAAAGTATGTTGCCATTTTGCAATGACTCTGGAAGGAATGAAGACTAACAGTTTACGTTCATAGGGAGAGAAGAAATGTTGAAGGAGACTAGTGGGAGTTTCGTTCATCTGAGGAGAGCAGAATATTGCAGTGCCTGGTGGTTTCACCCTACATGCCCAGAATGCTGGGGTTACCAGTTCCTCCTCTATACTATGGAAATGGCAACACGGTTTAACTCTTCCATTAATATTGCACATAGGGAGTGAAATTCACCCCAGTGCACGGGGCTAACAGAGGCCAATGCACTGAGAACAGTGGGGCAGATTCTCCACTCTGCTTCAGTGTAGTGCAGAGTGAGTAGTACAGGGAGCCAATTGTGTCTTTATAATCCTCAACCACCTAACCTCGAGACAAATTAGAACTGTGCCGGAGCAAGGCAGAATTAGCAATAGGGGAGCTCCCCTCCACCACAGTTGATCTCTGTGCCACTAAAACTCGACCACAGAACAATGTCAGCATACACTCCAGATACACTCAGGATAGGGGGAGAAGCCAGGATTTATGCCACAGAAAGTGTTCTTAGTGGATTTGGGAATCTAACCCAGTAGATGGGAGTTAACAGCCACTTGTAGATTGTAGAGTAGAATTTTGCCCATGGTTTGGAGACACATGTAAAATGCATTTTAAGGTTTTTCTTTCCTTGACACACAGAACAATAGAAACACACAGATATTCATTTTTTTCTTGTAGCAGGCTGTCTGACAAGTTGGGTTGGCTAATCCATACTGTGTAATTTCTTAGATGACACAGAGCCTTAAACATGTCCCTCAAAAACAAGAAATAAGAAAAAAACACTTCACATATCATGGCGTTACTCTGAATGCTGAAGATTACAATTATATTTTTATATTAATCTTACTATTGCAATTTGATTGTTGTGATCTGCTCTATCAAAACGCAAAAGACAGTATACATCTTTTAAATAGAATGCTACAACACTGCAAAGAACTGACATTTCTAAGTACTATAGAAACTTCCAAACATCTAAAATAATTCATTAAAATGAGATAGCTTTCTGCTGTAACCTACTTGGCATGGAATATCACACTGAGTAAAACCAGATTCTGCATTTTTTTTATTCCCTTGTGTTGTCTTTTTCCATTCACAATTACCTGTAATGTTTTGATGTCTTCATAAGAAAACTGCACAGTGGGAACCCCAAGATGGTTGATGAAATAATCAGAATCGCCCTGCATCTGCACAGAACTCACATTGGATCCTGGGCACTTCATTTTCCCCAGACAGGTAAGGCTCTGACTCTGAAAAAAACAAATCAAGAGTTCCAGTTATTTAATTATTTGCAACTGACCTGTAATGACTCAAGATGATATCTGATATTTATGCAGCATTTTCAGCTTGAAGGACCCCAAAGCAATTTAAAAACACAGGCCAGATCTTCCGCTGATGCAAATCAGCATGCATCAATTCACATCAGCTTCAAATCTGGCTACATAAATAGACAGAAATAATTTCATCCACCATTTAAAGGCAGCAACCTCTGTGGTGGAATGTTTAAGTGTACACAGCCACATGGCTGATTATTTCAGAGTAGAAGTGAAGGTGAATATCATATTCAAATGAAAGAGTGGTGGGGGAATTTAGGTAGGCAGATGCAATTACCCAAATTGGCCATGATTTGGGGAATTAGCATCCTATTCTTACAAAGAATGCCATCTGATGAAGTGAGCTGTAGCTCACGAAAGCTTATGCTCAAATAAATTTGTTAGTCTCTAAGGTGCCACACGTCCTCCTTTTCTTATAGCACAGATGGTGAGCTTTAGAGTTGCAAAGAGTTCTTTCAGAATTAGTTCCATAGGTTATAGTCCAATGTCCAATATCAGGGTGAGCGAGTTTGGAGTTGGGGGACCTCAGTCTTGTGACTCAAACTTCCCCTGAAACCTTAGCAGATCTGAGATACAGGATCAGGGCCCAAGACTTCTTTTTATAGTTTCCTGGCAGCCTCTTGACAGTAGGTGAATAATAGGTAAAACACCGTGGCTTTGAAGTAGACCTATTTCCTAAGCCTCATCGATAATTAGCTACATGGATTAGCATAAGGCAACTACCTATCTACTGCCATTCACAGATAGTTTATTACATACTTCAAAGAGAAATGAAGACAATGATATTACCACATTCCCAGTTCATCTAAATATTAATATTCCCTTTTGATCTTTGAATCAATAGAACACAGTGACAGACAGGAACCCTCTGGTTACATCGTTAACCTCTAACAAGATATAGGTAAACATAGACTACAATCACTATCTTCTTCCAATTCTTTAACAATACAAGTCTACAGTTCAAAGCTGTAGTCTATCTAACATGACTATGTTAGCTATTTATAAGAAATAGCCTTAATTACAATTTACATACTTTCCTAATATGTCTTTAAAAGGTAGAATTTGGGTCATTTAGCCTGCAAGTTGCTTAACCCTTTCACAGCTCCCTAACATCAGAGCGCTGCAGCAGATATCTGGTCATCTCACTTGAAATGTTCCATGAAATGCTGGCATTTTAAAAGACTGTGCTATAGTGGCTCACAGACAAGGGGTTAAGGAGTGAAATGCAATGAAAAGGCTGAAACTAAGTATAAATTTACTGTGCTATTGGTTTAAAAAAATTGGTGCAATAATATCTTCATAATCCTTGTGCAACAGGAGTAGAAGTGTGAGCAACAAGAGTGATGTAGTGGTGGGAGTCTGCTATAGACCACTGGACCAGGGGGATGAGGTGGATGAGGCTTTCTACCAGCAACTCGCAGAAGCTACTAGATCGCACGCCCTGGTTCTCATGGGTGACTTTAATCTTCCTGATATCTGCTAGGAGAGCACTACAGTGGTGCATAGACAATCCAGGAAGTTTTTGGATAATGTAGGGGACAATTTCCTGGTGCAAGTGCTAGAGGAACCAACTGGGGGGGGGGGGAGGCTTTTCTTGACCTGCTGCTCACAAACCGGGAAGAATTAGTGGGGGAAGCAAAAGTGGATGGGAATCTGGGAGGCAGTGATCATGAGTTGGTTGAGTTCAGGATCCTGACACAGGGAAGAAAGGTAAGCAGCAGAATACGGACCCTGGACTTCAAGAAAGCAGACTTCGACTCCCTCAGGGAACTGATGGACAGGATCCCCTGGGGGACTAACATGAAGGGGAAAGGAGTCCAGGAGAGCTGGCTGTATTTCAAGGAATCCCTATTGAGGTTACAGGGAGAACCATCCCGATGTGTCGAAAGCATAGTAAATATGGCAGGCGACCAGCTTGGCTTAACGGTGAAATCCTTGTGGATCTTAAACATAAAAAAGAAGCTTACAAGAAGTGGAAGATAGGACAACTGACCAGAGAAGAGTATAATATTATTGCTTGGGCATGTAGGAATGAAATCAGGAAGGCCAAATCACACCTGGAGTTGCAGCTAGCAAGAGATATTAAGAGTAACAAGAAGGGTTTCTTCAGGTATGTTGGCAACAAGAAGAAAGCCAAGGAAAGTGTGGGCCCCTTACTGAATGAGGGAGGCAACCTAGTGACAGAGGATGTGGAAAAAGCTAATGTACTCAATGCTTTTTTTGCCTCTGTCTTCACGAACAAGGTCAGCTCCCAGACTGCTGCGCTGGGCATCACAGCATGGGGAGTAGGTGGCCAGCCCTCTGTGGAGAAAGAGGTGGTTAGGGACTGTTTAGAAAAGCTGGACGTGCACAAGTCTATGGGGCCAGACGCATTGCATCCGAGAGTGCTAAAGGAATTGGCGGCTGTGATTGCAGAGCCATTGGCCATTATCTTTAAAACTCGTGGCGAACGGGGAAGTCACGGATGACTGGAAAAAGGCTAATGTACCAATCTTTAAAAAAGGGAAGGAGGAGGATCCTGGGAACTACAGGCCAGACAGCCTCACCTCAGTCCCCGAAAAAATCATGGAGCAGGTCCTCAAGTAATCAATCTCGAAGCACTTACACGAGAGGAAAGTGATCAGGAACAGTCAGCATGGATTCACCAAGGGCAAATCATGCCTGACTAATCTAATCACCTTCTGTGATGAGATTACTGGTTCTGTGGGTGAAGGGAAAGCAGTGGATGTATTGTTTCTTGACTTTAGCAAAGCTTTTGACACGGTCTCCCACAGTATTCTTGTCAGCAAGTTAAAGAAGTATGGGCTGGATGAATGCACTATAAGGTGGGTTGAAAGTTGGCTAGATTGTCGGGCTCAACGGGTAGTGATCAATGGCTCCATGTCTAGTTGGCAGCCGTTATCAAGTGGAGTGCCCCAAGGGTTGGTCCTGGGGCCGGTTTTCTTCAATATCTTCATAAATGATCTGGAGGATGGTGTGGATTGCACTCTCAGCAAATTTGTGGATGATACTAAACTAGGAGGAGTGGTAGATACACTGGAGGGCAGGGACAGGATACAGAGGGACCTAGACAAATTGGAGGATTGGGCCAAAAGAAATCTGATGAGGTTCAACAAGGATAAGTGCAGGGTCCTGCACTTAGGATGGAAGAACCCAATGCACCATTACAGACTAGGGCCCGAATGGCTAGGCAGCAGTTCTGTGGAAAAGGACCTAGGGGTGACAGTGGACGAGAAGCTGGATATGAGTCAGCAGTGTGCCCTTGTTGCCAAGAAAGCCAATGGCATTTTGGGTTGTATAAGTAGGGGCATAGCCAGCAGATCGAGGGATGTGATCGTTCCCCTCTATTCGACATTGGTGAGGCCTCATCTGGAGTACTGTGTCCAGTTTTCGCCCCACCCTACAAGAAGGATGTGGATAAATTGGAGAGAGTCCAGCGAAGGGCAATAAAAATGATTAGGGGTCTGGAACACATGACTTAGGAGGAGAGGCTGAGGAAACTGGGATTGTTTAGTCTGCAGAAGAGAAGAATGAGGGGGGATTTGATAGCTGCTTTCAACTACCTGAAAGGGGGTTCCAGACAGGATGGCTCTAGACTATTCTCAGTGGTAGAAGAGGACAGGACAAGGAGTAATGGTCTCAAGTTGCAGTGGGGGAGGTTTAGGTTGGATATTAGGAAAAACTTTTTCACTAGAAGGGTGGTGAAACACTGGAATGCGTTACCTAGGGAGGCGGTAGATTCTCCTTCCTTAGAAGTTTTTAAGGTCAGGCTTGACAAAGCCCTGGCTGGGATGATTTAATTGGGGACTGGTCCTGCTTTGACCAGGGGGTTGGACTAGATGACCTCCTGAGGTCCCTTCCAACCCTGATATTCTATGATTCTATGATACTTCATGGCAAAATCTTAGCAAGGAAAGTGCAGTAAATGCAAGCTGAAAGCTAGAAAATAAACCCAAGACTGAGTACTAGCATCACATACTAATGTAGCTTTCAAATGCATTAGGTAATTAAGCACCTTATAAAGAGGCATAAAGCCTTTCAATACCTATTATAGAAAATAAGCTGCCTAGGTTTTCTTAAGAATAGTAAGAGGTTAAAGAGTAACAGCCGTGTTAGTCTGTATTCGCAAAAAGAAAAGGAGGACTTGTGGCACCTTAGAGACTAACCAATTTATTTGAGCATAAGCTTTCGTGAGCTACAGCTCACTTCATCGGAAAAGCTTATGCTCACGAAAGCTTATGCTCAAATAAATTGGTTAGTCTCTAAGGTGCCACAAGTCCTCCTTTTCTTTTTAAGAGGTTAAAGTAGTCCACAATGCTTGGATGACAGTCTATATAGTATATTACAACTCCTTAGTGCCCTCCTTGTAATTGAATAGCCTGTTTCAAAAGCACTTTGTTCATCCTTTAACATTTAAAAAAATAAATTCATGAGACTAGTCAATTACAAAGAGCCAGGTCCCAATATTCTTTCTTCCTCATATAAAATAGCACATGTAGGACACCACAAGCAGAGTCATCTCTGTCAGTCAGATTGTGCTGGAGGAAGGCATAATTCAACATAAATAAGATCACTGGAATCCGGCCCAAAATTTATTTAAAGTACTTTGAGGTGATATTCCAACCCGGACTCCAACTACCAATTATTTTGTGGTTTTGCACTCCCATTTTCCTTTATTCTTGATTATTTGTTTCTCTCCTGCTGTTGTGTGAAGACCCATCCAAGCATCAAGGGAACCTGGCTGACTAACTAGCCAGGAGAAAAAATGGATCTGTCTCTAAACAAAGGGCTAGCTTCTCAGCTAATGTAAATTAGTGTAGCTCCACTGACATAAATTCTTGCTCTTTAAAGTACAGAAAAAACAAACAAAAACAGGTATAAAAATTAAAAATTAATCGTATGTGCTCCTTGTAATCATAATTGTTAAAACATTTCAGATAGAAGTTTGATTTTTTAAGTTGATTGGGTCCTTTCATTCCTGGTGTCTCACTAAACCTCCCACCCATTCTTTAAATAGTAGTTTTCAAACACATTAGGCAGACATTTAACAACTTCACAATGTGTGACTGTTTAAAGAAGTGAAAAATCCACCCACTCAGTACTGTTATGAAACCAGCCAGATCCTGTACTCTATGTACTGGGAAAGGTTGTTTACAGATTAATATGTTTAGCGCTCTTATGTGATCGAAAGGAAAGAAAAGAAAACCTTCACTTTTCAAAAATGTTGGAATCTTGTCTAGAAAGAGCGGGATAATAGAGAGTACCTTTCATTGTCCTTCCTTACGAGCCTGATTCTGTAACTCTCACTTATGCCAAGCAGTACTTACTGACATAAATAGTCCAATTGAATTCAATGGCTTTATTTGATAAAACTGAAGTCACATTAGAAGCAGCAGAAACTTGTCAGAATACTCAGGTCAATAAAGAGATGTTTAAAAATAACTAACTATATGTGACTTTCATACTTTAACATACATGATCCACATCAAAAATGCAATACAACTTACGTGTCCACATACAAATACATGTACATAATATTAAACACACACACCCGTTTAAGAGTTTCTGTTTGTGGAAACGATGCAGCAAACACAACTGCTTAGTCAAAGGCAAATCATGTAGTGAAAATGTGTACACTATAGGTTAAAATAGATGAGTTAAGTCCAAAATAACTTTTTTTATATATCTTTAACTATGAGCTAGACATTTTCAGGGGTTGCCTAAGAAATACCAGTCTAGTAGCATATTTTTTAGCTTGTGAAATTAGTGGTCTTCCGTAACTCCATCGCCCTCTGTCCCCACAGCAGAGAAACACACATCTAATGTACAATACTAGTACATGAAAAGAAAAGGAGTACTTGTGACACCTTAGAGACTAACAAATTTATTTGAGCATAAGCTTTTGTGCGCTACAGCTCACTTCATCGGATGCATTCAGTGGAAAATACAGTGGGGAGATTTATACACACAGAGAACATGAAACAATGGGTGTTACCATACACACTGTAAGGAGAGTGATCAGGTAAGATGAGCTATTACCAGCAGGAGAGCCGGGGGGGAAAAAACCTTTTGTCATGATAACCAAGGTGGGCCATTTCCAGCAGCTGACAAGAACGTCTGAGGAACAGCGCGGGGGGGGGGGGGAGGGCAGGAAATAGTTTTACTTTGTTAGTCTCTAAGGTGCCACAAGTACTCCTTTTCTTTCTCTTTACAGTGTATTCTCCCCACTGTATTTTCCACTGAATGTATCCGATGAAGTGAGCTGTAGCTCACGAAAGCTTATGCTCAAATAAATTTGTTAGTCTCTAAGATGCCACAAGTACTCCTTTTCTTTTTGCGGATACAGACTAACACGGCTGTTACTCTGAATACTAGTACTTGGTTTCAATGTTGAGTACCTTTTTGTTTCCTACATGACAATGTTACAGAGACACCTTCCCTCTGTATGTTGTATTGGAGTAATCTGACTACTATCAGGATTATGCAAACTGGTAAATAAGGTCTGGCAATGTTGTATAAAATGAGATTTTCACAATAAACCATTAACATTTGCAGATTTACCTGTATCTCTATGTAAAAATGGATCTTACCGCTAGTGAAAATTCAGTGTTTGAGTTTTTGAACATCTATAGTGTTTCACGAAAATTTCCAGCATTTTGCTAAGCCAGGACATTTTTGTGAAATCAGAATAAAGTGTGAAAACCTCAAATGCAGATATTTATTAATTTAATTGATAATATTTCAGAAAGCCCTAATTGTCATTCATTAAATTTTACGTGCTAATATAAATCTATTTTTCCTCCCTCTACCCTGATTTTCAAAGCTCCAAGCATCTGTAATAGAACCTGTGGGTGCTCAATACCTCTGAAAAGAAAGATTGTGTTATAGGACACCAGGCACCCAAAATGAAAGGGTATTGTGCCTAAGTATTACAACATACACACCGATATTTTCCACTGATCTGAGATTTTGCAATACTTAGACACAATATGTTGGTTAACATCTCAGTACCAGTATGTGCTTTGCCATCGAAGGATACCACATTAAAAAATTCCATTAATTTCCAACTGCAGGAGGAGACAGCATGAATTGTTAGCATTAATTCATTTGCTAGTGCATTTACCTTGCTTTTCAAACCATGTTTTCTGCTAGTTTTTGCTGTTCAGCTTCCTCAAGTTGTAATACTGCCAGATTTTACCATGCACACCATATGAAATCTATTTGCTATATGGTGCAAATGAAATTTTAAAGGGTACAGTCTGAGGAAAAACCTTTGTGTGATGGGGTATTCACCCCACACCTGCACAGATTGGGTTAAGGTGGCAAGAGAGGCCAATTAAACTATAGGCTGTACCCGATGGAAAGCCAGGAAGTCCGAAGGCCTAACTGCTGATGAAGTGGAGCTGGGGAAGGAGCAAAGCTGGGCACTGTTTATAAAGAGAGGAAGTTGGCAGTAGATTGGGGGAGATGGGCCTGCAGGGAGGGAAGCCTGCAGTCACAAGAGGGAAAGGTGGAGCCTGAGAAAGGCAGGGTAGGATACAGTCCAGGGATGGAGCAGGAAGGGTATGAGAGGGATGAACCTGAACAGCTGGTTTGAGCATCCCTAGATTGGAACCCAGTGTAGAGGGCATGCTTGGTTTCCCCTACCAGCCACTATGGGAGTAGCGAAGTCAGCACAGTAGAGATGGAGACTGCCTGAGATTTTGAAGAAGGAGACTCTGAGAATACCTCAGAAGGAGAAGATAATGGTGACTTGGCCAGAGGGATAAGCCATAAAGGAGAAGCACTGAAGCTCCAGACCAGTGAGAGAGGAGCCACAGAGCGAGTGACTGAGGTAAGGGGCTGAGCGACTGCTGGAGGGGATGCTGATGGTGGTGAGCTGATTACCCAGATGAGCCACAAGGAGGCACCACCGAGCGGTGAGTAGCAGACCCTGTGATAGTCTGTTATTGGATTTCTGGGCATTTCATCTACATTAGATATTATGGATTGTATTTCCCTTTTTAGCTTATGCAAATGACCTGGTCAGTTTCAGATTTACTCTGTTAACATGATTAAAATGCAAGGGAAGCCATGTTATCTCAAACTGAAGAACTGTGTCAATAATCTATTTTTTCCTCTATGCATATCAGCAGGGTCACTCTAGATTCTGAGGTTGATCATTCATTACATTTTTAGATATTTTTACTGTAATTTTTCACATATAGATTTTGACGATGTCCAAAATCAGAGCTAACTCAAAATAAGTAACTGAAGCACTGATCCAAAGGCCACGGAAGTCAATGGGAGTCAACTGGATCAGGCCCTACGATGGCTTAGTGCCTCCTATAAGACCTCTCAGGAACGGCTACAGACTGATTAGACCCTTGCGAGGCAGTAATGGGCAAGTCACATGTTTGACAGGACAGAAGATGTCATGGGAAAGTTAAAAAGGAAGACAATGTTTCACAAGAAGAAGATACAGACCTTCAGAAACTTTCAATCTGATACACGAGAAGTGAACAGGTTTTCTGGTCAGCCTGACTGTCACGATCAAGTTATATAATATCTATCATTGTGACATCTCTCATCCGTGCCCCAAAACCTACTCGTTTAGCATCAGCAGTGTAAACAAAGATCTTTTTAGTCATCCCACAAGGGAAGGCTGCTTTAAAAGTGCAATCAAGGTTCCACAGAAGCAACAGGTGGTACCCAACAGATGGACTGCATCTGCATATCCCTTGGCTGCATCACTGCGGCCCTTAGCTCACCTGCTATGCCCCCTTCCTGGCCAACACTCCCCACTCTGGGGGCAAGGCTTGCCAGCTGCAGGACCCCCAGTGGAAGAGGGGTTTCAAGCTCCTTGTGAACTTCTGACTCTCATTTAGATCAATGGATCAAATCGAGAGTTCCTTACTCAGTCCTTACACAGACATGGTAAATGAGACCTGAATTTTTAAAAAAAGCTGAATTAAAGACTCAGGGCTGGCCCACTGAAAGTTGCAGATGCACTTCAAGATTTTGCCTTATCTGCTTAATACAATTGGGTCTCTCTGAAAGACTTGTTCCTTAAAAAAATTCCTCATTGCTCTATATAGAACAACGTAAGGGAAGACTTTTTATTTTGACAGTCTAATAGACTGATGTTTTGTTACTATTTCAGAGTGAATGCTCACTGACTATAACATAATATTTCATGCTTTTCGCAACACCACATAATAAATTTGGGCATGTCTACATGGGGACAATCAAAAGTTAATCTGAATTAACTACAGGTGTAAATTTAAAGTGGTTAAATTAAACCTCAATAATCCCCTACATGGATGCTTTTATTCAGAATTAAAGTAGTCTTAATTTCGTTTCGATTAATTTATTTTCTGCTTAGAAAACAGCCACTTTTTAATCCTATTCAACAGGATTCTTAAAATGAAAAGCTTCAAGACAAGAGGATATCACAATACAAATACATGCGTTCACTTCAAACTATATCATTTCACTCAGTTCATCACTCTGCAAGTACTGAATCAAAGAACCACTTCTCACTGTGAATGAATTGTGAAATGCAATGGAAAAGAATATTGGCATTTCTGAGTTGACTGCTGGTGATCTGTCTGAAAAAGTGAGAGCATTGTGACACTCTAGCAATATGGAATAAATAAAAGCAAGAAAAAGGTTGGTTATTATTAATTATTTTTATTGCAGTATTAGATAGTGGCACTGACAGAGGATGGCTGGATTGCACTCTGCTAGGCACAGTAAACAGTTGCTACCCCAGAGAGCTCTCATTCAAGCTTATGATAAGACACAACAGGTGGATGAAGCAAGCAAACTAGAAGGGGAGAATGAAGTAATATTAAGTTATTGTACACTAGTATTCAAATTATGGGGCAGTATATATGTGTACTTATGACAGTGCATTTTGATACAATATTCTTTAAAACAACATATAAATAAGAATGTGGCACACGCACAATGCTTAGGGTTTGTCTACATGGAGAGTGAGTGTGTAGCAAGCTAGGATGAGTGTGTGTAGAGTGTATCACAATCTGGAGTCAGAAGGCCTGTGTTCAACTTAAACTTCATTCATCTTCACACTTTATGAATGAGACGTGGTGGCAGCGTTTGAGCTGTGCGTTCTCTGCAGTGCAGCAGCTGGAGTCATGGAACTTGGTTTGAAGCCCTGGATTTTGCAGATGCAAACTTAGCCTAGTAATGGACCGGGTGGAAGGAAGAGATCAAGCGGCGCACAGACCTGGCCATGCAGGGGGATGACAACAGCAGGAAAGTAAATCTGTTATTTTACCTTATTGGAGAACAAGGCAGAGCAGTCTACAGCACTGTGAAGATCACCACTGCCTCAAGCCTCAGCACAGCAGCCCTATTGCTCCCCAAAACAGACTCAAACGGATATAGGTTTTTCACTAGGGAAAAAAATCTGAAGAGGAGGAGATAGAGCCCTATGTTACAGTCTTACACACACTGGCAGCTACATGCAATTTTGGGGACTTGTGAGGATCCTGCCACTAGAGAGACACCAGGAGTGGACTAAAGGAGTTGTGAGGGGTGCAGTGACACCCAGATATGAGATGACTACACAAGCGGGACGAGTGATCTGAACAGAGGTGAAAGTAAGCTGGTACGCCCCGGTACAGTGTACCAGCAAGAGCCGGTGTGCCATACTGGGGGTGGATCGGCTTCCCCAGGTGCAATTTAAAGAGCCTGCGGCTCCCAGCAGCGGCTGGAGCCCCCGGCCCTTTACATTGCTGCCAGAGCCCCGCTGCCGGAGCCCTGGGGTAGCGGCAGCAGGGCTGGGGCGGAGATTTAAAGGGCCCGGGGCAGTACTGGCGGCCGAGCCCTGGACCTTTTAAATCATCCCTGGAGCCCCATCGCCAGGGCTCTGACAGGGTCCAGGGATGATTTAAAGGGCCCGGGGTGGTAGTGGCGGCTGGAGCCCTGTCCCTGGAGCCCTGCTGCTGGAGCCCTGGGGAAATGGTCCTCTGGCCCTCCAGCCCCGCCCCTTCCGCCAGAGGCCCCACCCCTTCCGGGGGCCAGAGCCGGCCCCAGCCCAGCCCCGTACCGGTAAGTCCCTAGACTTACTTTCACCCCTGGATCTGAAGCAACAGGTGCTTAAGAGCCAGCAGACAACATCCAGACCCATCCTACAGAGTAGGGATGTAAAATGTTAACCGGTAAACATTAGTCTTACCGGTTAACCCACCTTAACTTTAACCCCTGGGCCAGCCAGCTGGCTGGCCCCAGCTGCACCAGCCCCAGCCGGAATGGCCTCAGCCCCAGCCGCTCCAGCCGGAGTGGCCCCAGCCGCTCCAGCCAGCCTTTAATTGGTTAACCATTTAAACAAAATATTTTTAATCATTTAAACAGTTAACATTTTAAATGGTATTTACATCCCTACTGCAGACATACTGAGATTATCACAGAACATAGAGACAGAGAACCATCCAGTGGCCAATCCCACATAGGGAAGAGTCTAGAAACACATTTTACTCAACTTGAAGACAGGTGAATAGGATACAGAAATAGGTCACTCTCTGTGTGATTGCCTGTTGAGGAAACCAACTATCTCAGACTACGTAACTGAGTTTGTGGTAAAGAATAGACTTCAAACTGGCTACGTGCTAGCAAATTCTGGCCACAGGGATAGAGGTTGGGATCTCGGTGTCAATTATTTGTTGTTAATGTTTTATATTAAAAGGTTTGTAAAATAGAGAAATGTATCATGATCAGTGGAACTGGAGTCAAAGGACCCAGGTTCCCTGGAGAGTCTGTTATTGAGGGAGCAGGGAATGCAGAGCGTTAGGCTGGAAGCAACTCCACCACACGGACAGAGCAATTCACAGGGTTAGATAAAGTTCCACTTGTTCAACAGCTGCATTCAGCTTCACACTTGGTGGATGCACAGAGCCTCATATTTTCTCAAATGCAAAATAACACAAAAGGAAACGAAAAGGAAAGATTAAAATGACATAAATCAAAAAACTCACCCTGCAGAAGTGGCTCCTGCAACTCCTCTCAGGGATGGGACCAGCTCCCCACCCTGGATGTTGTGACCTGGCCACCTGCAGCACCACTCATTCAACTTTGGCCCAACTGCCCCTCCACCATCATGACAAAAGGACAGTTGACCCAAACTGGAGTGGTGTTGTGACCCTGTGCACCAGGGCTCGAGACATTGTGACCCTGTGCACCAGGGCTCGAGTCAGGCCCAGCCTTGTGGGACAAGAGCCACCGCTATGGGTGAGTCCAGGGTGGGCTTGCTCTACACTGCCTATTGGAGGTAAGTTCTCAGACTCTTGTTCCCTTTCACACACACGGCACAAAATCCAGGAAACACCTATGCACATGTTTAGCTTCAAGCATGTGAAGAGTTCTAGTGACTTCAGTGGAACTATGAAAGTGCATGAACACAGAGACTAAAGACTTTAAGTTGAGACCTACAAGTTCTGCTAAAACTATGACGGCAAAGCAAAATTGGTTTCCCTTTAGCTTTTCTTAGTTTCATTACACGGTAGAGTCACTTTCTGCTGATGCACTTCCTCACATTTTTAATTCTATGGAGAAAACGTATTTGGCCAACTAATAGAGAAAAAATAGATTATTATTAAAATATCTTCATTTTCCATTACTGTCCTTGCACATGATATTTTTGTTAATATAGACCATGGTCCTACCGGCATTTAGGCATGTGTTTATCTTTATTCACTTGATTAATCACAATGAAATCACTGGGATTGTTCATGTGAGTAAAGTTATGCATGTGCATAAAGGTCCAATTCTGCACCATTCAAATCATTGGGAGTTTTGCCATTGAACTGAAAGAGCATAGGATCAAACTCCAAATATTTGATGGTCCGGGGTCTAATACTATCTACCTATTCTCTTTCTTTACCTTTTATATACCTATGGCAACATTCCAAAAAATTTTGTTTGCATGAACAATCCTTACTCATAGGAGTTATCCAATTAAAATAAAATCTGGAAGGACTACATTTTTTTTTTTTACACTCAGTGCTTACTTGTACACAAGAGAACACCTGTAAGTACTATTCTTCTAAGAGCTAGCAGGACTGGGCCCTTTCATTTTATCCTATATCTTCAGAAATAAGCCCCAACCCTGTTTTTTGCTCAAGTGGAACAAAGATGAAGTAATAATTCTATGAGCCAGCAAAAAAACCCATGAAATAGGGATGCAATCTATTTAGTTACTTGATAATGTAATTAAATAATAAGGAGAAGGTTTGATGTTTTAAAATAAGGATAAAAGGATAATATAAGGATAAAATATCATTATCGTTCATGGTCCAAGAACAATATGTTTGTGACACCAATGTACAAGATCAATAGTTCTAGATACAGTAACTGCTTGGTTCAAGTTTTAGTTTACTAACAAGCACCAGAATGTAAAACACGCTTTAATATATGAACCGATGAGGCCAATTAACACTATAAGAATAAGTTCACCAATAAATACTTAACACTAATATATAGGGGGAATGTTTTACATGCACCACACTGCTTTTCCCAGTTTATCTTCATCATGAAGCCGATTCCAAACTATCAGTATTCTTTAAGCCAATGGTTCCCAAAATGCAAGGACTATTCTATTTTAAAAGAGAATCATTTTTTGCAATAAAGAACATCTTATCCATGAAGACAAATTTGCAAACAAATCCTAATCAGTGGGAAAGACATATATAATAACTGCCCACTATACACAGCACATCACACTTACCACCCAGACAGGAATAGTGAGGAAGGGCATAAGGGTTGCCATCATTTGCATTTTTTCTTGGAACAATCCTACTTATATTGCTTGGGTGGGGGAAGGCTTTGAGGGGCCACAAAATCAGGGAACTATTGAAAAAAAAGGCCAGCAGACAAAAAAGTGTGGGGGTGGAGCGGTCACAATAGGATAGGGTCTGCAGAGAAGAGGAGGTGAGCCAAGAGATTCAGCAGAGGCAGCTGTATCCACCCTCCCTTTTCCAGAGTGCTCCCATGCAGGGTGCAAGGAAACTGTTTAGGAGCAGTAGCACTTTCTCCTTTTAAACAGCCTGAAGGCAGCAAGGTTGGGGTGATGAGAAACTGCTTTGCAGCAAGTGGAGGCACAGGATGGTGGTAGGAGAACAGAAGGAGGAGCATGTTGTTTCCTGGCTCGCTCTCAGATGAAAGGGCTTCCTCGTCCTTCCTTTATATACCAGCATGGGCTCTGGTTGGCAATTTCCAGCCAAACTACTCCTTATACACACTCCCATGTCCAAAAGTAATGTGGTCCATGGATCATTAACCATGTTGCAATACGGCAGTATAACACCATGACCCTTTGATTCAACTTGGTGACATTTAAACTGTGACAAAGCTCTGTCCTTGTCTCTGTGGGTCCCGCATTTCCTGGAGGATTTCACTAGCCTCAGAGGCTCACTGTGACCCTCCACATAGCCCTTCTCTTCTCTCTCTAGAGGAAAGGGTCACAGCCTACTGAGCCATTTTCATCATAAGCCAGTGAGGGAGATGAGGAGAAGCTATCTTCCCTTGCACGGTCTCTGTTGTCTCCCAGTCTCAGTGATTAATCAGGGGGGCAAAGTGGGGAGCCCAGGCCGGCCCCCTACTCCGGTCTCCAGCCCAGGGACTCTAATAGTATCAGCTATGGTAGCTGACATTTTAGAAACAGGACGCATACAATTCCCTGGGCTACTTCCCCACAGCAGCCCCCACTTTCTCAGGATCCACTTCACCCTTACCTTAGAGTCTCCTTCCTTGTGCCTGATATGGTGTGTACTGCCCAGTCTTTCCAACAGCACAACTTCCTCCTACAGCTCCTGACATGTGTGCCCACCTGACTAACTGGGAGGCTTTTAGCTAGTTTCAGCCAGCCCCTGACTGACTTCAGGTGTCCTAATCAACCTAACTGTCCTCCCTGCCTTCTGGAAAGATCTTAATTGGCCCCAGGTGTCTTAATTGACCTGAAGCAGCTGCCATTTGCTTATTCTGGTAACAGGGATTTGTTTAGCCTGTGGCCCCAATATATCTGTCTCCCATTACTTTACTATAGCCATCTGGCCTTGCCCCATCACAAGATGTATCATCAAACTGCAACATGCAGTGCTGGTGATTTGATACAATATGATGCTGCTGGCAAGTCAAATGCTGAATGCAATGTGAGATCATCATGAAATAGGTATATGCTCTCTTGGGGGAAAAAACACAAAAAAACAGAGTGCTGACCTATTGCCACCCTTAAAACAATAGTACCTAGGGTAAAATTTTGTCCTTGTTGTTTTTGGCAGGTACAAGTAACATCACTTTGACGTCTACCTGCTACGTAGGGGCAATAAGTTAAGCAGATAGACATCTAAATTGCACCTGTAAATAATTGGGTAACAAAACAGTTACTGCAAATATTCACACATGCAAAGTAGCAAGTGTTACACGGATTTGGGATTTGGAAGGCATTCAGACTTAAAACTTTCATTTCTTTGTTTTGTTCTTTTCTCCTCCTTCTCCAAAAAAGCTGTCCTAAAGGTTTCTGTCAAAGCATCGAGGACCTTCCCAGGCTGAAATCCCTATATTGCAGGCACCTCCATTTCAAATACCCCTTTCTCTTAACATCTTCAGCTCTGACTAAGAATCAAAATCTGGATCCCCTGCACAGGAATAAACTAACATGAAGCATTAAGACAGGTTAGGTAATATTTCGGATGGAGGAGAGCTTCCCTTACAGCACTTCCAGAGGAGCTACCCATCGCTGGCATAGGGAAGCTTTTCTTTGTCCCTCTTTGTAAGAATGGGCTCTCGGAGCATGCAGCGTCCACATTGTATCTGTTCTCTCTCCTTGCATGTTCACAGAGGATGTCAGTGTCATTACAGGCTCACCGAGCATGGCCACCATATGAAGGGAATTCTGTTTCAGAGAAGATGGTTTCTTTCAAGAATAAAATTTCATGGGTGATGGTTACTTTAGGATATAGTTCAAGGGATACTTAGAGGCCTAAACAGGTTGCTTAGCTGTGCCACTTGTGCTGCATAGGGTGCAGGCATCTACAAGATCAGTAGAAATATTGCTTTGAGAGCTCATTCTTAATCTTGTGTCCTTTTACACCCTGTTCAGCTCCACTAGATCATATTCTGAGCTCAGTAACATCACTCTAAATCTGGAATAACTTCACTGAAGTCATGACATTTCTTGATGTCCTGCAGTGACATCATATCATCAGTCAATCCTTCTTGCATGACCATCTGATACCACTTCTTGTTCAACTGATGCATAACACATTTTTCATATTTCAGTTTAAAGGTGTGTCATTTACAAAAATCCCTCTAGCAATTTTAAGAGGGAGAGACTTTATAGTTTGTTTCATTTTTAATACCGACAATCCCCAAGAGCCTCTCTTTTATATGTGAAAAACAATCTGTGAGTTCCCAGTTAAAAAAAAGTTTAATTTCTATGAATTACTTTACCAGTTGCACTCAGTTCCTACTTCATGATCCTTAAATGCTACTTTTTATGTAATCAAGTAAAAATTAAAAAACTTTTAAAAATACATCTCTAATAAATTATCAGAAGCATATTCTGTAATAGTTATTCCCTTGTTTGAGAGGCAAGCTGACTATACATCTTCATCTGATTGGCTTTAAAGGGAAACATACAGTCCTGACTTGTCTAGATCAGAAATATCTACTGGATGTCGCACAAGTTGATCTTCAGAGCTGTGGCAATCAGTTTCTCTTTATGGGCTAACTAAAGGAAGGAAAGAGGACAATGCAGTCTGCAGATGATCAATCAAGTGGCTCACTTCAGTGCAAGGGCATGTTTGCTGCTCAGGCTCAGCCAGTCTTTTTCCCTTGGGGTTTATTTTATTCCCCAGTACCAGGATCTGTTATTCCCTCACATCAAGGATTTGATCATAAGAAACGAGTATGATCCTACTGTGGGAGGCTGTTGGCAAATTCCTCAAACATGGCATAGTTCAGGAAATCACATTTAGCCAATAGTGCTTGCTAATTGGCTATCCTGAACTGAAGCCTGGAAGATGAGAAAACCTTCCTTCTCAGTAGATCTAAGTGTTTACCTTCCTTGTCTGTGGGAGCAAATTTGTTGTCTGGACCTTTCTGAAATGGCCTGAAACACCCAAGAGCTGGGTGAGAGAATAAGAATTCTGAACCATTAGCCAGCACATAACAACATCAGTTTGCCCCTTTAGGGGTAAGAGTGCAGGTGGCGGGGGGTGCCACACTGTCTTAGCTGGCTCCAGTATGGCCTCATTAACAGGGAGGGGTATTCTTGTAGATCCAGAGGTGTGGAGGATGTTCAAGACCTTGTGCTGGGAGTCCTGTATCTCGTCTAACTGGAATCTGAAGTTCCCTGGCAACTCTGCAGAGAAGGTCTTGGAATTGCCTAACGTGGGGAAGAGCACGTCAAAGTCACTGCTTGCGCTGGTGATAATGATGGTAGTCTGGCCAGTTCTGGTGGAACTGCCAGAACTGGAGCCTAGTACTCCTCCTCCTCCTCTGTTGGATCCAGGGGTATAATTGATGCTTCCCTTGGAGGGGAGGCAGATGGTAAATTGCTAGCCAACTGGATTGATTCTGAAGGGGAGGTACTACTCCCAGGATTCCCAATATGGCCAATAGGAGGGGTCAAATAGTAGTCATGGAGGTCCCCATGGCATGGGGTACCAGTGACTCTGAGTCAGGTGAAATTGTGGTTGGCCCCAGGGCTGTGGGGAAATGGGTTAAGGCAGTACAGGAGGAACAATTCCTCTGATGGTTCTAAATCTCCTGCGGAGGAAAAGGCTGACTTGGGTTCCAGTGCCAATATTGCAGGTGAAGTTGGAGAGGTGTAATTTGTGTATGGGGTGGTGATAGGCTCTGTCCCACAGGCATGCCTCTCTGAGGAGATATAAATGGAGGGTCCTGAGGGTGGGGGGGGGAAGGGGAGATGCTGGATCCAGGAAAGCAAAAATGTCCTGTGGTCCAGCCACAGATCTGGATCTCCCAGGTGTAAGGGGGACTCTGTCCAGGGTTTTGGTGCCAGTGATGATGATGGTATCCGGCAGTGATCAGTCTTCTGGGTCTTGTGAGGATCTGGGAATGGCAGTACCGACGGAGCACAGGCCAGAGGCGGTGGTGCCCAATGCCTATGGGACTTAGGATGTCCTAAGTCCGCATGAGTCAAGCTGGTGAATTTTCTTGCAGGCATGTCCGAAATCTTTGAAGTAGACTTAGAGGAAAACTTAGGACCATGCTTACGGGACTGCTTCCTAAGTTCCCGATTAAGCCCCGCTGTGAGGTCTGTGGGGGTGGATTCTCCGACACCAATTCAGGCTGATGTGCGGCGGGGTTGGGGAGGTTCCCCAGCCTGGGTCCAATTGGGGTCTCATGGCCATCTCCATGAGGAACTTGTGAAGATGAAGTGGTTGCCCTTCTCAGGTGCAGCTGGGGAAGGACTGGCAAACACTACACCCCTTGTGAATTCACCCCTTGTGAATCTATTTTCCCCTGAATATTTTTGGCCAAGATTATTTGGCAAATTCATGTAAAATCATGAACAGTTTCAGTTGATCTGTAACTTCATTTTTTGGAAAATAAAGTATTAATACTATAATATCTGAAATATTTTGCGCAGCTTCATAACCGGGGCACAGAGTGGTTTAGAACTTTGCCCAAGGTCACACAGCAAATCAGTGACATAACTGGAAATCAAACCCAGATCCCTCCCAATCTGGTGCCTAATGATCCAGATCAAGTTGACATGATGTAGTACCTTGTAAGATATCATTCAAAATTACATTCATTCTTTATTTTTCACATGGAGAGAGATAGAAAATCTAAATGTGTAATGTGAATATATATGCTATATCAGAGTATGATACTTGCAGTTTATGTAGCATATACGGTATGTATTCTCTGATGTACTTGACTCTCTGCACACAAAATGCAATCATATGATCATCACCACCATCATTTTTAGGCGCCTAAAAGAACATGGGTAGACTGTAATTATCCACTTCAAAGTGGATAGTAAAGTGTGGTCATTTCTACGCTTCTACATCTATTTTGTCACTGATGGCAGAGTTCAAAAAGAATTTACAGTACAGCTTTCACAATGAGCCTTGAGTTGCTTTTATATAAGATGTAAAAAAACCTAACCAAACAGTCATATCTGATGATATTCAGTCCACTCTTCAGCATATTTTAAGTCAACAATTGAGCAGCACAAGTAAAATATGCTCACTGAAAAAAATATTCTTTTAATCACTGTGAGGGGGTGTCCAATCCACACAAGGCCTGATCAGCCACAACAAGCCAATTAACCAATAGGCTGCAACCTGGAGAGGAGCCAAGGACTGATAAGACCTAATGGCTGATGCAGCCTAGCTGGGAAAAGAGCTGGGCAAGGCTTATGAGGAGACAACATTGGTGGTAAGAGAGGCCTGCAGGGAGGTGCTATCCAGTCACTCTTTAGTGAGAAGGGAAGTAGGAGGAGGAGTTCTCTGGAGGGAGAACAGGACCTAGAATCCTACCTTGGACTACAGATTTGGGTAAAAATTTGGTAAAAATCCAAGAGAATGAAGTAGCCATGGGGAGTGGAGGAAGCTCCAGAGGCAACTCACATGTGGGCCAGTTGATAGGGAAGAAAGGTATGAAAGAGCCCAGGGAAACACTAACATGGTCAGAGCTTTATCAGACTGTGGTTGCTGGGCATAGAGTCCCTGGGCTGGAACCTGGAGTAGTGGGTGGGCCTGGACTCTCACACCAGCTGCTCGGAGAGTGACACAGACAGGGCAGTAGATCAGAAGACTGCCTGAGACAATTCACCCAGTGGGACTTTTTTACTCCGGAATGGGAGGACTATAGTGATGTGGCCAGAGGGCCGAGTCATGAAGAGAGTCACCTGAGTCCAGAGAGAGAAATGAGATGGGAGTGGGGTGCCAGACCAGGCAAAGCTCTTGTGCAGACACAGCCACAAGAAGGCATCCCAGGAGTTAGTAGAGAACCCTGTGTCCCCTACCTTTCTAATATTCAACATAGAATACGATAAGTAGATAAGATTAAAATATATATGTTCACTGTTAAAAGGGCTGCCACGGACTCACCATTTAAGTATCAGTATTTCCCCAGACTGGCCCCATATTTTCTTGGGCAAAAAAATATTTCATTTTGAGGTGCAGGGAAAATTCAGTTTTCCAGTCTTCAGGGAAGAAGAATGTTACTTTGAGCGGCTCAGGTCAAAGCAGTATTGATCAAGGGCCCACTCCTAATTTCCTAGCATACCAAATCTCCATTGAAGCCTATGGAAATGTAGTGGATGTAAAGAATGTAAACTGGAAATCAGAAATTCCATTTTTAGATTAAAAAGAAAAGTTTAATCACTGTAGTTGCACTTTTTAAATACTGATTTCACTATCTATCATAAATTTAAGAACTGTCAAACCACTATTTTTTAAAAAAAAGTCAGAGGAGACACACATAACCTTGACTTGAATTGTTTTAATAAAACATTGCATACCATATGATGTAAGAGATAATTACCACCCGGGGTCTAATTTCTTATTTTGAAGAGACACGCAAATGGAGATCTGCCTAATTTGATCAGTTTCCTTATTTTTAGTCCAGAATATTTTCTTACACTCAAATAATCTATTGAGTTTGAAAAAAGTGACCATTTAAAGCAGGCCGACTTCACAAAGTATGGAAAATGGAAACAAAGAGAAATGAACCACATCTGAGATGTGTAGTTTGTGCTAGGCAGATATATTATAGATGCAATCTAAGGAAAATAAGATCTAAAGGTAAATGTTTCTTCATTCTGTAAATGCAGCATTTAAAGCTGTTGACTGATAGTCTCTCTCTCTGAGTTCTGCATCTTTTAATCACAATTTCTGAAATAGTGCTGAAATGAGTTTCTGTTTGTCTACACTTGTATCTAAATGGTGTCCTGCACTGCTTCAAGTATACCTGTTGCTAACACCAATTGTCAACAATTGTCCATAGTGGAAACCAGTCTTTACGTAAGAAATAAAAATAAAAAAAAGGTACATTCCAGCTAATAAATTCATTCCAATTTAAGTATATATTTAAAGGAACAATTACAAAGCACAAATAAAAAGATGTGGTGAGACTACACCTCGAATACTGTCAACAGTTCTGAGCACCCGAAACATATACACAAAGAGGGAATTCAGAAAAATGCAACAAAAATCATTAAGATCATGGAGCAAGTGACTATGTAACCCCAGTACTCTCAGAATATCACCTCTTCCCAGCTTTTAGATGGCACCTACACATATCAGCCGCTACAAATCAAAGACCTCCTACCCCACATCATCAACATGGATCAAACCCGGGATCTTCAGTACCAGAAGCAAAGTAACTCCAGTGACTGGCTTGCCATGGCCTACGGCTCAGTTTGCATGTTTAATGCTCTTCTGTTATTTATGAGGCAATCCAGAAAACAAACTCAAGATCACAGTGTGTAAAAATCCGATCCCCAAAGCAGAGAATTTCCAAAGACATAACTAAGAACTCAAAAATTATTATAAGGGATAAAAAAAATTGTAGGATGGATTGGACAAGCACAATTTATCTTTTGAATCTATTTGTTTTAAATGGCTTACCACTTTGATGCGGGAAGGTAGCGGTGTTTGTAGGTAATGCACACATTCATTGTATTTTTTTGGATTACTTAAAACATTTAGAGTACTCTGCTTGACTGAATAGTGCCACATCTTTACTTCCAAGTACTTAGCAGTACACAAATAAAGGTCAGTCCTAGCTGCTGTATATATACAGAGCTGTTGTAAAACACAGCTGTGCTAAATGCAAATGAATCAGAGTTTTAGTACAAAAGCTTTTGATAAATGGGGACTTGCTAAAAAATGCATGAATCTCCTAATGTTTTCTGCTGTACTAACATTTGTTGCTGATATAAAAACATTAGTTAAGTAGGTCCAGAATTAGGATTTGACAAGTATGACCTCCTTTTCAAAGTGGCTGATATTTTATATTCCATGGAAAAAATGGATGTGGGTTGTAGATCATTGTAAAGGGCTTGAGGCATTCTCATTCTACCGTATATAGAAATGGAAATGTAGTGAACTTAGTTTAATGGATTTTAGTGGAATTTTACTCCATTATAATCAGGTTCCACTGGGCTACTCCTGTTGGAATGCAGCAATTATCAGTACCCAGATAGGTATTAAATAATGCATGCCACTAGGCTATAGCCTCTCCTCCCACCTCTGAGCAAACTGGTAGAGGAGAGGACAAAAGGAAAGAGAAGGAAGAATCCCTGACTCCTGTATTTGCTGCCACTACTTCCTTTTGGGAATGCAGATATGACCTTCGATTCCCCCGCAGTATTACAATCTATTTATATTGTAGTACTTCCCAGATGCCCCAATCAGGATAGGGTCACAATCAGGCTGAGTGCTACAGGAACATGCAGTAATATATGGGTCTCTGCCCCCAGAGAGTTTACAATCCAGAGAACAGATACAAATCAGACAAGAGAGGATACAAACATAATATCAGCTGATCTTTAATTTGCAGGATATGCCCTGTTGCTGGTTTAGAGTGCAAATGAAAAACAAACAGAAACAAAGCTATAAAAATAAGCATATGGATTATTTCAAATGAGTGATGTCTGCTCAATTAGTATGCACAAGATGTATTGACAGAGTCATGCCTTGTACATTAGACAATAAAATTGCTTGAATTATCTCATCATTCTATTCCAAACATAATAGCAAATGACAATATAATACTGGTCAAGCTATGTCTTACAATACTGAAATTCCATTTTCATCATTGCTATGGGTAACGTTAAAAGAAGCCTTAGGCAAACCGTTAAGTATTGTACTGTGGATACCAAGAAATTATATATCCAGCCTAATTTCTCTTTCCCAAATCCATTAGTACCATTATGCCACTTTCCTTTTTTTACACTAGAGAAGAGACACTGGACTGCAGGCTTCTAGTTGAAAAGTTCTTTGCCACTAATACCCAAAAGAACACATGTCAGAGTGAGTGTAAACCTGCTCACCAAAGACATCCTACCAAGTCTCATCAGAAAGCTGATTCAAAAAGACTGATGTGCAGAGCTCCAGTAGAAAGCCAGTTGATTACCCTTTTGTCCTCCCAATGGATTGGCTTACCATGCTGAGACTCTTCCTGCTTGGTGTGTTCACCCCAATGTAACGGATATCACTAGGAACAATTAATGTTAAAAATATCTCCCCTGTCTCTCATGCTCAATGTGCTCCTGCTTCACACTGTGTCCTGTATGTTCCACATAATAACTTTTTTTTTAAAAGTAAAGGAATACTTAGTTGCTCAGTATAGCATTAACTATTTTCAAACATATTACCAAAATATTTATTCCATGATATTGCAAATTGACTTATGTGTACTATACTGCACCCTTTAAATTTTGCTCTAAAGTAAAGTAATATAAAGCAAAGTATTTTTAAAGAGTGATCTAGCCTTATGAACTAAGACAGAGTCTTTTTAGTTTTGGTTATCCTACTATGTTATATTGATTCCCTTATTTAAGAATTTAAAGCCAATTACCTCTTCACTAAACACTAAGTGACAACAATAGAATATTATTGTGCTCTTTTTACTGGACCAAATAAAATCAGAATTACAAGCAATGACATTTTGGATATTGTTTAGAACAACAAAAGGTATCACTCTCAGAAACATAAAACCTGCCTAGGAATAGTCATACTGGCATTTATTCTGCATACTGAGATACTTTAAAAAATAGTTTGAAAAATTTCCTCCATGTTTTTTTTTTGAACAAATTGTTTCAATAATATTTTGGGACAAAGTCCTCAGTTGTTATACATCAGCATCGCTGCATTGACTTCAGTGGAGCTATATTAATTTATTCCAGTTGAGGATCTGCCCGAGCTCCTTTCTTGCTGGTTTGGATTTTATGCTCTGTCTTTTTTTGAATAACGTGCTTTCAGTTGGTTAATTTTTTTTGTATTTTCTATTTTAAGGTCAGCAGAAATATATTATAGAAACTCCCAGAACTTCTTCACTATTGTGAGATTCCTTTAATCACAGTGCACCCCACACTTTGAAGAATTAATTGCATTTACATTTGCATCCTTTGTCTTTAAATGTTCGGAGTATAATAACTGCTTAAGGATAATTTAATCATGCTACTCAACACATGAACATATGCATGGACCCTATAGTCAACAACCCAGTAATTTCTCCCCCACTCCGTTTCTATCCCACACCCACCCGATATTCTAGGATGAGAGAGTTTTGTTCCTTCCTGGGCAGTGATCAAGGAACATTGCATGGTTTCCCCAAATTCTGCCCAATCGATATTTTGTGCTGTGGACCTATATTGTAGTCAAGGTCCTCTGCATAATGGGACAGGACATGGCCTGCAGATAACATGCTAGCCAAATAAGAGGGTGGAGATGCAAAAAAAAAGGACAGGAAGGCAGTAAAATTTGCAATCACACACAGCGATGTGTTTCAGAGTAGCAGCCGTGTTAGTAAAAAGGAGTTAGTAAAAAGGAAAGGAGTACTTGTGGCACCTTAGAGACTAACCAATTTATTAGACCATAAGGGATGCAGGGGTCTTCTGTAGTCTCACACTGTTACCGTAAGTTAGAATCAGGATAAAGTTGCTGATTAAGTTCATACTGTCCTGTGGCGGCAGAGATTCCTTGTTAAATCTACCAGGAAGGGAGAGGTGGGCATGATCCCTCTGGTCAAAGAGCAGGGAAAGAGACAGGAAGGTCCTGCAGGAACACAAGGAACTGTCAGGCCTGGGGGGGAAATCTTAGGTTGAGGTTTATGTTTTGCTATTAGAATTAGTTGGCAAAGCTTTTAACTTGCACTGAAACCATGGTCTGACATTTAAGTCCCCTGATTTACTCCATGTATGAATCATAGAATATCAGGGTTGGAAGGGACCTCAGGAGGTCATCTAGTCCAACCCCCTGCTCAAAGCAGGACCAATCCCCAATTAAATCATGAACAAGTCACTCCTTCCCTAGTCAACCCTTGAAATAGTAAGTCACTTCCAACCATCATATAGAACAGTGGTTCTCAACCAGAGGTCTGGAACCCCCTGAGTGGGGGCACGAGCAGGTTTCAGGGGGGCAGCCAAGCAGAGCCAGTTTTAGACTTGCTGGGGCCGATGGCAAAAAGCTGAAGCCCCGCTGTGTGGGGCTGAAGCCCCAGCGATCTGCTACCTGGGGCTGAAGTTGAAACCTGAGCAACTTAGCTTTTCGGGGACCCCTATGGTGTGGTGCCCCGGGCAGCTGCCCTGCTTGCTACCCCTGGCTTTGCAGGAAAACAGCGTTGTGGCACTGGTGGGCCGTGGAGTTTCTATAGCATGTTGGGCAGGGCCTCAGAAAGAAAAAGGTTGAGAATCCCTGATATAGAACATGAAAAGCTACACGGTATATGCTACATGCAAAACTCCTACTGACTTGAATGGGATCTGTGCAAATGGAATAATAGCACTATATGGCCATTCACATTCATCAGGCTATCTGTACCAAGTTCATTTTTCAGAAAGATCAGCTTGGAGCACACTTATTAAAGCAGAGTTGAGGGCACTATGACTATTGTCCTGCAGACAGCAATACAGATGGATGACTCAAATGACCCAAGAGATGCCACGTGATTATATTTTCTATAGTATGAATTATTGCAGGGTAGTATCATAAACAGTTTACTGGAAGAAACTACTAATTCAGACCTTCTCTGAAACACCAAACCTGAAGACAAATTTTCTTCTACACGTCATCAGCCTATAACACAGGATGATTACAATATTGTCATATTTCTGCATATTCCTGCCTTTCATCCAAAGATCTCAATGTATTTAACACACACTTTTTGAGACTCTCAATACTCTTCTTTTAGTAGGCCTTACATCACTTTGATTAAACAAATGGGAGGAGGAGGGGAGAAGGCACAAAAGTCAAAATTTTCAAGGCTATCATTGGTTTCTAGTGCCTCCAGTTTTGCTTGCCCAACATGATTTTCAGATGTGTTGACGGCTCACAACTCCAACTGAGATCAATGGGAACCATGTGCCATCAAAGCTTCTGTACATCAGGCTCAACATGTCTCAAAATTGGGAACCCAAAAATGGAAGCAACCAAAAGGAGAGGTCACTTTTAAAAATTCTGGTCAAAGATTTTAAGTGAGTTGCTAGTGGTCACATTGCAAGTCAGTGGTCAAGTATTAATCCTCAGTCTCCCATTTAACTACTAAGCATTTTTTCCCTTTGTTACATGCGGCACTATAAAAACATCCAATTCTGGCAATAGCCTGTTTTATATCACTACCATTTAATTGTAAGAATCCGGGTCTGAAAAAAGTAAAAGAAAACAACAAACAAATAAAACCTCAGTATTTTTAAATCTATATAAGTAAATCTTTCCTTTAATTGTAGATTTCTCCTGCGGGCTTAGGCAGGGTTGTTGGACCTCCTTCCCCTATTAGACTCTTCTAACTGCACCTCTATCTGAGCCGTCCCTCTTCTCCTCTACTCATAGTATGGAGAAGGAGATCTGTATTTCCTCTGTGTACAGGGCAGGAGCAGGCTCTTGAGAAGAGGAGCAGGGGTGGAAGAGTAGAAAGGGATTGTGGTGCTAGCTGGCATGAGGGAAAGGAGCAGAGACAACTGAAGCAAGTATAGGTCTTAATCTTTCCCATTCACGGCGGGAGGATACTTCTCCCCAGTCTTCCAAGATCTATGGACTATTGTTTAGATTTGGGAAAGCCTGTTGTTTCGCATAGCCTACTTGCACTGACTGGTAAAATGCAGAGAGATCCAATTATTTTCTTAAAGTGTACTTGATGTGTTATTTCACTAAAATGTACAGGAATGGCACATGGGGAATAAATACATAACAGCTTATGCCCCCAGTCTGTTTTTACCACCACGGAGAGATCAGAATAAGCTCTTAGTTGTGTGCTTACAAGACACATGTGTTGTAGTGTTCTCTTTCCTATTTGACATCGAGTGCTGTAGGACTAATGTCAAATTTAAAATCTGTTAAGGAAAAAGTGGGGTTTACTATTTACAGCTTTCAAAAGTTATTTGGCTAGGCTTTTTTCATAACAAACAGGCAAATCCCACAAAGGCTGATAATGTACTTTATCTCAGAATTTATTAGATCAGACCTTTAAGGAGTGAAAGCTGATAGTTTCTAAATGTTGCACAATATAATTTAAGATGAACATATATTACATTATCTTTCAGGTTTTTATCCTTTAGAAGGTGACCTTCAAAAATTACTTTTGCAGCAATGAAGCTGAACTTTCAAGAATGATGCATGCATGGTGTATAAAAGATAGAAGTGTTTACATGGTACACATTGCAAAAGATAAATTGGCAGATCTGGTAATCTATATCTGCCTACCCTTTTCAGATAGCAAAGAGCAGTAAAATCTGTATATGCACATTTCTGTGGAAGATAGAGAGCCCTGGAAGGTTTATATCTGTTTTAAAAGATGCAGATTGTAGACACCATTATGGAATAAGATTTACTCCCCTGTCCTCAAACTTCTTAATAGAATAAAGCTGTTGTTCCAGCTACATAGGAAACCTCTTTTTTTCTTCTTTTTTTAACTCAAAGTTAAATCGTCGTCTGAGCACCACATCTTCTGCATTTTGTCTCTTCCATCTTGATGCTCCAGAAACTTACACACACAAGTAACTTTATACATGAGTAGGCCCACTAAATTCAATGGGAATGACTTATATGCATAAACTAAGCACAAGTGTGAATGTTTGCAACATCCAGACATTTGATTTTAACATCTTCAGGACATTGCTATCTTCATTCTATGTCTTATATAGTATTAAGAAGATCGTTGGGACTTAGCAAATAATAATAATCTCATTGCTTTCTTTTCAGAAAGTAAGAGCATTTTTGAGATTCTCTCTTCACTCACAATTCATAGATTCACAGATTGTAAGGCCAGAAGAGACATTAGATCACCTAGTATCGCCTTCTGTATGTCATAGGACATAATAGATGGAGAATCCACCACTTCCTTCGGTAGTTTACTAGTATGGTTAATCACCCTTACAGTAAAATCTTTATGCCTTATTTCTAATTTGAATTTGTCTGGCTTTAGTGTCCAGCTATGGTTTCTTGTTATGCCTTTCTCCACTAAACCCACAAATTTTATGAGCAGCAGTGATATTATATTTATTTCCAGATCATTATTAAAATGTTGAACAGCATCGAGTCTAGCACTGACTCCTGTAGAACCCCACTAGAAAACATCCCCATTCGATGATGATTCCCCACTGACAACTATTTTTTTAGATATGTCAGTTAGCCAGTTCTTTATCCATTTAACATGCACTTTGCTGGTATTGTATGGTGCTAATATTTTAATCTGAAAGTTGTGTAATACCAAGTCAAATGCCTAACAAATGTCTAAATACATTACATCTACACAGTTATCTTTATCGATCAAACATGTATCTCATCAAAAAATGAAATCAGGTTTGTTTAACAAGTCCTATTTTCCACAAAACCATGTTGACTAGCACCAATTATATTCCCATCCTTTAATTTTTTTATTAATTGAATTCTGTATCAGCTTTTCCATTATTTTGTTTGATACCATGGTAACTGGCCTATAATTACCTGGGTCATCCCACTTGCCCTTTTTGAAATATTGGCACAGTATTAGCAGTCTTCTGGAATTTCCTCGATATTCCAAAATTTATTAAAAATTAACATCAGCAGGCCAAGGATCCCCTCAGACAACTCTTTTGGGACTCTGGTGCAAGTTATCTGGTGCTGCTGATTTTAAAATCTTTATCCCTAGTAGATGCTGTTTAATATCCTCCCATTTACAGAAGCACTGGAAAGTACTTCATCTTCCTCATTTGATTTGAGTACATCATCCTGCTTTTCCCCCCCCAAATATTGAACTGAAATATTTACTGAACGTTTCTGCTTTTCTGCATCATTATTAACAATGTTATCTTCTCCATCTAGTTGTGGGCCTATCACACAGTTAGGACTTCTTTTGTTTCATAGAATCATAGAGTATCAGGATTGGAAGGGACCTCAGGAGGTCATCTAGTCCAACCCCCTGCTCAAAGCAGGACCAATTCCCAACTAAATCATCCCAGCCAGGGCCTTGTCAAGCCTGACCTTAAAAAACTTTTAAGGAAGGAGATTCTACCACCTGCCTACGTAGCGCATTCCAGTGTTTCACCACCCTCCTAGTGAAAAAGTTTTTCCTAATATCCAACCTAAACCTCCCCCACTGCAACTTGAGACCATTACTCCTTGTTCTGTTTTCCAATTTTTCCACAGTTTCTAATAAACTTAAACTACTTCTTATTGTCCTAACTGACACTCATGGGTTTCTCTCTGATATCTTTAGCTTCCCACTTGGTAGCTATTTACTACATACAACAAGGATGCCCATCAGGGATGTCTCCTGTAGCTTTCTGTTCCTGTATTGGTATCATTCTTTAGTATATTATGTCCCACCTCTCTAGACCGTGTGCTGGAAATATTAGTTTCCTAGTGAAGTCATAGACCTACCCTGACTTTTTAAAATTAATACCACCACCAAAAGAGAAGCTGCATTGGTGGCAGCAAAGATGTATGTACTCACAAGTCTTGAGATAGCTAGTGTTCTTCTTAAAACCATAGCTCCTGAATCATATAATAACATGAGTATCTCAATTTTTATTTTAAAAATGTTTCTAGCTCTCATGGTTGTGGAGAAAAGATTAAAAATGTAAAGCCTTAAAGGCTTAAAAGGTAGAAGCAAATAAAAAATCCCCCAAATTTATTACTTTTAAAAATCTAATGATTTTTTGGGGCCTGACTTATAACTTTTGAGGTAGCATTTCTGAGGATGAACCAGATGACCAAATATATCTTTTTCTTTTATAACTTATGATTCTGTGGATTTTAGAAACAACACTAATCTGGGCTCTTCGTTTCAGTTATAGAGGCAAATTAAGAAAACATACAAAACACTACTCTCATCACAGTTAATGGTAAATAAAATCAAGTGTCCTTTGTCTCTGGCTTTCATCTGCACGTGTCTTTAAAAGAACTATATAAAAAAAATCAGCTCATTAGCTGTTAATTCATATTGCATAATCTCTAACTCTCCTCCAATATTTCTACAAGAAAAAACGTACTAAATGTTGCTAAAAAAAGCAGTATCAAGCCAACTTGCATTAATCTTATCTCACTTCAGTATAAGCGACACATTCCTGTGAACCTCTACAAGAACCAACTCCATATTTAAAAACACGTTTTGAGGCAGAACTTTCAGACAGAATATAACCCAATATCCATCTTTGTCTTCTAGGTTGTACAGAATTACATTTAAATTGTTAGAAGGCTGTGTACACAAAGGATTATTTCAGTAAATGACTGGATTTCTAGACTTTCTAAACACAGACCATTTTACCAATACATAACTAAGAGACTTATAAGCAGAAACAAAGCCAAGTCTTCATACATGCTTTAGAAATTAGTCTCTCTGAAGACTGTATAAGAAAACAGATCAAACTGCAGTGAAACTTTCATTCAAAAAAGGTGGACGGTGATCATTTTAATCTGCATTTAATTCACAATGAATAATGTATTCAACACATTTTGCCATTTCCACTCTTGTTTTTGAATGGTCTGTGAACTGAACAGGATTTTCTCCAGTTCATCCATTATTGAAAAGTACTTGCTAAAAATATCACTGCAAATACTTCTCGTTCTGTAGCCTGGGTGCAATTATTTGATATTCAGAATTCCAACTGTTTTGATTGGAGATGCAGGCCAAATTTTTCAAACTTTAGAATTAGCCTCCTAAATCCATATTCAGGAAGCTAAATAAAGGCACCTGATTTTCAAAGCTGCTGAGCATCTGAGTCTCTCATTGACTCATGGGTTTTTTGGGAGCTCAGCAGCATCCATTGACAATGAGACTGCTTTTATGAAGGCACAGGGTTGGGAAGTGACCAGCATAAGGTCACCAAGCAAATCAGTGGCAAAGTTGGGAACTGATCAAAAGGCTCTTGACTGACTCCCAGTGTCGTAGTCTATCCACAGGCCCACACAGGTTCTGACTACAATAGTTTGGATACTTTTCTGCAGAACTAGTTTGGAAGTCCCAGGTTTTATGTTATTTCTGATTCCAGAAACACCCCAGAATTGGCCCCACCATCAGCATCTCTGCATTCCTAATCCAGGTCCAGCTGTAACAAGGAACTGCAGACATGCACACAAGTGAAAAACATGATTTAAACAAAAATATTAACTAAACTATTTAAAAAACTGGATGAGGTTGTATGTCTTTTGGGTGAAGGTTTGTTAGGTAGAAGTGACATGGAGGGAGTATTCTTATTTTATTCTAATCAGTTAGCCCATCTGTACTTTTAATGTTAAACTAACCATATCAGTTCTAATCTACAATTTTTCTGTGGTATTTGGTTCTATTATGAGTGACTCAAAGGAGAGAGTTCGTTAAAATTAATATCGTTGTAAAGTTTATAAAGTTCAATGGCTCATTCAGTTGTTCAGAGACTATAATCAATCCGATTCCTCTTATACCAGTAAAACCTATCAGGTAAAGGTAAAGGACACTCACTGCTTGTTTTTCTCAATGTCATGAGTTCGCTGCATTATTTTATTTGCCAGAAAAGAAAAATCAGCTAAGGTTAGAGCCAATATTAGATTACAAACAATTCAGCTTTTCCAGCCAGAGGCTTTTGATGCCAGGAGTGCATTAAAATCTTAAACATCTATATGTCAGCAGAGAAGTGAGAAGAATGTGGTGGAAAAGAGAAAAAAACCTTTGAGATTTGCTCACGGAGAGGCACATCCCAAAAACCTTTCCATTTTCTGGCTTACTGTCTGGAACACATTTTTCAGGCACTCACCTGCCAGATTCATTAGCATGACATAAATAACTAGACAAATTGAACTATCAGCCTACAGGGGTAATTTCACTCAATACAGAGGGCCTGCATAAAGCCTATATGCCATGTAATGCTTGGTTTAAGGAGCAGTTAAGTGGTTCCTAGGACTTTGTACACTCCCTCTGCACTGTGATGAATTTTACACTATACAACCTTAAATATGATGAAAGAAAAAGTTAAACTATAACTCCCTATGTTTGCTTTTATACTTGGAAGACAACTGCTCTGTTTCATTGCATTTCAGTCTTCAGAATGGGAAGTACTGTAATGTTTCAAGTAATGTCCTTCATTTACTCACACCATTTCTTCCATGACTCAGCATGAAAAATCTTTGTCAACCTACTCTATGAATCCAGTCCATTCACTATATAGGGTCTAACCTCACCCCTTTTGTGGGTTGGCAAGAATATAAAGTCCAGCTCAAACTTCTGCTAGCCTTGGCTGTTCTAGAGTGCCTTCCTCACCGCTATTCAGCCCACATATTAGATTCTCTAATTATGGCCCGATCTGGTGAGTACCCAGAAATTCCACTCAAGTCAATAGGCGCTAAAGAGTTTCAGCAACTTAGATAAAAAAAAACTTGGCATTATTTTCAATCAGTTTGACTAGGTATGTGGGAAAGTTTACTAGAATCATTCATTAGTAGCAGTAGTACTTTGAAAAATGGAATTAGATATTCAAGACACAGCTTTGGCCCCAATCCTGCTCCTTTTGAAGTCAACAGTAAAACTCATGTCAACTTCAAGTGAGAACAAGATCCAGACCTGTACTTAGTAAAGAAAAGGGACATAGTAAGTTGTTATGAAGGATATAAACAGGCCACATTGTATGAGAAACCTGTGAAAGTCAAAAGTTGCATAAGATTTCCACACATCCTTTTCACAATCCATAAATTTGCCTTCCCCTTCAAACTAATAGCATGCAAGCAGCAAGGAACATGCATTCGGAAACTCATTTATAATCTCATGTACTGTATCTCTAAGCTTCTGCATATTGGCACAACAAGGAAACACTAATAATTATTGTCCATTACACTAACATTCACCTTCTTGTTGAATGGCATTGCATGATATACCTATGCTGAATTTTTAGTAATTTATGTCTCAAAATCTGTCACTTCTAAGGCTCTTTAAAGGTAGTGATCAAAAATGAGTTCCCAGAGCTGCCAATTCTACTTCAAGGGCTTTATCTAGCTCATAGGAGTGCAATCAGATTGACTTCTCAAAACACTGGAGAATATGCTAAAATTGGAGCCAGTCATGCTAACTAAAACGAGTTATGCGGGGGGGCGGGGGGGGGACGCTTCCAGAGATCAACACAAAGAAATAAACAGGATTATTCTACATTAAGACGCTTTCCATCTGAAAGCATTAAAGGAATTTTTATGTCAGGAATCCTTTGAACCTGTTTACCACATGGTACATATTAAAACAAGTTCTAAAAACTGATATTGTACCACTGAAGATCATCTCTGTATTGTACAATCTTCCAGCAAGCTTGAACATATCCTTTTGCATGTCTCAAACTGCAACATTTTGTTCCCAGAATAGACAAATTCTATAGATCATAAAAGTTAAGGGATCAAAACAACCAAGTAGAGTCATCAGCACCAACATTTTCAAACTTCAGTGTTTAAAGTGAGGCAACTTCCACCTGATTTTCAGAGTTACTAAGAACAAGTAGCTCACTCCGATTTAAATTGGGGCATGTCTACACCTGAATTATCAGTTGGATGTAAGATCTGTTAACTATCAACTCTGAAAACTGTAGAGCAGACAAGGAGACAATCCTTTTAACTGGCTGAGGTTAATTCTAAGGGTCATGTAGGGTTAACCACAATCAGCCGCCAATGTGATATGGCCGTGAAAAAAGCTAATGCAGTCTTGGGATGCATCAGGAGAGGTATTTCCAGCAGAGATAAGGAGGTTTTAGTACCGTTATACAAGGCACTGGTGAGACCTCACCTGGAATACTGTGTGCAGTTCTGGTTTCCCATGTTTAAGAAGGATGAATTCAAACTGGAACAGGAACAGAGAAGGGCTACTAGGATGATCCGAGGAATGGAAAACTTGTTTTATGACAGGAGACTCGAGCTTGGCTTGTTTAGCCTAACTAAAAGAAGGTTGAGAGGAGATATGATTGCTCTCTATAAATATATCAGAGGGATAAATAACGGAGAGGGAGAGGAATTATTTAAGCTCAGTACCAATGTGGACACAAGAACTAATGGATATAAACTGGTCATTGGGAAGTTTAGACTTGAAATTAGATGAAGGTTTCTAACCATCAGAGGAGTGAAGTTTTGGAATAGCCTTCCAAGGGAAGCAGTGGGGGCAAAAGATCTATCTGGCTTTGAGATTAAACTCGATAAGTTTATGGAGGAGATGGTATGATGGGATAACATGATTTTGGTAATTAATTGATCTTTAAATATTCATGGTAAATAGGCCTAATGGCCTGTGATAGAATGTTAGATGGGGTGGGATCTGAGTTACCTAGGAAAGAATTTTCTGTAGTATCTGGCTGGTGAATCTTGCCCATATGCTCAGGGTTTAGCTGATCACCATATTTGGGGTCGGGAAGGAATTTTCCTCCAGGGCAGATTGGAAGAGGCCCTGGAGGTTTTTTGCCTTCCTCTGTAGCATGGGGCACGGGTCACTTGCTGGAGGATTCGCTGCTCCTTGAAGTCTTTAAACAACGATTTGCGGATTCAATAGCTCAGACATAGGTGAGAGGTTTTTCGCAGGAGTGGGTGGGTGAGATTCTGTGGCCTGCGTTGTGCAGGAGGTCGGATTAGATGATCATAATGGTCCCTTCTGACCTTAGTATCTATGAATCTATGAAAAGAATTGTGACTTTGCTTACCTTAGAATTTTAAATCATGCTAAATCAAATGGTGTTAAAACATGACTGCTAATTCAAACATAGACAGACCTTGGCATTTGAAAGAATTTTGGACTAGACAAACCTATCAAACAGGAATTTACAACAGCAAATATTAGTGACTATTTGGGGAAAGCTCATTTTGAATTTGTAAACATGAGAACTGACACCAGAAACCTGATTCTAAGGGTTGCCCTCATCCAGTCAAAGAAAAGAAAAAAACCACCACTTGTACTATATGTTCAGCTCAGATCAGCCAACAGGTCAAACTTTGCATATTAAAAACATTGCACCAAATTGCTCACAAACAATCTACAGACAATAAACCAATCCTAGAAGGGAAGGGACATATGTCACCCTTAAGAAAACAGAATAATAATAATAAAAAACCCAAACCAACCCCAATTAAGGTAAGAAATGTTATTGTAAGGGTGACACCCTGTTATATCCAAGCAATCATGCAGGTTCAGCTCATGTAGTTGGCTCTGTGTCTGGCAAGACACGTCCTGGGCACGACATCTCAGATAGCTGGCGAAGTGCATTTGGATGAAGTGTGGAGAATGGTGCTGCTCTTCTCATCAGGATAAAAATGCCCTGGCCAATTGCTGCAAGCTAACACTTGATAAAAGCAGCACTTGGTAATATCAGACTAGCTCGATAGATACTGGAACACCTTTCTCTTTCAGTGGAGGACTGGCCCATGTGGATATTGTAGATTGTTCCACCATAATAGATTTGTACAGCTCCCAGAACATACTGGTGCATTATGGCTGTATTCTGCTTGACTGTTTTAAGGTTTGGATGTAAAAGAAGTCCTAACTATTCTTCCCTTTTGCTTTGTGCTTCAGCAGTAAGATAGGAGCCATAAGAGGGTCACAACAGAGAGCAAATAAGCTAAATCGGTAGCCAGTTACTAAAGAAGGCTCAGCACTATTCCTGTAAATATAAGGGGAAACTGTGCTTCACGAACATGATTGCTTCTTAAAGGAGGATTTGGAAAAAAAAAAATCTAGCTAGTTGCAAATCAATCCTTTAGCTCTATACAGACAGAAAGAACATGATTCTGATTTCACTTCCCATGCCCCAGTTTTACATCCATGTAACTCCATTACCTTCAATGCTTTACACCAACATGAGATCAGAATCAGGCCCAAAACATCTCTGTTAGAGCCCAAGGCATTTTGTGTTCTCTCTGGAGCATGACCACATTAGCCCAGTAAAGGTTATATCCTAACTCTCCTCCTTTCAGATATGGTCATATTTCTTTTCTTAAAAGGTCATAGGTAGGTTGTAAGTCAAATCATCAAAATATTTGGTCTTGAGTCACTGGGCTTGTTAAGCAGCCATGCTGCAGATGACTCTTTAGGCTTGAATTGCAGGGCAAATGTTGTACAGTACTCCTTGCTGCTTTGCTTGTGGAGGGCAGAAAGACAGAGAGAGGGGAAAATATAGATAGTATGTTGTTCCAGAATGATCAGAGGAGAAAGAGGGATGTGGGATCCTGCTTGGACTAGCTAATGTCTCAAGTCACTACATTTTGGACCAAGGTCCACGTGATGCACACCCTTTGTCCAAGGTTAATGAAGCGGCGAAGAGCCCATCCCCAATTCTTCTAGTCATCACACAGGCAAATACAGTTGTAGGGACAAGTTCTGCCCAGACACCTATGTAACCTCATTCATTTCAATGGAGTCATACAGGTGTAACTGAGGGCAGAACTGATCTCAGTCTTTTGCTCTTTATGTCTCATTTAACATCAGCTGGAAATGAACATGCACTGCTTAAAAACACAAACATGTTTGCCTCCCACTGTTCTCTCTTTTTTATTTTGTCTCTAAAACTTTAAGGGCCAGATTGTGGCCGAGAATTAAAGTCAAGCCGTGTCACCCCTTGACCCCTTCCCCTAACACACACACACGCCTCAGCACAGCCTCCCTCTATCTTCGCAGCAGATTCAGGGCGGTAGCAGGAAGTGTGCATCTGGTGCTGGTGGGCAAGAAATGGGCACAGAGAGGCAGGGAGTGGGTGAAACCTTGGCTCTGCCCCATCAGTTAACTGGCCAGCACTGCTGAGCTAGTATGGGGAAAGCACTATAAGGTTACTTTCCCCTAGAGCCAGGGGACTGTGAGCTACATTCATCATGCTCACCGCATGCCCCACTCCTTACACAGGACAGAGTCTAAAGGCTCAATCTAGCCATTAAGCGGAGAATGTAAAGAAGTGGAAGGAAACATTTTAAATGTCAGTGAATTTAGTGCTTGTGACTGTTTCCTGTGCACTCAGCCTGTTTATATTTGCAACAGCACAAATGCACAAAGCACTAGCTTTCCCTCATTGCCCTGCCAATCTAAGAACTTTGAGGGGTTGTGGTTTTTTGGTAAAACCAGAGCAAGACCATACCCCATAGCAAAACCATACCCAAGAGCATAGTGATCAGGGGATCAAGTCACCACCTGTTACGTGGGAGATCTAGGTTCAAGTCCTGGCTTTCTGTCTGGGTTGAAGCAACAACCTGACCTTTGCTCTCCCACATCCGAGGTGAATGCTCTAACCATTTGACCATTGGAGAGTGCGAACTCACTCACAGTCATGCGTTGACCAGAACTTCCATTCTAGACATGAGCAACATTCCCCGAGCGTTTCACAGAAACTAATACGTTCACGCAAAATGTTTTGGTTTCGACAAAAAAAGCATGTTGCTGAAAAAATCCCAACCAGCTCTAGTCTCATATCATGACCTGAACGAACTTCCTCTAGTGGGAGATTGCATAGCCAGGTCTCCACATCATTCATATGACTGCCTGGTACCTCTGCTGAACGTGTCAAACAACATCAATGCAGGCATTTTGGAATGTTTTTGGAATGTGAATACCTGCCTATTAGGAACTGCCATGAGACTGCCACCATTTCCATAAATTATCAAACTACTAATGACAAAATCCTGGACTGGAACTAGTGACCCAGAAACAAGATGTTCCATATTCTGGCACCAGGACCCCTGAGCTATCTAATCCCTCATGTCTTTTTAAAAGTACATACTAAAGAAAATAAAATGTGGAATTCCCATGTGTATCTCACAGAAGCCCCGTCTGTCCTTTAGAAGTGTTCAGAAGTTGCATACTGTTCATCTCTACCCTAAGGAAACAAATACTATTATACTTTTTTTCACCATGGTAGTTGTCCTCTATCTCATACACATACCCACATATCTATACCTGTCCATAAATATAACAGCTGGCTTTCAACTTTGTTAGGTCATGAGTAGGAGAATGAATTGTACCTCAGGAGAAGAAAATTCTGTAGTACCTTCCTTTATAGGTATTTTAAATAGTGACTAGATACGTATCCTGCATACAGGGTCAAAAGCAAGATGATCAGTATTGTATTTAACAAAAATAAGAATAGACAACATTCATGTTAGTTTTCTTTTCATGAAGCAAACTGATTCCTTGCATCATTCAGAAGTTGCCTAATGTCATACCTCTGATAAGTTGATGCCACTGACAACCAGTCTCTGATGAAAACTAACAGACTGGTCAACTGAGGTATGACCCATAACAACTTAACAAGAGTCACTGAAATATAATCCAGACAATCTACTTGTATGTGAATTTCAAAGAGATTCCTACCAGCAATCATTAACCCATTTATCTGTAGTCAGAGAAATCAAGGGTAGATACAAAGTGTATTTGTTTACCTGTATCTTCTTAGAAGTTTAACGATGTGATCTAATTAGCTTGTAAATGCTAAAATCCTGTTCTTGTCTCACAATGCTTCATTACTGTATTCTATTGATTTAGAGATAAAAAGGGGATGTTATCATTTAAATGGGACATGTGGTGTAGTAATATTATTGTCCTAATCTCTCCTCCAAACTTGTAATTTAACATAGTGAACTGTCTTGATGGTTTGAATGGCTAATTGCCTTATGTTAATGAATACAGCCAGTTTGCCTGTGTATGCATAGGAAAGAGAAGATTAGCTTCAAAACTACACTCTGCACTGCCTATTCTTCACTGGGGAAAGGTCCTGCTGTGACAATTGCTGTCAAGAGGTTTATAAACTTGCTAGAAATCTATAAAGAAAAAGCCACGGCCTGATTATTTTTATCTCAGGTCTGCTTAAACTTTGACAGGGGAAGTTTAAGTTGCAAGACTGAGGTCTCCAGGTTTACTCTGAATTTACCTTGGAATTCTCATGGAAGAACCTGAACAAACTCTGTACCTGGACTGCCTATTAGACTATAAGCTTTTAAATTGATTCCAGAAAGATTTACACATCAGCAACCTGCCCATCTCTGCTATGAAACTGACCCAAGGACTTTTCACATATCTGTATGTATACTGATCTCTTAACCACTGCAACTCTCTTCCTTCTTTTTCATTTTATTATTAAAACCTTTAGTTTTAGCTACTAAAGGATTGGCATCTGTGTGATTATTGGGTAAGACGTGAAACTCATACTGACCTTGGGATCAGTGTCCGGTCCTTTGGGATTGGTGGACCTAATATATGGTGAATCTGGTTTTCAGTAACCACTCACTATATTAAACTTGGCTGTCTATATGGGAATCATATAGGATGCTTATGATGCTGGGATGCTTAAAGGGGCTTTATTTGGTTTCTTGGAAACTAGTATGGTATTAGAGAAGCTGTTTTGTTACTGCTTTTTGGTGAATCTTATATTTAAATCAGTTGAGTTACACCTGTTTCCCAACAGTGTTAGTAGTGAGATAGGAATTAAATCGTTAACCTCACTAGGCCAATGAGAATAATAAATAACATAAATAATAATAATAATGATAATAATTGCACCATAAAATTACGATAAATGGTCCTCATGAACAAAGTGAGACATGCCCCTGCCCTGAAACATTTATATTCAAACACAAGAAAAAACATGGGACAATAGCTTAAAGAAAAGATCACTGATGAGACATGAAAGTGAGTTTGAAGAGGGAATTTGGAGGAGGAGAAAAGAGCTTGGATGATAGAGAGTAGGAGACTCTTCCAAGCTTAATCAAGCTGTGTTTTAACACAGCACCTTTCATTCCAGGTTCATTAGCTAGTTGGCTACTTCAGTTCAGCGAGACATATTTAGAATTCTCCATTACAAATGCCCTGCTTTGCACCCAATAGATGTTATTTGATAATGAATCATAAATTTGTTTGTTTTTACAGCAATACAAGCATACTATAAATTAAAGCAATATACATGTTTCTGTTCTGATATGTCCACTCACACAGCATCTTCTACCTTACATACATTTTTGTGCCATTTAACTCAGTTAAAATATTACCTAGAGAGTCATGTGCCTGGAGTGATAATCTTCTGCAAAACTGAAGTTAATGAAGCACAATCACATGCTTACCTGAGCTGTATTAGTCCATTTCTAATACTAAACTTCGCACCAATGTCTATGTAGATGTATTGCTTCTCTGAAAAGATCATTCCTGTTATAAAAGGTGTAATTGTTTTTGACCTATGTGCAGTTTCCTTTCTTTGATCAGAAACACCTGTTTTTTTAATTTTATCGAGGTCTTGGCTGATAGAAAGTCCTTCAGAGCTGTAACTGTTACATGTTTAAGACTAACACATTTTCAAGATTGTATCCATCAAAATACATCTATAAATTTCAGATTTAATACAGAAAAACAACCACCCAGACACTTTGGGATTTAACCAGCTTCCTGAGTAATTGGAAAGATTCACTGTACCCAAGATCATTATGACATTAGAAACCTCACAATCTAATGCTTGCTTAAACTCTGTGTTGACACTGAGATGTAAAAGCTAATGTTTCTGGTTAAAGTTCCTCAGAAGAGAATGTTTCAACTCTTCTCATGCCAAATTCCCTATTGAAGTCTAAAAGTTTAACTTTCTCCAAGTAATTATACAATAAAATATCCACCGCCAAGAGAAAGAGACAGTACAAAGATATGGAGTACCTAAGCATTTACGTCTTAAAATAGAAATCTACAAAACAGATTTTGTGGTTATCTTTGTGGCTATGTTTCAAGAAACAGAGGTTTGAAGGGTCTGACCTATTTGAAGTACTGAAATGTTTTTTCTAGAAACCTTGGGAGAACTGCATCAGAGATATGCTACTAATATTTTAAGAAGCAGCACAAATTTTCTTCTTTATGCATGATCAAACCCAAGTCCCAAGAGTGTGTGTACTCATCAGCAGCAGAGGTGATCAACTGGGCAATCTATTTGCCTGATCAATAAAACAAATATATTTTCTGATAGGAAGGAGGCAAGATAGCTCAGCAAATAAACTTATATTACATGTAGTTGGCTGGAATATTTTGTTCCTGAAAACTCTTTGTATAATAGATGGTACAGCACAGTGTTCAACTTGTTTAATTGGAATGGGAGGCAGAGAGGTGATGTCCTTGTAGTGGAGTCTGGGAGCATCCTCCTTCAGACACCTTTTTTTAAGTTGTTAAATATTTGGTTCAATCTGGTCTACTTCAGTGGTATAACTGTGCTCTTCCGAAGTATTTTATGCCCCCCAACAGTAAGCCAGCTCTGGAATTAGTGTTATCCCAAGGAAGGGTAGATTACATATAAGATTTGGGAAATTATCCTAATCATCTGTTCAATTTGATGACAAAATGGGGTTCCTGAATGCTTCTTCCAGAATATCACTGACAAACTATTTTACTGAGGGACTGGATAGTTTAGGGAATTGGTAATAGGACAGGGCGCTTTCCCAATCTAGGTGACTAGGTATTTGAAAACAGCACTAGCGAGTTGTCACAGAAAACTATTTTATGGCTGTTCAGTGGCCTATGTGAAATGTGCTGGTACTTTCAGTTCATACCCTATTGGATGATTTTATACAGCATAATAAACACCACCACAGTTGCTGCCTTTATTGAGAGATCCAGCAGTAAGGGAAAGTAATAGAAAGGCCATGAAGACTGAACTACTTTCCAACTGCTAGAGACATTCGAGTTAATGATCATTACCGTTCAATTTAATGCTCATTGGCAGAACAGCGTGGGAACAGTTTTCAGTGAAGTCGTACCCGATCTCTGGTGAACCAGAGGATTTAAAATCTGCAGGGCTGTGAATCTCGCATCTTTCATGAGCACTAGAAGTTCAGTTTCAACTATCTATCTGAAAGACTTTTTATTGTCATGAAGATGACAATTTCAAAGGGAAATAATGAGAAATAATAAGATGAAATTGAGCTATGGCGTATTTAGACAGAATAGCAGGAGACATTTCAAATAATGCATTTTATTAGAATGAATAACCATCTTTTAAAGGAGAAAACTGTTCTTGTAAATAATATAACTTATTGCAGGAGTCATTTTGAACTAGACTGGACAAAGCATTCCTTGAGAAGGAAAGATCCTGCATTGGTTGAAGAACAGAGTAAGAAGCCTAATAGATCTTTTTCCATCTATAATTTCTAAATTATAAAGAAGTTAGGAACTACATAAGACATTTTTTTATCTGAGGTCAAACTCAAATAACTTAATTTTCATTTCTGAAAACCAAAATGAATATGAAAGTCACACATTATCTGCATCACCTATGTTTTCAATGGGGGTTGTTGAAAAATTCCAATTATTTTTTGCAGGATTTTTGCCCCACAATAATGTTTTGTTTTTTCAGTGAAAAACCATAACATTAAACCAAAATGAAAATTTTCTGTCAAATGTTTTATTTTGCGCTCACTGGATATTTTGTCTAAACTGATGGAAAGACTTCCATATCCAGCCCCAAGCGCTCCTGAAATATTTGAAAATTGGACTGGCTAGGTCCTATTGTTCACTGGTCTCTCATGTGGCAGCACCCTGAGAAAAGTTCAAACTCTGCTAAAAGATGATAATCTTTCGAAGGCCGAATGATCAATGGCTTGATTAAAATAAATTAAGATTTACAGCACAACCATGCATAAGGTTGTCTACTAGAGGATACATTTATTGAAGTACATTTACTTTCTATAAAAAGTTAATCTTAAAATAGAAAAAGCAATAACGAATAAATAATAATGTGCATTTATAAAATGCACTCAATACAAAAATCTGAAGGCTTTGGAGTTTTATTTTTTGAACTTTTGTGTCCCTCTCAAGTATTTAAATGACATATTTGACATATAACATATTTATATGAAATATCTGAGAGTACTTTGATACTAGAACTGTTTGGCTCAACCTTCAATCTGTGAATCAAAGTTACTATTTTAAAAAGCTAAGAGGGAAGTGATGAGATCTTCAAGGTTCTTTTTACATGTTAGGCTTACTAGCAGAGCTGATAAAAATGATATATTTCATGAAAAATTTGAAAAACATCACATTTTGAAACATTATTTATAAAACAATGAGAAATTTTCTGACTTTATATGTTTTTATAACTTTAAAAAAATTGCTTTTTCAATTGTTCAGGTTTTGTTTTCTTCCCTCTTTTCTTTCCCTTCCCCCTTCCCACAGACCTTTTTCAATGACAAATGGCAAAAAGAAAAAAGGAGTTCTGGGGAAAAAGAGAAAAAAAGAGGAAGAAGGGAGAAAAAAAACAATAACCAAAGCAACGCATGAAAAGTTTTTAAAAAATAATTTTTTTTCACAAAGCATGTTTTGTTTCTTAAGGCCATTTTGTTGACTTTCTTTTTTAAAAAAACTATACTTACTAAGAAACTGCCCAGAAGAGAAAGGGGATTGGTGATATCATTGTGACTGTAAAGAGATGGGTGGGAGCAGGGAGCTAGGTTTGGTACACTCTAGGTACTTCCAGAAGGTGCACAGGGCATCTGGTAATGTGACCACAGATAAACTAGCTAGCTCATCTTATTTTCCAGTCTTCACACTGTGAAATTCAGTATGGAGTTTTTTCTCTTTCTCACTGTAGTTAGCATGAAAACTACCATACCTCAAAATGGGTGATCACTGGTTAGTGATTACAAAATCTTAATATCAGAATTTATCTGACTCAGGCTACCTCAAGTTGAAGGAGGTATTAACAAACAGGCAGTTGAAAGGACTTGAGTAATAGAAACGGATAATTTTTAAACACGGTCAAGAATGTAAAGTAGCTAGTGCTCAACTCAAAAAGCAAGAAAATTAGTTTCTTTGACTTAAGATCAAATGTGTCATTAAATGAAATCTTGTCTACTGAACTGGAAGAGCAGAACATTGATGAGTTTGATGCTTGAAGTGAGACATTTTCAATGGTATCAACACAATTTAAATGTAACTTAAATTCTTCAACTTCATCTTTGTTTATCAGCAATCTTAGCCTTCAACATTGAAAAAAATGGTCAAGAAAAATGGGTTATTTTGTTATTAAAAATAAATAACAGGAAAAGCCTTTAACTTGGCAAGAATACCTTCCTTTATGCTAACATGACCACCTTGAATGCAGCACATAAGAGCAATTTAGAAAAATAATTGACTAGCTTTTCCTTGTTTATACTCCTTCAGATCAGGCTTTCAACATTAAGTAGAGGATCTGCAAAAGCAAGTTAGAAAAATACAAATGAGGAAATATTACAGGAAGAATGAAAATAAACACTGATCTTGGTAAGATGGTTTGACAATCATAAGAAATTACCCAATAATGGCAAAAAGCATCCATACAGGAGTAAATGTGTTCCAACTTAAACCCTTTGTGTCTATGTCTAAATAAAACCACAGAATACTTTGCTATTTGGTGAAGATGTTATCCAAGAACACACAGAAAAGTAGGACAAAGGACGACTTTTTCATCTGCTTAGTCAACAAAGATAAAACGAACAACATGAGAATTTATCAGGTGCAATCATCCTTCCCTTCTAACATACAGGGTGCTCAGCCCATACTTATTTCAAACAAAGTTTAACGAAACACCTAAGAGTCCTAAATCATATTGCAAAATTACTCCATAGACATCATTAATCTTGTGGTTGGTTGACTGAAAAACAATTGATACCTTACTTTGCCATGGACTCTCAATGGAGCTCACAGGAAGACACTGTCTCTACATTTGCATCCATTTACCAAAGTGGATTTTGAACTGAGCATGAGAAGGGCTTCAATAATAAGAACATAGTATGCATGTTACACAACAAGGAATTCTACTAGCAATCAGTATACTTGCAAAAACAGTTGGAAGGAATTGATAGTTTACAGGCTGAAGCCATTACTGTCTCACAGGAAATCTTCCTCCATCTAGTTAACAACAAACTGGAACTACAAAATGTCAAGACAAAACTGAAAATGATCCACAACTTAGCCAACATGATTGATCCCGAACACAAAAGGATGTAGGTTGGACCCCTGGAATGGGGCTGATGTAACACAATCCTGCATTCTTTTCTTCTCATTTAGAATTTACAACTAAAGATCCAGAATTCTACATAAATCTGTTTGCAAAGGAAGTTGTGTCACAGTTTGTTGAATCACAATGATGGGGAATTTTTTGAAGTTACAGCATGAAACACCATAGAATGTTATAATTTTTTTTTTAAATCCACACTTCTAACTAGCTCACTCAGGAGTGTCAGCACAGTCAGATGGCTTGGACTGATGGGCAAACTTGATGTTTGTTTGAGATTTACTTACACAGTTACCATCTTTACATTTTGGAAAATGTACGAGCTTTTGTATGCCTGAGAAATGAAATATAATTATGAGGTGAACAACATGGTGTGGATGTGCTTTGTGTTCCATCTCATAAAACCCTCACGGCTTTCTGGAGGGATTTAGTGGAGGTTTTCAGTGGCTGTTTTTCTCAGAAAGAATGAATCAGCAGGATTTTTTGGGTTCAGTAAAAATAACTGCGCTAGAATGTTATCAGCACTGACCATAGCATCGGGCTGAAAAGAAAACGGCAATTAATTTGGCAGTCACAGTAACTTTCATATCTGTGAAATGTTAATTCTAGACAAATCCACTAATGGTCTTGTTTCGGCGGACAGATTGCCAGCACCAAACATTCCTGAATTGACAATGACAATCTGCCAGCAAACGGTGATTCATTAACACAGCAAGTGAGTAAACGATAACTTTCCTTACAAAACAGTCAGAGGCACAAATGTTACTTTGCAGTATCTCTCTTTCATTAATGTGGACAGTAATTAGCATGGCTGAATAAAAAGAGTTCACGCTAAATGTGTCAAGGTCTCAGAATTGTTTGAATTCCTTTTTGGTTAAATAATCCAAATATTTAAATTAGCCTTCTTGCTTAATTCAGTTTCTCAGACAGAATCCCCTTGAACGTTCCCACTGACAGGCACATGAAATTAGTACTTGCAGATTGTTTCTGTATCAAGAAATAACACCCACTCTGAACCTGCTAATTAAATGAAGATGTGACCTTCTATATAACAAACTATTCTAAAAAATGATTCCTCCCTGAACAGACCAAGTCCTTACTCTGTCCTTCCACAGAACTCATAGATCCCATGTTCGCAAAAAGAAAAGGAGTACTTGTGGCACCTTAGAGACTAACCAATTTATTTGAGCATAAGCTTTCGTGAGCTACAGCTCACTTCATCGGATGCATACTGTGGAAACTGCAGAAGACATTATATACACAGAGACCATGATTTGTGAGAGTCTTGGGAGACAGGCCAGTCCTTGCCTACAGACAGCCCCCCAACCTGAAGCAAATACTCACCAACAACCACATACCACACAACAGAACCACTAACCCAGGAACCTATCCTTGCAACAGAGCCCGTTGCCAACTGTGCCCACATATCTATTCAGGGGACTCCATCAAAGGGCCTAATAACATCAGCCACACTATCAGAGGCTCGTTCACCTGCACATCCACCAATGTGATATATGCCATCATGTGCCAGCAATGCCCCTCTGCCATGTACATTGGTCAAACTGGACAGTCTCTACGTAAAAGAATAAATGGACACAAATCAGATGTCAAGAATTATAACATTCATAAACCAGTCGGAGAACACTTCAATCTCTCTGGTCATGCAATTGCAGACATGAAGGTCACTATCTTAAAACAAAAAAACTTCAAATCCGGACTCCAGCAAGAAACTGCTGAATTGGAATTCATTTGCAAATTGGATACTATTAATTTAGGCTTAAATAGAGACTGGGAGTGGCTAAGTCATTATGCAAGGTAGCCTATTTCCCCTTGTTTTTTCCTACCTCCTCCCACCCCCCCAGACGTTCTGGTTAAACTTGGATTTATGCTGGAAATGGCCCACCTTGATTATCATACACATTGTAGGGAGAGGGGTCACTTTGGATAAGCTATTACCAGCAGGAGAGTGAGTTTGTGTGTGTGTGTTTTTTTGGGGGGTGGGGGTGAGAAAACCTGGATTTGTGCTGGAAATGGCCCACCTTGATTATCATACACATTGTAAGGAGAGTGATCAATTTGGATAGGCTATTACCAGCAGGAGAGTGAGTTTGTGTGTGTGTGTGGGGGGGGGGGGGGTGAGAAAACCTGTATTTGTGCTGGAAATGGCCCAACTTGATTATCATACACATTGTAAGGAGAGTGACCACTTTAGATAAGCTATTACCAGCAGGAGAGTGGGGTGGGAGGAGGTATTGTTTCATGGTCTCTGTGTATATAATGTCTTCTGCAGTTTCCACAGTATGCATCCAGTGAAGTGAGCTGTAGCTCACGAAAGCTTATGCTCAAATAAATTGGTTAGTCTCTAAGGTGCCACCAGTACTCCTTTTCTTTTTGTGAATACAGACTAACACGGCTGTTACTCTGAAAAAAGATCCCATGTTAGTACCCAACTCACCTCCTTCCTGGGCTTGGTGTTATTGGTAACTGAATAACAATAATACTAAATAAATCTCAGCTTGAAGTTCCTCTCTGACGTTGGCTGTTCCTACAGTTTCCCTGCAGGACCTTCTCTGCCCTAGTTGCCTCTCTCCAAAGAGACACTCCCAACTCTTTTACTGGAACAAATGGACCCACCAGACAGCATGACTCAGGAGTAATTACCCTGAATGTTAATGCATGGTGTTGGCTAGTGTGGGTCAGCAGAAAAATCCTGCATGGGACGCTATTCAGGGTCTTGGGGTATGCCATTCTGTTAGATTCTCATTCAGTAAACATCTAGAGATGTCTCCAAACTATTGCCCATCTCTTGGGCTGAGAAGCCGAAATGAACCTTTTAGCAGATTAAAAACCATAGATGTTCACTAACCTTTAATGAGAGAGAGAGAGAGAGATTTTGAACTCAGTCAAAACCACAAAGTGCTAGAAACCTCATAGAAATAGTTTGCTCTTGAGAGAGCTGAAGATCCAATTTTGATGCCTTTCTCTGTGGCCTCTCCTTGCTAGAAAGAGAGAAGAGAGCTTGTTGTAGGAGATGGACTGATGAAAACGTTAGGTCTGCTTTGGAAGTGCTCAGAAACAAATGAGAAATACCCTGTATTCACTGCATGTGGGCTATAATGTCTGGTGCCCTATCCTTGCCACACTCTTTGCAGTCAAATCAGCTTTCCCTATGACACTGCTGACTGCAGTCAGTGTTTTGGTGGCATTTCTTAGCAAGTTCCCATAGCCGAGTGCTCTGGGAGAAGTATATTTTTCTTCCCAACATCCCCTCACAGAACAAAACAAATTATTGTTTTCCTTTAAGGATGTATTGTAGTGGAACTGGTTAAATGGTCAAATTAAAAATGGGATTTATTAAAACTGGAGAGGAAAAAAATCTTTAAAAAAAGTCATCCACTAAAACTCCAGGATTTGTGTGACAGCTAATTTTCATCTGTACCAGCTATTCTACATAGGTACCAATCACCTTTCTGCAGGAAAACAAGCAACCCTTTTAGGCAGGCAGCATGTCAGGGAAATTGGCCTCTAGTGTCAGGGGCGTAAGGGAAGGAGACACATTTTTTGCAAGAGTTTTGTTAAAAATTTGCCCCCCTCCTTTTTTCTTTCTTTTTTTTAAACTAGCTCTGGTTTCAGGTATCTTATATCACCCTCCCATTTTGTTTCCCTCCCCTTCCTAGTTTCCAAGGATTCCCAGTATTTGACCTGCAGCAAACACTGAAAATAAGCATTTTAGGTCCTCATAACAGTGATATTCTTGCATTAGTTATTTACTTATTTAGTGTGTGTGTATTTTGAGTATTCAACAAAATATTGCTTGTGGTCTCTGAGACCCTCTGGCAAAGATAGCATGGAAAGTCCTGCTTAGGAGTAGAAAAGTGAGACAAGTTGTGCTGCTGAGTTGAGAAGCTGAAGAGGTGCCATGGGTCCACAATATTTCACATTTCTATATGGCAAAACCAGAACAGCCATTTCTCCATTCCCTTTTAAAAACAGGTTTATAAACCCTGAATTACAAATTCCAGCTCCAGTTTCTAACAAGCCTGTTCTCAAAGGACCCTTTTTCTGATGAACTGTTACATATAAACTACAGTATTTACAATTATCTTTGGCTCTTGCTGGACTTTTAAAGCACTTTTTACAACCTGCCTCTGTTAGAAAGAATCTAATATGAAATGAATTGACAATTTCTGCAAGAGGGAGACAATTTCCAGAAAAACAGAACTCATTCCCTTTAAGCTGATGTACCTATAAATATCTGGCCTTTTCAGCAACTACGGGAAGCAATATTAATATTCTTTATAAGAGGATCATTCTTCTCTTTAAAGTGAGTACCATGGAAGTATCCTAAGCAGATGGCAAATTGAGAGCACCCATGGGAACAGACGAAAGATCTGTCTGGCTTTTCCATCCTTCAGGATATACTTGACATGAACTAACAATTCTGGCTAGTGTTTGGAAGCAGGACTTCATATCACTTTTTTTAAATGTCACCACCAGTATGGCATCTATGTTAATTAAAAATGATATCACTGTACAAAAAATACAGGTTCCCTTTATTGTCTTGTTTTTTTAACATTTTTGTGTGTCAGAGAAGAATGCAGAAATCTATAACTGTTAAATATTGCCCTTGCTATAAGAAAGCATGTTGGGTGAGAAAAAGCTGGCTCCTGGAAGGAAAGAGTGATGATGATCTAGCCTTGCTCAGGATTCCTTAGCTACATGAATGATGAGAGAGGCTGGAAAAAAAGTTCTATGTAATGCACCTACTGCTACCACAGACATGATTATAGGGGACTGAGGACTGACCTCCAATATTTCCAAGAGTATGCTGGTGCTTGGGGCAGAGTGGGAAAAGAGGAGAGAGAGACTTAATTTGCCTTCCAGCAGAGGGTAGCATTTTGTTTCTACTATTATTATCTATATTACAATTGCACCTAGGACCCCCATCAAGAATAAGGGCCCTGTTATGCTGGCAAGTAACAAAGAAGGCAGTCCCTGCCTCAGAGAGCTTACCACCTAGGCATTAGACAAGCTAAAACAGGGGGAGAAAACAGACAGACAATCAGAATGGGGTAGGGTAGGAAGACAAAGTAACAAAACAAACAGTGTTTATCAGAAACACAGAATGCCTCTTGAACTTAATGCCTGAAATATATGATTTAAAACTGAAAACTTTCTGAGAGGAGCTAGATCCAGTTTCCACGGAAGCAAGATTGCAAATCTCACTATGGAGAATTTGCAGTCTATTAACATGGCATCACTTGTATTTTTTTTTTAAACATCTCTTTAAACCTTTATAACAAAATAATCCTTGATAGGTCCCAGGAACACTTGTAATCATCCCTATGGTTCTGTATACAATGTTCAGCTGAAAAAGGCTCCCTTTTGTCCTGAGGTGGGGGAAGAGTCATCTTATATGTCAGTAATCAGTCAGACCTGCCTGGAATCCACAAACCCTGGACAAAAGAATATCTTTCTTTGCTCTGTTCCAGAATTTTTGCTTCTGATGTAAGCTGGCATCCAGAAGTAGAAGGTGCCCAGGAAAGCTAAATTAATCAAACTTTTCAGTCAGACTCAGGTCCATTCTTATTAGCAGGTGTGTTACCCTTTGACCTGGGGGTGTGATTCCCAGATCGATGAGACATACTCACACTACGCTACCTCTCATTGAGCTAGTGTGCTAATAATAGAGTATAGCTGTGGGAGCGTGACCAGCAGGCTGGGCTATCCAGCCCAGTTATGTGCCTAGGGTCTCAGACAGGTAAATAATGGGGATAGCTAGCTCCTCCTGCCACTTGTGGCGTAGCAGCTACATTCTATGCATGTAGGTCTCCTTGAGCTAGGAATCACACCCTGAGGTTAAAGCCTAGAAACACCCTTAGATTAACTGGTTCGCCTTTCACTGATAATAGCATCTTATGCCTTCAGCATAGAACTGTGCTTGGCTACAGAATGTTGACTCTCTGTTTACAGTAGGAATAAACAAGTAATTGACTATCAGAGTTCCTTCCTTAAAAAGAAAAGGAGTACTTGTGGCACCTTAGAGACTAACCAATTCATTTGAGCATAGGCTTTCATGAGCTACAGCTCACTTCATCGGAGGCTCTAGCTCACGAAAGCCTATGCTCAAATAAATTGGTTAGTCTCTAAGGTGCCACAAGTCCTCCTTTTTTTTTTTTGCGAATACAGACTAACACGGCTGTTACTCTGAAAAGAGTTCCTTAGTTCTTTCCCACACATGAGTATGCAAAACTGAAAAAATTGGGCACTGAAATACATGGGTGGCTTGGTTACCTTCAGAATGTCCACCCTTACTGCTCAACTCCTGGGAAGTGACAAAAGATACCATGTCTTAATATCATCCCCATAAGTACGAGAAGGCAGTGTTCCCAGATATGATGCCACTGCTTCAGTCAATCTGCAGCTTCTGATTCTCTTATATAACAATAAATCCAGATAATGGGAAAAAAGAATAAGGTACCAGCTGATAACTGGTAGGAATATGGGTGGCAAAGTCTATGTATTCCCATTAATCTATTCAGTCTGAAATATATCCTGGGAAAAGCAACTAAAATGCAGGATCTAGAGCTGGGTGTAAGAGTGATTTTTCAGTTTGGTGGCTGAACTAAGAATATTGAAAAGAAATTTTGTTTTGTATCTGACAAATTTTGTTTTAATTTCTTGCTGAAACAAAATGTCTTATTTCCATTGGGGGGAGGTGTTTAAAACATTTTAAGTAGTTAGTTTTGGAAATGCTGAAATGAACCATTTCAGCATTTCCTATTTTTTTTTAAATGAACACCATTCACCAAAATCAACCCAAATCCACATTTTTAACCAAAAATCTATTTGCATGAAAAATTTGCCCCACTCTAGTAGGGTTTTCATTCAATAGGGATTTTACTGTGTATTGTAATGAACACATTCCTCAAAATATTTCCATTTCATTTCCAATTATATTGAATTCTGTAACCTTTGAAAAATTATAGAAAGGTCATTAGACCACTTTCTGAACTCCGTTACACCAGAGTAACTGTGGAATAACTCCACTGACATCTTCCTAGCTACAATGGTGAAACAGAGTTCAGAATTTGACCTATACACTTTACACACTGCTGATTATAGGAGCAGTAATTGTTTCCCCTCTGTGCAAAATGTTACCGCTGGTAAATTTACAAGTTTAAATGTCATTTGATAAACAGCTTTTAAAGATCATAAAAGGAAGAGGAAAATGTGAATTGTGCTAATGAATAGGAAATAAATTACTTTAAAGTGCCAAGAAGTGGAAAAGCTGAAGGGCATGCAAGTGTAGTGAAACTTAGTATAATGAACTCTTGAGGGCTTTCCATGGAGCTAGTATAGAAATGTAGGTTATCCTTTCTGCCCACTGTTTAATTTGTATGGTAAGTATTTAAGTCTTGTTAGTGTGTTTACTTGATTGAAAACAGCCACTGAATAACAAAGGCTACAATGAAGATGTTTTCTTTATGTAGCACATAATAGTCTAGTTGCCAGTGGGCTGTAAGACTTTGGTCTAATTTCGGTTGTTGAGGGTGGTATTGTTGGCTTCTGATACACACGAGGTCAGACTAGATGGTCTGGTAATCCCTCTGGCCTTAAACTCTAGGACTCTATTTGTCAGTATTCACTCAGAAGGATCTCATTGTGAAATTAAGTAAAAGCAACCAACATAAATGGAAGAATTGTATCATCTGAGAAGTTGAGCTGTAAGGAAAATCTCATATCTCTAACCTCTGTTGCCAGTTGCTGAAGAGAAGGCGATGCTACAGGATGCAAGCTTGAGTTGCCTCTTACTGGGTTATGGAGGCTAACATAAGCCACAACATTTCTCTGGAGAACTTTCTTGAGATCCTACAACACAAGCACAGCAATGTTTATTAATATGTCTGATTATAATTAAGGCTTGTTTTCTTACTTTAGTTCCTTTAAGGGAAAAAATACACCCTATGTTTTTCCTCCACTACAATTCCCTAAGTATTATTTAACTTCATTTTCCTATATCATCATTTTTAAAACTTCAAAGGATATTTGAGTTTTATTTCTCTGTATCAAAAGTTATAATTCCATTTCGCACATCATCTGAACAAAATACAAACAGGCCCTGGAGGAATTAAAAATGACTATAGCTGCAAAGCCGAGAGTGAAAACATTACATACTGTGAAACAACAAGAAGGGCTTTTAAACTTGCGCCTGACAGAAGCCAAACTTCAAAAGTAATCATTATCAAACAGTTAAATGCACTTGAATTTTCAGACCAGGAGCCCAAATTCAGATTTGAATTGCATAATTTATCCAGTGTTGTCATTTGATTACATTTTAAACAAGGGAAGTAGTATATATGAACCACTTCAATTATTTTTTTTTAAAAAAAGATCCTCTTTGCTTTCTCAGTAATGAGCTGCTCTTTGCATGAAGTGGCTTTTTATATTGAGCAGAAGGGGGGCAGCCCCATTACATCTGTTGTAAAGCTGACTTGAAGTGGAACTAAACAAATTTTGCTTCCTCTCAGTCACATGGATTCTTTCAACTTGATTTTTTTTCTCCCCTCTTGTTTTTGAAGAATAATCATGTTGGAAGGATGAGGTTTTGATAAGTGCTAGCTGCTTCCAAAAATGATAAGCGATTAAACCTTTATTTATCTATTATTCTAATTCAGCAGCCAGGAACTTCGCGGCAGGCTTCTTCTTTTCAATTGATCAACTGAAATCCATTGGAACCTTATTTAAGCTGGATAGCATGTCTGATAAGTTATTTTCATAGAGTTGCTGTTGATTTACCATTCTGTTGAAGCTAACAGCTCAGGAGTTGTGCTTGTCAAATTGAATCCAACTTTTAAACACACCTGGGTGATAACTGAAATAACTATTATTCATGGGGACTCCAAAACATATATGTGATTAATGACTTATATGTATGGAAACTTCCTTCCCTCAATGTTTGGCTACACCAGAAGGAGGACAGGAGACCCTGAATGTGGTTTACTTAGTCTGCAACTTTATTTCTAAATGTCAGGGAATACCCAGCAGATAAAAGTGTATTGTGCAGTTAACGCCATAATTATTTACATATAGTCGGGATGGTCTTCTGTCACGGCTGATCAAGCACCGCTGAGATGCCAACATCTATTACTAAGATTAATGTGATCGAACTCAATTGCTAGAGATGTACTTGGGAAAAATCTGATAGTAACAGGCATTCTGTCACAGAGCCCAGCATTGCACTCAACTACCTGTGAGCTCAAAGACAACATAAAGGCATATGTTGATATTGTTGATACTTACAGACCAGCGTCAGAAAAGAGACTATACCAGCTACAAAAAGCAACCCTGACAGACATGCAACTTCAGGAAGTTCTAAGTTACATTGGGGTGGCTAGCCCAGTATGTGAAGTGACAGAAGACTGCTTTGCAGTGTCTAGTCAACTAAGAAAGTCAAATGGACTTATGATTAAAGGCAATTGCATCATAATTCCAAATGAAATGAGAGGAGAAATCCTAAATCTCATCCCCATGAAGGACATCAAAGATGCACTAAATTCCATGAATGGGCCAACCAGTCAGTGTAGTGGCCAGGCATCCTCAATGATTTAAAACATAAAGTATCTGCATCTGAACACTGCAGAACGGTCAGACCAACAGAAACTTTAATAACACCTCAACCACACAGACCTTGGAAGAGAGTAGTGGCAGATTTATGTGAATTCAGAGAACATCATTACCTGGTCATTGTGGACTTTTTCCCCATGTATATAGGAATAACGTACTTGAAAGATGTAACATGTTGCAGTGTTATCAAGAAACTGAAGTAAGGTTTTTTGCTCACATCAGTGACGGTCAAAGGACCACAATTCACTGCAGCAGAATTCAACTCATTCTGAATGAAATATGATTTTGATCATATTACTAGCAGCCCACATTACCCACAAGTAAATGGAGAGGCTGACGGAGCTGTACAGATAGCAAAGAAAATCTTACAACAGGAAGATCCATTCCTTGCCCTTCTGAGTTACACAACAACACTAAAGAAGTTACTGGATGTAGTCCAACACAACTCCTGATGGGATAACAACTCAGAACTACTGTTCCAGCTTTGGAAAAGAATCTATCTCCAAAGTGGCCAACATGAAGAGAGTAGCCAAATCGTTTAAAAAAGCTAAACATTTTTACAACAGATGTCAATCAGTTAGAGAACTGCCAGTTAAGAACTTTGTGACTGCATTCATGTCAAACTGGATGGAAAAAAGGAAAGGACAACCTCAGCTGTTGTAACGAAAAGGAATTCGGCACTCAGTTCATATGTGGTCAAGGCTGACAGTGGAGAGTTCAACAGAAACTGTTGACATCTACAGTTTGTTCCTCAGAGAGAACAATCAACAGAACAAGTACAAGTGGCAGATGCAGAACAAGAAGATGATGACTCAAAGATTCTGGACCAACCACACAACCAGTCATGGGAACTAATAGACAGCCGGAAGACCGAGCTGTTATGCATTTGGGTCCTTAACAGATAATATGCAATTATCCAATGACCAGACTGTTTGTCATAGTGATTACCATAGTATATGGCCACAGATTGTTGTGATTAATAGTAAGTTGTAATGGGAAACTCTAAACAGGCTCAGATATGTAAAACATAGGTGAAGCCTCTAAGTCTGAAAAACTGGGATGGAAATTTCTCAAGCATAGGCTCTCTTCACAAAACCCACAGTAATTTCTGTTTCTAAAAAGCCATTCTTGAGCTATTTTTACCACTTCCAGATCTACTTCTGGATGGAATTGCATGTGTGTGTGTGTGTGTGATTATATATATATATATATATATAATACACACACACACACACACACACACACACACACACATGCAATTCCATCCAGAAGAGAGATGAGTGTGTGTGTGTGATTATATATATATATATATATATATAAAAAATACACACACACACTCTCTCTCTCTCTCTAACTCCAGGCTTTGCACAGAGAAAGAGTACTCAAGAGGGAGTTGGATGAGGGATCGGAGAGCACTGGTAGTTTCCATACAGAAAAGCCATTAATCACATACACATTTTAGTGTCCCCATAGTTAGTAGCTCTTTCAATTATCACCCATTTGTGTTTAAAAGTTAGATTCAATCTGACACACACAATTCCTTGGGCTCTTAGGTTCAACAGAATGGCAAATCAACTTGATGAAGATAACTTATCAAACAATGCTATCCAGTTTAAATAAGATTCCAATGGATTTCACTTGATTGATTAAAAAGGAGAAGCCCATAGAGTTATTCCTGGCTGCTGAATTAAACACACACACACACACACACACACACACACAGAGAACAGATATACAGGCATGCAATACACATTTATATTTTAAATTAATAAAACTATTCTCTAGATCTTATTTGGTTTCAGCTTTAATTTGGCGTGAAGGTTCAGGTCCCTTTTTATTTCCTACTATTCAAACCTCCCCAATCATAGTCACAATATGTCAGTCATTTATCCCAAGATCATCTTATTTTGATGTTGAGTATTTATGCAATTAGCTAAATGCCCTATCAGTAGTCTTTTTTTTTCCAGTAAAAATATAATTCTCCTAATCATTTTCCACAGTAAAACAAATGTCATCTCACTAGCTAACCAGGGTGCAGTTTTGATGGGGCTAGGAGAGAGAGGGAGGAAAAATCTCAGCCAGAAGCATCTTTTATGGTTCCAATGGGATCATGAGTTAAAAGGGTCCAATCTGAGGTCCATGTAACTCAGTAGGCTGGATAGACACTGACATGAGTACGGCACTGCATAGTGGGGCAATTTGTTTACATGGGTCTCATGCAGCATGCAGCTCCCCCCTCCAGCATGCAGGAGGGGAACAGTTTGGAACCTTGGTTTCCAGTCAAGGTCCCCGGGCAGGCCTGAGGTGTAGAACAGGCATGGCCTCCGTGCTCAATGTCAGGCTTATAGTCCACCCGGGCTATTGGTGCCAGTTGAGTTCTGCACAGAAGCAACCCTGCCAAGTTGTTTGGACTTTTTATCCCAGTTAAGTAATAGTTTTTAAAAGAGCTGTGGCTTCCACATATAGCCATACTATGGTGTCTGCTTTTCACAGTTTCCATAGCTGCATCATCAAATGTTTACCTCTGCCCATTCATATGAGCCAATGTTGCCAAATGATGTTCCTCCCCATGAGCAGAAAACAATGGTCCGATCAGGCCTCCAGCCTCTCTCAACTTTTAGCATCAAGGCTTGTATAAATGCTGTGATGACAGCAGTGCTACTGGCCCATTCTTGTCCACTGTAACCATATACACTGTTGTGGTGGCTACCAACTATGACATATCTATCTGAAAAGAAAAACAACACCAACAAAGCATTTATTTCAGTTAGACTTTAACAGAAAAATAATTCCAAAAATAAAGGACATATTGTGCCCATACTTGACGGTGTCACTGATACAGATAATCAAGCTTGCATGATCATAAAAAGATAATATAAATCTCTCTCTACTTTACCTACACCATCCTAATATAAGTACACATGGTCCAATACAGAAACCAAATCAAGATGTTCACATGCTTTAAATGAGAAACCCGTGATATTATTTAGTTATTTATTTGGATTTATACTAACGTACAATGAAGAGTATCCATCCAATGCTCTGGATATACTTGACAATCTTTTAAAACAACTCTAATGGAATTAATTTAAAATTTTATGACAAAAGAGTTTTTCATTGGAAAATGTGGATTTGAGGAAACTGAAATGTTTCATGAGAACATATTGATTTCATCTACATTTTCCATGAAAAATTATGAAAGCACTCCATATCAATGTTATTATTTTGACTGTATGATAATAGTCAAAATTAAGCACTTCAGCCTTATTGAAATGAAACATTTTGACAAAGTCATTTCAATATTTCTGAATTCTTTTTTTTTAAATTTTGTTTTACAGGAAATTTAGAAATTTTTGCTTTTTGTTCTGAGTCAGACAGAAAGGGCATTTCAAAACGTCCGAATTTCCTATGGAATAGAAATTCTGAGTTTTGGCCAGCTCTAGATACTAATAAATAAACAGATCCATCAGTTATGACCCTTGTTGTACTTTTATTCCTTTTCCCGATCTTCACTTCTTGCGTCATGTCTACTGTTTAGATTTCAACAGAATCCTAAAAAACATTCGGTGTCAGGTTGATTCTAGAGAGCAAAAGGGGGTTGGAGTTTTTTGAGTCCTTTATTTTATCCATTCTTTTTGTCAATATGCTGAAGTGCAACAGGATATGTGTAAACTGTCCACACGTTAAATTGCCTATGAAATTAAATACTACACATTCCTTGGGGATATTTGCTGTGATTAATACCTACAAACTCTTTTGAATTTGACATGCACTCTCTAATTATAAAACTCCTCTCCACCAAAGTGGGTTTTTACCAGAGTTTTGGTCAATGTCATACTCAGGGATATTGTTTAAGTAGAATACAATAATGCTGTTTCATGTTTTACTGGAAAGGTTGCTGCAATGTATCTGTAACGTAAACACTTTTTAATCATATCACACAGCTGTTTGCTTCTGTTTTTAAACAAATATAAACATGAAAATCTATTTGTAAAGGCAACTATTTCTAAGTTTCACTGGGTGGTACTGACAGAATCATTAAAACAAAACTGTACAGCTTGTCAGCAAAAATTAAATCTAAGCATACATAATTGACTATAATGAGCAATATAACTAATGTAATTAGATTTTTGTATTGTGTCAGGAAAAATGTATTTAATATAATGCAATGGCAATGGGAAGACCTAACACTTTAACCCAGCAAGAGGATGATATCCCTCAAGTGGAGACAGGGCATTCATGGATGTAAATTTCACCTCCTGTATTCCTTAGGGACCCAAAAGTGCCTGCAGGAACCATTGCTATAACAGAGGGATTAGTCGGGATGCAAAGACTACCTTTCACCACTTCTCTGATTGGTCTATGCAAGGAAGGGATAGCAGAAAGATAGACAGAGATCTCACAGGAGATGACAGAGAATCAGTAGGTGGTTGAGAAAGCTGCCAAATGCCATCTTCACTCCAGGAAGTTCCTGCAGATGGAGAGGAGCATGGACAGCAGCAGATGGCTTTTTTGAAGCGACTCACCTGCCCACACCCCTCTCACCTGAACATGCACAGAAGCCCCCAGAGGCAGCTGGCTGCAGGAGCAGCACCTGAGGGATGGCAGTCACCCATACAGCAGAGTAGCGGATAGGCAGCAGCAGCAGCTTCTCTTGCCAATCACCTGCTGGAGTAGGCAAGGAAACTGAGAGAGCATGATGAGAGGAAAGAGAAATAAGAACTGTGGGTCTCGAGTGGAGTAGGAAGAACCACCAAGTACTGTGGAGAGTTAGGAGTTAGGCAGGATAGGCAAGGACTGGTCAGCATAGAAAAGGTGAAATACAGGTGACTTCATACAGTGTTTTCCTAGGTCAGTTACACCTCCCTTTTGTACAGTGGCAGACCATTTACTGTTTGCAGTCTATAAAGCCCACATACATTTGATTACTTTTTTAAATTCCCCACAGCGACTAACAAATAAGCTACACATTTATTCTTTCCCTTATTCCTTTAACGTAACGGCTGGATTTCAAATGCTCTGGGAGAGTTTTTAAACTCGGTCTATAATACTTATCAAACTAAAAATCAAAACAGATGGCTTGAGAATTGGAAGCCTTTATGGAGTAAAATCCATCCCTGATGTAACTCCTTGGTCTTCAATGTAATTACACCAGGGATAAATTTGGCTTGCCCTCTTTACTCATAGGAGCACCAGGGAGAATAGTGTGCACACATAAAACTAAGAAGAACCACATCAAAATGTCAAAGTAACAAATGTGCCAGGAAAACATCAAGTAGGGAGGGACACAGCTACAATACCAACTAGGAATCCCATTGATTTCAGTGTGATTACATGATCTTAAAATTAGGATGTGCTTAAGTACCTACATATATTATCATTAAGTTTCATGTGTACCACACAAAAAATTGAAGTTGATACAAGTATTACAAGATGCGCTTTGGAAAGCTGATATTAGGGGTGAATACATGCTTTTTTTTCTTATTTGTTGTCCTATTTCTAATTTGCATTTTAGTTGGTAGAAAAAAATCTGTCTAAACATGCCCTTTTCTACTGTTCAAGTTTAGTTATTTTTCCAAGAGAGCCATTTGCAAATATGCAGCAGATGAGAACATCAATTAAAATTTCTTGTGGAATAAAACCTCTAACCAAAATTAAATACTCAGATAGTAATTGTTCTCAGTTCTTTATAAAATGGACTTAGTTCTGGTGAAAGGCGCTGAATTGAGCTTGCTGAAAGCTGCAGCCATTATTTCACTGACAGACAAGATAAAAGCTTTCCCTATTACTCCACCTCAGTGCCTCAAACCTGACCTTAATGGACAACCTCTCGTGACAGAGTAGTTAAATCAGCAATTTCTCTGCATAGACTGCCAACAAGAGTGCTAACCCGGGGAATTCTGATGATGGTTTGGGGAATGATTCCATCTGTCCATTAGGAATTGGACTGAGACCACCTCTGCCACATGCTGGTAAACAGCCATCAGACAACAACAGCTTTCACTACCTGCTGAAATAGCACTTCCTCCTTTCAGCCAAAGATTTCTCATGGGGAGATTCTACTCATGTTCTACTCGTGTTGATTTTGATGACCTCCTATTACTATTATTATTTATTCATTCTCTGTATTACCAAAGTGCATATGATGTCTCCACGATTGCACTTTTTACCACTAGTATTACAGCTGAGTGAGATTTTGTGAGCTGAGTGTGTTTTGATGTCACAGTTGCTATTAGGGCCTGATTCTGCCACCCTTATTCATGTTGAACAGTATCTTATTCCGAGAGTGATATCAATGGGAATACACATGGTAATAGGCTACTACTTACCATAAAAAAGGTTGCAGAACTGGGTCTTAAATGTTATTAAAGGTAAAACTGCAAAGGTTTGCATGTCCTTAATCTCCACTATAAACACAGTAGGTTCTAGGTCCTGGACTACATGGCTAACGATTGTTGTATGTCTTATTTTCTATTAGCAATCTGTTCACAATCGAGCCACAGTACAATTCACCGCTACATATCCAAATCACACACAGTGAGATTCTTGCATTCAATTACTTCTTAAAAAAATAATTCATTCAATTTGCAAATGGATTGGCCACTAACATAAGAAAAACGGTAGACTCCCAGTATTTTGAGTGATGTGCTGCACCTGCTTCCTGCAATTCTAGTCAATATATCATTAAAAATATAATGTAACAATAGTCCACACTTAAGAAGAATTAAGCCTTTGCTAAGGTCAGATAGACTGCTTACATAGAACAAGCCAAACAATAAAGTAGTTTCTAGAATTTGAAATACTAAGACATTTACTTAACATAAATGACAAAACAGTAATATCATGAATGTTTATAAAGATAATTATTGTTTATTGGGCAAAAACATGCTCGTTGTACTGGTACCATCTCTCCTTGCCTTTTAACCAATTCTCTGTTTAATCCTCCTGTTGTTTTCTGGCATAAATCAAACTCTTTGGATCTAGAATAGTCTTTTTAATTGACTATTTGTACAGCACATAGCACGAAAGGAACATGATATTTTATTGCAGTCCCTCGGATTACTGTTGTACACATAATTAATAATAATAGTAGTCATAGAGGTCTACTTACCGGGAAATGTAGATCCCTTTAAATAACCAATAACATTAGAAATTGTCTTGTATGTTGGGACTGTCTGAACATTTAGACTGATTATTCGCTTTTCTGTTGAGATAAAAACAAAAAATGAGAACATTTTATCTCAGCCTTTATCAAGCCACAGAATCCCGTAGGCCATCAATTTCCCCTCTTTCTTTCTACCCACAGAGAAGAGAAGAATGTATTTTACACTTATTAAACTACATAGATTGCAGACAAAAAAGGTAACTATCCTATCTCCCACACTCAGGTAACGCTACAACCTAGGTTGGTACCTCAACAGTGGGGACTGAACAAGGGACTTCTAGATTCCAAACACATGAGCCTCTTCTGACTGAGATGAAAGACTCAGCTCTAGTAACTGAGCTTACAGCAGCCTCATCAACCCGTGCATGTGGCCCAGTCACCATTAGAGGAGGACACAATACCATATGGTCTGGGTGTTACACACTATCTGGCCAGGGAACTTGTCCGGCACTTCAGAGGCCCACCCAACTCACATCCCTATATGGGCTGTCAATTCTAGTCTCTTAAGGAGCTCCCCAGCAGCATGATGTTTGGAGTTGCATCTTAATGGCATAATTGAGCCAAATCAGTATCAACATCCTTAGCTGAAAAGTGACTGAACCAAAATAAAATATTCTGTGGAAAGATTGTTTTGTTCTTAAGTTCACAGACTATTTCCTTCCAATGTTGTATTTTCTTAAACAGTTTGTTTTCAAGTCTTGCTTCCTGAGCAGTCTGGAGCATTTAAATGATGAGTGCACTGGAATATGTAAAATAAAACTAACTTGTGTCTGTCTTTATCAGAAAGATTTTCAAGTTCAGGTTCATTCTCTGATACTTTTGTAATGAGTTGATTTTAAAATTATATTCAGAGTAAAACCATTTCAATTTCATTAATTTCCTAGACCTTAGAAATGGATGGTCAGTTAATGATTGAATCAGGTACAACAATGCCAAGATTCTTCCTTTGCTTTCAGGAAAATAGTTTTAAAAAATAAATTACAGGTCAAAACTTCAAATTATTATTCAATGCCTTATTCAGGCAAAATGCTCAGTATCATCAATGGATATGCTGTCGTGTAAGAACTCAGTAAGAACTTAATAAGGACTTTGGCTCTGCCACAGAATGCAGTGGAAATTCCCAGTGAAGTCAGTGGAAGTTATGAGTGCAGTTTAATAGAAAATTCAGATCCTATTAGTATATAATCACCACTGATAATTTCCATGGCGAGTCCTCTCATATACCTATGTTAAGGTTAGTGTTCTGATGAACCTTGTCCTTCTGACATGTATTGCCATAGGTGTCACTGACTCTCTGGAAGGAGAATGCCTTAGTTGTTTTATATGCTTTGTAAAAACCTCGTATTGTACCCTGGAATTTCAACTAGAATTTCTAGCTTTGCCCAATAATGAATCCAAAGAATTCCCACCATTGGCTTTTATAAAATACAGCTTGAAAACACCTTGTGGTATATGCTCTACGAATTATTCCCAATTTTGGATATAAAACCATTCTAGAGCCAAACAGCTCCCTCTTTTTAAAGCATTTTTCAAGCCAAAGCTGATTTGACTTCTGTTCTAATCCTACAGCATGTAATAGTGGTATGTTTTATTAGGCCCCAATTCAACAAAGCTTAAAGACGCGCTAAGCCCCACAAAAGACAACTAGACTTAACCATGTGCTTAAGTGCTTTTCTGAGTCAGTGTCTTAATACACACTGGCTACTGAGACTTGAACTGACGACAAAGCAACACAAAATTTTCTTCTGTCAAGTGATATGTTTTGGAATCAGATAATAAAATGAATAGACATACTGTACAATACTCCAGTTTAAAGTGGCTTAGCCTTAAAGGCTTAGTACACCTGACAAAAAGGCTCAAGGGGGTTTCCACGGCGTATACAGAAAAAAGTAAAATCTAATTTTCTTTAAACAGTTCTGACAACAAATCTTGGTTCCTGATGCTACATGTCTGATGAAAGACTTTAAAGGTCTTGACAACATTATCTCTTTTCCCTAAATTCTTTGGCAAGCTATAAGAAGATTTTAGCTTAATACTGCTTGAAATACACATTAAGTTTCTCTAAGCCATAAAACGACTTCAGAACAAGAAAAGAAAGTGATTTCGATATCATTAATATTTCTGGATTATTTTATTATTTTTCTTTTAAAGTTCTCTTGACTTGAAACCTGCCCATTGTTATCTAGCTAACATACATATCCATTTGTTACTATCACGGTTACCCATCACACAAATAGAGACAAAAGTGCTCCACTGGTTTCCATTGCATGTAATGGAAGCTGTTAAGTCCTCAGCACTTTTGAAGAGCAAGGTCACTTATTTAGAAGCTGAAATAATGATTAGACTCGTTTAAAAAAATAATCTTGCCCCAGGGTCACACTGACATTGGGTAGAGAATATTTGGGCTCAATTTTCAAACATGTTGATTCAATAAGATTTTTAAATCCTTCATTAAATGCTCAAATTGCCACTTAGGCACCAAAATGTCAGTTTTATATGTTATTTACGCACTTAGTGGGATTTTAAAATGCTCCTAGACACCTAAAACTCACTGATTTCAATGGGAGTTTGGTACCTAGATGCTTCTGAAAAGACCACTTTGTGCCTAAATACCTTTAAAAATCTAGTACCAGTTTTAGTGTGGGATTTGGAAATTTTCTTAAGGCACTAAGGTTTGAAAATTGAGCTCCTTCTGGCAAAATTCTTCTCCAAATACATTAATGAGACTCCATTAACCCACACATTAAAGTTTAGGCATATGAGCATCGGAGTAAAGTTGAGCACATGCAGAAATGGAGCTTCAGACTAACATTTTGCAAATTACTCCGCCGTGTTGCAGGAGTCCACTTGTGTGGAATAACTAGCAGAATCAGGGTTTAAAGATGTAATTCAGTCTCTGATGAATACACAACTTCCACTGAAGTCAATGGGAACTGTGCCTGAATTTTTCTCTGAATCACAGAAACTTGAAAGACAAGAGAATAGTCCTGGAAGACTGGAGAAGGGCTAACATAGTGCCCATCTTTAAAAAGGGGAAAAAGGAGGAACTGGGGAACTACAGCGAGTCAGCCTGACTTTGATCCCTGGGAAGCTACTAACTACAGCGATGTATAAAACATTCAATTTGCAAATACCTGGAGGATGAAGGGGTCAACATGTATTTATCAAGAACAAAATCATGCCAAACCAGTGATTTCCTTCTTTGACAGGATAATTGATTTGGTGGATAGGAGAAATGCAGTGGATATAACATACCTGGACTTCAGACAGGCTTTTGACAGAGTCCCACATGACATTCTGATAAGTAAGCTGGAGAAATGCAGGCTCAACAGAACTACCATTAAGCATAGGTGCTGGAACTAGTGGTGTGGTGCGTGTTGTTGCACCCCGTGGCTTGAAGTGGTTCCCATCATATACAGAGTATATGGTTTGGTTCAATGGCTCTCAGCACCCCGCCCCTATAAAAATTATTCCAGCACCCTGCCAATAAGTGGATACATAATTGGTTTAACAACCGCAAACAAAGAGCTACTATTAATGGAATTATGTTGGACTGGAAGGAGGTCTCAGGTGGGGTTCCACAGGGACCTGTTCCGGGTCTGGTGTTGTTTAACATCTTTATGAGACCTGGATGTAGGTATAGCAAGCATACTGATCAAGTTTTGCAGATGACACAAAGCTAGGGGAGGTTACCTATATTTTGCGGGATAGTGCTAAATTTCAGAGGGATCTTGATAAATTGGAGAACTGGACTACAGACAACAAAATGAAATTCAACAAGGACAAACAGAGTACTACACTTAGGGAAGAAAAACCAAATGCACAAATACAGAATGGGGGAAAACTGGCGTGGCAGCAGCACTGCTGAAAAGGACCCGGTAGTTGTGGTGGATCACAACTTCAACATGAGTTAGCAATGCAATGCTGTTGCAAAAAAAGCAAATGCAGTTTTAGATTGCATTAACAGAGGCATATCAGGCAAGTCATGGGAGGTGATAGTACCACTCTACTGGGCGCTGGTTAGGTCTCAGCTGGAGTTCTATGTCCAGTTTTGGTCACCAGTGTATAGAAAGGATGTACAGAAACTGGAAAGGATCCAGAGGCAAGCAACAAAGATGATCAAAATTCAAAGGGATGGAATGCAAGCCATATGAGCAAAGGCTGAAGGAACTGAGTATGTTTAGTTTGGAAAAGAGAAGTTTAAGGAGCTACATGATAGCCGTCTACAGCTACTTCAAAGGCTGTCATAAAAAAGATGGAGAAAAGTTGTTCTCTTTTGCCACAGAGAGCAGGACAAGAGACAATGGGTTCAAACCACAGCATAGCAGATTTAGGAAACTTTTCCTGAGATTTAATCTAACTGTAAGAACAGTAGGACAATGGAACAGACTGCACTGGGAGGTTGTGGAAGCTTCTTCATTTTTCACAGAGGGGCTGAATAGCCATCTGTCTTGGATGGTTGAGACACAACGAATACTGCATCTTGGCAAGGAGTTAGATTAGATGACCCTTGCAATCCCTTCTAACATTATGGTTCTATGATGCTATGATAAGATGACCATTTTAAGTCACAATTAAAACGAAACTTTAAAATAAAGTATGATGCTGTATGTAATGTTACAGAATTTCAAGGAACACTGAATTCTATCAGGGTATTTAGCCCCACATTATATTTGCAATACTGCTAACCTCAGATATTCAAAAATCACAAGTCAGGCCCCAAAATATAATGAGATAATAAATTTAGGGTATTTTTAATTTGCCTTTAGCTTTCAGAGCTACTTGGGCTCACATTTTCAAGTTCCACAGCCACAAAGGCTAAAAACTTATTTTTGCTTAAAAATGAAAGCTGAGATTCTCACAAAATTACCTGTCTCCAGGAGGTGAAGCTTTAAGAAAAATGTCAAATATTGCAAGACTTAAGGTTGAGAGAGTTTACAACACTGCATTAAGGAAGTTCATGCACTACCTAACATGGCACAGGAGACCAAACTGGCTACAGTATGTTTATTTCACATGGATGATATATGAAGATGTACACAGATTGGTATATCACATTTTGCATATGCTGTTAAATGCACTAACATGATGTATACACTTTAAAAGCTGTACCTAACAGCAGATTTGTCCATCATTTAATTACAATACTTCACCTACATTAGACATTTTGCAGGAGTAATTGACATAGTAAAAATTGCATAACTGCCACATTAGAATTTCTGGTTACCAGCTTTTTAAAACCTTCTTTAAATGTAAAAATTTATTTCAGTTTGTTGCCAGTCTTCAGGTATCATTTTCTGTAAAGAAATCGACCCATTCCACATTTTAAATCAGATGATAAATAATTTCAAATATATGTCTTTATAAACAGGGAAACGTGCCTGTTTCATCTAAAATTGGATCTTGATGCTGGTCAATGAGGCAGCAAAATATTTTGTATTAGATAATTTATGCACTGCATTGCATCTCTGAAAAAAGTAATTCTTGCATAACAGTGTATACCCTAAATTTATTATCTCATTTTGCATTTGCAGAAAACTGATACTGAATATATTGCAATGGACAAAATGCTAAGTATACTGTAAACATATTTGTGCAATATTTGACATAGCAGAAGGGATGAACTGAGGCTCCTGCAATAAGAAGATTCCTTTCACACTCTTTTCCCATGCAAGTGACTGATCATCTGAATTCAGTCTCTTACAAATTTGAAACATCCCTAATTATTTTCTCAGTAGTCTTTGATTGATTAGAAAATTAATATTGTCCAATTTCAAAACCATTCTTCTATTAACATGTATATTCATAATACCTGGCTTGGTCTAAAGACTTCCATAATTAAATTTTTCACTACTTGATTGAATCCTGTGGACCTAGACTAAAAAGATCAGCAACAAAACTAGTTATACAAAAGGTTTCTGAGGGCTTGTCTACACTGGCAAGTTTTGTCAACAAAAACTGGCTTTTGGTTACAAAAAAGCAATAGCATACACACTGCCATGTGATTTTTTTTAAAAAAAAAATCCACCTAGTTTTGGTGACAAAACACTTTCACACCTGCGAGAGACTTTTGTCTTTTCCCCTCCATTTTTTGTCAATAAACATTCAGTGCAGACACCAGGTTTTTCTTCAATTTTATTGGCCTCCAAAAAGTATCCCAAAATTCCCATGCTGCCACTCTGGTCAGCGGTTTGAACTCCGCTGCTCTGCAGCCAACCCGCCCCTCTCCCTTGCAAGCCCCAGAAATTTTAAATCTCATTTCCTGCTTGCTGGCTTCCCAGAGTGGCTTCCCAGATCAGCATGGCTGGCTATCACACCAAACGCGCTCCCGCTTGGACTACCGCTGAGCTGTTGAATTAGGAGAGGGAGAGGAGTCTGTTCAGTCACAGCTGCGAGTGACCGATAGGAATCGGGACGCATACGGGCAAGTTTCTCGAGGCTTGTGCAAAAAGTGCTATGATCAGGACACACAGCAGTGCAGAGCGAAGATAAAGGAGCTCAGGCAGGCATACCATAAGCCGCAGGAGGCGAACTATCTCTTGAGTGGTGCACCTAAGACCTGCCACTTCTATAAGGAACTGAATGCTATCCTCGATGGTGACCCCACCTCCATCACCGATAGCCCTGTGGATACTTCAGAGGCAGCAGAAAGAGGGGAGAACCCAGAGGATGAAATTCTGGATGAAGAATTTGAGCTAGAAGAGGATGTGGAGCTCCCAGCGGGGTCGCCCAGTGGGGCAGGCAGCCAGGAACATTTCTCCACTCCAGAAGTACTCAAAGGGGAGCAGGAAGCAGATGAGGCTCTGGGTAAGTTTCTCTGGCTTGTGTAGGGAATCAAAAAGTGGGAGGTAGGTAGTGTTTTCTGTGAGCTGGACATCGCCCTACATAGCTAATCTGCATGGCCAAGCAGGGTGTCGATGGACATCGAGACCTGCAGAGAGGCTCTGGAAAGTTTCCAAGAGGTACTTGTTAATCCTCAGCCACAGATTCCAAGGAATTGCAACCTTGTTAGTTCCCCCACTGTAGAAAACTACCATGCCATTTAGCAATCACTGGAGCTGGGACCAAAGTGGCACATAGCTGAGCTGCACATAGACCGGGCTGAAAGCCACAAGCATTCAGCAGTTGTGCCATGGTACTCTGGTCACCTGCAGCAGTGAGATGTCAGCCAGCAGGTTGGCTGCCTGTGAAAAAGTGTAGGATAATTTTAGAATGAGTTCCCTGCAAAGCTGCCCTGCAAGCCGTGACCTTTTTGTCTGTACACACAACTGCCTTCCCCCCACTCCCAACACTCACCATGATTGGGGTGCTCGTGGAGCTGTGTGCCTGCCTAGAGTCTCAGAGAGAAAGTGATTGCTACTCGCAAAAGGCCCTTGTTACTAAAATGTTTCAATCATTTCTCTTCTGTTCAGCACAGACCTTGAAGAACACCCCCCACCCCAGCTTCGGCAGATAAGAAAAAATCCTAGGTGCAGTAAAGACGACATGTTCCAGGAGGTGCTACAGCGCGATGAGAGACAGACCAGGAAATGGAAAGAGTGCTGGGAAGCCAAAAGGCCCTGAGTGTAAAGAATGTCTGGAACTCAGTACTAAAAAGTAGCTCTAAAGAGGGCACACCTGATCTGGTATGGAGCAGATGTGTCATACTGAATATCTGAGACAACAGTGAACTTCAAAACAATCCATATTACATAGATAAATCTTGCCATAGCCCACTCTATTTGGCAGAAGTAAAGATGTTATTTTTTCTGAGAGGTCCAGGCTGCTGTTTTGTGACCTATTAACCTCTAAGAATCACCCAGAAGAATGAGGACTGTCCTCTTTTGGTATAAAAACAACAATGAAAGCTTTTTTGGAGTGGGGGGAGAGAATACAACTTATATATCTTGGTCTCTTATAACTATGAAGTCTGCAAGGAAGAGGAAGAGTAGAAAGAAAGATACTACAAGAAAATGCTGTAACATATGATGATTAAGAATGAGTATCAGCAGCATACAGTTTAAGATTACTTCTTTCTATAAAATTCTGTGAAATAGTGAGGCTTCCATTTCAAATAGTCACAGGGCAGAAACACATAAGTATACTGTGCCATCTAGACATGGAAATGTACATCACCAAGCTCCCTGGTGGCATTTTCCTCCATTTGTTCTTCTAGATGTGTAGCATGATGCTCATGTACTATGTCAAGAAATGACAAGGTTGTTTGCATATTGACATAACTGAGTGATGTCACGGTCAACGTTATTAAATGAGGTTCTTCCAGCAAGCTCTGAAGGAGAAACACATATAACAGTATCACAGTGCTCCATTCTACTACTGCAATGCCTGTCAGAGAACGTTGTTTGCCTTAGACCAGGGGTCAGCAACTGGCAGCATGCAAGCCGATTTTTACTGGCTCGCTGCTGTCAGCCAGGGTCCTGGCCGCCGGCCCCGCTCAGCCCGCTGCCGGTCTGGGTGAACGGAACTCCTGGACGGCAGCAGGCTGAGCAGGGCCGGCAGCCGGCTAAGCGGGGCCGGCAGCCAGGACCCCGGCTGGCAGGAACTGGCGGACAGAATCCCAGACTGGCAGCGGGCTGAGCCACTCAGCCCGCTGCCTGCCTGGGGTTCTGTCCACCGGCCCCGCTCAGCCTGCTGACGGTCTGGAGTTCCGTCCGCCAGCCCCTTGCAAGCCGGGGTCTCTGCTGCTGGCCCCACTCAGCCCGCTGCCTGTCTGGCTGAATGGAACCCAATAGTAAAGAACTAACACCAGTAACCAAGCAAAGTGAAATTCTGCTAAACGTAAACCTCCCCACCTAGCTCTTTCATTGTAAAAGTCAAATTCTTGATTCAACCTCCCTGATGTACAAGTCCTAGAATAGCCTTGAACAGAGGCTGTGAAATTTACCAAACTGAGCAAAATTCACATCGCAATTTTGTGGTGTGCATCTGGGATCCTGCACTAACACAATTCCACAAACCTCATTTTCACTTATGACTCAAGGTAAAATTTTAAATACAGGTCTCAAGTGCTTGTAAGGCTTGAATATTAACCCATCTTCATCACTAAACCTCCAAAAAATAGTGCTATTGAGTGATTAGAATGTTTCGTGTAGCTTCAGGTGTAAAAGATAGAATTGCTCAGATTCAGACGTATTTCACGCATGGGATACCTTCACAGATAATAGTACATCAGAAACTCACTAATAGGCACTAATAACTCAGAGACCCAATTTAAATGACTGAAATTCGTGAATTGGTAAGTAAGTGAACGAACAACAACAAAGCAAGGTTTCTGCAAGACAAAATGTCCTTTGTTTATGTTGATAAGTGTATTTTAGTTTTATGATAATATTTCATAACATTCTAGTAAATATGCTATAATATATTCTGTAAAAATAAGATCTATAGTATTATGAGACCTCACTACAGTACACTGCTCTTAATTCTTTGCAAAGATGCAGGGAGAGACCACAACATTTTTATTTTTACGTTATTGTTGGGGGGGGTTATAAAACGTGTGGATTAAGGAGGTTGTACTGCAGTAAACAAAAAGCAAAACAAAATATAGGGTAACCTTTTATTCCTACAGTTTATTTCATAGCTTGTAACTCTTTAGTATGCCTGAGATGTTTCCCTCCCGATCTTCCCAACCTCTTTGTCACGTTACATCCCTTGAAAACTGCTGGGCTGGGGGGGGGAAGGAAGCAAAAGAAGAAAACTCTATCTAAATGCTTAATCATTACTGATGAATTCGCTGTTCAGCTTTTTGAAACATACTGACAAGAGAATGATGAGCATTTTATCCTAACAAATTTTAAGCCACCCAGTTGTCTGAATTGCTCATTCATCTCTTTTGACATCTCAGTGACGAGTTCTACATCAGAAGTGAAATATTTCTTATGCTTTCTTAGGATCAACGGGGAGTCTGAAGTATCAGCCTTCTAATATGTATCATTCTACTCAGCCGGCAATTTTAAAAATACATTAAGTAGTACATAGATACATACCAGCTCAAATTTTTGGTCCATTCCAACAAATCCTCAGCAAGGATCATGAGGGTCTCGAGGACTGTGTGTCCACTACATGAAAGCATGACACATTCTTCAGCTTTATGTGAAGTTGTTATTACAGACTCTCCTAGTTAAAATCCAAGAATGCTCCACCTTGGCAACTTTAGTCAAGGTATTTTCTATTTGGAATCAGACATAAGCTGTTCTCTTCAGGTCCAGGCTAAGATGAACTATGGCCAGGTTTTTCCTAGGCATAGAGTCTGACAAGCCCTTTACTCCCAGAAAACATGCAACTCCTGGTGTCCCAGTAAAATAAAACAAACTGAAATAAACAATCAACTAACCAATCCTGAGGCTGCCAGGCAAACAAAGCTGAGTGCCTACCTTTAGGATGATTCTTCCCTGGACCCTGCAGGCAGAGATCTTATAGAGCTGGAAGCAGGGTAGATCCTGTCCCTCTCTAGAACAGAGGTTGCCCAGCCCAAACACGAACTTTTAAGGCTTGCTTGCTTCCGGAAGGCAGCTCAGCTGTTAGCGTTCCCTCTAAGCTATAGAGCTCACACATCTCATGCGGGGGAGTTTACAGCTAACTGTCTGGCTGGGTGTCCAACAAAGGGAGCTACTTCCCCACTTTATTTATCACACCCACACTGCACCAAGAACCAAGGACTAGCGCGGCCATAGCTAGGAAGCCTGGGATATGGTGATTTCACTCAGATCTGCATACTCTGGTGTAGATGCTGGACTCCTGGATTTGGTGCCCAGGTCCATAAATTGTAAACATAGGGTCACCAATGAGTATGGATGCTCTAGCACTGGTCTTGCAAACCCAGAATCGATGGACTTCAGACCCTCTAACCCTGGTCTTACACTGCAGTGTAGACATAACCAGAGTTTCAGTCTGTAAAGTCTTGTCTGAAAAATTCATCCACCACAACGTGCAGGACTCCTTGAAGGGTGAAGAGGTGAGCGAATCCTGCCTAGATTTGAAAGTGTGGCTTCATAGAAATGGGGTAATTATTAATATCAAAATTGAACTATGTATTTGTGATTTGCATTACCATAGCCCCTCGGAGCCCTAATGATGTGTTGGTTCTGCTCTCTCTACCTTCTCTTTCATTTTCTTTTCCAAATCAGCTTCTCTATGCAGAAAATGCTTCTGTCAAGCATTTCTCTCCCCTCAGCCACTGCTATTTACATACAGTACTTGCATACCATGAGACTCTCCTATCATCCTCCCTGTGGAAGACCTTAGCTACAGACAAATGAAGGGATTTTGTTCTCCTTACGTGGTGCTGCTCTCTGCTGCTCCCAGGGATGGACAGACACTTCTCCCTTCCAAAGGGAAAGTTCTTTAACTACTTCTCCACTTGCTGATCACATTGCCTTACATTTATTTACACTGCCTCTGGCACTTCCCCCACCCTTGACGCCTTTGGGGAAGAAGAAGTCCCTCTATAAAAACCACCTAGTTAAGTCTGCATTGAGGAAAATATTCCTTCCTGACCTCAGCAGTAATCACATTATGTCTGGAAGCATGAGGTCTCACTGCCTTCATTCTTAGCATTTGTAATTACAAATGCTAAGAGTGGTCATAAACTTAACCAAGCTTTTTATGGTCTTGTTTTATTATATCCTTATTCCACAATAACTTTCTAAAAGTGGTAAACAACTGATACAACCACACACACTGTACAATGGTTGCCCCTAAAAATGCATTTAAAGTTTGCTTTTTACTATAGTAATTGTTTTATCGCCTATAGATAGCGTAGGGAATACTGTGCTAATGTTATTTATTTACAAAGGAAATTGGCAAAGCCTTTTAAAAGGATGGTATTAACACATAGGCCTAAAGCTCTAAGTTAGGTTAAAAAATTGTTAGTCAAAATTATCATGAAGGTTTGCAAAATTAGGCTAAGAAAAATAATAAAAAAATGATAGCAAGCAAATTTTAGAGTGAAAAATATGTCGAAAGGTCATGACTTATTTTTGCAGACTTATTTTTACAGTTACTTAAACATATATGCTTGTAATCAGTGCTAACTACTTGAACAACAAGTTATAAGAGTATAAGAAAAACTATGAGAAAGGAAAAGAAGTACTTGTGGCACCTTAGAGACTAATCAATTTATTAGAGCATAAGCTTTCGTGAGCTACAGCTCACTTCCTCAGATGCATATCGTGGAAACTGCAGCAGGCTTTATATATACACAGAGAATAGCTTATTACCAGCAGGACAGTGGGGTGGGAGGAGGTATTGTTCCATATTCTCTGTGTATATATAAAGCCTGCTGCAGTTTCCACGATATGCATCTGAGGAAGTGAGCTGTAGCTCACGAAAGCTTATGCTCTAATAAATTGGTTAGTCTCTAAGGTGCCACCAGTACTCCTTTTCTTTTTGCGAATACAGACTAACACAGCTGTTACTCTGAAACCTATGAGAAAGGAGTAAGTCTTTCAAAACCATAAAATGTTCCAACTGCAAAGGGGAAAATAAGTGATTAATTAAGAAATGTTAGTTATTGTCTCTGTTCGCCAAAATTTTTGTGATCTTTTATACCCTGGAAATTTGGTATGTGTTAAATGTAACTGTCCAGACAATTAATCACAAGGTAGTCATTTGTTAGTAATAGGACAATAATAAGTTACACATTTAGCCACAAACTGTAATATGAACTAAATAAAGGGGAATATAAGAAACCTGTAAACTTTGAACCACCTCAGCCCAGTATGAGTGGCAGCCTTGTGGCCCCAGAGTGGGTCAGTAATTGCGTCTCTTCAATGTGCTGCTGTTTTCTTTGGTCAGGCAACCTGACTTAATCAAATAGTAAATTGGCATTTACTATTTGAGGTTTCGGTAATCAACACTTTAATAGAACCCATTACTTACAATGGCCACAACACCTACATATACAAACAATACCTCAAATGGACTGGGTTAAATAGATGAGACAATACAATGTGTGTCCCCACTGTATTTTTCCTCTTATAAAAGATAGACTAACACAAAATAAAAATCAAGAGAATATTTATGTTCGAAACATGCAGCATTCCTGAAAGGTTCTCTATGCTTATTCCTTCACTTAATCTCTATGCAGTATCTCTTCTGGCATTTTTCTCAAATCAGTAATCAGTTTGTTAAGGCAATAATCTGCATGACCTTGGTGAAGGTATGGCCTTTGGAGAGGCATTCTGAATGCATTCTCCCTTTTCTTCCAGCCCTACTCAACACATGCCTTTCTATTGCTTTTGTTGTCAGAATTCAGCCATCTCCAGGTGAAACATATGGGAAAAGGTCCCCTTAGATATGGGCACAAATACACATTACTGATGTTTATTTTCTAGCAAACAGATACAAACTAAATAATGTGAAAGATGGATCACCATTTAGAAATGCTACATATGTGCTGGAGGCAGAAATAAGACACAACCCATCGCATTAATATGGTAGTTTAAATGCTCCAACAAGGCCTAATAAACTGCATTGCATCACTAGCAACATCTCCAGGGTGATGATGCATAAAGTCAGAGGGATTTTCTAGTCAACAGCAGGAATTAGAGTTTAATGCCTTGTACTAAGAGACTTCGTACTCCTGAAATGTGACTTACATAAACTGAATCTTGGCAGATGCAGTGTTTGCTGAAGCTGAAACTTGGAAGCAATGCAAATATGGTTTCTGAAGCTAATGCACAAAATGCCTTATTTTAAAAATGGCTCTTTTATAGTACGTCACAGCATTTTGTTTTCACTCAGCCTCAACTTAGCCCATAAATTACACTCTAAAGATCTGCTTTTTCATAGCCTGTTCTTAAAAGGCTGCTAGCAGAACACACCTGCAATCAGACAAACCCTCAATTATACCCAATTACTCAGAATGTATTTGAAGTACTTAAGGACCATTCCATAATGAACAGAAACCATCATCACCTGTCACAGGCAGTTTGAGAGGGATACACCCATCACTTTTGCTTCTGTCCTCAGGTAAAGAAACCAGTCTTTTGATGAGCAGTGCAGATATGGGTTGCACTAACAGTGATGTAAGGTTCAATCGGTTATGTCTGTAGTTTCCATCTGCAAATGAATGAGAGAGAGCAAACAGCAATTTAGTAAATGAAAAATTAAAAAGGAAAATATTTCCAGAGTCTGCATATGTCTTAAAACAGACAAAGCCAATACACAGTTTATGATATAGCAGACTCACCCCTACAATGAAAAGTTGGATTTAGATTAGCAGCCATTACTCTGCACTTACATTAATGAAAGAATTTTAAAGCTCTTTGGTGATGTATACTACAATTTAGGATTTGGGAGAGTAATTTCTAAAGAAGTAAATCACCCCAAAAAAATCTCCTGTAGCACATATTAAATCGTCTGTGTGGTACAGATATGAAATGAGGGTGGCATGTAGTAAAAGGAATAAAAAAAAGAAAAGAATTATTGGGATTCTATGGTTACCTTTGTTCAGTAAGGAATGAACAAGATGATACAATAGTATCAGATGGCAAAACAGACATTAAACTCAATGGTGGATTCTAGAGCAAACAGATGCATAGAGAAATGCAAGCACAGTGCCAAACTAACTGGATTGTTTAGTTTTGCATAGATTTTTAAATGACACAAAAAATAGCAACATATAGCACTGGTCTTATTCAAGGAGCAAAAGACCTACATTACCATACAGAGCAAGGCTTTCACAAGAATTCTGAAAATAAAACATACAACGTAGACCAAACTGCACAGAACAATAGCCTCATAATAAATGTTCGACTCAGAGATCCTGGCTTTTTGATGTGAGGAGAGCCAACATGCATATATCTCCAAGCACAAAAATAAGAAATATATTCTTTCCTCTTTAAAGACCAAATCTTCATTGACACAAATGGGAGTTGTATTTGACTAAAGTGAATAGGATTTATCCTCTAAATGCAAGTATGTTTTTGTAATGTAGGGGTGAAGGTTCAGCTGAGGGATTTCTGACTGATTTCTTACAGATTCATGCTGAGCAGATGTCAAGTGGGGGAAGCTTACATAAAAGCAAAAACCTTCAAATACAGCTACAAAGAACTCGGGAAGCAGTAGCACAAGCCTGGTCATATCAAAAGGCGCAAGTCAACTATAAAAGTCTCCCCCAAAATGGCAGCAAAAGCTAATACACTTTGTGAGGTTGGAAGCCCACCAGTTATGGTGAATTGATTCGAGAGACAAGATGGAACTTAAGCTCTCTCATTTGAAGCCATAATGCCAACCATTTGAGAAAGTAATGGGAAGGGAAAAATCTCTAAAAAGATAGATGCAATAAAGGAGGAAATGACCGTTATGAGAACAAACAAAACATATTTAACATTAAAAGGTTGAGTGAGTGAAGCAGAAAAACTGATTATTTCACTAGGGGACAAATACAAGATGCTTGAGGAGGAAAACTCCTGACTTAAAAAAGGATTCTCAACCTGCCCTGGAACAAAAGACTGATGACCTGAAAAACAGTCTAGATGAAATCATGTTTGTTTAATTGGGGTCTTAGGATATGCTAAACCCCACAACCCGGAAGAATTTTCAGAATCCATGCACCAAAATGCCTGTCAGATCAATGATAATGATTTGCCTATTACCAGGGAACAGACCAGGAGACATCTTGCAAGGAACTCCCCTCTAAGAGCAACTATGATCCACTGTTATATAACTTCCAAACTCCCATGCATTGAAACTGGTTCTATAGCAAGCGAGAAAAGTCAGAAAATCTGCTGTATCCCTGCCTATACTACATTATTTCTAGTTTGGAAATCCAGAATAAGGGTAGATATTTGATGAGATTAAAAATAAACTCTGATAAAAAAGTATCTGCTTTATCCAGCCTGGTTGAGGCTGGTGTGCAGTCCTTTACAACACCAAAAGACAGCTGGCTATTCCTGGTGACCTCCATAATGCAATCACAAGGTGTTGGACCCATCAAGAATCAATAACATGCACTCTAATTAAATTCTACAAAATTACTAACAAAAATCCTGTTAGTGAACTAGCATTGAATTAAATTCTACAACCACCTGCATGTAGCCTTCCTTTGTGGACAGTGCTGGAAATACCAGAGGCTTTCCAAGGTTCCATAATTTGCCTTTACAAATAGTGCAAAAACAACAAAAGCTACTGTATACTGTTATAGAGAAGAACCTATTGTATGCCTAACATACAGTAGAAACACTCTCAGCCTGAGGAGGCTTGTAGAGTCCTGAAGCTAGCAAAGTAATGCTCAATTATGTCTTTGCAGAGGCACAACCATGCTGTGGAGGGTAAAAGAGCACCATTCAAGTGGCAGTGACAGCGACCACAGGGCCCCTGGTTCACTCTGTGGGTTGTAGGCACCCAGTAAGAGGAATCACAGTCTAGGTTTCTACATATGGAGAAGATTTCTGATAGTAGAGAGCTCTTTAATCTACTAGACAAAGGCATAACAAGGCGCAGTGACTGGAAGCAGAAGCTAGACCAGGATCAGATGGTATTCACTCAAGAGTTCTGAAGGAACTCAAATGTGAAATTCAAATGTGAAATTGCAGAACTACTAACTGTAGTTTATAACCTATCATTTAAATCAGCTTCTACACAAAATGACTGGAGGGTAGCTAATGTGATGCCAATTTTTAAAAAGGGCTCAGAGGTGATCCCGGAAATTATAGGGCGGTAAACCGGACCTCAGTACCAGGTAAACTGGTTGAAACTATAGTAAAGAACAAAATTGTCAGACACATATATTAACAAAATATGTTGGGGAAGAGTCAACATGATTTTTTAAAGGGAAATCATGCTTCACCAATCTACTAGAATTCTTTGAGGGGGTCAAAAGCATATGGAAAAGGGGAATCCAGTGGATATAGTGCACTTAGATTTTCAGAAAGCCTTTGACAAGGTCTCTCAAAGCCTTTTAAACAAAGTAAGCTGCCTTGCGATAAGAGGGAAGGTCCTCTCATGGATTGTTAACTGGTTAAAAGATCGGAAACAAAGGGTAGGAATAAATGGTCAGTTTTCAGAATGGAGAGAGGTAAATAGTGGTATCCCCCAGGGGTCTGTATGGGACCAGTCCTATTCAACATATTCATAAATGATCTGGAAAAAGGGGTAAACAGTGAGATGGCAAAATCTACAGATGATACAAAACTACTCAAGACAGTTAAGTCCCAATCAGACTGTGAAGAGCTACAAAAGGATCTCACAAAACTGGATGACTGGGCAACAAAATGGCAGATGAAATTCAATGCTGATAAATGCAAAGTAATGCACATTGGAAAGAATAATCCCAACTATACATATACAATGATGAGGTCTAAATTAGCTATTACCATTCAAGAAAGAGATGTAGGAGTCATTGTGGATAGATCTCTGAAAACGTCTCCTCAATGTGCAGCAGCAGTCAAAAAAGTGAACAGAATGTTGGTAACCATTAGGAAAGGAATAGCTAATAAGACAAAAAATATCATATTACCTCTATATAAATCCATAGTACGCCCACATCTTGAATACTGCATGCAGATGTGGCCGCCCCATCTTAAAAAAGGTATATTGGAATTGGAAAAGGTTCAGAAAAGGGCCAAAAAAAAAATGATTACGAGTATGGAATGGCTGCCGTATAAGGAGAGGTTAATAAGCCTGGGGCTTCCCGCAGCTCCCATTGGCCGGGAATGGCAAACCATGGCCACTGGGAGCTGTGGGCGGTTGTGCAAATGTAAACAAACTGTCTGGTGGCCTACCAGCGGATTACCCTGACAGGCCGCAGGTTGCCCACCACTGTCCTATGGTTTCAGCACATGCAGTGTGAATAGTATTTTTAAGTTGATCCCAGTGCTCTTGAATGTCAATTATGTTGTCAGATTTCAGAGTAACAGCCGTGTAGTCTGTATTCGCAAAAAGAAAAGGAGTACTTGTGGCACCTTAGCGACTAACCAATTTATTTGAGCATAAGCTTTCGTGAGCTATCCGATGAAGTGAGCTGTAGCTCACGAAAGCTTATGCTCAAATAAATTGGTTAGTCGCTAAGGTGCCACAAGTACTCCTTTTCTTTTTATGTTATCAGAGAAGTTCGAGAGCTTCTCAGACAAGTGTTGCTGGAAAGTCTTGCAGCTGGCTTGGTCTTGAAGTGCTTTGAGGTTGTACCACTTTCGCTTTGTCTTTGGGATGTTTGCAGTAGGTGGAGTGAGCTGCAGGTATATGAATGATCTTACTAATCAAGGGTCTGTCCAACAGTGGCCTGTACTTCTCATTGCTCATGTTATACAGCTGTTGGTGTAATTTCGGGCTCTAATTATAACATAGTCAAGGAGGTGCCAGTGTTTGGACCAAGGATGTTTCCAGGTGGTCTTAAATTTGTTGATCTGCCTAAAGATGGTATTTGTGATGAGCAGGTCATACTCCACACAATTGCTGAGGAGGAGAATATCATTGAGGATTACATTTCCCACCCCTTCTTTGTCTATTGTGCTGCTCCAGAGTTGGGAGTCCCATCCAACTCTGGCATTGAAATCTCCCAGGAGGATGAGTTTGTCTGCCTTCGGTGTGGCTGCAAGGACTACACTGAGAGCACTGTAAAACTGTTCCTTGTCGTCTTCCTCATCATTGAGTGTTGGGGTGTGTGCACTGATGACAGTGGCATATTGAGCGCATGCTGAGCTTGATTAGGAGACGCTCTTTGATCCCCAAGGGAAGCTCCAAAAGCTGACTATCTTATTTTTGATGGCAAAGCTAATCCCGTGAATGCATCTCTCTTCAAGTGGTTTCCCTCTCCAAAAGAAGGTGTAGCCACCCCCATCTTCTTTTAATTGGCCCTCATCAGCCTGGCAAGTCTCACTAAGGGCTGCAATGTCAATGTTGGGTCTTGCCAATTCTCTGGCAATTCTTCTTTCTGGCAGTTTCTTCTTTCACTGTGCTGAGAGTCCATAAGGGTGTGGATATTCCAGGTGGCAAAATTCATTGTCTTGTATCTCTTATTTCTGCCGCGATGCTGAGTGATTCCACTGACTAGGGTCTTCTAGGTGGAAAAGTGTTAGACAGCCTATGTTTGGGGCACCTTTTTTAGCCCCCTCCCCATCTTGGTTGAGCAGAAGGGATCCTGAAAGGCCTGCTCAGTCACAGCTGCTGCTGCCGAAATGCCCTTCTGTCTCATCCAAGGACATGATGACCATCACATGGCTGCCGCCTCCATGCAGATTTGTGACTGAAGATTCCCAGAGATCGCTGCTCCTGTCTTCACCACCACTCATCTGTCACCACAGGGCTTTGTGTGGGTGTGAGCTCTTTGGCAGAGGCCTGCGCATGAAATCTTTTAATGTAGGGAAACAGGTGTGCAGGTGGTAGCCACACGAGACTTGATAGGAGGAAAATCCTGATCTAGTGACAAGGGAATCCAAGAGAACCAGGGACCTCCCGCCTGCTGAATCTCTCATCCGCCTTCACAGCCACAAAGTATTACAAGGTCCTCTTATGTGCCTGATCCACCGCTGGGGTCCTGCACCTCAGATATACCAGAAGGAACCACCTCAGATAAGAAATCCATCATCTCATACTCCCACACAATGGAAGAAAAAAAAATCAGAAAACCTACCCGGAGCTCATGCAAGAAATCCAAAACAACAGAAGTTGGTCCAATAAAACCCTCACCCACCTTGTCTCTCTAAGGATGTGATACATTCTCCACCAGAAGTCTTTAAATCAAGATAGAATGTTTTCTCTAAAAGGTAAGTGCTACCAGAAGTGATGAACTTGATGCAGAAACCACTGTGTGAAATTCTATGGCATGTGCACATGCAACAGTTCAGACTAGATGATCATAATGGTCTCTTCTAGCCCTAAAATCTACATGCCTAGAGGCAACGAGTGACTGAGTGGTCAAGAGTGAAAATGAGGGACAGAATTGCCACCTTGAGGATATCCATGTTTACTTAAATGTACAAGTAGTAAGCAACTGGAACAAAGGCACATGCAATAACAAAAAGGACTACTACCTCATAATTAATTATAAACTAAATATGACTTGAATGGGAATAAATTGTTTAAAAATATTCATATCAGAAGTATTCTAACATATCTGATAAATGATGAAGAACAAGGGAAAGGGATGTTTGAATAAATGAACTCACTAAAGGACAACCAACATACTAGAAATATAAACTCTATAAATTGACATCCAATCCTAATGTTGTAATTACTTTGCCAACAAAGGCACACTGAGGAAAGGATCTGTAAATGCTGTTCTACTCAGTTTCTTTCCACAGCACCCTTCATTATGATGTGGCAATAGCAAATTCCTGGCACATTATTCTAATTATGCTAATAGTGCTTAATGTATAAGCCCCTTCATGAGACCTAATGAATGCCACTGAAGTTATTGAAAGTAGAGGAAAAGGAAAAAATAAGTTTAATCTCAAATGCTACACCCCAACTTGAAATTCCATGTACCTAGATGGGATTTACAAAGGGTATTAAAACAGTTAGGTACTCAGGATAGGATTTTAAAAGGAGCCTAATGCAGTTGGGTGCCCAAATCTCATGGGTTTTCAATGGGAATTGGATACTTAGATTCCTTAAAACTTTTGAAAACCCCACCCTTCTCATGGGACTATATAGGACTAAAGACAAAGATTGCAGATGCTGGGCCATATTCTGCTCTCAAATCATAGTAACCACGGAGTAACTCCAGTGAAACCTATGAAATTGTGAAGAATTTATACTGTTGCAACGGAGAGCGGAATATATAGTCTATATTGCCAATCAGTGTTAAAAAAAAATGTGCAGTCCGCACATGAATTTAGCATGCTAACTACTTGCTTTAGTGGAGCTAATTGGGTGAGTATGAGTCAAGTTTGCAAGCTCAACCCTAAATCTTATGGTATACAAATCCTAAAGCCTTTAGGCAAGCAAAACTCCCACTGACATCAAAATTTGACTCCAAAAAATATCAACTCAAACAATAATTTGTATCATTTTCTTTATTCCTGATGAGATGTAAAGATTCTAAGGCCAGAAGAGAACATTAGATCATCTAGTCTGACCTTCCACACAACACAGGCCGTTGCATTTCATCCTGTTATATCATTGTTGATCCAAATATGGGTTCTTTTCCTAGTTGTTTAGATTTGCGGTATGACTTTTTACAAATAACAGCATCCTTGTATCTCAGTTTCCATATCTGTCAAATGGGCATAACAATTCTTCCCTATTTTCCGAGGGTGTTAAGCGACTTAATTCATTAGAGTTTGTAAAGTGCAATAACGTCCTTGGAAATTTGCCATTGTGAGAATATAATAATTACATTTCTACAGCACCTTCCATTAAATTCTTTATGCATCCAGGTGCAAGCATAATCTTTCACACTGTCCTACTGCTTTTCAGCCCACTTGGAATAAAGAATCATAGGGGGGAGGGGAAGTGCAAAAAATCTAAGAGGGACTGGGAAAGGTTATGGACTTTTTTTACCCTCCTAACCACAACATCTTATTTTATCCCTAATTTCTTACCTTAATATTTCCTGATTATTTTTAAATACAAAGGAGTGTGCGGTGCATGAATTATTTAGTGTTGTTTGTTTTGATCTAGTGCACAGAAAAAGGGTGGACAGTATTACTATATGTTGTCATTTCTGTTTATTAAAGTCACCCTCTACAAGGATCAGATAAAACAAAAAGAAAATTAATAAACAAATGTGGCCCAAATTGTATTCTGTTATTGACAAAATTCAGTAAAATAATTCCCCTTTTATGCCCTAAAATACCATTTTAATGATCTAAAATATATTTGAAAAAAAGATTAACTGTGACTGAACACTGGGCATACTCACATCTTTGACTTTCTGGTGCATTAATAATAAAATGGTATTCGTTTTGAAATATCTGAAGTGAATGCCTCATTAAATTTTCACCTAAAGCTTAATGGAAATTTGACAAAGTTTTATGTTGAGAACAGACACCCCAAGCAGGACTTTACAGCACACTAGGAAAATTAAATTATGGCATAAAAGACAGAATAAAGTGTGTTTTGTTGAAGAAGAGGTTCTCTCCTGTTAATCCCCTTGAGTGAAGAGAGGATTTCTTTGGTGATAGAGATGTGTGTATTCTTAGCATTGCATCTGACCGCCCTTTGACAAACACTTGATCTTGCACTAACCCTGGCGAAAATGTACCCGCTTAGTTGAGAATCTCTGGCCCTTACAGAAGTGTTCTTTCAACAGAAACTCATCCCCATTTTTTCCTGATTGAGTCAACAACTGGTGTGCCACCCCTGCTGCTTGTTGTATGAATCATGAATTTTTCAGTTACCTTGTCTTTCTCCCAACCTGCCTCCCTATCTTTGTTGTATCCATCTTTTGTTTCTAATTGTATGCTGAGAAAGGAATGGACTGTCATTATTAGGTATGTACAGTGCTTAGCGTAATGGGACCCTAATCCCAGATTAGGGCCTCTTGGAGAGACAAGGACTTTATTATGAAATCATAATAATTCCGCTCTGCACCACCTGTTCTCAAACCCTCAGTGATGACTATTTACTTTCTGTCACAGCAAACACTACTTCTAATATTGATGTGATTCTGCCCACATGAAGTAACCTGTCACCCTCTCTATTAATGCTGATGGAAGAAAACAACTTGCACTGTTACACTTCTGTGTACCTTTCATGTAAACAAATCAGTAACAAAAAAAAAAAGAATATTTTTTCCTGCAACCCTTAGAAGCATTTCCTGATGAGTAGCACCTTCCCATGAGACTAGCCCTATTGAATTCAATGGGACTATTCGCAAGACTATGAGCATGGGCTGCAAAATTGGGTCCTAAATATTTCGTGAAGCTACTTGGGCTCAATCCCAAACAGGCCTCTGATGAAGAATAAGCCCATCAGCTGCAACTATGGGAAGCATGGTGGTAGGCTGAGAAGCCTTTTTCTTCCAGAGACTATTTAAGCAGTGGAGGAGAATTAGACTGAGTCATGATGCCGCTCCAGTATGCTTTCTCTTCTCATTTATGGGAGAGGAGGTCAATAAATGTGTGAAAGGTTGTTTGATTCCCTTCTACACCTTTAGAGAGGAGAAGCTTTGTGAAAACCATGTATCTTCTCCACAAAAAGAGAGCTGGAGGCCATCCATGTTTATCTCCATGGGCAGATATAGCCCAGCAGAGGGGATATCCGTCCCTCCACCCATGTCTCAAATATGGAGAGTTCCATGGAAGTGGGTGTCATGCAGTATGCACATAAGGAGTGAGCTATATCAGAGGGGGAAGGCCATTTTGTGGGCATACTTGAATGGAGGGCATACTTGAAGAGTACCTTACAGTGGTGGAAGGAGAAAATAACTTAAAGGTAGAAGGTGTCCTGGGAGGTATAGACTAAGTGTAGTTAAGCATGCATGGGAAAACATACCCCTGGTGTAGGAGAATACTACATTAGGAAGGAGCGCTCCCTGGAATAGACATCTATAGAGTACAGCTGGTCACAAGCAACTTCCCCTACTATTTTCATTCATCTCCTATTGAAGTAACCACAACATAAAGAGCCTAGTAATGTATGTCAACTCAGGAGTATTTTGCTTTACTACTGCTATCATTATTGATAAGTTATTGAAGGCAGAACACCACTTATTGGTCTTAGTAAAAAAGGTCCAAAACCTCTGTGATTCTGTAAGCAGGGATTTAGTGTATTCACATGGCTACAGGAATTGGGGTTTGAAGAAAACCATAAAATATCACGAGACTCTTGAAAAAATTGTGTTGGCAACACTGTGTGTTTATATACATTCACACTGATTTGAAATTTTTGTGTGTGGCAGGGGAGGGGACAGAGTTCATCTTGGTTTATACTAATTGAGAGTGTCCCTTTAAACAAATGATACTTTTGTTCTTAAAAAGAAAAACAAACAAAAACACCAAACAGGAGCACTTTCAAGATTGGAACCCATGTCTCTAGAGGGAAAAGAACCTTGCATGATGGTCACTGTCATTTCATTCCCCCCCAACAAATCTGCTCAACCATTAGAAAAGAAAAACGCCACTCCTCTGTCTCTAAGTACAAATCACTTGGTCTTAATGCCCACTTAATGTACTGTACAAACATTGTCAGTCTTGTTTCTCTTTAAGTTAAATGGAATTGAAAGAAACATTTATTTTGCAAAGGCAAAACCACTGACACATGTTGATGCAAAAGCATCTTACAGCTGCTGCACCTGCTCTCTCTCCCCCTGCATTCCTTCCCCCGCCCCCCGCTGTAGAATATTTAATAAAATGGGGGGAATACAAACAAAATCTTTTCACAATGTTTTTATCACTTTATATCCCCCTTTCCACTCAGCTTGTTATAGTCACTCATCATTAAAATGACATAAAAGTGACTGAAATAGAGCAAAATTAAGAAATGTTTCTTCTAGGCTAATGGATATGGTAAGTCAAGAATTTCCACCTAACAAATACCCCAGAGTTTTATTACATATTTAAATGAAAAAAGGAAATAGAAACCCTGCTACAGTGAACAAAAAGGAAACAAACGATCAGTAGGAAAATCATTTTGTCATCTCCTTCTGACAACACAATAGATGGAAAAGGAACCCCAGTAGCTGAAGCAGGGGTTAATTATTTCACAAGAAATAAAAGTCAAAACTAACTAAAGAAAGGTACTTCTCTGATCTCATTGTGAATATGAACTTGACCACTACCACTTGAACTAAAAGAAAATCTTCATTGACTGTCAGAAGTATAGGCCCTATGATATATGTTTGAGCAGTTTTTATTCTATCTTGTAGATGGAATCGGTAGACATACACACTAGCAGGTTCATCAAAATATGCAGTTTTAGAAGACCTGATAAAAAGAAACATTATTATAATAATTAGTCCCCCAAAATCATGAGTTATGACTATATAATGAGGTCTACAAACCCTCTACTGAACATACACAGAGCGGGGAGGAGACTGTGACATACCAGGGTACTGTCCAGACCAGTGGTGGGCAACCTGTGGCCCGTCACGGTAATAAGCTGGTGGGCTGCCAGACAGTTTGTTTACATTTGCATGGCCACCCTCAGCTCCCAGTGGCTGTGGTTCGCCACATTCCGGACAATGGGAGCTGCGGGAAGCGGCGCGGCTGTGTGTAATTGCAGCATGTTGGCTACACTTGGATTACACTGTGCTCTCACCAGCCTTGGTTATACTTCAATGTGACCCCAACACACACCCAGATTTCCCCCCAGAAATATATGCCCTGTACTGCCCTGCACAGCCCTCTCCTAGATAGCACACATATTTTAAGTCTGTTATTCCTTTAAGGAAATAATATGCCAATTTATTATCTCAAATAGTTATTCAGACACTTCAATTTAAACCCACTGGATTAGATAAAACAGTAAAACAAGATTATTAACTCCAAAGAGATAGATTTTAAGTGAGTACACATAACGAGGCATAAAAGTCAGAAATCGTTACAAGAAAAAAAAAGATAAAATGTCTACTAATGCCTAACAAACTATATTTGATTCAAGCACATTTTTTCCACCATATGCTCCAGCAGATGACTGACCAAACTATCAGGTCAGGACACTTCATGGCTGGTAGACTTAATTGGAGTTGAGGGTCCAGGAACTGACCTGACAGAGACCAAACTAAGGAAGATCAGTCAGGAGAAACTGAACCCCTTTGAAAGATCACACCAAAAGACTGTGACAGACTCTTTAAGAATTGTCCAAGCATCTAGGTCTTTTAGAAAAAGTAGAACAGAGGGCTGAGAGAATAAACACCCAAGGTCTAATGGCTAGATTTCTTCAGGAGTCTGAGCAACTGCAGCTTTTTGTAGAAATATACCGTAGATGCAGCTACAGGGACTTTCCCTTTTCCCCTGTCTACGAATGAATGAATTAAAATCATATTAAATTAATATCAAACATTGATATTATATGATGTGCCAGATCCAGTAGTAAAATGGGGAACTTGATGGTAGTTCATATTATAATTAAAATGTTTATCAAAGGAAAGTCAACGGTAAATGATACAGCTTTGGATAAAATACTGTGAACTTTAGTGGCATGGTCAACCTCATGAGCAATCATGCTAGGAAGGAGAAAGGTTAAATTCATATTGACTTATTTTAGCGTAAGTGATAAAGTGAAGACGTAAGGCTGTTTGCAGTCAAGCATGCTTCTACTATCAAGTTAGTGAAATACACCTGTGCTGAAAGAGGCAGTAATAAAAATAATGGAAATCAAATAGTGTGTATTTATAAGAACAACTGACCAGAGTGGAACAATCGGAAATGTAACTGTTTGGTTAATAATGCAAAGACTCAGCTCAGCCATACATATTTAGGTCCTACCATTGCTGTTAAAACAAGGAGAACAGAAATGGGAGATTTATACAGTTGTTCCAGCCTGCTGAAGAACAACATTTCTTGAAGTGATTTTGCATTGTACAGTGAAATGTTAAAATGTTAAAACAAGTTTACAGAGCAACAAAGAATATGGAAAGACTTTTTATAAGTTACATGAACTGTCACATTCCAGGGTGCAATCCAGACCAGTGCGGGGTTGTTTCACCTCCTTCCCTACAACCTTGGGTGCCTCACAATGCTTTGCTGCTGTAGCTCCCAACCTGGCCCACTCACAAATAGCATGCAGATCACACCCTGAGTGTCTGTGTACAGCTGCAGCCTGCCAGCAACACTCCAGTCAAAACTCTGGCTTCCACCAGCCTCGGTTACCACTTGCAGGGTGACCCAACACACTTCCAGTCCCGGATTTTCTCAAAATACATGTGTTCTGCAATGACCAACCCTCTCTTCGACAGTTCAGATATTAGAGGCCCGTTGCCCCATAAGGTGTGTGACAAAGCTCTGTCCTTGCCTCTGTGGGTCCCGCATTTCCTGGCGGATTTCACTAGCCTCAGAGGCTCACTGTGACCCTCCACATAACCCTTCTCTCTCTAGAGACAAGGGTCACAGTCTACTGAGCCATTTTCATCACAAGCCAGCGAGGGAGGTGAGGAGAAGTTATCCTTCCTTGCACAGTCTCTGTTGTTTCCCAGTCTCAGTGATTAATCAGGGGGCAAAGGTGGGGGGAGCCCAGGCCCACCCTCTACTCCGGGCTCCAGCCCAGGGACCCTAATAGTTTCAGCTATGGTAGCTGACCTTTTAGAAACATGACATGTACAATTCCCTGGGCTACTTCCTCCACAGCAGCCCTCACTTCCTCAAGCTCCACTTCACCCTTACCTCAGGGCCTCCTTCCTTGTGCCTGATATGGTGTGTACTACTCAGCCTCTCCAACAGCACAACTTCCTCCCACAGCTCCTGACATGCACACCCACCTGACTGGCTGGGAGGCTTTTAACTAGTTTCAGCCAGCCCCTGATTGGCTTCAGGTGTCCCAATCAACATAGTATTCTCCCTGCCTTCTGGAAAGTTCTTAATTGGCCCCAGGTGTCTTAATTGACCTGAAGCAGCTTCCATTTCATTTAATCTGTTAACAGGGATTTGTTTAGCCTGGAGCTAATATATCTATCTCCCACTACATTTCTATAGCCATCTGGCCTTGCCTAGTCACAGGTGTCAATATACAACAGTTTGCTACTTTAATTAGAGTAACCAACCAATTCAGTTTAAACACAATACTAGATTAGTTTTGATTAAAGAATAAAACAAGCTTATTTAATTGCAAAGAGATAGATTTTAGGTAAGAACAAGTACAAGGTATTAAAGTCAGAAATGGTTACAAAAGATGAGTAACCAATTTGGACCAGCAGAAATGAGATAAAAGGGGCTGTCTCCTTCAGCACGTAGCTTCCCAAAAGCTGAAGACATCTGGAAGGGAGAAGACTGAGGTCCTGCGCCAGCCACCGGGGAGTTGTCCTGCTGACATCAAATATCTATCTTAGATAAGTACCTGTAACTGTCTCTAAAAAAAGAAAAGGAGTACTTGTGGCACCTTAGAGACTAACAAATTTATTTGAGCATAAGCTTTCATGAGCTACAGCTCACTTCATCGGATGCAAGCTGTAGCTCACGAAAGCTTATGCTCAAATAAATTTGTTAGTCTCTAAGGTGCCACAAGTACTCCTTTTCTTTTTGCAGACACAGGCTAACACGGCTGCTATTCTGAAACCTTTAACTGTCTCTGTTTCCAACAATTCAGGTTGCCTACTAATGCACTGGGAAAGGACTATAGTCATGTCTGTCCTTCACTCCCCGTTCACAGTGTCAACTCCTACTGTGAACAATAACTGAGCTGAAAGTTGACAGCTGAGCAAAGATCTGGTGATAAGTAACACACAGACTTTCTTTTGGGTGACAACCCAAATCAGTCAACTGACCACTTCCTGAAAGGTACCTAATTAGTAAGGAAGTGTACACACTTGTGTATGTGCGCTAAAGATTGTCTCAGAGTTACTGTGAACCTTTGTTTTGGAACAGGTTCCTGTAAAGTAGGTTTAAAACTGAACAAGTTAACTGTTAATTAAGATTTTAGACCACTGTACATGTCTACCTTAGTTAATGGTTTCACACTGCCTTTTAAGTTTTAGCTGTATATAGACATAAAATGAGACTAAGCATACAAGCTTTCTGAATTGTACTCAATCTATATAATTGGTCATAAAGGTAGGAGTTTATTTTAGGTACTTCAAAGGGTCAATCATATCCTGGGGCTAGTATCATTTATTGGGAAATAGATAACTAGGGTTGGCTACTGTACATTCATTTGGAAGGAGACCTTGATAAACTGGCATGTAAATACTTAACCAAATTATTTTGTGACCAAGCAATGGAGTGTTGTTCCTCTGTTGTGTTGGCAACACTAGAGTTGATAACTAATTGGCACAACTGAGGTCCTGGTCTGAGAGACAGTCAAAAAACTAAATAAAGTTACCTTCCAAAGCCAGTAATTGAGTATAAGTGTTATTTTCTATTGGAGTTGTGGAATTTGATTCTGAAAACCTGAATGGTTAAATGGACCAGTTTTCTAATTTGTGTTAGCCAAATCATAGTCTAATACCATTTTTGCCTTCTTATATTCTATATTATTAATTGCTGTTAAGGATATTTAAGAAACTCTACAAAACTAATTTCAATTGTTTCTCTAGTTGAGCAATCAAATTTAAAAGAACTCTAAGAAAGGTGGTCTGGGTAATCAATTAAGCAGTTGTTTAATGAAGGAAGGGTTTATACCCTATCTTTCTTGAAAGAGTTAAAGATTTTAGTATATACATTAATTATAAAATTTCATATTTTTGCATATTGCTCTTCACATGCAAAGGACTTTTCCAAATTTCCCAAATGTGGCCACTGATTTGTGGTGTGCAACTTGAGACCCTTTGGGACTGATTTCAAGAGATCCTGAGCACCTGCAAATTTCACTGAAATGTGAGTGCTCAACACTCCTGGACAAAAAAAAAAAAAAATCAGACCCAAGATGTCTGCTCTGGGACACTCAAAAATTAGTGGCCTCTTTAAAAAATGTTGACCACAGTACATTACACACACTGTGATTGTGTTATATGAGTCTTAAATTGGGCACAACACAACATTAAGGATTGAGCAGAAAAGAAAATAAATTCTTACTTAATACATTAGTGCTGCCCATTGTCCGAAATCACTTTGTTGCACAAATATATATTTATAATAAAATATTCCTACCACAAAATTGTCATGATGCGAATACTACCTCACGTGGCATGCTAAAATGTACTACAGTAGGAATTAATTGGTTTTTAGCTCAGAACAGTTTGGAAATGTTATTGCTCATGCTCAGGATTATGGTTCTGAACGAAAGATCTATCTATTAAACATTTTTATGTTTTCCCAGAATGCCCAGTGATTAGTTCACTTCAGGAATGTATGTTTGCAAAGCATGTATCTCAGATGTAGCTGCCTTTGTGACCCTCGAGCATAGAACCCTAAGCTGTGCTATGTCCTTCAAAAATACAAGTCAAATTTACCTACCAAGTTTGACAGCGATAGCTTTTTAAATTGAAATACTATAGGCCATTTTGAATGAAAGTGCCAAGCGGATTATAATGCTTTTCTTCAACTTCATTAAAAAACATTCTTTATCTAAGATCTATTTGGGTGTCTCTCGACTGCTTGTATGCACTGGGGCCAATTCTTCCATACCATAACCCCACTGACTTCAGTGAGTGTTTGTCTCACTGATTAATTTGGCCCGCCGTACTGATATGGAAACACATCCATTCCCACTCGATCTATCACTCTTTTACTATAAGTCTGGATCGTTCCCTTAAGTGTTCTTTGCATCGGAGAACTTTGAAAACATAAAATGACACCACATGAACAAGAAACCAAACAAGAGACACAAAAAACATCTACTTTATCGTTTATTCCTACCAAGATATTCTGTGCTCATAAAATTGGAATGATTGGCCATCAGCAAACTGTAACCCTTTATATATTCACAAGCTAAATGCAGAGGCAGCTCTCAGCAGTGGAAGTTTCCTTGCTGGCTTTTTATTGATAATACTCCCCTTTAATCCTGAAGGCTATGTGCATGTGAGATGATTCGTTCAGTATCTGGTTATGGAAAGCAGTAACTTTACATTTTTATAAGGCAAGGAAAAATTAGCCAGGCTGATATGTGGGTAAAGAGCTTTTTAAACAAACAAAACCCCAAGAGCAGCACAGTGACTACATGTGTCTACCCACTCATACCCCCCAAGTTTGCTGGCCATGCATTCATTTCTGGAGGAAGTTTTACTCCTGGCTGGGAATAGTTCATATGAGCTAGAGTAATTACTTTATTCAGTGTTGAGATGTTATTTATGAATAAAGCCCTTCTGAGGGTGAACAATGTTAGAATGCAGTAAGATATACAGAACTGCCCTCTTCCCCAGTAAATTAATACTGCTACATGTTCCACACACAAGTCTTGGCTGGGGTGGATCTGACTAGGGTGCCTGTTCCCTACTCCTTATCTAGCTGCAGCACACCAGAATGAAACAACAATGATAATAATGCTCCAGCTGTAGATTTCAAAGTGCTTTGCGAAGGTGGGCAAGTGTCATTATTCCCATTTTACAGATAGGGTAACTGAGATGTGGCATAGCTAAGTGTATTGCCTTCCCTCAGGCTGTGTGGAGGGCACACTACTCGTCCCGGAATCCACACAGCGGAAGTACGTGTTTGGGAGAGGAGCAGGCAGCTCCTGTAGTGTTGTGTATTATCTTCACATGCCCTCATTATCTGCAGAGCTCACTATGGCAAGATAACTGCCTCTAGGCTTCCCTCCCCTTTGCAGCATGGATAGACCATAAAGGATGGTTCTCAGGGTAGCCACCAGCTGCAGGAGTCCTGTCAGCAGGGGTCCTTTGAGGTTAGACTTTCAGATAAGGGGGTACCAGAGACCTAGAGACATGAGCCTCCATGTGGATGACCCTTATTTCCTGCTGAGCCCCCAGGGGCTGAGTGACTCTTAGGGTATCCATGAAGTTGATGGGCTGGCCCTCTGGCCACTTGGGTGAAGGGAGAAATCCTGCCTTTTCCTAGTAGTGCTCAGATACCCTGGCGATAGGCACTGTGTAAGAATCAATGGAACAACTGGAAAAGAGGAGAACCTCACAGAGATATTCTCCTCTTTATCTCCCTCCTGCAGGAGAGGGCAATCAGGCCAATAGGTGGCAAAATAACTGTCCTGATTATGGTTTAGTAAATTTACACCAGCCAGAATCTGCATTTGGAACACACATGACATCTTTAAATGAGTGTTCTGTTATGAACAAGCAAGCAATATTATGTACCCATAAAAGAGATTTATTATTATTAAAAATAATAAAAACCTTATAACACTACAAGGGAATGGAATGGAAATATAAAATCTTTAAGAAAAACCACTGATTGTGACAGCTTTAGGATACCAATTATTTTGTTTATAACACACAGTGAATGCCGCAGTGATTCAGAATCTCTCACATCCAGTATATATGTTGCAGAAAAAACAAAATAAAGTTGTATGTGGTACCTGTGGTATGGTATATGTAACCTATAAAAAATAGGCATTAAATGATTTATTCCTCCATACAGATTTGAAAACCACAAAGCTACGGTGTGCTAGATATTCCCATGCACCTGACATGAGGTGACTTATTTTGGGCCTTAGTCTTGGTCTTGCCCTTCTTTGGATGTCATTCCAGAAGCTATTCATTGCTTTAATAATCTTTGTTGCCCTGTACTTCACTTTCCCCGAGCTTTTTTTCTCTCTTTTAACCTAATCTAGTTAAATCTTGATTTGGAAGAAAGTGCCAGGTACCCTTACATTTTCATATTTAGGAACTGACTCTTTGATCTTCACACAGGAAAAACTTCCTTTGACTGCAGTGGGAGTTTTGCCTACATAAGGGATAAATGATTTGATCCTTATTTGGAAAACTGATCAGAAGTCATAATTATGTGACAGCTGTGTCGTGGCTTTTGGGAAATGAGTTGATAATTTCAGTCCAGTTCCTATAGAACTGATGTCCATATCATTAAAAAAAAAACCCCAAACCCACCACCACCAGAACAGGCACACGCTGTTAGCCCAAGTGAAAATAGACACTAATTTATTTTTTTACCCCTGGATGTCGTCACTCCAGACTAGGCCTTGGGCAATTTGTCAGCCTCTGCCTGTGGAATAAAATGATGTCTTACAGCTGTTCCATGAATTAACAAAGGACACTATCCCTAAGGATTTCAATCCCTGTTTAAAAAAAAAAAAAAAAAGGAGTACTTATGGCACCTTAGAGACTAGCCAATTTATTTGAGCATGAGCTTTCGTGAGCTACAGCTCACTTCATCGGATGCATACCGTGGAAACTGCAGAAGACATTATATACACACAGAGACCATGAAACAATACCTTCTCCCACCCCACTGTCCTGCTGGTAATAGCTTATCTAAAGTGATCATCAAGTTGGGCCATTTCCAGCACAAATCCAGATTTTCTCACCCTCCGCCCCCCAACACACAAACTCACTCTCCTGCTGGTAATAGCCCATCCAAAGTGACCACTCTCTTCACAATGTGTATGATAATCAAGGTGGGCCATTTTCTGCACAAATCAGGTTCTCTCACTCCCTCACCCCCCTCCAAAAACCACACACACAAACTCACTCTCCTGCTGGTAATAGCTTATCCAAAGTGACTACTCTCCCTTCAATGTGCATGGTAATCAAGGTGGGACATTTCCAGCACAAATCCAGGCTTTCTCACCCCCCAACACACACACACACACACACAAACTCACTCTCCTGCTGGCAATAGCTCATCCAAACTGACCACTCTCCAAGTTTAAATCCAAGTTTAACCAGAATGTCTGGGGGGAGGGGAGGTTAGGAAAAAACAAGGGGAAATAGGCTACCTTGCATAATGACTTAGCCACTCCCAGTCTCTATTTAAGCCTAAATTAATAGTATCCAATTTGCAAATGAATTCCAATTCAGCAGTTTCTTGCTGGAGTCTGGATTTGAAGTTTTTTTGTTGTAAGATAGCGACCTTCATGTCTGTGATAGCGTGACCAGAGAGATTGAAGCGTTCTCCGACTGCATTGGCACCCTGACAGGATTGTCTGGCTATGTAGACTCCCTCCTCAGGCCCTACGCTACCAGCACTCCCAACTACCTTCGAGACACCACTGACTTCCTGAGGAAACTTCAATCCATTGGTGATCTTCCTGATAACACCATCCTGGCCACTGTGGATGTAGAAGCCTTCTACACCAACATTCCATACAAAGATAGACTACAAGCCGTCAAGAACACTATCCCCGATAATGTCACGGCTAACCTGGTGGCTGAACTTTGTGACTTTGTCCTTACCCATAACTATTTTACATTTGGGGACAATGTATACCTTCAGATCAGTGGCACTGCTATGAGTACCCGCATGGCCCCACAGTATGCCAACATTTTTATGGCTGATTTAGAACAACGCTTCCTCAGCTCTCGTCCCCTAAAACCCCTAATCTACTTGCGCTATATTGATGACATCTTCATCATCTGGACCCATGGAAAAGAAGCCCTCGAGGAATTCCACCATGATTTCAACAATTTCCATCACACCATCAACCTCAGCCTGGTCCAGTCCACACAAGAGATCCACTTCCTGGACACTACAGTGCTAATAAACAATGGTCACATTAACACCACCCTATACCGGAAACCTACTGACCGCTATTCCTACCTCCATGCCTCCAGCTTTCACCCTGACCACACCACATGATCCATCGTCTACAGCCAAGCTCTGCGATACAACCGCATTTGCTCCAACCCCTCAGACAGAGACAAATACCTACAAGATCTCTGTCAAGCTTTCTTACAACTACAATACTCACCTGCGGAAGTGAAGAAACAGATTGATAGAGCCAGAAGAGTTACCAGAAGTCACCTACTACAGGACAGGCCTAACAAAGAAAATAACAGAACGCCACTAGCTGTCACCTTCAGCCCCCAACTAAAACCCCTCCAACGCATTATTAAGGATCTACAACCTATCCTGAAGGATGACCCAACACTTCTCACAAATCTTGGGAGACAGGCCAGTCCTTGCCTACAGACAGCCCCCCAACCTGAAGCAAATACCAACAACCACATACCACACAACAGAACCACTAACCCAGGAACCTATCCTTGCAACAAAGCCCGTTGCCATCTGTGCCCACATATCTATTCAGGGGACACCATCACAGGGCCTAATAACATCAGCCACACTATCAGAGGCTCGTTCACCTGCACATCCACCAATGTGATATATGCCATCATGTGCCAGCAATGCCCCTCTGCCATGTACATTGGTCAAACTGGACAGTCTCTACGTAAAAGAATAAATGGACACAAATCAGATGTGAAGAATTATAACATTCATAAACCAGTCGGAGAACACTTCAATCTCTCTGGTCATGCAATCACAGACATGAAGGTCACTATCTTACAACAAAAAAACTTCAAATCCAGACTCCAGCGAGAAACTGCTGAATTGGAATTCATTTGCAAATTGGACACTATTAGTTTAGGCTTAAATAGAGACTGGGAGTGGCTAAGTCATTATGCAAGGTAGCCTATTTCCCCTTGTTTTTTTCCTAACCCCCCCCCCCCCGACATTCTGGTTAAACTTGGATTTAAACTTGGAGAGTGGTCAGTTTGGATGAGCTATTGCCAGCAGGAGAGTGAGTTTGTGTGTGTGTGTTTGTGTGTGTGTGTTTCCAGGGGGGGCGGGGGGTGAGAAAGCCTGGATTTGTGCTGGAAATGGCCCACCTTGATTATCATGCACATTGTAGGGAGAGTGGTCACTTTGGATAAGCTATTACCAGCAGGAGAGTGAGTTTGTGTGTGGGGTTTTTGGAGGGGGGTGAGAGAACCTGGATTCGTGCAGAAAATGGCCCACCTTGATTATCATACACATTGTGAAGAGAGTGGTCACTTTGGATGGGCTATTACTAGCAGGAGAGTGAGTTTGTGTGTGGGGGGGCGGAGGGTGAGAAAACCTGGATTTGTGCTGGAAATGGCCCAACTTGATGATCACTTTAGATAAGCTATTACCAGCAGGACAGTGGGGTGGGAGAAGGTATTGTTTCATGGTCTCTGTGTGTATATAATGTCTTCTGCAGTTTCCACGGTATGCATCCGATGAAGTGAGCTGTAGCTCACGAAAGCTCATGCTCAAATAAATTGGTTAGTCTCTAAGGTGCCACAAGTCCTCCTTTTCTTTTTGCGAATACAGACTAACACGGCTGTTACTCTGAATCCCTGTTTACAATCCAGAGCATTTCATATGTACTAAAATTCCTCTTTAGAATTTATTTTTTTTAAAAGTGGTTATTACATTATATACCCCTACTGCGTAATAATCTAATATGCTGTTATAAAGTAACAAATCTGTAGAAGAGGCATGCGGTATGGCAGTACAGTAAGGTCCAGAACAACACAGACATTGTATTCCTCCTCCTCCTCTTTGTTTCTTCAGTATAGTAACGAATGTCAAGTCATTTTTGCTTAGGCTTGGTCTACACTGCTATGTCGGTCATGGTTGTGAAAAAACCACATCCCTCACCAACGTAGCTATGCAAACCTAACCCCAGTGTAGCCGCAGCTATGTCAACAGAAGAATGCTTCTGTTGATGTAGCTAACTTTGTTCAGGGGATTTGGTGTTCCTACAAAGACAGAAAAACCCCTGCCGCAGCAAAGGCTGCTTCTACACCCTGGCATTATGCTGGCATAGCTATGCTAGTATAGTGTCGATGGTGTAGAGACAGCCGCAGATTGCGTATTTCTCTCAGTCACTTTGTTTAGCTCTTTTTACAGTTACCACACTTGTTTCTGATCTTGTCATACCTTTGTGTGTAATGGCAGACACTTAGCTTTACACTTGTGAAAGAGTAGTAAGACAATCCCCTTACTTTCTCTTTTGACTGCCATCTGTTAAAGCTTCTTCTCGGAGAAATCAACAACATTCCATATTGGAACTCTGAATTGCAAATCCAAAAATCTTATGAAAATAATTCCTTCTGGAAAAGATGAGAGTCTCCACTTGAACTTATTGCAGGAGACCAAAATAAGCTATACAGGAGGCTCTGCATGGATTTTACAGGGAGGCTGATGGTGGACCCCATACAACCAAAAAGAGGAAGACTACAGGTATGTCTGCACTTGGAACTGGAGGTGTAATTTTCAGTTTCAGGAGACATACACATGCTAGCTCAGTCGGGGGGCGGGTAGGGAGGGAGGAAGGGGGAAGGAAAGGAGCAAAGCTGCAACAGTGGAAGGTCGTACAAAGAAAACTTTAAATTATAAGTCCACTGAGATACTTTGAACATATATTTGAAGAATTTGCTTAATGAGTGATTAAGTAATTTTCCTTCTTTTTATGCTTAACTATTCCAAATGAAGCCTGTTGCTTAGAGAAACTGATATACTACCTTATCTGGCTGCCCTACTGAAGTAGCTAAAACGTCTAGTCAAAGGTTTTCCTATTACTAGCATTAGGTCATCATGACATGGCCTAGATCAGATATTATGCACATTCTTTACATACCAGAATACACCAAGTGCAAGACAAGCAGAGGGCTTGGGGGTTTTGTGTGCATTTATTTTCAATCCTACAAAGCCATTGACATGGCTGAGTTGCAAAGATCTGCTTTGTTCTCCTAAACTATCTTCTTTTATTCTCTGCTGAAGTAACTAATGCTGGTGAGTGTGTCTGTGCTGATCAGAGAAAGACAGGTGTATTGAAGCCCCAGCTAAATAAAACTTGGCTGATGATTTCAGCAGGAGCTGAGGGTGCTGTGCCTCTCTACAGCATTCAGCTAAATCAGGGCCCTCATTTTACTGAAAAGAATTGTTTTACCTTTTTTCAGTTGTAAAGAAAAGATTATTGTTGTACAATGGTGAAGAACTGCAGAGCTTATTACAATTTCAGGAGAATAATGTACTATTTACAACTGTGACACACTTTTACAACTGGTAGTGAAAACTAATTATTCTGTGTAATATTTCTGCAAACCACCACTCAAACTTACTTCACTATATACATATTAAATAATGATTATGGACACTAATCTAATCTATATCTATATATATTTTTACAAGAAATAAGGGAAAAAAGTGTCCCCTGTTTGAATTATTCTTTATGTCCAGTAGAAATGTTAAGCATCATTGCTGGAAACAAAAAGATAATCAACCCCCATATTAAGATGTATTTCAGACTCTGATAATTTGCTGCTGTTTTTTGTCTGTGAATCATGGTAACTCTCTGATGACTAATACTTCACTTATCAGTAGAATACTTTTCCCACCCAACCCACAGCAGTATTCTTAAGAAGAAAACAATTTGTATTCTGATCTCCAATACCTTGTCACTTGCAATTATAGCATTTTTCCCCACAGATGTAAATTCGCTGTTTCATGCCTTTATATCTAATGAAAAAAAGGTCAGAGGGGTTTTTATTGTTGGTTGTTGGGTTTTTTTTTAAACAAAACTTTGTTTTTATGCAGTTCCCTTTAAATAATAAGAAAAGTTATCCTCGAGTCACTATTATTATTTAATTATTTACATATGCCATTCTTCTGACTCCATTCTACCGAGCAGATAATTTATTCACATAAACACTAAGGTTTCCACTGGCAGTAGCCTCTGAGTAGAGTTTTGTGATCTCAGGCCCATAAAAAATGAACTGAAGTCATAATAATCTGAAAAGACCATGCACTGCAACAGAATAAAGCAACCAGGAAACATAGAATAAAACATAATGTTCAAGCAAAGAAAAAACCACAGGGAAAAGAAGTACAATTAAAAAGACAAAATGAATGCCACCCCCTTCCTGATTAACTAACTAGGGCCCCTATCCTGCAAACAATTACACCCATGCTTAACTTTATTACAGTGACACTGCATCTGCCTAAGGTGCTGCAAGTGCCTCATGAGAGTTTGGGTACTTCACGCTCCTATTGTCTCCAGTGGCCCGTCTCCTTGGCTAGACTACCTCTCCCATGATGCACCACAGTCTCCCCTCTGACTGAGCCATGGGGTGCTGCAAAGAAGTCACATGGCTGCAGGTGCATCCCAATTCAGGCCAAACACAAAATTTGAAAGATTGGAATTTCACCACGCAAACATTCTAACTTTTGCCCAGCTCTATATATAATTACATATTTTTCATAACGCTTGTATTAACTTTTCCTCAAATTACCTCAAAGCACTTTTCTAATTAAGTTCCCACTGTGTATTAATTAAGTTGCCCAAAGTATTTATCTGAGTACTTATGGCCATTGTTCCCACAGTTTCCAAGCTCCTGATTATATCCCTTGTTAATACATTAAAGATGGACAAAAAAATACACAGACATTACATGAATTGCCTAAGTTCCCTTAGTCAGCAAGGGTCAGAGCTCGGGCTCACTGTTTAATACTTTATATTGTTTGATTTATGTTGGTTTTCCACACTTCCATACAGACTATCCCCAATCACCCACATACCAAGCACTGCTACTGTCCTTTTTAAAGACAAAGACTCCTTATAGCACTTTCGGATAACTTGCCCTCTCTTTCTAAGTCCCCCTCACCCTTATGTGCCTGCCCCATGTATGACTGAAAGGCCTGTTAGCTCCTGATGTTTTTTTCTCTTCTCTCTCTACTGTCCAGGGTGTGTCACCTCAGGTTTCAGGTACAAGAAGGAAGAAAGTTCATTGAGCAGTTATGAATGATATACTTTTTTATGTCATAGTGGTCAGAGACTCTGAAGATGCTGCAAAGGTCTGTCCATCACCAACCCCTCTACTTAGATACTTCCCCATTCTCTCTCTCTCTCTCTCTCTCTTTCTCTCTCACACACACACACACACACACACACACACAGGCTACCAAAACACCTCATAAAGTCCTAAACTGCTGACATTATCAAGGTCCTGATATTGTAAATGTATCACCATCTGTTGCATCCCAGGGACATGTTGCTGGGGATATGCCCCCCTCCTCCCAAAGTCTTGGCTCTGGGGGTGATGGAGACAGGTGGCATGGATAGCATTGAAACAGCTCCTTCCCTATGATGCTGCAGGTTTAAAGTGACCTTCCTGAAGGTCACTCAAGCCAACAGCAGAACTAAGAGTAGAACTCTTATCTTCTGACTTCAAATCCTGAGTTTGTTAAACAATGCAAAAGTCATAACAATAGTAATGAAACTTTCCTTCATAACTGGTCAGACTCCACCTTTAAGAGTGGATTGTGACACTTCTGTATTTTTATATATGAGTTTGAGTACTGTACTAAGCAAGTAGTTTTTAAGTGAGGTGAAAGTTGGGGGTACGCAAGACCAAATCAGACTCCTGCAAGGGATAGAGTAGTCTGGAAACATTGAGAGCCACTGGTTTAAAGAACCAGAAGTCTCTCATGGAGAAGTTAATCATATGGCTGTTCAGTATTGTTTACCTACTGAATCTAACCCCAGCAGAAACATGAAGGTTAATATTTTCAAAAATAATTAACTGATTTTAGGTGCCTATCTTGAAACACGTTCACTGGGCCTGATTTTTAGTGGACAGGTGCTTAGCACTTTCTTAAGTTAGGCACTCAACATCACTAGTTACTTTTGAAAATCCTGCCTCAGAACATTAGAGATAGAGAAAGCTCCTGAAGATACCATAGCAGGCTACATTTTACTAACAAGAACTTGTATAGGGGATAGAAGCACAAGCCCCAATTACAAAAGGGGTTTGAGACAGCGTTTCTCAGTAGTGCTTTGAAAATGTCCACATGTTCTTCTGAGAATTTTTTTTTTAAATGTAATATTCATTACAAGCTGAGTTATAGCAAATGTTACATCTATTCCTGGCTTGATCACAAATGTGATCTGATTCTTCACAGCCTTATATGAAATTGCATTAACATTTCCTCTATTGTAATGCATGCTCTTAATGGAGAAGAGAATTTGGCCCAGTCTGAAAACTGATCACTGGCACCAAGCTATTTGTTAGTACTTACTGGGGAATTTAAATTCCTCTCCATAGTGCACATTAACATTCTTTTCCAGGAACCATTCTCCTTGTAAAGAAAAGGAGAAGAGTTTCTTTAAATAGATTTCAAGTTCATTGTTTTGGTGAAGTTGGGGCTGCCAAGAAAGGAAAGGTTTGATGTGACTAGTCTGTACAAAATTTATATGCTTCCATGTACCATTTAAAGTTCATTCAGCCTTGCTTTAACAGCAGAAGTATAATCATCTTTCTATTGATTTATTGACTCTTATTTAATATAAAATTTTCTATGTGATTCTTGAATTTACCCTAGCCTAAGGGAGCATTGTAATCTAGTCATCAGCATATGGTCCTGTAATCCAGGACTCGATTTCAATTCTCTGCTCCATCCCTTGACAAGTAATTAAACCTCTCAGCATGGACGGTGGGTGAACTGGCAGTTGGGGAAGGGTAACCCCTCCCTCTTCCGCCCGAGGCCCCTGCCCCCAGGCCTGCCGACAGCAATTCCGGACCCCAGGGCAGAAGGGTCAGTGGGTGCTCTTCCACATGTCCGCCTGGCTGCCTTCGCTGCCGCCTATACCACCCTGTGTGCCGCCTAGGGGCCCTGTGGCCCACCCGAGCGATTTAAAAGGGTCAGGGGCCCCTGGGCCCTTTTCAATCACCCGGGCCATTGGGCAATTGCCCCCTCCCATCGGCGGGCCTGCTGCCTTCGCCCGAGGCCCTGCCCCTCTCCATCCCATTCTGTCCCCGCAGCAGAACCCCACCGTAGCTGCTGCCTCCCCCCCGGGCCAGCAGCCCATCCCCAGCCCCTGCCCAACCCTAGAGTGCAAGGTGGGCGGCACGGCCGCAGCACCCCTGACCCCAAAGCACTGGGCAGGCGGGCAGCATGGCCGCAGTGCCCCCAACCCCAGCCCCAGAGTGTGGGGTAGGCATCACCGCTGCAGCGCCCCCAACCTCAACCCCGGAGCATGAGGTGGGTGGCACAACTGCAGTGCCTACGATCCCAGCCTATGATACCCACTGCCGATGCCTCTCAGATAACCAGTCTACACAGCATGAAACTGACAGAGAGCGGCAAGAATAAATATCAGTGGACTCATTGCGTTCCAGGCCTGAAACAGGATAAAGCATTTGTTTCAAGAAGTGTGAGATATTCCATGAGAACAGCTTTTACTTAATTTGTGATTTCCTGCCCCTCCTGCATGCTCAAAAGCAGAAATTGACTTTTACCTGTGTTGTGAATCCAGATTAGGAATCATAGGTCCAAACACTGCTGAAGCATGTAGGTTGGGAGGGGCAGGAATTCTGGTGCAAGCCCCACCGCACTTAGTTGTCAGGCTTAATGACCATTTGTAAAGCATTTTAAGATCCTCAGATGAAAAGTGTTATATAGCTCTTTAACACAGAGCTGATCTCTCTCTTTCTCAACCCTTCCCCCACAAAAAAAGCCAAAAACCAAACAAACCAACCCTGGGCATCTTCAGTGTGTGAATTTCAAGACACTTCACCATGGTACCATGTCCATCCAAAATTTGATAATAGTTCTCCTTTTTCCTGGCAGATGAGGAAGCATAATCAAACCAGCTTACATACCATTGGTCACGGTTTTATAAAAGCATAGTATAATGATCAGTGCAGACAGGACCTCCATGGAACTGTATATTTTAGTGTTAAGTTGTTGTGGTCTTGTATGTTATTTATGTCGTTAGATCTCAGTGGGGACTTTAGCAGGAAGTTGTGTCTTGCCTATGCATGCTGGAGCTGGTACTTGCAGTGTTCAATAAGTCCCCATGATTTTATAAGCGAGTATTACAAATGATGGCAGCAGCTTCAAGAGGGCAAAAGCACTTCTGCCTGAGAAGAAATTTACTGGTCATGCCGATGAGACGGGAGTCTGAGAGCACTTCACAGACTTTGAGCTGTAGCTCATTGTGAATGAGGGGACTGATGAGAAAGCAGCACAGTACCTAACAGGGGGTTAGGATCAGTGCTGCAAGTAGATTTTAACTCTTTCCGGTACGGTATCAACCCCACCAGCCTCCCCCACCGCTCACAAAAAATGTTCCATGACTAGAGCCCTGCATGGATACAAATTTATACCCACAGATGCAGAAAGCTGTATCCGTGGAACTGCAGCGCTCTCCTGGGAACCGCAGCGGCGAAAGGAGCAGAATATGAGGCCGCCGCTCACAGGAGCCAGCACCCTGCGCCAGCAGTTCCTCTGGTGTGGCTGTACAGGCCTGCCTGAGGATAGGGCTGGGGGGCGGTACAGATGTGCAAGAGGATTCCTAGGAGTTACTGTTTTAAAATTCTTATGTAACTAGATGGGGCAAAGAAAATTGTGATGACCTGTGCAGACAACACTTCCACTACTAGATGGTGCAGTATCATTATCTTAGTTGTCTTGTATGTTGTTGGATCTGACCTGAGGCTCAGGGTTTAGCAGGCAGTTCAGTTTTGCCTGTGTGTGCTGGAGTTGGTATATGCAGTGTTTCAGTGATTCTATAAACAACTAAGCAAATACTAAATTAGAGAACTTAATAGGCACAAAATATTTGATTTGGGACATTTAGGACACAGAGCAACACAGGATATGCCGACAAATGCAATGTTTGTACACTGCTCTGAGAGTCAAACGTAATTTAGGGATTTGCGGGCAGATTTGTAAAGGTATGTAGGTGCCTAAAATGAAGTTAGCTGCCTAATGGATTTTTCAAATGTGCCTAAGCAGGTTAGGTGCCTAACTCCCTTTGAAATCTAGGGAGTTAGGCACTCTTGAAAATCCTGCTAAACACCTAACTTCATTTTCAGGTGCCTAAATATCTTTGGCACCATCAACACTATGTCTATTGAAATGCTAGTCACGGTTTCAATTGAATGGATTTTTTGCCTAAAGTTACAGCTGAAAAAAGCTGGTAAACTGTATACAAAACTTTGCAAAAAGTAAAAATTATAGATGCTTTTGTCTCGTGCAGTTGAATCCATCATACTGATAAACACAAGCATGCACACACAGACAAAAATATGGTTAAAATGAAAGTAGCCAAATACAAATAAAAAAATAGTTGGACTATTCTGATAGCGTGGGTTAAAGAACAGTTCTTTTTATAATAGAAATGTGTCACAAGTAATCATCACTTCCATGGTGTTTCATCTCTTTTCCAATATGGGTGGAAATAAATAAATGCCTCATTTGTAAATTTCATTGACACCGTACCATTAAAATGACATTTGATATATTATGTGATTACCTCTTTACAATATCTAACATCTTTTTTTTATTGTTCCAGATACTGAGTTTTATATGAATGTGTAATCTAACATTTGCGGTTTATAATAAACTCCCTTTTTCCTGCCACTGGCATCATAAGAAAGTTGTAGTTTGTCTTCAAGTATCTTTTTCTGCTGACAAATAAATAATTATTTATAGCTTCTTGAGTGTCAGAAACTGTTTTCCCATCAACTACCAACAACATATCAATTCCTGTAAAGGTTTGAGATAGCCCACTGTATGTCAGATATAACGGATTACACATTTATTTTAGTTCTGTATCACCATTTATTACAAAGGAAGAAATCAAGTGTTTTTCAGCCTTCATGTCAGATACAGAATCATAACTTGATTTCAATGCCACCAACTGAACTGCTGAAGGAAGCCGAATATTTTCAAAGCAAGAACTGAAGAGGGCAAAATTCTATTCTCTAATCAGAGATCTGACCTCTGTTATTCCACTCTCCCACTTAAATCAGTATAATCATTTTGTGGAAGTTATTAAGCTCTGTGAAATCCACCTTCTGCACATGAACAAACTATTTTATCTGCATCTTATCGCACGGAGAAATATTTTGTCTCTCTTAAAAAATTAAAAATCACACACAAGGCAGGATCTTAAAAGTGGGAGCCGAAAGTTAGGCTAATTCCATATTTAGTCTTTTAGATAAAAATGTCCTGACTGAGTACTCAATAACTTACCCTGAATTCAATGGGAGTTCCTAGGTACTGAGCTTTTTTTTTTTTTTTAAATCAGACTACTTTTCTTTAGAAGTCTAAGTAGATGGCTATGAACCTAACTTCAGGCATTGCTTTTCAAAAATCTCGCCCACAATACCCACTGGACATTTAAACTACTGCATTTTGGACTATTAAGCAAACAGAATTGAAAAAATTCTGCCATACTACTCATATTGATAAGTTCCTTACTATGTAACTGGACAACTGGATCAAATTGCCCTTGGTTGGATCTATACGACATAATGCAGAATTTGGGTCAATGACTTCAGTGGGTCTTCTCACAAAGGAAGAGAATAGTGAACATGAGTGTCATAAATATAAAGGGAAGGCTAACCACCTTTAAATCCCTCCTGGCTAGAGGAAAAAAACCCTTTCACTTGTAAAGGCTTAAGAAGCTAGGATAACCTCACTGGCACCTGACCAAAATGACCAATGAGGAGACAAGATACTTTCAAAAGCTGGGAAGAGGGAGAACATCAAAGGGTCTGTGTCTGTCTGGGTGAGGCTTTTGCCGGGGACAGAACAGGAATGGAGTTTTAGAACTTAGTAAGTAATCTAGCTAGATATGCGTTAGATTATGATTTCTTTAAATGGCTGAGAAAATAAGTTGTGCTGAATGGAATGTATATTCCTGTTTGTGTGTCTTTTTGTTACCTAAGGTTTTGCCCAGAGGGATTCTCTATGTTTTGAATCTAATTACCCTGTAAGGTATTTACCATCCTGATCTTACAGAGGTGACCCTTTTCTTTTTACTGTTTCTTCTATTAAAATGTTTCTTTTCAAGAACTAAATGCTTTTTTTTTCTGTTGTTCTAAGATCCAAGGGCTTGGGTCTGTGGTCACCTATGCAAATTGGTGAGGATTTTTACCAAACCTTCCCCAAGAAGTAGGGTGCAAGGGTTGGGAGGATTTTTTGGGGGAAAGATGTTTCCAAACAACTCTTTCTCAGGAACCCAGAGAAACATTTGGTGGTGGCAGTGGAAAACCAAGGGCAAAGGGTAAAATAGTTTGTACCTTGGGGAAGTTTTAACCTAAGCTGGTAAAAGTAAGCTTAGGAGGTTTTCATGCAGGTCCCCACATTTGTACCCTAGAGTTCAAAGTGGGGAAGGAACCCTGACAATGAGTAAGGCCTCCTAAAGCAGTCTCTTACTCTGATTGCAGTTGTGAAACATATCTGGTCTCCTTGGTAACAGGAGTCAGCACCACTCTGTTGTGCAACGGACACTTGACAAAATTACCGTACTTAGTGACGGACATTTGGGTGGGGAGTTTATGTCATTCAGTTTTTGAAAAATTACCACAGACCTCAAAATTTTTACCATGGACATGTTGCTGACCCCTGCTTGGTAATTGCATCTCTCCTATCCACAATTATTTTACCTTCCCGCCAATCATTTATCTCCTTAGGCTCCTTAGTCAGTTGGATGTTAGTGAAACAATGACTAAATACCTTTAAAAATCTAGGCCTAAACTCTTTTAAAAGTTTAGCCCCAATGATGGGTGCTGAGCACTTGGAAAAGTAGCCCAAGGCTCATTTGAAAAAATGGCCCTAAAGAGCTAAATCAAAGGCAATCAATAAGGTTTTCTTCAAATATAGTGGAGATCTGAAAGAAGTCATCCAAATTATGTAGGATTTCAATTTGAGTTTACTAGACAATAAATATAAGAGAGAAATATACTTTTATGTAGGCTAGTACAGAACCAGTATTGATGAGACAATGTATTTATGAATGTATATGCCTTGATCACAATAAGATATTGAGTTATAAATGAAACTTGGAATGTTTAAAAAATTATTCTCTCCCCTCTTCCTGTCCCCTCCTCCCTAGCTATTACTGAACAGAATAAGGCATTGCTTGAGATTAATTGGGCTGATTAGGTTCACTTTCAAAATTTGTTGAATAACTTTCTGTCTCTTGCGTGTGAATAATTATCTTAAGGTACTTTGTTTTTTAAACTCTACTTAAAATCCTTGGAGGAAAAAAAGGGCTGGTCGTGTGCATTAAATAAATAAACCCATTCAAAATCTGTTGCAAAATGGGGTATTTTTCCTGCTGATAGGCTAGCCATGTGTATTCCCCATCTATTGCTTTATACTCTGGCTTTATATTTGGAAAAAGGAAACTATTTTACTGTCTTGTTCTTGCAAGGTTCTTATTATCAAAATACAAATTCTTGGAATTGTTGAGCTCCCAAGGACTCCTGAATTGTTTTATTACTTTAATGGAATTGCATGTTATTGAAAATTGTATCGACTGGGGCTGTTCGGCTTATGAAAAGGATTTATGAGCTCACTCCACTTGCTTTCACCAATCCTTTGAAACCCATGATTTAGACAGTGACTCTTTCTGTTTAGGGTGAGATAAAGAATCTGGTAGAAATTCCTCTGATCCTCCATTCTGACCATCATTTAGTTGTTCCTGTATTTTGGTTATATGTGCTTTTAAAATCAGACCTGAAGACTATTTTGGTCCACCCAATAAAGCACTGGCTCCCCGTAATCACCGTCCCTGATCCCATACAAATAGCTCAAGGAAATAATGTACATGTTGTTATTCTGTTTCAAACAACCCAATAGAAAAGTCTTTGGTACTGTGGTGTGGCTTTGAAGCTCTAAGCCCATGTTGAGCATCCCTCAGACTACACAAAGTTGAATATTTATTGCCACTTAGCTCACAGCACAGAGAAAGGCCCAGTCAGATTCTTTGGAGATATGTTATTAACCAGACAGTAAAAGTTCCTTGAGTACTCTCCACAGCAGTCTCAAATACATCAGATAGATTAGTGTCTCATATCAAATCTCATATCATATTACAGTTTTTAGAATACTGCATTGGCTCTCTCTGATAGTGCATATGCCTTAAAATGTCCATTATTAGATATGCATAGCTTTGCATGTTCTAGGGCCAGTCATACAACTAAGTCATTACATACCTACCAGTGTAACAGAGGAAGATCACTGTCTATAACCATCTATGCTGATCTCCAAATTTCTATCTTTTGGAAGAAAAACTTGTTTTGCATGTTAGAATTAGTCCTGGGGCCTTTCCATCCCATCTGATGTGATATTTTGGGGTAATTGATACAGGGCATAAATCAAGGCCTGTATCCTTAACTACTTTTGCTTTCCCTTTAATTTACAAGAGAGAGATATAGACAGAGACTTAGTAATTGACCTGCCATAGTAGAGACATTTCATATGACTATATTTTATGGGGATTCACTTTGTAATATGCTTATTCTTAAAAGCAATGCAGTGAACACCCACCAGGATTATGTATTCATATGAGGTGCTGATAATACTGATGATCACTTAGACAAATCCATCATCTAGATACTGTCCCAGTCCAGTCAAAGGGCTCTCCACAGGTGCAGATGGCAGTCCAATTTTTTGCTCTGTGTGTGTGCATGGACACACAATTTTAGCGCTTCTGAAAGAGGTCAGACTGACAGCCCCGGAAACATCCATGCACTAGTTATTTGAAGAACAGATAGTGCACTGGCAAAAGGCAAGAGTCTCCAAAATAGCCTAGCCATGTGTCGATAACCTGTAAACTGAACTGAGAGCAACTTAATGGTCAGCCACCAAATGGCAACACATTTCAATCACTAGCAACCTAGCTGAATTTGAACTAGCAGTCTGGAGGTGAAAAGCTCTATAACCTATTAACCATCCCTTGCATAATTGAAAGATTCAAAGAATTCAGATAAATATCTTAACCTTTGGGTACTTCTTCAAACCAAGCTTTATAAAAGTTCATCCCACCATTAAAACCCTATACCCTGGGCCCTTTCAGTAGTGGTGCTTCTTAGCTTCATATCACTTAGAAAGGCACCAGACAGACTCCTTCAGTGGTGAAGTCAAGATAGGGACTATATGACATAACTTCAACCCTCTAGATAGCCTTTCTATATCGAGCACATCTACATTTGATAACCTGTACATATGTGTTTACAAAACAAAACATTGGAACAACTTACCTAGGGATGTGCAGGATTTGCCATCATTTCAAGTCTTTAAATCAAGACTGGATATCCTTCTAAAAGATATGCTCTAGCTCAACCTAATTTATGGACTTGATGCAACAATTATTGGGTGAAGTTCTTTGGTCTGTATTATGTAGAAAATTACTCTAGATGATCACAATTGTCCTTTCTGGTCTTAAAATCTATGAAACATTTCTATGGTTAACAGTTTTAAATAGGGCAGTTGATTAATTTTTTAATCACAATTAATTTTTTTTGAGTTAATCACACTGTTAAACAATAGAATACCGGATGAAATGAATTAAATATTCTGGATATTTTTCTACATTTTCAAATATATTGATTTCAATTACAACACAGAATACAAAATATACAGTGCTCAATTTATAATATTTTTATTACAAATATTTGTACTGTAAAAAAAACAAAATAGTATTTTTCAAATCACCTCATACAAGTACCTTAGTGCATTCTCTTTATCATGAAAGCGCAATTTAGAAATGTAGATTTTTTTTGTTACATAACTGCACTCAAAAACAAAACGATGTAAAGCTTTAGAGCCTACAAGTCTACTCAGTCCTTCTTCTTGTTCAGCCAATCACTAAGAAACATGTTTGTTTACATTTACAGGAGATAATGTTGCCCACTTCTTATTTACAATGTCACCTGAAAGACATTCACATTGCACTTTTGTAGCCCACACTGCAAGGTATTTACGAGTCAGATATGCTAAACATTCGTATGCCCCTCTATTTGTGGGCTTCATAGAGTTTACAGCCAGAAAAGACAACTAACATCATTTAATCTGATATATTGCAGGCTCCCAAGAACACCCACACACTAAACCCATCAAAATTAGATCAAAGCATTTCAGCCTATAAAAAAATTAATCTATTATATGCCACAGGCAGAGAATAGGCAGGACTGAGGTGAACCAGTGTCTGAGGCCCCTGCAATGACATGGAACTGATTAAGTGAAATATACCCAGATAATCCTGGACAGTAGCACCCACATGCTGCAGAAGGTAAAAACAAAAACAAAAAAATAAGCTCACTGCCAATCTGACTTGGGGAAAAATTCCTTCCTAACCCCACATATGGTGATCAGTTAGACCCTGAGCATGTGAGCAAGAACCAGCCAGAAAAGCGTGACTGAGAAAATGCTCAGTGCTGTCTCAGACCACTAACCCACCTCTTCCAGTGTCCTATCTCTAACTGTGGCCCTACCTGATGCTTCAGAGGAAGGAGACAAAAAGAAACCCTACAAAACCCACACCACCACATGGGGAAGCAGGGTAAATCCCTTCCTGACCCCCTCTGGTTGAAGCTCTGAGGCATGAGATTTTAGGAATATAAGACAAACCCGAAGAGACCTTCATGCCTGCCTTGCCCTGCCCCCACTATACAATCCCACTTATAAATTTGCCCACCTCGCTCTTAAAACTAATTGAGTTGTTTTCCCCCCACAACTCCTGTTGGGAAGCTGTTCCAGAACTTCACCCCTCTGATGGTTGGAAACCTTCTTCTAATTTCCGACCTGAATTTGCTGATGGACAGTATATACCCATTTTTTCTTGTGCCAACATTGTCCTTGAATTTGAACAGCTCTTCACCCTCCCTGGTGTTTATTCCTCTGATGTATTTATAGAGGGCAATCATATCCCCTCGCAGCCTGCTTTTTTGATAGGCTACACAAGCCAAGCTCTTCCAGTCTCCTCTCATAAGATAGGCTTTCCATTCCCCTGATCATCCTAGTAGCTGTTCCAGTTTGAATAAATCTTTCTTTAACATCGGTGACCAGTATTCTAAATGAAGTCTTACCAATGCCTTGTATAGTGGTAATGTTACATATTAAGTCCTATATAAATGATTCCATACTGAATCATTCACTGTGATTTTCAGTCTTCCTCTAACCTCTTTATAATGGTTCTTTATAAACCCTTTTTTAAAAAAAGTTATGTATAATGAAAAACATTAGATAAAAAAGAGTTAAGTCACACTCAGAGTATGTTAACAGTCACAAAGTCCTCCTGCACCCAAGATCTGCCATTTGTGAAGGTACTGAAAAGTTTCTTGTCAAATATGCCAATTATCTTATCAGGGGGCTTGTTAATAACCGATTAATCTGCCTAACAATCATATGGTTCAGCTAAAATCTGTATAAGAATTAAATTGTTTTAATGCTTGATAATTATCTCCCATGATGATTAGTGTGTGCTAGCAGTAAAGATTCCCAATTTACATCTGAATGTCTATCACATATTTGAACTATATATGCTAATCGGGATGGCAAGAGAGATACCAAAATGTAAAATCGAATAAAACAAAATCAAATTCCTGCAAATGTTTTTTCCAGGAAAAATTATTGGGCAAGAGACTTGCACTTCAATAAGACCCCAACCCTGCAGAAACTTACACACATGCTTAACTTTACTACCATAAATAGTCCTACTGAAATCCACAGATCTACTCATGGTAGCAAAGTTAAGCATGTGCATATTTGCAGAATGGGGCCCCAGGACTACTCACATGCTTAAAATTACGGATATGCTTAAATGCTTTGCTAGACTGGGGCCTTAGGATCCAATCCCACACCAAAACTCTCATTAACTTCAGTGGTGCTAAACTTCCCTATGCTTTCACGTTTCCTGAAAAATGGTGTTTATTTATACTTCTATTTCTCACAAAGGTGGTTTTCATTATTCATTACTGCAGTCATTCATTACTCAGTAAAGGACTTTGAGATCCTCAGATGGAAGGCACTACAGAACTGCAAATATAATCTCATTAGAATACTCGTCACCTTCAGTGATCCCATAATCTTTCAAAAAATTGAATTGATCCATACTTCATATATTTTTCCTCTTACCCCAAAATCCACTTTATTTCACCTGTAGTATCTGATACAACTGAAAATTAGAGTCTTCCAGCTAAAGGAATCGAATAATTGCATATTCCACAACAATTTTAATCTCATTTTAGTAAATGAAATAAAACAATTTAAAAAGACAAAAAGTCAGCCATCATCAGCAAAATATCATTAGGAAAATATCACTGAGAAATGGCTCAAAATAAGCCTTTAACCACAAATTAATCTGAATGATTCATGGGAGTAAACAATATTTTAAAAAGCGTATCAGGAAGGTATGCCTGATCAATCCTATCACAAGCCATATCTGCGAGCTGCAACTTGGCACTTAACCCAATTTACATGCCTTCTGCTTCTTCCTCCTACTATGGCTACATTGCAAACCTATACAAGTGGAAAAAGAGACTCCCAAATGACTTTTGGCAATTCTTCCATCAATACCACTGCAACTATGGAGCTCAGAGTTCAATACAACTCTACATTTAAAATTAAATATCAGGATTAACATGCAGCTCACACACTCGGCTGAAAAACACCTTCTGGAGAGCGCCTGTAGGTGTTCTTTGGATACCCTTGTATAGAATTTGGGTACGCTAGGAAAGTTGTCACATGAAGCACACAGGGATTACAAATCTATTTCTCTTAAAAAATCTTTATGTTTTCCACACCTGAAGATGGAGCTTTGATTGACATAAGTTTATTGTGACAGTGTACATTCATATAAATGAACCCTGAGATAAAAATGGGAGTTCAAATTTAGTTTAAATATGTGACAGATAGTCTCATACAAAAAAATGGTCCAACTGGAGATTTTTCCACATATTTATGCCTTTCCCTAATTCAAGAAATCTCTTGAATGCAAGTTATTCTAATCAGAGCGAAGCAGAAGGGTAACTGTTATAAAGCTTTTAAAAATACAAACATTCAGGGGGAAGAAATTCAACATTTTGAAAGTGAAGTGCTGCAGGCTCTCAATTCATTTCACTCCACAAAGGAATAAATGTAAATTCTTTAAATAACAAGATGTTACCCACTCCTTTTGTGATATTTTCTACAATAAAGAGCAATATATCTATATATCTAGATCATTTGTAGTATTCAGGCTACTTACAATACTCATTGCTTCTTAACAGTTAACATGCATTTATCTTAAGATATCAGCTTCCTCATATATTTATATTATATACATTAAACTCCCACATAGATTTCTACCATAACTTCAACCATCATCACCTGTCCATTAAACTGTCTCTGAAACACTCCCACATAAGCATCAGCTTCAGCAATGGAATCCTTCAGACAACTATATACAAGAAACCCACAGATCACCACACCTACCTTCACAGACGCAGTAGCCACCCAATACACACCAAGAAATCTGTTATCTACAGACAGGCACTCAGATACCACAGAATGCTCCAAGAAGAAAATGAGGGATATACAGCTTAATACACTCAAAACTGCCTTCACCAAACAACAACACTCCAAAGAAGTAGATTGTATCATTGAATGGGCCACACAAATACCCTGAGAGAGCCTGATTCAATACAGAACTAAAATCCCCCCTGACTGCACACTGCTAGTTGTCACCTACCAGTCCACACTGGAATTTATACAGGGTATCAACAAACAACTGCAACCCACACTTGATGGGAACCCTATCCTGAAAGAAATCTTTTCAAACAATCCAGCAACCTCTTCAAGCTCATCATCAGAAGCAAGCTTCCCATAGACCAAGACACTGACTCAGAGCAGCACCAGACCCTGCCAGAACAACAGATGCAAAACCTGAAGAGATCTCTATTGCTACAATGATCAACACCACGCACAATACACCTTTAAAGATCCAGGGGTCCTACACATGCCTGTCACAACATGGGGTGTACCTCATCCAGTGCACTAAATCCCCAACAGCAACTATGTGGGTGAAACCAGACAATCACTATGAACTCATACAGGAAAATGATCAAAAAACCGAACACCCCCTGTCACCTGAGGATGAATACTTTTCATAAACCGATCACTCCATATTGGACCTATCAGTCCTCATCCTCAAAGGAGGCCTGCACAACACTTTCAAAAGATGAGCCTGGGCACTTATTCATGAATTTTAGGTCTAAAAAAGTTATCAACTGAATAGAGACACTAGATTTATGGCTAATCACAACAATCTATAACCCACTAACAACCTTCCCTGTTCACACTGAGCTGTTTTTCCCCCTCCCTCCCTCTCCTCCTTATGACTGGAAGGGTGTTAACAAGCCACTTCATCTTGAGTGGTCCCTTGAAATACGTGGTAACTACTTATGCTAAACAATGTGTTCCATCTTGTATTTAGTTATGACACTCCAAGTAAGTTTCCCAGACCTGAAGAACACTTCTGTGTAAGCTTGAAAGCTTTTTCTCTCACCAACAGAAGTTGGTCCCATAAAAGATATTACCTCACCCACCTTGTCACGCATTTATATTGTTGTTTTAGTCATTTAAGTAGGGCTTTCTTAAATTACTTCATGGTAGCATTTCTGTCTTTCTTCTCCCACAAAAACACAAAGAGTATATTTCCCAAAATCTTCATGTTTTCCAATGCAGTGTTTCTCATTGACTTTAATCAGATTCATGGTGCTGAAACCTCACACTGTGCATTGTGAATTTAAAGATTAATGTAACCATGGTTGTGCGAATGAAAAATTCTAACCCAAGATTTAAACATTTTAATAACCTTTAATGTATTTAGCCTTTGGAAATAACATTCCTTTCTAGCTTGCAGCATATATATTTGCACGGTGATGTGACGTGACCCAACATGACATGCTGCAAGCAACATGACAACATTTTGACACTTTATGTGAGACAAGGAATGCTACATGGCAGAAGAGGCATTCCACATGCAAAGTTGTATTTGTATATAAATGGCCATGGTAAATATTTGATCCAGACTAGTTTGTGTTAACCATTATACAAGAAGTAGTTTCCATATGGGTTTATAATCAGAGGTGGAGATCCTCACCTGAGGTAAATTGAAATTAATTTACACCATGTGAGGATCTGCCCTACAAATAGGCTTGGAAAGATTAGATTTTTATTGGTATGTGTCAGATGTTGATGTCACCATACACACAAAAGCCAGTAAAAATTTTTCATCAATACTAATCAAAATTTACAGGTAGGTATAGAAAGAAATATACTGCTTGAGAAGTCGTTAGCATTTGATTTTGTACATTTTGGAATGTGATGCTGACAATTTGTGTTTCAATGGTTATAAAGCCTTAACTTTTTGACTCTCAATTGTCATTAAATAATTATTCACATACACAGAACTTCCCACAACTGTGGAAAATTTAAACAGATAAAAATGGGGGGAAAAATGCTTAAACATCGATATCCATTGAAATTATAAAAAAAATTCTGCCAACCCTACCTATAAAACTGCCAAATATGCTAAAATTCTAAGGTCAATATTTTCAAAATTGACTAGTAATGTTGGGTCCCTGATTTGAAATGCCCTAAAGGGGCTTGATTTTCAAAGGGCAGATTCTCAGTACTTACTGAAAACTCAGTCTTCTTTAAGGTATCTCAGATTGGGAGCCCACAATCACTAGTCACTTTAAAAAATCTTGGCTTACATAATTTAGCAGTGGTTTTTGGTCTGAAGCTAAATATCTTGAGCTTCAATAACCTCATGGGAAAAAACTTCACTAGAGCACTGATAAGGCTAACTCCAAAGATCTGCTCTATAATGATGAGTGCTTTTTTGGTACCTTGCCAGAGTAACCCCCTTTTCAGTTATCTGCAATGACATGCTTATTGAATCAATTATATTTGTTTAATGTTTACAATGCTCTGCACAGTGGTACGCTGATGGAATCTACATTAAATACAATACATGTTCTTAAGGCAGGAATTTAATCAAATGTTAATCAACACTAGTTATAGGTTATTTTCTACATTTATTGACCTCATTATTAGGATACATTACAAGCATCTTACTGGGTTTTTTTTCCCATTGTTCCCAAAGTAATTTTGCTGCAATACACAAAACAAAAATAAAATAGAATTTAGTTTTATATAGCACTTGTCACACTGAAGGCTTCTTACAGTGCTTTACAAAATAATGAGTTCAAAGTACTGGTAGTTCAGAGACTTGGAAGGCACACTGAGCAATCATTATATGTTTAACATCAGAAAAAAATTCAATATTAGAATTTTTTTTCTGTAAGAAACAATGTTTTCTACAGTACCTACATTATCCCTCTGCTCGTATTCTGTGGTTAATTTCTCAACCGTCAGTAAATGTAATCTAGGTCTAAGTTGTCAGAAAGACCCATGTGCTTTTTATTCACGGAACAGACACAGTACAGATAGCAGCATGCAAAATCCCTCTAGTCTGTCCATCACTAGGATTCCTCAGATTCTCTGCTGAGATGGTCACAATTAGTGCCAATAGGGATGGTTTCCAGCTCCTGAAAACAATCTCCAATCACATAAGATAGTGGATCTCAATCTTTCCAGACTACAGTTCCCCTTTCAGGAGGCTGATTTGTCTTGTGTACTCCCAAGTTTCACCTCATTTAAAAAAAACTACTTGCTAACAAAATCAGATATAAAAATACAAAGAAGTGTCACAGCACACTATTACTGAACAATTGCTGACTTTCTCATTTTTACTATATAATTATAAAATAAATCAATTGGAATATAAATATTGTATTTACATTTCAGCGTATCGTATATAGAGCAGAACAAACAAGTTGTTGTCTGCATGAAACTTTAATTTGTACTGACTTTGCTAGTGCTTTTTATGTAGCCTGTTGTAAAACTGGGCAAATATCAAGATGAGCTGATGTATCCCTAGTTGAGAACCACTGACATGAGGTAATGAATAGACAGCTGATAACAGCTTTCAAACTATTGTGAAGATCGGGTTTTCATTTGATGTATAATATAGGTATGAAGTCATCTGATTCAGTTATTAGACCTCTGAGCCATCTAGTCCCCTTTATTTATCTTTTTATAAATGCCCTGGAATCTAACTTCCATTTTGACAACCTGAAATAAAGAGAAAGGATCTCACATTAATGTATCACCTCAACCAACCAAACCAAAAAATCTTCAACAGTGTCATACCTGCCTCACTCTGAACCAAGGACTCGGCATTATCTCTGAGCCTAAATCAGTGGTGGGCAAACTTTTTGGCCTGAGGGCCACATCAGGTTTCCAAAATTGTATGGAAGGCTGGTTAGGGGAGGCTGTGTCTCCTGGCCCTGACCTCCTATCTGACACCCCAACCCACCCCCCCGCCCAACTTCTTGTCCCCTGACGGCTCCCCCGGGACTCCTGACCCATCCAACCCCCCTGTTCCCTGTCAGCCCCCACTGGGACTCCTACCCCATCAACCGCCCCCTGCTCCCTGTCCCCTGACCACCCCTGGACCTCCCACCGCCCCATCCAACCCCCCCTCTCATTTATGACTGCCCCCCCCCCCGGGACCCCTGCCCCATCCAACCACCCCTTCTCCCTGTCCCCTGACTGCCCCTGGAACCCCTGCCCCCATCCAACCCACCTGTTCCCTGCCCTCTGACCGCCCTGCCCCCTATCCACCCCCTGCACACACACATCCCCAAACTCCCCTGCCCTCTATCCAACCCTCCCCCCCCCCCGCTCTCTTACCTCGCAGCACAGAGCACTGGTGGCTGGCAGCGCTACAGCCGTACCGCCCAGAGCGCCAAGTCAGGCCGCGGCTCTGCAACCGCGCTGCCTGGTGGCCCAGAGCGTTGTGCCAGCGGCATGGTGAGGCTGCGGGCTGGGGGGGGACAGCGTGGGAGGGCCCAGGGGCTAGCCTCCTGGGCCAGGCAGGAGGGTCCCGCGGGCAGTAGTTTGCCCACTTCTGGCCTAAATCCTGCTATAAAATCTTGAACGGATGATCTAATCTGGATGTTAATAAAAAGAGACAAATCCTGCAATCCTTAGATCCAAGGCTCCCACTGATTCTTGAGTCAGAAGGAAATTCAGTCATTGCGGCATACTCCCATTCTGTTTTCTTGTTTCACTGTTTCTAAGTAGATGTATACCGTATTAAAATCAATGTAGCAAATATTCACTGTGTAAAGATGATTCGGTTTAGTTAACACATGAATATTGTAGGTTGGAATGGAAACGATATTGTTTACCCACTAGAACACAATTCCAAAGTACATGTACAGTAAATTAATATTTAGAAAACACTTAACTTGAAAATGACATTACTTTCGCTGTCACTGCATATAAAATTCATCATAGATTAATTTACTGGATTTTATCAGGGTGAATCGTGCTGGGTCTATACAGAGAAAAGTCCCACTGACAACAACAGTTCTTTTCTGAGGAAGGACTGCAGGCTTTAACCTAACATTTTCTCTCTCATTCTAAAGTGTTTACACAGGAATCTCTCCACCCATCACCTCTGAGATGGAATCTGGCAGCTGTTTCTCAGTTCACCGCAGCACAAATCAGTTTAAAAATAAGGAGTACATCATACCCAGTTAAAACAGTGTGAACCATTTAAGTAGGCAGAATGTTGCTGCTAGTAGAATACAAAATACGTATATCAAAATGCCAGTACTCTCGTAATTTTTTTCCATTTTGCTGTATAGAAAATGAGTTGATTTTTGTAGGAAATTTTTGCAAAGGTATGAACATTTTGCGCAAAAGTAGACCCATTACTTAAAGTGTATCAGTTTTGAGCAAAAGCAGGCCCATTTCCAAGCAAAAATGAGACCCAAAGGGACCATTTTACCAGCAAATGTGTTTTTGCATTGAGAGCATGCAAAACATTAACATTTCACTCATTTTTCCTGCAAGAATAGCCACAGAATCAAATTGAAAACAGTCCAATTTGATTACATGATGAAAATTTTCATGTAAATGCTGTGAAACAAAAATTATACATTTTGTGTATTTTAACGGCTACCAAAGCTAGATCAGTTCATGACACCTGGTTCAACACTATCTGCTTTTGTGAATGTTATCATTGTGCCATAAGACCTTTAGTGTCAAATTTTTAGCACCCCTGCCTCTATGATGGAACACTGATTCAGAGGTGAAATTGCCACTTACACCTTTTCTTGCAGCACCTAATTGTAAGCCTCCCTCTTTTAATATTGATGGTCGTATTATGCATAAAAGTTTACTGCAGTGAGAGTACTAAAATACTGCCATACATTTAAATCAGGTTATTAGTTTAGAGAACCATTTTATGAATTACACAATAGTCGTTTTTAATAAAAACCATGGTATCAAATAGGACCTTATTATTTTAATTGTACAACACTTTAAGAAGAAAAATAGCATGTGTTCCAATGAACTAAGAGGAAAGAATAGTGGTTACTACCTAGTTAAAAGAAAGATGACTAAACATGTGCACTAGATAAATAGTTTACTCTGACAAACATGCTTGCAAACTATCACTTAATGACCACTCATGTTACTGAATGATGGAGGAGCTGTTGCATGAACCCCTGCTCAGAGAAAAGGAGAGATCTATTAAAGCACAGGAAATGATCAAAGAAAGGAGGAATTCACATTAAAATCTATCAAAGGAAGGCTTGAAGCTGCAGGTAAAATCTAGAAGAACATTATTTTATGCTTTTAATAAAGATATGCTTAAAATACCCTGAATTTCACCTCCAGGTATCTGAACATACTAGAGTTGCTATAGGATTGGGCAAAATAGGGGAACAATTTCATTTAGTGTGCTGATGTAAATTATAGACAGAAGCAACTATATAAAAATATCCTTGTTCTTCAGTTCAGGAACTTTGTTATAATTATAAAAATATACAATGCCATTGAAATATTAATATTTTTGAAAGTTATTCTAAGCATGGTTTTAAATGACAAAAAATTCTCTTTGCTTGATAAAATATGATCTGCTCAGAAATATATGACAAAAGAAATTTGCCGCAAGCATGACATTAAAAAGAGAAAGGAACACAATTCTAAGTGAATGACGCACGTAAGCCAAAAATGTATTCTAAAAGCAGACAGAGCAGGCAAGATGTACAATGACTGTACAATAATCACTAGACAGTATCAAAAATCCAGTCTTCCCATGTTTGGCTAACTTAAAACGCTAATTCTACAAATGCTCTACCCCAAAATAGTGAATCATAACTGTCATTAGCCCAATCCTCAGTGGCCTCTACCTTTCTGTGATGTCAACAGATTCCACAAGTGACTACAGAAAAAGACAGCCAACTGCCAGGATAGTCCAAACTGACTGTGCATTTAATCTCTAAAAATTGCTATTCCACCATTTGAAGCTGTTAGTGATTTGATTGCTGGTATCCCTTCAATGGCCTTACCAGCAGCCATCCTCAAGATAGGATCTCTAGTTAAATATTATCATATCCAATGTCCAAAAAGTGAACCCATCAGGATGAAATAACTGGGAGCAATCTGTATCCTAGGATTTTCTTGACAAATCTGGGGGGTAATTGGAGTTTACATTCTCCCTGGATCAACGGATGTGACTGACAAGTTCACACCACTGGCTCAGCTACTCAGGAAGTATGATCAAGCATACCAGTAAATATTTTTAAAACCTCTCCCACCACTGTACAAACTTAAAACTCAGAAGATATCACTGGAGAAAGATAATAGTGCAGCTGCCTTCCCTGTCCCTCTGTGGTTGCCTTCCCTGAGAACCTTGTCCACAGAATCAAACACTGCACAAGGGGCTGTCATCCTTCTCTTTTTGCTGGCTGTCACATGGCTTGGAAACCTGGTCATCATGCTGCTGCATGCAGCTGCTTGTTTTCAGCTGCAGGTAGTACACCCTTATCCATCTTGCAGCAGATGATGGATGCTGCAGAAGAGCTACCAAGTTAGCTACTATGCTGTGCCCTCCTCCAATGCCACGGTGATAAGCACCTGCATGGCAAGGGAGGCTGCCACAAGGCCTACAGAAAGGTGAAGATGAGCTAATAGGCTAGTGTCAGTCAAAATATCTGCTTCTCAATCTACTACCAGTTCTTGCTGATCAGTGCAGTGTACAAACTTGCCCACCATATCCCCAAAGGATTCCTTTACAATGCAGAGGGTTTGGTGCTAAACTGATCTATGTTCAGCTAAAAAGCTGAAAGAACAGGGGAGTGGAAAGAGCATAAGACCATGCTTGTAACGAAGTGGCAAGGAAACCAGGCAATGTGATAATACAGGGTAGGGGCAGGGGAAGGTGAAGTGAGAAGGGAAAGAGGTGCCCCAACTAACCCAAAAACCCACTCTACTCCCAAGAAGAGATTTCACCTCAAAAAGGAGAGTGCAAGAGACTCCATGAAGTCCACTATTGGTATTGATTTTACGTGGAAGGTGCTCAGATGCTAAGAGCTTTATACTGCTGCCCATCACCAAAGACAGATTCAACAGGAAGGTTGCATATGAACAGAAGATGAGAGCCGAGGCAGAACTAGAATGACTGAAGAACGTACAGGGAGGTAAGAGTGCTGGGAGGGACAGGTTATGAGGTCACTGCATATGAAAAGGGCCCAATAAAACATCTTTGTCTCATATTGTCAGTTTTTATGCTTGTAGAAACTATTTTCAATATACACAAGTGATAGCAAACCTACAAAACTGAAGCTATTTGGTGCCCTTGTTTTTAAAAACAGCCCTAATATCTACTACATTTTGTGCACTTGCCTGATACACTGATACTACTGAAAACAAAACAGATGCAGTAATTCCAGTCAGACTTCACACTGCAGCTATGACAAATATTCTTAGTGCAGTAGCAATACTGAAGAGAAATAGAGACCCAGATTGTAGAACATGAACAAGGATTTTTTGTTTCTCTAAAAATAGCAGCAGAAGCAAGGCAGACCTCAGCAGAACATAACGTCTTTCCCATTTATGTGAAGCATTGTCTTTAGATTCAACTAAATGTTTGCCCTCATTTTTCTACATAGTCAAAACAACAAAAATACCTCATTCGGAGAAACCTTTTGCTACATTAAAGTCATATTAATATATTAAAATGATACAGTTGCTTGTGGGCATAAAGAACTACTGTCAAAGAAGCGGCAAAGACCTCAAAAGCAGCAAATACATGTAATCACAGTTCTGAATTGCTAGCTACTCCTGAGCTGGACAACATTCACTCTGGGATTTAGAGGAGAAGAAAAAAAAAATCTATTTGGTGATGCTTGGTTCAATCTACCTATTCTAATAACTACTGTTCCCAGTAGAAATTCATACAGAAGAAATATTATCCCATAGAATGGGAGGTAATAGAAGGTTAGTGATGTATTACCTCTATAATAAGAAAGGGGCTTAAAGTCCCCCCCACCACACACCTTAAATTGCAGAAAAAACTTTTTACCAAACACTACATACCTCAAGGCTTCTTCATCATCAGTGGAAGTAAACTAATACAGATATTGTCCACATCAACTCCAAAGAGTGATTCTACAAACCAAATTAGTTAAATCCTTACTGAGTAACATTACTGCAACATGGTGTTGTGTCAGATATTCATTGCTGTATTAAAAAGTAGTAATATTTTATCCATCTGGCAAATTTGTTAAACAGACTTTGAAGTCTTCCTGGTTTTTGCTACAGCACTTTAATTACCTACACAAAAATGCCTGTATTAAAAGACTAAATCTAACTTATTTAATAACCTTAAAAATAAGGTGCAAAACATTTATAAATACCTTTATAATACAGAATTTCTTTTAAGGAAAAAAAGATGAGTTCACTGTAACAAGGTGTAAGACTAGTTCAGTGATACGTTGCCAATATTTAACAAGCAAACTATAAAATTTTCTGCTCAACCTTTGATTAAATCCCTTGAAGCAAGTATTCATGTGTTGAAAGGGTGAATACTATCAAATCGAAACATTTTTTCCTCTATTGAAACAAAACTGCTTTATCATAACTATAACCAATGAAGGAGGCAATGCCACTTGGCAAACAAGCTTATATTCAAGGCATATGCTAGATTTTAAAGCTAGCCGAAATGGAGTCTATTCTGTGGGAAAAATTGAAATTTTTATTTTCAAAAAATTTAGTGGATTTTTCCAAATTTTTAATTTTTTGTTAGTCTTTCTCCCTCCTTCTACTAATAAAAGGTAGGGAAAAGAAGAGGAAAAGAAAAAAACTGAAAACACTTCTGATTTCAAAAACAAAATTATGTTCTTGGCAGAAAAAAATTGTGAAACTTTGGCCAAAATGAAAATTCTGTCAAAACTTTTATTTTCAAAATAAAGCCATTTTTAGTCAAAAAAACTTTAAGATCAAAAATTCTCTCCAGCTCACTGAATACGTTTAGACTTTGTCCCCAAAAATCATACTCAGTGCACAGCATAGTTAAGGCCCAGATCCTGAAAAGACTTATACATGTGTTAAAGTTTCTGGATTCTAGGTAATCCTGATGAAGTCAATGGAACTACAAAGAGTGCATTAAGTTAAACATGTGCATAAATTTTAGCAGTATTGGGGCCTAGGTGTTCAACCTGTGTAATTTGAAAAGATGGCATAAATCACTGTTGCGCTACTTCCTATCAAGCCTAGTGACAAAAAGTTAAACACCACAGTAACTCTACTGAAAACTCCACTATTTTATACCATTACTGGAGAACAAATTATATATATAAACAAAATAAAGAACAATTCTAGAATACAAAAAACCCCCATAAAAAGTTGTGTAAGAAAAGTGTGCACATTAAAGTGTCCATACCAGATGTCATGTATGAAGTTTTTTGAGAGATAATCAAAGTGAATAACAGTCCAGATCAGATTTTGCTGCCATAACTAAAGTAATCTTACTTAAGGGTAACCTATTATTGGACAAGTTATCCAGTGTATTTGGCACAAATTAGTTTCCCATAAAGGTCAGGCATAATGTACATGCATTTTTGTTCTCTTTTATATTAAAACCCAACCACTGTTCTGCTTTAAAATAAATCCTATCACCCTTGAAGTTGGACTTATTCCTTTCCAAGGTAATGATGAAATGATGGATCTTAGTCCACATCGTTGTCTTTAATTTAGACTTCTCCTGCATCTTTCCAAGACTGTAGAACAAAACTGAGTGTTCAACAACCTATCACACTAGGTCAAAATGAAGAGTATATGTCTTTTCCCTGACTGCGTGAGTTTGTACAATGGTACCAGCAGAACAGTGTATGAACACAAGCCAGAAACTCTTAGACCTCATACATTAATCAGTACAAATGAAGCAACTGAGATAGCTCTCTGACATCATGCTGAGTGGCACATAGTAGACTTCGTAGTAGACTTCTGTTATCTTCGGCACTAGCGATTCTTTGGCAGATCTAGGTTAATTTTACTCGTCTTGGAATTTGAATGTCAAAACTGTCCCTCTGGTCCAATTAGAAGTACTCAAAATAAGCAGAACCTGTGCCACAACGTTTGTTTTCCAACCATCATGAACTGAATATCAGCATTATTCATGCAAAAAGAATTGATTGCACTAATGGCAGAAGCTACAGATGCAGCAAATGTCTCTCGTCTTCTATTTAGGCCTTATCTACACTGCACACTTGTGTCAACAAAAGTCAGGTTTCATTGACAAAACAGTGGATGTGTCCACACAATGCTCCGCCCGCAGATATAACTCTCCTGCTATGCCGACATAATAAACCCACCTCAACAAGCGACAGAGCTTTTTGCAACGAAGACAGGCTTCAGAGTAACAGCCGTGTTAGTCTGTATTCGCAAAAAGAAAAGGAGGACTTGTGGCACCTTAGAGACTAACCAATTTATTTGAGCATAAGCTTTCGTGAGCTACAGCTCACTTCATCGGATGCAACATCGGATGGTTAGTTAAATTGGTTAGTCTCTAAGGTGCCACAAGTACTCCTTTTCTTTTTGCAACAAAGTTAGAGTGACGCAGTATCAGCGTAGATACTACACTTTCTTATGTTGCCCTCAGTGGCCTCCAGGAGGTGTCTCACATTGCCCATCATGACCTCTCTGAAAAACAGTTTCTACTCTGCTGCCCTGAAGCCAGTTACACAGATATGCGGCCCTTTAAAGCCCCAGGAATTTTTGAAATTCCAATTCCTGTTTTCTCAGCACGGACAGCTCCCACTGCATCTTCCCAGCTCAAACAGACTGCTGTGTGGAGTACACAGGAGTTGCTGGATCTGTTGGGTCTGTGGGGAGAGGAGGCTGTGGAGTTGCAGCTTCCGATCCAATCGTAGGAACTGTGACACCTATGGGCAGATTGCTTGTGGCATGGATGAGAAGGGGCACAAAAGGGACACCCACCAGTGCCATGCTAAGATCAGGGAGCTGATGAAAGCATGCCAGAAGGCACTAGAGGTCCAACCATCATTCTGGCGCAGTGCTGAAAACATCTCTCTTCTACAAGGAGCTGCATATCATCCTTGGCAGCAACCCCATCTCCACCGCCAAGAGCCCCATGGATATTTTTTCGGGGGGGGGGGGACGGGGGGGGACTAGAGGCAGCGACCAGTGGAGTCACCCCAAGGATAAAGTGGTGGATGAGGAGGTCAAGTTGGAGGAGAATGTGGGAGAGCCAAGAGGCTCGTCTGGTGGCATGGCAAGCCAGAACCTCTTTTTGATGCCAGAAGGGTCTAACCAGTCCTAGCAGTCCAGATCTGGAGTGCCTGAAGCAGAAGCTGGGAGCTCTGGTAAGTACTCCTTTTTCTTTGATAGTGCAGAGTCACATGAGGTAGATGTGTCCTTTATTTTGTTACATGGTACACATGGGAGAAGGGATTGAAAGTGGAAACATGGACAATCACCAAGGATGAATACAAAAGAATAGTGGAAGCATGTAGGGACAAAATTAGAAAGGTTAAGGCACAAAGTGAGTTACACCTAGCCAGTGACATACAAGGCAATAAGAGAGGGTCCATAAATACACTAGGAGCAGGAGAAAGATGAGGGAAAGTGTAAGTCCACTACTTAGCAGGGAAAGAGAGCTAATAACTGATGACATCGAGATGGCGGTGGTGTTTAATGACTGTTTTGCTTCAATCTTCAGTGAAAAGGTTGATAGTAACCAGATGCTTAACACAATTAATATTAACAACAAGGGGAAAGGAACAGAAGCCACAATATGGAAAGAACAGGTTAAAGAATATTTAGATTAGATAGATGTATTTAAATTGGTGGACCCTGACAAAATTCACCTCAGAGTACGTAAGAACTTAGAAAATCTGTGTTATGAGGAAAGGTTAAAAAAATGGGCATGTTTAGTCTTGAGAAAAGACAACTGAGGGGGAACCTGATAACAGTCTTCAAATATGGTATGGGCTGTTATAAAGAGGACAGGAGTACTTGTGGCACCTTAGAGACTAACAAATTTATTTGAGCATAAGCTTTCGTGAGCTACAGCGTACTCCTTTTCTTTCTGTGAATACAGACTAACATGGCTGCTGCTCTGAAACCTGTCAAAGAGGACAGTGAACACTTGTTCTCCATGTCCATTGAAGGTAGGACAAGAAGCAATTGGGTTAATGTGCAGTAAGGGAGATTTAGGTTAGATATTATGAAAAACTTTCTAATTGTAAGGATAGTTAAGAATTGGAACAGGCCTCCAAGGGAGGCTGTGGAATCACTGTCACTGGAGGTTTGAAGAACAGGGTAGACAAACATCTATAAGGGATGGTCTATGTATAACTAGTCCTCCTATAGCACAGGGGGATGGACGCTTCTGCCCTATATGTCTATGATTCTAAATGGTAACTAGCAACTTTACGTTGTATTGCTGCATACCGGTCAATTTCAAATTTGTTTGCTATTCAGTGACATTGACAAAATGCCAACTCTCATTAAAATGACCCTTTCATTGTTGTCTGTCCTCAAAATGAGCTGTATGATACTGTCACTGTCCTCAAAACACCTATTTTAAAAAGTTTAAAATGAAACCAAACAAGTTATATTTAGTCACGTAAGTGATCAAAGAACAATTCAGCAGCAATTCCACCCAATTTAACCAAGGTCAACTCAGAGGGCAATAATTTGCAATTAACAAGATTAAAAGGTATAGCCAGATCAATACTATTATTGATTATTATCCATGGCTGTAGAAATATCACTGGCTACTTTGAGAAGAGCAATCATGGATGCACACAGCCTAAAATATCTTACTGTACTGGCAGTGATTTATGTCTATACCAAAAAAAGAACATTAGGTGACAGTACACAAAATATTTTAAGTATTCGGTCAAAGAAAAAAAGGGAAATTAAGAAATAGGTTGACAGCTCCATTTATCAGCAGCTGGTCCTAGGTATAGATGGTGAATTTCCTGTACCTTTCTGAGTAGGGTTACATTACATGCTATCAGTTACCATGAAAATAGGAAACTATGTGCCTCAGGAAGGGCAGCCCAAATACAATGATGGAGATTATACACACATACAGACAAAGGTAATGACAGCAGAAAAGCACATGTGGACATGCATGGGCAAACCGAATTAATGAATGCGCACAACTTCAGAACATTTTCTGATGAGACACTTGCACAAACTACACAGATGTGGTGACTTTTGATCTCAGTTGACTTGTATTTACTGCAACTAAAAGGTGAAAAATAATGAGTGAAATCCTAACCCCAGTGAAGTCAGTGAAAAAGCTCCCTTTGACTTCTATAGGACCACGATATGGCTATAACTACACTTGGCTCTGGGGTGCGATTCCCAGCTCATGGAGACATACTCGTGCTGGTCTGTCCCCCTTTTCCATAACTTTTATTATACACAAAGGTATTGCAGCCAGTTAATTAAAATCTCACTCTCCATTTTAATCTGAGTTGACCAATGACCCTTTAACCCATTATCTCACTTTAAAATATACATCAGCAAAGATTGATACTGAAAATAAATGTGGTATTTAGAGTTTTTCGATTATAAGCTCTTTAGGGTATGGACTGTGTGATCACATATATTTGTGCAGAACCTATCACAATAATGTCTAGTCCCCTGTGGATATCATTTACTTCAGTCTCATTTCAGTTGTTGGGTTTCGTGTATGGGTGCCAGGTGGTGTGGGGTGAGATGTACAGGAGATCAGACTGCATGATCTAGTGGTCCCTTCTGGCCTTCCACTCTATGACTCAATAACAATACAGCTTCGATCTTTAGTGGGGGCTCTGGGTCATCTTGTAATACTAATATTAAGGGGGAGATTTTCAAAAGAGCGTAACAGACTTAAGAACAGAAGGTAAGTCAATGGGACTTGTGATCCTAAGCCCTTTAGTCTTATTGGAAAAATCTTCCCCTAGATAAATAAATAAAATTAACACAGTCCTGGTCTGACCTATTATTTCAAAATGTGTGCCACCTGGTAAAGGGTGTACTCAGATCATAATGCATCGGTTCTGCCATCTTTATTCAAGCTGAGTACCTTATTTGGTGAGTAGTCCGGTTTAAGTCAATGGGACTGCTTGCAAAGTTGGCAAGGGCAACAGAGCTGGGTCATAAATATTTATATCTCACCAAAAATATGAAAGACAATCACTGTGTAACACTAGAATAGATTTACTTTGCCGCTAAAAAACCAGGCAGTCAGCAGAAAGATCTTACAGTCAACTGAATTTCCAGAGAAATGCACAGTATTATGACAGTAAAGTGTTACTGCTTTCTAAATATTCCCCAATTCATATAACTCAGAAGGCTTCTCCAATTATCCCTCACCTACAAACACGACAGTGAGTGGTGCGGACATCCTGATATCAATGATGCTGATGAATATCAGCAAAGTAAACAATGCAGACACATGCTCGTTTGTGCTCAATAAAGAGACAGGAAAGTCAATAAAAATAATAAGCATTTATACGGCACTTTTCATCTTCAAAGAGCTTTACAAAAATATTTGCCAAATGGGAAAGGACAAAACTCATGTTATTTTTTAAGCTTCTAAGAGTATAACAAACTATACAGAATTTTTAAAAAAAATTGTTGAAAAAAAAAGGCTGCACAGCTCGGGAAGTAAGAATACATTAGTCATCTGGTGTAAATCAAACTCAGGTGCTTGGCATCTATTCATCATTGAACTGTGGCCTTGATCCTGCACCACTGAAGGCAACGGGAACTTAGTGGAGCTGGTCAAATATTTTGTTGAAATTGTGTTTCTACAGAAAAATGGGTTTTCAACAACAAAAGAGGAAAGTACTTGCTTTTCAGTGAAAATTTTGAACAAACAACAAATGCCCTGAATCTGAAATATTTTCCTGAAACCTGAAATATTTCATCTGCAAGCTAAGATAATTTGATGTGGATATCCCACTATGGTGTCTCATGGGAGTTGCAGTTAAGTTTCCTTATGTCCCCGTCTCCTGTGTTCTGCAGCTAGACTACATCTCTACATCATGGCTACAGTCTCCCATGATGCAACTTCTTCCCCTCACCATGAATGTAGATTATGGTGTATCATGAGAGATGTACAGGCATGATAGTAGCATTTCCAAATCAAATTAGTTCAGTTTTCAAAAGGGGGTAGAGGGAGCCCACTTGTTTTCTGACCAGCTCTAGAACTTAGCAATTGACTTCAAGGGTGCTGGATCACCCCTACATGAAATAAATTTTTGGTGTCCCTCTGCTTTCTGGAGAACAGTTCCTCTTCCCCACACCATCACAAGTGATGCCCTTATTATTTATTGTTTAAGTGCCCCCAATATTCTTGGTATTGTGCAAGATACAGATAATGAAGACATTGTAATTTAAAACCCAGACCTAGAAAAGACAAGGCATACCAGGAAATCCACAGAAGGTCCTTTTGACTTTTTAAAATATTAGTTTAGTTCTTGGAGCAAATGAAATTAATGAGTCTTTGGAGTCACACACCAGAATGATGAAAGGTTTCTGTACATAAAGGGCAAAATGGAACAAAGGATGGCCATCGGAATGAAATAAATGGGAAATAGATATTATAAATCTTCTCTAGACTATGGATTGTAGAAATATGAAAAACAAGTATGCAAATTGGTCACTGGATGTTACAATCTATGCAAGTCCTTTTCAAAGTGCACATTTGGCACCGAAAAAGTGTTACCTAAAGAAATCAAACTTCTTGGGAATTATTTGGAGGTGGGATGGTGTCCTCTAATTTTAAAGAAATGAAATGACTCTTAGATGAATGGAAACTCAGATTCTTCCTGAGTCTAGTCAACCCATTGTGAAACGGATTCTTAAATTAAGAATACAGATTTGATGCCAGAAATTTAATCAAAATGATCTTACTCCAACGTCTAGCTTTTATCATTGTTATGACTGAATTGTAAATAAGTATAAAACCTCTTTCTAATTATGAAGTTTTCCATTAAAGAAAGTTAAGGCAGGACCTCGGACGCTATCAGATTAGATGTAATCCAATTTAGGTCTAGTACTTCCACAGATATAAACCCACAATCACTGTAATGCTCTGACTTCCACCATCCTACATTGATCCCAAGTAGAAATGAAATTGTTTTGTAAACATTTCAAATTAGACCTTCTCACATTTCATTAATTGATATAAAATGAGTACCGTAATATCAGATTAGATTATAAATATGCAGCTGTCTACATTAATATCAAGACTTTTGTCTCACAAGTATACAGTATCTTTCATCCTGAAAGAACCTATGCTGCTTTACATGCTGGTGGCTAGATTCAATCCTGAGTTAGCCCATAGTGCAAAGTCTGCTGGGATGGGTGTTGTAAGTTTGTAAAATGCCCACAAGACCCATAACATAGTACACAACAATAATTTAAGAGAAGAAGCAAAACATAAGAGGACATGTTCTCTGCTGCTATAATTCAACAGAAATCAATGTAGTTACATCAGCAGTGAATCTGACCCACTATTTCCAGTTTACATTATTTGTAGGCAGAATGCAATTATTCAAACTAGATCTTAGACAGAACATGAGAGTTAGTCTTTAATTTGTGTGAAAAGTGCTACAGAATCTTTAATAACCACAATTTGCCAAGACCCTGACTTTGCTTCCAAAATTTCTTAAAACTGGGTACATTTTTAAACAAGCCTCAAAAGTCCAGCTGCATCTGTCTGTATGTGCAAAACCCCTTGTTTACACACAGATCCAGGAACCAAGTAGCTAACTACCCAATTTATTTGCTTGCCTGGTTGTATGTTCAAATGGTTTCACCTTTACATTTTACAGGTGAGCTTGTGGAGGCCAGTTGAAAATCTGACTCACAGTACTGACAGATGCAGAAGGCTGATGCTCTGTTGATTCATTTCACACAAAAAGAGATTCAAGCAAAACCAAGATTTAATCTTCACAAACCAATTTAAATCAAAATCAAAAAGAAAGGGCTACTTCAACAATGTCCAGGTTTGGACTGAGACACGAAAAACTGTCGAGCATAAACATATGGCTTAAGTTAGCACCAAAAGACAAGACCAATCTTTGTGTTTCCCTGCATACATAATGCTAACACAGCTTTTTAAACTTACAGGATAAAGTTACTGCAAATTCCATCATGCATTGCCAGAACAGTCAAAATGATTTGACTGTACCTTAGCTTATCTTTTCACAGACAAAAAGCCAGGACTCACGCAATCATTAGCTAGTCATCAATCAGCTTAGACTATAACTGGCTATAAAAATAATACTATTTTTCATTTCATGTACCAACTATCTGTAATAGAAATAAATCATCATCACTTATATAAACATTTTTCATGCAAAGATCTGAAAGCATTTTATAAGCCTTACTTAAGCTTCATAAATAGAGCTGGTTGGGTATTTTCCAACAAAACAGAGTCCTGGGGTGTGCAGCTCTGGGGAAGTCCTGTCATTGGGTCTGCCCTGGACTGGGATGCACACTCCTTTCAGATTCCCAGGCCAACCGGTTCAGCGGTTTTCTTGTATAGGTTTAAGTGCTCTACTTCTCTGCCTCCCCTCCAGCTCTGGAAGGGCAGAGAGGTAGAGAACTAGCTGCCTTCCCCCTAGCTTCAGGGGCCAGGTAGCTCCTCTCTGGCTTCTGGATCTGGGAGTCGGCAGAGAGGTAAAGAAGTCAGGGTTTTTGCCTCTCTGGAAGCCAGGCTGGAGAGCAGCTGAGAAGCTAAAAAAATCCATTTCAGTACTCCTGAAATGAATTTGTTCTTTAAACTCCTTTCCACAGAAAAATTGGCATTGTTGACATTTTGTTTTGCTGAAGGACAAAACTTTCTCTTAACGACACAAAAGGTTTTACGGAAAGAAATTCCCCCTTTTCAGACAGCTCTAGATGCTGGTGACCAAGATAGAGAGATACAGTGTCTGCAAAGTGAGCTGAAGTTTCCCACAGCATGACAATCTATTAAAAAAAGCTATGAAGAACTCTGATCTGATTAAAAACAAAACTGACCTTTAAGTCAAACATTTACTTCTAATACAGTTTGTTGTGGGTGATCAACTCACATTTTGCCCAGACACTTACACCCTTGCAGTTTTTTAGGGAAGCCATCTTTGATGGAAAAATTAAAAGAAATGACAGAATATATAAAAACGAAGCTGAAAGCAATTCCAGCAGATCTCAGTCAGGAACCCGATGAGGGAGTCTGAGAAGATGAGAAAAATCAGAGAAAAAAATGTGTGAATGGGGTCATCATTTAGCTATGGGAACCTGTGCTCTCTCATCAAGGAATGGTTTTCTTCAACTGTATGAAAATAAATTATACAAACGAGCAAAACGTTGGCGTCTAAATTAGCTGTTACCACTTAAGAAAGATCTTGGCATCATTGTGGATGGTTCTCTGAAAACATCCATTCAATGTGCTGCAGCAGTCAAAAAACAACAGCATGTTGGGAGCCAGTAGGAAAAAGGATAGATAAGACAGCAAATACCACAATCCCACCATATAAATCCATGGTACACCCACACCTTGAATACTGCATGCAGTTCTGGTTGCCTTATCTCAAAGAAGATCTATTAGAAAGGGAAGAGGTACAGAGAAAGGGCAACAAAAATGGTTCCATATGAGGAGACCTTAAAAAGACTGGGACTGTTCAGCTCAGAAAAAAAGAAGACTAAGGGGTGGGGACCACGGAGATAGAGGTCTATAAAATCATGAATGGTGTGGAGAAAGTGTATAAGGAAGTGTTATTTACTCATTCGCACAACACAAGTACCAGGGGCCACCCAATGAAATTAATGGGCAACTGATTTAAAACAATCAAAAGGAAATACTTTTCCTACAACACACAACCTGTGGAACTCCTTGCTAGAGGATATTGTGAAAGCCAGAAGTATAATTGGGTTAAAAAAAGAATTAGATAAGTTCATGGAGGATAGGTCCATCAATGGCTATTACTGAAGATGGTCAGGGATGTAACCCCACAGTCTGGGTGTCCCTAAGCGTCTGACTGCCAGATGCTGAGACTGGACAACAGGGCAATCACTTGATGGTTGTCCGGTTTGGATCATTTGCTTGGCAGCTTCTGGCACTGGCCACTGTTGGAAGACAGGATACTGGGCTCGATGGACCATTGGTCTGACTCAGTACGACCATTCATATGTTCTTATGTTAATGATATTAGCAGTAAATAATAATCCAAGGAAAATCAATAGAGTGAGGAATAAGGAAGGCATATTATGAAAGAAAGCTGCAAATTACCAGGGCAGGATATTTGGCTTGAGATCTTTGAAACATCCAAAGCATTTTCCACTTTTAGGAATGAGTGTCTTTCTCCTTTGACCCAAGAGAGAAAGAGTAGGTGGCAGAAATGTTCCATGACTTAGATTTGCAAAACTAGTTCAAACACAAAAATACAAACCTTTTTAACACTGTAATTTAAATCCATGTCCCTCCCTTACCCCTCTTTCTTCCCAAAGGATATATCTACTTTAAAAAGTCAAGTTCTAGCTAAAGGGAAGCCAGTGCTATACATTAGGGATAGAAGAAAATCTCAAAACCTAGGCTAGTACAAATAAGTGTCTTAAGCATGGTATATAAACTTGATTTTGTTTTTCATTTCTCTTTACTTCTCTGTTCCTTTCCAACAATGTTTAAATCCAACTTTCAAAACTCATGTACAAGTGGGTTTGAAATCAGGCAAAACATCCACAGTAACAACCACTAAACATTTAAACTGCTTCCATTTTTTCCTCTTTGAAACTACAGATATTTTCAGCAAAATATAAAAAAATATAATTGAACAAATCCATAATGACAACTATGATATTACGAAGACATTTTCCAGACCATTCTCTGTTTATATCAAGTATTAGGTGCTTAGATCTAATTATTAAGATGCCTCATATAATTTTGCCATTCATTTTAATTAGACAAAGCAACAATCTACATCTTTCTCCAAAGGTCAAACAATTTCAAAAACAATGTAGAAATCTTAACTTTTCCAGTTGTTTGGTGTGTAACCATCATTAAGATCGTAGCACTGTCATAAGAGTATAACCTGCTCCTTCTGTTCTTACACATGCAGAACTCCTATGACCTTTAACTCGCATTACAAATGGGGAGAGATGAAGAAAGAAAGAGAAAGAAAATTGCACGAGTAAACTGAATGATAGAGGAGATTTGACATGACAGTTATAAGTCAAAACATGATGTTTTCACCATTATGGATTTATACTAATCATAGTTTATGTGATTCAATAACAATTTGGTACAGCAGCGACATAAACCACTAAAAAGAAAAGGAGTCCTTGTGGCACCTTAGAGACTAACATTTATTTGAGCATAAGCTTCCGTGAGCTACAGTTCACTTCATCAGATGTTAAATAAACTGTGTTGATGTGCACAGTTAGACAATACAAATCATTATAAATTCAGCTAATCCAATTTTTAAAGAAACAGGCAACCCATCACAATTAAAGGGATATCCTGACCCTACGCTAAAATTAAAGTCTACGCAGATTATCTACATAATCAAACCTGCAACACGTTAAAATAACCATACAACTACAAGATAGTAATACTCAGTTTTATCTTCCCAGAAAATAAATCTGAAATTTCTAATAGGACAAAGAGAACTGCAAATAGTCCATTAAAATTCATTGTCACTAATCATTTTAATGTAGTAAGAATCGACAGAACTGTGAAAAAAATAACATATACTACACACATACACAAAAATGCTCTAATTTGTGTTAATAAATATGTTTTAAATTATTATTTTCAGTTGGTCAGATTAGCCCTTAGGAATAATGTGTGTTATGAATAGTGTTTGTCACAAATTCAGCCATGCTATGGTTACTAAATCAGTCACAAAGCAACCCTGATTTTCCATTAATAGAGTCATTATTTTCTATTTAGTTTGAAATAAAAACATCATTTTCCAACCTAGGTTATTCATTAACTGTTTGCTTTGATGATTTGTAAATCATTTTTCCATGGTGTGAGTTTAATCATCTAAGTCACATGGTATTGTTTCTACTCTGACTGCATGACAAATGTTTTGAACAGCAGACTAACGAATAGGTACCTGCAAACATGGGTCCAGTACAAATGTGTGGATGAATCAATCTTGGTAATACTGATGAACCTTTTGAATTTGAAAACATTTTCATAAGCAGTGATGGTCCAAATACCCCTCAGAAATAACACACAATAGTGTTAATTGAACTCAGTGTTTTTGATGACTATGTTTTGGTGCTCCCTCTGTTGTTTGGTGGGGCAAACTCTAGAATGTAGATTGGCCATTTCTGTGATAGTCCTGCTCCCAGGGAGATGGGGGATACAAGGGAGTCCACAAGGCAACTGTAGCACTATAGACTTTCCTTCTGAAAAATTGAGTTCTGCAGAATTTCCAGGAATCCTGCAGCGTTTCCAACCACACATTTCCTCTCCTGTGGAATTTTCCACAGTAGAGTTTCATCAGGCCCCAAAGTCTGTTTCTTTGTTCTCTTTTCTTCAGACAGTTCTCAAAGTCATCAATTTAATTTTTTGACTGGAAAAGACAGTATCTGACTTTAAAAACGCCCTTGAGTTTGTCTGCCTGAGGCTACCTTCAGGTGCGTGCTATGAATGCTACAGTACATTCCAGCCCATCATTGGAAGAAGCGGCACAGAAACTTGGCTTTTGTTAGGATATTTTTGCAACACGTCTCTCAACAAGCAAGTCTTCTCTGGCTGCTTATGATTGAACGAAAAAAGGAAACTCTCCCTGCCAAAATGCTGAAGCAGTTCCAAACAGGAGATCAGGCATTTCCAGCATTTGTTGTATTTTCCCAAGTTTACAGTTACTGCAATGACAGAGCTTGTGAAATAATCCATTTTGAACACCAGATACTTGGAGACAATATACTGGGTTTTTTTAGCCTTGGACCACCTGGTGTAAGTTTACCCTTCAAACGTTTCAGTCAACAGGGGAAACGAAATAGTTTCATCCCAGAGGGCTTCATAAAAACATTTCTGATGGACACCCCAGGGAAGGGATTATTTTTATCCATGAGCCTTCCCTTGGACCATTTTCAGCTCTTTTCAAAACAAGATGTTTTCATCCTGGAGGGTGGAAAACATAGCAGCTTTTCAATCCTCTTCACTTTCCTCCTCCTTTCTTACTGACATCCTAAATTAAAAGTCTCTTCTGAGAGTGCTTAAGATTCGGCGTCAAATATAGGGCAAGACACAGCAGTCAGTTCAAGAGGAGGACTGAAGAGCAAAATGGTAGACAGAGGGTTAATAAGAAAACTAGGGCACCATAGGGAGCCGGTCAAAACTGAATAATCTGGTCATATAACAGACATGTAGCAAATAGATTCAGGACAGTCTCCTTTGTTGACAGCTTCTGTCCTCTTAGTGGTGCCCCACTCCGACCTCTAAGAAACGGTGTCCACCTTTTCCTCTCAACTAAACAGGACAGAGGGGATTTTGTGACTCTTGTTTCTCAACCTTAAATTCCAAAGGGGGGGAAAAAGCCCTCTTTGAGGTACAAAGGGGTGGAACAGAGATTCTACTTTAACTCTGAATCTCTTTCCCTTTGTGGATTTCAGACCTTTAATGTTATTTGAAGATGGCTTTTTTGTGTGTTTTAATGGGACTGACATTTCTTAAAGGACCCTCTCAGTTCTGTATGGTCAGCAGCTTTGAGAACTAACAAGGCACAAAGAGCTTTAAAGAAGTTAAAAGAATGGTGGCTTCTCCTCCCCACAGCAAGAGCATGCTTCCAATATCTATCTGCCCTCTCCCTGCACACTACTGGTGCTAATACAGATGCTAAAAATGGAAATATTCCTGTATTTGAGATTCAGTGACATGAGGCAATGTCCCAATCTCTAGCAAACTACTGTTGTTTCTCCTATAAACTTTGTTAGGTATTGAACCGAAGACACCATGCAGTTTTAATCTGACAGTTCATGAGAAATCAGATGTTTCTAGGCCTGAGCTTGCCAGGTGCCTAGCACTTTGCTGAAATTGCTTAGCACCTTGTAGGATTGGGCCTGATAACAACTGCATTAAAATCAGGGGAAGATTCCTGTTGACTTCAGTGGCTTTGAATCAGGCCCTTTCTGAATTCAACCTGTTGGCTTAACAAATAATAATAAAAAAACAGCTTTGAAATTAGAGCAAAAAAAAATCCAAGTCACAAAAGCCATGAGTGAAAGGGAGGCTATTAAAATGTAAGGATGCTGGGGTGCGGTTGTTGTGGGGGTTTTTTAGCATTCAGTTGTACTTCATTTCTTAAAATGCTGAAAGAAAGTTTCCTGAATTTTCATATTATCCAGAAAACGTACAAAGGTATGTCTCATCAGCAACCCATTTAGAGAATAACCATTAACACACCAAGTTTAAATTCACCTACAACTAAACCAAACAACATGTTTCACTTAAAAGAGTAAAAAATCCCTTAGGGAAAAGAAAAAGGTCCTAATGAAATAGCACTATAAAGGACATTTACTACAATGTGTGTTAAATTGCCTATCTTTTCTTCACAATACCATACAGAATACTGTAAAACACTAAATAGGGCAGACACGATATAAAATGGATATCTAACAGACTCCTCATTCTCATCCAAATTACATCTGTACACTAGTATCAGTCCATTGATTTAGATGAATACATTCTTGACTTTCATTGGGGAAAGACAGAGCAGAATCAGCCCAGTGTCTTGGTCCAAAGTACAAAGTAAAGCCCCAGTCCTGTACTGAGAAACATGCAGGTGGACTCCTATGTGCGTACATTGTCTCATCAAAATAAATTAGATCTGTGTAGGTGCAGGGGTCTAACTGTATGGTTCTCAGTGCAGGATCACTCTCTTTAGGTTTGAAAAACATAAATGATGCTACAAGCCAAAATATAAGGAAATGATTTTCCCTTTCAGGGTGAGCCTGCTGTATTCATATTCAAAATAAACACAGTTACAAATAATAATGCAGTTGGGAATTTAGCTCAGTTGGAATCAACATTTTAGTGGGACATATTCAAAGGCGCAAAGGGCAGTTAGATGCCCAACTCCCACTAAAAGTCAATGAGAGTTGAGTGCCTAATTTCCATTTACACCTTTGAAAGTCTTTCCTCTCATGCTCAGCTTTTTAACCAAACCTACTGTGTCTGCAAAACCGAGTTAGAATTCCCACGAGAACAGACTTATGTTCCAATACTGCCCGTGACACCCAAAAAAGCTATTTTCATGTTATTTGTATCATCTGCTCCCTGCTGAAATCCAGCAAGTTGCACCCAGAAAAAAAATTACCTCATCCTTTCAAAACAGAACCTAAAAAATGATCCAGTTTAAATTCTAAGAAACAAAGATTTAAATATTTTATCAAAACCAGTTCAACCATCCTTAATTGCAAGGATAATGATTTGAACTGCACAGCTAATTTGATAGGCACCAGCAAGTCTCACTATCTGAATATATTCTAACATGCACAACCATATCTCCCTTGAAAAATGGTAGAGGAATTTTTTGTGCATACTCAGTATTTTAAAGGTCATCGGGATCTTTCAGGTACTGCAGATTTGGAAAGGAGGAGTGGTTTTCAGTTCTAGTAGTTATCTGATTAATTTTAAAGGGCTTGTGTGATACATTAACTGATCAAAAAGAAAAGGAGGACTTGTGGCACCTTAGAGACTAACAAATTTATTTGAGCAGAAGCTTTCGTGAGCTACAGCTCACTTCATCGGATGCATTTAGTGGAAAATACAGTGGGGAGATTTATATACATAGAGAACATGAAACAATGGGGGTTACCATACACACTGTAACCAGAGTGATCACTTAAGGTGAGCTATTACCAGCAGGAGAGCGGGGGGGGGGGGAACCTTTTGTAGTGATAATCAAGGTGCGCCATTTCCAGCAGTTGACAAGAACGTCTGAGGAACGGGGGGGGGGGGGGGGAGGAAAACATGGGGAAATAGTTTTACTTTGTGTAATGACCCATCCACTCCCAGTCTCTATTCAAGTCTAAGTTAATTGTATCCAGTTTGCAAATTAATTCCAATTCAGCAGTCTCTCACTGGAGTCGGTTTTTGTTGAAGTATTGCCACTTTTAAGTAAAAATAACCCTTTATCTCAATAACTTCCCCTTTCCATTAGCAAGCACAACTGATTTGCTTGCACCAAAAACATTACCTTATTAGTAAAGCTACCCAAAATCCATAATTTTCAGTTCACGGGAAACATTGTTATTTTTCAATTTCTGGCAAACGAGAAATTCCACAAAAAATATTTTGGAAACATTCAAAATGAAATATTCTCTTGGGATCCCCTGCAGCTATGCAGTGAAATTGACATGATTCATGTGAGTTTCACTGCTGTTCACCAACTAGCATGTGTGAAACTGACATGGAACAGGTTAGCTGCTGGGTATCCTGGGGACAGCAAGCTCCAGAATAGTTCAGCCATGTACACTGCACCAGGGCCTGGGGCCTCAGAGCTTCTAAACTCCCAGGCCAGCTGGTTCCCCAGGCTGCCTGAATCCTGGAGAGCCAGTTGGCCTGGGAGTCAGACTCAGCAGCAAATAGCCTGGGAGCACTCAGAGCCCAGAGCTACTTACTAGAAGGAGAGTCATGGCAATGATTACGTGAAGCAGAGTCATTTTTGCATCATCTATTAGGCAAAACATTCCAGCCTTACTGCATTGCTTATCTGACATCTCCATAACTGTATCTATTTCTCTCTTCCATGTTGTGCGCTATTCCTTGAAAACCTTCCCTAGGTGGACATTCCTGGTCACTATCATCTCATCATTAAAAACACACCTTGAGACCCATTGCTGCAACACCTCCAAGAAATGAGCTTGTTTATATCACTCAGTAAGAGAGCATACCAGACAGTTTATGCATACAAAATAAAAAAAATAACCCTCGAAATTTACAATATGTATGCCTGTCACTCTGCTATTTGTTGCATCCGTTTCACCCACCTTTCATCCTTTATTGCCTTTCTGAATGTAAGCTCCTCATGGCAGAGAAGACACTAGGGCAGTGTCTCTTATGTTTGAAAACTGAGTGTCACATTGCAGCTATGCTGCAACATAAATAACAATATCATAAGAGGCACGTGCACTGTATTTACATGTTTATATCTGTCCCTATATCTACTGGTAGGAAGTTTTACTTTATCTTTTTGGTTAAGCCCCTGATTGGAAGGGGCTTCCATAGCTTTAAGTCTCTGGCAGTTACTGCTTTTAGTTTTTATTTCTAAAAAAGAGAGAGACATAATCATTATAAAAAAGAAATCTCCCCATTATTGTTTTAAACAAATTCTTATGGATTAATAGAATTTGAAGTCAGAAGGAACCATTATGATCATCTTGTCTGACCTCCCAAATAACACAGGCTGTAGAATTTTCACTCAGTAATTTTGTTCATCAAGCCCATAACCTCTTTAACTATGGTGTATCTTTTAGAATGATAACCAGTCTGGACTTAAAGACTACAGATGATGGGAGTATCCACCACATTCCTAAGTAAATGCTTCAAATGGGTACATGTGCAGCTTATTTCTAGGCTGAATTTCTCTAGCCTCAGCTTCCAACCACTGGATCTTGTTATGCCTTTTTCTACTAGATTAAAGAGCTGTTTATCAGAAATCTCTTCCCCATGTAGTCACTTGCAGACTGTCATTAAGTCACCTTTTAGCTTTCTATTTGACCATCCTTAGTCTTTCACTATATGGCATGTTTCCCAGACCTCTTATTAACCTCTTTCCCTTTTGCAAATACTTTTTTATAGAATCATAGAGTATCAGGGTTGGAAGGGACCTCAGGAGGTCATCTAGTCCAACCCCCTGCTCAAAGCAGGACCAATCTCCAATTTTTGCCCCAGATCTCTAAGTGGCCCCCTCAAGGATTGAACTCACAACCCTGGGTTTAGCAGGCCAATGCTCAAACCACTGAGCTATTAAATGAGGTTGGATGGTGAGCTCCACAACTGGATACATTATTCCAGTAATGGTCTCACTAATGTTGCGTGCAGTGTGGCAAGACAGCTGATTTTGGTCTGGTGGGTCCTGAGCTTCTCTGGGCGGGGAGCTAAGATGCCACTTTTTGCCCTTGCTTTTGGGTGCAGAGGGCCCCACCACTAGCCTGGGAAGGTGGTAGAGGAGGGAAGCGGGGGAGGGTTCTGGGTTTGCTCCTCGCTTTGAGTCCCAGCCCCCCTAAACCCCTGTGGGTTTCTTACCCTCATCCCCCTTAGGTGGGGTTACCCGATCTTTAGATGCTGGGGGGGGGGGGGGGGGGAAGAAGCAAGTCTCCCTATCCTGCTGGGGCAGGGTCTCCCTTACTTCAACTCTCAGGTCTTCCAAATCTCTCAACACACCTACAAACTCTCATCCTTCCTCTCTGTCTGCCTGATGCAGGGAGTTTTATTGGGTTCCTAACAGGGCCTTAATTGACTGCAGGTGCTCCAATTAACCTGCAGCCACCTTCCCTAGTCTACAGGGAACCACGCCTTAATTGGCCTTCAGCTTATATATTTCCCCTCTAGCACTCTCCTACTGCTCCCTGGTTCTCCTGTATCACAGCAGATAAAAATAACACTTCTCTTCTTGATAGGTCTCTCCTTATACACCCAAAGACTATACTTGGCCTTTTAGCTAGCCACAGCAATTCACTTGTAGTGCATGGTTATCTACCATGACTCTTAAATCCTTTTCAGAGTTGCTGTTTTCCAGGATAGTCCCTCATTTTATAAATGGGACCTACATTCTTTGTTCCTAGACTACAACAACTAGCGGTCACCAATGGTAAGTACAAAGTAATTAAGAATGGCAGTTTCCTGAATGCCTTCTTCAGCTGATGCTACATATAAGAAATCATATATTTATGAGAAGTGTGTGTATACAATTTACAACAATTAAATCCTCAGGACAAAAAAAGAGACCAAAATGTAGAAAGCCCAAAGGTAACAACACACAAGTACATTTTATGAAGTTACATTTTTAATGTGTTTCAGAGTAGCAGCCGTGTTAGTCTCTATTCGCAAAAAGAAAAAGAGGACTCGTGGCACCTTAGAGACTAACCAATTTATTTGAGCATAAGCTTTTGTGAGCTACAATTCACTTCATCAGATGCAGGATTGTTGTCTTTAGAGAAACAGCTTTTACTCTTCAACACCGAACAGCTGTTCTGAACTCAGTTTGAGATACTGTAGCGGCATTCTGACCTGTAAATAACATATTCTATTATATTTTGAGGCATAGCGCTGCTGTACTATTGTGTTCTAGTACATAATTTAGTAATTTACAAAAAAATGGAAGGAAGAAATCAATACTGTGAACTAGTGTGTCAACTTTTCTCAATGTCATAATCCCTCAATTCCTGTAGCAGATCAGTACATTTACTAAATTAGCAAACAGGAATGTCCAATGGAATTGTCATTAGGAGTCCAGGATTCTATATCCAGCTCTCCTACTAACCAACCCTATGGTCCCAAGTAAGTCACTTCAACTCCTTGCCTCCATATCCCTAACTGAAAAATGGGGATAGTAATGCTACTTATCTTTGGTAAAACACTTTGAGAACTGAGTATTATTTTTAAAATATGATGGCAGCCAAAAATGAAACATTCTTCTAGTGGTTGCTATTAAAAACTCACCATTTATCCTGTTATAATTTTTAATAGCAGAATATTTTTGATACATGAAACAAGCATCAGTCAGGTTAGCTGTTCCAGATTATTTTTCTAAATATTCTAAGGACCATTGTGTGGCTAATTCTAGCTAAATGTTGATTCTTTAATGGTGACCTCTGTATCTAATTGTTTTTAATTTAGTTTTTGAAGTATCTTTTAAAAATCCTAGATATGTGGATCCTATATTTTGAGTGCCCTTCCAATAATTAAAACCACCAGAGTAATCAATAATTATACAGAACTGTTAAAATGGACTGCCAACCACAAACATTATTCGTCCACCTCCCACAATTCTTTTAGATTGCAGTGTGTGTGTGTGGTGGTGGTTTATTAACAGCATGCAAAAACACACATGGCCAGAAACATGGAGTAACCAAGAAAAGATAAACCCACACCTGCATAAATAATGATGATAAATAGTTTTTCTCGTGCTGCATGGCAAACAAATGAAAATGCCAATGATATTTGCAAAAGCATTAATGACTAAAATGGGCAAAGTGATAGAATTAATGCTGAGCACTTCTGGAAATTTCGCCTCAAGTATATAGAACTATCAGAATATTTCCAGATACCATTTAACATATTGCTAACTGGACATAACTGTTATTTTTATCGCAGGGAGATTTCACTGGGAGTAACCTATGTGTAGCTTTCCTTTGTAAAGTACTAGCCAAGATAAAGATTTCTTTTTTATCCTGCATTCTGGCTATAATCTATAGTCATGGATAATGGGAGATGTAATTTGGCAGGCTGCTAGCTCTCTGGCAAAACAATAACTTACTCTTTCCCTTAACCACTTAGCGAAAAGAGTCAGCTTGATATAAGAGCTGGCTTGCTCTTATGGAAACAGACATTATGACCAAACGAGTTTAGACAGCTTCTTCTTGAAAAAAATATTTCTATGAGAACAGTAAAGATTACTGCAAATTGCGTTACTCCAACAAACTATCTACAGCCTGAGTTTGCCAAAGAATACGTACGTACCATGAAATTAAGTTGTATTTCTGTACTTAAAATTGTACAGGAACAAGAGGACTTGACTCATTAGTTCAGGTGAATATTCATATTGGACTTTATCCAACTCCCACTGAAACCAACTGGAGTCTTTCCATTAATTTCATTGGAGTTGGATTGGGGCCAATATAGATTTTAAAAAAATTATAGTAAATCTCCCACAGGGTCTGTTACAGATTCAGGGAGCTAAATTTTGAATGTCTGGCATCCATGTTGTGTACACAAAATGGGAAAACATGTAAGTACCCATTTGCACAGAGAAACAATGGTTTCGTACATTAAACAGGTGTGCATGCAAATTTTGGTCATGCCACCTTTGAAAACGTGGCCCAGAGAGTAATTTCAGTACTTTATCCCCATTTGTCTGTTACGAAGTTAACAAGCAGTATTTAGAAGTTTATACTACTTTCATATAAACTATTGTTTATACTATGTTGATGTTACATGCTATGAGTGGAGTGAAGTCCATTTAACATGCAAATAATGCTTTTTGTTGTGGTGGTATACAATAGTGATACATGTGTGAAATACTGTATCAATAACAAACACCTTACTAAAATAAAATTAACAAGAATTCTTTATTCTCCACAGCTTTATAAAAAAGTCAGGGATAAGGTGAAAAGTTCTTACTCAGATCCACCAAAGAGGAAGGGTATTCAGACTTTTTGTTTCAGGCGGATTTCTTTGGGACAGGAACTTTCTTTTGCTTCTGTGTTTGTACAGTGACTAGCATAATGGTGTTCTCGTCTGTCAAGGGTTCCCTTCCCACTCTGAACTCTGGCGTACAGATGTGGGGACCTGCATGAAAGACCCCCTAAGTTTATTTCTACCACCTAAGGTTAAAAACTTCCCCACGGTACAAATTCTTCCTTGTCCTTGGATGGTATTGCTGCCACCACCGAGTGAGTTAGACAAAGATTCAGGAAAAGGACCACTTGGAGTTCCTGTTTCCCCAAAATATCCCCCAAGCCCCTTCACCCCCTTTCCTGGGGAGGCTTGAGAATAATATACCAACCAAATAGGTAAACAAGGTGAGCACAGACCAGACCCTTGGGTTTTTAGGACACTAAAAACCAATCAGGTTCTTAATAGCAGAACTTTATAATAAAGAAAAAAGTAAAAGAAGCACTTCTGTAAAATTAGGATGGAAGGTAATTTTACAGGGTAATAAGATTTAAAACAGAGGATTCCCCTGTAGGCAAAACTTCAAAGTTGCAAAAAACAGGAATAAACCTCCCTCTTAGCATAGGGAAAATTCACAAGCTAAAACAAAAGATAATCTAATGCATTTCCTTGCTATTACTTACAATTTTTGGAATCTTGGATGCTTATTTCAAATAGGGTTTTAGGAGATGGTTTTTGCTGCCCTCTCTGTCCCGAGAGAACAAAAAGAGCACAAAACAAAACCTCCCCCCACAGATTTGAAAGGATCTTCCCTTATTGGTCCTTTTGGTCAGATGCCAACCAGATTATTTGAGCTTCTTAACCCGTTACAGGTAAAGGAGGAATTTTATGCTACCCTTAGCTGTATGGTTATGACATGGTCTATGACCATGGCTTATTGGTGCTACTACTACTGCTGTTTGTTTGTATTGCTAGGTGCTCTATAAACACAAAATAAAAAGGAAAGGAGTACTTGTGGCACCTTTAGAGACTAACAAATTTATTTGGGTATAAGCTTTCGTGAGCAATGAATGCATCCGATGAAGTGAGCTGTAGCTCACGAAAGCTTATGCTCAAATAAATTTTTTAGTCTCTAAGGTGCCACAAGTCCTCCTTTTCTTTTTGTGAATACAGACTAACACGGCTGCTACTCTGAAACCTGTCAGTATGCAAGGCACAAAATAAAAAGATACTCCCTGCTCCCAAAAGCTTATCACCTATCCATCAGACATATATAAATAAGATTTCTTTCTTCATCAGCCATCAGTCAAACCCTGAAAGGTGCTAACTTCAATAAAGACTACTCTTTTAAATTGTCCTTTGTTTCAAATGGGAGCTGACGTTAATTTTTTCCCCTCTAATACTTTCTCTGCATCTAATAATGGATTATGTCAATGCAATTTACTGCTGATTCAGAAGTGGGGAATCACACCTTTAAAGATAAATATAAATAATGAGGCATGAATGGTATTGTCTGAGCTTTTTTCCCCTTCAAGTCATGGTGGAAGATACTTGAAACCTGAAGGACCTTCTACAACAGATCATAATAATGCTATAGTAGAGTAAATCAAATTTTGGATTTCTAGTACTTTATATTTTTCTTGTTCATTTCACTCTAGTTCCTGGCAGGGGTGTGCACAAAGGGGTGGGGGCAATCAGGCACACGGGTCCCCCCAATAATTGGCGTGGGCACAGAACTCCTCTGGCCCAGGGTCAAGGTGATGGGGAGAGCGAGCTCCTGCCAGAGCCGGGATGTGTGGGAGAGAGGGAAGAGTGACCTCTGGCCAGGGCAGGGTGGGGGCACATTCTGTCAAAGTTAAATTTCTGCCCATGCCCCTGGTTCTTGACATTTCTTTCTAACATTTCTAAATGCAGCTGACATGCTCGTTCACTCAATCAATAAAATGGTATTTTTCTTCAAAATACATGTAAGGACTATATGTGCACTCTTGTACCTTATTTCTGTCTAAGCAAACCATGGTGATGTGAAATCAGATCTCACCCAGAACTTTGTGCAGCTCTTTGAACACAAACTTTAATTAACCCAATTATATGGACGGAGGAAAAAGAGGTAGAGATGGCTCCTCTAACTTCTCAAAACAGCTTATTAACAAAAAGGAATCTCTCATTGAAATACTGCAACTGCTGGATGTTAAGAATGTTATAGTAATAAGGGATTCAATTAATTTCACACAGTCCCCTTTTATGGTATAGTTAAAATGTAATGAAGTGTAAGTGAGATGTCTGAGTTTCCTATTTAGCCATAGCACAAGTACAACCCACAAAATGGCAATAAAAGCTTCCCCAAATATCCTCCTCCTTCAGAGCCCCTCAACTTCATATAGGCACAAGGCTGTACTTTGGACTCTTGTGAAACACAGAGCAAGGTCTCTGGCCAGGAGATGAGTACACCATTAACTTCAACAGAAGTGAAAAGTGCTCAACATCTTGCAAAATCAAGCCCTAACAGGCCTGATCCAAAGCCCATAAAACTCAATGGAAAGACACTTCCAGTGTCACCCCTTTGCTGAGCAATGACTTTGAGGGGCTTTAGATCAAGCCATAGAAGTAGTAATCTGAAGAAAATTCCTCTGTCTTGTATATTTGGGGAAACAACTGAATGATTTGTTATGTAAATCACAACTGGCATCAGAAAGCACCTAGATTGCCTCAGTACATCATGCACTGAATTCATTGGACACAAAATGCATCACAACCTCTCAACTGACCTACACCTTGATATAGGTTATATTCCTCATTCTGCTGAAGATTAGAGAGAAAACAAATTATCTAGAGATGAAATACTGCTAATCAAATAAACCAAGTGGAATAAAAAATAGTGTGGATAGGACATAAAAACATTCTAAGGATGATTCTCCACTGGGGAAAAAAATGGATCTGTCACTTAAGGAGAACAAACAGGAGAATGATTGATTGAAGTACCGCCATGAGCTGAAAATAAGTTAACAGGCAGCAGTCCTACCACAGTCCTGAACATTAATATATTGTTTCCTAAATCCTTTTTATAGTGGTTGAAATTTATGGTCCATAAGTAAATCTAAAAAAAATCCTAATTTCAGTAATAATCTATGAATTCAATGAGCTGGAAAAAAGATATAACTGCACTGCTACCTTTTGAAGGAAGAGTCTTCATATTGCAAGAAAGGTATGATGTGACTAATAGCCTACATCAGCGATCCTTCTTTCTCAAACATAACACCTCCTAATATTCCTCTTGTTGCATCTCCAGTAGGGTCTGAGTCTTATATGGGACTACAAGGTATGTTAACCTCTATTCCTGTATGTTTGAAGTCCACACTGGCCTAACCAATCCTGAAGTTATTTAGACCACTGAAAAAAGGGGAGCAAAAAGGTTCTACAACTGGGTCACTGTCAAAGTTTTAGAGATGGTATTGTTGCTCATTCTTCTGATACCAGTGTCACCTCTTTGCTGAGCAATATCAGATGTCTGGGATCTTGCAGGTCAGCTTCCAAGTGAATGAGAAATCAATGACAATATCTGGGAATTTTCTAAGTGTAACTTGTTTTATTTACACACACAAATCAGCTCTGGACCAGACATGATCACAAACAGCATTCAGGCAATCTTCTCTTCAGTAAATCTCAGCCCACATACCATTGCCTACTTCCCGTGAAGCTACTTTGAGACCAAGAATATACCCTAGCTAGACAGATTAAGGCAGAGAACAAACTCTCCTGAAGCTTGACACTGCTTTTCTCTACCCAGAACTATACAAGTATTTCTTCCAAGACTAAAAACTTGCTCACATGCTATGAAAAAGAACTTAGAAGACTTCTTATAACAGTGCCACTTGGTGACATGTGCCATAACTTCCTTCAAGCAGCCTTTCATGGATCCTGGTCCCCAACTCCTCCACACATGATTCATTGAGGCTACCATGAGCCTGGGGATACAGAAGCCACACAAAGCTGTCACAAGGAGGGAAGGAGATTGGAATTTCTCCAGTAAATATCATACCTCCCCATATAGAAAAAAACAGAAGTACTTTGGTGACTGAGTTAATGAATAAAATGGGGATGGGGGTTGTGTCCTTCTCCATTCCTTTCCAGTGGCCCTAATAAGGTTCCTTTTTTCCCTCTCTGCCAACTATGTTGCTGAGCTGTCAGATGGATCTACTCAGCAAATTGCAGGCCCCCTTTAAGGTCCTGTGATGGAGTGAAAACAGGTATCTGGTGAACCAGCACTCTGATCACGCTGGCACTAATTAAATTCCCCAGAAGGTCTGACTGGGGAGTGGAATTTTATTAGCTGATATGCCTGGCAGGCTGGGTAAGCTAAAACATCAATTAGCCCATCAGCTGAAGACTGATAAAAAGGGCACAGGAAGGAAGTGTAAGAGAGAGTAGGGCTATCTGACCCAGAGTCAGACATCTCCAAGAAGGGAAATCTCTTCTGCTCTCGGGCCCAGAGAAAACAGCTGAGGATACGAGAGATGTTGTAAATAGTACTGCTGCACAAACCTGTAGAGGCATTGGTGGAAAGAACATAAACACACAGTGTAGCTATCTCACCGATGGAGCCTGAGCAAGTTCTGTGGTGCCAGAAGGCAGGAGAGGAATGTGCCCTGCTACAGGTCCTCAACAATTGACAGTAAGCCATCAAGGCCTACCTTCAACCACACAGAGTCAGAGGAGCTACCCAAGTGATAAAGGGCTGCAGGACTGGCCCATAACCAGCATTCACTTCACAAACCATTTATCAAAAACCAGAACAGAACAAAAACAATCCCCACCATGGATCAAAGGGTCTCTAAATAAAACCTAATAAAAATATTACATCCCTGTTATCCACCTCATTGCCCAGCAGCCATTGTTGTTAGAGGGGTATTCTTTGATGTTTGCAGCTGAGGATGACCATATGATATCCCGGTATTTCAACCATTTAATTCCCCACTTAAACTTACAGCTTTTACATCAAAATTCAGCTGATGCTTTTAATTCAGACAATTTTGTTTCCATTTTTATTCCCTAGATTGGGTCACGAATGACGACTCATCATTGTGTTGGAACTGCACTGTACTTCCGTGTTTCCATCTTAGGCATCACATCAGTTACTCATTCTCTTGCAGGCCAGTGGTAGAAGATGAAACGGCAACTTTCCCTTTCATTGTTGCCATTCTAAACGACAAAGTAGCGAAGTGGCTGTATGCTCTCTCTAGTTAGCAAGAAGTTTTCCATTTGGGAAAAAAAATGGGGGAATTAAAATAAACCACTGAACAAGAGTGAAGGAAAACAAACCAACCCTACAATATAGAGTGATGCTTGACTTAATTTAAAAGAGAATTGGCTCCATTTAATATGGCAAGTTGAAACATTAATTGTGCCAAAATCATAGTTTGTTCTCCTACTTTATTTTGTTGATGGAGTACTTAGAAGCAGAATCTATAAAAAGGTAAAAAAAGACATCATAGAAATGGTTCATCAACACCCACAATGTAGCTTCTGCCTTTTTACAATTGCCACAGTACTCTGTTTATCTTTCTCTTGTCCAATTCTACTTTTCCAGAAGGCGCTGAGCTTTGGCCAGCTCTTTTCTACATGATGGCTACTGGAAGGATTCTTGGGCCTTATGGCATGTATAAGATCTGAGTACTTTCTTTCCATCCTAACATAGTTCACATATATTCAATTTTATCAATACCACCAGGAATGGGTTGTCAGACTGAATTTATTCTAAACTTAGCTGCACACTCCTGTTTGCAAATGATAGACATAAACCCAGGTGAATCAGAAAGAAAGACAGTCAAGAAATTTAGGACCAAATCTTCTCTCATCCTGCAATCATCATCCAAGAGATGGGAAAACGGAGGCTCGAAGAAGTAATTTCTACAATGTAAGCATTGCAGGAAAAAAATCATAAAAACACACCCTGACCTGAAAAGGACAGATACTAAAATGCAAAAGAAAGCCTTACCGTGATCACAGAGCTCCTGACTTAGAAACAAGTAACTTGTATGTCAAGTAAGGATTTGTAGAGTTAAAAATCACTGTGTTAACATTTATGGTGTAATCTGTAAATCTTTTGCAGATTTGCAAATTGACTCCCTGACTTAGAAAGCAGCTGAAAGCTGTACCTAAATCCTATGTTAAGATAACCATAAAGCTTTGATTTGAAAATTAAGACTTGCTGGCTGGCTGTATAAGTCAGAGGGTAAATCCTCACACTCTCAGAAGTGCATGTCTATATAGCCAGCATGGGTAAAATCCACCCCTGTGTGGAGGGCCAACACAAAGCTCTATGGCCCACTTAAGCCTTTAACTTGGATGGGACAGGGTTCAGGGGCTCTGCCCGGTCTCTAGTGAACAAAGGGTTAATTATAGCTCAGCTTCCCACTCCCTTTATGCAGCTGCATAGAGGAAAGGTTTTCTGAATGGCTGCTTGGAAAGAGAGAAGGCGCTAGATTATCATCCTCTGACTTCAATGGCACCACACTGGTTTATATGAGCTGAGAATCCGGCCTCAGATCTTTGGGAAGGCACCAATACAAGGCTCAAAGGACTGGGCTGAGACTCAAAACAGGAGTATTTGCTGTTTCCTTTCGGATCATACTCAATTATTCTAATTCCTTGTTCTACACACAAACACCTGAGGCAAAGACCTTGGTGATTGCAACTGTTCTCCACACCCGCTGCTGAATCAGTCTACAGATTTAGAATGGGGCTTAAGTGATGTGCAGGGCCTTGTTCTTGCTCTCTGAACAGGAGTAAATTTTGCCCTGTGACAATTAATAGTAAAACAGGAATCAGTCACCTACGTAAATTCTTACAGATATCTACCTTTTCTTTTGAATACCCCCTAGATACCCATATGTCTGTAAGGGCATAAGACCAAACTCACTTGCTATGATGTCGCACTCTGATGGAATGATGGTGGGGTCTCAGCCAACCATCATCTTTGCTTCTATATCATGATTTTTCACTGATACTTCTGATACTTTTTTGGGGGGTGGCGGTGGGAATGAGATGGCACTTCTGAGACTTAAACACCAACAAAAGGACAATGATGTTGGCCAGTTTAGGAAAGGTGTGGGTCTTGCTTTAATCTGCCTCAAGAATACTTTCCTTTTGTGTTTCAGTTTGTTGTATTACCAACACTAAACATTCAGAAACAATGAGTCAGGTCCTAAAAATCATAAAATTGGGTTAAAAATCTGAGGTTTGAAAAAAATACATTGAAAGTTATCTGAATTCTGTTTATAAAGACAGAGAAACAGAGAGAGATTTTTAGATTGCACTCAGGGCACATTTTCAAGCTGTTCTCCAAAACCATTAGAACTAGAGACTTACTTAAAAGCTTTTCACCATAAACATGACAGCTAGAGATTGTCCCTCCCCAAAAAAAAGAGAGAGAAAGAAAAGAAAAAGGGGAAAAAAAGCCAAAAAGCTGAGATTCTCAGTTGGTAACAGGACTCCAGGAGGTGAGGATTTTAAAAATGCAACATACCATCAAATCACAAGATTTGGTAATATTGAATGTGGTATCTACATTCACATTACTTCAAAACTGTCTGTCAACCACTCACTCACTAAAAGAGAACATGATGCAGTTGTGGTGGTTGGTTTATTTATTTATTAAAACATATGTATGTTGAGGCATTATTTATATACACTTTATCTAAATATTTTTTAGTCCTTCTAATTTTAAGCATTTTCTATTTCTTATTTTTGAGACATATTCCATTGATGCTACCTTCCAAAAGCTCAGCCTTGCTCACACTGGACAACCATTAGTCTTTCTACAGGTTAACTTCTCATCTGGTAATTAGGTTTCCCTGAGATCTTCCATGACAGCCTATGTATCTTTTCTTTCAATGGATTAGGAACACACTATGGTGTTACACAGAGGAGGTTGGTAGGCAATATTGTTCACATCACTAATAAATCACAAAGCACCATCTTTATACAGCTGCATTTCTGAAAGGTGTTTTTTGTTGGAATGGAGAGGAGTTTGTTTGGCAAGGCATTGACCCATTACCTTTTTCATTGCCTAATGCTGGGCTGCAAGTATGAAAAGGAAAAATGTTATACAATATCTAACAGCATGCAGAAATTACAGCCACCTGACTCTTAACTGTTAATGGCTTGGCAATATTGGTTCAGTTCTGTCTGAATGGCAGATTATTATTGAAAATCCCTGTAGGACTGAAATAAATTGTTGGTGGAAATTATGCAATGGAAAAAGCTGAAAGATGCATGACTTCTGGGAATCAAGAAAGTTTTGAGGTGCTCTAAAACACAAGTAGACCCCAGCTGTTCTAAAAATGGTCTCGTTGTCATGAATGTCATATTAGAAAGGAATGTACTGTCACAAAATTGCAACTTTAGCTGACATCTGTTATAAGACATAAATTTTACCTCCCAAATCAACAGCACAAGCATTTGTTCATTACATATTTTGTACCGTGAAGTCCCAAAAGCATACAATTTTAAATAAATATGCAAATCATTGTTATTATTCTAAAACATCTATGACTTCAACAAGGATTTTAAATAACCCAAGAGACTTTGTTCTTTTTTCCTCACTGAATAGACCCACCTGTCAGCCACCTAAAAGTAACACATAATAGGTATTTGAAGTTATACGCATTTTCTGCTCATACGTGTTCTAATTGAAAATAAAACAGCTATCATAGTTTCAAAAATGTATTCAAACTATTCTCATGGCCTACTTTTTGCACAGGAAAAACATGTCAGGAAACAAAAGCATTTTGCAAGAAACCGATTATTTCCCAATCTTGCTTTGTGCACATCACATGGCAAACACTGATCGGCATCATCTCGTAAGGGATCCCTTCCAGGGGATGAGAGATCAGGCTCTTTAAGCTGTCATTTTCTCTACCTCTGTTATCTCTTTTGGTTCAGGCCCAACTCACATTGTTGTGGTTCATTCTAACAGTTTTTTTCCCCCACACTTGAAGTGCACAATGAACTACTCTGCCACTATCTTCTATTAAATGTCCCCTTATTCCCTGTTCCCCACCTGGAAGCTGTACAATGGTACAAAACAACCACCAGGTGATTTGGGGGGGACAGAGGGAAGGGCATACTCTTCTCTCAAATGTTCATGTTTCCATCTCTCAAAACTTATGCCAACCCCCTGTACTAAGTTCTCTTGCAAGGTTGTACTGATGGTGGGAATTGTCCTGGTCCCACTGAATGGGAGCAGTACCACACTGCCTTTAGTAGTACCACAATACGGCTATATGTGTTTCAGAGTCGGATTGTGATGGAGATCGCTGACTGTGAATTTGTCTCTTCAGCTTCTCACATCACCCCAGTGAAACAGAGTTTTGGGCTGTGCCCAACAAAAAATGCTTCCACTTCATCCTGGTCTTCTCATTCCCAGTGGGATAAAACTTGTTGTGGAGGAGGACGCAGACAGGGGAAACACATGAAGTGTGAAAAGTGAACAAATACTTTTGTGTTGGGAAGATTGGGAAGAAAAAGAATATTATGATAAATGTTGCCTTTATCTAATTTCCCTCTGTAACTTTATGCATATAATATGATAGTAGGGATTTGTGCAATGAAAAAAGCAGTTTTCATATCCCCACCTAGACATGAATTGTTTTAGTAGTGGGGGCTATCTGTCTGTCTGTAAGTCGAACAGTATACTATTATCTTTTGTATATAGCTGCTGAGCATGGCTAGCAATATGCTGGAACAGAGATCAAGCTGAGTTAAAGATTGGTTGGTTTATTCTACTTTGCACAATTCAGGCTACACAAGGCAAAATTTCAATTATAAATCTAATTATACCTTTAATTGCTTAAACAATCAGCCAACTGACTTTCCAGTGATTGCTTCCTGGGAGTCAAATGCAGTTGCACTTGCAGGTGTTAAGTTTGCTGCACCTCAGAGACACTGTGTACAGTCCCAGCCTCCTAGCCCCCTGTGTCCAAGAAGATTGTACAATTCCATATGAACATCTAGCAGAGTTCAATTCTGCACTGAACTGTATGAGCAAGTGTATCCACATAGCTGAAGTTCACATATACAGCTAGGTTGATAGCCATAGCAGGCCCATTTCACCCTTGCTTTACATCTCCAGTTGTCATTTACACCAGTGCAAAGTCAGTGTAACACAGTACCCAATCAAAAAGCTAAACTTTTACATTCATTTTGCCCTTGTGTAAAATGGCTGCACAAGGTGCAAGGCAGTGGTGAACTGGGCCCAGCATGTTCCAGCAATGTCCATGGTGAGGACAAAGAAGAGAGGTCATGCCATCGTCTTGACTTGTTGACACTACACCTTTCTATAAGTACAACCCTTCTGCCGAGACTCAATAGGGAGACATGAGCTTTGAAAATGGTGGCAAATATCATTGCTGAGGAATGCAGAATAAGTAAGCTGATTTCTCCTCCTGGTTGTCTGATGGAGAGGAGGGCAATCTTGTAACACAGTGATCCACTGCTGAGGAAGAGAAGGCCAAGGTGGGAGAAGAACAGTGATGGGGCTAGCCTAAATGGGTACCCTAATTTTGGCCAGCTCCTGAAGTCTCATACATAGACACAGAGTAGAGTGGACCAGGAGGAACCAGTTGTAGGGTACTCATTACCGAATCAGTCTTCATCACTCCATTCTCCAGTCCCTCCTTACAGAACTAAATGCCTCAGGTACCTTAGGGAAGTATCCATCTAAAGAGACAGTCACCTCCTACTATAAATCCCTCTTGACTTGAGAGGCACAGAAGAAGCCACTGCTGCCTGCATGGTGCTGAGAGGTGCCATTTTGAACTGCTTCGGTGAGCCTAGGTGCACACCCCATTTATAGCTTCACATAGCCCCAAACAGAGACACAGAACTACATTCTCCAGCTGAAATAAAACAGGAAATAGCAAATAACTTATGTTTGTCCTGTGCGTAGGAGCGGGAGGGAAATGCCAGCCACTTCTGGGAGCTGCATGGAGCCAGTGCAGGCAGGGAGCATGCCTTAGTCCTGCTGCGCCACCGTCTGGACTTTTTAGTGGGCCAGTCAGCAGTGCTGACCGGAGCCACCAGGGTTCCTTTTCGACTGGGTGTTCCAGTCGAAAACCAGATGCCTGGCAACCATAAGGCTTGTTTCTGTTGGAGGTACAAACATTCTTGGGTGTCTATCAAAATTTCTAGTGCAACTTCATAAGGATACCTTTTTCTTCACTTTCTGTTCTAAACTGAGGGAAGGTGTCATCCAGCGGCTGAGCATGGGACCTGACTGCTTTCCTTTATTTTGCCAATGAGCTATTGCATAACCTTTAACAAGTTACTTAACTTTTCTCTGTATCATGTTTGTCATTTGTAAAAGGGGGATAATGATGCTTACCCACCTTTGTAACATCCCTCCCTTTACTGATGAAAAATACTATATAACTGCATAATACTATTGCCGAACTATAGCATAATTTTACTGTGTGCTGCTCAGTAGATGTCATGTTTCAGTTGAGAACTTGAGCAGATGCAGTAATATCTGTATACTGTATGTGGGAAAACATTTTTAAAGCTGGGGACCTGAAATTAGGGGCACAAATTTATTGTCTGATTTTCAGATGTTCTGAACACCTGAACTCACACTGAAAACAAGAAAAAAAGATCAGGCCACTTATTTAGCAGCTGAAATTTGGATTTAGGTGCCCAATTTTAGGCCTCCAACTTTGAAAATGCTGGCCATATTTCTTAATACATTTTGGGACTGTATTAGCTTTACCGATCAATAATTTAATATAAAACTATTGGCCATTTATCACTTACCTACAGTAATGACTATTAAAAAGCCAATATTTCCTAAAAGTTACCACATTGTATGAGATACCATAGTACTTTCATATACTTAAAATAGGAAGTAATAGTGGTATATCAGATACTATGGTGTGGCAGCTGGTGGCAAACACTGGATTCATACAATTTATGGATGACATAAGTTCAAATGCATTTGCTTTTCCTGCTCAGAATCATCAGGATAATATATTCTGTTGCTCTGCATTCAGAGCATGTATAAGGAGAAAATTAATAATTCTTTCCACCGTATAGATCTGATCCAAAATCGACTGAAGTATACATAAGTCTTTCCATTAAACACAATGGGGCAGGATCAGGACCCATGTGCAGTTAAAATGCATTCATAAATATTTTTGTGCGTTTACGGGAGAACAGACCCAAATATTGCATAGTCATACCACCAAGTGGGTATGTAGCACTTTATCTAATTTCTAGCATTTAAAATAAATATGAATCTATATTTTCATACTGAAAAATGTATGATTCTCTGTTATAAAACGCTTAATTACATTTTAAAAACTGTCCAAAAAGGAAAAAAAAATCTTTGGAAATACCTTCTCTGCCTTTACTATTTGGAAATGATATATAGCTCTTTCAGATCAATAGAGTAATTCTATCAATTATAAGCTTTTGTTCTGAAATTTACTTCTCAAATGTGATTTTACATTGAGACTTTCCTCATGTCATTCCTCTGATGTCATTAGGAGACTTGTAAACACAGATTTTGTATAAAATACTTCAAACTATTCATACAGCAGAAAAGGTAAATATGCAATAGAAAAATTATGCTGATATTAAAAGCTGAGTTTGTGAAATACACTTCTTTGAAAGAACAAACAAGTAAGAGCTACAGGAATCTTGTACAAATCGTAACGGTTTACAAGAAAACACCTTAGAACATGTCATCTTGCATGTGCATGATAGAAATTGTTAGACAATGCTGTTTTCTAATTAATTTCTGCTCAACTTGCTGGTTCAAATAAGTGAAATATCACAAAGCAGAGGACCGTGAGGACAAGCTTAGGTTCAAAGCAGCAAGTCTCTAAACCTACGGAATCATTCAACTCACTACAAATAAAGCAGGCATATAATTGCATCACATTCCAAGTGGTCCTCTGTAAATACTGCAGAATAACTGACTGAGCTCAATTAAACAATACCACCCTATTAAGGCTGCAAATATCAAGGGCTTTTTATGATGTGCACGGGGTGTTCTGCAACTTTTGCTACAATTCCACAATGAGGTGAACATGGGTACCATTTTTTTCAAGGATGGAGGAGAACAAGAAAACAAAAAATGAATATTCCAGTTGGAGTATGTACAGTATTCCAGTTGGATTTATTCTATAGCAATTAGCACAATCTATTTTGTGCTGCTTTTATTGCATGATAAATAAATATATAAAAACAGGATGGCACAGGAGACAATTAGTGTAGGTGAAGCTCATTTGCATTCACTTTCCCAGCCCACTCTCTATGGCTTTTAAATTTAAAGTTCAGCTTATTTTTCCTCCTTTTTTTAAAGCAATATTCATCTTTTTAAAATGAAAGCAAATACATTGGAATATCTTTTTCCTAATTAACCTGCTTAGCTCATCTAAGTCCCACATCAGTTCTAGCCTTGCCCTTATGACACAGCCCAAACCATTAATGGATACTCAAGTTATACCATAGTGGTAAAGATTTCCTTGACACCCTTAAAATTAAAAAACAGGAACACCAGAGTTGCAAATTAAATATACTGTCTTGGCTACTGAAGATTAACAGATATGCCCATTGCAAATGCACTGCACTAACATGCCTTCGGTCTCAAGCAGTGCAGTCAAAGAGCACTGTAAAGGTTTTTTTAAAAAAAAAAAAAAACCTCATTATTTATAAAACCAAAAGACAACAGAGGGAACATGAAATATCAATATGTAATACAGGAAATTCATTGCAAAAACTAACTAAAAGGCTTTGGTAATGGAGGAAGAAAACTCATTTACAAATGACAGGCAAAAATAATGTCTACTTATTAAAATCTAGAGCGCGTTCCTTTTGCAATCTCCCTCAGACCTCTCGTATAAAAGAGCTCATAGTATCTGCACGTTGTGAGAGATGAGACAAGAGTATCTACATGTTTTCTCATATTTAAGCCTTTTAGAACCACCAAGTCATTCTTTGAGATAATGACTGCCTTTCTCTGGCTACCCCATCTGTGGATTTTAAAATTATCAAGATTTATAACCATTCTCTTTGTTTCTACACTGTAAAATTGATGCCCCAGCTACTCAGAGGTACTGAGCACCTACAGCTCTGATTGTCTTCAATCTGTGGGTGCTAGGCACCTCAGAAGATCAGTCTAATGTCCCAAACCCTGAAATAATGAATAATTTTATTCTTCTCCCCATAGGTCTGTACCCAACTGCCATGGAAATTAATGGGATTCTATCTATTGTGTTCAGTGAGCATTGAATCAGGCCTTATTTGAATACAAATTGCTCGCACGCAATGTGAGTATTGAATTAAAGCTGAACTTTTTCCTCCCAAATGCGACTTCAGGTTTCCAGCCTCATTAGAAGTAATGGGGTACAAAATGTTTAAACAATAAACACAAGAAAAAAAAGTAACTTCCTCACTAGCAAATGGCATCTTTTACTTTTAAAGCAACTAAAAAGAGGAAAACATCTGGGGTTTTTAGATTTGAAATGTTGTGAGGGGTATATTGCTAGTCTCTAAAGTACACTAGGGCTACATAGTGTCTCTTAAGTACAGTGGGCTATAGAAGGTCAAAGGAGTTTTTAAACTAAGGGGTGGAGGAAAGCCAACAGTTGTGGAGGAGCCCACAGTTCAGAGAGAGACATCCTTTGCGGGAGGATTTATTAAAGGAGAAATTCTATATCCTACTAAAGAGGAGAAGATTAAGGCAAACAATTAAATACTGACAAATTTTATAAATGCTTGCATACAAACGCTAAAAGCCTGAATACGAAGATGGGCGAACCTGAATGCCTGGCATTAAATGAGGATATTGCTATAATAGGCATCAGAGAAACTTGGTGGAATGATGATAATCAATAGGACACGGTAATACCAAGGTACAAAATATATAATAGGTCAGGCTTGGGGGGAGTGTCACTAAATGTGAAAGATCTTGGAGTCATCGTGGATAGTTCTCTGAAAACATCTGCTCAACGTGCAGCAGTAGTCAGAAAGCTAACAGAATGCTAGGAACCATTAGGAAAGAGCCAGATAATAAGACAGAACGTATCATAATGCCACTATATAAATCCATGCTTTGCCCACACCTTGAATACTGAAGGTAGTTCTGGTCAACCCACCTCAAAAAAGGTGAAATAAGAATTGGGAAAAGTACACAGGTCAATGAAAATGATTAGGGGTATGGAACACCTTCCATATGAGGAGAGATTAAAAAATAAAGTGGGATTGTTCATTTAAAAAAAAAGAGGACTAAAGGGAGATGTGATAGAGGTCTACAAAATTATGAATGGTGTGGAGAAATTGAATAAGGAAGTGTTATTACCCCTTCACAGAACACAAGAACCATTTCACCTAATGAAATTAATAGGCAGTATGTTGAAAACAAACATAGGGAAATATTCTTACAACACACAATCAACCTGTGGAACTTGTTGCAAGGGGATGTTGTGAAGGCCAAAGTATAACTGGCTTCAAAAAAGAATTGAACAAGTTCGTGGGGGGTATGTCCATCAGTGGCTGTTGGCCGCGATGGTCAGGGATGCAACCCCATGCTCTGGGTGTCACTAAACCTCTGACTGCCCAAAGCTGGGACCAGATGACAGGGGATGGATCACTTGATAATTTGCCCTGTTCTGTTCATTCCCTCTGAAGCATCTGGTACTGGCCACTGTCAGAAGACAGGATACTGAGCTAGATGGACCATAGGTTTGACACAGTATGGCTATTTGTATGTTCTTACACAGTATTTTAGACAAAGAGGCTCCTGTGAATAGTGCTAAGATACCTTATGGGCTGGAGTAGAGGAATTTCTGGGAAAATGGCTTTTTATTGTAATGGTAAGAGCAAGTTAAGGCAGCTTTCAATAAATTTTGACATAACAGCTGTGAAAGGAAAAAATAGAGAGGGGATTTATTATTAATAATTAATAATATTTATCACTTACATAGCATCTGACCATCTCAAAGAGCTTTTAAATCAATGAACAATGTCTTGCAGTACCACTGGGAGGCAAAGTAGTAAAATAAATAGTAACTCTTAAAAATGTACCCGAGAGCTAGATTGTGCAAATTGCATATAATGTAACACATAAAAAAGGAAGGATCATCTCAGGGGGATCCTTTAGAAGCCTTCAGGCCAGAATTCTGTCCATGATTTATGTAGGTGACAATAATGGATAGAGGCCCCGTACTTCCTCCCCTCCAATTGTGCACCCTTATAAAGATTAGAGAGAATCTGTCCCTTACATACCTAAAGTATCTTAACCTTGGTATTTGCAACGTTCTCTAAAAATACTGCAAGCACAGAGATGAAGCTATCTAAAACACAATTGGCAAGTTTTTATGCATGACAATTCTGTGATTACCCACATTTTTCCTCTATTACAGATTAAGAAAAAGAAGTGTCTTCTTAAGGTCACACAGGCCAGGGCAGAGAAACAATTAAGAACATAAGAATGGCCATACTGGATCAGAAAAATGGTCCTTCTAGCCCAGTATCCTGTCTTCTGACAGTGACCAATGCCAGGTGAAATCCAGAAACCGTGATTCCAAGTCCTGTGCTCAAGCCACAACTCTATCTGTACTTGACTGACAGTATCTGCCTGAAAACCCAACCCTGTTATACAGTTTTATTTTGAGTTCCTTTTCTGAATAGGTCAGTTTTGATTGGCAACAAGCTGTGTGGACTCTGTTTGGAGCAGGGTGTGGATGTCATCTGCTCACACCATCCTTCCTCTCCATGACCCAAATGATGCAATCCTTGAATTCAGTGAATGTTTTATCTATGTACTGTTTGAGGAGTACAGGATTTGATCTCATACATTTAAACACCTGCTTTATATCTTTGTTTGGAAGATGTCACTCTGCTTAAATTTAATTACTTTCCCTTGCTGCTTGTATGGTACAAGGGCAGGTACTAAAAGAATGTGAGCAATGAAGATATACTGTGTGATATTTCAGTAATAAACATCTCTGTAAACCATGCCGTTGAGTTATCTATTCACAATGATTTGGTTGCTACTACCCAATTCCTACTACATGATAAGTGTCCAAAATGCATTTACAAAATAACAACAGGAAAACCACCATCATTAACATTGAAATTTCTCTGAAGAGAGCCGGTCAGAATTTTCCAGAAGAACATTTCTCTGTCAGAAAATGCTCATTCATCAAAACTGAAACATTCCGAGGAAGGTGTTGATTTCTATAAAATTCTGACAGAAACCGAGCAGCTTTCTGATGGAACCATGCACGGTATAATCCTATCGGGGGGAGGAATAGCTCAGTGGTTTGAGCAATGGCCTGCTAAACCCAGGGTTGTGAGTTCAATCCTTGAGGGGCCATTTAGGGATCTGGGGCAAAAATTGGGGATTGGTCCTGCTTTGAGCAGGGGGATGGACTAGATGACCTCCTGAGGTCCCTTCCAACCCTGATATTCTATGATTCTATGTCAGCTCACCAACCTGGCTCTTAGCAGCCCTCCTGGTGTGCTGATGAGAAGCCAAGAGTCTGGAAGTCCCGGCTCCTACCTTGTCCGCAGCCTGCCAGGTAAATTGTCCCAGAGCCAAAGCTCTCAGCTCCTCAGAATTCCTGGCTCTGAGGTTCCCTGTGCTGCCGAGCTTCCCACATGGCAGGCTGCCAGGGTCCTGGACAGAACAGAAGAAGCCTCAAAAATGTTTAGAAAAAGGTCAAAATTAAATGTCATGCTGAGTTTTCCTAAATGAAGTTTTGGAATTCCTGTTCTGTGGGGAATTTCAGACTTTCATGTTTCATTTGATTTTTGGAATGACTTTTTTTTTAAAAAAATATTGGTGTTTGTCAAGGTTCCTCCCCCACTCTGAACGCTAGGGTACAGATGTGGGGACCTGCATGAAAACCTCCTAAGCTTATCTTTACCAGCTTAGGTCAAAACTTCCCCAAGGTACAAAATATTCCACCCTTTGTCCTTGGATTGGCCGCTACCATCACCAAACAAATACTGGTTACTGGGGAAGAGCTGTTTGGAAACATCTTTCCCCCCAAATACTTCCAAAACCTTGCACCCTGCTTCCTGGACAAGGTTTGCTAAAAAGCCTCACCAGTTTGCCTAGGTGACTACAGACCCAGACCCTTGGATCTTAAGAACAACAGAAAAAAAAGCATTCAGTTCTTGAAAAGAAACATTTTAATAGAAGAAACAGTAAAAAGAAAAGGGTCACCTCTGTAAGATCAGGATGGTAAATACCTTACAGGGTAATTAGATTCAAAACATAGAGAATCCCTCTAGGCAAAACCTTAAGTTACAAAAAAGATACACAGACAGAAATAGTTATTCTATTCAGCACAATTCTTTTCTCAGCCATTTAAAGAAATCATAATCTAACACGTACCTAGCTAGATTACTTACTAAAAGTTCTAAGACTCCATTCCTGGTCTATCCCCGACAAAAAGCAGCATATACACAGACACAGACCCTTTGTTTCTCTCCCTCCTCCCAGCTTTTGAAAGTATCTTGTCTCCTCATTGGTCATTTTGGTCAGGTGCCAGCGAGGTTACCTTTAGCTTCTTAACCCTTTAGAGGTGAGAGGAGTTTTCCTCTGGCCAGGAGGGATTTTAAAGGGATTTACCCTTCCCTTTATATTTATGACAGTGTTACCCATGGAACAGGAGTTAAAGTGTCTGGCCAGCTCTGTTCATGCAGAGTATAAGAGGTGGTGAGTATTAATTCCCCTTACATATCTTCACAGAGTCGTCTACATCACAGTCTAGCCCCACATGCACGGGGACACGGACACACACAAAAAGCCTTGTGCTTTATTATAACTGATTTCTCTCCCACACCTGTTTTATGGCTCAGATGACTAGCTGTGCACCGGGATCTGAAGCACAGAACACTTCTCAACTGTTTATATGTATTTTTTTTAGTGCTATAATTTTTGTGTGAAATTCTTGAAAAGAACATTACACTGGATACTCCTCTCAATATAGTAGGATTTTATTCAACTGAGCTGTTATATTTCAGCATTTAAAACTGATAGCAGTTTCTATCATGCTTTCTGAAGGATTCTTCATGATATAATTTCCATTCCTCCACTGCATAGATAGGAATTCTATTACTGAGTGCCTTATCTCAGGCACAGGGTTCTTACTGCTCATACCGAGGACACTTTACTATTTACATACTAAAATTGACAAATAGGTTCTGTCCGTATCTTCGTTTACTGAGCCATTTTTCTGTCTGAAGACAGATTTGGCTTGAAATGACTCTAAAGTACAGCAATAGCAAAACCAAACATATCTCTGGCATAGCAAGCTGGGCAAGAGAAAGTACAGCATTCAAAAAGTCAAAATGCAAAAAATGAGAAGGGAAACTCATCATACTTCTCTGTAATGCAGGTCCTCTGGTCCCCCTCCTGCCTATTGATGTCCCCAGAGCCCTCTCAGCTCCCTAGATCTCACGTTTCTTCTACTGCAGGGTTCCTTAGCCCCCGATTCTTAAATCCAAGTCCCAAGCATTGAACCCGTCCAATTCAAGAGTGACACAATGTAGACTCGAAGAAAGGTTCCAGAGAAAGAGACTGTCCTTGAAAATCAAAACCAGGCAGAGAGGACAGAGGCTGACAAAGGCCCAGAGGATTATCCCATGGCTGCCATGGTGGAGAAGCAGGAGAACCAAGATTAACAATGTCAGATTAGAAGTGAAGGACCTAGTAAAGGGCCCAAAAGAGGCAAACAAGGCAGTAGTTATCTTTATAGAGGAGCACCTGGACAACTCCTTGCCAAGCTGCGTTGGTTGCCCTTTACAGGAAGCTAAATGGATTGTGCCACTTACAGGTAAGAGGCACATTCATCCCTCACCCAGCATATTGTCATTGGTACATCCTAAATTAATCCACATACTGAAGCTCTGCATTTTGTCTCCATCTCCATAAAAGAGCAGGATTTGAGCTGGAATTTTCTGAGAGCCCAGAAGTCTAGTATAATCAATTATATAAATCCTATTAAAAGTGGTAATTGACTTCAAAAAATGATTCTAAAGAAAAATTAACCACTGTATTATTCTGGGTAGAGCTGGAACAACTTTCTTCCCCACAAATAGTAAACTATCAAAAATGTATTTCTGGAACACAAACTTTTCACAAATTCGGTCCAAATTTGGTGAGCAGTTTTGGTTTAAGAACAGGTCAAAAGGATTACTTTCAGCCATTTTGAAACAAAATATTTCAAATTTTTTGTTTCAAAACAGTATTTCATTTAGAAATTTAGCAAATATTTTCTAAAACCACACACACACACACAATGGGAGAGAGTTGGGAAATCCCCAAATATGATCTCAAATGAAAAAAAAATATATTTTTGGATTGAACAAAATGTTTCATTTGATCCTTTTGGCAAAAAACAACAACAAACAAATAAGAAAATCCACTTTCAATTTAAAACACACCATTTTTTGCCAGTTCAGCCTCGAAATAAAATAAAATAATAAAACAATAATATTAATTTAAAAAACAAATATTAATTCAGCTCTAATTTAGAGGCCATGGAGAAATTTATTTGGGGGGTAAGAAAAGAAGATTCACTATAAACAGAAAGAAGCTGAGTATCTGCTCACTGTACATATTATGTAGATCTTACTAGGACATTTATTAACTTTGCACCCATGTCAGTTAGTACAGTGACAGGTGTTACGTGCAAAGATTGCTTAAAAAAATATTACCTTTGGATCACTCATGGGTCTACAGGTTTCCTACTAAAACAAGATAAAGTGTGTTGTAAGATTCACCAATTTTCAATGACAAATTAAATTAAAATCCCCATCCTCTTTTTCCTTTACAGATTTTGATGTTTTCATCAAAGACCATTCCTTTTCTGATCTATCTCATGTGTGTTATGGATTACACTTATCCCAAGACAGTAATGGTAACAGTTTATCCATTGCCAAGGGGAGAGTGTAAAGTGCAGATGGTATCCTCCAGACAACGATGTACTGCCAATATTTTAAGCATGGGATTCCACAAAAATCCCCACCTGTAGTCTGTGATAAACTCAATTGACCAGGGGGATATGTGCTTGCAGGGAAGAGGGATAAGCATTTGGACAACCCTGAGTATTTGTCCCCAAGATTTTTTTTTTAAATACCTGCCATGTGATATCACAAAGGTAAAACGTTTGCTTTTCCGACTTATTTGTATACAGCCCAAACACGAGTTAACTCTGGCCAGGGTGATTTATTGGCCTTTAGAGAAGTGTGAAAACCATCAGAGACAGAGAAATCATTCCAACTTGCTCCACCACTTGGTGACACAGCTTTAACAAGAGGATCCCAGGAGTTCTCCTCAGAATCCCTTCAGTGCACCATTGCATCCAGATTATCACATATACTTTAGACACATGATAGCCTGTTGAATGACGTTTAGAGACTTTAAAACAGGTGCAAGATACATTAAGGTTCTAGCACAAACCATCAACCTACTTAATTCTCTCTGTTCCTCTGTCAAGGTTATCAGCTTTTTCTCTTGTATTTCCCCCCTGAAACTAGAGATTGGAATCTACACAACCCAAAAAAGCATTTAGTGTAACTGTCAGCAAAACAACAAAGAAGGTTTAGACAATAACCCGGCATCCTACTGTCAGCGTATCAGTCGTAATTAACTTTATTTTTCATGTAGGGTAAATAAAATGTTATGCAGTCAGCCAGACTGATAAACAGACCACTCTTCACAGGGCTTCATGAAATGATTAAGAATAAAGCTCGAAGAGTGCTACATTTACTTCTGTAGTTCCCATGGCAGGTCTAGGTCAGGTATAGTGAGACACTGAGAAAATGTGCAATTCCTTTCCCATTGAACTGTCAAGGCATTTCATGATGTGAATAGTTAACACCCTTCTCTGACAACTAGGCCAATATTTCTATTTTCTGCCATTCTAGTCATGAAACATCTCAGCATTGCCTCAGCTGATTTAGTGCCAATTCGAGTCAGCCGTTAGATGTCTGTGTTAGTAACTGGACCAAACATTCTTAATGAGGCCTTGTCACAAACTCATAGCATGATTCTTAATACTTTTTTCCATCTAGCTAGATATTAAAGGAGGTTGTAAAGCTGAATAGATAGCAGACAGGCAGAACACATGTTCACTGAACTGCTAGAACAAAGATTTTAAATAGAACATATAATCTGATGTGCTGCAGGTAGAAATTATTTTCAAAACCATTGCTGTGGCACACTAACATTTATGTTTAATTAACGTCTTTTTTTAACTTCAGATATTTAAAAAAAATGCATTTGCCTTCCTATCACTTAACAAAGCAGTTCATTAGCTGAAATGACCAGGTCTGTTCTGGCAGAATTGAAACTAGGCAAGTAGAACATATATCATATGAAAGTGTTATTGGCAAAGATTGTACAAGAGATCATTGCTATAACCTTTTCTGATTACACTGCACTTACATCTATAGCCAACTGCCCCCACCATCCACAACATGGGAGCACAAAGCCCAGTATGTAATGGAAATTGCTTCATTCGTGGGGGACTGATCCTGGAGAGCCCAATTCAACACAAACCATTGAGCTGTGAAGAGAATTGTTGTACAGTGGTTCTCTACTTGGGTTAATGGTAGAGTGTGAATGTACTGACAAAAGCCAGCATAAGGAGGTGTGTAGTCCAGCTACTCCTACCAAGAGTCTGCAGTAGCCTTTGGATGCCAGTTGCACAATTCTATAGCCTACATTTAGGTTATGAGTGTGGATTTATCCCTTCAACCATATTGCTCCTCTGCGCAAAGCCCTTTTACTCAGGGTTTGTACCTGAGACCAGGATTGGGCTTATTGTTTCAGCTCATGTATTATTCACAATCAAATTTAAAATGCCATTTAACTGGACATTACTCAAATAGTACTTACCAATACTGGGATAACCAGGTGTCGATGGGTCTCCTCCATTGTTTAGAGAAACCATGAATGCTTTATCACTAAGATTTTGAGTCTTTGGTAAATCGCAAGGATCAACATAAAGAAGAACGCCTCCAAACCCCGCCTCTTCTAACAGAGAAAGCTGAGGAAACAGAGAAACAAAGGTGACTATTAACAAAACGCTTTGACACCACAATACAGTAACTTCTACATTCAAAAAAGAAGAAAAGAAAAACAAAGTAATTTAACTCTGTTTCCCTACATTTACCTAAAAGACATTTTCCAAGCATAACAGCAAAAATAAGCTCTCATTTAAACATAAATTATACAGCACATGAAATGAATTGATCTGACAATATCAACCTAAAGTCCATCTAAATTTTGCAAAGTATTGTGTTGTAACTACATCAGTTAGGCCCCGATTCAGAAAGGTATGAAAGTACACGGCTCACCTTAAGCACACGAGCAGTCATTTAGAAGTTAGTCAAATGCTGATGCACATAGCTTAATTGGGGCCTTGTCAATTATATGTCCTATTTTAAATAACTGGAGTAGATAAAATAATCCCTTCATTTTTAAAATTAGATTTCATTGTTGCTTATATTTTAAGAGGTTTATACTATGTGCACTTAGGAGTGATATATAAACTGACAGTTAATATTGAAAACTTGGGGGGTGGGGAATGCTGGTTCAGAAAAATAAAATGTTGCTCATACTTTTTAGTCTCTCCAAAGTACTGTAGCATGATGCAACATGCTGCAAATTTCAAGCTTTCATTTAAAGGGGGGGAAATGTCTTCCAGTGGCCAATATGTAGGCATTGCAATGTAAACAGATTTGTTTCTGCCCAGATAAATCAGGCCTCCACTAAAACTGTCTCTATTAATTTACTCTAGAAATTCAGATTCTAGATTCCTTCAGTAGCACTAAATCAATAATGGGCTGTTAAAAATGTAACAAGGAGCTCCTCTATAATCCAGCACGTCATCAGGTGACACAGTCCCGTCTGTTGGTGCATTGGGTGGCTGGTTGAGGAATGATCCTACTTGGATTTTTGAAAAAGCAGGGCAACCTGACTTCTGGCAACAGCACCAAGTGGATATCTGATGTGGGTGAAGGGCGCGGGTTCAGCTAATCAGTGTGAGGCCTCAGAAGTGGACCACAGCTACAAGCTCCATCCCAATACCTGCTCTGCAAATAGGAAGATTGACATGCCTCTCTATAAGATGGGGTTTACTGGGTTGTTTTTCTGACAGGTGAAATGGCAGATGACGGAAAGAGGAAACTACCCTGGGAAAAGTCATGGGAGCATATCAATATAGCTGGTCAGAAAAAAAAGTTGACAAAACAGATCGTCTTTGGAATTTGCAAATTCATTGAAATCAAAACAGTCTGCAGAGATGGTTCAATTTCAGTTAAATTTGTCTAGAAACAAGACAACTTTGGAAACCTGCCTTCTTTCCTGCCAGCTCACCAGCTGCACTGCTGAGGACCCTGGACTTACAGGATCCACAGCTTGGGGTCAGCCAGCCAGTTGAACTATCCTGGCGCTAGGAACGCCAGGGTTCTCAGAGTCTGTAGCTTCAAGGCAGCTATCCATGCAGATGGTCTCTGATCTGGGGACCCTCAGGCTTTCGCTTTTACAGAGAATTATGAAATGTTGGGATTTTGTTTTGAACTGGAATAAAAATCAAATTTCAACATATTGAAATTCTCCAGGAAACGTAGTTATCTTTCCCCACACAGCCCTGTATATCAGCAATGGACCGATCAACCTGTACTATGTCTGAGGCCACTCCAGCATTTGAGAAGTGTGTCACCAAAGCTGGTGTTGCACTCTTAATCACAAGGCTCAGCTTTTCAAAGAGAACCCTGTTTATTCTGGAAACTCAAAACTTCTGCTCTAAGAGCTTCTTGCAGATAGAGACCTTCTCGGTGCCCAGCTACAGGCCAGCCTCCATTCCATGCATCTGATGAAGTGGATTCTAGCCCAAGAAAGCTTATGTTCAAATACATTTGTTAGTCTGTAAGGTGCCACAAGGACTCCTCGTTGTTTTTTACATACACTGAACACTCTACTCTGAATTAGCTCACTCAGTGTACCCCCATCTCATTCTTAAAAGTGCAACCCCCATTTCTCTTATTAACAAAAATATATACAATAGATAAATGTTCAAAATTATTACTCAATATGCACAATTTGGATCTATTTCTAAAACATCTGTTCCAGGGACCTCACACTGGCCCTTTGTGTTTTGGCCTCAGGATGGAAAATGTTTTTAGTGCCCACTGAGTAAAAACAAAACACAAACAAAAAACAGCTGAGCAATTTGGTGACTACCCTGATTACCCACCTCTAAGGCGAGCCCTGCATTCTAACTGCACATTGTCAATGACCTTTTGAGTGGCTATTACAAGATGTCAGGAGTAACTGCAAATATATTAGCTTTCTGGACCGCAACATCCTGTTTTAGGCTTTGTTACTGAAACCTTATAGTATGGTAACTTTTCTCCATCTTGTGGTTCACTGTCTGTTTCCCTATGCTTTTTCTTTTTTTCCCTTTCGCTTCTTTCTGGGTACATTTATTTATTTTATTTTTTGGCTTTTTTCTTTGTTAAATGTTGGACTTTAGCACAGTTGTTTGTGGCATGGCTTTATTATTTCTACGGTATTACACTCTGTCTTTGGCTCAAGCTTCAAAACTATCTTTGCTTTTATTTAAAGATGGGAAAATCCAGTGTGCACTCTTAGCTACAGCATACTGCTGTATTCTAATGACCTTCTTTCCAAGTACTAAGCTTGCAATGATATAAGGTCCTTAGTCCTTGTTTCCAAACCAGGGGTCAAATTCAGATGTTGTGTAAAAAGTGCAACTCTACTGTAGTTTGTGTAACATCATAGTCCATCCTACAAATCTTACTCAAATAAGTCACCTGTGGAAGACAGGAGGACTATCTGCTTGAGTAAAGACAACTCATATGAGTAAGAGTTTGCAGAATCAGGTTTTAAAGGAGTACAATAGGTGGTTTTTAAAGGGTTAACATGAGTGAGAGTCCTAAAATGTCATGCATGAGCAACAATAGAAAGTGGCACGTCAGTTAGCTATTGCAATGTTCTGCCTCCTGTTTTTACTTCCATCTTCAGACAGACATCCAGATAATAAATGGTGTGGGGAATCATTGAGAAGAGAAAGAAGCAGCGTTAAAAGCCAAGTTGTTTGACAGTGTGTTTAAAATCACAATTGCCTCTTTTCCTCAGTGCCCATAGTCTTCTCCAGTTTCATCTTTTCCTTCATCTCTCCATTTATTATAATAAATAATAACAGAAACAGAAAAGGCAGTAAACATGTACAAAGTCATTTCATTTATTTCAAACGTATTTTAAAAACTTTACATTTTAAAAAAATATTTTTCCAATATTAAATTCTTCTGTTTCATTAAGAAAGGCTACATAAGTCATAGTCACACAATGCAACAGCTGCTGCTGCTGCCATGGTTACAGAGAAGAGGATGTTGTGTAAGTGACATTATTGGAGGGGTGAGGGGGGGTCTTTCTGAACCAGAAAATGAAACTTTTCATTTAGAAAATGTCAAAACAAGATGTTTCAACAATTTCAAAAACATTTTCTTTTCATTTTTTTTTCAGTTTGGGAGATTATGGAAACCAACCCTTTCCTGCAAACAGTTCCTGTTTCCATGACTCAAGACTTTCTGACAAAAACAGAAAAGCTGGACCTTTAATTTGGGATCTTTCAGTGTTGCCCTAATTGCTGGGAGAGGAGTTGGGCTAACACTGAGAGCTCTTGAAAATCCCACTTTTAGGCCTTAATCGTCTTGCCCCAATCATACAGTAAGTCAGTGGCAGAATTCAGAATAAAACCCAGGAGTTCTTACTGCCAAGCCCGGATTTTCACTGGCAAGTTGGCAACAGCGCATAGTTAAGAGAATATATGGCTGTTGATGCAATAAAGGCCTAACATTTTATAAAGGTGTTTGGAGAGTGAGAAAGCTGATCCATGAACAGGGAAGTGTTGGGAAAAGTTTTGGTTTGGTGGGGGGGGGGGTTTGTTTGTTTGTTTTTTGCAGGGGGGAGAGAGGAGCAGGTTTTATTGTGGGATAACTGCTGGCTTTTAATGGAATTGTCTCTAAATTTTGTCAAAGGAGTTTAGGATAACAGATGCACACCTTTTTGAATGTGGTATAGTGGCTTTGTCACAATTCTCAGGATCCTGATGAATTGTACAGATACTGAAAAACCCTCTCTCCCCCTGCCCCATTTCCCCAAATAGGGGGCTCGGTGATACAAATAAGTCAAATAGTCCACTTAGGTTTGAAGGGGAGGGGCTCTTGCCTTCCACTCCCCTAATCCCTTTAGTATGGCCTCAGATTTCCTAACCCCAAACAGGGTAGAGGGTAGTGGTACCAACTGTCTAACAGCTAGCATTGTGGCTTGGCAAACCTGTCCTCCCAGCCACTATACCTGGGTATTGTGTCCTTGTAGGCAGGGGACAGAGTGGGAGAGGGCGCTGGTGAATGGCCTCCCTGAGAGCAGTTCCCCTGAAGGCTTCCAGGATTCTTCCTTGGGAGCTGTGGAGACACTATCTGGTCTTTCTCTGTGCTGCACAGCAACTACTGGGAACTGCCTGCTTTTATATCCTTATTTCATTCCTGATATGATGGACAGGGTCAGAGGGGCCAGCCTTGCCCACAGCAGCTCTATAACCCCTCTATCGCTGGTTTATATCCCCCATCACAGGATTTATACCCCCCATCACAGGCATGTTCTAAACTGAACTAAATAAAACCACAATGGGCACCTGACCTCTGGTCACTTTAGTTCACTCTCAATCACACATTATATTAAGATTCCACTTAGAAGTGATTTATAAAGGGTTAATATGTTATAAGCATGTCACTGTCAAGAGTAGCATGGATGAGCACATCAGTAGAAGATGTTATGTTTTGACTGTTGTGCACGATAACAATTGATAAACCATTTATCAGAAGAGCTATTGATCATCACTGACTCTTAATAACCTAATTATAAATCGAACCTTAATATAAAGTGTGACCAGACTCATGCCAGCCCCAAATCTGCAACAGACTGTTCATGACCATGTCTTTGTGTCCATCTGAATTCCCTCTGAAGTTAGCAGGGCTCTGTACATACAGTCAGTTGCAATTTCAAGGCCTCAGTTTGTCTGTCCTCCTCCCTGTCCCCTGCTCCCCTTGCCACCTTATGTCTTGATTCCCATCTCCCCTGCAATTTCTATGCTCTACAGCAACGGTTCTCAAACTTTAGCAACCCGAGGATCCCCATTTTGATTTAAAATTTTTCATGGACCCCCAAGCCAGCTTCTAATTTTCCCTGGGGGTGCTTAACCCCACTCAGCCCAAGGCCCTACTGCCACCCCCACCTCTTCTCGCCCCTGCTCCACCCCTGCCCCTCCTCTTCCTGCCTCTTTCTGCCCCCTCCGCCAAGCACGTCCCCTCCCCGCTCCTCCCCCTCCCACCCAGTGCCTCCTGCCCGCTGCAGAAAGAGCTGTTCAGCAGCATGCAGGAGGCACTGAGAGGGAGGAGGACGAGTTGATCAGTGGGGCTGGTAGCCCCAGACATGACTTGCAGACCCCCTGGAGCACCCTCCCAGACTCCCAGGTGTCCACAGACCCCTGTTTGAGAACTGCTGCTCTACAGGATAAATATCAGAAGCAACCCTTTTGTTATTGTTAAATATTTTGTATTTCCAATGGAAGAATTTTTCATGTGATACAGTACACAAGATACATATTCAAGCACTGCATATTAATTTACAATCTTATATAGCAGATTTCTGGCGTCAAAGAAGATGGCATTTTTCTAGAAAATGGCTAGCACAAACCTTACACCTCAAACACTAATTTAATTTTAAAAAACCAACAAACTAACTTTTAAGTGCATTTCACAGTTTATAAATGCTGAGAAGGGTCTTTCATCACTGTGATCATTCAGACTGCTGTTCTGGGGAAAAAAAACAAGACCTCTTGCCTATGTAATTATTTTAGTACTACTTAGTACTGCTGGCGTATTCGAAAGAATCTCACCACATACAATTATGAGTACGGACACGCTTAAATGTAGGAAGGTAAGATTATTTTATTTATTATTTATATTGCACTAGTGCCCAGAAACTCCAGTTCTGGAACAGGGCTCCACAACACAGAACAAAACAAAAAAAAATCCCTGCCCCAAACAGTTCACGCTGCTGCACTCACCACTTCTCACATTCTGTAAAGAATGGGTATGACTTCATAGCAGACTTAACTTGAGTTATCTTCACTTGAAGGTAACTCCTCTCACGATAGCCTAGCTCAAAGGAGAATGGCCTCACTGCAAAATGAGTCTCAAGTTCAACCAAAAGGTTGTGTTAGCAATTGACAAGCTTTGTCAATTCAATCTGTGGCCTATAGCACCTGACAGGCAAGCCAACTCAAGTTAAAAGCACCACCACACTCAGGTTAAGTGTTTGTGTGCGTGTGTGGGGACTTGAATTAGAAGCAACACTTAATTCTGCAGTGAAGACAAGCCCATGTATCATGAAGTAAGGACATGACAAAAAATGTCCACCACGGGAGACCATGTGTTGTGAAACATGAAAGGGTGGAGATATGAATGGGAAAGCAAAGAAGAGAATACAAAGATAATTACCAGTAAGTTATTTTATCTTGTAGAGTTTCTTTTCTTCCGCAATCCTACAACACATCAGAGACTAGGGGTGAAAATCAGAAGTGATGCTTAAGGTAATGTAAATTAGACCCTTCACACTAACTTAGACTCCCTTGAACTCAGATTGTGTAAGGCCCAGTTATACCAGATCTATCAATGGGTGAGGGAGACCAAAGTTGGTTTAGCTTGTACACCAAGGAGTTGAAATAAGGGTGTAAATGTAAGTACTCCTTACTCTGATTTAATGTACCCTTTCTCACACCATCTTCCACCTTCCTTCCTACAACTGCAACTTTCCCTCTTCCAGCCTGAAGATTTGGGGAGTGGGAGTAAATAAATAGCCAAGGACGAGTGGCCAAAGTCTTAGAAAACCCTGGTGACTGCCCCAGGATACCTGGAGAGGATGCATGGAATCAGATTCTCCCCCAACAGGAGTCTTGACTTGGCTCTCAGATCTGATCTGACACTCTCATCTGTCTTTCTTCTAATCCTTTTTCTGTCATCTTTATTCCCTTTTTCCTCTTCTTTCCTTTTGCTGTCTCTAGGAGAGTGGCTAAGGAAAAATGAGGCCGGGGCAAAGCGAAGCGTTGGCTCTTATCTGTCTTCATGAGTGACCCCTATTTTTACCTGCTTGCTTCTCGAAAGGTGGAAACATACCATACACCGGCCCTGATCCTCCATTGCCCTGTACCTTGTGCAGTCATGTACGCTGGCACAGAGTGAGTGCAAAGTGAGTGGAACATGCTTCCAGTGTTGCACAAGGTGCAGGCCAGTGGAGAATCAGATCCTAAGTCTCTGACTCACTGTACGATAAGGGAAGACATGACACTCAGCTGTACAATTTTACTAAACGTAAGAGGGTACCCATTCAAGTAAGAGATCACTTTTACTACTCAATCTCAGCTACAACACAAATCAAGTGACATTTTTCTTTTTCTTACTGGGTCATATTCCACTCTCAGTTACATTATGCAAACCCACCGTGTGTGATCACAATATAATGACTATAAAATAACTATGGTACATTTTCTAGCAGCAGATTAGTGTTCAATTTTTTTCATTTTACCTGGGTTATTATATATTTTAATTATTAATATACTGCCAGGGTCATTTAAAACAGCTTATATTTCCTAAAGGGCATTTAGCACAGCATGCTATCTTATGCTGAAATTGCCTTCAAATACAGGACCCTGTCTCCATTAAACATTCATATTAGCCATATGCTACTATTTTGTATTACCAAAAATGTATAGTTAATATAAATCCAACCCCTTTTTACACAGAAAATGTGCCTGTGTGTCTTTAGATCCTGATTTTCATTTATATTAAGGCCCCTTTACACCACTCGACAAGTGTAAAGAGGCCTAATAGTGAGTGGAGAAGTATAACAATGATCAATGTGTGGAAAAAATATGCCTATTACTGGTAAAGTACCCTCATACTGAGATAAGTCATTTTATTTAGCAAATGTAATAAAAGCAAGTTATTTTTAATTAAACTCAATTTTAAAAGTCCTAAGTGTGGAGCTTTTTAATCATCTTGGGGCATTTCAGGCTCTGTGGGTCCAAGTTTCCACCTTTCACCTAATATAGTCATTACTATAAAATTCAATATTCAAATATATTTAAAAAAACAATCCAAATATTTTGAAAATGATTTTCTGGGTTGGTTTGTTTGGGGTTTTTTTTTTTTTGTTTTTATTTCTCTCAAAGTTTGTGAAAACACTTCCATCCAATCATAGGATTTACCTTTGACAGTTTGGGTTTAGTTTTTTATTGGCCTTATTAAGGGAGCATTGGCCTTATTAAGGGAGCATCTTAACGATGTAGGAATGAGTCATCTCTGTATAATGTTTGATAAATTGTTAAAGCAAAAAGCTGCTTCCCAAGCCCCTCCTACGTTTTTCAATGAGAAAAGCAGTAGTGCGTGTAGTAATACGAGCACATGAAACTTACAAGAACTTAACCCCGGTGCCCATGAGCTTATAGTTAAATAGTCCCACGGAAGTCAATGAGACTAGTCATTTGTTTACAATTAAGCATGTGCATAAGTGTTTGCAGGATCAGGACCTAGCATTAGAATTACACTTCTATGCAACATGGCTAGGTGGCATTGGTCATAATAAATAACCTGACTCAGTTTGAACGGGTGCATTTTGTAAGTCCACAGTGCAATGGGCAATAGGAGTTGTTCATTAATGAATCAGAGGTCCTACTTTACTAGCTGGACAGGTTACAAGTTGTTAGTGAATTATTCTTTCCTGTTCAAGTCCCAATTAAACTAATAAGGCCTTGCAAGCAATTCCCTTCTATTTTACTAATTGGCAATGCCTAACACCATCAATTGGGAGGATAACACCATTTCAACTGTTCGAGGACCTCATGGATAGCCTGCTTTTTAATTTCTAAAGCAAATTTCTCAGGGAGAAAAATAAAACTTTGCACAGTGCAGATTTAATTGGATGCTACCACCCTCTTATTCATTTGCTATAAAACAGTGCACCCATGAGCTGCTATAGGGTCACAGTTGAGACTAGAGGGAAAAGATGTACGCACATCTACATTTTTATATAAATCTTCTAGCCCACGTTTTTAACAAATAAGGTAGCAAAGGTCCATTTTAGCTCTGATCTAATTTTTGAACACTACATTGAATGTTTAATCGTGCTGCTACATTTCCCATCACAGATGTCTGGGGGAAGAGTTCAAGAGAATTGTTTGGTTAAATAGTATCCCAGGAGGCTTATACATTCACTGATCCACCCCAAGGTGTCGTGTTAAGATAGTATAGTAGACGGGTGACATATCCAGTTTAATGCCTGAGTGCTCTGGGATGATGAAAAGAATATATCTTTGCTCTACAGCTCAAACACTGTCCTTGTCTAATGAATGACACTACAGCTACATTGAACAAACAAGAGTGGGAAAAGGACCCAGGTGCTTAAAACTGCAAGTAGCTGGAAATGTGGGTAACTGATCTTATAAATGACAGGTTGTTCCCCACAAAAGTTTAACAAGGTGGAAAATGTACTAAATTTGAAGTAAACAACATTGTTCTTGGCAGGTTTCAGAGTAGCAGCCGTGTTAGTCTGCATTCGCAAAAAGAAAAGGAGTACTTGTGGCACCTTAGAGACAAACCAATTTATTTGAGCATAAGCTTTCGTGAGCTACAGCTCACTTCATCGGATGCATTCAGTGGAAAATACAGTGGGGAGATATATATACATAGAGAACATGAAACAATGGGTGTTACCATACACACTGTAACCAGAGTGATCACTTAAATTATTCTTGGCATAATTCTGAACAGTACTATACAACTTAATAAAACACAGTCAGAAATTTGTTGGTACTACTTACCACGCCAAAGCATCATGACAAAATGTTCAACCTTTGATGAATTTATCGTCATAAGGACGACAGTTAGAAATATATAAATTCACAGATGATAAGGCCAGAAGGGATCAGTGTCATTATCCAGTCTGATCTCCTGCATAGCACAGGCCATAGAACTTCCCTGACTCAATCCCTGTTTGAACTACAGTATATTTTTTCAAAAAAAAAATCCAGTAATAGAGAACCCATGTAGGTGCTTATAGACTGTAATCTAGTCACCCCTTAACCATCTGGTTTTTTTTAAGATGAACAGACTTAGCTCCTAGAATATATCACTCAAAGGCATGGTTTCCGATCTTTTAAACTCCAATTCTGTCTTGAACTGTGGACACCAGAACTAGATGGTATTCCAGCAGAGGTTGCACCAGTGCCAAATAGAGAAGTAATATAACCCCTCTACTCCTACTTGAGATTCCCCTGTTTATATATCCACTGTGGTCACATTAATCCTTTTGGCCACAGCATTGCACTGGGAGCTCATGTGCAGACTAGCAGCACTGTGGATCTATCACAGCATCAAGCATGGGAAAGCAGCCTGCATGGGATAGCTGCTCACTCTCCAGCAAAGGTGGGTGAGAAGTGAGCAGAGTTTTGACAACTGAGCCTACACAGAGGAGGAAGCAAGAGGATACCAGGGACCAAACTCTAATTCTCAGTCACAGTTCAGTCCATGGCCTGCTCCCGGGTGCTGTTCCCTGGGATCCTTGCATAATATTTCTCCCTGCTTTGAGCAGGGGGTTGGACTAGATGACCTTCTGGGGTCCCTTCCAACCCTGATATTCTATGATTCCCCTGGTTTTACCCTGGCAGGGCTTTTTGTTTTGTTTGTTTGTTTCCCCCTCCCCCAATCTCTAAACTCATTAGATACCAAAAAGCAATTTGGCCCATTCCTGCAATCCTTATACAGGCAAAACTCCTAAGGTCACACTCGCAATGACACAATACCAAGCTTATACAGAATTAAATATTTTGTCCCATATTTTTACTGTCTGTTCTTGTCGTGATTGCAGTTGTATAAAATAAAAGTAATTTGTTACACAACAGCAGTTTTTAAAAATGGAAATTTTTACAATAGAATACTTGGATGTTTAAATATAAACCAGTTATACTGCCAGTTCCCTGCACTAGATTTCAGGAAGTTTTAATACAAACGGAGTGCATATTTTATTGCCAGAACTTGCTTACCAGTGCTAAGAAATCCACAATGTTCAATTCTAATTAAAATTGAAATTGAACTACAATTCCCCAGAAACAAGGGCTGGTTGGACTCAATACGCTTTACTTAATTTATTTCAGAAACCAAATAATTGAATTGCTTACAATCCAGAAAAAAATGCTTACATTATTTGATGAGTATATGGCACAAAATCTTTTACACTGCTATTGCATTCCTCAGTCTCCATGAAATACTATATATTTTAAGTAACCATGTTGTGGAGCACTGTGCGTGTAATAAATATCATTAAACATTTCAACAAGCAAACAAAGGAAACATTCCAAAACTCTGATAGCATTTCCTTGTAAATAATGAATGCATTATTCCGCCTGCTGTTTATAACTCAGTTTTAGACTATTTATTTCCAATATTTTCTCTCTCTACTGAGTGAGCACACAACGCTGGCAGGCCAAATGCCAGCTCTGGTCCAGGCTGCAGGCATTAGCTAAGAACTGGCAGACTCATAGCTGGAGACCAGACCAGTTCACGTGTATATTAGTTTTGCTCAAAACAGGTATTAGTCTTATAAGAAACTATGAAATGTTTGTAAATTGATGCATGCATTAAACTTACTTGTAATGTGGGTATTTCATGCTATAAGAAAATATGTAGGTTTTGCTTTATAACTTTGAAAATGTTTTCTCTGAACTTGTGAACCCAGGCATGGGAATTAGAGACTCTAAACTGAGACAGACATCCCCAAGGATAACCCCTGGGTCTTCTCTGAAAGGCACTTTGAATTGACAGATCACTCACTACAACTTTGTCATTATTGGGATTAGATGATAACTCATTTGTGCGCCAGTGTTTGCTTGCTTTAATCTGAAAATAACTCTCTTATTTCTCTTTCCTAGTTAATAAACCTTTAGATAGTTTATTACAGGGTTGGCTACAGGTGATGTCTTTGGTGTGAGATCTAGGGTACCAACTGATCTTGTGTAAGGGACTGGTCTCTTGGGACTAGAAGCAACTTAATTTTTGTGTGTGTGATTTTTGGTGTAAGTGCCCATTTATCACCAAGTCCAGTTTGTCTGGGTGGCAAGATAGACAGGACAGTCTAAGGAGGCTGTCTGTGACTCCATGGTAAGACTGTTGTAATGATCCAGGATTTCACATTTGTTATTGGCTTGGGGAAATCTAATTACAGAACACACCACCAATTTGGGGTGTCTGCCCTGTTTTTGACAGTTAGGCACGCACTGTCATAAGCCATTCCAAACAGTGTGACCAACACAACAGACAAACAAAGATACATAAGGAGATACTTATAACCCTGGTGAAATATATATTTAAAAAAAATCTGGGGAGGCCTTATCTATGTTTTACGGCCTCTACTGTGGCTATCAATCCATAACTTCCAGTGGAAGTGGTGCAGACACGCCTAATGGCAGTTTCAGGAGGTGCTGGGCCGTGTGTGAGTTGCTGGCACAAGGAACATGCCAAGGGCTTTCTCGGGGGAATGGAGGCATGGCCTCAATACTGCTAGACTGTGACAGCACTGAAGAGGCCTTGGGCAGATGGGCACAAGTTAGAAAAAATACCAGGACAACACCATCCAATTTTACCCAAGGCCTTCAATACCTGCAGTGATGAACTGCACTGGTCATGAAGTTTGTCACACTACAAACCTGAACGACAGATTGTGATGCTGTATGATTGAATATGACCATTTTTAATCATTGTTGCTAGCACTGTTATACAACTTCAACAAATCTCGTACAAAGTATGTCATGTAAGGTGTCAATGGAAAAGTTATTATTTGCTAAATGTGATTTATCCTGTTTATATGCTTACAAAATATGTTTATCTTTGTTATCAGAAGTTATGAATATTGGCCATGGACTTGTATCTTATACATGTATTGTTTGCTGAGTAACACCCCCTTGGTTGAATTTACATTAAGGCCAGAGAGCTATGGACACTTAGCTCTCACAATTGGCCATAGAAGAAACGCATCCTGCACAGTAAGCCTTCCTGTGGACACCTCAGCAAGAATATGGAGATGGCTGCCCTGTGAGTCATCAAACCATGTAAGGACATGTGATATGCTCATGAAACAGTAAGTTTCCACAAACAGGGGCTATGAGCTTTGTTTGAAATGGTAAATTTCCAAGCAGATGGCAGAGGATATAAAAACCCTACGTTATCTCCATTTTGCCTCATTCTTGCCCCGAGTCTCTGGACTGTGGCTTTACAACAAAAAGCATTTTGAAGTATGGACTGAGGACTTTCCAATCTTTTGGAAGTTACCAGAGAGATTTTGCAAGCCAGCAGTCTATTTAATCACTGTTATAAATCTGATATACGAACTTTGCAATTATTTGTATGTACGATATATTAACCGTTAATTCTCTTTTTCTTTTCTTTGATTAACCCTTTAGTTTTAGTTACCCATGGATTGGCATCAGCGTGATTATAGGGTAAGATCTGGGTTATATACTGACCTGGCTAAGTGGTTGATCTCTTGGGATTAGAAGATATTTGATTAAATTGATTTTCAGAGCGCTGTGTCTGGGTGGTGAGTCAAGGGCTGGAATACCTAAGGAGACTGTATTTTTGACTTCTTGTTAACCAGTGTGTTGAGACAGAAGTTTTCTTTTGCTACTGGTTTGGTATAATCTAATGAGAGAATCACCAGTCTGAGGTGAGTCTGCCCAATTTCTCAGCAATTTGTCCTGAATTTGGCATCCTCAGCTGTGACCCACTGAGGCATGATGACACAGATTCTCTCCCCTCGCCAGGGTAGCACAACAGCACTGTCTTCTTTGGGGCTTCTAGCTCTGCTGCTGGTTTTAACCCTCCCAGTTTGTACACTAAGCCAGGACAAAGACTAAGAAATGTTGCTATCTGCTGCACAGAGCATGTGTAAGGGGAAGGCTTCTCATGCATTTTGTGTTCCCTCTTGTGCATTCACAGTCTAGCCTCACATGCTGAAGGATGAAGTTCACTGTGTAAAGGTATGCTCCAAATATGATAAAGAGACCTATATTCAAAGCAAATTCCTCCTGAAAATAAGATACACTGGTTTGATAGTTTATCTACCCATTTATGGAGCAAATCTATGTAACTAGAATTGGAAAAAATTTCTTCAATTAAAAATGGTTCTTTTTTCCAAAATCAACATTTTCAGGTTATTTTAAAAGAAGTTTCAGGTTAAAAAAACTGAAAAGCACCCTAATCTTTTTATTTCAGTTTTCAGAAGCCAGAAACAATATACAAAATTGTGTTTTTCGATAAAACAATAAAAACTCTCAACATTTCCATGAAAAGTTTTGAAAACATTTTTCATTTCTTTCAAAAATTGTCATGGAAATTCTTATCATTATCCAAGCAACTCTGAATATGAGTGAGGGAAAACCCCTTCTAAATAAGACTTTTATGGCTCTTCTGAAGTACAGTATTTGCATACGGCAATGTTTTGAAATTTAGCAAACTGGAAGAATTTAATCATAATCCAGGGTAAATTAAAGGGCAATGGCATGTGGGGCAATTGGATCCCCTCACAGCAGCCTGGCCATGTCCCTAGCCCCAAATGAGATGAAGTTTCCAGCAGTGGAGTGTCTGATCTTGAAGCTGCCGACCATACACCCTGTGAGTGGCAATGAATTTTAGCTTTGCTACTGAAACAGTATATAAAGATTGCTAAAGGGGAGTCTATTTCATAAAGCTATCAACAGTGTTCCATCAATACAGGAATTACACCCATGTGTCCTTTTATCTTAGTTGGAAAAATGGAATTTTCCAAAAAGATACATACATTGTGTGTCTGCTGGTAGCAGTGGTATGAGTAGGAGAGAGGGGATCGGTTGCTTAATGTTGAGAACACAAACATTTCCAGTGTATCTACATGGTTCTACAACTGCATAGGCACTTCAGATCCAGAACTCTCAGGGATAACATTTGTTTCCAGATTCTGTTCTAATCTACAAGGTTCTTATACTATGTCCATCACCACGGTATCTGAGCGGCCAAATTCATTTCAAAGGCTCTATAGTGTCTCAATACAAGTGTCCTAAAAAGAGGTCTTCCACCATTCTCCATGCTGTTTGTTTGGCGGCTGAATAAAAAAAAAAAATATTCTTTAGTTTTGAACTGAAGCTGCTTTGTTTTTCCTTGCCAAAACAAAAAACTAAAGGAGAAAAAAATGAAAAAAAAAAAAAAAACACTGGGATTGATAAACAACTGTTTCATTTTGGGATTTTTGTTTTGTTTAACTACAGGTGGTTTTGATCCAAAATATTTTTTTAATGGAGTGGGGGGTGGAGTGGGGAAGAAGCTAGTTACTTTGATTTTGGTCTTGGATAGTTTTTCTATCCTTTTTTTTTTTTTTTAAAAAAAGACAGCTATATCTCAAAAGGAAATGCCATTTTGAAATGAAAAGAATTTTCAAATGGATGAAACAAACTGTCATGACTTAAAAAAAAAGTAAAAAATCTTTTCCAGCCAAAACGTTTGCTGAATTCCATCTGAATTTGTGAATGGGTTTGGTGCCCTGAATTTTTTTTTTTTTTTGCTTAAAAAAATTGCCCAGCTTAATAATTAGGAAGCAATTTTAATAATTACCTTATATTTTCGCTTTCTTAACTTCATCCCATTTCATTTAGTTATGTCACTTTTATCTCCAGCCTTATCTCAGGGTCAGTATCCTCAGGTTCTTCTCTCTCAGCCACAGAAGATCATACCCCCCACTCCCTCCCTTGTCCTAGCCAGGAACGGACTGGCTAAGCCCCAGCAGCTACTTTTATCTGAGCCTGCTGGGCTCTGATTGGCTGCTTATGTGAGGCCTCTCTAGGAGGACCCACCTTTGCTGCTCCTTTCCTGTCACTTCATTGCTTCCCTGGGCAGAATGTAATGGAACTTCAGGGCCTCCTATAGAGAGCCACAAAGGCAAGGAACACGCCCAATCACATAATCTTCAATGAAAGTCAACAGCTGCAGTCAGTAACTGCTTTAGTTAAACCTTTCAGAAATGTGGATTCAGTTGTGAAAGCTAAAAGAGGTGAAAAACCCTTCTAGCTGTAATCTCTGGCCCACAAATGCCCTCCACCCTTGCACACAACTCTTATTGATAGATAATGGGCAGTACATGGCCTTATGGGTTTGGCCATGATATATTTGCACCAGTGTATATGCTTACAGAGATCACTATCAAAATATTTAAGACAAAAAGCAGGGTCACAAAAGGGACCTCATAAATACAAACAACAGACTCTTCTGAATAAGCTGATGTCTTGTCTCATGTGAAGGTTACCACCTTGGCACCTACTGAAGTATTCTGGGTTTAGGAAAATGTTTGGAAGATTTTTTGGTGTTTGTAAGTCTTGATATTTCTTCAAAAAATTGTTTTCTACTGACCATATCAATAATAATGAAACAGTGAGTCACAAGAAGTCATCAATACATGTTAAATAAGGACCAGATTGCAATACCTTTACTTATGTAACCCACTATTGAGTGTGTATTACAGGCCTTGCTCTATCCAATCCACACAGGATGTGAGTTGCTACAGAGACTTGGTTTTTTAGCTCAAGTTGTAACAGCTCATACTTTTAGCTCTGGAGGCCCCCAGTTCAATCACCAGTGTATCAGCCAAGATGACGGTCATCACACTCATGTTTTAGTAATACCTTACTCTGTGAATAGTCCCGTTGACTAAAGTACTACTCAGTGTGCATAAGAGACAACAACTGGACTTAAATAAGTAATAGTAAATATAAGTTTAACAGAACACTATGTTTATGTGTAGTTTAGGATCCTGCATCCCAGATTAATGCAAGTCAACGTGGGTTTACGGAAAATAGATCCTGTCAAACTAACTTGATATCTTTTTTTTAATGAGACTACAGATTTGGTTGATAAAGGTAATAGCATTTATGTAATATACTTAGATTTCAGTAAGACATTTGACATTTCGATTAAAAACCCCGAGAATGATATAAGCTTAACATGGACCATATTAAATGGTTAAAACTAGCTAAATGACAGGCCTCAAAATATAATTGTAAACAAGGAATCATCATTGAGCTGGTGTGTTTCTAAGGGGCATCCCACAGGGATTGGTTCTTTGCTGTATGCTATTTAAAATTTTTATCAATGACGTGGAAGAAAACAGAATATTATCACTGATAAAGTTTGCAGATGACACCAAAATGAGGAGAGTGGTAAATAATGAAGAGGAGGTCACTGACAGGGCAATATAGATAGCTTGGTAAGATGGGCACAAGCAAATATGCATTTTAATATGGCTAAATGTGGATGGTATACATCGAGGAACAAAGAATGTAGTCCATATTATGGGATGGGGGCTCTATGCTAGGAAGTAGTGACTGAAAAAAGATTCGCAAAAAGAAAAGGAGTACTTGTGGCACCTTAGAGACTAACCAATTTATTTGAGCATGAGCTTTCGTGAGCTACAGCTCAATTGGTTAGTCTCTAAGGTGCCACAAGTACTCCTTTTCTTTTTGCAAATACAGACTAACACGGCTGTTACTCTGAAACCTGAAAAAAGATTGAGGATAGTGCTGATGATCCACTGAACTTAAGTTCCCAGTATGATGCTAGGGTTAAATGGGCTAATGATATCCTTGGATGCCTAAACAGGGGAATCTCAAATAGGAGTAAAGTGGTTATTTTAAACTCTGGATTTGACACTACTGTGACTACTACTGAATACTGTGTCCAGTTCTGGTGCCCACAATTCATGAAGGAGGTTGATAAACTGGAGAGGAGAGCAACTAGAGTGATTAAAGAATTAGAAAATATGTCTCATAATGATAGACACAAGGAAGTTCAATCTATTTAGCTTAAAAGGGAAGGTTAAGGAGTGACTTGATTACAAGTCTATAAGTACCTACATAGGGAACAAATATTTGATAATGGGCTCTTCAATCTTTCAGAGAAAGGTATAACATGATGTAATGGCTGGAAGTTGAAGCTAGACAACAAGGGCAGCAAAAATTATTAGGGGTATGGAACGGCTTCTGTATGAGGAGAGATTAATAAGACTGGGACTTTTCAGCTTGGAAAAGAGACAGCTAAGGGGAGATATGATTGAGGTCTATAAAATCATAACTGGTGTAGAGAAAGTAGATAAGGCAGTGTTGTTTACTACTTCTCATAAAACACAACAACTAGGGGTCACTAAATGAAATTAATAGGCAACAGGGTTAAAACAAATAAAAGGACGTATTTTTTCACACATCACACAGTCAACCTATGGAACTCCTTGCCAGAGGATGTTGTGCAGGCCAAGACCATAACAGGGTTCAAAAAAGAACTAGATAATTTCATGGAGGATAGGTCCATCAATGGTTATTAGGCAGGATGGGCAGGAATGATGTCCCTAGCCTCTGTTTGCCAAAAGCTGGGAATGAGCGACAGGGGATGGATCACTTGATGATTACTTGTTCTGTTCATTCAGTCTGGGACACTTGGTACTGGCCACTGTCGGAAGACAGGATACTGGGCTAGATGGACCTTTGGTCTGACCCAGTAGGGCCATTCTTTTGTTCTTATATTCTAGACACATTCAGATTGGAAAAAAGGCATATATTTTTAATGGAGAGGGTAATTAATTTTTGGAACAATTTACTAAGGGTTGCAGTGGATTCTCCATCACCAACAATTTTTAAATCAAGATATGTTGTGGGAATTATTTTGTGGAAGTTCTATGGCCTATGTTACACAGGATATCAGACTAGATGTTGACAATGGACCCTTTTGCCCTTTGAATCTATGAATACGAATTTGCCCCTTTGATATTCTATCTGTCATCCAAACACATTATTTTGCATTTGTGTTTTCAATTTGGATTTTTTTTCTCCCTTAACTCTTAAGAAGTAGACAGTTTGAGGAAAACCTAGGCAGTGTTTTCCATTTTTAGCCTAATCATATACAATGGGCTAATCAAACAGGGGGATAGGTGACACACTGTTGGTAATGGGTTATTGAGGCTTTCAAATGAACTGTGAGAGGCAATGGATGAAATCCATTCCCGACTGATACTGACTGAAAGCTCTTTCCAGCTGATGGCTAATTGGTGACCTATTTGAAATAAATTGCGATTTCAGCCCAGATCCCAGAGCATTGGTGCCTACAACCCAAAACACCCTCTGCATAATTGACACTCTTCCTGGACCTCAGAGAGGAGAAGTCAATGATTAAATGGACATGGAAGCAGAGCTAATACGTTTATTTGCTTACTAGTGTTTTTTATTCATATGCTTGGGATACATTTAACTGAAAACTCACAGAGTGGATATTTAGCTAAATCTGGATGTGGGCATAGTTACCACTGATTTAACAAACTACCATAATTCTCTGTCTGATATTTACAAGTCAAAATTGTTGTTACGTTTTAGCTCATGTTCCTGATGATAATTTAATGCAGTGTCCTAACAGGTAATTTAAAAAAACAAACATGATGTTAAATGTATTCAAGAAGTGCTACTGAGCTGTAGCTCACGAAAGCTTATGCTCAAATAAATTGGTTAGTCTCTAAGGTGCCACAAGTCCTCCTTTTCTTTTTGCGAATACAGACTAACACAGCTGCTACTCTGAAACTTAGTCTTATAATAACTTAAGGCAAATTTACTGCATTGGTAATTGGAGCTTAAGATCTCTGACAGCTGTTTTTAAATGCAACTGTCTTCAGCTGTACTGAGAAACAAACTTTCCTTTCTCTTATTTCACTATCCTCACTACTACTGTCTAGTAATCTTGTATGAAAAGCTTTTGTTTCTTATAAAAGCAAAACAAACTCATTCACTGCTCTTCCTGCTGACTGTGTTCTATGTGGCAGTAAGGTTTGGTGGCATGGCAGTAAGGTTTGGTGCTTTTAGAATAACGCTTTGAAGGGAACAACACAGTCCATATATTGGAGATACCAATTGTGTATTTAGATATTTATATTTAGATATTTATATTTGGTTTAATTTTATGGTTCTAAATGCAATACATAACAATGCTGAATATAATGTATAAAACTTCAGGCACATCTATACATCATCTGGGGAAACTGCATAATATTAATTGGTTGATTAATATTTTACTTTCATTTACAGAGAAGAGCCAAGGAATGTTTCACTACTTGGTTAGCATGCCTTTAAGTAAATCAATACAGGAAAATGAACTTATTTATCTTACTTATTAGAAAAACAGTCACAAGTCAGCAATGATAAAAGAAATTAACATAAACAGTGTGCCCCGGTGGATAAAATCCTTTTGAAAGCCATAAATATTAAAGATGTTATTAAAAAACCTTAGTTGTGTAAGTTCTTTATAAACTATCAACATTAATCCTCCTCTCCCAAGTTCCCCTGGAAATCCAGAAATTCAAACTATGTTAAGCCTGCACTGTTTTCATGACCAAAACATTATACTGGGAGTTCTCAAGGGTGCCTTTTCACTCAATGTGTGATACAGTCTACGTTCATATTGAACGTTTTGTGTTAGTGACTTATATGACAAAGAACAGCTGTAGCTTCTGAGTAATTTGAGTGAAGCATAATTGCAGGTACTGTACACAGAAGATGAAAGAGATGAATAAGTCAACAATTACTAGTTTTAATTCCCAAAGTCCTTGTTTTTTCATTGTTTCCATTCAGCACACCGATAAATCAGGGCTTTGGGACCCTATCTGACCTTCTAAATATCCTCTTTCACTAAAATGAAATAGTAGAAAGAGCTATTTGGAGAAGGTCTGGAGCTAATGTGCTTGATGAGACCAGAGATGGCAGTTGTATTAGTCTGACAATCACAGAGCACTACAGAGTCACTCATTCACTCGGTGAGAAAACATCCTCCACACAATAACACCAGTGTGCTATTAGGCCCAGAAGCATTAATCCACAGTTATGCCCATACCTTGTCTGCAAGAAAGGAGTGGAAAATGAGAAAAAACCTGCCAGATGTATTGCCATGAAGATGGTCTATGCAGTGATTATGAAAGGTGGGGTTCAGTATCAGAGCAAGGATATACTGAGGATATTAAGAAAGCCCTGTTAGTAACAATGACCCCCAAAACAGGTAGTGGGCAGCAAAAGTACTAAACTCATTCTTGTGATTCACTAGGTCAGTTTCCTTCTTTTACCAGCAATTCTTTGGGGGAGTTGAAAGGAAATATCTTTCAGAACCTAGATGTGCTAGAAGCAAATGCAGTTCTGCCAAAATAGGTTCAGTGAAAAAGATTTAGCACCACTTTAAGTTTCTAAGAGTCCATTGAACTGACATCTTGGAAACATAAACATGCAATACTATAGTTAGAAGATGATAGGGAAAAGCTGGCAACACATTAATTACAGCTACACCAGAGTTTTATTTTAAAAGACAAAAGTTTTAGTAAAAGCTTTCAGTAGTCCCAAAAACCCATCAAAATGCAACACCATACTGTGATGGGTTCCCTCCGGGGTGCCATCTGGAACTGGGGCACCTCTGAGCCCCACGACCCACCAGCCTGAGCTCCCTTTTACACTGTACTGTTGTGACAAGCTGCAAAACCCTCTCTAGCCTGCACTTTCACCAACACACACACAGTTAGGGACATACTCCACTGCGTTTCATGCAGGCAGGCTTTCTGGTATGCCCCTGCATGGGAAGACTCCAGCTAAGGCATCTTCCAGCTCCTCCTGGAGTGTAAACCCAAAATTATACTGTCCTGCACTGCACAGGGAACAGTACAAGGTAAGCTCATAAAATTCGCTCCCTCCTTCAATTTGGAAAGGAATATGCAACAGCCTTTTGCCCCAAGTTATGATTTCTACACAGCAGTTTAGATCGAGCAAAAATAAGTTTATTAACTACAAAATATAGATTTTAAGTGATTATAAGGGATAACGAATAAATCAAAGCAGATTTACCTAGCAAATAAACAAAAAACACAAACTCAGCTTAATATACTAAATAGATTGATTATGAATAGCAGATTCTCACACAAGTGATGATACAAGCAGGCTGCAGATTCTTAAGGGGCAAGCTGCACTTGCTTACAGCTTGGAATCCCCGGGTGTTCCATTCACAAGCTAAAAATCCCTTTACCCTGCGTCCAGCACTTCCCCCGGTTCAACCTTTGTTCCGCAGGTGTTTCCAGGAGTCTTCCTGGGTGGGGAGTCAGCGAAGAACCAAGATGCCGTCACTCTCCTGCCTTATATTGCTTTTGCATATGGCGGGAACCCTTTGTTTCACAGCTTGGTTCCCACGTCAGTCAGCAGAAAAATACTGACATCCCAAGATGTAGTCCAGCATCAGGTGACCTGGTCACATGTCCCCGTAGAGTCATAGCAGCCATCTCCCACTGGCACATCTCCCAGGTGGTAGATAAACTTCCTCTAAGGCCTACTGTTTCCTCCTAATGGCTCATTAACCTAAATGGGCCCTTCCCAGCCAGCAATCTAGACAGAGAACATTTTTGCCTAGCGGGTGTTGCCCAGGAATAGCTACATGTGAAATAGATACACAGTCAATATACATAACTTCGGCTACAAAAATGATTCCGGCATACAAATGGGATAGTCATACCATAACCTTTCCACTGACACCTCACCTCACATGCCTTATCTTACATAAAATATATTATAATTTTGATATAATTATATCACTATGAAGAATATCGGGTGCAGTGTCACACATATAATGAATGAAAAACCTGACACCGAAATGAAGGAAGCATTCAGATACCATGGTGATGAGCACAGGGTAAGAACCTACATAGAACAGACAATAGTAGGAGCTCAGTCTGGCATGATCTTGTGCAACATCTTTGTGATTATAGCAGGAAGTGTAAAGAATAAATAGAAATTTTTCTTCTCACCCGCTAATTCCTTTTCTCTGGTGACAGCACGGTTGTCAGCTGTGATTGATGAGAGATCTTAGCACTTACCAGTGCTTGCAGGCAGTATGTAATGTGAAAAGAAAGCCAGACTGAAGATACCTGGCCAGATTACCCTTTCAAAGTTTAGTAACAGAAAAATAAGTATTTTAAATATAATGGAACCATTAACAATTACATAAAACATCATAGCCTTGATTCTCCACCTCATTACACCAGTGTAACTTCACTGAATTCAATCGATTTACACTGACATAAAACTAGTGTAATGGAGAATCAACCCCATAATGATTTATGTATGGAGAACATAATTCCTACCAACAGTAGGAATAATGAAAAAAAATATTAGGGCAGACAAACTATGACCCAGTTTGGCAGTAACTGATGAAGAATATGATTAAAATAGCTGTTGAAGAAGTTTAATCAGCAACAGACATAATATGCACTCACATCGATGGGGATCACTCTGCCAGTCATACATTCATCAGAGAAACAAAAATGACAAAAACATTCCCTTTTCTCTGACAAGTGGCTGGCTGTCCTCACTAATGGAAAGTGACAGGCAGTGCAGAGTTGAGTAATGGGAGGGTAATTAATGCAAGACAACAAATTTTCCCAAGTCTACCAGGCAGACCTCAATAAGGCCACAGGATTTTATATATATATAAAGAACCAGTGAGTGCGTGTGTTGTGTATACAAACACATATTTATACATATGTGTATATGCATAATGTGTGTGTATATGTACATGTACGTGTGTATGTACAAGTCTTAGAAAATGATTCCTCCTGAAGGTATTATTGCCCACACCTTGTGGGCTGAGAACAGGGGAGCCTCATCCTTAAAGGATATTGACAAGGCAGCCATTGGGATGGATATTTGCGAACTGATCTCCAACCATCTGTTCAATGCACACTTCAGTTTACAAGCCTCATGAAGAAAGGTGAGCAGTTGGGGCAAGGTGAAAAAGACAAAGAGAACTTATTCTTAAATGGGAGAAAATCTATAGGACTGAACCACCTCTTTGGTTTCAAGTGACAAAAACAACCAACCACGAAAGCACTAGAGAGATTTTTTTTACTAAAAGTGAATTGGCTCCCATGTAACAGGCACACATACCAATCAAGTCTGCAACAGGGATAAATCAAAGCCTGCTTTATTCCTTATTGGTTTCGTGTAATCATTCAGGGTCTGCCCATGAAGCCCTTGATGCAAAATAAAATTTGCTTAGGTCTATAAAATAGGATGATTAGTCTGTGTTAGAAGAAGAAGAATCGTCAGGGTTATGATGAGAAGAGAGGCCCAGCTGGGAATCTTAGATCCAAACACTTCCCATTATCTTTAGAAAAGTTCAGATCCATAAATATGCCTTTGCGCCGTGGCTCACTTCTCACAACAAAGAGCTCAATTGTGTCATTTAGGCACTGATCTTCTTTGGAGCCACATGACCCCTGGGGAAGATCAAGAAAGCAGAATTCCTCGCCAAACTCCCTGGGAACACATGCATTGCTAAGCTCTTTCATAGGGTGAAGCTTACCTCTCCTGCTGAACCAGTCTTCACTGCAGGCCAGTGCAAAGGTGGTGTGTGGCAATGGCTTAGACATGTCATGGCTGAGTATCAGATATGTCAGCCAGGACTGGCCAGGATGGAGCCACCAGAATGATCGTGGCTTTGTCTCACGTGATGTTTGAAATCACCCAGGGACTGAGGAGATGGTGTACAGCAAGTCTCTGCCCCACCGCAGGAAGAAGACATCTGGTAATAACCCTGAACTGAGGCCTCATCTGCAGCTAAAGTTCTCACATTTTGCATTGTCCTTCGTGGGGATCTGAACTGAGGCAATATCGGTTCTGTGATGGAGTGTGCAAAGACCATTTATATTTGGTCAGTGACTGCTTGTCAGGAAGTCTGCTAAGACAGCCCTTTTCTTCTGCCTTCACCAATGTGCTGGGGTACCAAGAGACAGCTCTAGTGAGGACTTTGTCGGTGCCTAGGGAACTGGCGTCCAAGCTCGTGCAGAGGGTTTATGCCAGCTCTCTCAGTTCCATTGCTGAGGTAGTTGCCTGAGTGGCTGCACTGACAACCCCAGCCACCCCAATAATCTGTGATGATTTTGACGTGGTTTTCTTCCCTGCCTTTTCCTTGCTGCGGGACCATGCAGTGTGGTGTCTGCTGAGAGGAGCAGTCTCTGAGGGTGACCCCTTAGGTTCCTTGGAAGGAGGTATCTCCTCTGGTTCTACAGTGATGCTCATTGATTACTCGAGTAGATGTAGCTTGAACCTCATGACCCTTGACGTGTGAGACTCCCATAAGAAGGGTTTTCACACCACAGAGGATGCGACTCTTCCCCAAACAGAAAAGGTTTCGGCTATCCCCATCAACAAAGGGGATGAATCTGTTGCAGTTCAGACCAGACTTAAAATATGAAGGTTTAGAATCTGCCAACGCTGTTGACGTGAGCACCTCACCCCACTGTACTGGGGATATGCAGTGGGGGTCTCGCTCTGTCTCGTCTTTTTATTTGGGGTGGGGAGAATGTCCAAACTAAAAGAATTAACAAAATAAGGAAAGGGAAGAAGGACTTTTTCCAAATAAAAACAGCTTAGAATGAATTTGAGGCTCAAGGGAAAAACAGCAGGTTGAATACTTGCCAGATCCTATCCCGCTGCCACCGACAGTAAGAGGAACCTGAGGGAGGGTCATGGCTGTTCCACCCGTTATCTCCTCACACAGGAGCACAAGGACGCATAGGATGCATTCACAGCCCCGATGGACACTTTATGAATAAAAAAAAAATCTGATCTCCAAGGCTTGTAGCACAGGTGCACCTACAATGGGATTCACACTGACATATACTCAAATGGAAAACTTTTTGAACTGCTTATTTTGTTAAGAAAAATAAAAGCTGCTACCACTGGTATTTCCTTCCATAAATGTATACTCTTTAATACTGCTAAAACACAGCAATATTGCTTATTTATTCAATGATTAATTTACACAACCGTATATTTTCTATGTCTATAGGCAGCTTGTATTGTTCAACTTTATTTATAATACATAAATTTGCTAATATGTACAAGAATTATATTCAGAGACTTGTAAAATTCAGTCATATTTTATCATGCCTTTCCCACTGACATTATCACTCCAGATCATCCTGCCCTCTCTAAAATTCACAAAGCAATAAAATACCATGTAGTATCCCTCGGCATAAAAAGCCCAGAGGGGTTGAGCTAGGAGATTAAAGTACGTTAATGACAAGAGGCATGGGCATAATATACAACTGCCCCCTCCCCCCCCAAAAAGGGATGAAAAAACTAAATCAAGAAACAGATATCCATGTGTTTTTAGTCAAATTGAAGGAGTTCCATTTAAAAATAAAATGTCTGAAGTGTTAAAATGGCAACACCCCAAGAGACTGAAACCAACATCAGCAGACATGGTGAGAAGCATAGTTGCCCTTTTGGTGAGGGTGTGTGTCCACCATTTATTATGCAATTTGTTCACAAGTAAGTTGGGTCCCCAGTTAGACAATATATAACAGTAATGACCAGGATATATGTCTGTGACCATTTTTTCTAATTGGACTTTGTCGGTATGATCCAGGACTTTATCATATTAGACTACAAGTACTACCTCACTGCACCCTACATGGGGCTGTGGCTTGTCACAGTTGCTGGCAGGATATTTGCATTAGACTTGGAAATCACTCCTCTCTTTGGCAGATTCTAATTAGTCCACACCTTTTGATCTTTAGGTCAAGATGCAAAGCCCATGTGTTCCACAGGCACTGGGAGAAGGAGGGCTGGAATTTGTGCACTGGGGTATGCAGCTGGAGTGGGGTTTTAAAAATATTGTTTCCTGAGATTTTTGGGGAGGCTGCTGTATCTATTTTTATATTTGGAATATATGTCAAAGGTGCATAGAGCTTTGGATAAGTGCTTTCCTTAATGTTTACACAAATCTAAATAAATAAAGAAATCTGATCAAGGCAAAACAGGTATCAGACAATGCTTCCTCTAGTCCAGTGGCTCTCAACCTTTCCAGACTACTGTACCCCTTTCAGGAGTCTGATTTGTCTTGTGTACCTCCAAGTTTCATCTTACTTAAAATCAGACATAAATATACGAAAGTGTCAGAGCACACTATTACTGAAAAGTTGCTTACTTTCTCATTTTTACCATATAATTATAAAAAAATCAATTGGAACATAAATATTGTACTTACAGTTCGGTGTACAGTATATAGAACAGTATAAACAAGTCATTGTCTGTATGAAATTTTTGTTTGTACTGAGTTGACTATTGCTTTTTATGTAGCCCGTCGTAAAACTAGGCAAATATCTAGATGAGTTGATGGACCCCTAGAACATCTCTATGTACCTCTGGTTGAGAACCACTGCTCTAGTCAATAGGAACTCAGCTGTAGAACACTGCAAGCAGCTCATCATTTTGTATGAGACACTATGCATGTGTTTCATATCTCCACAGTTTATAACATCAGTATTTCAATAATTACAGTATTAAATGAACTTCAAGAGAGTTTTTTCCTTTTGCTAAAGGAGCTTTGGAACTTTCAAGGTGCTGAACATTCTGGCCCTAAACCAGCAACACACTTAAGCATGTGTTTAATATTAGGCAAATAAGCAGATCCATTGAAGTCAACTGAGACGGCTCACATGCTTAAAGTTATGTATGTTTCAGTGCTCTACTAGACTGGGTCCAGAATGCTGAGATCCTTGCAGGACTGAGCCCTAAATCTCTACTGAGAGGTAATCTCAGTTAAATATTACTCTAAAATAAAGCTCCATTGAATTTGATTTCAAGTTTTAAAGTTCATGTCATACTTGCTTATTTAATATTAACACTATTAAGCCTTAACCTACTTGCTCATGCAAATAGTTTTTACTCACATGCATGGTCCTATATGCCTCACTGGGACTATTCCCATAGCATGGATTGTTTGTGTGAGTAAAACTGTGCAGAGTATGGCCCAATGGTATTTATCAAACAGATTTTTATGATTGGATAGATGAACAGCACACAATACAATACCGCAGTCCTATAACTCGAACATCCGACATTTTATAGGTCTATATTCCACAAAGAAGATTGACCTTGCTTTGTATTTAATTTGCATTAATCCTGTGATAAAACACAATTCCACTATAAGCAAAGAATGTAAATGTCCTACTTACAACACAGAATAAGGAAACTTTGAGGATTTAAAATACCTGTGAAAAATTTCACTCGACACACAAACTTGGCAGCCAGTTCTCTGAATTATTTAAGCAAGGTTTTGGACCAGATGCTGGCCCTCACTAAGACTCTTAGATGTCAGTCAACCCCCTTACTTCTGACCCCTAAGGTATACAGCAGTTTTTTGCTCATTTGATTTTGGATGGACTGGGGTTTGTTACCAGCTGTTACATTTTAGACCAGCCCAGGTTAATAGTGGGGGAAATAGTGTTAAGCCACTCTTCTTTCCCCTGCCGCCACCACCACCACCACCAAACACTGCACACGTGGGTATTCTTTATTTGGATGCGGCAGGGGGACCACTAGATCCAAACTGAACAGGAGTGGATTAATCAAGTTCCAACTAAAAAAATGACATCACCCTCTCCTTTGAATCTTTCACTCACTGACTCCACTTTCTACCAGCGTATCCAGTTCAAGTTTCTTGTCCTAAACTCCAAGGTCCCTCAGAGGTCTTCACCCATCTCTTATTATGTTGCTGTCACATTGCCCACTTCTGCCTCCATTCCATCAATATCCCCAGCCTCAACAGGGCACTTGTTTGCATATCCCATGAACATCTTCACGCTTTCCTCCAGGCCACCCTTAATGTATTGACCATTGTCTTTAGAATGACCCACAAGTCTGCTGCCAACCCCACACCTTCAAATCCTTTCCTAGGACCCACTTCTGCAGCGACAACTAGAGAAATCAGTGGACAATGGCTAGGCTCAGAGAAAGCTGGGGAAAATCTATAATATTAATAAACCAGAAGTTATAAATATCAAATACAGTATTGCTAACCCTCAGCATTTAAATACCATGCATCTGGACTCCAAAACGTCATAACATTGACTTAGAAAACGATGGGATTTTAAAAAATAATAGATGTCAGGTTCTGTTTATTTGCCATCTGTTTTTGAGCCTCTAGGATTCATGTTTCCAATTCTTTCTCTGCAATTATAGGGGCTAGAAACCTTTTTTTAATTAAATCTGAGATTCTCACACATCACATGTCTCCAGGAGCTGGGACTTGAAAGAAAAATACCTATGGATGTAAGACTTGTGATAAAATTGTGTGAGTTGGCAAAACTACTATATGTATAGAAAAATACACACATGAACAAATAGATAAATTGCATATATTTGATTTTCACAACCTACTCCAGTCTTTGAAGTCTTTGTGCCATTATATTATAGAAAGCAGCCTGGTTAATTCTAATAATTCACTTTGAAATTAGTATCTTGCATGCCTCCATGTTATCTTCACTTTGCAAGATCCTCTTCTCTTCCCCCACCCACCTCCAAGTGTGAGTCTTATGAGACCCAGTGAAAGGAAAAGAGGGGGAAATTTATGTCCAAGGAGGTCTCTAAAAGAACTTCATCTTCAAAGAAAATAGAGCTCAGGCCCCGAGCAGGGACACCCAATTTACTCACTGCTGCTACTCACACATACAACATAAACAGCCCTTTGCATGATGATGCCAGATAAAGCCATTTGCAAAAAACAAAAACAATCAATAAAACATTTTAAAATGAGATTATGAGCAGTAATATGCAAACAAGTCATCTTGAGATCTGATTTATACTTAGCTAAAGAGACAAAGGGCAAACATTCCAGAAAACTTGCATATACAAATGCAACTAATATAGAAAAATAAAATAAAATACACAGATTTGCACATACAAAAGAATTAATCATTGTGTGTGAAAAGGAGTAGGTTTTCACAGGTACTATAGATGTATGGGTACTACGGGTTCAAAAGCATTTTACATATCAAAATTTCTGAGCTTTCAATGAGTCCCAATTAATCTAATCTGCCATGTATGCACATGCCACAGAAAAGGAACAAAGTGCATCTAAATACTCCACCCTGTACTCAACATTTTGGTGTTTTTATCTTATCGGTCTCCTATTTATTATGGTAGTAGTTTCTGCAGCAGAATCCACAGACTTTGATGCCTTACACTGTCACCCTTGCAATGCCATTTTCCTTGGCCAAGGCAAAGGATGTACTTCAAAGACTTCTTCCTCTGCAGCAAAGTTTATACTAATGTGAAAATATGGTACTCATACAATTTCTTAAGTATGGTATGACAAACAGAAAGAAAGATACACTGTTCTGAATGTGATCACTGCTACAAGTAGGTTCTTAGCACATTTATCCATTAAGGTAGGGTATGTAATTTTCTTCATTTCTTTTAGATATCTTCCATGTATTTCATTTTTTAAGGTTCTTGTGCACTGTCTCAATGAAGTACCTTATATTGCAAAACACAATAAGAGCCAATAAAGTGTTTGTAAACATCAAAATTTATCTGATGTCAAAAGCAGCAGGTCCAATGCATCACACCTTTATGTGATCAACTAAATTGCTGGAAGTTAATTTGACAATTAAAATGATAAACATGGTTATTAAAGGAGAGAAAGACCTACAGTAGTCAGACGCACTGGGCTAATAAATCTCTGATCTGTCATAAAGATTCCTTAAAACTGGAATTCTAGCATCATCCGAATCAGCAGATTTGGACTCACCTGGCAACCCACATAGCTCACTATATGATGAACAGGAGTAGGAGAAGGTCAAGTGGATTAAATTTTATCTTTTCTCCTTTGGGATCCTGGTAGGAATCCAGTCTGAAATTAGTTTGTTGGGTCAATTCCCCAATGGACAGTTTATATTATAAAAACATCCCGTAACTGAATACTGCAATAAAAGGCAACATAATCAGTATCTACTCTGGGGAAACTCAAGATTGATTTAGAAGTGAAAAATATGCCTCTTTCTCACTGACAGGGTGCTCTTTCTAGGTCACGTTGAGATCATTTGTGAGGCTGTGTGGGGAGGTTCTTATAATGCCTGCATAATAACCTGTGGTAGAATGTCATAAATAAAAGGCTCAATTGTCAGTGCAGACATTCCTATAACCTTCACAAAATGCAAACTCTCTCTCCTCTAATCTAAACCACTACCTGTATCTATTCTAGGCTTAACTGCATGCTGTACTGATAAATCTCAGCCACTGCACTTAATGGCTATTTTCAATTACAAAGCCAGGATTATCATGATTAGGAATTATGTTTCTCTGCCTTTATTTTTTTACAATCTTTTGCCTAAAATGTAGATTTTTTATGGTTGCATTTTTAAGATTTAAAGTCATGGGGATTTGGGAGATACTCATGAAAAGATACTGGCTAGTGACTTTTACTTCAAAGTATTCCCCATGAATATTACCCTAAATCTGCATTGATTCTTGTGTTCTTTCTCGGTGAAGATTAGGAGATGGATCTTTTCTAGTATAAGTATCCTTGGGTGAAAATATGTATCAAAAGTGTTCACATCCTTATCTAATCAGGAAAAAATAGCATGTTACTTTTCTGACCAATCACCACTAATCATCACAGCTCAAATTTCTAATTTGGAAAATCAGTGGCTTAAAGCAAATTGCCCGTGATCAACTCAGAGAAGCTTAAACATAATTTTAAAGAACGTGCAGAATATGTTAGAGTAGCAAATAAATTCAAGGAAATTGCAATCTATTTACAGAGATATACCACGAATAGAAAGGCCAGGCTAAATTTGTTGGATAAGTTGTGCTCCGTGAATTATTCACTCAGATCTAGTGATAAGTAATAAAATGCCTCAATTCTTTTCTGAAATACACATTCTTTTATAGTTACTGAAAATGCAAATTATAGAGGAATTTTTGTGTGCACGAAAACTTAGTTTACTGCTTTGTCCAATCAAAGTAAGTGATACATTCCAATTTATTATTGCTGTAGCAATTACATTTGTTACCCACAATAGGCTCAACCCTGCTCCTATTGAAATCACTTTAAAGCACTGACTTCAGTAGGAATAGAAGTTGGCCCCAAAGACCAACAGTGAAATCCCTACTTTAGTGGGACCAGGATTTCACCCTACAATACACTGCGTGGAATGGAAGGAAGGCAGCAAAATGGTGCAGAATGCCTTAAGCAGCCTGCTCCCACACATTAAGACCCAGAGACCAAGGAAACTCCTCCATGCAAAAATCACTTGTTCAAGGCTCCAGGAAAGGACAACAACTGCATGGCATCAATTCCCCCGAAAAATGGGGATTACCTGTGTAGAATAATACTGACCAATCGGTAATGTTGTATGTATGTTTTCTGTCCTGATTTAAGAACCCACCCTCAGAGTAAGCCTCAAGTGAAAAGGCCATGAAAACATGAGCACTTCAGGAGCCATGTTGCCATGAGGTGTGGGGTTGGGGAAAGTATGGAGACACCTCAGGGATGATCTTGGTCTCCAACAGGTGTCTTAACATCCACATGTATCTTGTGCTGCGGGAAGGGGGAAGCAGATCCCATCCCCAATACAACTATTTGGAGGAAACTTCACCACTGAAAATTCATTGCATGTCTTAACCCTTACATGTTTTCTGTGCATAGGGGGCAATCTAAACCTCAACATATTTCCTTGTGACTCAGGAAAACCAATTTCTCTTGTACCCCTATTAGGGAACTTCCTCTTTATTCAGCAATGTTTCCAAAATAAATCAGACACACAGGAAAGAAATGGAAAAAATAATTACATTCAAAAATTACATTTTTTTACAAGAGACAAGAAATAAAATCACCTGAATTTTCTGAGGAGGTAATTAGTCATTTTTATTACTTATTAATCTTTGGTGCTAGCAAATCGAGGCTATTGTATGACTGTTGTATTGTAACCGCTAACAACAATTAACTACTGTTCCTTTACTATACCTGCTGTTCTGCTGGCACTCACTGTAAATCCCACTGAAATCAATGGAAGGTTAGAGCACACTTGGGTAGGTTCATTCTACTGCAATGTATCTAGAATGTTTGGAATCAGTCAGTGGTTAACATAGCACACAAATCTTGTCAACTCCAGTGAGTTATCAGACATACAAAAACCTGTGAGACAATTCTTATTACATATATAGCAACATTTCCCAGTTACAAATTCTTCTTGTCTAACACAAAATTTAGACCTTGTGACAGAGTGCTGAAAGCAAGCAGCTGACCCAGCACTCTGGTCACTTAGGCACTAAGTTTCACCCCAGAGAAACCCTGATTGAGGGATCAAAGACTTAATTACCTAATGGTCAAATGAACTAAGGAGCTAATTATCCCATCAGCTGAGAAGGTAGTTAAAAAGCACAGGAAGGAAGTGCAGAAGAGAGGGGCTAGTAGAGCCTAGGGGAAGCTAGGTCTCTGGCTGGTGAGATTCCTTCTGCTTCCTCTCCCTGGAGGAAGGGCTGAGGATTGAAAGACATTGTGGGTAGAATGTGATGGTCGCTTGGTGGTGGTAACAGAAATAAAAACTCACAGAGGTGTTGACAATCAAAAGATGTCCATGGCTGCTTGTGAGGAACTCCAGGGCAGGAGAGGAGCACCCCCAGTTACTGGCCCTAGGTTAGTTTCCTAGTTCTTTCCTTTCTCGCTCTGCCCCAGGCTCCCCATCCCATAAACTGTCTTCAATAGACCCATATAAAATACTAAAAATGGGATTAAGCCAGAACACTCTATCCAAACACCCCCAAAAGGGTTTAGAATTTGATCCCAGATGCAAATTTTGCAGCCTGCTAAATCTCTATAATGGACCACACAAACTCTGAAGAGGAGTAACACTTGGATTTTTTGTGGGATTATCAATCTGGATTTGGATGTGAATTTTGTGGTTGGCCAGAACTGCACAAATCAATGCCATGGGAGGAACGAAAACTGCATATCCAAAGACCCAGAACTCTGAAGGCTTCAAAAATCCAGATCTATATCCATATTTTACAAGTTCTATATAAATTGTCACCTGGTGCATATTTGGATGAACAACTGTTTTCCACTTACACAAGTTTCTTTTTGCCGAATATGATCTATAAAACCAAGGAAATGTGCTTCTTGTGAACTCAGGCTTAGCTTTGCTAGTAGTAAAAATGTATTGTTGTCTTTTGGACTTTCTCCAGTGGACTCAGTAAGGAGAGAAAGAGAGGGGAGGTAAAAAAAATATGGGGGGAGGGGAAATATGAAGGACAGAGAAAAGATAGAGGAGATTGCAATAAAGAGATACAGAGACAAAAAGATTGCCAAAGTAAAGGGAGGGAGGGAACTAGAAAAATAAGGGCACAACTGTAAACTACAGGACAAGGATGATGTCTCTCTGCATATACCTGCCACGGAAACACGCCACTCTTGATTGGGACCTTTGGTCCCAATTACAGTATTATATACTGTAATATAAATACAATCATTTTAATATAATCATGAGAGATCAAAGTTAATTAAATAGGGAAAATGTGAGCTAAATACAAAATTTAGGATAAAAAACATGAAATAAGAAATTATAATTACAGCTCTGCTTGGAATCGACTTTCTGTGTTAACATGCTGTAAAACAAAGTACATGGAAGAAAGAGAAGGAAAAACAGGCAAGAAGGAGGGTTGGGTCTGGAAAACAGAAATGGAAGACTCAGTAAGTACAAAAACACAAACAGAATGGAGAACAGTTTAAAAAAATGGGAATCCCATTGATCCATGAATGGGAATTTTGCCAGGGATTTTAAGGGGCCAGGATTTCACCCCAGTAGCACAATAAGAGTGGGTTGTCCAATATGTCTTTTCATTTAGAAATATTCCATACCAAAGATTAATCTTTCATATATTTTTCCACTACTTTAACAAAGAATACAATTACTTCAAAGCCGAGCAAGACTCGTCTCAATCTGTGTCCTAAAAATGAGGGCTTGGGATCTGAAAGAAGAAATAATAAAAGAGGGCAAATCTTCCCACATATTGGCTTTAGTTCCCTGGCGGAAGGAAAAGGTGGTATTTTAGACTTCTGTAGGACTTCCTGACAAGCTTAAAGTCCAGAACATATATGTGTTAGCAGGATCAGAACCTTAACAAATCCTCTTTGTGGGTGATGTACATAACGGTATTGCCCTTTTTGTACTGCAGACTTTCCCTCTTATTCAAGACTGTACTAAACAAACCCTGATTGTGATTTCATTGTTACTGGCATTTAAAAAGAAATGCAGCATAAGATCTATGCGCGAGGCTGCTGCACATGTCAAATTCTGACAATGATTACTGACCTTTCATGTATGTAATGAGATTGGCTCGAAATAATTTAAATAAATAACCGAAATTATTCAGTTGAAAATGGCATTTTCATTGAGACAAAGACTGTTTCTATTAAAAAAATATTAAGCAGCTATTTTATGAACCAGTGTCCTGGTCTTCTCTGTGATTTCTGTGGCCAGCGGAGCAGCTCCGGATTCTTTAATTATAAAATCTGGAGATACTGGTCTTTTATAATTGCTTCTGTGAATTGGGCATGAAGTGTCTTGTTTAATTATTTACTGAGCCAGCAGACTCTTTCGAAATACCAAACTAATGTAATTCTTATTTATAAAATATTCACAATAAAAAATAGGGGTTTTTACATCAAAAAATATAACTCAATTTTTATATAATATTTGGTTCTGTCAAGTCTCAGATGAAAATGGACAAACGTGTTTAATCTCTGTGCTCTCCACAAATATCAGAGATGGAAGGGAGCAAACACACACACACACACACACACACACACAGAGCAAGGAAGGAAGGGAACAGAAACTACACAATATGCTCATTTTGAGCTGGCAGTCGGCCTTTGTATGTCTCTTTAAAATGTCTTTCTAGTTGTCCGCTGTATCAGAGGATGTGGCTGGCCTGCAGTGGAAGCGGCGAGCTAAAGTACAGATGCTTTAGGCAGCATGCCCTCACACATTTTATGGCAGAAAACTTCATAAAAGTGAATGATGTTTTCCTCTCTGCAGTTCTTCCCTCCCTCAGAGGTAGTAAGAATGGGGAGCAAAGCTAAGAAGCCAATGGCAGCATTGACACTGAGCCAGCTTGGGTATGTATAGTATATACAGTTAAACCAGGTTAAAGCAAACCATGGTCAAGACCAAGAACTGTCTTATTTGCAGCCTGCCTGATAGGCCCCATCTGTTTATTCCTCCTGTGCTGTATTTTTATTGAGGATCACCTCACAATTTCAGTGTCTGTAGAGCACAGTCATAGCAAGTTAAGAAGCACTGGATTTTGAAGGCAGCCCAGTCGGCTTGGGAAGATCTTCAAAAGCCTGACGTTAAGCAGGCACAGACTGCACTCAGCTTCACCTCAGGGCATGTTTAAGTCTCCAGCAGTCCAAGTACTAGATATGATGCCTGAGTCAGAGATTTCAGTTTAAGACGACATGCAAATTTTAGACAGACGAGGCTCCAGCTACCCCTGCTCTCAGACGCTTCTTTTCTTGGACTCGTTCCCTCTCTCGCCTACAGATTCCTTCCCTCGCTGTAAGATTTACACCAACAAGGGAAAATATGACACTATCAACAGGCAGCCTCTGATACTGTATTATACAATTCAATAAAACAGATGACATATCAAAACTGGAACTAAGCAAACACTGCAGACACTTGCAGGAAAGAGTTAAGGAGTCTATTAAATGCCAACAAATACTGGCCTGCTGAGAGATGGCAACACAAGGCCCCATTTTAGTATCTGGAAATGAACAACAAAAGAAATTACTTAGATAAAGTACACCAGACATGTAACTAACCTTATAGAGTAAAGGTGATTGTCCTAGCTTCAGAAGTGCGATTTTATTGGTCACATTTGTCATGACTTGAATCAGGACTAAATCTTCTACAGTCCCATACTGCACATCAATGACTTCTGCCTGTAAAGAGAAAAGGTAATTAAGGCTCTATTGTTTGCCATTTACCATTAATGCTTGTCCATGGTGCTTTAGTCAGTACAAGAAGGAAGTAAATTCTACTGGACATTAGCATGTTGCAAACTGACTGGCCTGTGTGGACCCTGCTAGTGTGCACTGAAAGTTCCCTAGTGCAGAGTAATGTCGTCCTGCATTAGGGACCTTTTAGCGTGCAACATGCTAGTGTGCATTAGAATTTACACCCCCTTAGTGAGAACAGTCACACTGTGTAAACAAGAATTTAGTGCCACTAAAACAAAATTACCAGTAAGAGCAACAAAGTGCTCAATCAAAGTTCTATAATTAACTTATCTGTATTTCCCAATCATGTTTAAAACTCCAAAGGGCTTGAGAATTAAACATGACTGTTAAATACACTTCTTTCAGCACAATTTTCCACCACAATCATTGGCTGTGATTTAAGGAGCCCAACAATTTTCACCTATGATCGTGATTTGGCAACAATTCTTTTAATCTAAATTCATTAATGTAAATATAACATTCCATGCTCTACACTCACTGAAGTTGTAGGATCTAAAATCAACAGAATTATGCCGATGCAACCAGAACTGGGAAATCTGCTAATTCATTTTTGAAGTGAAATCACAGATTCATATAATACTTCAGTTAAGCAAAAATGATTATATTAGTCACTCAGGACAATACCCTAATTCCCCCCAGCCTGCCACATTTGTCTTGTGAGATATGGTTCATATGGCTCTTGAGCTATCTATCTATAGCATTAAAAACCCTGTTTCTAATTATCTATCCATCATCCAGGCATTTATGATGAGATTATCTCTACAGTATTTGAAAGACCACCTCTGAAAATCTGTCACTAAAAATGGGCTTTAAAAACTGTGGGGGACTTCCCATGTATGTGTAACCCAGCCCATGTGGAGTCTATACTTCCTTATTGAGCTATTTCATAAGGACACTGTGAGGCCTTACTAAACAGTGTTTGCAGAGGGCTATCTAAGTCAAAATATTATTAAACCCAAGCACTAGGAGAGGTGGGAAAATAACTCACAAATTCTTTTTATACTGGAGGATTTCTTTTCTCCCTCCCCTCATAATTCAAGAAGATTGTGCTCAGTGTTTCCACAAAAATTCACCTTTGGGCAGAGACGAAGCATGGAGGAATGTCAGCCTTATGTTGTCATTTTGGAATATTGTCCAAATATTGTTGTTGTCAGGACTAGTGATTAGAATATACACTGTGACCGCTATACAGAAATATATTACCAAGAAATCAATCATACGAACAGCTATAAATCAATGCAGTACAAGAACATTCTTTCAATGTAATAATAATAATTAATAACAACCACCAAATGCCCCTCAGGGAAACTGAATAAAATCAAAAGAATTTATCAAAGTAAGATTCAAATAATCCATAGAGGAACTGTACAGTACAAAAATGACTTACCTCTTAGTAAGCACATTTTGGGCAATTGCAAAACCTTAACTTTAACTTAACTTAACACACTACCAACACACTCTTATCAACCACCTGGCTCCACTTTCTACCCGCAGCATTCCACTCCTCCCTCCTCACAGTCCAGCAGTATGGACTCCCACTACCCACTGCACTCAACACCCATCCCCTGCAGTTTGGCCCTGCTGAAGCACAGCACCCACTGCATTGTACTCCAAAGGAGGAGGTTGGGTATGATCCCTGGACATACAGTAATCTGTAGCTGTCCCGGGACCTCTCCTCCTCTGGAGACCTTCCCTTCCCCCATCCTTCTCCCTGCTGATGTATTTTTGTCATCTGACTCTCTCCTCTGGTTGTTGTCTTTTAATAAAGGAATTGTGTTGATTTGAAAGCAATCTTTATGCTATTAAGTGAAAGCAAAAGGAGCACTGCAAAGCAACATGCAATTATATTAAACCCCCTTACTGCATCATGTGCGCCAGTCACCTCCTAGCATTACAAGCACTGCAATCCCAAGCATAGGAGCAAATATTAGTGGCTTTCAGCTTCAAATTGCTGCCTCAAGGCATCCCTGATCCTTATGGCCCTGTGCTGTTCCCCTCTAATAGCTCTGGTCTCTGGCTGTTCAAACTCAGCCTCCAGGCGCTAAGCCTCCACGGTCCAGCCCTGAGTGAAGCTTTCACCCTTTCCTTCGCAAATATTATGGAGCGTACAGCATGCAGCTAAAAGCATAGGAATATTGTCATCAGCCATGTCCAACTTCCCATACAGGCATCGCCAGCAGGCTTTTAAATGGCTAAATGCAAATTCAACAGTCTTTCTGCACTTTCTCAGCCTGCTGTTGAACCACTCCTTGCTGCTGTCAAGTTGCCCCATGTATGGCTTCATAGGCCACGGCATTACGGGGTAGGCGGGGTCTCCCAGGATCACAATGGGCATTTCAATTTCCCCTACAGTGATTTTCTGTCCCTGCTTGCAGCTTCTTGAACAGGCCAGTGTTCTGAAAGATGTGTGTGTCATGCACCTTTCCGGACCAGCCTCTGTTAATGTGCGTGAAATGCCCACGGTGATCTACAAGCACCTGGAGAACCATTGAGAAATACTCCTTGAGATTAATGTACTCGGTGGCTAGGCAATCTGGTGCCAGAATTGGAACATGCGTGCCCCTCCCATTCCGTCCCCACTCCGCAGTTAGGGAAGCCCATTTGTGCAAAGCCATCCTCAATGTCACGCACGTTGTCCAGAGTCACGGTCTTTCGGAGCAGGTTGCAATTAATGGCCCTGCACACTTTCATCAACACGACTCCAGTGGTCAACTTTCCCACTCTGAACTGTTTAGCGACTGATCGGTAGCAGTCTGGAGTAGACAGCTTCCACAGTGGAATCACCACGTGCTTCTCCAGAGACAGGGCAGCTAACATTCTCGTGTCCTTGCGCTGCAGGGCTGGGGCGAGCTAATCACACAGTCCCAGGAATGTGGCTTTTCTCATGAAAAAGTTCTGCGGCCACTGCTCGTCGTCCCAGATGTGCATCACAACGTGATCCCACGACTCAGTGCTTGTTTCCCGAGCCCAAAAGCAGTGTTCCACTGTGGTCAGCACCTCTGTGAATGCCACAAGCAATCTCATGCCATAGCTACTTTGCATGGCGAGATCAACTCCTCTTGATCAGAGCAAACAGCATACTGGTCAGCAGTTTGGGATCCATTCCTGCAGCCCGAAGAGGCAGGGCAGGGCGCACAGTACACAAACCGTTGAAAGATGTCCCCAAATGCGAATGGAAGCACAGGGATTGCTGGGATGTGAAGCAATGCATCATGGGGCACTGGGACTGGACCCAGGATATCCCGTGACCCCCTCCACCTTCCCACAAGTCTTAGCGGCAAAACAGAAAGAGGTGTTCTGTGGGATAGCTGCCCAGAGTGCACCACTCCAAATACCACTGCAAGTGCCGCAAGTGTGAACACGCTATTGCGCAGGCAGCTGGCAGTGTGAACACACAACAGCAGTTTTCCTTCTGTGCTCTCTGAGAGGCACTGTAACTGCTGGCGCAGTAACTTTGCCAGTGTAGACGCGTGCCCGAAGTATGCCATGTATAGTGTGCGCTGCCAAAACCATGATCTTGACGTGCCATGCAATGTAATAAAATGCTTCAGCAACAAAAAGACATTAGCTTTAAAAATCAACTGCTTGAAATGCAAGGGCAGAAAAACCTTATACTTTGCACAGGTGATTTTTTTAAAGTGTGTTGTTTCTAATATCTAGAGAGCATGAGAACTGCTTACTAAGAAAACACAAATGGGAGGTATAGTTCAGATAAAATTTAAAGTACATTATTGGTGTTGTGAACATGTTATTTGAGAGAGATGACAAAAGCATAGCTGAAGAGGTTTTCAAGAGAGTGGAACATATTTCATGTTTTTACCTACACGGATAATCCCAACTGAAAAATCTCTCAGAAGGAACATGAGCATAAACCACCCCTGACAACTGAGAACAAAGAATTCACTAATGTACTGTATAGAAGTTTACACAAAATTTTACATCATTCTATAGCTCCCAATTTTTCTTTCACAAAGTGCCCTTAGAAAATACATACTATATACAATAATTACTTGGAGTCTCAAAAGCCATAATGGTTTGAGAGGTTATAATAAAAATATATATGCTTCATTCTGAGGAGGCCTCTGATATAGTTCCTTTGTGAAATGTGCCTTTTCCACTTATCCTCAAGCAAACTGAATATCACAGCTTTCACCGCTCAGATGAGAAAAAACACATTTAATTTTCCCCAGGCACAAATCCATATACAAAGATATAATAGGGTAAATTGTCAATCCATTTGCTTCCACAACATGCCTTTGTGAAAATGAGGTGCTCATTTATATTCATAAGAATGGCCCTACTGGGTCAGACCAAAGGTCCATCTAGCCCAGTATCCTGTCTTCCGACAATGGCCAGTGCCAGGTGCCCCAGGGGGAATGAACAGAACAGGTAATCATCAAGTGATCCATCCCGTAGCTCATTCCCAGCTTCTGGCAAACAGAGGCTAGGGACACCATTCCTGCCCATCCTGCCTAATAGCCATTGATGGACCTATCCTCCATGAATTTATCTGGGTTTTTTTGAACCCTGTTATGGTCTTGGCCTTCACAAATCCTCTAGCAAGAAGTTCCACAGGTTGACTGTGCATTGTGTGAAGAAATACTTCCTTTTATTTGTTTTAAACCTGCTGCTTATTAATTTCATTTGGTGACCCCTAGTTCTTTGGTTATGAGAAGTAGTAAACAACACTTCCTTATCTACAACAAGGAGTCCAGTGGCACCTTAAAGACTAACAGATCTAAAGACAAATCTGTTAGTCTTTAATTGCCACCGGACTCCTTGTTGTTTTTGTGGATACAGACTAACACTGCTACCCACTGATACTTGACTTCCTTATCTACTTTCTCTACACCAGTCATGATTTTACAGACCTCAATCTATTAATCTCTCCTCATACTGAAGCCGTTCCATACCCCTAATAATTTTGTTGCCCTTTTCTGAACCTTTTCCAATTCTAATATATCTTTTTTGAGATAGGGCGACTACATCTGCACACAGTATTCAAGATGTGGGCATACCATGGATTTATATAGAGGCAACATGATATTTTCTGTCCTATTTGCTATCCCTTTCTGAAATATTCCCAGCATTCTGTTCACTTTTTTGACTGCCGCTGCACATTGAGTGGATGTTTTCAGAGAACTATCCACAATGACTCCAAGATCTCTTTCTTGAGTGGTAACAGCTAATTTAGACCCCATCATTTTATATGTATAGTGGGATTATGCTTTCCAATGTGCATTTATCAACATTACATTTCATCTGCCATTTTCTCGCCCAGTCACCCAGTTTTGAGAGATCCTTTCGTAGCTCTTCACAGTCTGCCTAAGTCTTAACTATCTTTAATTTAAGATGCCTCTATTCAAGATGCCTCTTCTTGTATCATTCCTCCAAAGTATTCTTAATTAGACATTCTCACCTCTCACTTCCCTCTGTATAAAAGAACTATAAGTGTGCACAGCTTGTTATTTACATAGTTCTTGCTTCACAAGTTATGAACCAACTTCCTGGTGAATGCTGTATCTTGATCTAAGACACTATATATTGTGCTTTTCTAGGTAAATACGTGATCTCGCCAAGAACTAATTGATTGAAAAGTCTTACAAAAACTTTATTTACTAGGTACCAAGATCGTGCTCACTGTATACTAAGGAATACATGACTTTTTGCTGCAAGGAGTTTACAATGTAAATTAAAGGTAGGATCAAGAGCTCAAGTTAATAAACTATTCTCATGAAAAACCTCCAGACATAAGGGTGTAGTCCACCTAACTTAGAACAGTTGTTGGGTACAATATATGTAAGGCATGGGAATGGTTAATTATAAAAGGCAATTTAATTACTTTTCTTCCACTTGAAGGAACTGTGAAAGTTCATGATACTAAGAGTCCTTCTTATGTGAGTGGATCATCTAGGGCTTCTGTCAGTATCTTGATTCTAGGAATATTCATGCCCCTTGCATTTCCCTATAACTTCCAACTGGTTCTCTTGCTGTCAGTTTTCTTTGATATGTCATTTCACCTTTTGGGGGATTTGGATAAACCAAATGCTCTTGTCTACTAACCTGAATCACCAAATCTGAGTACTGAAGTAACATGTCATATGTAGTCAATGGGTGCCCTTAAAAGATATTGCTAAAAGTTTGTGTAATAAAACCTCACTGAGGCAAATGACTACATTGCACTACAATCTAGTACTGAAGTTACAAAGTGCTGAAAAGAAACATACATTATGTAAAACCATACGACAAAAAGACAACTACTACTAAGGAAATTACTAATCAGGAGAGTTAGTAACAAAACCATATACATTTGGTAGTACACAGATGAACATTGGGCGTTATAAGTGTGTTTGGTGTAACTCTGCTATACTCATTGACTCCAGTAGAGTTTTTATGAGGGAAGAATTTTGTCCTTGGGGGAAAAACGTAATTATTTTTATTGATTTTCATAAACAAAGATGGAGGATGAGAGAGCTGGAACTGACTACCTGTGGCCTCTCCAGCTGCCACCATCCACTACCCAAAAACAGTTCAGACATAGTGGAGAATTATGGCCATAGAGAAAAAAACACCACTAGATCTGTTATTGAGGAGATTTAACTATTCTAAATCTACCTTCCAACTTTTTGTCCTGCCTTTTACCTTGTCCTGAAAAGAAACTGAAAAGTCTTTTGATGTTGTGGGCATGATTCTTGTCTCCCTCTTTAAGTTGGAGCAAAAACAGGCACATGATGCAAACAGTGTCAGAGAAAAGGAGGAGAGGATAGATGATGAAGGATTTTTTCCCCCAAAGATAGGTTATTGTTTCTTGTTTCTGCTGGAAAATAAATCCAACCATATTTTCATTGACCCATGCCTGATTTAAAAAACAATAATAAAAAAGTTGTTCTTCTAAACTTATTTCCTCCCCCCATGAAGCACAAAAACACTAACTCCCCCCCCCCCCCCCCACACACACACACACCAAACTCACCATGCTTATAAATGTTCCAAGACAGACTACCGCCTGAGTCTTCTGGGGAGTTTTGCATTGTCTATTTAGTTCATAAGCAATTCACGATAGGAACTCTATGACCTCACATGCTGTGTCCAGTCTGCAAATAATAAGGTATTACATCTGGTATCTTTCATAGCTATCCTTTCATCTATTCGTGGGTCATCTGGAAGGGCTTGATACACTTTCAGATAAACTTCAGATCATTGCAAAGAGAGATCCCTTTATCAAAGTCCCCAGTTTAAAGCGTAGTGACAAAAGTCAAAGTTTTCAGTTTCATTTATAAGGGAACATTTGCCAAGGGTAAATACTAATACTAACCTGGGCCTGATTCTGATCTTACTTACACTGGTATGAATGAGGCGTCACCCTAGTGAAGATAATGGAGTTATTTCGACCTTAGTTCCTCCTGTGCTGCTGACACACTGGGCAGTCCAGTTCCTGTACTGATTACAGTTGCTCTCTAGTTGTGGTATTTCTGCCCAGCACATTCAATATCCTCTGTCACTGTCTTCTGCCAGTTCTTCCTTGGACTTCCTTATTTTCTCTTTCCTCTCTTGGATACCAAATTCAGTGCTTGTTTAGCATGTCTCCTATCTTCCATATGGTGCACATGTCCCAACTACTTGAGTCGTCTTTCTTTGATGATATTTTCTATCGTGTCCTGCTTTGTCAGCTCCCTTATTCCCATTTTGTTATTCTGTCGTTCCATGAAATGTGTGATATTTTCCTCTGCTATCTGTGATAGGCACCCTCCACATTTTTTTTTGTTAGCCACTTTCAGCGGCCAAGCCTCTGCTCTGTACAATCAGATAGTATAATCTTACCTTCAATTTGGCGTGGAGACCTCTTTCACCAGATGTTGTTCATCATTCCAAAAGTAGTTTGCTTTTCCTAATCTTGTATGGATATCTTTATCACAAACACCTTCAAATCTCATCAGACTCCCCAGATAGAACTCTTCTACCTCGTTGATTTCTTTTCCATCTACGTACACTTTTGTATCTTTTGGCCACTTTCCTCTTTTTGTCTTCTATGCATTTATTTTCAGTCGAATTTTTGCTGCTTACTGTTCTACCTCTGAAGTAAGGCCACTCGTTCTGTTCCAAGTCATACTTAGTAAAGCAATGCTGTTGGCAAAGTCAAGGTCACATAACTCTCCGCTAACCATTTTACACCACCTACCCCTTCACTCAGACTATTGCTAATGCAAAGAAGATTGTTGATAACACACCCTGGCCTGTACCTGACCTCACTGTGTATCTTTTTCTATCACATAAACTCCTTATGATGATCAATTTATCTGTTATCCCATACCGTCTAGCAATATTTCATGGATTCTCTGTCTCTCTGACTTTCTTAAAGTCAATAAAGTTTTTGCCAATCAATAGATTTTTCAGTGATCTGGCAAAAAGTGAATATTTGTTGACAACATAATCTACCTGGACGGAACCCACCTTGTTCTTCTAATACCATTTTATCCACTGCCTTCTTTATTCTATTAAGCATGATGGTAGCCAATACTTTGTCCAGGATTGGTAGTAGAATAATACCTCTATAGTTTGTGCAATGAGTAAAATCACCCTTTTTTGGCAATGCCATGATGATATCGTCTTTCATGATACCTTAGTGTCAGTGGAGTTGCACTTATGTAAAATCAGCATGAGACTTGATTCAGGCCATTAGTAGCAGAAAGGTCCTGAAACCTTTAGAAAATTTACAGGAAATTATAGACTTGGGAGCCTTAATCAGTAGTTGAACATCCAACAACCATAAAAATGTCTCAGCATATTCTTCAAAATGATCAGAGTTAGGGTGATTTTTTTTAAGGCAAAACAATCGCTACCCTCTGGATCAGATATGGTTGCTCTCTCTCCACTTAACCTCCAACTTCTAACTACCCAGGACTTTCTCTTCTATCAGCTCCTCTTTACATGTCTTGAAGATGGACCAGAACTACAAAGTCTAGGTGTATTTGGATCCCAGGGTTTTTGGTTCTGTTATCTTGTGGTTGTATTGCAGCAGTCATAGCTATGACATCTTATTGCTCCTTACGAAACAAGGAGGGCAGCCCTAGGTTCTATCACACTGAAAACTCTGTATTATAGTCTTCATCAATTTATTTATACATACTTATGTTTTGCAAGCCAGTATGAATAGATATGGTGTCCTGTTTCATGAAGTAATTTGTCCCCTAGTCTGTGAGTTCATTAAAATACTCGTTATTCCTATCTGTGAATAATTGCACATCCTACAAAAGATTTATAGGACCAGGTTACACTGCTATTTCAAGGTTATTAGTATCTCACTCAGTGAGTAGTCTCATTGACTTCAATGGACCTTCTTGTAGAAAAAGGTTCTCCTGAATGTGACTAAGAGTATTAGAATCTGGCCCATTATGTCTGTTTAGAGTAGAAAGGGATTTTTCACATCCAAAATAGATATAAAACTGCACACAGCATTGCATCCCACCTAAAATCAGTAATCTGCTCAGGCACAGACAGTCCGATGCTTTAAGGAAGACAAAAACAACGTTGCATTTCCCGGAGCTGAAAGTTTTGGTAGTGAACTTGGCCTTCACGGTAGGTTGAACTTACATATCTGTATAATATTTTGACCTCCTTGAAAACATCTTTAATCAGTTACATGCCATTTAGTATTCTACTGAGGGAAAATCTCCCGAAGTTCAAGGTTTTTCCTTGTTCCCAATTTTTAGAATGACATTGTGAATATTTTTCACATTTATACTAGTTTTCTTTTTCTTTTTTTTAATTCCAAGGGTTACTGAATTAAAATCAAAACATATTTCTAGCCAAGAGGAAGAAACTGTGCTATGTACTAGGGATGCACAACTGCCACAATATCTAAACCTACATAAGTGAGCACTCCCCCCGGTAATCTTTGGATATCTGTTTTTTATTCTTTCTGTTGTATGCTTCATATTTTCATCCTACTTATTTATTATTCTTTTCTCTCTGCTCCTCTGTCCCCAGTCCTTTTCTTCTACAGTTTCTTAGCTGACGGCAAACTTAATATTTGTTTCAAACTTTTGAACACACAAAATACAATTGAGTTTAAAATGAGGAAAACATTGTTTCCCTATCTTTTCTAAACAGATATAATATACAAATTCTGGCTTTTTGTTTAAGCTAAAACCAGACATTTCTACCTCTGATGAATTTACATTCGGGTAATTACCTTTAATTTTTACACATAAATGGGTCTCTCAAACAAACAACTTTGTCTTTGTTATAAATCATTGCAGAATATAGGGAATTTTCAGACTTAAACACATCATCAGCAATTTTCACTTTAAAGACTTTAAACTCTGCTAAGAAATGTCTGATTATCAGCCATCTCCCAAAGTTCACTAGTCTGACATAAACTTCTAACCTCTTGAATTATTTTTTGCTCTGTTGGCCCATTGTAATTTGCATCTCTCTCCTTATAACAATTTACTGGACTGATATATTGCCAGTGATAATGCTTTCCTAAGCAGAAATAATAACCTAAAGTTACTACCTGTCTTGATACGGGAATAATTATTTATATAATGCAAAAGGCCCTCAATTACACAGGTTAAACTAGAACTTATGGCCACTATAAATTAATCAAAACGAAAGGAAAAACCCACAAAAGTCCATCTCATAAACACATAAGAGAAAAATGTTCTCTTCAGGTGTTGCAACTTCCTTACAAATAAATATAATATATTGTTTGAGGATGGGGTGTATAATGTATGTAGTTATATAGGCATGAATTTGAGCTGGTTGAAAACATTTCAACAGAGCAGTTTTCCATGGGAAAATGATGTTTCGGCAATATTGAAATGTTTCCTGGCAACTTAATTTCAATGAAATTTGACTGAAAAGTTTTGAAATAATTCACAGCATTTTGTGTCAACTTTCTTATTTTTATTTTTACTTCTATATTGTGTATATTATATTTACATATAATATTTACTATTATATTATAATGTTTCAATATTATCAGAACATTTCAGCATAATAAGGTCATTTACATGTTTCTCAATTTAAATATTTTAAAACTTTCGTTCCATTTTCCAACCAACTCTACACACACACATAAGTATAAGTATGTGTATGCATACACACTGACACTGTATTATATATAGTTATATACGTGTGAGTATGTGTATAGATAGAAAGATAATATGCATCTGTAAAGCTATAGCTACACATACGTGTAAAGGAAGAGATCACCTACTATTTCAAGAAAACAACGAGGAGTCCGGTGGCACCTTAAAGACTGACAGATTTATTTGGGCATAAACTTTCATGGGTAAAAACCACTTCTTCAGATGCATGGAGTGAAAATTACAGATACAAACAAATATACTGGCACATAAAGAGAAGGGAGTTACCTTACAAGTGGTGAACCAGTGATGACAAGGCCAATTCAATCAGGGTGGATGTGGTCGACTCCCAATAATTGATGAGGAGGTATCAATACCAAGAGAGGGAAAATTGCTTTTGTAGTGAGCCAGCCACTCCCAGTCCCTATTCAAGCCCAAATTAATGGTAGTAAGTTTGCAAATGAATTGTAGCTCTGCAGTTTCTCTTTGAAGTCTGTTTTTGAAGTTTTTTTGTTGTAGGGTGACTACTTTTAAATCTATTATTGAATGTCCAGGGAGACTGAAGTGTTCTCCTACTGGCTTTTTATATGTTACCATTCCTGATGTCTGATTTCATTCTTTTATGTAGAGACTGTCTGGTTTGGCCAAAGTACATGGCAGAGGGGCATTGCAGGGGTAAGGTGAGAAATCAGAGTGGCTAGACTCTGCTCCCCAGTGGCGAGAAGGCCTGGGCAACTTCCCTTGGTTCCCAGCAGGGAATGGGTAGGGGAAAAGGCTTGTGCGGTTTCCCCCTGGCTCTCAAAGGGGAATGGGTAGGAGAGAAGCCCCAGGTGGCTTCCCCCCACTTCCAGTGGGGAGCAGCCTGTCCAAAGGCCGTGAGCTTCTGAGGCAGCCAGGCTCCGAGCAGGGAACTGCCAGCAGAGCTGAGACCAGGCTCTCAGCTCCCACAGTGCCCTTCTTAGGTCAGTGGAAGCACTCCTGGGGAGGACACACACCACTGACTCAAGGAGGGTAGTGTGGACATGCACCACCTCAGTAATTACTGACCTAATAAAGGTCGGCTAAGGGTATGTCTTCACTAGCAACATTAAAAGCGCTGTCACGGTAGCACTTTAACAGGGCTGTGTAGCCACGGCGCCAGCACTGGGAGAGAGCTCTCCCTGCACTGTAAAAAAACCACCCCCATGCGGGGAGTAGCTCCCAGCACTGGAAGCCGCTGGCACATTGTCGACACTGCCATTTTACAGTGCTGAAACTTGCAGCGCTCGGGGGGGGTGTTTTTTCACACCCCTAAGCGAGAAAGTTGCAGTGCTGTGAAGTGGCTGTGTAGACAAGGCCTTTAGGGTATGTCTACAGCACAAACCTAACTCTTAATTTGGCCTTTCCCTATTTTAGCCTCCGATCCTACACCATGTAGACTGATGCTTGCTATGTTAGTGATATTATCACTGCTAACCTTTTTAGTGAAAACTGAAGCAAAGAACGCATTTAACAGTTTTGCAATGGCTGCATTTTCTATTATTTTCTTTCCCTCCTCATTGAGTAATGGCTTTTGCCTGTCTTTGGTCTTCCTCTTGCTCCTAAGTATTTGCCAACATGTTTTCTTGTTACCCTTTATGTCCCTAGCTAGTTTAATCTCATTGTGTGCTTTGGCCTTTCTACTTTTATCCTTCAGCAATTGTGTTGTTATTTTTATATTCATCCTCTGTAATTTGACCTAGTTTCCATTAGTTCTATCTAGTTTTCCACTTTTATTAGAGTTGATGTGTGGATATTTACTTTGTCAACATTGCATGTCAAAATATACAATTTGTGTTTTAATAGTTAGAAAGTTTTACCTTTTTGACTCTGTCTACTGTCAAATAATTATTGTCTGACCCTGCCCCCACAGACATTATTGTCTGACCCCACAGTTTCCTGCGACTGTGAAAATTTAAATAGATAAAAAATGTAAAAACTTAAAAATAAACACTGATATTATCTACTGAAATTTATAAAAATCCAATTCTGCCAAGCCTATTTAGAAAACTGCGTACATAAATTGGCTGGCCAAACATGATGCACGTGAATATAATCAGACAGGGAGATGCATGAACATGTAGCACGGCAAACATAAATCTGCAAGTTAAAGCAGCTTTAATCAATCTAGATGAGCAAAAAGGTAGTTCTGAAAACTGAAATGACAACTTTCACATTTAATGTGAATTTACTTGCTTTAAATCATTACACAAAGTATAGGACCAAATCATTTCTTTAGGAAAAAGGGTGTGTGAAAACATTAGAAAATGGTTTTAAAAGCACTAAGGCAATGTTTTAAAAAGCATTAAAAAGAATACTGGATGAAAAACAGAAACCATTTTTTTGAAAGTGGATTCAAGTGTTTATGTTACAGATATTTTTTGCAAACATTTATTTAATATTATATAAATTATCAACCAAATCAATAATCAAATAAGATTTTAACGTGAGAAGAACATAGTTTTATTTGATGTTTAATCACACAGATATTTGTATTTTTCAGTCACTAAAAATTCTGGAAAGCAGCTTTGTCCCCTTACAAAAAACACACAAAGTGTGGTCTGGAGAATCAGATAGTACCTTCATTATACAGAAGTGGCAAAAAGTCAGATCATACAGGTCTTCTATAACTATCTTCTGATGTTGGCTTTCCAATTCTATTTTAAAGCTACACTCATTTTTTAGCACTGTCATTAATTACGGTACTGTATTCTGTATTGATTATTTTACTAAAGGATTTCAGATTTAACAAATGAATGGCTGGAGTGCTTCAAATAGCAAATACTTGCGCTATGAGCACGTTATTCTTGATGACTGATAGCAGGGGATACAGGCAGCCACAGGATGGGATTCTGCCACATTCTCCTTTTAACTCTGCCCTGTTAAGCTCACTTGTACCATTGACATGTTTGTAGTGTGTGCCTCCCCTAAGCAGACGTGACTACTTTCTTGAATTGTGCCAAAATGCCTGTCAATATTTTGGACAGTTATCCAGGCTAAACCCATCTGGGCCTATAAGGTGTTAAGGCCACAGTTCTGGCCTGAGACTGAGTCAGATGATCAAGGATCATGTGAGAGAAGTCTGGAAGCAGGGCCTACTATAAGAAGGGCAGCATATTGAACAGCAAGTGTGATCTGCAGGGAGCAGGAGACACAGTGGAGTTCTGGATTAGAACTGTGCTAGGGCTGGAGAGAGCCAAGTAGTGGGAGGAACAGGGGAAGAACCTAAGTTCCTGCACTCAGCTAGTGGGACCTGGGCTTTCAGGGACAGTGTGACTAGGATAGGAACTGCTTGTACCTAGTGAACTGTTTATTTCTTGTTATGTCTCATTAAACCAGACCCCAAAAGGTTGTGTGGGGAGGACAGGCATTATTTGAAATGTGTGCATTTACTGAAGACCCACAGAGGAAACTGAGGCCAGGATGACTAGGTGCCAGGATAGGTTAGCCTGACCCTCTGACACCATCCAACTCATTTAGCAAGTCTCTTGAGTGGATAAGGCCCCAGGACACTCATGCAACATCCAGGTGGGTTACCCAGTTTGTCTTCAATTCCTGGCAGGAGTTATCCCCTAAAGCAACATTTGAATCCTGAAAAGAGTTTACATTAACTCTCATGCCATCTGGTCTTCAGCATCATCTCCCTGACATATGTTAGTTAAAGGAGACAAGCGTGTGGCATTCCATTTACATATACTGGTTTTGTTGAACTCCTGAGGGTTAGCATAAGCCTAAGTAAACTGCCTGGTTTAACTATTTACAATTATTAAATGCATATTTTAATGGGAAATACCAATGGGTAGAAGAAAGAGGGCTACCTCTGGCAGAAAAACATACTGGAGTATGGCCCTGAGGAAGACAACTGTATCTGCATGTTCTTCCCAAGTCACTCTGTCAATGAGAGGGAGGGTGTATGGGTCCCAGGGCCAACAGATATCTGATGATTCACTAGAGGCTCAGAGACCCTGTTCCTCTGCACCTGCTACGGACACCCTGCTTACCCTCCAGTCAAGCTCCCCTGCTATTGGGATCCTCTGTCATGGGGCAGTTCCCCAACACAGAGGAAGATGCCCCTGATGGTGGGATCACCAATCAAAAGACAGGCACGCAGATACCACAGCGGTGGGCATGGTGTGAGAATTAGAATAGTTAAGGGACTTTGTGGACAAGTGAATGTAGACTGAGTATGCATTAGATGGATTTATTGCTGGTGCCACAGATACAAGATGGGGAGAAGAGGAGGGGAAAGGAAAGACAAGTGTTACACATTCTGACACAGACCTTCCCCTTCTTACAAACAGGAAGGTTCTTCTACATTTTGAGCACAGAGGGGATGTAGCTAGTCCACCTTCACGTGAGACAGGGAGATCTGAGTGGGAAGGGTCCCCTGTCTGCAGCAAGTGCACGGTGTGATGTGATTACATTACATTGTTTCCAGCAATAGTGGTAGATTTTTGAGGCAAGCAGGAGACTTACTGCACGCATACTTAGACACAGGCAATATTTAATGGTAAGATAATTACCTGCCACCCTTAGAATAATTAGGGACATTATTACAGAACTGTCATCTCCTGAATACACTGAAGAAAACCTAACCCAAGTTCTTCTTGGCCCTCTTTTTACGACCCACATGATCTTGACCAAAGAATAATCCAAAGTAAATGAGTGCAAAACTGTCAGGAAACAGAAAACCCTCTCACTACAAGCAAAGAACTTAATATGCACTCACATAAATTCTGATTAAGCTGCAAATTTCCCTAATAATCTATCATTCAACATCAAAAAAGTCCTATTCCTGAAATTCTACAAACATCATTTGTCTTAGTCTCTGCATTGGGTGCAAAATTGGATTGTAAATTTGATAAACATCACAAACTTTGTACCATGGTCATCCTTAAAAATACTTACCAATTTTGCCTTATATAAATATTAGATGAGGTCACCTCAGTGTTTGCAGATTTCCCTGTACATTACATATATTTATTTAAGACAAAGCTGGAAAGTTTTGCATATTTTTTTGGTTTTCAAAGGGTGATCATTGTACAGTCACAGACCTATAATAACAGTAACAATATATTCAGTGAAACATTTAAGTTTGAAATGATCCACATCATTTTTTGGGCTCCCCACAGGAGTAAATGGATGAAATTATATGGGCTGGGTTATGCAGGAGGACAGAGAAGATGATTATAATGGGCCCTTCTGGGCTTAAAAGTCTATTTTAAGAGGTAAATGCTAGCACTAACATGGATATTTTTTAAAAAATCCTCAGGAATTGAAGTCTTAGTTAAAAGTCTTATTTACTAATATTTTATTTCTAGATTTTCATCCTATTTTAATCCTCTACAAATACTTTTACGATCAGATCATGACTGAGGGGCATTAGCTTGAATCAAGTGGCAACCACCCTCCTAGAGGTCAGTGCAGCATGCTTTCTCCTCCAGGCCCCATCAGCTTGGCTGGCTGGAGCAGAGGAGGGTTGAGAATATGGCCTAGCCTTCTCCCTCATCCACCTGGTCTTCCCCTAGAAAGTGCTAGGGTAAAGTAGTCTCTCAGTCTGTAGAGGACAGAGGGTGCCATGTTGATTCATCTCTGAATGGTGGCATAATTTTGCACAGGGTGGGGCAGGGGGAGGAGGGGGAAGCACCTTGCAACACTACCCCATAATGGTATTTAATCATCTCCTCTTTGAACTGCAACGTACAGGGACATATGACAAATGGGAACAAGACTGATATTTCTCATTACTAATTCACTTATTAAGGCCCCTAATGAATGAGAAAGAGAGTACTGCATATTCATTATGAAAGTCAGACACAAGACACTTTAGTCTTTAGATTTATTTATAGTTAATAGTAGAGACAGTGTGTGTGTGTGTGTATGGGAGCTCTCTCGAATCAAACCAAACTTTTAAGCTCGGAGTTCATAGAATCATAGAATATCAGGGTTAGAAGAGACCTCAGGAGGTCATCTAGTCCAACCCCCTGCTCAAAGCAGGACCAATCCCCAATTTTTGCCCAAGATCCCAAATGGCCCCCTCAAGGATTGAACTCACAACCCTACGTTTAGCAGGCCAATGCTCAAGCCACTGAGCTATCTCTCCCGTCCCCCCAGTTGTTTACACGTTTTTTCTATTTTTAACTTGTGGAATCCTGCTGGGACTGGAACCAGAACTGTGACCCACATTAAGAAGTGCATTTCTGAGGTATGTCTAGCCACAACCAGAAGTAGTGATGGAAGACATGAGACAGCACCTCTTCTCATGACTCTTCCAGTCCAGTTTGCAGACTCAGGAATTTGGACAGCTGAAATAAGCACCTGCTCATCCAAACTGCACCTTGATGCCAAACACTGGCCTATCTGGGGGTTGGGTTTTTTTTAGAATTTGGTCCAGTTTATGTATATCTTGGTGCAACTGTATCAATATTGAGACTACGTTCTGCTGGTTTCTTCATCTTTCTCTGAAAGATTTTCAAGAGACGTTTGCCAAAAATAGTCCTCACTAGGAGAGGCTGTGTTAGCTGTTTGTTTCAAATATTCCAGCTTAGTTGTTTTAGCTCCTATAATGGCTTTGAGCTTATGGCTTTCCATGGTTATAACCACTCCTGAATGCAGTCTGTAAACAGGCCACCACCCACCTTCTTATAGAAAAACATGTAGTAAAGCTTTTAGAAAGTTCAGTGAAATCTATCCTCAGCAGAACTATTCTGAACTATTTGTCACTTGATACTTTGAAAGCATCAAGTCTTCTGTGTGTATTTTAAGAATTCCTTTTATGAACGAAGCTATAAAACTAGTTCTCTTCTTGATCCGCTTAGCTTAAAACACATTCTTCTGTATTTTCCCCTTAATAAAAACTGATTGGTAGTGTCCTCAAGTGGTGATCTAAGACGACTTATGTTGCTGACTTTGTCGTCTTGTCCTAATAGGTTGGAAATTACAGTTTTTATCAATGTTGTCATTATTTCAAAGAATAAAAAAAAATGTGGTTTTTTTTCTCCTAGATAGAGAACAGCTATCTTGTAGAAAAGTATCCACAGATTTGATACCATTGTAATAGTACAGAACAGCTATTTCTTTTTTAGAGTCAGTGACAATATGTCTAAATAACATGCACGATAGGACATACTGTTAAAGGCTCCCTCTGCCATGATATATCATGCTGCATCAAAGAATAAAACATCCCACTGCTTATCTTTTTGAGTGTCCAGCTCTAATTCACAGCACATTCCACTGTTATTTATATTTGCTTCTTTCTTCCTGCCTACCAAGCCCTTAAAATTAATATTCAGTGCAGTGATCCAAAATGTTTATTTTTATAGTGTGTTTATTTCACGTTCTCATGCAGACTGACATATTGCTGGTAGAGCAAGGGTCAGATTATTATGGCCAATAAAACAGTATGAGAGCCTTACTGCTCCCTGTGGTAGGGGATTAAATATCTAATAGGCAAGGATGTCAGGGCAAGATAATATGTAATCTGTCTCCAACTACAGTGACTTTATATTGACAGTGTTCCTAAATTTTTAGCATTTACTATCCTTATTTTCTGAGGAACAGAAGCAAGTGATGTCTTATTGTATTTTATCATCATCCATAAATACCACAGTTTTGAAGGGACAATTCAAGAGCTGTTTACTCTAAAGGTTATTTAATTTTTAGATTGCAAGTTGTGCAGTTGCTTAGAGTGACAGGAATTCAGGGTTGTATAAATACAGCATTTCTTACTATATACAGTTCTGATAACACTAGCTTTAGCAACAGTTCCAAAATGGTTTCTATTATAAGCCCCTGTTTTCACAGTCACAACTTTCATCTTTTGATGTGACATTTTCCATATTGGCTCTCTGTCTGGAGGTGACATTTTTTGTTAAAGTTTGAACAAATTTCCTTCAAATCATTTCTGAGTACTGAAACTAGAGAAAACAAACAACAAAAAAACCCACGCACCACCACAAAAACCCCACACACTTTACTTCATTTTAAAACAAAACCAACAGAAGTCCCACCAGAAAGGAAGAATAAACTGAGGTTTGAAATGTGAAATGTGGCCTGAAAATACTCTTAAGGACTCGCATCTTTGCACGGCTTGAGAAAAATTGCTATTTAACACAAATATAACATGAGAAAATTGCATACTAGAACGCTCACTTGAAAATTTCCTTAAGCCTACATGTGTACTTTTAAATGAGAGCTGGACAATTTTATTTCAGAGTTTATTAGATTAAAAATGCAATTTTGCTCATCCCAAATCTATTCACAAATTTGACATGAATCGTTTCAGCCATTCGCAATACAGGCAAAGGAGGAGGAGGGATGCTCCTGCTGCCCACCCCAACTTATAAATTTTAGCCCAGTAGTTAGGGCACACACCTGGGATGTGAGAAAGACAGGTTCAAATTCACACTCTCGAACAGACCCCAAATGGATTTTTTTGTGTCACCAAAAAATCCAAAATCAGTTTGATCCTCACAAAAAAAAAAATACATTTGGAACTACCAAACTGAAAAAAAAGAGGAGTTATTTGCCCAGCTCTAGTTAAAACAGATGTGTTACCCATGTGCTCACATTTGTTTCAAACAGCTACAAGCTGCCGAAAGAAGCCAATTTGTTACCACTGAGCAAGCAGGGCATATTCAGCCATGGTGCAGAGAGGCTTCCACATAGTTTGGTATAATCTCTATGTCTGCACTGACAAGAAGTATCAGAGTTCAAGGCTGGAAGGGACCATCAGATCATCCAGTCTGTCTTACACAACACCAGCCACCAACTCTACTCAGCACTCTCACACTAAACCCAACAACCCAAATTAGACCACAAGTACTACAGCCCTCAGGAGACATGCCACATGCAGAGAATAGGAGGAACCGAGGTGCACCAGTGCCTGAAGCCCCTGCAACGGCAGGGAATTGATTATATGAGATATACCCAGTTAACCCCAGCAGATGAGCCACACCCCATGCTGCAGCAGAAAGGGAAAATACCCCAAGGTCACTGCCAATCTGACCTGAGAGAATATTCCTTCCCAACTCCACAATCTTGATCAGTTAGACCCTGAGCTTTGACAAAGAACCAACCTGCCAAGCACCTGAGAGAGAGAGAGAATGCTCAGTGCCACTTCAGAGCACTATCCTATCCTATCCAGTGTCCCATCTCCAGCTGTGGCCATCTCTGATGCTTCAAGAGGAAGGCGCTCAAAACCCAACTCAACAAACATTTACCATAGTGTGTGTGTGGCAGGGAATAATCCCTTCCTGACCTCTGCAAGAGGCCAGCTGAAACCCTGAAGCACAAATTTTTAGGAACATAAGACAAACCGGAAGGAATCAGCAAGGTTGCTGAACCCTGCCCCCCACCATCACAAGCAAACCTGTAACACAATACCACGCATAAATTTGTCCAACTCTCTCTTAAAACTAATTAAGTTGTTTGCTCCCACAACTCCTATTGGGAGGCTGTTCTTGAACCTCACCCCGATGGCTAGAAACTTTCTTCTAATTTCCAGCCTGAATTTGGTTCACAGCTAATTGGTCCCCATTTGTTCTTGTAGCAATATCATCCTTTAGCTTAAACAGCTCTTCACCCTTCCTGGTGTTTTCCACTTTGATGTATTTATAGGGAGCAATCATATCCCTTCTCTGCCTTTGATTTGCTAGGCTAAACAAGCCACGCTCTTCAAGTCTCCTTTCATAAAATAGGCCCTCCATTTCCTGGATTATCCGAATAACTCTTTTCTGCACCTGATCCGGTTTAAATTCATCTTTCTTCAACATGGGTGACTAGAATTCTGCACAGTATTCCAAATGAGGTCTTACCAGAGACTAGTACAATGTCATTAATACTTCTCTTTCTCTACTGGAAATGCCTCACCCAATACATCCTAGTATCATATTTGCCTTTTTCACAGCTTCATCACATGCGGAGCTCAGTCATCCTGTGATTGATCAAAACACCAGGTGTCTCTCCTCCACTGTCACCTCCAACTGATGAGTCCCCAGCTTGTCACAGATCTTATTATTATTAGATCCAAAACGCATAACTTTTCACTTCATATTACTGAATTTCCTCCTATTTCCGTCATTCAGGTCTTCAAGATCATTCGATCTTCTTGTATAATATTCTGATCCTCCTCTGTATTGACAAGGCCTCCCAACTTTGTATTTCAGCAAATTCCATTAGCACATTTCTACTTTTTGTTCCAAGGTCATTTTGATTAAGATTGGTCCCAAGACCAATCCTTGAGGAACTCCACTAGTAACCTCGCTCCAGTCCAATAATTCACCTTTTACCACAACCTGTTGCCTCCTCCCCTTTAACCAGTTCCTTATTCACCTTACAATTCTCATATTGATCCCCATCTTCTTGAGTAGAACTAATAATTTCCCATGTGGTACCATGTCAAATGTTTTACTGAAGTCTAAGTATATTAGATCTACACTATTAGCTTTATTAAACTTGTAACCTCATCAATTGTCTTATCTAAAAAAAAATTAGTTATTTTCCTCAAAGAAGGAAATCTGATTAGTCTGACACAATCTACCTTTGGTAAACCCATGTTGCATTACATCCCCTTTTCCTTTTCCTTCCATGAATGCAATTGTTCTATCCTTCATATTTTGTTCTAAAACATTGCATACTACTGAGGTTAGACTAACAAGTCTGTAACTGTGCAGATCACTTTTGTCTTCTTTCTTAAATATAGGTAAAACAACATTAGCTATTCTCCAGTCATCAGGTTTTACTCCCGAACAGCTTGTTAGTCTTGGAGCAAGGATTTTTCATGTATTTTCCAATCCTCCTGATTTAGGTGCATTGAGCTCTAAGGCTATGTCTACACTACCACTTATGTTGGTAAAACTTACATCACCCAGGGGTGTGAATATTCCACTCCCTGAGCAACATCAGCTACACCAGCATAAGTGCTAGTGTGCACAGCACTACGTCAGTGGGAGAGCTTCTCCCGCCACCATAGCTGGGGTGGGTTTTTTATGCCAACTGGAGAGCTCTCTCCCCGTCTTCACCACACACGCTGCAGCGGCACAGCTGTGCTGTAAGTGAGGACATGCCCTAAGTTTTTCTTCCACCTCAGATGTCATAAGTTCCATTTCTATCCACTCATTTCCATCAGCCATCCTGCCTTCATACCCATGTTCCATATTATCAGTGTTATTGAAAACTGAGGCAACATATTGGTTTAGTTTTGTGGCACACCTAGATTATCTTTAGTCTCCTTCCCCTCCATAATTTTCCTGGTCCATCCTACATAATTTAAGAGAAAATTATGTCTAAGGGCCAAACACCGACAGAAATAATTCCACTGGTTCCCATGAAACAATCCACTGGTTCCCATGGAACACTCTTCCAGGTGGCTTTCTCAGTGCTTCAGTGACTAGAGTGAGCAAAATTCAGTCCTCATTAAAAGTGGTGCAACTATTGACTTCTGACTTCTTAGGCCATGTCATAGAATATCTAGTCCAACCCCCTGCTCAAAGCAGGACCAATCCCCCAACTAAATCATCCCAGCCAGGGCTTTGTCAAGCCTATAATACGTCTACCATACGGGCGCCACAGCAGCACAAGATACAGTGCTGTAGCTACGATGTTTCCTGCAGCGACGGAAAGAGCTTTTCCATCGCTGTACGAATGCCAGTTCAGTGAATGATCATAGCTGGATGGAAGCATTCTTCCATCAACCTTGCTGTGAATTCACACCCATGAGCGCCGTTGCTATGTCAACCTAACTTTTAAGTGGAGACCCGGCCTTACCCTAGGATTGAACTTAATGCAGTGTCCCCATCATTCCATCAACCTGCAGTGCCTTCACCCTTCCATTTACTTCACAGCACTGGACTATGAACAACGCACCATGCTTAGCAGTCCCCACCAGTGGATCAGCACTGCTCTTTCTCATCCATTCCTAAGCAGCACAGAGACATTGGTGCATGCCTGATTAAGTGCACAGTTATGTAAGTGTTCACTGATTGGTCCAACAAGTTTACAAGACCCATAATCAGAATTTGTAAGTCCACCAACCCAGTAGCTCTTTTTAAAGGAGATTGCAAACACTGCAGCTGAATAGCTGAAGACTTTTGGTCCTTTTTATTCTTTAAGAATACCTAGTAAGTTAGAGGGGGCGGGAAAGCATTCAGGTAGCACAGTTAAGAATACAAAAAAAAAAAAAGCAGGAGATTAAGAGTGATATTTTCTACTAATTGCCATTTGTGCCTTTGAAAATCTACCCCTCAAAAGTTAAAGTTCTACCAGCAACGTTGCTCTGGCTGCAGCACACAATGTTCTCTTTTCTTTTTCTAGTGAAATGTGTAGTCTGAAACAGGAACAGTTATGCCTTAAACAGATACCATAAAAAACAACAGAATGTGCAACACGCCTTTGTGAAGGCTGTCATTGTGAGGATAACTTTTGTACTTCCTGATCATGAGTTTAACTGTATAACTGTCACGTTGCATTTACACAGCTTTCTGCGTATAATTATAGCAGAGTGGCAGCTCTGCTATCATTAGGGTTGAGCGTCGCTTTCTGTTTAAAGGACAGCTGTTCTTTAAAAGCCATGTGCTTTTTCAGATGGTCTTGAAATTTGCTGTGCTTCTTGGGGGTGAAGGATAGGGTTAACAGTTCAAATATGCAATCATTTGAACAAGGAGCTCTCAAGATATATTGCCCCTTAAACAGAAGGTCAGCTGTTTCCATAAATTCAGGTGATTTCTTTGGGGTACACCTGGGACTCAAACTATAGCTCTAATCCTCCCCAAACCAATCTCAGTCACTTGGGATTTATCTCAACTAGCGCATGGCACCCACTGGCTGTCTGGGGAAGCAATAGTGAAAAAGTTACTGGGAGGCAATTTCTAACTCCATGTTAGTAGACACTAAAATGCATAAAAGAATGAAATGTGCATACGCAACAAGACTAGGGCTCAGTTGAAGCCAGATGGTTTGCAGTCAGTGTTGTCTCACTCTAACTAGATGGCTCAAGGGGATTTGCTGTGGTTACTGAACCTGAGCTGCACCCAAACAGTATGACTGCAGGTAGGCATATCCAGGGCCGGCTCTAGGTTTTTTGCCACCCCAAGCAAAAAATTTGCTGCCCCAAGCTCCAAGAGCGCAACTGCCCAAGGGGAAAAAAAAAAAAGGATGGCTGGAATGCCGCCCCTGGAATTGTGCCCCCCCAAGCATGTGCTGGCTTTGCTGGTGCCTAGAGCCGGTCCTGGGCATCTCCATGCTAGTCTTAGTCTGGCTAGCTCAGGTAGCAGACAATAGTTGTGAAGATGTGAAGGCACAACTTTCAGTGTGGAGTAGCAACCAGAGGAAGTACGCAGGGATTTCCGGTGCGCTTGTACTGGGGCAGCTAGCCCGCACTGAGGTTTGTGCCCCCATACATACTAGCACTCTTCCTTTGCAGAGGCTACAGAGCACGAGTACTGTAGGATTAAGTTTAACACCTTCTCTGCGCTACATCAGAATTTAGGTTTAGGGTAGGCATAGCAAACAAAAGCTACATACACCTGGCCTTCATTCAAATATCAATGCTACGCCATACAACCATCTCAGGCTTTTACACGTTACCACCTCTTCACTCAGGGCATTCCTTCCGACACATTGCCTCATGAAGCTCTGGAGATGACGGACACATATCCCAACAGATTACAGACAATTCCCATGGCAAGAAGACATCTTTGTGCACCTCTATCGATGCAACCTACAAAATTCAGCTTTGAAATGAGGCATACTTGATCCCTCTCCTCACATCATAGTTATAACCTCTGCCAAGATACTCCAATTAATCTCCCGCAACCATTCAATACAGCTACACCTAATACAGTGAACACAGTTGGAGTTCATTGAAAACTCTGGAACACAACACAAATAATGGCATATTCTCTTAGAACTTTTGCATGTGTACTTATTATGGCATCCCGCCACCAACAACCCCCTTTACTGAATCATTCGTAATTCAACAGGGCAGAGTTAAGGTTGCATTGTTTTTAAGTTTGCATTACCTTCATTCTCTTTGTCCTATTTCCACATTCTGGAAAGGCACAAGCACTACTAGGCAACCTTAATTCTGCATTAGGAAAGATTTTGGGCAATTAAGCATAAACCAAATTGTCTTTACTTATGTTAAAATAATTTATCTCCAACCTGTGTTTCTATCCAAGGCTCTTTAACGAGCATGGGAATTAAGAACCTGGTGCTACAAGGTTTTCAGCACTTCACAGGATCAGAATCGGGATGAAATTCACCCGTGGTCAGAGAACCATCAAAGCGTCTATGTACCACTTGAGTCATATTTAAGCTCTACTTGGCTTAGATGGTGTATTAACTATGTGCTGGATGTCTCAGAAAAGGGGTAAATTTAACTCCAAATGCATAATTTAGATGCAATGTAATTTCCTCTTTTAATATAATCTGTAGTTAGCCAGATTTCTTTCCCTATTTTCACCAAATAGGCAAAGTGTTTAACCTTGCGATTAAATTGTGTAATAAAAATATATTACACAAGTGTCATTGTTTTTTCAAGATGACCTGGTTTATGCTAATTTATTTACATAAGCACTGTAATATGTATTTCACAGCTGACATGGCAGCTTTGTTCAGAACCCTACCGTGACCTGCTTCTCGTTATGATGGGGTAAACAGTGTCACCTTTCCAGTGCATAGTGAATTACAGAGAGGTAGCAAGGCATGCCATCAATCACATTGCATTAAGTTGGCTTTCAAAGTAGATTTCCGATATCACAAATGCTATTTAGGCCATTACGGAAAGTACAAATTGGACAACTCATATAAAATGGCCATATGATGAATGGACATGACGGGTCTTCAAAGAAAAGGAGCACTGCTATTCTACAAATAACCTTGTCAAAACAAAAATAAGACTGCAGCTCTTTTGGTAGTCTGGCTACTACAATTTAAGAATTCTTTAATTGCTCTATCTTCTAGAAGTTCAAACAAATATCATTGGTATTAGAAACTCATGTTTATTTATGGACCATAAATTCTATGTCAAGCTAGCCCCTGCTAAGAATTTGAATTAGGTTTTGGAAATTAAAATATTCCATATTATGGCAAGTTTGTTACAAAGTATCTTTTAACAGAAAAAATCCCTATGATGTTTCAATCATAGCCAGGCTGTGTGACATCCAAAATAAATGTAATTTGCTGGCTTACTTTATGTGATCATGTCTCCCTCTACTGGTTTATCTTAGTAACAACGACAACCTGCTACTCACACTTTAAGATACCTGCACATTTAGCTCAAACATTAGTGATTTGTGCTTTAGGCACTCCAAGTTCAAGGTTAGATCACTGCTGATAAAAATGTCTAGATAAATATATATGTGGTCATGGTTCATTATCACCAATGGGACTTGCACTTTGTGGACCTATAGACACTGAGGAAAGGCTTTTCTAAGAGCAATGCATATAATCCATTGGGGTCTAGCCTTTCTAAAACAACATACATATAATCCAATGATCATATCTCTAGTTGCTGATCTTAAACCCTGATATAGCTAAAGTATTCCTTTGGCTCAACTGATAAAGGTGTGTCTTTTGCTTTTCCTGCTGCAAGATCCAGAGTTCAATCACCACTAATGTCTACGTAGTCTCTGTGTCCTGCTTCATTATGCAGAATTCCTAGTATAAAGAACTATTTTGAAATGTAATTTATATTGCTGTGTGGTGAGATGTCATTGGTAAAAACCTCTTTGATTTTGCAAGAGTCTTCATTTTAGTCCCCAGAGAGGCTAGCTCTCTTTTAGCCTGCAATTTATTAGGCCCCTTATTGGTTAAGGACAGCTTTACATTTGTGGGATTAATCTCAGAGACCACAACTATATTTTTATCTCATTACAATTAATGCTATGGGCTTATTAAAACAAAGGGATACCGTATATTGAATTTTTCCAGTTGACAAGACCCCCACAGTGCATTACATCCTATCAACAGGATGCTCGGGATGTCTACTCAATCAGCTATTGAACAGAAGAAAGGAATACCCAGAGGAAATAGAAGTCATGTGGACTTTGAAAATTCAGTACTGTCAAAGACAATACAAGCAAAATCTACAAACACTGTATCATACTGATGGTATCCATGTCACTAAGGGTATGTCTCCACAGCAACTAGACACCTGTGGCTGGCCCATGCCAGCCGACTCGGGCTCACGGGGCTTGACCTTGCGAGGTGGGAGGGTCCCAGAGCTCAGTCTCCAGCCCGAGCCCAGAAGTCTACACAGCAGTGAAGTAGCCCGCAGCCCAAGCCCAAGTCAGCTGGCAGAGGCTGGGTTTTTCTTTGTTGTCTAGACATATCCTAATATATTATAAACCTCATCATGATGGGCTATGTTCAGAAAGTATAAAGGTCAGAGGGAGGAGAGGGAGGGGTGGAATCCCCCCAAACTCAACTTCCTAGCCACACTTCTTTGGTCTATTAATATTTTAGTCATGAAAACAAACTAAATTTATTTTTGAAGCATGGGGAAATAAAAAAGATAAATAGAGTCTGCTTCATAGTGTGTGACACATCATGAAGTGGAGAGAAGAAAGATACAACAGTGGAATTTTTATTGTGTTTGCCTTCTTCAGAGCACTTTACACACATTTATGCAGCCTCACAACATCCCTGTTGGCTAGGCAAGTAAGAATTATAATCCCCATGTGGAAACTGAGGCAGGGATGTTAAATGACTTGCCCAAGGCCCAGGATTATAATTCATGAGTTTCTGGCACCTAATCCTGTCCTCAAACCAGATCTCATTGCAAAGAAACTCATCTTCCCTTCTCTGTGTGCCTTCCTCAAAAGTTAGTTAGCAGGGCTTGCTCAGCAGTTGCTTCACACAAGCATAGGGAGAAGACAAAGTTCTAGACAAAGCTCTCTCAGACTCTTATACCCAGCTAAAACCAGGATGTATAAGCCCACCAGCTGAGAGACTGCTGAGGTTTAATTGTAAAAATACAACATAACAGATCGTTTCAAGGTCTGAGCTGAGGGCCACATCTTATTTACCTGAATCTGTTTGCTCATCTCTAGTCTGAGGTTTTCACCATTATTCCCATGACTTGCCAGTTAAAGTCAGATGAAAGCTGTTTTCTAATTCTATTTCACTGTAAATCACAAAGACAAATGACTGTATTACCTCGAGAGTTCCTTTGGCAGAGTAAGCAGCGTATGAGTACAGAAGGTCTTGGCTGTGAAGCTTTTTGGTCTCCCTGTAACACTTCTGTCCACTAGGATAAAAGCATTCACCACTATTTTTCAAAGTTACTGTATTTGAAGAAGAGCCTGGCAGGTCAAGCAAGACAGAGTAATTTACGAGCTGAACATCTTCAAGGCCACAAGACGTCCATTGAACCAGAAGTTTCATTGCAATGTCTGTATCTTCTTCTTTCCTAGGCAACTGTATCAAATCTCTGGGGGTGGGAAAAAAAAAAAACAGAAATAGTACATTTTTTCAAATATACATTCATCTTGTACAGATATAGCAGTTCACAATTTCATTAATGTGAGCCAAGGAATTCATGATAGATTACCATACAATAGAACAAAGCACCTTTCATTCTCTTTGCATGTAATTCCTATCAGTCATCAGAAAAATAAAACTCTTTGTGGAGAATAATAATTTTTGTCTTTTAAGAAAAATATCCTATTGGAATTCCAAAATCCCACAGAAGTGATTTCAAATCATGGTATAAATTGTAAAGCATTCAATATTTACAAGTAGAATTTGCACTTCCATGCTGAAGTATCTGCTTGTTAAATTTCTGGGTGCTGGCTTTTAGCTAGCCTGGCTACAAAAGTATGTTCAGAGGAAATATTTACGTATTAACCTCAAACCAGATCGATTCTAAACAATATAATTTGATATTTAACATGTATAAAGTAACTTTCATTTATGGGTTTAAACATTAGAAACTTTAATTCCACCTCACAAAACCTTATAAATTAGGTACATTATACAAATGGGCAAACTGAGTCACAGAGGGGGTAAATAACTTATCCATTATCACACTGCGATTAACTGACTGAGCTTGCAATAGAAATCAGAGATGGAATCCTGGCCCCAGCAATGTCAGTGACAAAGCTCCCAAAGCTGTTTTGACTTCAGTAGGGGTCAGAATTTCACTCTATGCCTCTCGAGAAGTATGGGGAAAGTCTCCACATTTTGATCCACTGATGAACGTGAAAGCAAGTTCTAAATATTTATGCCCAGACTTTCTTTTTAAACTAAGTCTGCTAATTTTATATTCCATCTACTTAAAAGAATCACTCTAAATTCTGTAGTATTACAATCCCCACAAAGTAGTGGATGATAATTAAAACTTTCCACAGGGCAATGCTATCTGGAGACACTCCTGCAGCAGGCTGGGGAATGACAGGCACACCTACCTCAGTTACCCTTTTCAGCGTCCCCAGAGTTTTCCCAAGTGAGGTTAATTTATTACAAAAGTCCCATGCACATAAATCATAATAAAAGTCCCATAACATAATCCAGATTTCCCCCATGATAGTCCTAATAGTGCAGCATAGAGTTATGGCATCTCTCACTACGGCCTGACTCTCTAGTGCAGCCCCTACATCTCATCTCTCACCACATCCCAGCTCTCCAGTGCAGCCCTCTCCTGTCCTTGTAACAGGATAACCACGCCACCCCTTCCAACTTGAGTGCAACCCAGCTCTTCCGAGCAGGAACCCTCATTTTCTCTATGCTGGAATCATCTTTGCCAAAGGAACATTCCTCACTCCCCCTGGGCCTCTCAAAGCTCCTCTGGGTCCAGCTCTTCAGCTCCAGAGATTCCAGCAGTTAAGCACCTTTGCTGCTCCCTACCGTCAAGGCTCTTCAGCCCTAGGCCCCAGCTCAGAGTCAGGAGGCAACTCACTCTGCTACTGCTGCTTCTCTTGCTTTCAGCCCTGGCCGTGGCTTGGGCACATCAACCAGCGAACCCCTTTTGCTGCTGTCCTACGTTCAGCCTTTGCCCAGGTTTCAAACATACAGTCTCCCAGCCAATTCCTCCCTCTTCCTAGGGAGGCCTGTCATGAGCATTCTGCTCACTGAAGCTTTCCCCAAAGACGACCTCTTGTCTTCTGATTTTCCTGACTCACTCTCATCAGGACTCTCCCTCAGTTGGTTGCTCTCTGACCTTTTCTAATCATTAGGTGCAGCTCCGCCCTCTTAATTGGCCAAATGGGAGCACCTGCTTTGACATACAGGAGCTGGATCTGCTTCATTTGCAATGGCCAGCCACCCTGCGACAAGGATGCACACAAAATCTATGATCAGTAGCTTTGGAAGGGTTAGCAATGACCATTAACAGGAGATTAGAACTTCTCTGAGGCATAATCTGTGTTGAATTTAAGACAGCCAAAGACATACAAAATGAAGGCATGGTTACAGGGGTTATACTTTGCATTAAAACTGCATCTTTAAGTTGATTTTCAACCATGGCTAACAATTGCCATAATAACTACTATTATTTTATAGCATCCAGCAGTGCCAAAGTATGGTACAGTACTTTACAATGGCAACAAAGTCAAGGTCCCGGCCCTCAGGAGTTAACAGTTTAGTTGAAATACAAGACCATCCGAAGTGTAACAAAAAAGCAGAAACTCCACTTCCAAAGAGCTCAGAACACAGTGGCACAACTGGATTTTTAAGAAATAGCTCATTTTTTAAAAAAAACCTCCTTATTTAATGAAAAAAATGCCTAATATTGACTGGACACCCACTAGGTTTTTTTTGTTTTGTTTTTCCAAAAGTTTCACTTTACAAAATGATTGGTTTGAATCAAATCTATGCAAGACAGAAGAGTTCATTTGATGTAATTTTGTAGGGGGCTGCAGGGAGGGGACGATGCTGGAAGCTAGCTACTATTAAACATTTAGTCTACATTCACAGAGAAAAGCTGAAAAGAGCAGTTTCACTAAGTATCATAATATATTATTTGACAGAAAGTTTTCCTCAGCCTTGATGTCCACAATAAAGGGTTATCCAGGCAGCATAGTGAAGTGTCATGCAGAACACCTGAGCCTAGAAATGATCTTGTCAATACTGTTCAATAGACTGCCAGACCACGAATAGGTCGATTTTGGCTTTTCTGGGCCAAATACAGTTTATATCACTGCTGAACACCCGTTACTGGATGATCCACAGAGTGGCAATGATGAAAGAACTGAAGGAAACAATGAATCTAGTCTGACCAGCTTCAGAATGAATGCCAAGCGAATAGCACTGTAGAGAGACATCTAATGATAATTTCAGTGGAATAATGGAAGCCTAAAATGAAAGGGAGAAAAATACATTGATCAATCTAACATAGCCCACGATCCCCAAACTCAGAATCATTCACCAAACTGCGGGGAGCTCTGAAGAGTAGTAGCCTTGTTGGCATGTTGAAAGGGTACTAGGAGGTCTTTGCTTGGATATGTAAACTGCCTGCTGTACAAAATGTCTCAAAATGTAATGTTAATGGGAAATCATCATTCAGAGGGTGTGTTTCCAGTGGGATCCCCCAGGAATCAGTTTCTGACCATATGCTACTGCACATTTTTATCAATGACTGGAAGAAAACATAAAATCATCACTGATAAATTTGCAGATGACACAAACATTGCTGGAGTGGTAAATAATTAAGAGCACAGGTCAGTGACACAGAGTGACCTGGATATTTGTCTAGCTATGAGCCAGGAGAAGCAGGGATGGTGTCCCTAGCCTCTGTTTGCCAAAAGCTGGGCATAGGTAACAAGTGATGGATCACTTGATAATTACCTGTTCTGTTCATTCTATCAGAAGTACCTGGCATTGGCCACTGTCAGAAGACAGGATACTGGGCTAGACAGACCTATGGTCTACCCAGTATGGCTGTTCTTATGGATACCAAGCAAAAAAGAAGCATTTTAATATGGCTAAATGTAAATGTATACATCCAGGAACAAAGATTGTAGGCCACACTTAGAGGATGGAGGACTCTATTCTGGGAAGCAGTGACTCTGGAAAATGGGTTGTGGTGAATAATCAGCTGAACATGAGCTCCCAGTGTGACACTGTGACCAAAAGAGCATTCTGGGGAGGCACCCCGGAAAATCTCAAAGAGGAGTACTGAGGTAATTTTACCTCAATATTTGTCGCTGGTGTGATCACTGCTGGAAAACTGTGTCCAGTTCTGGTGCCCACAATTCAAGAAGGAGATTTATAAATTGGAGTGGGTTACAGAAGAGCCACAAGAATGAATTAAAGGATTAGAAAATGCCTTATAGTAATAGACTCAAAGAACTCAATCTGTTTAGTTTACCAAAGAGAAGGGGTGACTTGATTACAGTCTGTAAGTATCTACACAGGGAACAAATATTTAATAATGGTCTCTTCAGTTTAGTAGAGAAAGTTTGGCTGGAAGTTGAAGCTAGACAAATTCTGAATAGAAATAAGGTATATAGTTTTAAAGGTGAGGGCAATTAGCTATTGGAACAATTTACCAAGGGTTGTGGTGGATTCTCACATCACTGATAATGTTAAAATCAAGACTAGATACTTTTTTTAAAAAAGATCTGCTCCAGAAATTATTTTGGGGAAGTTCTGTGGCCTGTGTTATATAGGAGGTTAGACTAAATGATGAGACTGGTCCCTTCTGCCCTTGGAATCCCGGATTCTATACACCAAGTAACAGTATTAACAAATTTTATATTGAACTGAATTAACATTTCAATTGCGTTAGGACTGAAAAGTAGATGATTATAAAACTGAGACTCAGAGATACAACCCCAAACCACCAGTTTGTGACACCTCAGCTTAGATCTCGCTTGTACTCCTTAGAATAGCTTGTGACATTCGATTTTTCTATGCTCAAAGGGCCAAAATTTTAAAGGTATTTAGGCATCTAAAGATAAAGGTAGGCACCTACTGGGATTTTCAGAAGTGACTAGCTCCCTAACTCCTAGGGTAATCAATGGATGAACAAAACAATGAACAATTGTTAAAACACAGGCAGAAATCTATTGGAGTAAGGACCCGGACAATTTTGAAAATCTCATTAGTTGCCTATCTGCACCTAAATACCTTTAAAAATTTGGCCCAAAGAACCTGATCCAAAGACCACTGAAATCAATAGAAAGACTTATATTGACTTCAGTGGACTTTGGAACAGGAAAACATAACAGGAAAAGGGTATTTAAACTTCTCCTTTTAACAATACTACCTCACAATTTAAAACTCCATTAGGAAGGGAACATTCACTACACACACAATGTCACTCACAACCTTATAAAAGTGAAAAGGAAATACCATATCATATTGGTGATGCATTAACAACCTTGAGTGATAACATGTTACAACTGCACCCGACAGTATAGTACACGTTTCAATGGCTAATGCCACCTACAGGACATTACAGGTCGCAGCATATGTTATTGATTACACATGCAGATCAAAATATTTGAAAAACCTCTACTGAAAGAGACTAGATATATTATATCTGAATGTAATCTGTACAACAGTCAGAGTTACTGCTGTACAGAGTTCAACTTCTTTACAAGAACACTGGGCTTATGTTAAAGACTTCAGAAATCCAGTCAGGAGGAATAATTGTCAAAGGTCTCTCTCCAGATTTAATCTTCTTAATTTATCTAAAATAAGTCTTCAAGCAGGCTGCACAAAATGGACAAGTTAATCCAATCAGTACTACATTACAAGTCTCCAATTTCATCTGCTATGCCCTTTAATGCAATGACAAACTTGGACAGTACAGAAACATACAAAGTCATTTGATTAACACAGTCACTACTTCAAGATCCACATTTCCCACAGGTGTTAGAAACAGTAATAGAATAAATAATTGGAAGAAACCCATCCCATACAAATAAGGTTATGGCACATTTCAACAGCCAGCACTCTGTTGCAATAAAAGGCAGGGTTTTTTTGTTTTTTTTTTAAAGGACACAATTATCAAATTGTTCCCCCACTAATAACTAAAGATGCTTTTTACTCTATAATTAAATAAAGCATGCCTTTGAAACTTTTGAGACAATATACTTGACTGAATTACAGAAATTAATACACTTACAGTTTACTTAATAAATTTCCTTACAACATATCAAAATCAAATTGCAAATCATGGCACATGTGTTAAACAACTCAGCAGATATTAGGTGTCTTTGATAAGTCTCATTCAGAACAAAATAACACAAACACTTTTTGGCAGTTTAATTAAAAAGACTGAGCCAAATTTCTTCCTGATGTAAATCCACTAATTTCATTGATTTACACGAGGGATTAATTTGGACCATTATTGTTTGTGACGGGCTGGTTAGATAACAGAAACAATGTCACAAGAATAGTATTTCTGACAGTGCTCCAAATTCAGAAACCCAGAAAGTACGAGAAGGTTTTTTTTCCTTATCAGTTAATGAAAAACAACAACATTACACCTCACAGATTGCAGAGTCACCTTCTGCATCCTACTAATGTGAGTTAATTAATTTTTTTAATTTACAGAATATAAAGGCTGGTAACAAGATAGCATGTGTGATCTGTAGAAAGGAACAGAGTCTCTGCATCATCATGCAACTGCTACTGTGAATGTTTTCAGAATCTAAAGCTTCAATAGCAATGCTATGGCAATTTTCATTTACACTACTGGCTTTAATGGTGAGCCAGTTCCTGATACCTTATTCACTTAATAATTTATAATACTTGATTCAGCAAGTTGTTCCATGGAAATCAATAGTGATACTGCCAAGTAAGGTACTACTCTAGAGGCCACATCTTCAGCTCCTCTAAATCTGCACAGTTCTATTGAAGTCAGTGGACTTTCATTGGCTAATGGTCTTCATGTACATAAGGGTATTAGACCTGGCACAAGTACATTACATGAATAACAACAACAGGCAGACGAGTATAGCGGATTTCATCTGAGGATTTCAAGAAGCTTTTCCCAAATTAAGCTTTAAAACACCCTCAGAGACAGGCAGACAAAAAAGACCTAAACCTCCTTGAACTTCAGGTAGAAGAAAGTCACCAGTATGTGAGTATGGGGCCCCATTGGGATACAGGTGGCAGAAGAGGTAAGACAACAAGCACGCTTCTTCAACTCAGCAGCACCAGCCCCCAGAACGGGTGTGCCGACCACCTATTTGCAGCCACCTCCTTGAGCCAATGGCCACTTGTCCCACCTGTCTCTATCCCCCCACACGCAGCGACCGCCTGATCTCTACCTTCCCCAGGCATTGACCACATGCGGTGTGGGGGCTGCCGCCTCCTTTTGTCTGTGGGGGCATGGCCCCTCACCCTCCTCTCTCTGCCTGTGGGGGGGAAGCTGGGGAATCAGCTGAACTTTCCCTGTGTCAGCAGCCTCTTTGGGCTTCTCCCCACTCCCCCAACTGAGTTGTTTGAAAGTGGCCAACCCTACCCTCACTTTCTCCTCCACCAGCCTGCTACGGAGGGAGCCAGCCCTCCCCTCTCCCCACCACTGTCCTTGAAGCTAGCGGGCTCTATAGACAACTAATCTCATTCTTCTTTCTTCCCCACCTAGTCAGCAGCCGACCTCCCCTTCCTCCTCCTTCCTTTTATCAGCATCTGGGAGTGGCCACAACAGTTTCAAAGCAATACCGAAATAAACCACTGGCTGCACATGTCCTAACAACAACACACAGCTATTTCTCTGTGATGACTATACGAAGTGAATAATAAAAAATAAACCAAAGGTTAACTATCAATGTAACTACATGGTCTTGTTACCGTAATGCTTTCATTTCCCCTTGTTTTGGTTTAGGACCCTTAACTGTGCTCCCATTAGGAAAGCTTTGCAGGTACAACATTCTGGTATAGACCACGCTTTGCTGGTTTCATGGCTGAATTTAAATGACAAACTCATTCGGGCCGGACGGATGACTTTACTTGTGTCTGTGAAGCACCTGGCACACTTTTGGGTGCTGCCATTGCACCGTGGGTGCAGTGTATAATGTTACCTATTGCATAATCAACTTTAGAAAAGCTGCTGAACTGAAGCATTAAGACAGCCGGTAGGAGCAAGGAAATCTGATACTGATGTAATTAAATCTGCATTCCTTGGTCTGTGTAACCAGTAGCAGTCCTCCGATGCAATGTGGATTGATTCAAAACACTGATTTTAATCAGAGTTTACATTGACAAGCAGAAAACCTTGATTTAAATTGATTTACTTTTTACTAATAAGTGTACTAATTAATTATTTTCCTAAAGAAGGCTTTACTCTCATTGGTTGGTATAACCATTAAAACACGTTTATTTGCAACCTAAAATTGGTACTATTTCTTGCTAAGCAGGAGGGTACACTATATCAATACACATTTATTTATAAAAAATGATACAGTTTAACATACATTTATGCACATTATTAACTTTTCCCCTTTTATGTTAGAAAATGGTGAATGAGGCTACATTTCTTATTTACCAGATTGTGTTTTGTTGTTCGGGATTTCTGTCAAGCTGCATTCGGTTGTAAACTGGAATTCAGTTACACTTGGCATACGAACAAATGGGTATAAACTAGCTAGGAATACATTTTGGATGGAAATTAGAAGGAGGTTTCTAACGTCAGAGATGGAGTAAGGTGCTGGAACAGCTTTCTAACAGCTGTGAGGGAGCAGGGGAAAAAACAAAAGCTAACTAGTTTTAAAATGGAGATTGATGAATTTATGAATGAGATTATGACTAGGTTGCTTGTGATAGCAGGGGACTGGATTAGATAGCCCATTCCAGTTCTCTGTTCCTAATTCCTAAATTCCCTCCTGTATACCCTGTGCAGCCATAAGGGAGATAATATGTTTTAGAGGCTGAAGGTGAGGGCAGAACGTAGGCCCAAACATTTAATAACAAACTAGGAACCTAGACAGGCAAAGAGGACACAATGTTTCATTAAGGCCAAGATGCAAATCTTAACTGGTTTTCCTTCTTTGAAATGATGAAAAGATCAGGAAAACCTTGAAGACATATTCTCGAAGACAGGAGACAGTTTATACTCCCTGACTTGAAGAATGGCCCAGAGACTAACTGCAAGAGATTACAACATGGCCAGTATTGCTTAAGGCTGGAAGTGCTAAAGATGATAAAATTAGGGTTACCATACGTCCGTATTTTCCCGGACATGTCCGGCTTTTTGGTTGTTAAATCGCCGTCCGGGAGGAATTTTTAAATATCTAAAAATGTCTGGGATTTTGCCATTATTATTTTTCCCCAAAGAAGAGTTGATCATTCAAGAAAGAAAGTGAATGTTGATCATTCAAGAAAGAGAGTGAATGTTGATCACTTGAGAGAGTGCCCACCTTTTCCCCCTAGTTCCCAGCGCTTGCTCCGTGAACCAGCTGTTTCGCATGGCTGGGAGGGAGGGGGGAGGTGGTGGAACGTGGCGCGCTCAGGGGAGGAGGCAGGGCCAGGGCGGGGATTTGGGGAAGGGGTCCAATGGGGCAGGGAGGGGACGGAGACGGGGCAGGGACTTTGGGGGAAGCGGTTGGAACGGGGGCGGGGCCAGGGGCGGGGGGGTGCGAGTAAATACCCCCTCTCCCCCATGGAGTGTCTTCTTCTTTGAATGTTCAAATATAGTAACTCTAGATAAAATAGTTTATAAGATGATGAGCTGCAGGGGTAGCAGTCATAATGCTAGGCTTTCCATCCCAACTCAGCAGAGTGACAACATCAAAAGACAAAGCTGTACAAGGTGACTATAAAGAGAAATGAACACATATGCCACACAGGAATTTCATTTTAAAACGGATGACCATGGGGAGAGTAGGGCTGAAGCAGTGCAGTGGGGACTTTTTTCCTCTAGTAGTACTTCTTTCACCATTGCTTGCTAAAAGACATAACTAGTCCTACCAGATAATAAGCCAGATGTACGCTGCTGATGGCACATCCGGACACTTGGAACTACATGAAGTGATTGCTGAAAAACTGAGATTTCTTGCCCTCTAAATCAGAAGTTAAAATTCGAATAATTCCCCCATTAACACCAGACTGCCCTTGTCTAATGGATATAATAATGATAATCACTAAGATATAGAGTCTTTTATCAGCAATTCCTATTTGATATAGTAAGAACAGTAAGGTTCTTCATAAAAGGCTGATAGAATTCTATAGTTTTTCTCTCAAAACAATAGAGACAGATTTTTTTCCCCTTCATGTGTGAAAAATCTTTACTGGGGACTTTGAGAGGAAATAACTGCAAGGATTTTCAAACTGAGATTCTCCATCCACTATCTTCCTGGGAGTGAGGGGTTGCCCTAGAACTTGTTGAAGAAACAGTTTTTCCAAAAATACAACTGTCAAAGTTGTTTCAGTTTTAAGCGTTTAGGAACTGACCTAATTTTTTTTTCCAAAAACGTTTTGTGAATTTTAATCAAAAATTATTTCATCATCAGAAAGTCACCAAAACTGTTAATAAAATAGCCATCGACAATGTTTTGCTTCTTGAAAACGCACTATCAAAAAAATTCAAACACCACTTTGCTCACAATTTGCTCCAACAGTGATTTTGATAAGACTTTCAAGAATGATGTCACATAAAAAAAAATTCAGTTTCTCTCCAAAAAAATAAGGGGGGGGAGAGGCCAGTTTTGACAAAGCAAAACAGTACTACAATAATGCTGATCTGCTCTAGTTTGCCCCCACCACAAAAGAAAAGCTGCTTCCATACCTGACAGATCACAGGGGATTCATGAGATGCCAGAGCCATTTTTTCAAAAACTTTGTACCATAGCAACCTCAACATTTTCCTTCTCCCGCTCCCTCATAGCAATGCAACCAGGCCATCACCTCAGCTGCAGTAGTTCCTGGGGACCAAAAATCTGTGACTGTATTAACTTCACAGATTGCCATTATTTTTATACAAGACCATGAGATGAGACACATGTCTTTGGATGCTGTGAGTTCTCTCTCCATGCAGACGGGCATTTTCTTCTCATGTCCCTTCCTGCAGGTTTTTATGGGACTTTGCACAGACATTATTAAGGATCTACAACCTATCCTGAAGGACGACCCATCCCTCTCACAGATCTTGGGAGACAGGCCAGTCCTTGCCTACAGACAGCCCCCCAACCTGAAGCAAATACTCACCAGCAACCACATACCACACAACAGAACCACTAACCCAGGAACCTATCCTTACAACAAAGCCCGTTGCCAACTGTGCCCACATATCTATTCAGGGGACACCATCATAGGGCCTAATAACATCAGCCACAATATCAGAGGCTTGTTCACCTGCACATCCACCAATGTGATATACGCCATCATGTGCCAGCAATGCCCCTCTGCCAATACATTGGTCAAACTGGACAGTCTCTACATAAAAGAATAAATGGACACAAATCAGATGTCAAGAATTATAACATTCATAAACCAGTCAGAGAACATTTCAATCTCTCTGGTCACGCAATTACAGACATGAAAGTTGCAATATTACAACAGAAAAACTTCAAAACCAGACTCCAGCGAGAGACTGTTGAATTGGAATTCATTTGCAAATTGGATACAATTAACTTAGGCTTGAATAGAGACTGGGAGTGGCTAAGTCACTATGCAAGGTAACCTATTTCCCCTTGTTTTTTCCTATACCCCCCCCGAAGTTCTTGTTAAACCCTGGATTTGTGCTGGAAATGGCTAAATAGATAAGCTATTACCAGCAGGAGAGTGGGGTGTGGGGGAAAAGAAAACCTTTTGTAGTGGTAAACACCCATTTTATCATGTTTTGTGTGTATAAAAAGATCTTCTGTACTTTCCACAGTATGCATCCAATGAAGTGAGCTGTAGCTCACGAAAGCTTATGCTCAAATAAATTGGTTAGTCTCTAAGGTGCCACAAGTACTCCTTTTCATTCTACAGTAGCAGATTCCAATACAGAATCGAGTTCCAAGACAGCGTAAGAACTTTGGCCCAGACCATCACTTCTTGCAGAAAAGACACCTTCACATCATCTCCTCTGCAAAGCAAATGTCTCTCATTCAAATTATGGAAGAAGTGACATGCAAAACATATGTAAAGAGTTTTTTTTTTAAATGAAAAGAAGTACCACAATACTTAAAGCACAAGATAAATGATTCTGAGGTATAGATGTAGAAAACCATCAGAACTGATAGTTTCTAAGTAGAATGTTTCTGTATATTTTGTATGAAGCATAAACAGTTATTTAGCAATATACAGTAACTGTGCTTTATTACTGACAAGATGCATGTCATAGGATGGCCCAGGCTGGAATGCTCTCATGACGTACGCAGCACTGTGCCAGATGTGTCTGCCTCAGTTTCCCCTTCAGAATTCCCAGAAATAGTCCTTAAAGGCTTTTCCAAGAGTCTTGCACACATAAACCATAAAATCCTACAACCACACACCAAAATTCCCCAATATAGTCTAAACAATAAATGCAACAGAACAGCTCTGACATCTCTCCCCACACCCCAGCATACAGTAAAACTCCGGCATCCCTCATCATGCCTTACCCTGGTCTTCAGACTTTGCCCTCAGGACTCTGGCTCAGAACAAGCATTCATCTTATTCTGCTGCTCTCAGCCTTCAGCTGTCTCCTGCCTTCTTTGGCCTTGACTCGCTGACTCAGGAAGGTCAGCAGGCTAGCTCCTCCAATGGCTTCCTGATAATCCCCGGTTTCCAGGGAAGGTCAGTGGAAAGCTTTCTGCTCTCTGCAGCATTGCCCAGAGACTTCCTCCAGTGTGACTCCCAGGCAGTTCGCACCTGCCCTTTCCCTCACTGATCCAAATAGCTTCACCTTTTCCAGACTGACTCTGTGCTCTAAGGCTCACCATATTTCTCTCTTTATAGGGCTCAGGTGCCTTCTTTTAAGCCCAATTGGTGCATCACAGTTGACACTCGCCCTGCTCCCTCTTAAAGGACCAATGTCAACCTATGACAAAACCAAATGCTGCTCTCCTTAAAATGATACTTTTTACTGTTTTGAGTTCCCAGTCCCCAAATGATGTAATGAAAGATATCTCAAGCAAACATACATACATACACACTCACACACACACACCCCGTACTTGCACACAATGAATTTGCTCAAGACAGGTAGTGATGCACATCATGCATCAGAAGTTAGAATCTGCATAAGTATTCCCACAGTCCATCTGATTAAAACTATTACCATAAAATACTGTAATATAATAAAAATGAAGATTGTTTTGAAAGACCATGTTACAGTACACGTAATAATTCAGAAACTCAGATCCATGACCAAAATAACCTACAAGCAATCAAGCAGAAAAGATGGTCATCTCATAATTTATAAGATTATTTTTCTTTCTGGTTCCTGACTAGCACAGAAAGCAGGATCTACATTTCTATCTACCCACATACTTGTCTACGTATTGTTTTTTAGTGTGTCTAGCACCAAAGTGCCCTGAAATATTATGCAATCTTTAGCTTCCCTGCTGAGTATGTCAACAAGGATGAAAATTATGATGCAGAGTGGGTTTATGTGTGAGATGTGGATATTTGTCCACTTAAAAGTGGACTAACACCAACAGCCCATTTCACTACGAGCACCAAAGAACTGTCTTATGATCATGACCCTTGATCTTTTGGTCTGAGCCTGAAATAAGATAATGCTGCAGATCCCCATTATCAATGCAGCCATCTAGTCCGCTTAATTTTGTACATTTGCTTCCAATTTTGTATTTAAAATATGTCAGTGCAAATGGTGACCAGTCCTGCTTTATTCTGGAACTTGGACAGGCAAGATGGCAGCACTGACACATGCTAATTTTGTGATGGCTGTGGGCTACAAGAAATTAGAGGAATTCAGCATGGGATGTGTTAATGTAACCCACACACCTCCTGGGTGTGGTGTTCTGTCCCATCTAGTGGCACTGAGACCACTTAGAGAGAGAAATTAATGAGTTTGCTCTACAGCCTTACCTAACAGCCAGTTGGCTTTTAGCTCATGAAGTAGAAGCTCATATAGGTTCAGTCCTGCCCGCTGACGACCAGGATCTGTTGGCGTTACATTAATGGTGCTGCATACTCTACCCTTACAGAAAGACGTGAGTATAGTGCTGACTTGCCTCAACAGATTCAGATACACTTCCTAAATCATAAACAAGTGAAACAGTGCCTGCCTACAGTGCCACAATTGCAAAACCATAGTGAAACATTATTTTCAGATACTCAGTATGGTACAACAATTAAATATGGTGCAGATTATTATGAGAGGTCTGCTTTCACCATGCACCATCTTTACTGGCAGTGCAGTTCCACTTGCAAGCCAGTCCCAACACCTGGGAATGGCCAAGAGTAACTTTCCTGACAAAGGTTAGCAAGAGCCAGCTCAAGGCTGTGACTCACTCTCCAAGCCGTATCACTTGCAATCCAGTCCTGGCTGACGTGGCTGATGGAACAATTCATGCGTAGCTCATCACAGTGATGAAAGTATTGTTTGTCCTAATAGAAGGGAAAGTTAGAAGCATATTCCACTCTATTGTAACACATTATAGGAGCATTTGCAAATCTTTATATATATATATATATATCTGCTCTCTGAATGTTGTAATATGGTACCTACAGTATAGTGATGATGCTATTAACATAAAACAGTCTGATTTATGGTGGGTTTTATTTCCCATACGTATAGTATAAATTTGATTTATAAAATTGAAAAAAAAATTAGAATGTTGTGGTTTCAGACATTTTTGCAGTCCTATAACAGAAAAATGGTATCGATTTATTTCCAGGATTTCAGTATATTGTGTGAACAAGTGCTGCTGGGTAATTTTGAGGAAAAAATTGCAAGAGACTGGACTCCTCCATTTAGAAAAGGATGTATTGTGCGTGCCTGGTAATATTTTTTTCAGTGAAAATGTCAATTTTTTTTTTGCACCATCACAGTGGATGATTCATTCATTTGTACATTAAACAGAGACAGAATGAAGTGCCTATAAGCTGGTAGTATTACCATGATATAATACACAATAGACACAGGCCAAATTTTCCATCTTTCTGGGAATTCCTTTGTTGATAGATTAAAGAACAATCATAAACCTCTGCCTAAGCTTCCTTTTGAGGCTGGCTGTACATATTTTTCTCTGCAAGCCTCTCTAAGCCTACTTCTGTTTCCCACAGCATCAAACAGATATTCACATTTTTTTATACTCTTTGGTTGGAACTAAAAGGACACTCCTTATCTGACTGCCAAGATGAGTCAGAAGACAAGCTCTGCATCTCAGTGCAGGGTGTTAGGAACAGACAATCTGTCATACAGTAGAACTTGAGTTACAAACACCTCGGGAATGGAGGTTGTTCTTAACTTTGAAATGTTCGTAACTCTGAACAAAATGTTATGGCTGTTCTGTCAAAAACTTACAACTTAACATTGACTTAATACAGCTTTGCAACTTTACTATGCAGAAGAAAAATGCTGCTTTTAACCATCTTAATTTAAATGAAACAAGCACAGAAGCAGTTTCCTTAGCTTGTCAAATTTTTATTTAACTTTCCCTTTAGTTTTTAGTAGTTTACATTGAACACAGAACTGTACTGTATTTGCTGCCTTTTTTTTTTTTTTTTTTTGGCTCTGCTGCTGCCTGATTGTCTACTTTCAGTTCCAAACAAGGTGTGTGGTTGACCGATTAGTTTGTAACTCTGGTGTTCATAACTCTGAGGTTCTACTGTATTACCATTTGTGTTCCTGAAATTTGCACAGGTAAATCTCCTTTGTAACAATGGGAAAACAGACAATTTAGTGTTCATGTACACTAAATATTCAGAAGTCAGTAAACACTGGCTGAGATTTCCTAAGCTGCCTAATGAGTTTTGACTTCTAATGGGAATAGGGCATCCAGATCCCTTAGGCAGCTTTGAAAAACTCAATTTAACTGTATTCGTAGAGATTACTCTCCATATTTCCCTGCAATAAGTTGGCACCCATATGATGATCTGAAAAAGATACAGGTCTTAAATATGAACTGCTTTGGTTTTGTTGATTCAGGTGACAACTTTTCCTGGTATACCTGGCAGCAGTGCACATCTTTTTTCTGTGAAACAGCAGTTGTCTAGTCTAGTGCTCTACTGATTTCAATGGAACAGCCACTTGAAGCAGCATTAGGAACAGAAACGCAATATCGTAACATGCATTTTGTGTGTGGCAATATTGTATATACTTCAAGAGTCCATGTAGTGCTCTTTTCACTGTGTTAATGTGTGAAAACGAACAATTTTATTTGGAACATTATCTTGTAATACATCACCCATTTAAACAACATTAAAAAAAAACGGTTCTGCAGATTAAAGCAATATTAGTGTTAAATGTTTAATAACTCCAAATTCACTTTGTTTTAAACTGACATGATCTCTCCCTTCTGTATTAATATAAAACCAAAAGTTTTAAAACCACATCAATGAGATATCTACCTGATGATTGAGATTAGAGGAAGTTATCTTTCTTTTAGACTATTAATTCCACTCAACTCCAATGCATACATTGTAAGGGTTCAGAGGCCCCTCCCCCATGTTATTATAGGTCATGTATCCACATGAACTATAGCCCAACTAATGAAGAAAGAATACTGCTCAAAACATTTTTAACTCACCACAGACGTATTGTTAGCCTAAAGAAGCCTTATGAGCAGAAATGTTATACAAAACTACCATACAGGAGAGAAATAGTTTTGTAGTTTGGTGGTTGTTTTAAATTCATTCTCTTTAATATCTGTGAGATTCAAGATTGATGTTACATTTTCAGTTACCAACCCTGTAAGTTTAATTCTATGAGAATTAATAAGGACTCACATGTATATTTTAAGATAACTGATTTGTGCAGATATTTGTTGACATCCATGACAGATGTAGAAATGAGGAGAAATTGTAAATACACTCTGTATTCATTCCCATCTTGTCAAGACCCTGTGGTGGCAGAAAACGTGACTTTTCACGAAATCTGGCTCTTACCTATTTTCAGCGGACAGATACAGAAGACAGATGATAAGCAATATTTTAACTGTTATAACACAAACAATACATGGCTAGATCCATCAAAAAATCAGCAACTGGTGTTTGTACAAAGCACCTCAATTAATTCACCCCTTCAGTTTTAAAAGATAAATATCTGTCAACAAGCAGTCCTGCACAAATGCATTATACTTTTGCAATGGGTGAAGTGCACTCTAGCCCTGTTTAAATGATGCCTGTTTGTGTCTGCTCTTAATCTGAAAACATTTACTTTTATGTTCAATACTTACCAAAAATATTAATCATTTCCAAAGCAAGTATTTCATTCTTCCAAATTTAAAAGACAATCTAACATAATGGGCTTTATATAAATAAACTGTAGAATTTCAGGATTCAGTTGCATCCACAAATTCTGCGCATGTACACCTTGCATATATGACACGTATATGCAACAATTACTGTCCTGATGTTTCACTGTGGGCTGAATCCAGGAACTGCAAAGCTAAGAGCACAACCCTCTATCTGGTACCTATAATAGAGCAAAATCCTTTGTGGACCAGCTACTAGAAGTGGGGCATATAACATACGAAACAGTAAGTTATATATGCACCATTTGCTGGGACATCTGTATTGGAACAGTTAGAAATTTGGCTTATACATTTGACAAGAATCATCTTAGAGGAGCCATATTTTCAACAATTTCCTTTTGCCAGTGCAATTTTTACCTGCAAAAATATGTGCTACATTTCCGCATCTTGAAGTTATATTTCATGTGGAAATCTAACTGCTCAACTGCAGGTGCAAATCCAGCAGTTAGAGGTACAAATATTCTAATATGCACCAATAATTCATTTCACAGATACAAAAATGTGAGTATAAATGTTTCAGGTGTCAACTGCCGATGCAAAAGGGAGGATTTTAAACTCTTTTGAAAATACTCCCACAAATGATCCTGTGGCTAAGGAAATGCACTTGGAATCAGAAGACGTAGGTTCAGTTCATGACTCTGACACAGGCAAGACTGTTTGATTTTGATAAATAATTTAATCTCTCTGTGCCTCAGGGTACATCTACAGTGGAGAAAAATCCTGCAGCAGTGAGTCTCAGAGCCCAGGTCAACTGATTAGGCTTGTGCCACAGAGCTAAAAATAACAATGTAGATGTTCTGGCTCAGGCTGCAGCTCAGGCTCTGAAACCTGGTGAGGGGCAAGGATCTCAGAGCTCCTGTCCGAGCCCTAATGTCTACACTGCTATTTTTAGCCACATAGAGCTAGGCCAAGTCAGTTGACCCTGGCTATGAGACTTGTTGCTGCGGGGTTTTCTTTGCAGTGTAGATATTATACTCCACACCTGAACATAGCCATTATATGGACAACATCCCCCCATATCTCAATGTCTGTACTTTGACCCGTTAACCTTTTACCCCCAATCGGGGATATTGCAGATTATGTATTCCTTATGCCACACGATCCTAAACCGAACTTCGCACCCCGTGATAATCTGTACCTTATTCCCTGATAACTCCCTGATATTCCCACAGAAACTTTTATGCTTAAACTCTGTACCGTTTTCTTTTTATTTTAACACCATCTTAACAAAATTATTAAATCTGATACCATTAGTTCCTTAGCTATATAATGGAGATAGTAATACTGCTTCACCACATGGGGGTATTGTGAGCATTAGTGGTTGTGAGGTGCTCAGATAATATGGTGATGGTGGGCACAGTAGTACTTGGAGAGAGAGAAAAAGAAATTCAACCCTTATAGTTTAACATCATAATTTCTCGCCATTTGCAGTAACTAATGACAACATAAAATTATTGTAATGCAGCTAAGCTACCCCCCCCCCTTGGTGCCACATGAAATTAAAAAATTTACCTATTTATTACTGCAGAGGTTCTCAGACCCTTCCATACTTTGGGCTATACCTGAATAGAGATGTTGTCTCACATCCCCAGCTTTCCTCTCCCACGTACGATAGTGCAAAACACTCCCCTCCCATTTGTGATCACATAGTGGCAATAACAGTAACTGATTATATGAAAACATAATATTAAGAAAGCATTTAATATATTTTCCACTACCTTGTAATGTCATTCAGCACATGAAAGCACAGAGCCAAATCCTCCATTTCTCTGGAGCTATGCCAATTTGCCCTGCCTGGGGATGTGACCCAGTAAAAACAGTTAGCACAATATGAGAAGCCAAGCTTGCCACAGACCACCACTAAGTTTTTATTTTTATTTCTGATGTAAGACAGGGTCTGAATGAGCACTCCCCTCGCATCTATTGAGAAGCAGGCTATATTTGCACAGATAGATCTACTTTGCCTACTCAGAGGCAGATTAGCGGTTTGTGGGGCCCTGGGCCAGAGCAAGTGAGGGCACCTCCCCATCCCTTCTGCCTGCAATCCCCCGTCTTCCCCCCCTCCCCCGCCAGCACTCCTCCTGGGGAAATGGGGTCAGGGCGTGGGGGCTTCCCCAGCCTACCCGGCACTCCAGTCAGGGAACGGGGTCGGAGTGCAGGGGGAACGGGGGAAGCCACCACGGCCCGATCCTGCTCCCCAGCAGGAGTCCTGGGCAGTGTGGGTTGGGGTACTGGGGTGCCCATTTTTCCAGAGGCCTCCAAATTGGCCAGGGCCCCTGGGCTAATCCACTATTAGATCAGCAAACTGACCTGCGTTGCCAAAGTGATCAATTTTGGTTGTTTTGAGTTAAAATTCATTAGTCTTTAATGCAGGGGTGATTAAATGTTATTATCTTTATTGTATGACTAAAAAGAAGAACTATTTTAATATGCCTTAATTGATGGGTCATCCTAATTTAGCAATACCACAGTGATGCCATAGTGATGCCACAGTCAGAGGCAAGTCAGGGTGGGAATGGATTTTCCTCCATGGTGGCGTGCCTCGCTTTAAAGAGTCCTACATACTATTTGATTCCCCCACCTCAGTGATTAAAGAAAGAGCTGATCAGACTCAATTTAGAGTCCTTGTTTCTGCTTAGTGATCACTAGAGCTGAATCACAGATGAGCAGTAGGGTTGCCAACTTTCCAATAGCACAAAACTGAACACCCTTGCCCCACCCCCTGCCCTGCCCTTATCTGATTCCCCACCCACGTTCACTCCACCCCCACCCCCCTCCATCGCTCACTCTTCCCCACCCTCATTCACTTTTTACAGGGCCGGGGCTGGTGGTTGGGGTGAGCGAGGGGGTGAGGGCTCCGGATGGGGGTGCAGGCTCCGGGGTGGGGTCACAATTAAGTGGCTCAGGCTATGGGAGGGCCTCGGGTGTGAGGGGGGTGAGGGCTCTAGCTGGGGGTGCAGGCTCTGGGGTGGGACCATGGATGAAGGGTTTGGTGTGCAGGAGGGGGTGTGGGCTACGGGAGGGAGTTTGGGTGCAGGAGGGGGTTCCAACCTGAGGTGGGAGGGTTGGGGTGGCGGGGTGTGGGCTCCGGCCGGGCAGTGCTTACCTCAGGCGGCTCCCAGTCGGCAGCGCGGCAGGGCTAAGGCAGGCTCCTGCCTGTCCTGACTCTGCATGGTTCCCAGAAGTGACCGTCATGTCCGGCTCCTAGATGGAGGGGCCAGGGGATGCTGCTCACACCTGCAGGCACCGCCCCAGCCACTCGGGCGGGGGCAACGTGTGCAGTTCCCATGTCCATCCTTGTGCCTAGGAGCTGGACAGGCTGGCCGCTTCTGGGAATCAGAGAAAAAGGGAAGTGGTGTGTTAAGGGACATTTGTCTGTCAGACTTTCACACTGCAAGGTGGGAAAATGAGGCAAAGGAATAAGGCCCAAATGCTGTAGGGTGGGTGTTTACACATGGTTTGCATACTTAAAAATCACTGTTGTGGTGTTTTCCCAAGTTAATGCTGTGTTTACTTTCTCTTTTTGATACAACATTGCTTTTGTTATATTCAGACTCTGGGCTTGTGAGTGAGGAAATATTGTCTCGTAAAAGCATCCAGGGATGATATTTAGTTTTCCCAGTTAATCAAGGTGGGCCATTTCCAGCAGTTGACAAGAATGTCTGAGCAACAGTGGGGTGGGGGGAATAAACATGGGGAAATAGTTTTACTTTGTGTAATGACTCATCTACTCTCAGTCTTTATTCAAGCCTAAGTTAATTTTATCCAGTTTGCAAATTAATTCCAGTTCAGTAGTCTCTCGTTGGAGTCTGTTTTTGAAGTTTTTTTGTTGAAGAATTGCCACTTTTAGGTCTATAATCGAGTGACCAAAGAGATTGAAGTGTTCTCCAACTGGTTTTTGAATGTAATAATTCTTGACGTCTGATTTGTCTGATTTCACCCATAACTACTTCACATTTGGGGACAATGTAGACCTTCAAGTCAGCAGCACTGCTATGGGTACCCACATGGCCCCACAGTATGCCAACATTTTTATGGCTGACTTAGAACAACGCTTCCTCAGCTCTCGTCCCCTAATACCCCTACTCTACTTGCGCTACATTGATGACATCTTCATCATCTGGACCCATGGAAAAGAAGCCCTTGAGGAATTCCACCATGAAAATAACAGAACGCCACTAGCCATCACCTTCAGCCCCCAACTAAAACCTCTCCAACACATCACCAAGGATCTACAACCTATCCTGAAGGACGACTCATCACTCTCACAGATCTTGGGAGACAGGCCAGTCCTTGCTTACAGACAGCCCCCCAACCTGAAGCAAATACTCACCAGCAACCACATACCACACAACAGAACCACTAACCCAGGAACCTATTCTTGCAACAAAGCCCGTTGCCAACTGTGTCCACATATCTATTCAGGGCCTAATCACATCAGCCACACTATCAGAGGCTCATTCACCCCCCCCCCTCGCTGTTCCTCAGATGTTCTTGTCAACTGCTGGAAATGGCCCACCTTGATTATCACTACAAAAGTTCCCCCCCGCCCCCCCCGTCCGCTCTCCTGCTGGTAATAGCTCACCTTACCTGATCACTCTCCTTACAGTGTGTATGGTAAGACCCATTGTTTCATGTTCTCTGTGTATATAAATCTCCCCACTGTATTTTCCACTGAATGCATCCGATGAAGTGAGCTGTAGCTCATGAAAGCTTATGCTCAAATAAATTTGTTAGTCTCTAAGGTGCCACAAGTCTAATAATTACCTAAAACTATCCAATTTCCTAGACAGAATACTCTGATTTTAAACATTTCTGAATATCAGGCCCAGGTTGTCTGAAGTTGAGCACTCAACAATTGGGAATCTCAACATTAGTGGACACTTGAAAACACTGCGTGAGGTCCAACATGCAAGCTTTGGCAGAGCTAGGAACAGAACTCAGATTGCCTGATTCAGAGTGTGCATGCTAGTCATCAGACCATCTCACTCATTTAAATCCTCCTTAGCCCTGGGTCTTTTTTTTTTTAATGATTCTAAGTACAATCTAATTTACCCTCTCAGTGACACACAGATTACTGAATTATCAGGTGTGGTGCAATGCAACAATGACTGTCAGTTGGTATTTCTCTCCCATGGTGACTGTAGACGTATTCAAAAAGAGATTTTGCTATTTATCCACTTTCAGGATAGCTACTGAACTGCGACAAACTTATTACGGAAGATAACAGCAACAGTTCCAGACCCCCAATATTGTCTACTTCTATTTTTCAGTAGCCCAATGATCTTTTTACTCAAGCTATCAAAGGAACAGATAAGCAATACCCTTCAAATTATCCACCTGGAAACAAGAAAAGCTTAAAGTCACGAAAGATTTGGGTGAAAGGCTGCATTTTTGTTGGCAAAGCAAGACAGACCTCTCTCTTCCTGATAAAGAGTTTTCAGTCTTTGGATGCTTAAAAGAAAAGGACTAATCTTACGTGCAGTTCCTTTCCTACAGTATATTGTAGTTAATAGAGGAATTTACTATAAAAGACTTCTGTATAACACAGAAGCCATCTTTATTAGGAAACCTCCTGTTTTAAAATGATTCCCCAAAGTGTTCCTATAAATCTCAAGTAATTTGTTTGTTCAAGCGTCACTAAAAGACCACCATTTTTTATCAGTTCCCTTAGTTGCTAAAGTTTAGCAGTCACATAGGCCAAGTGTCACTGCATATTACATATGATGATAAAATCCCAAGCACACAATATCACATTACATGGTTAGGCCCCAATCCTGCCTACTCCGTGTGTAATAAACCAATTCTGTGTACACTCAGACTGAAGTATCAGGCATCCTATACATAATTCCTCTTGCAGTTCTGATAGCAGCATTTTCACAAAAAGTTGCTTAGCCTATCTTTTAAGGTGCAACATTACAGATACCGACTCCTCTTTAAAAATTATGGGCCTGATTAGTCTCTTTCTTACACTGGTTTTATACAGGTGTAAAAACCCTCTACTGATGTGGAGTTACTCCTCATTTATACAAGTATGAGTGAAGAATCAAGCCCTCTAAATTCCAGATAGCACTAGTATGAAGGTTTGGATGGGTTAAAACACCAGTGCCAATGAATCACTGCAGTGAAGAAGGAGGAAAAAATCACCCAGGAGGGAAATGCTCACATATATTCCCTTTTTTGCAGTTAAAGCACTGACCCAGCAAGACTTCACAAGGATATAATTTTCTTTACTTCACAAACTATAGGGAATATATCAATGTCTAAGTAAAATGTGACCAGCCACATAATCAAGTCCAAGTGGCGTCTTTTACTTCCCAACGCAGTTCCATTAGCTTAGTTCAAGACAGGACGATGTATCTAAATAGCAGTGGAAGCTTTTTCCAACGCTTTTTATACAGAAAATTCCCTGCTCATAAAATCTTGAACCTTTTAGCCCAGCTGGTGGTGTTTTGTCCCTTTCAAATGAATCATTAGTCTTCTCTGTGAACTTGGAAAGCGATTAGATTGCATACCCGAGTCGGTATGTCATAGCTAATGGGCATTTTTGTTTAAACTGTATGATTTAGTTCCTTTTAAATAGGAGTCTAGTTCCTGATGAACACTAAGGAATTAATAAGTAAGGTCTGGTAATTGAAGTCCTAGAGAAATAGAGTAATAATTAGGGAAACTACCTAGTAGTTAAAGGGTCCATGCCACTCACGTAAATCACAGTGACTTAGAGGATAGATGACTCCCCAAATAAACATTTCATCTTTGAAAATAAAATAAATATGGTAGATAAACAAAGTTTCTCGCTCAAAAGGTTAGAAACGGTTAACCATATACAGGACACACTTATGTCCGATTTATGAAATTAATAATGGTACATCTCCACATTTTCTCTTAAGCCAACTGTATGTTTCTTATCACTGTACATTAACTTATCAATGTAATGCAATTGGGATTGCAGATTTCCAGCTGACATTGTGTAAACTTAGATTTATTTGTTAAATGTTTTATTGTAAACTGTGCTTGAGCCTAGAGCATTTTGTCTGACATTACATAAACTGCAGTAACAAACATATAAACAAATATAGAAAGGAAAAGGGCACATCATCATTTACACAAAATTATACAACCAAAAATCCTCATGTGAATTTAATCACACTGGCATATACCAAATTTCATCTCACCAGCTACTCTCACTTAAAAAAATTTAATATATTACATGCACACACGTGTGCACACCATGCCTTCACATAGCAAAAAGCTCTAATGTCTTTATTTAGGTTGATCTTCCAACTCTGACATGGGACTGAAGATACCACTCCTGATCACCAACAAAAATCCTGGTTTAGGAGGAAGTCATCCCAATTCCCCTCCAATACAAATTTCTCATGAACATGTGCAATCTCTCCAAGAAGATAAAACATACACAACACTGAGGTTCAAGATAAACTCAACGGTTGAATGATTATCAGAAGTTTATTGACCATTTTTAAGGTCACCCTTTTGTGTCCTTACTCTCCTTTCTCCTCTCCAATCATTCTGTTCACGTGGTGCTCAAGAGGCCCACTGGACCCACAAACTTTCAATAGGTCTTCTTCCTATTGCATCCGATGAAGTGAGCTGTAGCTCACGAAAGCTTATGCTCAAATAAATTTGTTAGTCTCTAAGGTACCACAAGTCCTCCTTTTCTTCTTCCTACGTGGGTAATCTCTTTATGGGAGGTGGAGGCCCTGAGCACATCACTGCCTGTTGTGCTCTCAAAAAGCGGGGCCAGATTGTGTAAAAATGTCGGGGTCAGATTTTCAAGTACTCAGCACCCACCATTGGGTCCAGATTTACCAAAATGCTCAGCTCGCATTTAGGCAACCAAATGTGTGTCAGATTTTCAAAAGAGCTCAATATCCAAATTGCAGCACTCTTTTGAAAATCTGGCCACTTCAATTTGGGCCTAAATAGGAGTCAAACTCTTTTGATATCTCACATATATTACAGGTCAGGGAACCCAGACTGCACTAAGTACACATTTTATCTAGGGAAGCTCCGAAACTCATTAGATTAGATTAAAATAACCAGCCAATGGGATTGCCATGCCACAGAACCAAAGATACATTTTGGCAAAAGCATGAGGCACGTTGGGGGTCCAAGGGACAAAGTAGGTCAATTTAAAGTGTGGTTCTACTGTAACTAGTAACTCCATAAAATGGAATGTTAAGGTGCCGTGTTTAATGCGTTTCAGTGATTCAAATTTGCCCATTTTGTTTTCACTGACAACTTCACAAACTTACCTTGGGAACTAAGAGTTAAGATGGGTTCTTTCTTCCCTGAACATTATCACCAATGATAAGTAATCTGCAGTCCAAATTATTTTCTTACTTACAAGGTTGCAATCCCATTTTCTTCCAGTTATACTTTCCTAATGATATTTGTGCAACACCATTACACTTTCTCTGAGAAAATCCTTATTCCCCTTCAACCTGTTCTGCAATGGATATTATGAAAAAAGAAGGGAGAGAGACAGCATGATACTGTCCATTTTAGTGTATGCAGACTCACTTCCTATCTCCCGAAAATTCCTTTTCATTTTCCCTCTTGATACCAGGATTCACTTGCCTACTTCTAAGGGCTGGTCTACACTAATGCTGTAAGTCAATCTAAGTTACACTAGTTCAGTTACATAAGTTACGTAACTGAAGTCGATATAACTTAGGTCGACTTACAGCGGTGTCTACACCGCATTATGTAAGTGGGAGATGCTTTCCCATTAACATAGCTTCCGCCTCTCGGGGAGGTGGAGTATAGATGTCGACAGGAGAGCGCTCTCCCATCCACTTAGCATGTCTTCACCAGACCTGCTAAATCGACATCGCTGCATTGATTGCAGCGGTGCCGATTTAGCCAGAAGTGTAGACATGGCCTAAGACCATCATTGATTTCATGCACTGATAGCCATTCTTCCAGCAACTAGTGAATCAACAAAGAGAAGCCCTTTCCCTTTGAGATTATAATAATGTTTATGGGTGTAATGACACTTGCCATATAAGGTCCAGCAGCAGTTTGCTCTACAACAGCCTTCTACAATCATAAACACTTGCAAGATGAATCCCAATAATGCAGTGTCCACTCCTTGGGTACCTGAAATGAGATGCTATTCATTTTTTTGGATGCGCTGAGCCAAGCAGACATGCCATAAACCAACCAATTAATTTCTCCTGTGCCATAGCCCATGTCTTCAACAATTTACTTTCCCAAAAGAAGAATTAAAATGCTTAACTGTATGTAGTAGAATAAGTGCATAGAACTGCAGTGGTGTATACTCTTCTGAAACAATTCATCTTCTAAAATCTCTTCTCCTTATAGGTAAGGATTCTTATCCTTCCTTTCTTTGTTGTCAATACTTTCTACAGTTTTTCTTGGTGAGAATATTTGGAATTCCTTTCACCGTAATTCCTATGGTCTAGCTGACTCCACATAAGGAGCCTATTCTCTAAATTTAAGACAAAAGCTTGCTTGTCCATTCTATTTTTCTCCCAGAGTTTTAGCACTTTTCTGTCTGACAGCCATCCTGCTGTACAACAAAAATGAGCACTAAATAAAATGGAACTTCCCCTCTCATATTGCATGGACAGTCTGCCCTGCCCCCAAAATTCAATCCAAAAGGTTGCACTTCTTATCCCAAAAAGCAGTTCATATGATAATATTAAAATGGTCTAATTCATCTACAGTGTTTCCTGTGTTCATAAAACTAAAACTTCAAGGCAACATTTGAACAACTAAAATACCAGTAAGAGAAATTAAGCAACTGCAATATGCAGATGTTTGGGAATTAGAATCAAGATTTCAAGATGCCCCCTAGTATTAAATGTGCTTTAATGTGCAATCACCTGAATTGCTTTCCAATAGTACAAATGGGCCATTCTAGAATGTGAATGTTCAATACAGAAGGCCAGATGGAGGTAGCAGTTACTAGGCAGTAAAGAAGTAAGCAAGCTACGCAGAAACTGCAATATCAATTAAATCTTTGGAAAACGAAAGCAGAATCATTACATGTCAAAGGTAAATTCTGGTTTATTTTCTTACCTTCCTCTCCACAAAGAAATTGAGGTTCTGAGTCTCAGCTTGTTCTTACCGTGATATTAAATAAACCACACATACAAAAACAAACAAAACAAAACAAGAGCATTCAGAACTGCACTGGAGTGATGCATATTTCCAGTGAGAATATAGGTTCAAAATAGAGTCATATTTTTACATTTCAGAAGGCACAAAATATTGGCATGGTCACCTTTTATTGCTTCTTATGTCTACCCTTAGGCTGCAAAGTCATCTAGTAGCAATTAATTGGGTGGAGGGATTCTGAAAGACAGTGTGCCAACAGTTATTAGCATTAATACCCCATTTATATTCTGTAAACTGTGTGAACAAGGCAAGATAATCACAACATGTCATCCCCATGTTCTCAAGACTCTGTGACATATTTACTAGCATTCTAAGGATAAATATCAAAATGGCATAATTAATAAAAGATGGGGGGGTCTTTGAAATATTTTATGGAGGAAGACAATCTATGTCAAATGTACATGTTTTAAAACGGAACTTTACCAACCTAGGCAGAAGTGGAGAACTCTAAAAAGGTTGTCTGAAACATGAATGTAATAATTATATCTTAACCAGTGCTTCTCCAAGAGCCCTGCTGCTGGAGAAAGTCATGGTCCTGTCAACAATCTTTCCCCTAAAGATCCTACAGTATTAAGTAAAAACAAGTGTGCAGCTTTCATTCAGTTCAATCAACTAATAAAATAAGTATGCTGTGTAGGTAAATTAAACCCCCAAAAGTTCACGGTACCTGTAATCCCCTGTGCTAACAGAATCTTCAAGTAGAGTATTTACTTTCCTACTGTGCCAGGAAAATATATCATATTTCCCAAATACCTTGCTCTATTAACCAGAAACTAGCAAAGTAAACAATAAGAAATAGTTAATGGGCTGCATAACAACAGTTCAGATTATAACCTAATTAATGTGAGATTATTGGAACATAAATGGTTTCGATAAATAATTGCTTTTAGCATCAAACTGTTGTACTTCGTCCATTAATGTAAAAGAAGAATATCCAATATATTCAAGTTGCACTGCTGAGTAAAGCCCTGCGGTTACAGTTCTTCCCAAAATGTAGCACTGTTGCAACTCACATTTAGCTGAAGTTTATGCTTACATTTAGCTGTGACTTTTATGGCGGAAACTTTCCAAAGTGCCTAAGGAATTTAGGAAAAGTTGTCTCACTGAAAGTCAAAAGGACATGTACCCTTAAATTCTTTAGGTATTTGGAAAAATCTCCCTATATATTGTTTCACGTATCAGGATTTTCATAGCTAAAATAACTAATGTCACAAAAATCCTGGGTGCCAGTATATTGTACAGACAGAACAGAAAAAGCTTCAGACACACAAAGATCTGTGTCAATCTGAATTCAGAAATGAAATAATAGAAAACTAAATTTTTAAAAGGAAGCTTTCCTCTTTGTTTTGTCATCCTTCTCAGGCTACCAGCTGCTTTTGACTCTGTCTACCCTGCCCCGCACTCCTCTCTCTGGTCTTTTATGACTTTGGTTTTCCTTACACCCCAGAAGCAGTTCATCTTCCCTTTTCCTAGTTTGTCAAAGTTCCTCATGGCTCCCTCCTCCTTCTTCCCCCTATATACACACTGCCTGGGTGACCCCATCAACTCCAATCCACGTCTGCTCCCTTATCTCACCTCACATCTCTTCATGCATGTCCATGTGGCAACTCAAACTCAACACTGCAGCACGCAGTGGCTTATTTTATAAGCTCACTGGTGAGCCTCTCTAAATCAATAATAAAATAATGCCCTTAAACCACTGGATTAAAAACAAACAAAATCCCAAATAATTAACCTGCCTTACAAACTGAGAGGAAACCATTAATACCAGCTACTTGAGCATGGAAACTGACAACAGCTGTCTCCCCATAGCGACTGTCTGGCAACTCAGGGTGGGAATGCTCCTGGGCAAAACTGGAACAGATGCTGCTTCAGGAGACATTCCATAAAGAACGTGCTTATGACAGTAATTTACTCACAGTGTTTGTCCAGACCAGGGAAGTAGATCTACCGCAGAATACAAGAGAGCCTTTAGCTGCTAGAAAACATTTTGTCTTATTAAATTCTGGCTGGAGAAATGTAACTTCTGCCTTTGCCATTTGGACCTATCTTCTGACAACAAAAACAATGCAGGTTATCTGTACTGCACCTGGATCCAGTCAATCTGAGCCTGTTACATTTGAACATTTAAGGCCTGATTAGAAACCCAGTGAAGCCAATGGGAAAGACTCCCATGGGCTTACATCAGCTTTGAATCAGGTCTTTATAGCACAGTGGCAAAACATAAACACCCAAGGCTCCGTATGATTAAAACTTTCAGCAAATGTCTTGAATTCGTACTTATAACAAGGAAAAATAATATTAGAGTGACAAAATTAGAAGTAAAATAACCAGTCTTGAATATGGGGATTCCAGAGACAAGGTAGATAAGGAAATATTTTTTATTGGACTAACTTCTGTTGGTGAGAAAGAGAGATAATTGTTGTCTGTAGGGTTTCATTGTTGAAGCTGATTGTGGTTGTCCAAGAAGTTGATGCTAGAATGGGAGTGTTACAGACTTGAACTGCCTCACTACTTTGCACCACTACTTCAATAACCACAACACATCCCTTAAACTCTCTCTGGAATAATCCCAATCAATTTTCTGGACACCACGATCAGCTTCAACAATGGAACCCTACAGACAGCCATATTCAAGAAACCCCTGGACCACTACACCTACCTTCACAGATCCCATAGATCCCAAACACACCAAGAAATCTGTTATCTACAGCCAGGCACTCAGATACAACAGAATATGCTCCAAAGAGAAAGTCCAGGATATACACCTTAACACACTCAAAACTGCCTTCACCAAACAAGGACACTCCACCAGAGAAGTAGATCGCATAATTGAATAGACCACCCAAATACTCCAAAACGATGTGCTTCAATACAGAAAATAATCCCCTTGTACCGCACACTGCTAGTTGTCACCTACAGCCCCATATTAGAACTCACATCATCATCACTCCCATAACCACATTGGTTGCTGGGGCACCATCACTGATGAGCAATCAACCAATTGTCTCCACCCCTAACGACTGTGTGTCAGTGCTTGTGTCTCCTCAAAGTCCATTCCTGTCAACTCTTTTATGTTGTCAATCCATCTCTTCTTCTGTCTACCTCTTTTTCTCTTCTCTTGTACTGTCCCTTGGAGAATAATCTTGGACAGACCAGATGACACATGGCCATACCACTTCAGCTTGCGCTTCTTCACGGTTGTCAGGAGGTTTTCATATGACCCAGCACACTGAGTGATGATGTTGTGAATCTCTTCATTAGTGACGTGGTCGAAGAAGGAGATGCCCAGGATTTTATGGAAGTATCTCATCTCTACTACCTGTATTTTCCGTTCAAGTTCTGCCGTAAGGGTCCATGTATCGCACGCATATAGAAAAATGGAGATGACCAATACGTGCAGCAGTTTCAGTTTGGATTCTAGGGAGATGTTCTTATTCCTCCAAATTGGCTTTAGCTTTGCCACTGCTGCTGTTGTTTGCACAGTTCTTGCCCGAATTTCTGCCTTGGATCCTTCACCAGTGATGATTGCCCCCAAATACTTGAACTGTTTCACTGTCTCCAGCTCTTGTCTCCTGACAGTGATATGTGAGCTGATCCCGTCATGTTTATTTGTCATCAGCTTGGTTTTCTCTGCACTGATTTCCATGCCATATTTTGCAGAGGTTTCATCCAATCGTTTCACAAGGTTGGCAAGTTCATCTTGGGCTGCCTGTCAGGCCATCAATGTCAATAGCAAACTGAAGATTTGAGATTGTTCGCCCCCCCCCCCAATGCTGACTGTGCATATGTGATCTTCTAGGGTATCAGTCATTATGTGCACCAAGTAGATGTTGAACAGTGTGGGCGAAAGAAGGCAGCCTTGCCGGACTCCAACAGTGGTGCAAAACCACTCTCCTATTGCGCCATTGATGAGAACTGCACTGCTGGCCTTGGCATACAGTTGTTTAGTGGTCAGAATAAGCTTACAACCAACATTGTACTTCTTCATGGTCACCCAGAGAGCTTCGTGCCATACTCTGTCAAATGCCTTCTGATGTTGTAAGTACTTCTCACATAGAACACAAAGGTTGAAAATCTGTTCTGTGGTACTTCTTTAGGCATGAAACCCAGCCTGTTCTTCAACGATATTCTCTGCTTGTGGTTTCAATCTGTTCAACATGACCTTTCAACATCACTTTGCTGGGATGGCTAATTAAGCTTATGGTCTGGTAATCTGGACACACTTGCAGGTTGCTTTTCTTTGGCAGAGTGATGATTAGTGACTGTGTCCACATGGAGGGCCACTCACCGGTCTGCCAGATCTTGTTGCAGAACTTGGTGAGTACATCTATTACTATTTCTCCTCTGAATTTCATCAGTTCAGCTGGGATGTTGTCAATACCTGTAGCCTTTCTGTTCTTGAGTTCCCGGATCATCAGAAGCAAGTTCCCACAGACCAGGACACACCGACTGCAAGCAGCAGCAGCCCCTGCCAGAAACAGATGCAAAATCTACAGACATATCTCCACTGCTGCAATGATCAACACCCTCCACAAAATGCCTTTCAAGTTGCCTGGGTCCTGCACATGCCTATAACAACATGTAGTATACCTCATCCAGTGCATTAAATGCCCCAATAACAACTATGTGGGTGAAACCAGACTATCACTATGCTCTCGAATGAATTCACATAGGAAAATAATAAAAGACAAAAACACCCTATATCATCTGTGGATGAACACTTTGCACAAAGTGATCACTCTATATTTTACTATCAGTCCTCATCCTCAAAGGAAACCTGCACAACACTTTCAAGAGACAAGTATGGGAACTTAAATTCCTAACTCTGCTAGACACTAAAAATCATGGACTGACCAGACTCTGGATTTATGACTTATTACAGGTTTCAGAGTAACAGCCGTGTTAGTCTGTATTCGCAAAAAGAAAAGGAGTACTTGTGGCACCTTAGAGACTAACCAATTTATTTGAGCATGAGCTTTCGTGAGCTACAGCTCACTTCATCGGATGCATATCGTGGAAACTGCAGCAGACTTTATATACACACAGAGAATAATTGTGTATTATTAATATTAATTAATTAATATAATTAATAATTGTGAATTATTGTGTATTATATACACACAGAATAATTCTCTGTGTGTATATAAAGTCTGCTGCAGTTTCCACGGTATGCATCCGATGAAGTGAGCTGTAGCTCACGAAAGCTCATGCTCAAATAAATTGGTTAGTCTCTAAGGTGCCACAAGTACTCCTTTTCTTTTTGACTTATTACAACAATCTCTAACCTACAATTTCTCCCTCACTCCCACCCGTTGGTTTTTGTCCTATGACTGCAGAAGTATCAACGGGACATTTTGAATGGCCCTTAGAATATGTGCTAACTACTTATGCTAAACAATATCTTCCACCTTGTATTTAACTGTGATGCTTAAAGCACCTTTCCAGGCCAGAAAAAGAGCTCTACATAGCTCGAAAATTTGTCTCTCTCACCAACAGAAGTTGATCCAATAAAAGATATTTCCTCACTCACCTTGTCTCTCTAACATCCTGGGACCAACACGTCTACAACAACACTACTTTCAAAGTTTATCTATTTCCTACATAAATGACTGACAGTGCAGTTCAACCCTTCCCCCCCCTTTTTTTTTTAACCAAGACAGTTAATAACTAACCCCTACTGTTTTGTTCTTCATGAAATCCACTAGCATTACTTCCTCCATCTAGGATTCAGAACAATTAAAACTAAACCCTTGAAACTCCACAAAGTAACCACTATTTTCTCATAATAGTTTATAATGGCAATAAACATACGTTGGACAGCCTATTATTTGTAACATGAGGACTAGCTAGGTAAGTGTGCACTCTAGCCAATCTTTATCAGACTAAATGCAGAATTAGAGTATGCGACACGGAGGAAGGGATCCAATGCTGAGTTCAATTCTGTGTGATAAGACAAGTCTTTGTGCCTCAATTCACTTGTTTCTAAAATGGATAACATCAGTATTACAGTACCTACCTTGCAGAAGTGTTTTGAATCTTAAGGTTTGAAAAGCATTCAGAAATTCAGATTAAAAGTCTTAGTCCAAATTACTAGTAATATTATAAAACAAGACCAGCATACCTCTCTTTGGGGACTGATCTGCAAAGTGCTGATTTCTATAAGATTACCAGTACAAGCACGTGCTTAAGTGCTTTGCTGGATTGGGACCATAGGGTTAGATTCCAAAAGGGGATTTAGGCTTTGCACCACCTAATTCCTAGGCACTCTGCCACACACTGGAATACACAGACCCTCAGTTAGGTGCCTATGTTCCCTATGAATTATATGGGGAGAGTTTGGCACCAAAGAAAGGGAATCATTAATCTGAGTTTTAGGCATCTGACTGACAGGCCGGACGGCGGTGCATACACACACAGAGAGCCAACCAACTTGCTCCAAAAATTCCCAACGTGCTTTCCCCCAGCTGTGCTTTGTGTAGCGTTAGGTGTGCTCTGAGAATGCCTACTGGATCAGGCCCTGCAGGCAAGATAAGGGGGAACGCTTACTTGGAGAGTCCCACTGGGGCTTAAGCATGAACTAGAGGTCTGAGGAGCTTGTTAGCTATGGGGTGGCATCAGGACTTGGTTAACTTTGCGCATGCCCAGCTGCATAAGCTTAGGTACTGTAACAAACTTCCTTCTCCACCTTGTTGGGTCCTGTGCTTATTGGCAGATTTTGCTCGCCTCAGAGATTCATAGTAGCCCTCAGTTTGGCCACTTTCGTGGCTCAAATCTGCCATTCACTCAGATAACCTCATCACTGGCCAGCATGGGGAAAAGGGAGGAGAACAATCCCCACAGTCTCTGCTGGTCCACCTAGTGCATTGGGGGACAGGCCAGGGACCTTCCCCTCTTGTGGGACCCATAGTCCAAGTCAACTCCTCCTGTATCCAATAGGGAGTTGGAGGGGATGGGAGGAACCCAGACCCGCCTTCTACTCCGGGTTCCAGCCCAGGGCCCTGTGGATCACAGCTATCTAGAGTGTTTTGTGTAACACCTGTGTGACAGCTACAACTCCCTGGGATACTCCCCCATGGCCTCCTCGCAACACCCTCTGTATCCTCACCACAGGACCTTCCTCCTGATGCCAGATAGCGTTTGTACTCTTCAGTCCTCCAGCAGCATGCCCTCTCACTCTCAGCTGCTTGTGCGCACCTCACTAACTGGAGTGAGAGCCTTTTTAAACCAGGTGTCTTGATTATCCTTAATTAATTCTAGCAGCTTCCCAATTGGCAAGAGGTGTCCTAATTAGCCTGCTGCCTTAATTAGTTCTAGAAAGTTCCTGAGTGTTCTCGAATAGTCCCTGTTATTTTACCCAGAGAAAAGGGACCTGCTTAACCTGGAACTAATGTAACTACCTTCGACCACTCTTTTGTAGCCATTGGGCCTGACCCTGTCACATAACCTATGGGGATTTAGGTACCTGAAGAAAAAAGTAGCAGCGTTGTGAATATCAGTGGTGCCTACATGTTGGATGTAGCTGTCTAAAGAGGCAGTTAGGCACCTAAATCCCTTTTGAATCTAGCTCATATTCACTTCATCTTATAGGAATGAACACAATGCTTAACTAGACCATAGAAACTAACGCTAGCAACAGAAACATGAAAGATTAGCTACAATGAACATACAGACTAAAGTTTTCAAACTTGCGTGCCTAAAGTTAGGCACCAAGGTTTGAGAATTTTAGCTATTGTGGATGTCACTTCCCAGAATTATGGCACAATCGCATAGGGTTCTGTATACTGTAGAATTAGACTGGACTCAAGTTCACACTCTGTTCCAGCGACAAACACAAGCTCTTTCTTCTAAAGCAGGTGAAATATTTGATCATCCAAACAGTTCATTTCTTGGATTTTTTAAAAAGTGCACTTGTGTTCTGCATGACTAATGCACCACCTCCATGTTTTCTGAACAAAAGAGCATCTGTCATAAATATAAAGGGAAGGGTAAACCCCTTTGAAATCCCTCCTGGCCAGGGGAAAGCTCCTCTCACCTGTAAAGGGTTAAGAAGCTAAAGGTAACCTCGCTGGCACCTGACCAAAATGACCAATGAGGAGACAAGATACTTTCAAAAGCTGGGAGGAGGGAGAGAAACAAAGGGTCTGTGTCTGTCTATATGCTGGTTTCTGCCAGGGATAGACCAGGAATGGAGTCTTAGAACTTTTAGTAAGTAATCTAGCTAGGTATGTGTTAGATTATGATTTCTTTAAATGGCTGAGAAAAGGATTGTGCTGAATAGAATAACTATTTCTGTCTGTGTATCTTTTTTGTAACTTAAGGTTTTGCCTAGGGGGTTCTCTATGTTTTTGAATCTAATTACCGTGTAAGATATCTACCATCCTGATTTTACAGGGGGGATTTCTTCATTTCTATTTACTTCTATTTTTATTAAAAGTCTTCTTGTAAGAAACTGAATGCTTTTTCATTGTTCTCAGATCCAAGGGTTTGGGTCTGTGGTCACCTATGCAAATTGGTGAGGCTTTTTATCCAACATTTCCCAGGAAAGGGGGGGGTGCAAGTGTTGGGAGGATTGTTCATTGTTCTTAAGATCCAAGGGTCTGGGTCTGTAGTCACCTAGGCAAATTGGTGAGGCTTTTTACCAAACCTTGTCCAGGAAGTGGGGTGCAAGGTTTTGGGAAGTATTTTGGGGGGAAGGATGCATCCAAACAGCTCTTCCCCAGTAACCAGTATTAGTTTGGTGGTGGTAGCGGCCAGTCCAAGGACAACGGGTGGAATATTTTGTACCTTGGGGAAGTTTTGACCTAAGCTGGTAAAGATAAGCTTAGGAGGTTTTTCATGCAGGTCCCCACATCTGTACCCTAGAGTTCAGAGTGGGGGAGGAACCTTGACAGCATCTTTGAAGAATTTTTTATTTATTAGAAGATTGCATACAACAAGTCATTATCCAGATATGAACCTTGCGAGATTTGAGAATTAGGAAATTAAAATTATCTTGCTGTACTTCCTCTATCATATCATCCGTTCACTTTGGCTAATAGTAATAGGGGGCACCTAATTTGTCATCTGTCTGCAACAAATAATGGCTGTGTAATTTAATATACTATGTGGTCCAATTATGTTTTTAAACTGTCAGAATTATCCACTTCAGCTATACATGTAAGTGATCAGAAAACCTCACACTGAACCTGGACCAAGGTCAAATTTTAAAAAACAACTGGATGCCTAAAGTTAGGATCCTAAATCGATATTTAGGGGCGTAAATAGGTAACCTGACTTTAATAGGAATTGCTGGATGCTCTATTGAAACTCAGGTCACTTATTTAGGAGCCTTGACTGACAATCTCCTGGGGGGGAAAAGAACTTTTCAGGAAGTAATTGGCCACCCTCCCCCATCTTCTTCCTAGGTTTCATGGAACACTGTAAAAACACTCCTGTGTACTCAGCAAGAGAAGTTGAGGGATCAGAGAGAGGATATTTCTTTCATAGGATGTGCATAGAGTTGCATTAATAGTATGAGTTTCCTAATACTCTTTTAGTATAGAATATGTTTGTTATGTAAGGGATGAGCAATACTTGTCCGATGTGACCTACCTGGACATTTCCCTAATAAAGATAAACTAAAGTTCTCATTATGCTTTCTACTCTCTAAGCACAATCAAATGTTTGAGACCATTTATTCACAACCCTCCTCTCACTTGACTGGCCAAGAACTTTAGACCAATATCCTTTGCTCAGCTAGAAATTCACAAAGACACGTGGACAGTTCTGATCTCTTAAAGTAAAACACTTCATCGAACAGTAATAATCAGAAGGACCTTTAAAGGTTTATTACTAACCAGATATAGCCACTCCGCCCCTGCTACCCCCAAGTAATTCAGTACTTATACAGAGAATGCATTCAAATGAGCCCAAATGTCTAGAAAGAATGAAATATGCACAATCCTGACATTAAAAAGAAAACACACTCAGCAATCAACTACAGCTGTAAAGAGATTAAACAAATTAATCGTGATTAATCGCACGATTAATCATGCTGTTAATAATAGAATACCATTTATTTAAATATTTTTGGCTGTTTTTTACATTTTCAAATATATTGATTTCAATTACAACACAGTAATATTTATATTTATATATATTTTTATTACAAATATTTGCACCGTAAAAAACAAAAGAAATAGTGTTTTTCAAGTCACCTAATACAAGTCCTGTAGTGCAATCTCTTGATCATGAAAGTTGAACCTACAAATGTAGAATTATGTACAGAAAATAACTACATTCAAAAATAAAACAATGTAAAACCTTAGAGCCTACAAGTCCACTCTATCCTACTTCTGTTCAGCCAATTGCTCAACAACCAAGTTTGGTTACAAGTTGCAGGAGATACTGCAGACCACTTCTTGTTTACTATGTCACCTGAAAGTGAGAACAGGCATTCGCACGGCACTGTTGTAGCTGACGTTGCAAGATATTTAGGTGCCAGATGCGCTAAAAATTCATATGTCCCTTCATGCTTCAACCACCATTCCAGAGGACATGCATCCATGCTGATGACGGATTCTGCTCGATAACAATCCAAAGCAGAACGGACTGACGTATGTTCATTTTCATCATCTGAGTCAGATGCCAACAGCAGAAGGTTGATTTTCTTTTTTGGCGGTTTGGGTTCTATAGTTTCTGCATCGGACTGTTGCTCTTTTAAGACTTCTGAAAGCATGTTCCACACATCGTCCCTCTAAGATTTTGGATGGCACTTCAGATTCTTAACCTTAGGTTGAGTGCTGTAGCTATTTTTAGAAATCTCACATTTGTACTTGCTTTGCGTTTTGTCAAATCTGCTGTGAAGGTATTCTTAAAATGAACACATGCTGGGTCATCATCTGAGACTGCTATAACATGAAATATATGGCAAAATGTGAGTAAAACAGAACAGGAGACATCACAATTCTCCCCCAAGGAGTTCAGTCACAAATTTAATTAATGCACTATTCTTTTAACAAGCATCATCAGCATGGAAGCATGTCCTCTGGAATGGCGACCGAAGCATGAAGGAGCATACGAATGTTTAGCATATCTGGCATGTAAATAGCTTGCAACACCAGCTACAAAAGTGCCATGCAAATGCCTGTTCTCACTTTCAGGTGACATTGTAAATAAGAAGCGGGCAGCAGTATCTCCCATAAATGTAAACAAACTTGTTTGTTTTAGTGATTGGCTGAACAAGAAGTAGGACTGAGTGGACTTGTGGGCTCTAAAGTTTTATATTGTTTTGTTTTTGAGTGAGGTTATATAACAAAAAAATCCACATTTGTAAGTTACACTGTCACGATAAAGATATTGCACTACAGTACTTGTATGAAGTAAATTGAAAAACACTATTTCTTCTATCATTTTTACAGTGCAAATATGTGTAATAAAATAATAATATAAAGTGAGCACCGTTCACAGATTGACAGAGCCAGACGAGTACCCAGAAGTCGCCTACTACAGGACAGGCCCAACAAAGAAAATAACAGAACGCCACTAGCCATCACCTTCAGCCCCCAACTAAAACCTTTCCAACGCATCAAGGATCTACAACCTATCCTGAAGGACGACCCATCACTCTCACAGATCTTGGGAGACAGGCCAGTCCCTGCTTACAGACAGCCCCCCCAACCTGAAGCAAATACTCACCAGCAACCACATACCACACAACAGAACCACTAACCCAGGAACCTATCCTTGCAACAAAGCCCGTTGCCAACTGTGTCCACGTATCTATTCAGGGAACACCATCATAGGGCCTAATCACATCAGCCACACTATCAGAGGCTCATTCACCTACACATCTACCAATGTGATATATGCCGTCATGTGCCAGCAATGCCCCTCTGCCATGTACATTGGTCAAACTGGACAGTCTCTACGTAAAAGAATAAATGGACACAAATCAGATGTCAAGAATTATAACATTCATAAACCAGTCGGAGAACACTTCAATCTCTCTGGTTACTTGATTACAGACCTAAAAGTCACAATATTACAACAAAAAGACTTCAAAAACAGACTCCAATGAGAAACTGCTGAATTGGAATTAATTTGCAAACTGGATACAATTAACTTAGGCTTGAATAAAGACTAGGAGTGGATGGGTCATTACACAAAGTAAAACTATTTCCCCATGTTTATCCCCCCCACCCCCCGCACTGTTCCTCAGACGTTCTTGTCAACTGCTGGAAATGGCCCACCTTGATTATCACAACAAAAGGTTTTCTCCCACCACCCACCCCCGCTCTCCTGCTGGTATTAGCCTATCTTAAGTGATCACTCTCCTTACAGTGTGTATGATAACACCCATTGTTTCATGTTCTCTGTGTATATAAATCTCCCCACTGAATTTTCCACTGAATGCATCCAATGAAGTGAGCTGTAGCTCATGAAAGCTTATGCTCAAATAAATTGGTTAGTCTCTAAGGTGCCACAAGTACTCCTTTTCTTTTTGTGAATACAGACTAATATGGCTGCTACTCTGAAACCTTTGTATTCTGTGTTACAATTGAAATCAATATATTTGAAAATGTAGAAAAACATTCAAAAATATTTAATAAATGTCAATTGGTATTCTATTGTTTAACAGTGCGATTAATCACAATTAATTTTTTGAGTTAACCAAGATTAATCAACAGCCCTACAATCAACTATATGTAACTGTATGATATAAAGATGCATTCAGGTAGAAATTTTCAAAGGGACACATGAGAATTAGGTACCCATCTCCCACTAAGCTTCATAGGGAGTTGGGTGCCTAATTGTCCTTTGTGCCTTTGCAAATCTCCCTCTCATTGTTTCTAACACTACATCCTTCCAGAACCTAGACACACAAAATACTGCTTGTTAATATGTAGTTTGGAGCTGTGGGGTTCTTTTTTGTTTTTTGGGGGGCGGGTTGTTTTGTTCGTTTGGTTTTTAATATATCATTACCAACAAAAATAAATATAGCTAAATTAACTAATATTCTTCCACTCTTAAAAACAGGCAGAAGACGACCTCCTACGTAGTTCTAAATCACATAATTTTATAGCAAATTTTCCAAACAACTGCATTTTCTTTTTTCAAAAGTCAATCCAAAAATATGGAACAAATTTGCTACATTGAATAATCAGTGGCTGGAAGAGCCTCGACAACTGCATAATCTGCATCTGTTATTTTCAAATCTGTTTGACTGCATGAAAACACTGCAAGAGTTCAGTGCAACTCTTGACAATGGCAAACAAACGAGATGTTTGGAACACAACCTGCTTTTCCTACCTTAGACATGTCTAGCCACAGTTCAACTTGTCTCCTGCTAGATGAAGCATGAATCCCATGAGACATAGCTACATTGGTGTCGCTCCTTGAACTAGGAAGCATTTTGCACTCAATGTCATTCAACAAAGCCTTCGAGAAAGCGTTGCAATAGCTTTCAGCCTCCGTTAGCTCCTGTTTAAAGAAGGGAGGAAAAAATGCATTCAGCTGTCCTGCTGGGTGAACGCATTCACTTATTTCTCTGGGTTTCTTTGTAAAAAGTCCCTTTAACTCTGAAGAGTCATGCCTGTCAGAAAGAAATGAACACTGAAAGGGAAGAAAATGGACACTGTTACAAACTAGGAAATGAGGATTATTTTTCCTTGAGAATGTGAACGTTAATACGTGAAGGGACTGATTTTTCCAAGGTACTGAGCAACGACCATTCCCACTGACTGAATTCAGATTTGTGGCTATCCAGCAGCTTCAACACTCACAATCCCAGTGATGTCAAAGGAAGTCTCAGGTGAACAGCACCTTTGAAAATCAGTCCCTAGATTTCAACAGTACTATATATACGGCACTAGGGCTTTCTAATTAGGTTAATTTGAGAGCAAGTTCAAGCTGTTGCACTCAAACCCAGAAAGTTACACTACCGCACAAAGAGTAAAACACCAGGCTTAATTGGTCTAGGGTTGCCAACTTTCTAATTGCACAAAACCGAACACACTTGCCCTGCCGCCTGCCCCGTCCTTTCCCTTCCCTGAGGCCCTGCCATCCCCCGCCCCGCCCCTTTTCCAAGGCCCCCACTCATTCCATCCCCCCTCCCTCTGTCACTCGCTCTCCCCCACCCTCACTCATTTTCATCAAACTGGGGCAGAGGGTTGGGGTGCAAGAGGCATTGCGGGCTTTGGGGTGGAGCCAGAAATGAAGGGTTCAGGGTGCGGACAGGGGTGCAGGCTTCAGCTGGGGGCTGCAGGCTCTGGGATGGGACCAGGGATGAGGGGTTCGGAGTGAGGGAGGGGGCTCAGGGCTGGGGCAGGGACTTGGGGTGCAGGAATGGGTGCGGGCTGTGGGGTGGGGCTGGGGACGATAGGTTTGGGATGCAGAAGGGGGGTCAGGGCTGGGGCAGGGGATTGAGGTGTGGCGTGCAGGCTCTGGCCAGGCGGCACTTATCTCAGTTGGCTTCTGGTAGCAGCTGGCATGTCTGGCTCCTAGGCGGAGGGGCCAGGGGGCTCTGCAGGCGCCACCCCCGCAATTCCCATTGGCCATGCTCCGGCTGAAAACTGGATGCCTGGCAACCCTAAACTGGTCACAGTGTCACACATTCAGCATTAACAAAAATTAATGCACATTGCTGAACATCTTTAAAACGTAGTAGCTTTCCTTGCCTCCTCCTTTCAGCATACTCGTCGCCATCAGCATCTGACAAGTTGAAAGCCAGTTTTGTTATAAATTATAGAAACCTGTCAGAGGTCAGCACTTATGGAAAGCATTATTTACAGCAACTTCAAGAGTTTTCTAATGCAGAAAATCAGTGTTTTGCAGTGAGCCTCTTGAGTCACACATATGGACCTGATCAAATCAAGATAATTCTACAGATCAAGGGATATTTTTCCAGACAGAAGATCTCTTGCAAAAACACAGAGGCAAGGTGCATGTTCATGTTCATTTTCTTACGAAGTTAATTTTATAAACCTAGCAAATCTTTTCATCGCCCCCAAGGCACTACTTAATTTAAAGTATTTTCAATCATTTTTATGACTTGAAAATTACTTAGAAATTGTGATGTATCGTCTAAAAATAAATATGCAAAAAAGAAAAGAAAAGATGCTTCTTTGTAACTTCTCTTTGTTGCTATGGTATCTCACTTCTTTTTTTTAAAAGATGCACCTTCCATTAAATGTGGATGTGACAGATTGCTGTAATTTTCAGCAGCTAAATGCCTCTGTCAAACCCCTTCAGGCATTTTTAGAATTTTTAGCCTTAGAGGTAGCAATTCTGAGCTTCTTCTTTTTTTTTTTTTTTGGTGGGGATGGAATGGGCAACAGCTTCAAACTGTGATTCATTTTGGCCTGAAGCTTTTGTCAGCATCTTTCGAAAAGAAAGAAAATGACAAAACGACTAAAAATAGCAAACATGACACCAATCTCATTCAACCTGTTAATTTCGGAGCTAATATAAGCTAGTTATTATAGTCAGAGAGTCTTAGCAAAACGTGTCTTGTCTTTTATTACGGACATCTTTGAGACTAATGGGTGGAGCTCTGAAGCAGTCTGCACTGAGGTCTATCATTGACTAAACATAAAAATGTATGAATTCAAATTGTGAAGTAGTGCTTGTGAAAGGTTCAGCCTTAACAGCCCCAGAGGACTTTTACCTCCATCTATCCACAGAATAGGTGCAAGCAACACAGGCAGCAGTAGTGCAAATTTCCCGACACTGCCCCACAACCTACAACAAACAGGAAGAGAGCAGTTTGTTCCCCATTCACCTACCCCTGGCTTTTCTGTCGACACTGACAAAGATGTTGTGTAGCAATTACGGTGATGGTCCTGTGACACAGGCCCTGGTCTAACTTGAACTATGCTAAGATCAACAATGAATTATTTTATTTTAGTAACAGCCTTCTATAGTAAGGAACTACTTGAGCTTTTCATGGTACCAATTATTCTACTGTGCTACAGAAGTTGCCCATGTAACTGAAAAAAATATGGAAGTGATAAATCTGAACGCTTAATAGGCACTTAAACAACAAGTTGACAGGGTAGCTTATAAACACATAAAAACAACATATGAGATGAATTGTGATCTGATTTTTCACCCAGAAAATATTTGCAAATTGATTGAGACTGTAAAAAGGTTAACTGCAATTATTATAGCTCAGATTGCCAAATAATTCCTAGTCAGCATAGCAATGGAAATACTATTACAATTAAAGACTACAGTTGTCAGCTGATGGCTGTATAATGAATATGACATACTGCATACGATCATAAGGAGGAAATGTGTGATTAGTTATTTTTGACAGTGGTAGACTGAGCAACACATGAATTTCAATGCGATTATCATTTCCATCTCTTGACAGTCAGATCTAAGAGAGAGTGACCATTGTTTTAAACCGAAAAGTTCTGCTGTTTGCGTTTGGGGAAGTTTTACGACCTGTGTTTTACAGAAAGCCAGAGGAGACAATCACTGTGGTACCTTCTGGGCTTGAAATCTATGAATCTAAGAGGCATATATTGTAGAACTCTTGTTGACTATGCTGAACAAACGTATGTTACTAATTATTATTATATGCAGTGTTGTTGTACTTGTATCAGTCTCACAATATTAGACAGACAAGGTGGGTGAAGGAATATCTTTTTATTGGACCAACTTCTGTAGGTCAAAGAGACAAGCTTTCAAACTTATACAGAGCACTTCTTCGGGTCATTTTATGATTTATGTCATATTTATTATACATTCATCAGTTGACAACCATAGTCTTTAATTTTAACAGTGATGCCAATGCGACGATAATTAGGAATTATTTGGCAATCTGAGCTATAATAATCTGAGTTTACTTTTTTATATTCTCAGATCAGTTTGGAAATATTTGCTGGGGGAAGAAAATCAGAAAATGACTTGAAGAAGAGAGCTCTGTGTAAGCTCAAAAGCTTGTCTCACTCACCAAGAGAAGCTGCCCCAATAAAAGATATTATCTCACCCAGCTTCTCTCATTAATTTGTAGTTATGATGATGATGATGAATATTATTCTGCCCAAAACTATGTGAGGGGCACTTTACAAAAACAAGTAGACCCAATCATTGTTCCAAAAATGTACAATCTAAATTGTAAACAAGGGTCATAAATAAGACAAAATGGGATGAAAGGGGAGAGGAGGAATGGAGATGACAAAAAGAAGATGACGTACTACTTCTGGCCACCTCATTTTGGTGCCCACATGGGAAATGGAGTTTTGTGAACATCTGGCCCACCGTGTAGATCTGTATTATGATTGTGACCATTATTGTGGTAGATCTGAAGTTAAAAATGCAGTTCATTATATAGGTGGCAAAACTGAGGCACAGAGAGGCTAAGTGGCTTGCACAGTCCTACAGCGAGTCAGTAGCAAAGCCAAGAACAGCACACAGGAGTCCTTTGCCCTAGCAACTAGAAAACCCTTTGTCCTATCATCACTCAGTTATAAACCACACTACAGGGTTTATGTTTCTGTAAAATGATGGAGGAAACAAAGGGAACCTGGAATAATGGAAGTGCTGAGACAAAATCCACTTTGATTTCTACTGACGAAGGGAAAAGGACTTAAACTGATATGTTTAAGTACCACTCATTTGCTGCAGAATAAAGAAAACTATTCTAAACAAAGCTCCTACTCTGGAAAAACCCAAGGCTAACAATTTGATTTCTTTCAGAGTAACAGCCGTGTTAGTCTGTATTTGCAAAAAGAAAAGGAGTACTTGTGGCACCTTAGAGACTAACCAATTTATTTGAGCATAAGCTTTCGTGAGCTACAGCTCATCCGATGAAGTGAGCTGTAGCTCACAAAAGCTTATGCTCAAATAAATTGGTTAGTCTCTAAGGTGCCACAAGTACTCCAATTTGATTTCTGACTACAGAGGCATTACCTTGTTAAATCAACAGCTAGAGAGAGGCGTTTACTTTTTCCTGTAGGTATATTATTAATGCTTTCATTTTCCTTTATAATTTTGCCACCAGATGGAGTATACATCTTGCAACACTTTCTGGGAAAAGAACAATGAACACAACAGTTCCATTTTATAGGTTTTGGATAATTCCAAAGGAAAAAGTATGGTTTAAAGTTATTGCACATGCTAAACTGAAGTAATTGTTTAGCATACAATTTAACTAATTAGTTGGCTGTCCCCCACAAATGATTACTAGTGTACTAGACACCAACTTACTATTTTTAAGAGGAATGAAAGGGTTCATTTGAGATCGTTCTTCGCATAAAAAGTGGGTTAGTCTGTTACGCAATTACCCCACCTCTTCTCCCGATTACAAACAGAGTTAATTGGTAAAAGGTTCATTCTTTTAAACTGTGCTTGTTAGTGCGGGATTGAAATGTTCTTTAAGAACCGGCAGGGGGGAGGGAGGGGCCCAGAACTTTCACACAGAAGTGTTCTGAATGCTGTGAATAAACTTACTGTAGGAAGAGGAAATTAACTGAGATCCACTGGGTTAAGCATATTTCTTATTTCTTGACGCTATAAAGAGATTGCTAATTTAAGGCCCAGTCCTGCAGCACACAGAAATCCCGTTGATGTCAGTGGGAGTTTGAATGCCGTTGGAATACAGGATTGAGCCAAAACTCTGTTTATCCCATATTAAGCTAGTCTTCAAACACTGGTCAGAATTCTGGTTCTTATCTATTGCTGTTTTGTGACAGATGAAGTAAATCCAAGCCTTCCCATAATTCATGACTTCCATAATGGTAACTACCTTGGCCCACTTTCAAAGGAGAACATAAGTCCTGAGAAAAGGCACCTGAGTAGCCCCATAAATATGTCATTACTGTCCTCCTCTATAGGAATTGACTAATGTGTTTTTTAAAAAGGTATGATGTGATGCCATGCATTATAATTTGAAATCATACTGTAATCTAACTAAGGTTAAGGCTCCCAGCACACTATTCCAATATAGCAACCAAGCCAAGTACTCTGCTGTTACAGAAGCTCTCATTGCCATATATAACAGCACTGGGCAATAAAAACAGTGTTTGTGCTCAAATTAATCTAAAATGCATTGCCACCCACGCTTGAACAATGTTTAAAATCTTAATTCACTGTCCTTCCTTAACCTAGCTAAGCCAAAAAATGTTGCAGAGCGCATGGCTTGGGAAAAATCTTAGACTTCATGCGTGGAAAATCTGTGGTACAGTAGACTACTTGTCAAGCAGTGTATAAGGAATAATATGCCGTTACTGTACATGCTACACCTGTAATAGTAGCCACTGTGTTCATGTGTGAGACAATATCTTTTGTTGGATCGACATCTGTTGGTGAGAGAGGCAAGCTTACACAGAGCTCTTCTTCAGGTGATCGGTCTCTTACCAGTGCTTCTCTGTGTTGCACCTTTATTGCAAAAGCTGTAGCAATATGGTACTGAAAATATCTGTCTCAAGGAGCTAACTTTCTTCACCATTCACATTATTTCTTTATTGTTTTGGGGGGTGCCTTCAGACACCACGTTTGCATCTAGAATTGCACTTCCAAAGCTCTTATGGTAGTAGCAAATACAAACCTATTAACAATCAGGATGTTTTTATTTGCCCATTGCTGACAGTTTCTTAGTGTGATGAATCTGCTGAGAATTGAATTCAATAATTTTCTTCCCTTCCGGTGATTCTGAGCATCACACACTAGCTGCTGGCAACATGAGAGCTGAGGTCCAGGATGAGGTGGGTGATAAGCATAAAACAGAACCAAAGAAGCAGGATAAAGATCATCAGCAGCAACAATAGGATATAAGGAGAACAGCCTGCAAGCAAGGGGGATAAGGGAATTATTATGTCTAGATAGAAGAAAAACACAGAGGCATCGAACAAGACAACAGGACTGAACCCTGGTCCGTGGAGCCATTTGTGACTAAGGCCCAGATTTTTCTAGGTATTTTGGCCCTAACTCTCATTGATTTCAATGGGAGTGTGACCCTAACAACATTTCAATGCAAGAGGGCCAGGGGCTCATTGCAATCTGGTAGTGAGTTTCAGCTAGCCTGACCAGTTCAGTGTTCTCCAATTTATTAATGTCATAAACTGCATTGATATGTATTATGCAAGGTATCATTGAAAACAAATAACACACTGATCATTAATATTCTTGTGTGGTGTATATATGGTAAATGCCTAATGACCATACAAATATGAAGAAAATTTGGAACTAAAAGGTGTTTACCAGACAAATGTGGGGAGTGGGTAAACAGGTTTCTCCCAAACAAAAGACAGGTTGACACCTTCAGCCAGATATCATTAGTCAATTAGCAACCACATATCAAGTGACCATTCACTTGCATTTTAGCAAATACCAGTGGGGGAAGAAGCCAGTGTGGAATTTCCCTCACCAGCAGGCTCCAGGTCTCCTTCCCCACAGCTTGAATGAAATTTACTTTGGGGGGTAACCTTCAGAAGAATCCACTGAAAAGGTTCACTGAAGTAGAAAACAGAGGGGGCAAAGAACCCCAAATTATCTTTCACTTAAGAAGACAAAGAGACCAAGCACTTTGGGCTTTGTGGAAAAATCTGTCCAGAAGTATGGTTAGCCATTTTGCTGGAAGGTACATTGGTAAAGAAACTACCTTGAACAAATGCTGTAGCTTGTGCTAAGTATTAGCCACTACAAAGCATTTTTCACTTTTATTTGCTTGTAACCATTTCTAACACTGTCTTTTATACCTGAACTCACTTAAAATCCTACCTTGCTTTGTAATAAACTTGTTTTATTTTTCATCTAAACCAATCCAGTGTTTTGTTTGAATTAGGGTTGCCAGCCCTCCAGGATTGTCCTGTAGTCTCTAGGAGTTAAAGATTAATCTTTAATTAAAGATTAGGTCATCTGATGAAACCTCCAGGAATACATCCAACCTAAACTGGCAATCCTAGTTTGAATTGAAGGGATAGCTGGCCGCAATTAAAGTAATATGCTGTCAAGGTTCCTTCCCCACTCTGAACTCTAAGGTACAGATGTGGGGACCTGCATGAAAAACCCCCTATGCTTATTTTTACCAGCTTAGGTTAAAACTTCCCCAAGGTACAAACTATTTTACCTTTTGTCCCTAGACTTTATTGCTGCCATCACCTAGCGTCTAACAAAATATAACTGGGAAAGAGCCCACTTGGAAAGGTCTTTCCCTCCAAAATCCCCCCAAGCCCTACACCACCTTTCCTGGGGAGGCTTGATAAAAATCCTCAGCAATTTGCATAGGTGAACACAGACCCAAACCATTGGATCTTAAGAACAATGAAAAAGCAATCAGGTTCTTAAAAAGAAAAATTTTAATTGAAGAAAAAGTAAAAGAATCAGCTCTGTAAAATCAGGATGGTAAATACCTTACAGGTTAATCAGATTCAAAACATAGAGAATCCCTCTAGGCAAAACCTTAAGTTACAAAAAGACACAAAAACAGAAATATACATTCCATTCAGCACAACTCATTTTATCAGCCATTTAAACAAAACAGAATCTAGATTGCTTATTAACCCTTTACAGGAGTTCTGACCTGCATTACTGCTCTGGTCTAGGCAAAAGCAACACACAGACAGAGAGAACCCTTTGTTTCCGCCCCCCAGCTTTGAAAGTATCTTGTCTCCTCATTGGTCATTTTGGTCAGGTGCCAGCAAGGTTATCTTTAGCTTCTTAACACTTTACAGGTGAAAGGGTTTTTTCCCCTCTGGCCAGGAGGGATTTAAAGGTGGTTAGCCTTCCCTTTATGACATATGCTATGCAGTTGCTCTTTTTAGAAGACCAAGCAAACCTTGTTATTCCTCTGAATGGTCCAGGAAAGGACTGAACATTGCAGAGCACATGGTTTTGGAAAAATCTGGCACTGGGGGTGTTGGAGTCATCTTGCCAGGTGTAATGAAGACTGGTGTATACCAGAGTGTGGCTGAGGTGTAACATGCAGACTGCTGGAATCAGAGTTGCTGATTCAGAGCTGCTTATTACACAGACACGCAGTGCATGCTTGTCTGCTGGCTCATGGTTTCTAGGTTTTGAGCCACAAAGTAGTAGACATTTAAGGCACTCATGGTAACAATGCAGGTGGTGACACAATCCCTCACTGGTCTGGATTTCACCCCAGAACATGACAGCGAGTTAGGTACCTTTAAAAATGTGGCCCTCCATATCACTGACTTTCAAGGCTCCTAAGCGCCGTACTCACTTTTGAAAATGATATTTAGGTTTCTAAATCAGTTAGGCATTGCAATGCTGAATGGAACAGCACAAATATAATTAAAATCTGGTTCGAATACAAAATTGCTCTCCAAAAGAGAGAGATTCTGAAAGGTGTATCTCAAATACCAGACATAAGGAGCCTCACAGCTGCAGGTTTCCTAGGTTTGTAATAAGGTTTCCACTTTGACCTATAACAACACCCTGAAGTGTTAATGATCCTCATACTGGTTCTTCTACAGCCAAAGATATGTATATTGCTAGAATTTAAATTTGCAAGGATAAAGACAATGGGCTAAATTAATTGTTCATTCAAATCAATGGGCTTACAAATGGGGGAATGAATTCAGACCAGTTAGTAAAATTCATTCATTTCCAATATGTCACTGTTTTACATTGAGTATTCCCAGTCCTTGGGCATGGAGTTACACTAATTTATAATATTTGAGGCTGTGAGGGTGCAGAGAAACAGCTGTCCAGCACAACAGGGATTAAAGAAAACTTTTAGGTTCTGCTAGCCCCGCCTTGCTATACCTGCAGCTCATGCCAGGCCTGGAGGGGAGAGAAAAGAAGGGAACCTGGCTCAGTTAGGGCTGACTGGCAAGGAGGCAGGAGCTCTCTGTCTGCCTACCCGAAGGGCCGGATCAGTGACCTGCCGGGCACCGCAGCCACTTGAGACCGGTGATCTAGCCACTAGGCCACCCAACCACATAAGACCCTGTCACAGAGATCTGTGGATAGAAAGCATGATATAAAAAAGCTAGGTATTATTATTATTATTATTTATTGCAGTCACTCTTTATAACAGAGACCTACATTCTGTGCTGTATAGCTTTGTGAAACTATTGCCCGCAATACTACAGCAGAATGTATCATGAATAAAGTCACACTTCAAAATCAGAGTGAATACTGGCAATAACGATTATGACTTTAATATACCAGTGCTGTAAGTCCTATATTAACAACATCTGCAGTCATGCAAACATTCAAATATCACCCAGCAATGATCAAATATTTAAAATTATGCACTGCTAAATTATGCTGTACAGCGTGCTAGATTAAGACCGCTAGATAGCTAGTAATTGGGGGTATGATATCAGTTCAAAGACCTTGAAATGCTCTACAATAGCTCACAAGCTAATATTAACTAAGAAAACATCTTATTTCTTGACTTATGATGCAAACAAAGAGCTGCCTATGGGAATAAATACAAATTAAATGTATTTAATATATTGTACCCCCTAAACTCCATAGGTTAGAAGCTGAAGAAGGAATAAGATAGTAAATGGAGGAGTGTTTTTTTAATCAGTTCTGCACTGCAAGGACAAATACTAAAGTTCTTACTCAGTTGTTTACATAGAGCAAACACACATTTTAGCAGTGAAGGTGATTAACTACTGGAACAAACTACCAAGGGAAAGGGTGGATTCTCCATTTCTTGATGTCTTCAGATCACATTTCTGATGTGATCTGTGCTCTCAATAAAGAAGAAACTGGATGAAATTCTATGGTCTTTTGTTAAACATGAAGTCAGACTACTTTATCAGAAATGATCCCTTCTCACCTTAGAATCTATTAATCTCTAAACCTAACCCAGTTACAACTCCTTATTGACTCAGTCAGAGTTTTCTATAAGAACATAAGCCACACTGGGTCAGAACAAAGGTCCATCTAGCCCAGTATCCTGTCTTCCAACAGTGGCCAATGCCAGGAGCTCCAGAGGGAATGAACAGAGCAGGCAATCATTAACTGATCCATCCCCTGTCACCTGTTCCCAGCTTCTGGCAAACAGATGATAGAGACACCATCCCTGTCCACCCTGGCTAATAGCCATTGACGGCCCTATCCGCCATGTTGATGGACCTATCCTCTATGAGTGGAGTCTGAAAAAAATGTGAATAAGAATATGAGGATTTGGCCCACAATAAAACAAAATGATTAGGAGAGTGAGAGTCAGATTTTCATTTAAAACGTGAATCCACCACCCCGGCATTGCAAGTTTGATTTTTAAATTAAAAACAAACAAACAAAATCAGATATGTACTGTGATCAGGTACACACATTCTACCTTGTAACCCTGTCACAGGGAAACCTCAGCACAGTTTCCTATAAAACAGAACACCGAGAGTGTTACGTATTTATTGTGTTACATCAAAAGTTATTCAGTAACAGCTAATCCAAATTCAATACAGTTTGGAACTAAGGTCAGGTGTTTCAGCAAAATTACGGTTACCTCAAATCAATACATATATTTTAATGAATTCATTGCCTGTTAACTATACTTTTCCAGATGAGTGGTTACAGCAACTACATTTTGGTGGTTTCACACCAGTGACTGTAAATAAATATCCATGGCCTGCTTAACGTGTTACAATAAACACACTCAGAACAACTGAAATATACCCAAAATGTGAGTTACTGGATGTACTTCGACTGGAATGGATGTCTATGCATCTCCATAAAGTATGTTGCATGGGAAGTGCATGTATTGGATAACAGGAAATGGATAGGTTTCACAAGATCCTGTCCAATCGAAAGTGTATTGGCTGCAGTGATTTAACAAACATGAAACAGTTAAATCACCCTAAAAACAAACAAAAAAGAAAAGTAAAATCAAGCGTAATTTAAAATACAGTAATTGAAATATGTTAACACCTAAGGGGGTTGGACTAGATGACCTCCTGAGGTCCCTTCCAACCCTGATATTCTATGATTCTAATTGAATCATTCAATAAGAGAGGTGGCAGAAAAGAGGTATTTTTCCACTCAAAAAAAGAAAAGATAATTCCTCCCTTCCCTCCTATTTTTCCCTAAAATGCAAAATTTTGAAAAAATTTAAGTAGCTCTGTAGTTGGTCGGAAAATGGGAAAATTTTTGTCAAAAATATCTAAAGTTTGTTTTCCTTTTTATTTTTTGAATATTTTGAATTCAAAATCTGAAAAATGTCAATGAGCACTCATGATGTTTTCCACCAAATGCTATAGTTTGTCCTTTATTCTACAAAGCTTGGTGAAGGGAATAAATGTGGTCTCTGCTCTACAAAAAAGTACGTGCTTCTCCAGCCCCTAGGACAATGGGGCTAACTAGGATTAGGAGGACAGAATGGCAACCCATTCCTCTATACAGTGGCTCTGTATTCCTACATTTCCCATTCCATATCCCATCCTCACCTCATCTTCAATATAAAGCTCTGGAACACAACCAAGTACTTATCAATCAGATGTATCCTAATGATGTCAAGAGAATTATCCTGAACATGAAGACTGATAAATTTAGCTTTGGGGTTTATACCTCAGCTCAATGCCAATCCTAAAGAAGATAAATACATTTCTATGATCATTTAATTCACTTAGACTACCAAAAATGGTGCTAATTCCTGCTAAATATGAGAATCCTTTTGTGATGTGCACAATAGTTGTTGAGTAGGAACCAGACAAGCAGCCTGCAAGAGGCTTCATTAATCAGGGCAGAAGAGGATAAGACGAGTCTCCCAGAAAAACCAATGAAAGCTCCACACCATTAAGGACCATAGTGATTCTGGGGGCACACTGTACTTTATTCGTTAAAGCAAACAGAGCTGAGTTCCAAGAGATCCTAGCACTGTGGACCTTTCCAGACCATCCTACATTTATGTTTGTAAATCTGACATGGAGATCAACCAGCCCTTCAAGCACCACAAAGAAATAACCCTTTCTGTTTATAAACTCTGAGCCCTGGTACGGGGGAGGGGGAGGAAGGGAATGATAGGCACATAGGTCTCATCAGTTGCCCCAATACAGTTTGAAAATAATTTATGCAAAGTCGTCAATAATCTCCTGAGCATTAGCAGGCTTTACAAGCCAGTGCAACAGTATCTTATCCATGTTGGCACACACCTTCATGACAGTGGTCCCAGCAGTTGATCTCCCTATGCCAAATTGGTTGTCTACAGTCTGGTCACATTTGGGGGTTCCCAACTTCCAGATGGCAATGCTGACCCACTTTTTGATAGGTGTGAGGCACTACATACCAGTATGCTGCTGCTGCAGCTCCATAGCTCGGTCAACACAGATCTCAAAAAAGGTCACCCTCAACATACACACTGTTAAGAAAATGATTAATCATAACATGTTCTTGTCCGTCAGCAACTTTCTATAAATCTGTATTTTCATCTTGCATTGAGAGTGTATACATAGAGATTAGGTTCTGACTAATATTAATATAATGCTACACTATAACCTTAATGGGTTTTTTTGTCAATGGAATTTTAATTTTGGATTTCCACATGACAAGGAGGTGGATTGGGCTGTAAGTCAGAAGCAAGCTTGATTCTAAGGGCCTGTCTACAATGCCCCACATTTCAGACTATGAGAGGCTGAATAGCAGTGCGCACCGAAGTGGTGGGCCGTAACTCCAGCATGTGGACGCTGTGCTCACGAGCGAAAAGGTTCCTAGTTCACATGAATGTAATCCTATTTAAAGGGGACTGTAGGCGAATGAGGAACCTTTTAGTTTGTGCCCATAGCATCCACACAGGAGACATTACAGCGCAAAACGTTGGTGAGTACTCATATTCATACCTGGGTAGTCCAAACGGGGGGGCAGTGTAGACAAGCCTTTAGAAGCTGCTGAGTGTTTTAAGATATGAGGACAACATGGGAAACTATGGGAAACAAACAAGGACTATTGGGTGTCAAGGAAAAATATAGTTCCATTATTCCATATCTCTGGTTTGATCTTTAAAGCTGGGGCAGTCTTTAAAGTGGTCTGAAGAAAGTGGAGAGTCTATCATAATCTGGGAGCAGCAACTTTGGCAAAACAGCGTGTAAAGCATGCTCCTCAGTGACTGAGCTGGATTTATGTTTTTGGGAGGGGGCAGGTATGCATCCCCTCTCCCCTCACCCCACACACACTCATGTTAAGCACTGACCGGGACTATTGTTAGAGCAGGGGTGGCCAACCTGCGGCTCCGGAGCCACATGCGGCTCTTCAGGCGTTAATACGCGGCTCCTTGTCTAGGCACCGACTCCGGGGCTGGAGCTGCAGGCGCCAACTTTCCAACGGGCCGGGGGGGGCTCACTGCTCCACCCCTGGCTCTGCCACAGGCCCTGCCCCCACGCCACCCCTTCCCGCCCCCTCCCCTGAGCCTGCCTTTCCCTCGCTCCTCCCCCCTCCCCCAGAGCCTCCTGCACGCCACGATACAGCTGACTGGAAGGTGCAGGGAGGGAGGGGGAAGGCGCTGACTGGCAGGGCTGTCTCATGTCCTGTCTCATTTCCAGCAAGGTTCAGAATACATTTCACAGAGTCACTGCTTTGTACTCTTGAACACACGGTATTGGCCCAACATGTAGTGTACCGTCCTTTACCGGGGTGCATGTTGCTCCCCTGCATATTCAGACCCTTGGCCCCACTCCTCACAGACTCAGGGGCAACACCAACACCAAGCTGGTACAACACCTGTGCTCTTTATTTGTGACAGTTTCCCACCACCAATTTCCTACTATATACAGGCTATTTGCAATAGCTTGGCATAACACAGGCATGGTCAGCAACAGAGTAGCAGGGTCCTGTCCTTCCCCTCCCTAAGCCTCCTGGTCTCCACCCCCATTTTCACTCACTTCCTCCCAGCCTTATGGCTCCTACCTAATGAAGGTGGCAGGTGCAGTCAGTGATTTGGCAAACCTCAGCTATTTACACAGCCCCAATCCATTTCCCTGATTGGGGTAGAAGCTGATAGAGACTTCCCCAGCAGCACCATTGCCACACGTCTCCATTATACACACAGTATTTCCTACACATGAAGGGAAGATCCCCATAATTTAGGGATCTTTGTCCAGTGGGTGCCATAGAAAGTAGGAAAAAAATCAGGGGAAAGAAACCTGGTAAGTGTCTTGCCTGAGCTCTACAATTTTCTGGGACTCTGGAGTTGGGGAAGGAAAAGGTGGGGACTGGAGAAAGGAACCTGATGTGGAGGAAGCTGGAGTCACAAGGAGGGAAAAGCAAGCGGGGCAAGTGAATAAATAATTTCAGTTAGTCAAGACTACAGCAGACCACCAAGGGAACCCTAAATAAGCAAGGACAGTACAAGGAGAAGTGGACTTCAGAACTGACAAGTGCAAGGTAATGCTCCCTGGAAGGAATAATTTTTAAATATTCATACATATAACTGTAACCAACCAGGAAAAAAGACGTGAGTATCACTGTGGTCATCTCAATGAAAGCTTCTGCTCAAGAGCCAAAGCAATGAAAAAAGCAAGCAAAGTGTTACAGAGAATTCAAAATGGGATAGAGCATAATACTGAATATATTACAAAGCCATTATACAAGTAAATGTTCACCAAAATTATTGTGCCCAGTTCTGGTCACCCTGGGTAAAAGTTTCACAAAGTGACTCAGTGAACTTATTTTCAAAAGGTAATAGGCATTCAGATCCAAACTTTAAGGTATTTGGATGCTTAAAGATGCATATAGGCACCTACTGAGATTTTTCAAAAGTACTTATGCACTTAACTCCCATTGGAATGATCCATAAAAATATCTAACTCCTTTTGAATCTTACTCAGCTTTTGGCTTCCATTATAGAAGCCACAGAAATGTAGGACTGGATAGGACCTTGATAGGTCATCTAGTCCAATTACCTGCACTGAAGTAGGACTAAATTTTATCGAGACAATCCCTGACAGGTGTTTGTCTAAACATTTCTTAAAGACCATCAATAACAGAGATTCCATAACCTCCCTAGGTAATTTGTTCCAGTGTTTAACTACCCTCACAGTTAGGAAGTTTTTCCTAATGGCTAACCTAAATCTCCCTTGCCGCAATTCAAGTCCATCGTCCTCAGTGGATAAGAAGAACGATTTATCACCCTCCTCTTTATAACAACCTTTTGCATACCTGAAGACTGTTATCAGTCTTCTCTTATTGAGACAAAATAAATCCAATTTTTTCAATCTTTCCTCACGTTTTCTAGGTCACTTAGGTACGTAGGTCACGTTTTCTAGACTTTTAATCATTTTTGTTCCTCTCCTCTAGACTTTATCCAATTTGTCCACACCTTTCCCAAAGTGAGGTGCCCAGAACTAGACACAGTACTACAGTTGAGGCCTTATCAGTGGTGAGTGGAATAATTTCTTCTCATGTCCTGCTAATAAATCCCAGAATTATATTCACTTTTTTGCAACAATATTACACTGTTGACTCATGTTTAGTTTGTGAGCCACTATAACCCCCAAATTCTTTTTCGGCAGTACTCCTTCCTATGCAGTCATTTTCAATTTTGTATTTGTTTAATGGATTATTCCTTCCTAAGTGTAGTCCTTCCTAAGTGTAGTAGCATTTGTCCCTTATTGAATGTCCTCCAATTTATTTACCACCTTTTCTCCAGTTTGTCAAGATAATTTTCAATTCTACGCTCCTACGCTACCTGCGCAGAACAGCACTTGCAACCTCTCCCTTTATATTCTATGGCAGAGAGTTCCACAGATTAATTAGGTATTGTAAAAAAATGCATTGCACCTAACCACTTTTAAACTGGTCACCTTTCAATTTCATTAAATGCCTCCCTTTTCTTATACTTGAACAGAGGGGCCATACAAGAATCCAAATTACTTCTTTGATAGCACTTCTTATTAGGTTGGTATACATTTATCATATTCCCTCACGTTCATATCCTCTCTAAAGTAAACATTCACATTCTTTTCTGTCTCTTCTTATATGGAAGCCTCTCTGTACCTTAGAATGCTCAGAAGTGCCTACATGACTTTGAAGCAAGAATCACATTTTCAAAAGTGACTTAGTATCCTAACTCTCATCGAAAATAAGGACCTAACGGCTAGATTCTAGGTATTTAGGGTCCTAAAAATGCAGATAAACACTTAATAGGATTTTTCACAAAAGCACTTAGGTGCCTAATTCCCATTGAAATCTTAAAAATAATCATATAGCATGTTACCGGTATGTTTCAACCCTTTGAAATGTTTGGTTTTAAATTTAATCTCAGCTTTGAATGTCCTTGGTTTCTATTGTTTGATTACAACAGCATTCTTGGAAAAGGTTTTATTTTTTAAAAACCTTGAAATTACAGACATACTCTCAACTTTAACTAGATCTTATGGTGTTCTTTTTTTGCCTGGGATTCTAATCAAATTCTTTGCCTGGAGACAGAGCACTGTATATAAAAACAGCTTGAGAACTGCTCGTGAGAAGATGATTGGCCTCTGGAATATGGTTAGAGTGTCTGTTTTGATATCTTGCTCCCGGAACCTACCTTCTGTACATAACTAGAAGCTACACATTAGTTAAACATATTTAGGTGGGAACCTTGTCATTCTTTAATACAAAACTTCACCTATGTGGGAGAATTTATTATAAACTTAGCTGGTGTACTGTGTACAAGTGAAAAAGAGCCTTGTGGCAACTTATAGCCACCCATGAAAGCTTATGCTCCAATACATCTGTTAGTCTATAAGGTGACACAGGACTCTTTGCCGCTTTTACAGATCCAGACTAACATGGCTACCCCTCTGACACTTGTGTACAAGTGAATATCTAAAATCAAATTTCAGCAAGGACAATATCTTGCATGGAGCCTCAATGTAAGTGACATAAATTGCCAAATATTTTTAACATATGGAAATGTCTATATTAGTCTTTGCATATTTCACAGGGTAAAGATGCACTCAAGATCTCTGCTTAGTATATTACATCCATCACATTTCTTCAAGCTGACTATAGACGTTTCTACGTTTGAAGTTGTGTCACTAAGATCGATCTTCCTAGGCTTTGAAATGGTGTTGATTTCAGTTTAATTAGCATTGGGAAGCATCTGACAATTATGTCCCTGAGAAAGACCAACTGATAAAATAGTAACTCCTCCACTGTGGTAGGGCTGTAATAAAATAACCCTCATATAGTATCTGGCATGCAGATAATGGGGAAAAAAATCATGAATAGGTAACTCATGTTTATTTGACAAATGTTAGTTAGACATTAAGTACCATCCTAAAACAAACTAACCCTGAACATAAAAAACTTGTCCAGGCTGCCCAGACCCTAAAGTAGGTGTGCAGATGTTTATCAGGAAAGCCACAATCACCAATAATGGAAAAATAAACAACACATGAGGCCCCCAAATACATAAAGTATGCTTGACAGTGTTCCAAGCCTATAATTTGTTGGGTATAGTAAACAAGCAGAGATCAAAGCAATGTAATAAAGGGATCTCCATTCCAAACAAACGGAAGAAGAGCTTCACCGAAGACTGCTCAATACCCACCTAGTAGGTGGCCTGTTGACACACCAGGGAAATACTTAGTCAATACTGCAGCCAAATTTAAAAGGACTGATGAACATCCAATGAAGAAAGTCCATTCAGTTTACTAAGAAGATGTTATTTGTATTGGTTCGTTCTGCCTGTTCTACAGAGAACATTTCAAAATACACATTAAGAAATTAAGATCAAAGCATAAGAGTACATGATACAAGAACCACTGCAGCACATATTTGTAGCCTACCATTGCAAGCACATTTGCAATATAATAAAAAGGAACCATAGCCAAAGGAGTCACATGTCACTGACAATAGTTTAGCGTCCTAAAAGGTGACCATCACAAAATTACTGTAACTGTGACTGTATTCATTGATTTTAAAAAGTGTATATTTACCCACAGTTACTACACAGTGGTATGTCTGAAATGTTGCAATATTTCTCTAAACTTGGAACAAGAAATAACAGCTGTATTTCCATTTGGAAACTGAGTAAATGTTGATGGGGCAGGGGGAAAGAGGGTGGTAGGGGAGACACTGCTGTATCAGACAGGAAAAGTTCTAAGAGCATGCCAGGAAAGAACTGGGGAGCCATCTCAAGTGAATTGCATCATGTAAGCGCTAACAGGCTGACTAGTGACAGTGTGTTGAATGTGCCATAAGAATGCAGTTTAAAATCCACTTGTAAGGTGGTCAACTCAGAATGTGGCAACTAAATGCAAGACAGCAGATGCAACTGTGACACTGGCAAACCAGGTACCAGCTCATGCCGAGGCCCTTAGGCCTCACTGAACACTGACAAATGCACAGCTGGAAATCAGCTGGCTCACCTGCATGCTAGTATTGTTAAAATTGAATCATAGGACTGGAAGGGACCTCCAGGGGTCATCTAGGCCAGTCCCCTGAACTCATGGCAGGACTAAGTATTACCTAGACCAGGTATTAGATTTTTGTGTTTGCACTTTATGATATGCTTGCAAATTGCTTCATGCCTTATTCTCACTTACAATAGCTATATGCTATGTTACAAAGGTAATTTTTACATATTTGCTCTGTAACTATAAAAGTGGTTACTACAAAACTGGAAAATCCTCCAGTCAGGAGACAGAAAGAAAAGGAGGACTTGTGGCACCTTAGAGACTAACAAATTTATTTGAGCATGAGCTTTCGTGAGCTACAGCAATACCAAGTGTGAAATACTAGTTATTAGAAGAGGTTTTGTCTCCTACCCAACAAAAGGCCTATAGACCTCAAAGAAGCCATTGTGGGACATCAGAGATCAAATGACTTTGTTGATGACTTCCCCCACACCCATGAAGAGGAGCATGCACAAAGGCTCATCCATCAATTTGAGCTCTGAGGAAAGGGAATGAAAATCCCTGTCAAGAGAAATTGTTATCTCTATAAAACAATGAGGAGTCCTTGTGGCACCTTGGAGACTAACAAATTTATTTGGGCATAAGCTTTTATGGGCTAAAACCCACTTCATCAGATGCCTGGAGTGAAAAATACAGTAGGGAGGTACATATATTACAGCACATGAAAAGATGGGAGTTACCTTACCAAGTGGGGGGTCAGTGCTAACAAGGCCAGTTCAAACAGGGTGGATGTAGCCTATTCCCAACAGTTGACAAGAAGGGGTAAATATCAACAGAGGGAAAATTACTTTTTGTGGTGCTAACGAGAGTGGATGTGGCCCATTCTCACACCTTCTTGTCAACTGCTGGGAATATTACATGAGCGTTTATTACATTTTGGAACCTAAGATTGCAACCCATTTGTATGTATATGTTCATCTCCTTTAACCTTGTAAATAAGTCTCTTGTTTCTTCTATTAGTTAATAAACCTTTAGTTATTCATTATAGGATCGGCTATAAGTGTTGTTTTTGGTTTGAGATCTGAAGTCCAATTGCCCTGGGGTAAGTGACTAGTCCTTTGGGACTGGGAATAACATGAATATTGTGATTTGGGGTGAAAGGGACCATCTATCACAAAGGTAAGCTCGCCTGGATGACAAGATAGATCGGAGTACCCAGGGGGACTGTTTGTGACTCCATGTTAAGGCTCTTACAGTGCTTGAGGAGTTCACACTTGATACCTGGTTGGAGAAATCTAAGTATTGGATTCACAACCAATTTGGTGTTTGTGCCCTGCTTCTTCACGGTCTGCCCTAAAGGCTGGTATTCATACTCGTGAGACACTCCAGATAGTTTAATAGTAACAGTGAACCAAATTCTGTCCTTGGTTAAACTGATTTAACCACACCAGAATTACACAGGTACATCTGAAGCTAGGATTTGGCCCAAAGTAAGTAGCGTAGCATGAACAAGGTGCTAAACCGCTACAGGTAAGGAAATAAAATTGAATAGATGGTCTTCATTCAGCACCTGTGAAGCTAGAGAGCTGAAAACAATGCTAAGTTGCTTAAGCTTGCTGCAACAACAAGCCATAACAGGAAGTTACAAAATGTGTCTCATGGCATCCATTCCTACTCAACACCTAACAAAACAATAAAACAGCAAACAGCAAAGTCAAGTCGAACCTACATAACGACTCACTTTGGGAAACTTCTACATTGGCAGTTTATGAAACAACTAGTGAACGATAATATGAGGAATGCAGAATATAAAAATATAGGGACACCACACTGGAAAAATGAGAAGCCATAAAGGGCCCTGTTAACAATGTAGTTCAGGCACAGGAGCCAGCAAAGCCAGTGATGGCTGGCCGTAGCGAAATAGGGGACTCATCCTGGAGGATGCCAAGGGTGCCCTGCTATTAAGTGCATTCAGCAGCTGACAAGTTCAGCCACAAAGGCAATAACTACAGCCCATAACTTCAATGTAAAACCATGACAAAAGCAGGCCAAACTCACATAAACAGTCTCAGGTGCTATAACCTATGGTATAGTAACTAGAAGCACAAGTCAGAAGGAGACTCCTCAGTGGTGTCCACGTGCACATAAATTACAACACAGTATGGCCCAGGTGTGCTCAGTTTTCAGGTATGTCCCTGATGGAACAGATGTCAGTTTTCAGGTATCTCCCTGATGGAAATAGCTACTGTACTCCCAGATCAGTGGTAAGATTGGCAGGGAAATCCTCCGCACCCTCCTGAAGTTGCTGCCGCCTGTCTTGAAGAGCAGTTGTGGATGTATGTGTGTGAATGGTAAGTTTGGAGGTTGTTGTGAAGCATGTGGTGGCAGTGGTGGGGAGACATGCCCATTCTCCACCCTGGACCCTATTTTATACTGCAAACCTGCAAGAAAGCAATGAAAGACCTGATCCTGGTGCTATTAAATCCATAGAGAAACTCCCATTCACCTCAGTAGTTCAGGATCAGACCCCAGATGCACAAGTACATCAAGACCTATTACAGTGTAACCTAGAGCAGTGCTTCTCAAGCTATCTGATGTGGGGGACTGGCATTTTTTTTTCCCAATGTGCACGCAGACCGGTAGCCGATGGCTCGTGGACCGGCACCGGTCCACGGACCACCACTTTGAGTAGCACTGACCTAGAGAACTCCAGCAAGAGCTTAACTTTATTTGCCACCACTCACACTTGTGCTGGAGTGCAAAAATCTTCTGCACCAAACCAATATTTGCATGATTCAGACCACCATTATATTTGTACATCTCAAAGAGGGCTTCAGTGAAGCAATTTCACAACACAGTGGATAAATTGCACTGAATCTTCAAATTTGTGTGTGGATTAATCACATAACACATGGAGATATAGTGCAATTTATTACTTCCAATGGAAAAAAGTCCCATTTTCTTCTTTAAAAATGGAAAAATTTCTTTTGCTTTATTCACACAAAAAGCTAAAGTAAAACAGCATACCAAAACAAAACAAAAATAAAGCAAAAAAATAACCCCATCCTTATTTTAAATCAGACCAAACTGCATTCAATATATTTACACTCATAAAAGTACAAAATGTCACTTTATATGGCAAGATCTACGGATGCCTTTAACTCCCTACTTATTTTTAGTGAATGGTTACGCTGCTATATTTTTGTTTGCTTATGTTCTTCAACAAACTTTACTTTTCTGGCAAAGAGTGGGGTACAGAAAGTGTCTGCATCATTTGTATTGGTAGATTGTACAATTCTCAAGAACAAACACAATCCTCACCATTTCCAGCTAAAATATTGTATGCACATTAATGATTCATTACGTTCCCCTTCCCCTGGGTGAAAAGTAGCTGCCTCTTATTCACCCAAGACTGTGTAGAAAAAGGCAGCAAAGCAAACACAACTGCACCCCTCTACTCAAAATGTACATACAGCAACTTTTGAAAATCCAGCTGTCTGGACACTGAAAGGAAAATAAAAGATATTAAGTTATATTGGTCTCATTTTTACAACGTATATTACATACCATTCAATGATAAATATTCATAGCCCAAATCAGGTAAAGAAACACGCTGGGCTAAATTTTGTTCCCCAGTATCAGAGGGGAGCCGTGTTAGTCTGTATCCACAAAAACAAGGGGGAGTCTAGTGGCACCTTAATTTTCACTCCATGCATCTGAAGAAGTGGTTTTTTACCCATGACAGTTTATGCCCAAATAAATCTGTTACTCTGTAAGGTGCCACCGGACTCCTCGTTGTTCCCCAGTGACACTGGTGTAAATTCAGAGCATCCCCAGTGTGGGTACTCCAGATTTACACAAGGATAACTAAGATCAAGATTTAGCCCACTGTGTTATTTTTATTTTACAGAAAAGAAAGTAGAAGGTACTGTATAGAGTAATTGATAAAATGTAGAGAAAAAGCACCAGGAGACTATTGTCTCTCTTAGCATAAACATTACGCTCCATAGACTTAAGGAAGAAAAACTCTGTTGAATCTGAAGTTTAAATTCTTGAATAAGGGACTGGTCACTTTTTAAAGAGGGTGGATAGGAGTTTATGCATCAGTCGTAATCCTGTGATAAAAAGGCCTTCTTTTCTTGCATCTCACATCTTTTTGCTAATAGATCATCCTGTCCTGCATCTGAAAGCTGTCCTGCTCCTTCAGTAATTCAATATCCAGTCTGACGTTACCCAAGGTGTACTTTGAACTTGCTTCTGCCCTGCAGCAACAGGACCATATCACATACTTGTTCAGCACAGTATGCTAGTCCCTTGCCTCTTCCCGCAAGAAACACTGTCACACACTTGAGCCCACAATCAGACAGAGTCAAAAGACCATGGCCATCATTTGCATTATACATTTCTTAGGAGTCCCCTTCTACTTTCAGGAAGAAAAAATAATAGAATCATAGAAAAGTAGGGCTCGAAGGGTCATTAAGTCCTGCCCCCTGCTCTAAGGTAGGACCAAGTAAACACAGACCATCCCAGACAGATGTTTGTCCAATCTGTTATCAATAGCCTCCTGTGACAGGGATTCTACAACCTTCCTTGGAAGGCTATGCCGGAGCTTAAATAGCCTTATAGTTAGAAAGTTTTTCCTAAATCTCCTTTGCTGCAGACAAAGTCCATAACTTCTTGTCTTACCTTCAGTAGATGTGTAGAACAAATGATCACCATCCACTTTATAACAGCCCTTAACATACTTGAAGACTGTTACCAGACTCCACACACACACACCCCACCGCAGTCTTCTTTTCGCAAGAATAAACCTGTCCAGTGGGTTTTTTTTTTTAACCTTTCCCCATGGACCACATTTTTAAAAAACGTTTATCATTTTTGTGGCTCTCCTCTGGTTTCTCTCCAATTTATGCACATCTTTCCCAAAGTTTGGCACCCCAAATAGGACACCGTATTCCAGCTGAGGCCTCACCCATGCCAAGTAGAGCAGGACAATTACCTCCTGTTTCTTACATATGAGACTCCTGTTAATACACCCCAAAATTATATTAGCCTTTTTTCGCAGCTGCATCGCATTTTTACTCATATTCAATTTGTGATCCACTATAACTCCAAGATCCTTTCCAGCAGTACTGCCACCTACAATGCATGTAGTTGTGCATTGACTTTTCCTTCCTAAGTGCAGTACTTTGCGCTTGTCTTTATTGAATGTCATCATGGTGATTTCAGACCATCAATATTTTCATTAATGACTTAGATAACAGACTGAAGAGCATGCTTATAAAATTTGCAGATGGCCCCAATCTGGGAGGAGTTGCAAACATTTTGGAGGACAGGATTAGAATTCAAAATGACTGTGACAAATTGTAGAATTTTCCATGAAATTGAATTATCTTTCTCCACAAAGCTGTATTAACTACTTCAAGCTGTCTCTTACCATTGTGAAAATTACTATCTTCTTTTTCTATGTCAGCATAATTAGCAACTGTATTAGAAGTGAAATCATAGTTCTCTGTCTTAACAATGGAATCATGTGCATATGTACAGTTGCCAGTTTACTCTCTTGCTCTGCTGGGCAGCAGAGACAAGGATGAAGGTAGTTAATTTACTTCATCCTTAGGGTGTAATGGAGTGGCCCACATTACTCAAAAGCAACTTCTGTGGGCAACTCAGGAGCAGGGCTAATTTGCACCAAAATTCCAGCCAACAACTTCCAGGGGTTTATAATAACAAAGATGGTGCCTTGGACTCAAACTTTTGAGGGTGATTCTGCAGGGTGAAAGTGGGAGTTTGCAAAGGTAATAGTTTGCCCTACTTCAAGAGAAACAAACTCACCTTAAAAATACTATCATAACTACTTTACCTTCAGAGTCACATTAAAATGTCAGCCAGTTTTGCAAATAAGCATGATTCTCCACTCAATTGAATTACACAGGTGTAAATGACACAAGAATCAGTCCCACAGTCCCTAATCAGCCTTGGTTTTGGTATTTCCAATCATCTTTACTTTTTACAATCCTATCAAAAATTCAGAGTAATTTAATTGACATCAGGGAACTAGGGAATGGGAGATTCAACCACCACAAGAAGACAGCTATGAGGAATGTCACAGAACACAGTGGCATGGGAATCCTCTCCAACCCACTTATCTTCAAAACTGACTTGGGTAGGTTTACCTGGCCAGGGGTTCCCTAAGAGCTAGTGCTGCTACATAACCATCACTTTACTAAAGGAGTTTTGTGCAAAGAATCGTGCATATCTTAGTAACATCAAGAGGAAGAATAAAGAACACCTGGATTAAATACAATATCCAAAGCAGTAATACTTGGGCAATATTTTTAGGTGTGTGCTATCTTTTAAACAGTTGTCTTAGGTTTTTCTACTGTTTGGGTGGGGGGGGGGGAGTGTTTTTAATTTGCTACAATTTAGCTGTATTTCTTTAAGCAAAACTACATAATAGTCTAATTTTTGCCACCATTATTGATACAAAAGTTAATACCAAACTAAAAAGAAAAAGACAAGTCTACAGGCTTCTCACAATTAGGATTCCTTTATCATTACAATCCTAGACTTCCTTTTTTTCACAGCCTTCAAAACCAGGGACAAGTAGGATTTCAATGTTCAAATAAAAAACAAATATAGCGAACAGTAAGTAAAATTAATTACTGATCACATTACACATAATACATGTTGTCCACATATAATGGACTTCACCCACACAAACATATTCACATTATCTTTTGTCTTCTGACTAGTGCAGATATTTATAGAGAGAGTTCTGCTAGACAAAAGCTGTGAAACTGGGCATCCTGCAGGGATTACAATCTGATTTCAAATCTATGCCACTTTACAGTTTGCTGTTAAAATAATTAGATGAGGTTATTGAAATAATACTAAAGTCCACTCATTATCTGAAAGCCAGGTGACTGGGTTTATGTGGGAGGCACCCGTCTACCAGGACAAAATCTCAAATATTGATTTATACACATGACAAAACCAGGCATAAACGTGACAGATAGGAAGACAACCCAGTTTAGCAAACAATATAAATATTCTCCTCTCAGTAAATGGAAGTTTATACTGTAGTAACTCATTTTGCTAATATAAATCAATCAGTTAATTCCAAATTACAGCAGTGTAAGAAAAGAATCAGGTCCAATACTATTTTATAGTTACATGGCCCTTTTCACTATGAAAGATTTCAAAGTGTTTTATATATTGTATATATTACTGAACCAATGAAAAGCAGCCATAACTGGAGTGAACAGCAACCCACTCACATGGCATGCTGCACAAGAGTTACAGAAGGGTAACTTCTGTCCCAAACAAACTCCAAAACAAACGTGTTCATCAGAGCTGGGTGATTAAATGCAACTTTTCCTTTCTTTTTTCTTTCAAACATTTTATTCTACATGTTATTAGGGTTGCCAGACATCCAGTTTTTGACTGAAATGCACGGTAGAAAAGGGACCGTGGCAGCTCCGTTCAGCATAGCTGACTGAGTTGCTAAAAGTCCAGTCAGTGGTGCAGCAGGCCCAAGGCAGGCTCCCTGCCTGCCATGGCTCTGCGTGGCTCCCAGAAGTGGCAGCATTTCCTTTACGTGTGGATAAATGTAAAGTAATGCACATTGGAAAAAATAACCCCAACTATACATACAATATGATGGGGGCTAATTTAGCTACAACTAATCAGGAAAGAGATCTTGGAGTCATCGTGGATAGTTCGCTGTAGACGTCCACGCAGTGCGCAGCGGCAGTCAAGAAAGCAAATGAGATGTTACGAATCATTAAAAAGGGAGTAGAGAATAAGACGGAGAATATCTTATTGCCCTTATATAAATCCATGGTACACCCACATCCTGAATACTGCGTACAGCTGTGGTCCCCTCATCTCAAAAAAGATATACTGGCATTAGAAACGGTTCTGAAAAGGGCAACTAAAACGATTAGGGGTTTGGAATGGGTCCTGTATGAGGAGAGATTAAAGAGGCTAGGACTTTTCAGCTTGGAAAAGAGGAGACTAAGGGGGCATATGATAGAGGTTTATAAAATCATGAGTGGCGTGGAGAAAGTGAATAAGGAAAAATTATTTACATGTTCCCATAATATAAGAACTAGGGGCCACCAAATGAAATGAATGGGTAGCAGGTTTAAAACAAATAAAAGCTTATGCTCAAATAAATTGGTTAGTCTCTAAGGTGCCACAAGTACTCCTTTTCTTTTAACAAATAAAAGGGAAGTTCTTCTTCACTCAGCACACAGTCAACCTGTGGAACTCCTTGCCTGAGGAGGTTGTGAAGGCTAGGACTATAACATGGTTTAAAAGAGAACTGGATAAATTCATGGAGGTTAAGTCCATTAATGGCTATTAGCCAGGATGGGTAAGGAATGGTATCCCTAGCCTCTGTTTGTCAGAGGGTGGAGCTGGATGGCAGGAGAGAGAGATCACTTGATCACTTACCTGTTAGGTTCATTCCCTCTGGGGCACCTGGCATTGGCCACTGTCGGTAGTCAGGATACTGGGCTGGATGGACCTTTGGTGTGACCCAGTATGGCCATTCTTATGTTCTTGCAGCCTTTAGATGCAAGGGTGGCCAAGGAGGCTCCGCGCGCTTACCCTACCCTGAGCGCCAGCTCCACAGCTCCCATTGGCCAGAAACACAGCCAATGGGAGCTGCTGGGGCAGAAGCTGTAGGCATGGGCAATACAGAGAACCCCTGGCCCCTCCACCTATGAGCCAGACATGCCAGCTGCTTCCAGGAGCCACCTGAGATAAGCGCCAGCTGGCCAGAGCCCACACCCCAAACCCCCTCCTGCACCCCAACCTCCTGCCCCAGTCCTGAGTCCCTTCCTGCACACAAAACTCCTCCCAGAGCTCACACCCCTTTCGCACCCCAGCCCCCTGCTCAAACCCTGAGCTCCCTCCTACATCCAAACACCTTTCCAGATTCCACACCCCCTCTCACACCCAACTCCCTGCCCCAGCCCTGAACCCCCCCATACCCAAACTCCCTCCCGGAACCCACAACCTGCATCCCCCTGCACTCTGAGCTCCTCAGCCCCAGCTCGGAGTGACCTCCTGCACCCCAAACACCTCGACACCAGCCCCACACCAGAGCCCATACCCCCACCCAGAGCCCTCACCCCCTCCCAACCTCCTATCCCAGCCTGGATCCCCTTCCCACACTCCAAACCCCTTGTCCCATACCATAGCCCGGAGCCCCCCATTGCACCCCAAACCCCTCATCCCCATTCCCACCCCAGAGCCCAAACCTGCAGCCCTGACCCCCCCGTCACACCTCAACCCCCTGCCCCAGCCCTAAGCCCCCTTCTGCACCCAAAACCACTCATCCACAGCCCCACCACAGGGCCTGCACCGCCAGCCAGAGCCCTCAGCCCATCCCGCACCCTTACCCCTGCCCCAGCCTGGTGAAAATATGCGAGTGTGGGGGAGAGTGAGTGACAGAGGGAGGGAGGATGGAGAGAGCAGGGTGCGGAGCAAGGGTGTTCGGTTTTCTGCAATCAGAAAGTTGGCAACCCGACATGTTGTACAATTATTTATGTACATAATGCTTTTCCTTTGTTTTCAATAACACATCTAAACCTAAGTGGAGTGGCACAATATCTGGATCGCTATTTCAAATGTATACAAAACCATATGGATGGGGTAACTCTGTGTATGTTATCTATTTTGAAATAAATGATTTTTGTTTCCCATATCCTTTCTACTGCCCTGACATCTGTGCTGCTTTGGCTGAGCTATACGTATTCATCCAGTTTTTAAAAATGAATGCACCTTGACTGTGTTCATACCTCTGTTGAACTTGCATTTCTTGAATATTCTAGTGAGGAAGTATTCCATGGCAGAAATGTTTGCAGACAGTGCATACTGAAAGAATACTGGACAATATTAGTGGATAAATGTGAGCATTTGACCAGATGTTTGAGTCTCAGAGGAACGTTCTGCCAATCAGAAAACAGAAACAATGACATGTGACCTTTGTCCAAATACAAACCAAGCAAAGTAGCTCAGATATGGAATACTCTCAATAAAATGTTTGTGAATAATCTACACTGCAAGAATTATTCAGTACCCAGTATCAGGAGGAGGATCTGGGGAACTACAGGCCAGTCAGCCTCACCTCAGTACCTGGAAAAATCATGGAGCAGGTCCTCAAGGAATCAATTCTGAAGCACTTAGAGGAGAGGAAAGTGATCAGGAACAGTCAGCATGGATTCACCAAGGACAAGTCATGCCTGACTAACCTAATTGCCTTCTATGATGAGATAACTGGCTCTGTGGCTGAGCGGAAAGCAGTGGATGTGCTATTCCTTGACTTTAGCAGAGCTTTTAATACGGTCTCCCACAGTATTCTTGCCAGCAAGTTAAAGAAGTATAGGCTGGATGAATGGACTATAAGGTGGATAGAAAGCTGGCTAGATTGTCGGGCTCAACGGCTCCATGTCTAGCTGGCAGCCAGTATCAAGTGAAATGCCCCAAGGGTAGGTCCTGGGGCCGGTTTTGTTCAATATCTTCATAAAGGATCTGGAGGATGGCGTGGATTGCACCCTCAGCAGGTTTGCAGATGACACTAAACTGGGAGGAGTGGTAGATATGCTGGAGCGTAGGGATAAGATACAGAGGGACCTAGAAAAACTAGAGGATTGGGCCAAAAGAAATCTGATGAGGTTCAACGAGGACAAGTGCAGAGTCCTGCACTTAGGACAGAAGAATCCCATGCACCACTACAGACTAGGGATCCAATGGCTAGGCAGCAGTTCTGCAGAAAAGGACCTATGGGTTACAGTGGACGAGAAGCTGGATATGAGTCAACAGTATGCTCTTGTTGCCAAGAAGGCTAACGGCATTTTGGGCTGTGTAAGTAGGGGCATGGCCAGCAGATCGAGGGACATGATCATTCCCCTCCATTCGACATTGGTGAGGCCTCATCTGGAGTACTGTGTCCAGTTTTGGGCCCCACACTACAAGAAGGATGTGGATAAATTGGAAAGCGTCCAGCGGAGGGCAACAAAAATTATTAGGGGGCTGGAGCACATGACTTATGAGGAGAGACTGAGGGAACTGGGATTGTTTAGTCTGCAGAAGAGAAGAATGAGGGGGGATTTGATAGCTGCTTTCAACTATCTGAAGGGGGGTTCCAAAGAGGATGAATCTAGACTGTTCTTCGTGATACCAGATGACAGAACAAGGAGTAATGGTCTCAAGTTGCAGTGGGGGAGGTTTAGGTTGGATATTAGGAAAAACTTGTTCACTAGGAGGGTGGTGAAGCAGTGGACTGGGTTACCTAGGGAGGTGGTGGAATCACCTTCCTTAGAGGTTTTTACGGTCAGGCTTGACAAAGCCCTGGCTGGGATGATTTAGTTGGGGAATGGTCCTGCTTTGAGCAGGGGGTTGGACTAGATGACCTCCCGAGGTCCCTTCCAACCCTGATATTCTATGATTCTATGATCAGTGTTACCAGTTAAGTCACCCAGCATCCAGTAAGTGGGGACACAACAACTGGATGCCATGATTATGGATGCAGTAGAAGAACCTGAATAACATAAAACAATTTGAAAGCCCACAAATGGTTAAAAAACAGAGCATCCTATAGAACCTTCTGTCAGTAATTCATAATTGAATTTGTATATGAATGAAAACAAGAAAAACCCTACTCTCTGAAAGCTAAAATAAATCAGAACAATCCGAAGTCTTATGAATCTGACTTCAGATTTAGAATCAGCTAGAGAAGACACAGAATTCTTATATATTTTAGGGCCTGCTCTTGCAACCTTTAGTCATTTAAGCCATCTCATTGGGCGAAATACTGCTCTTATTCCCACAGGTATATTAAAAACAAAATTTAGCCTGGCTAATGCAAAGAAACTACTCATACGAATGAAGTACTGCAGGATTGGGCCCTTAAAGGTCGAGCGATGAGAGGGAGTTAGCTAATTGGTGAAGCCAAGTTCAGGTAACTAGGGGATCTGGGTTCCATTCCTGGCTCTCCTAGAGACTTGTTATGATATCTTAGAAATTTAAATTGTTAATACTGCTGTACATGACTGCCCTATAAAAATGCAAAACATTAGTGTATTACTGGGCATCATACTGGACTCAAGGAAATTCACACTAGGGCATTTATTGCCACTCCCGCAGATGTCCAAAATTAGAGCTTGCTTTTAAAATAATCCAATATGTATTAGAAATGAATCCTGCAGTTAATAATGTCAGATTTTATTTTTCAGTGAAAGCCTTCCCTTATAAATCGGATGCAGATTCTTGTTACTTGAATTAAAATTCCCGACATTATTGTTTTAGTGCAGTCTAAATATTGGCTTTAGAAAACCTCTGGAAACACACAAGTACACAAAATCACACCGGTCATATTTTTTCTAACAACACTCAGAAAGAGAGATGTGAGTGGAAAGGCGAGAAGAGGACTTTACAGCTGAGATAAGCAGAGCTGAGGCACTTTCCATTCGTTGGTACAAAACCCAACAATCTTATTTATGAATGGCTCCAGGACATAGTGCAAAACCAGCAGAGACTCTTGTCATCAGTTTTCACATGTAATAGACTATCCTACATATTTTGGCAGCAACCACAATAGCTCTGGAAGCCGGTATTCTGAGAAAACAAAATATTTTCCATTCACATCCTCTCTGCTTTTTTTAAACTTTCAAACTGCATAAAAACATAAGATAAATTTTAATCTGCATATTACATGACATCCAGATAGCTCATCTCCAAAGTTGAGGAAACATATGCTGTCAGCAAAGAACAAAATGATCTCCTTGATTCTAATACCTGTGATAGTAGAATGATAGTAACTGTGTATGACAACTTCTCCTTCCTCTCACAATAATTATGGCTCTCCAGAATTCAGCATCTGTGTTACCAGATGTCCCTGTCAAACACGTAAGCAATGGGCATGAGTGCAGCATAAGCCTGGCCAGCATTTATACTTCTTTGTCTGAATACCTCAGCAGATGCAGGTGGTTTTCAGGGGTCCAAAATTTGAAACACCATACCATGCAAATCCAGTTACACGAACAGGGAAAGAGCATCAGCCAATAATGCATTGTGTCCAGAGGGGTTCACCATAACCACTTTAGTTTGACTGAGACTGACATTTCTTCCATCATACTGCAAGCTGATGTCAGGGCAATGCTAACTGACGTCAGACCAGAATATAAATAAATAAACAACTAACTGGCAGGAACAAAACTTAATGTCACTATAAATTTCTGATAAACTGCATGTTGAAGTTAAGGCAACTAACCACATCTTAATGAAGGTTTGGAAGAAAATGCTTTTATAGTCAGGCATAATACTTGACAGTTGAATGACACATTAGCTATTTAAAAAACAGGTATGTGAAGCAGAATTTTGAAACATTATAATCAAATATATAAATCATTCAGACTTAAGACAGATACTTGTAACTTGACACCAAGCTCACTGCTCGCTGATGATAGCAAAGGTTTTCATATAGCAGAGATTTCATAGAGAATGTTACTTGACATATACCACTAAAGTGTTGCAATTTGAAATCAAATTATCTTCAATAGGGAAGGAGTCCAAACCTTAGCGAAAATTTGTGATACAGGTTTAAAAGTGTATGCATATACAGAAGGCCAAATTAATTGTAGCTAAAGAGAGCCATGATTACAAAAATGTGGCCTTTAGCATTTTAGACGTATAAGATTACTGTGCTGTAATATTTAATAATGAAGTTATCTGGCACTAGTATAAGAAATAGAAAGTAAATGAACGAATCCATCGATCATTTTATTTATACAGAGCTTTTCATAGTAAGCATCTCAAAACATTTTGTAAAAGAGAGCTCAATCTTTAATTGAGGTTAGAAAAATTTACATAAACATGTCTTTGTGTAACAATATGTTTATAAATGAAAAAGGAAAAAAAAAAGCCTGTTTGTAACCTAGATGTGAAAAACTGGCAAGCGGAGAGTAAATTTAGTACATTCTGGCAGAGTGTCGTGCAGCTAGAGCACAAAACTACAGAAAGTCTGCTAGCCAAAGATTGCATCCATTATTTACAAAAAGAAAAGGAGGACTTGTGGCACCTTAGAGACTAACAAATTTATTTGAGCATAAGCTTTCGTGAGCTACAGCTCACTTCATCGGATGCATTCAGTGGAAAATACAGTGGGGAAATTTATATACACAGAGAACAGGAAACAATGGGTGTTACCATACACACTCTAAGGAGAGTGATCAGGTAAGGTGAGCTATTACTAGCAGGAGAGCTTGCGGGGGGGACCTTTTATAGTGATAATCAAGGTGGGCCATTTCTAGCAGTTGACAAGAACATCTGAGGAACTGGGGGGAATAAACATGGGGAAATAGTTTTACTTTGTGTAATGACCCATCCACTCCTAGTCTTTATTCAAGCCTAAGTTAATTGCATCCAGTTTTCAAATTAATTCCAATTCAGCAGTCTCTCATTGGAGTCTGTTTTTGAAGTTTTTTTTTGGTTGAAGAATTGCCACTTTTAGATCTGTAAACGAGTGTAATCGGGGGGGAGGGATAGCTCAGTGGTTTGAGCTTTGGCCTGCTAAACCCAGGGTTGTGAGTTCAATCCTTGAGGGGGCCATTTAGGGATATGGGGCAAAAATTGGGGATTGGTCCTGCTTTGAGTCAGGGGGTTGGACTAGATGACCTCCTGAGGTCCCTTCCAACGCTGATATTCTATGATTCTATGACCAAAGAGATTGAAGTGTTCTCTGACAGGTTTTTGAATGGTCTAATTCCTGACGTCTGATTTGTGTCCATTTATTCTTTTACGTAGAGACTGTCCATTTTGACCAATGTACATGGCAGAAGGGCATTGCTGGCACATGATGGCATATATCACATTGGTAGATGTGCAGGTGAATGAGCCTCTGATAGTGTGGCTGATGTGATTAGGCCCTATGGTGGTGTCCCCTGAATAGATATGTGGACACAGTTGGCAACGGGCTATGTTGCAAGGAAAGGTTCCTGGGTTAGTGGTTCTGTTGTGTGGTTGCTGGTGAGTATTTGCTTCAGGTTGGGGGGCTGTCTGTAAGCAAGGACTGGCTTGGCTCACAAGATCTGTGAGAGTGATGGGTCGTCCTTCAGGATAGGTTGTAGATCCTTGATGATGCGTTGTAGAGGTTTTAGTTGGGGGCTGAAGGTGATGGCAAGTGGCATTCTGTTATTTTCTTTGTTGGGCCTCTTCTGTAGTAGGTAACTTCTGGGTACTCTTTACCCTCTGATCCCACTGAGGGCTACCAAAAGAAACTATACCATTTGCTCAAGAAACTCCCTGAAAAATCACAAGAACAAATCCGCACAGACACACTCCTGGAACCCTGACCAGTGGTATTCTATCTGCTACTCAAGATCCATAAACCTGGAAAACCTGGATGCCCCCTCATCTCAGGCATTGGCACCCTGACAGCAGGATTGTCTGGCTATGTAGACTCCCTCCTCAGGCCCTACGCTACCAGCACTCCCAGCTATCTTCGAGACACCAATGACTTCCTGAGAAAACTACAATCCATTGATGATCTTCCTGAAAACACCATCCTAGCCACGATGGATGTAAAAGCCCTCTACACCAACATTCCACACAAAGATGGACTACAAGCCATCAGGAACAGTATCCCTGATAATGTCACGGCAAACCTGGTGGCTGAACTTTGTGACTTTGTCCTCACCCATAACGATTTTACATTTGGGGACAATGTATACCTTCAAATCAGCGGCACTGCTATGGGTAACCACATGGCCCCACAGTATGCCAACATTTCTATGGCTGACTTAGAACGCTTCCTCAGCTCTCGTCCCCTAACGCCCCTACTCTACTTGCGCTACATTGATGACATCTTCATCATCTGGACCCATGGAAAAGAAGCCCTTGAGGAATTCCACCATGATTTCAACAATTTCCATCCCACCATCAACCTCAGCCTGGACCAGTCCACACAAGAGATCCACTTCCTGGACACTACGGTGCTAATAAGCGATGGTCACATAAACACCACCCGATACCGGAAACCTACTGACCACTATGCCTACCTACATGCCTCCAGCTTTCATCCAGACCACACCACACAATCCATTGTCTACAGCCAAGCTCTACGATACAACTGCATTTGCTCCGACCCCTCAGACAGAGACAAACACCTACAAGATCTCTATCAAGTGTTCTTACAACTACAGTACCCACCTGCTGAAGTGAAGAAACAGATTAACAGAGCCAGAAGAGTACCCAGAAGTTACCTACTACTGGAGAGGCCCAACAAAGAAAATAATAGAACGCCACTCGCCATCACCTTCAGCCCCCAACTAAAACGTCTCCAACGCATCATCGAGAATCTACAACCTATCCTGAAGGATGACCCATCACTCTCACAGATCTTGGGAGACAGGCCAGTCCTTGCTTACAGACACCCCCGCAACCTGAAGCAAATACTCACCAGCAACCACACACCACACAACAGAACCACTAATCCAGGAACCTACCCTTGCAACAAAGCCCGTTGCCAACTGTGTCCACGTATCTATTTAGGGGACACCATCATAGGGCCTAATTACATCAGCCACACTATCAGAGGCTCATTCACCTGCACATCTACCAATGTGATATATGCCATCATGTGCCAGTAATGCCCCTCTGCCATGTACATTGGCCAAACTGGACAGTCTCTACGTAAAAGAATAAATGGACACAAATCAGATGTCAAGAATTATAACATTCAAAAATGAGTCGGAGAACACTTCAATCTCTTCGCTCACTCGATTACAGACCTAAAAGTGGCAATTCTTCGACAAAAAAAATCCTCAAAAACAGACTCCAACGAGAGACTGCTGAATTGGAATTAATTTGCAAACTGGATACAATTAACTTAGGCTTGAATAAAGACTAGGAGTGGATGGGTCATTACACAAAGTAAAACTATTTCCCCATGTTTATTCGCTCCTCTCCCCCCTCCACCCCAGTTCCTCAGACGTTCTTGTCAACTGCTGGAAATGGCCCACCTTGATTATCACTACAAAAGGTCGTCCCCCTTACAGTGTGTATGGTAACACCCATTGTTTCATGTTCTCTGTGTATATAAATTTCCTCACTGTATTTTCCACTGAATGCATCCGATGAAGTGAGCTGTAGCTCACGAAAGCTTATGTTCAAATAAATTTGTTAGTCTGTAAGGTGCCACAAGTCCTCCTGTTCTTTCTGCAGACACAGACTAAGATGGCTGCTACTCTGAAACCATCCATTATTTAGTGACTGATCTCAAAGGGATAGTGGCTGTATATCAACCTAGCACTCCAGATAAATAATCAAGGAACAAATCACTAACGGCCTTGTTTTAGAAGCACCCTCAAGCATTCCAACAGGAAAATCTGTCAATGTTTCCGTTATACACTACTTTTTTATTATAACTTGGCTGTAAGAATTTACTCCATGCAAAAACATAGTTTACAAGCTCTTGGCCTTCCATAAAATTAAATAAAATGTGTCCAGACATGTTTAAATTAGGGCTGTCAATTAATCGCAGTTAACTCATGCGATTAACTCAAAAAATTAATCATGATTAATCGCACTGTTAAACAGTAGAATACCAATTGAAATTTATTAAATATTTGTAGATGTTTTTCTACATTTTCAAATACATTGATTTCTATTACGACACAGAATACAGAGTGTACAGTGATCACTTTATATTATTATTTTTATTACAAATATTTTCACTGTAAAATGATAAACTAAAGAAATAGTATTTTTCAATTCACCTCATACTAGTACTGTAGTGCAATCACTTTATCATGAAAAGTGAAACTTACAAATGTAGATTTATTTTTGTTACATAACTCCTCTCAAAAACAAAACAATAGAGCCTTTAGAGCCTACAAGTCCACTTAATCCTACTTCTTGTTCAGCCAATCGCTAAGACAAACAAGTTTGTTTACATTTACAGGAGATGCTGCTGCCTGCTTCTTATTTACAATGTCACCTGAAAGTGAGAACAGGTGTTTGTATGCACTTTTGTAGCCAGCGTTGCAAGGTATTTATGTGCCAGCTATGCTAAACATTTGTATGCCCCTTCATGCTTCGGCCACCATTCCAGAGGATATGCTTCCATGCTGATGATGCTTGTAAAAAATAATGTGTTAATTAAATTTGTGAGCGAACTTCTTGGGGGAGAACTGTATGTCTTCGGCTCTTTTTTACCCATATTCTACCATATATTTTATGTTATAGCAGTCTCAGATGATCACCCAGCACATATTTGTTTTAAGAACACTTTCACAGCAGATTTGACAAAAGGCAAAGAAGTTACCAATGTGAGATTTCTAAAAATAGCTACAGCACTCGACCCAAGGTTTCAGAATCAGAAGTTCCTTCCAAAATCTGAAAGGGACAAGATATGGAGCACGCGTTCAGAAGTCTTAAAAGAGCAACACTCAGATGCAGAAACTGCAGAACCCAAACCACCAAAACAGAAAATCAATCTTCTGCTGGTGGCATCTGACTCAGATGATAAAAATGAACATGCATTGGTCCACTCTGCTTTGGATCATTAGCAACCCATCATCAGCATGGATGCATGTCATATGTCCCTTCAGCTTCAACAACCATTCCATAGGAATCTTTCGTGCATCTAGCACGTAAATATATTGCAATGCCAGCTACAACAGTGCCATGCAAACACCTGTTCTCACTTTCACGTGACATTATAAACAAGAAGCGGGCAACATTATCTCCTGCAAATTGTAACCAAGTTTCTTTGGCTGAGCGATTGGCTGAACAAGAAATAGGACTGAGTGGACTTGTAGGCTCTAAATTTTACATTGTTTTATTTTTCAATGCAGTTATTTTTTGCACATAATTCTACATTCATAAGTTCAACTTTCATGATAAAGAGATTGCACTACTGTACTTGTACGAGATGAATTGAAAAATACTATTTCTTTTGTTTTTTACAGTGCAAATATTTGTAATAAAAATAAATATAAAGTTAGCACTGTACACTTTGTATTCTGTGTTGCAATTGAAATTAATATATTTGAAAATGTAGAAAACACTCAAAAATATCTAAATAAAGGGTATTCCATTATTGTTTAACAGTGCAATTAATCATGATTAATTTTTTTCATTGCGCGATTAATTGCAATTAATTTTTAATCACTTGACTGCCCTAGTTTAAATGATAGAAACAGTAAAAAAATAAATACTAATACTACTAATAATAATGAAAATGGTGAGGTTTACTGGATTTCAAATGTGTCTTTTTGTCTGAAATAATAGATTTGGGGATATTTTAAAACAACAGGCACTTTGCAAGCTCTAACAAAACTCTGTGCATTAAAGATGGCTCTTGAAGTAGAGAGGAAAATTAAAGTATGTAAAACTTGATTATCAGCTCCACTTGGACCCTCGGGGTTTGTCCTTACAATTGATGTCAATTTATATAATTATAACTGAGTGTGCATATCAGGCAGTTTGGCATATGAACAACATAATCTACACCTGCAATCACTTGTTCTTTCAAAATGACGATGTTATTATTTAATAATAATAATAGTCAATAGCTCCTAGAAGCTCCAGCTGAGGTAAGGACCACAACGTGCTGGGTATGGTATAGGCATATAATGAAATACATTCCCTGCCTCATAGGTTTTACAATCTACATAAATGAGTTGCCAGATTTTAAAAATCAACCCATTAAATTGTTGACTTTGTTATTTCAGGCGGGTGCACAGTAAAGTTTCTTCTGAATTATTTTAACAAACAGGTGCATATCAATGTGGTATCTATCAAGTTGTATGATTGACTCTATATAGTGCTGATCTCAAACCTATAGCTTTATGGCACTTTTTTCTTTTGGTCTAAAAATAACCTTCAGCATGTTATTTCATATAGCACAGATCTGCCAAGGCTTTCAAGGCACTTCACCAACCAAACAGAAAATATTAGAATAATTCAAGATCACATCATAGTGCCATAAGCTTTAGAAATATATAAAAGGTAGATTCTGAACTCAGTTACACTGTTGTGAATACAGAAACACTCCAATGACTCCAGGAGAATTAATTTACACTGGAGTAATTGACATCAGAATCCAGAGAAAAATTTTTGACCATTTTCAAAATGGGCTAAATTCAGAGCACTTATTTAGTCACAAAATAGGATATTCCAACGGGTTAGGGCTAATGCAGCTAATGCAGCAAAAATACAGGCAATTCCCTGTTTCATCCCAGACATGCAATCAGAGCCAAAAGTGTCATAGGTTCAGAACTAAGCAGGATAAGCAGTAGGTACATAGATTGAGAAGTTGTCATAAATATAAAGGGAAGGGTAAACACCTTTAAAATCCCTCCTGGCCAGAGGAAAAGCCCTTTCACCTGTAAAGGGTTGAGAAGCTAGGATAACCTCGCTGGCACCTGACCAAAATGACCAATGAGGAGACAAGATACTTTCAAAGTTGGAGGTGGGGGGGAAACAAAGGGTCTGGGTCTGTCTGAGTGATGCTTCTGCCGGGGACAGAATAGGAATGGAGTCTTAGAACTTAGTAAGTAATCTAGCTAGATATGCGTTAGAGTATGATTTCTTTAAATGGCTGAGAAAATAAGTTGTGCTGAATGGAATGGATATTCCTGTTTTTGAGGTTTTTTGTAACTTAAGATTTTGCCTACAGGGATTCTCTATGTTTTGAATCTAATTACCCTGTAAGGTATTTACCATCCTGATTTTACAGAGGTGATTCTTTTTTACTTTTTCTTCTATTAAAATTCTGGCCCACCTGATGATCACTTTAGATAAGCTATTACCAGCAGGACAGTGGGGTGGGAGGAGGTATTGGTTCATATTCTCTGTGTATATATAAAGTCTGCTGCAGTTTCCACGATATGCATCTGATGAAGTGAGCTGTAGCTCACGAAAGCTCATGCTCTAATAAATTGGTTAGTCTCTAAGGTGCCACAAGTACTCCTTTTCTTAATGTAGTGAGAGTTACTGTAGTGTAGAGGAATAGGGTAAGTATTTCTTTCAATACTTTGTGAGCTCTCTACTGGTACCTGCTACTATGTTCTGGGTTTCAGAAACTAACCAGAGCAAGTGCGCATATGCTACTGGGCTTCAGAGATGTGGTTATTGGGACCCAGCCCATTATGCCCATGTGATTTCTTCATACTATTATTATTGTGTTAAGGACAAGGGGCACAATAATTGCTAATTAACAGAACCACTGAGAGTCCCTCGTGGTGGAGCAGCTGTAGTAGACGGAAGGACAGATGGGGGCCTCTGTGAAGATGGATCCTCCATTGGATCACAAAGGATCCACAGTTTTTCTAGGTGAGTCCCATGATCTCTTCCATGGGGCAGGAAGGCAAACACCACCCCATCATGAATGGAATAAGAGAGGGGAATAGTTCAAAGAGGATCCTCATGGATATTTCCTAAAACTGAGCCAGCTGCCATGGGAAGGGACAACATGACCTTAAATTTCAACCTTAATTCTGTTGGCTGTAGGGATGCAATCCTGTCAGATCTTCAGTGTTTTCAGAACACAGGTTTCTTTTTGTTTTGGTGAGCCTCAAGTCATTGTAAAGTCAGGAGAAAATAAAATGAGACTTCAAAATTCACAAAGTTTGTTCTTCCTAAGGGAACCACAGATCATTGTTGCTGCCACAATCTGAACATGTTGCAATTTCTGCAATAGCGATGCTGGCAAAGCTGCAAGAGGAAATTAGATTAATCTGGTTGGGATGTGACGAAAGCATGGAAAAATAATTTCCATATCCATAGCAGTGAGGCAGGATTTAATTTTTATATTTCTGAAATGATATTAAAAAAATCTCCTTGTTTTAATAGTCTCTTTAAAAAATATTTGCCATTACAGAGCTGCAAATCCAAGATAATGACCTAAATTCCTCATATCAGTGGGAATAGGCATGTGAGAACATTCCAGAAAAAATATTACCGAGTTTAGGTTTGGCTTAGACATTCATTACCGCCACGGATCAAATACTCAGTTTTATTTCGGGTTAGTAAACACAAGTGAATATTAATATCAACTCCATCAGACACCATAATGACATCTCTGTATGTTATAATTAAGGATAATATTGTGACGCGGATTCTGTGAGTTTCAGAGAGCTCCATACATTTTCCGCTTGAGCCCCGGGGTGGCAGGACCAGAGCTTATAGGAACTAGGAGTACTGGAGCACCCCCTGGCTTGAAGTGGTTTCCATCATATACAGGACTTAGAATTTGGTTCAATGGGTCTCAGCACCCCCACTATATAAATTGTTCCAGCATCTCTGCTGGAGCAGTCAGCCAGCAGTGGCCCCCTCTGTGGCGGCAGCCCCCCCGGAGCCATCAGCCTCTGTGGGTGGTGGGTGCTGGATCCCCTCCCCTCACAGAGGGGCTTGGGTTCTCATGCCTCCTGCCTTCCCGGGTTTCAGTTATCCCCATTTCAGGCTCCCCACCATTATTTTTAGTAAAATCACAGACAGGTCAAGGGCTTCCATGAATTTTTGTTTATTGACCACGACCTGTCTATGACTTTTACTAAAAACAGCTGTAACAAAATCTTAACCTTAGTTATAATGAAGAAAAATAAGACAAAAACTCCAAAATGCAACAGCACTAAAGCTGTAAAGGCCAAATGCTACAGTCTTTAATCAGGCAAAACTCTCTTTGATTTCTTTAGGAGCTTTGCTCAATGAAGGGCTGCAGAATTTGACCACATCTGAAAATGAATGACAAAATATGGACAAATCTTTTAAAAGGAGATAAAGACATAAACTAGGAGATGTGCAGCTAAAGCAAATCACTTTGGACCCGGGCTTATGACACTTCCTTAGAGCAGCACTTTTCTCCAGGAGTAATCCAATTCACATTCATGGGACTACTTACAGAGGAAGATAGTACCCAATGTGAGTAAAAGTGGCAGAATCTAGGCCTTTATCTTTAACTTACTATGCTGTTCTTTGTTTTGTTAATTTGGTCTGATGTTAAATTACTAGAAATCACAGTATTTTACATTTGTATTTGGCCTGTCACCCCAAAGGGGTTTTATAAATTACAGTGTACGATAAAAGGAATTCACTTCCACCATCACTGAAATTGTCATTTCCTGATTGGACAATGGCAACAGATTAAATGTGTATATCAGGCTTAAAATAAGAAATTAGCAAGAACATCCTATCCAATTTAAACTGCAGGTGGAGTTTAGGTAGGTATAATGCAATTGCCTATATTAAAACTCATCAAGAAAGCAGAACTAATATTCCTACTTTGGAAGGAGGAGGAGAAGGTAGGAATGCTGTGGCACCTTTGATGACAAAAAACAAAACAAAAAAACAAAAACAAAATCCTGCAAACAAACAACAAACAAAACCTTGCCAAGGTTCTGATTTTATGTTTCGTCTAAAAGCCAGCATTTCAGCAACACTAATTTCTCTAGGACCATCGCAGGATATTAGTCAAGTGCTGACTCAGAAAGAAAAAGAATACCACTCACTGACAAACAAAAATCCATTTCTGGTTTGCTCAATTATCTTCCATCAAAGTAATTACCAAGTCCAACACTGCTTAGCTTACAACATCACAGGCTCAACTGTTCATTTTTGTGTGTAATTTATTGATTTATTTTTAATAAAGGTATATATCGCCTGCTGAAATCATACAAGATCCCAGTCTTCTCTGGACCTATGCAATTTCAAAGGAAACAATTATTTCACTGAAATTGTGATGGTTATGTGGACACTATATGATCTCTGTAAAAGTCTAGGGCAGTGGTTCTCCAACTGTGGGTCAGGACCCCAAAGTGGGTCCCGACCCCACTTTAATGGGGTCTCCAGGGCCAGCATTAGACTTGCTGGGACCCAGGGCTGAAGCTGAAGTCTGAGCTCCACCCCCACCCAGAGCCACGGTGCTCAGGCTGTGGCCCTCTCTCCCCGCATCCAAGGTGGCGGAGCCTGGTCTCTGCCCCCCCTCCCAAGGTCATGCAGTAACTTTGTTGTCAGAAGGGGATCATGGTGCGATGAAGTTTGAGAACCCCTGGTCTAAGGCAATTGTATCAGATGTCTCAGCCACATCATTTCAAGCTATGCACCAATAGGTAATCTAATATTCTCTATTTTCAAAATGATGAGTTATTTCCAATTATTTTGGATATAAAGACAGACCAGCTTTTCCGGACTCATGCTGATTACAGTGAAGAAGAAGAGTATTGCTGATAGGAAATTGCAGCTATGTCTACATACTCTGCACACACCCCTAGCATGGGAATAAACAGCAGTGTAGGTGGTGAGACACTGCTTAGGTGAGGAAAAGATGTGCCAGAACATTAGGGTATATACCCTACACAAGTCTCTACACACCCAAACAGTGCCTCCCACATCTACACTTCTATTTTTAACACTGTAGTGCTAAATTATAGCTATATTTAATTAAATATAATGATATATAACTATAGAACTATAAGCAAAGTACTAGTCTATGCACCCTGCACAAATATTTTTTTTTCTAAATTGATATCAGAGATTTCAAAGCTTAGGGGTATTTCTGAAGAACAGCTTTCATTACTGTGCTTCAGAACCACTGAAATTTCTGTGCAAGAGAAGTAAATGTATGTGATGAATTTTGATTTCTCGCCTCATGAACGATATTTTATAAGAACTGCTTATAATAAATTGCTATACCCATGGAGTGCCATTTTTAAATCAACTTCGCTTTTTTTTTTATACAAATGATTTGATCTCAAGACTTTTGAGTGTGTGTGTGTGTGTGTGTGAAAAATCCTTCAGAAGACGATGGGTGAAATGTATAGATTCACAGAGTTTAAGGCCAGAAGGAACCAATAGAATAATCTAGCCTGACCTCTATATCTCAAGCCATTAAATTTCACCCAGTTACGCCTGTGTTGAGCCTCCCGTATTGTGTATGGTTAAGGTATATCTTCAAATCAAAACTGGGTACCCTTCAACGAGATATAAAGAAACGGAAAATCCACTGCTTCCCTTGGTAGTTTGTTCCAATGGTTAACTACCCTCACTGTTGTTCTTTGTTTTGTTTTTTTAAAGAAAAATGCCATATTTCTAATTTGAGCTTGTCTGGTTCTCATTATGCTTTTATCTGCTAGATTAAAGACCCCACTAGAGCCCAGTATTTTTCCCCATGAAGGTATCTATACACTGTAACCAAGTCACCTCTCATCTTCTTCTTGATAAACTAAACAGATTGATCTCTTTTTAGCCTCTCACCGTACATCATTTTCTCCATGCTGTGTTTCATTTGAAAACTGGCAAGAAAGAAAAGCCCTTTCACCTATACCCTAGGCTTACAGAAATATTTACTACTATAAAAGAAACACAGAACAACAGGAGATTATGTCACAGGAAATAAAGTGATGACCTGCAGCCGAAATAAGGACAACATAAGAATTTTAGATCTTGCATGCAAACCAGGACTCCGCCTATTATTGCTCCCATTGAAGTCAATGAGCTTTGGAGGTCAGGATTAGAATTCAAAATGATCTTGACAAACTGGAGAAATGGTCTGAAATAAATAGGATGAAATTCAATAAAGAAAAATGCAAACATTACACTTAGGAATGAATAATCAATTGCACAAATACAAAATAGGAAATGACTGCCTAGGAAGGAGTACTGCAGAAAAAGATCTGGGGGGGTCATTGTGGATCACAAACTAATTACTTGCAATACTGTTGCAAAAAAGTGAACATCATTCTGGGATGTATTAGCAAGAGAGTTGTAAGTAAGACACAAGAATGTTACGTGCACGGCACTTGTATGCATATTTATACACATTGTATAAGGTGGTGATAAAAAGTGCCCCTATGACTAAATGCAGACCCATTTGAGAAAATGCATTACACATATACCCCTTGTGAGGTGCTGAGAGACCTCTACTCCATGTGACTTCACCGAGAATTGAGGGCACTGGTAGGATCAAGCCCTAATTATCTATCTAGGCATTTATACCACATTCATCATCTTCATGGTGTCTGAGCTCCAGCAAGCCGACAGGAGGTATGGGTAACAGAAAGGGAAAGGGGGGTAAGATTAGATTAGAAATCAGGCTTGAACCTTAACCATGGTGAGCAGTAATAGTGAACACATAGGATATATAATATAGCCAGTATATCTATAGCTAATATATATGGCCTTGTCTTCACTGTCTTCACTGTCTATATGGCCTTATGGCCTTGTCTTCACTGGCAATAACGCGTAGGGTCCACATAGCTATGCGCCACAGTGAAAAGCAGGTTGCATCCACACTTCAGGAGTCTTTTCACACTGCCTCCCCCCTGCCAGAGCCTTTTCCTGCATCTGGAAAAGGCTCTGGCCTTAAAAAGAGCAGTGTAGATATGGGAGGCACTGCTTGGATGTGTCGAGAGCCAAACAGGGCACATACCCTAGTATTCTGGCATGTCTTTACTCTACATGCCTAAACAGTACCTCACTAGCTAACACCACTATTTATACCCGTGCTCGGGCGGGGCAGGGGCAGAAGCATGCAGTGTTTGTACTCTACAGGCCACTGCAAGTGTAGCCATAGCATTCAGAGGAAAATACAGTGGGGAGATTTATATACACAGAGAACATGAAACCATGGGTGTTACCATACACACTGTAACCAGAGTGATCACTTAAGGTGAGCTATTACCAGCAGAAGAGCGGGAGGGCGGGGGGGAACCTTTTGTAGTGATAATCAAGGGGGGCCATTTCCAGCAAGTGTGTATGGTAACACCCATTGTTTCATGTTCTCTATGTGTATATATATATATATATCTCCCCACTGTATTTTCCACTGAATGCATCCGATGAAGTGAGCTGTAGCTCAGGAAAGCTTATGTTCAAATAAATTGGTTAGTCTCTAAGGTGCCACAAGACCTCCTTTTCTTTTTGGGAATACAGACTAACAGGGCTGCTACTCTGAAACCTGTCATTATGTAAGGTGATTAGGTTTCCCATTAGGAGAAAAGACACACCCATATTACCTTTCCAAACACAATGTCTTATCAATCTTCTCAGCAGGGATGCTGAATAATTTAGGAACAGGGCTGGGATTCTGAGCCACCATACAGAATTAACTCTTTCCTTCTCATGGAATAAAGTGTTCATAAAACAAATAGTCTCCAGAAATGTTAACTTTGAAAAACAAGCTTAGTGATACTGAAGAATATTATTTGTACTATGTAAGTTATTTGCATTGCTAGCAGCACAGTGGCAGCTTCCATTTGCCTTACACCCTGAATAATTCAGTTTCTTGCCTCGATCTCTAAGTCGGTGACAGGAAATGGAAACTTTATTCATAACAGTATGCCTTTTTTTCTAAGCTTGTGTATATTTAATAGTGTACATCACTGTCCCCATGATGCCAATGCTGGGGTGCATTGACTAAAAATGAAAGCATTCAATAACTATTGCTAACAAATGGTCATAACACAAACCGTTTCCCAGCATTGGCACCTTTTGCTCCTGAACAATATTCATAATATTTATAGATTGACAGAAAATTGAATTGTATAGTTGAGACTTGAACTGCATCAGACGTGGCCTTGGCGGGCGGGGGGTGGGGGGGAATTCAGCTGGAAGCAAATTCCAAAACTATTAAGAAAACTCTCCCTATTTGACTAAGATTTCAACAGTAAGGGTTATCAGTACAAGAGCATTCTGAGAATTTCCAGCAATCGCGATGGAGCAGAGGGGAGGAATTCCTTGACTTTTGTCATTTAAGGATTTTTACACAACCACCACCCTCTGGAATTGTGCTCAGAACTAAACTGGTATTCATGCACAACTCTTTCCTATGGACTTGCTAAACTTCGCTGGAGTAGCCATGTGTCAGTGGGCCTCAAAATCTGGAGAAGCAAAGCTCCCCTTCCTTGAGCTTTCTCTACCAACCTAACATAAACTTTTAGCCTTCATAAAAAAATAAAAAGTAAAAAAATTCCAAATACCAACCACAGATAGGTCCCACACGCACAAAAAGAAAACACAAACAAATTACTATGAATGGTGTGTTTCAGTAGAGTCCAGTCAACATTAAAAAACAAATTACACTTTCTTTGCAAAGATAATAGTGAGTGATAAAAGATTATATGGTAACAGGGAATTGGCTGGGTCCCTTAGCTGCTCCTTTCTAGGATTTTTAATGTGTTTGTGTTTTAAGGTGTAGAACTTTTGTCAGGAAAGCATAACTTGTTATTGAGTGGTCAGAGGTGAGGGTTAGCTACCTTACACTGAAACACACTTTAAACCTTAAAGCTTTTGTTAACAATTTGATTTCGGAATCTAGAATTAAAATAAGTTAGATGTAAATAGAAAAATAGGGAGGGGGGAAAGTCCTATATGTTAAAGAATCTATCTAGGTTTTTGGGGATAGGAACCATCTTTTGTTAAGTATTCGGCATTAGGGTCAATGAGCAGGGCTCCTATGTGCTTCTGCAATACAAATAATAAATAATAATTTATGATCAGACCTTATTTTGAGAGGTTAGAATAATCCCTACCAAAGGAATGACTGTTATCTAGTGAAAACAAAAGACCCACTGATTCTTACTTCTAACAGACTTTCATAATACTACTGTAATTGCATGGTTACAACAATGCCTCTATGGGAGCATGAGGAAAAAAGACTAACTTGTCACAGCAGGCAGGTGGATGAAAAACACTGTGTTTAAATTATTTAAATTAATATACAAAGACAAATTAAGATACAAGAGCTGGTCAGGAAAGGGAATTTTGTTTTGTAGAAAATTCTGACATTTCAAATTTTATTTATTTATTTATGCATATATAGTTCAATATAATATAAAAGTTGAAATGGAATTAATTAAAGCAGCCCAATCCACATGAAGTGTTTCAACTGTTTCTCATTTTAAAATGTCAGCAAAATAGACACATTCCCACGAAACATTTCAATTTAGATGGAAAAGTGTTTCAACAAATTTTTTTCACCAGCTCTGTTAGACACTGATACAAAGTTTTCACCATAATACTCCATAAGCTACATTTACTTTTCTCCTTGTCCAACAGACTACTAATATAAATCAGATCTGTATTAAATGTTTTCAAAGGAAAACATTGACATAAAATTGGACATCTTATATTTTGATTATCTACTGGAACTGAAGAAAAGAAGGAGAGCTCAGATAAATTATGCAAATTACATATACACAAACTTTCTTAAATTTTAGCTTGATGGCTGCAAAGAATGAAAGGACATTCACTGAGATACGTTTATGTATAACAAGGAAATGTAATGCTTTCTAGTGCCCCTTAAATGATCTTGATTAATTGGAAGAGACTTTATAACATAATATTATCAGTGCACAAAAATGCTTGCTTGTTTTGTGTATGAAATAGTGGTAACCATAAAGGTCATGATACTGTAAATGCAGGGAATTAACTGTGTATGTACATAAAGTTGCTCACTGAGTCTGGAGGATTATACACCAAATATGCAAAATAATAAAAAGATATATTTCCTTGGAATATTTAATACAATAAATTATGCCTATAATTTATGTAAAGGATTCGGTTTTTGTAGATGTGTCACGTACGTAGTGACATTCTTTACTGAAAGAAGATTATTTGGAGTCATTTAATTCAAAATCAATAATAGACAGGCACGTTTTTCAGAAGTTTATCGGCTTGAATTTTAAAAAGTGCCTATGAAAAATATCCACATAACCATTTATTGGTATCACATAATGGAGTCTCCTCAATTTTGATTTAATTGATTTAGAAAATACACAGCCTTGATCCTGCATTCAAAAACACAGAGGTGCAACCTTGACCTCCACGTAGTTCTCAATGCAGGATCAAGACCTATAACATGTAGGTGGAAGTTGACTTGTGTTATGCTAAGGGCAAAAATATATGAAGTCCAATCTTGTAATCCTCAGTCCTGCAAACAGTCTCACTGGACCAGATTGGGGCAGGTTGGATGATCCCAGTGGGATTCTGCAAGAAGCTGTCACCATCTTGCACTGCCAGTAGACTAGCCAGCTATAGTCACAGTCCCTGAGCTCTCCTGTGGACAGATACTGCTTCCTGTTAGCAGTCCTTGAATACAAGCATCCTAAAAGAGGACGTGTGTGAAAGACTTCTGATAAGCACTGTGCATCTTTGAGATAAATAATTCCAGGGATTCTGATGGAGTGAGGCACCTCTGTACCACACAGCACAGGGCTGCGGCTAACAATCACCACAGAGCCCATTGATATAAACAGGAGTATGTGTATATAAGGATAGACAGACCAGGGCTTTACATTCAATCTTTATCCAAACACAGGAACAAAATCTGCCAACAGAGAGACACGAGCAGGTTCCCATGGAAGTGGCAGACTTAGCACTTCAGAGGGTTTATATCATCAGCACAATTCCATTTTCTTGAGGCTTCTGTTTTTTTTCAATATGCTCCCAGGGTTGGATTCTGATCTCACATACACCAGTTTTATGTCATTCTAACTCCATCAGTCTCAAAAGAATTACTCTTGTTGACATTGATGCAAGAGGAGAATGAGACCCCTTGTGTCCCAGCCTAGCAGTGTTCCCCGAACTCTTCCCCCGGAGCTGTACTTGCAATTATCTTTGTGACTGACTTACCACAGGCAAAAGTGTTCACTGCACAAACCCAAGTTACTGCTTCTAATGATTCAAGTGATGACACCTTCACATCAAATTCTGATCTCTTAATTCCTGTGAAAAGCTAGCGGCACTCAAGGTACTGTTACATTGCTTTGGAGTGAAAAAGAAAAAAATATGTACCTCTGTGTGTATTAGTATCTCTCTGAAGAGTGTTCAACATAACATGGAATTTTACTTTACAAATAAGGTTACGGAAGTTCTGGCTGCCTGCAATTCAGCTGAGAGAAAAAAGCCCATGCCACCTAACATGGCATGCAGAGTGAGAAACATTCATAGGCCACCCATGCCACAACAAACCTCCCACATCAGCAATTCTTGAACTAGCCACATCCAAGTTGTGGCCTCCACATTCAGGTGCAGCTTAAAACAGCCAAGAGGTGTTGTAGAAAGTGTTTGCACCCCTCTCTGCAGGGCTTTATTTAGTACCTAGGCAGCTCGAAAGCACTCATGAACCCTGACTCCTATATTGAGAGTCATTCATGCCTATGTGGGTAACTTGTAGGGAAGCAAAAAGATGACTGGAGAAGGGGGAATGAAGAGAGAAATAGGGAGGGATAGAAAGCTGGAGGCTGGGGAGGATGACAGGTGGTGGAGGGGGCTCTAGAAGAAGTGATGGGGGGGGTCTATGCTTAGGTAGGTGGAGTGGCACCAGCAACAGGACAAAAAGGGTGGGGGAGGAGGGTCAGAGAAGGCAAGCGCACAAAAAATTCAGAACACAACCTGGGAAGAAGTTATGCTCAAATACCATACTGACGAGCTTGGCAAAAAAAAAAAAAAAAAAGGATGGAATGAACACTAAAGAAATGGAAGAGAAACACAAAATGCGGCACGACTATCACTAATGAGATGATATTTCTGGTAAAAATGAGCTGGCATGTATGGACAGGGCAAGAAATACAATAAAAATAAAGGGTGAGACTGAGAGAAACGTTCTGGGGAACAGAAGGATAAATACTGTTTTCTGTCATTTTATCCTGCCCTGCTTTCTTCTGTTTTTAATTTAAAATTCTCCGGTTTTATCTTATTCTGAAAGAAGAAGGTCATAAGGATGCTTCACTGTGGGACAGGGCAGTTGGTTAACTAGGAAAGAGGGAGCACCGTTTCTCACGCCCAACTACCTCATCCCTGTCCCCAGGACACAATTTTCACTCTGTGATCTACATTACAAATGGACTTCTAGTTTTACAGTTCTACATCTAAGACTGTGTGAATAGATCACAACCCAGCACCATATGCATTTGGTATTCTGTCCTACCTAAACCTAGAAATTTAGGGCAATATTTTCTATCATCTCTTAATTAGTGCTAGTGATATATGCAAACATTACAGTCCACATACGTTGTTATCCATTAATAGGGGCAAATATCCATTTTTATGGACTGATGTAGGCTTTTACTTGGGCAAACAGGTGCTGCAGGCTTTACCAAGGATTCTAGGGATTGGACCCTATAGGAATATACAGAAAAGTTATTTCATCAACAGAGCTAGGCCTAGTTTGAGAAAAGTGTCATACTGGAAAGTCACAATTTTACTGGAAAAAGCCCTTCCTTTTAATATATTTTATATTTGCTTCTGTATGGCAACTACTGTACCTTGGAAGCACATGAGCTTTCCAACTGAACAGGACTGAGAATAGCAGCCTCTCATTGAAAGGCTATTGTAACATACAATTATTAAAATTAATTACTATTCAGACTATATCAATTTCATTATCCCTGATTAATTCCCAGCAATGCTCCTTAACAGCCTTCATTCTTGTCGCTTCAGTTATGAGTGCTGCATGAACAACAGCTTAATACTTCACAACAAGTTGCAGTCCTGCTGGTCTCAGCAAGACTGGAGGCAGTCTGCCTTATTAGCAGGCCTCAAGTAAATGGCTGTCATAGGTGCTGACTACAGAAACCTGGATATCACCGCCACACGAAATAGGGCTGAAAAAAAAATAATCAAATAAAAGCCTTCAGGGGCATGAGATTATGTACGCAAGTCAGGATACTGTACTAACTGCTAATTGTTTCAGCGTATGCTGTGGAATTGAAGCACTACACTTAAAAGTTGTTCCTGAAGAGCACATTGGATTTATGTTTTTCAGGAAGTGCATCCTAAAAAGAGGTTTGATCACTATGAAGATTCTGTGCCAGGGAAGCCCTTGCGACATTTTCAAAAGAAACTCCTTCCCAATGCTCACTATCAGGATCCCCCACTCAGTAAAAGATTTAAGGGTGGCAATTTTGCAACAGAAAAAGCTTCAAAAACAGACTCCAAGGAGAAACTGCTGAGCTTGAATTAATATGCAAACTAGATACCATTAACTTGGGTTTGAATAGAGACTGGGAGTGGCTGGGTCATTACACATATTGAATCTATTTCCTTAAATTAAGTATCCTCACACCTTCTAGTCAACTGTCTAAATAGGCCATCTTGATTATCACTACAAAAGTTTTTTTCTCCTGCTGATAATAGCGCATCTTAACTAATTAGCCTCTCACAGTTTGTATGGTAACTTCCAACTTCTCTGTATGTGTATATATATATCTTCTTACTATATATTCTATTCTATGCATCTGATGAAGTGGGCTGTAGCCCACGAAAGCTTATGCTCCAATAAGTTTGTTAGTCTCCAAGGTGCCACAAGTCCTCCTGTTCTTTTTGCGGATACAGACTAACACAGCTGCTACTCTGAAACCTAACCTTGGATAGTAAAGAGCAGCCGTGTGTGGTTTCAGTACACCTTTGCATTTTGTTACTGAAAGCAAATGACCTAAACTGTAAATAACTTGCCTGCTGAGTATGGTATGTGTGTGATTTTGTCAGATTCAGTTCCTTCAAGAAGCTAACAGGTGGCTGCAGCTGTGAGATTGGCAGGGGTGGCGCTGTTTATGAAGTCAGAGGGCAAATAGGCCCATGGCCCAAAATACTGCCACTTAGTCAATTTGTGAGAGAGTATCAGAGACAAGAGGTTTTCCTGCAAACAACGGAATATTCAAACACGTCTGGCAAAGTATTTTTAGTTATAGGCTAATGTAGAGTCCTGAAAGAGTGGGAGACCAAAAAAAGAGGCGAGTACATAAAATAAGCATGCAAACTAGTACTCAAAAAGTGTAGGGCAACAAAAATTATTAGGGGTATGGAACAGATTCCATAGGAAAGGAGGTTAAAAAGACTGGGACTGTTCTGGTTAGAAAAGAGACGACTAAGTGGGGATATATGTTAGACGTCTGTACAACCATGAGATGTATGGAAACACAGAATTGAATTGAATTGTAAGACTGGAAGGGCCCTTGAGAGATTTTCTAGTCCAGTCCCCTGCACTCAAAGCAGATTAAGTATTATCTACACCATCCCTGGCAGGTGTTTGTCTAATCAGCTCTTAAAAATCTCTAATTACAGAGATTTCACAATCTCCCGAGGCAATTTATTCCAGTGCTTAACTAGCATGACAGTTAGGAATTTTCTCCTAATGCCCAAACTAAACTGCCCTTGCTGCAATTTAAGCCCATTGCTTCTTGTCCTATCTTCAGAAGTTAAAGAGAACCATTTTTCCTCCCTTCTCCTTGTAACAACCCTTTATGTACTTGAAATATGTTATGACCACACTCAGTATTCTCTTCTCCAGACTAAACAAATCAATTTTTTTCAATCTTTCCTCATACTTCATGTTGTCTAGACCTTTAATCATTTTTGTTGCTCTTCTCTGGACTTTCTCCAATTTGTCCATAATTATCCTGAAATGTGGCACCCAGAACTGAACACAATACTCCAGTTGAGGCCTAATCAGCATGAAGTAGAATGGAAGAATTACTTTTTGTGTCTTGCTTATAACACTCCTGTTAATACAATGAGAAAGTGAACAGGGAAGTGTTATTTAGCCCATCACAGAACACAAAAACCAGGAGCTGCCCAATGAAATTTATAGCAAACAAGTTTATAACAAACCTAAAGAAATACTTCTTTACACAATACACAGTCAACTTGTAGAGATGCCAGGAGATGTTGTGAAGGCCAAAAGTATAACTGGGTTCAAAAAAGAATTAGATAAATTCATGGAGAATACGTCCATCAATGGCTATTAGCTAAGATAGTCAGGGATGCCACCCCATCTCTGAGTGTCCCTACACCTCTGACTGCCAGAAGTTGGGACTGGACGAGAGGGGATTGATCACTCGACAGTTGCCATTCTGTTCATTCCCTCTGAAGCGTATGGCACCAGCCACTGTCAGAAGAGAGGGTACTGGACTAGATGGACCATTGGTCTGACCCAGTATGGTCATTCTTATGTTCTTAATATTTTGTGATTCATAGAATGCTACAGTCTGTACCCATTTGTCATGTTGCAACAAAAACAATGCTCAGAACTGATTTTTCCAAACACTATTCATCTATCCTTCACCTAAGGATAAGTCGGTGACTCTGCCTCACACTGTGTAAGGGTCAGTGCTTAGATGTGCTGCCCCAAGAACAGGCTAGGGTGGGAAATATGATTCAGAGAGTCACAATTCCCTCCCTGGGTCCCCTACTGATTCAGGAAAGGGGAAGCATTAATCTATGCCAGCCCTTTGCCAAGCAATTTATTTCTCTTCTTATGCTCATTCAGCTCATTCTAGTGCCTACTGGGAAATGTAGTATGTCACAAAAGCTATCACTCCACTTGGGACTAGCATGTACCGCTTTAGCAGTCTCTGAGAGCATGGCAGGTACTCATTGGGCATGGACACTGGACTGCCATCTACGCCCTAACAACGGTTCTGCCACAACAAGGCTGAGGCACACCGGCAGGGTGATCTCAGTGCCCATGCTTTACTTGTTCTTTACTTAAAATAAATGACAGCTGTGCAACACAAAAACATAGGTCACCAGAGAAAACGTACTTTATGTCCAGATAGTGTTACTGTGGGGATGATTACATGCAGCATTCTAAATTAAGCAAGAAAACAAATATGAATTATCACACTTAAGTTTATAGTGAAGTATTGTATCTACAGGACTTCTACACACTGATTTTAAGAATTTGTCCCTTTGGATTGGTTTTATTGTTATCAATTTTATTGACGCACCATAACTGTAGTGTTTATATAGAACACTTCCTGCACATCAAAGTTAGGTATGCTTTTCTTCTTCACTGGAAACAAAGGACTCCAAAGGCTGGGAAATGCCTCCTTTGTCTTCAATTCCATCACCATTTGATCTGCACATTTCAGAGACCAGTTAAGACATTTTTTGTGATTTAAAGAGTTTATAAACTGGTAATTTGTCCTGAATTTGTGATTTTCTTTCTATTTTTCCTAGGACAATACTACATAATGCTAGCGAGAGGCAAGCTATAAGAAGGAAGTCATTAGGCTGGGCTGTCTTAGATAATAAGGAAATTTCACAAGGGACTAGTTACTTATTATGCCAATGTGAATGCAAGACTCATTTGGGTTTAATTCATTACTATATCACACTGGTGTAGTGCTTAGGGAAATGATTTTTAAGCAATAGAGTGTACTTTACCTCTATAGGATATATCTAGAACACAAAATGATTTCCCAAATCATACATCTAAACTTCATTTTTTTTAAAGGTTATCATTAAAAAAAATAATCATCTGTGGGGAAAAAATGTCTTCTGAGAACCACACTGCGGACCTGAGATACAAAATGTTGTGTGCTTGTGATACTGAATACAGTCTTGAATCAACCAATTTTGGATGAAATTCTGACCTTTTTGAAAGTCTGTGGGAGTTTCCTGATCATAGACTATAATTAGCATTAGAAGGATTAAATTTACATTCTTGGACCTCCCTGCTTTATATTCAGATTTCACTATAGCCAAAAATAGTTTATAGATTCATAGATTCCAAGACCAAAAGAGACCACTGTGATCATTTAATCTGACCACCTGTATAACTCACGCCATAGAACTTCCCCAAAATAACTTCTAAAGCATATTGTTTAGAAAAAAAATCCAATCTTGATTTAAAAATGGTCAGTGACAGAGAATCCACCATGACCCTTGGTAAATGGTTCCAATGGTTAATTACTCTCATCATTAAAATATGCATGCCTTATTTCTAGTCTGAATTTGTCTAGCTTGAACTTCCAGCCATTGGATCATGTTATTCCTTTCTCTGCTAGATTGAAGGGCCCATTATTAAATATTTATTCCCCATGTAGATACTTACAGATTGAAATCAAGTCACCTCTTAACCTTCTCTTTGTTAAGATAAATAGATTTGAACTCCTTGAGTCTATCACTATAAGGCATGTTTTTTAATCCTTTCATCATTTTCTTGTGGTTCTTCTCTGAACCCTCTCCAATTTATCAACATCCTTAAATTGTGGGCAACAGAACTGGACACAGTATTCCAGCATGGTCACACCAATGCCAAATACAGAGGTAAAATAACCTCTTTACTTCTACTTGAGATTCCCTTGTTTATGCATCCAACCATCACATTAGCCCTTTTGGCCACAGTGTCACACTGGGAGCCCATGTTCAGCTGATTATCCACCATGACCCCCATATATTTATCAGAGCCTCCCTTCCTGTAAGTATGGCCTACATTATTTGTTCTTAGCTGCATACAATTACATTTAGCCATATTAGAATGCATATTGTTTGCTTGCACTGAGCTTACCAAACTATCTAGATCACTCTGAATCAGTGACCTAGTCCCTTCATTATTTACCATCCACCCAACATTTGTGTTATCTGCAAACTTTATCAGTAAGGATTTTATGTTTTTTTCCAGGTCATTGATAAAAATGATAAATAGCATAGGCCCAAGAACCAATCCCTCAGGGATTCCACTAGAAGTACACCAGCTGAATGGTGATTCCCTGTTTATAGTTACATTTTGAGATCTATCAGTTAGCCAGTTTTACTCCATTTAATGTATGCCATGTTAAATTTACATCCTTTCTAGTGTTTAATCAAAATATTGTGTAGTACCAAGTCAAATAGCTTACAAACCTTTAAGTATATTATATCAACACTATTACTTTTATCAACCAAAATTTTGATCTCATCAAAAGAAGATTTTCTGCATTATTATTGATAATTCTATCATTTCCATACAGTAATGGACCAATACCATAGTTAGGATTCTTTTTATTCCTAATATAAGCTCCATATTGTTCCATTCCTTTAAAGCTCCATATTGTTCTTAACTCTGCTGGCCACCGTTTTCCCCTTGTGTCCCTTTGATTCCCTTATCAGTTTTATATTACCTAGCTTTTGATTTATATTCACTGCTATTAACTTCCCTTTTCTCTCTCTTTCTCTCACACACATACACACACACACAGACACATCTAGAGAGTGAGAGCTACCTTCAATTCCTTTTTAAACCAGGGCAGTTTTTTTTAAAATCTGTATGACCTTCTGACTTCATAGTGAAATTGTGGCTTTTTGAACATCCAGTAAAGCGTTCTTAAACAACTCCCATTAACATTCACATTTTCCTGATTAAATTCTTCCTCCTAGCTCATTTGGCCTACAGTGGTTTTCAGCTTTGGGAGACTTGCTCTTTTCAAGCACGAAGCATATATATATCTGGTTTGGACTTTATTCTGTTTGCATACTATAAATATGATCAAGTAATGATCACTGATATTTAATCTACCATTAATTTTTAGTTCTGTGATTCATTTCTCTTTGTCTGCCAAAAGGAGGTCTCACATTAATCCCGCTCAACTTTAGGAAAACAGAAGGGCCACATTTGATCTCCATAAGATATTAGTACAAAGAGAAACAGAATGTAGATGATTCCTTTACACAAAAATCTGCAAGAGACCCATAGACATCTCTCCTTTGAAAATTAATAATCCATAAAATTCCACGTAGATTTTCTTGCAACCTTCTGCATCCTGGATTTCTAGAGGTTTCTGAAAGATCCATAGGCCATAATCAGTAGTGAGCTGGAGCCGGTTCGCACCAGCTCATGCAAACCGGTTATTAAATTTTGAAGCAGTTTTAGAACCGGTTGTTAACCCGCTTCCCTACAGGGGGCGCTGAGGCTTTGATAGGCTCCCGCCAGGAAGTGATGTAATTCCTCCTCTGGCCGCCGGGGGCACTGCGCTGCGGGAGCCATGTGGGAGCCACCCCCTGCACCCTCTGCCTGCAGCCAGCCCCTGCCTCCAGCCACCCCCTGCACCCCCTGCCTGCAGCCAGCCCCTGCACCTCCTGCCTGCAGCCAGCCCCTGCCTCCAGCCACCCCCTGCACCGCCTGCCTGCAGCCAGCCTGTCTCCAGCCAGCCCTCCACCCCCCTGCCCTGCCCACAGCCAGCCCTTGTCTCTCCAGCCAGCCCTGCACCCCCCAGCCCTGCCTGCAGCCAACCCCTCTCTCCAGCCAGCCCTGCACCCCCCTGCCCTGCCTGCAGCCAGCCCCACACCCCCTTGCCTCCAGCCAGCCCCGCACCCTCCTGTCTCCAGCCAGCTCCGCACCCCCTGCCCTGCCCGCAGCCAGCCCCGCACCCCCTGCCACCAGCTAGCAGCCAGCTAGCCCTGCCCCACGCCCCTGTCTGCATCTGGCCCCACGTCCACTGGTGCCCTGCAGTTCCCAGGGCAGTAACCCTGCACACCTGCTTCAATGAGGGTGGCAGGGAGCAGCTGGGACCCACACATGTGCACACCCTAGGGTGACCAGACAGCAAGTGTGAAAAATCAGGACAGGGGGTGGGGGGTAATAGGAGCCTATATAAGAAAAAGACCCCAAAATCGGGAGTGGCGGCGACCCACACATGTGAAACAGAGCTCATTTCTAGTTCAGGCCCATCTTTTTAAAAAAGAACTTTAGGCAGGGTTAACATACATCCGTATTTTCCCAGACAGGTCAGGCTTTTTGGTTCTTAAATCGCCATCCGGGAGGAATTTTTAAATTTTAACAATTCCTCCCCGGAAAATACGGACATATGGTAACCCTGCTGGTACAAAAAATACATACTGGGGCACATCCCTTAAATCAGAACTTTTTATAGGAAACCGGTTTTTAAGATTTTGGCAGCTCATCACTGGCTATATCCCCACTAACAGGTTTTTAAAAACTATTCCTATGTTCTACAAGTTATTATGCATGGGTGTCATAAATATAAAGGGAAGGGTAAACCCCTTTAAAATCCCTCCTGGCCAGAAGAAAAATCCTCTCACCTGTAAAGGGTTAAGAAGCTAAAGGTAACCTCACTGGCACCTGACCTAAATGACCAATGAGGAGACAAGATACTTTCAAAAGCTGGGAGGAGGGAGAGAAACAAAGGGTCTGTGTATGTCTGTATGTTGCTTTTGCTGGGGATAGAACAGGAATGGAGTCTTAGAACTTTTACTAAGTAATCTAGCTAGGTATGTGTTAGATTATGATTTCTTTAAATGGCTGAGAAAGGAACTGTGCTGAATAGAATGACTATTCCTGTCTGTGTGTCTTTTTTGTAACTTAAGGTTTTGCCTAGAGGGATTCTCTATGTTTTGAATCTAATTACCCTGTAAGGTATCTACCATCCTGATTTTACAGAGGGGATTTCTTTACTTCTATTAAAAGTCTTCTTGTAAGAAAACTGAATGCTTTTTCATTGTTCTCAGATCCAAGGGTTTGGGTCTGTGGTCACCTATGCAAATTGGTGAGGATTTTTACCAAACCTTTCCCAGGAAGTGGGGTGCAAGGGTTGGGAGGATTTTGGGGGGAAAGACTGTCCAAACTACGTTTCCCAGTAAACCCAGTTAGAGTTTGGTGGTGGCAGTGGAGATCCAGGGACAAAGGATAAAATTAATTTGTACCTTGGGGAAGTGTTAACCTAAGCTGGTGAAAGTAAGCTTAGGAGGTTTTCATGCAGGTCCCCACATCTGTACCCTAGAGTTCAGAGTGGGGGAGGAACCTTGACAATGGGTATGGAGAGCACTGGGATAAGGTAGAGAGCAATATAACTTTTGCGATTTTGCGATTTTGGTTTTTTGTTTTTTTTTAAAAAGAAGTCTTTGTACTTGTACCTATATTTGATAGGTGTATTAAAGATTAACATATAACTAGATACTTTGACCCCCAACTGACTGTATAGTTTGTGGAATGGAGATCTGTAGATTCACTTGGCTAGTGGCTACCAAGCAGGGTGCCGACTTCAATTTCCAAAGAGCTAATAAAGAAGACTCCAATTTCAGTCTAAATGTATTTAAGCCATAAACTTTTCTTATGGAGGAACACATCAACTTGCTTTCTAGGAGGAGGCTGCAATACAGTAGCGGGGAAGTGATCCTTATTTCAGGCTCTGCGTTCCACCATACACACCCACCAATACCACCATAGGTTTCAGAGTAACAGCCGTGTTAGTCTGTATTCGCAAAAAGAAAAGGAGTACTTATGGCACCTTAGAGACTAACCAATTTATTTGAGCTTAAGCTTTCGTGAGCTATAGCTCACTTCATCAGATGCATACTGTGGAAAATACAGAAGATGTTTGTTTTTATACACACAAATCATGAAAAAATGGGTGTTTATCACTACAAAAAGTTTTCTCTCCCCGCACCCCACTCTCCTGCTGGTAATAGCTTATGTAAAGTGATCACTCTCCTACCACCATAGACACCCTCCCCCCATTGGTATGACTGAGCCTGAGTTTACTGATCTTTAATTGAGGGCTGCAAGACATATTCTCACAGGCCTTTGTGTAAGAAATGGTTTAAGGGTTTGAAGATTTTTTTACAATGTCAATGGCTAGGAAATAGGAGACTTCTGTATAGAGGAACTAAAGCTTTCCTCATAAAAGATGAAAGTTTTCTTTTTCAGAAAGACAGCGTATCTGATCACACAATTACCTTTCACTATACTGCAGGCTTGGTTTGGGGAGAGGGGGTTGGGCACTGGATAGAAGTGGGAGCAGAAGAATTGTTGGTTTCTTTTTTCTTGTAGCATTTCAAGTCATTAAGCTTAAGTTACGGATTGCATTGTACACCAGTGACAAGTCAAATCTTAAGAGAGACAGATTTGTGAGATTCTGCAGGGAAGATCACCAGCTGGAAGCAGGACCAAATGCCCCCTATAGTACAGTGAGCTACAACTATGCATATTATGAAGGGATCTACACCTTTCTCTTGTAAAGCCCTGGCTGTTGCTATAGGGAACGACAGTTTCACAATGAAGAGTGCAGTGAAGTAACTCTTCAGGTATGAGGGATAAATGGAATGAGAAACAAAGGATAATTGCTAGTAGGAATCTGCTACCACCAAACAGAATGGGAGAAGAACAAGAGGAAAAAAATTCCAACTCCCATGGTACTCTAAGCCAGTGGCAACGGTATTTAAGTTGATGGGAAATAGTTGATTGAGAGACTAGTTGAATGTGATATTAATAGACTAAGTAAGATCCTGTAGTCATGATCTACTTGAATTCAGTATAGTGTGGACAGAGTGCAGCAGTACAAGGGGTACTGGATGTCAAGAAATCATAATTTGGAGAATTTAGAAAACTGATGAGTAAGGTATAACAGAAGGAAGTAGTAACATCCTTCGGTGAGGGAAAATGTTACGGATTCCTAAGAGGCAGTCTAATTAAGGCACAACAGACTACAGTTTCTGTGATAAAAGACAAAAGCAGCAAATAGGATAAGTCCAGTGTAGCTCCCCCAGGGGAAGCAAAAATATATGCGGGTAAATGAAAACCTGTCCCGGAAGGGGAAAAGGAGGAAGCAGAAATATTCAGATAGGCACATCTTGCAGGGAAACAGAAGGACACCAAAAACAAAGCCGTCCAGGAGGTTCAGGGGATTCCACAGATCTATCAAGTGAAAAAGTAGAACCAATAATAAATTATGTGGGAGATGAAATTAAAGCTGAGCTAAAACTCCCTTGTCAAATCTGTCTTCAACATGAAAAATACAGAGGTTGACATAATGAGTTACAGAAAGGAGAACCAGTCAAATTAACCACTGATAGAAGACAGGTAAAGAAATATTTAAAGGCAAATTTAAATATAAACTAATCAGCTAAGCCTAAGGGCACAGCTACACTAGAGAGCTTACAGTGACGCTACTGCTGTCGGCCAACAGGAGAGAGCTCTCCTGTCATATTAGCTACTCCAGCCCCCGCGAGTGGCAATAGCCATGTTGGTGGGAGAAGCTCTCCTGCAGACATAGCGCTGTCCACACCGGCACTTGTGTCAGTAGAACGAATGTCGCTTGGTGGGGACGGTTTAGTCACACCCATGAGCGACATAAATGACGCCATCAGAAGCTGTAACGTAGACAGGCTCAGCCTCAATACTACTACGGTTGCCTTTAGCTCAAGGGATGGTGGTAACCTTTGCTGTTGCAGGAAAAGATACCCAGATTTTACTCTACCATGAAGTCTATTTGGCACGGAACATGGATCAGCTGATTTCTGTGGACAAGGTAATCATTTGTTTCTGAAGCACGAATTACTAGCCACAGTCAGACACAGGATTCCAGGCTAAGGACAAACTTGATAGTTTCTGCTTCTATCAAGAACTTTGGAAGTCAAGAAAGTCGCAGACTTCAGGTTAAAAAAGTGCATCTCTCAGCCATCACCGGTGAAAATAACTCATTTGGTTTGTGAGACTTATTTTTGCTTTCCTTGGCAGAACAAACAGACAAATGTGCCAAATTCTGTCACTGGAACACAATCTGAAAAAAAATCAATTGTCTTATGAACTGATCTGGAAAGAAATACAAATTTTAAAACTGCTGTAATATTCCTTAATAAAGTTCTGGTACTTGAGACATTTCTATCTGTTAAAGCTGAAATTCCTCCCTACTAGTCACAGCAAACAATATAATTACTATATTATATTTCTCCAACCCAAATGCATGTGGTTTGTCAAAAGTATAATGCAGCAGAAAGGAAAACAATTCAATTTCAGAAATTACATTAAATTGTACACCAGCATTCACTCAAATATATTAAAAAGAACAGGAGGACTTGTGGCACCTTAGAGACTAACAAATTTATTAGAGCATAAGCTTTCGTGGGCTACAAGTTCTCCTGTTCTTTTTGCGGACACAGACTAACACGGCTGCTACTCTGAAACCTGTCAAATATATTAAGGACTTTAAAGAAGAGAGACATATTTTTGCTTCCTTTCATCCTTTGACTGTCTTGTCTATCTGCATGTTCTATACCTCGCACAATGGGGCACCAATCTTGATCCGAGCCTCTAGGAACTACTTTACTAAAATAATAAGTTAATAATAACAGTGATTTAATTCAAAGAGGGATGGCAAGGGATAAAATGCTTTACGATGTAGTAAAAATAATACCTTGCAATACACTTGAAATTAATTCTCGTCGACATTATTACAAAAGCTTCTATAACATATATAGCAGAATGCACAGCAAGGTAGAACCATTCACTCAAGCAATCAAACACAGACTGTTTGAAGTTTAAGACCATTCCAGATATTTTGGCTGTGTATGTTTCTTAAGAAGTATCAAAAGGTGTGTTTATAATTTGACTGTCAAGTTGTTTTCATTCTTGTACTATCACATTTCTATGGTGAAACTGAACCAACAAATCTAAAGGTTGTTTGCTAATTAGAAATCTTTTTGCCATTACTGCCCCCCCACCCCGCCACTGCTCACTCTTTCCCCCCTCCCCATGTCTGTCTAAAATGCACGTGAAATTCAATTATCTCTATCCTACCTCATAAAAATGAAGCTTCATGACATGCCTGATTAGAATAGTCAGCATTACATATTTATGTTTATGGAAAATTCCTGCCTTTAGGGCTCAGTTCAGTGTTTAAAGGATAAATGAATACATTATATTTATGCAGGAATTTGGTTTAAGTGCAGTTACTCTGGTTGTATTTCTAGATGACTGGGGAGAATAAAATACTGCAAAATATATTCATAAGTGTTCGTTTGCACAGAAACCTCAAATCACTTTGATGGTATTTACAATTGCAACCCTTATATATTTGTTTTCCCACAAACATTCATATGAACTTTTATTAGTATCATTATTTATTGTTCACAAGAAATTATAGAGTGAGACGTTGCTTAAGAGAGTTTAGGACTGCACTTGCATCTGGACTGAATTAAGCTAGCATCTAAAAGGTAACTAACATTTAAAATCTATTTAGATGAGCTAAATGGGAGTCCAGTGCATGGTATTGTATGCCTATTGGCTAGAGATGCTTGGGAACATTGAGACAATATGCTGTTGCAACTCCTGTTCAGGATTGCACCAGCGTCTAATTCTGGAGCCTTCTCTCTACAAAGAGAGAGCACCTTCGCGAAGCTGAGAAGAATGGCCTTGAATATCTATGATTTCCTTTAGAAATACTGTTCTTTCTTTGTCTCTTTTTGATTATTACACATCAGCATTTTGAACCTATCCTTTAGCCTTTACTCAAAAATACTCCCACTGAAATCACTTGTTAGGCAAACAAACTGATGTTTTGTGGTCCCGCAATGCACAGCGTTAACAGTAAACACAGCGAGTGAAATTCTTGCACCATTGAAGTCAATGCCAAAGTTCCACTGACATCAGTGGAGCCCGAAAGTCATCCATGGTGCTGAATCTTACATTATGTTTTCCTGTAAAATATTATAGGGCAAGGGGAAAATATACTGAAGATGGAGGGAAAGAGAACTGACATATTTTACAGTACAGTGCAAACGGTATACTGCTGTTCCTTAGTGGGGCAAGTTCAGTTTACTCATTATAAACACCATTCTGCAAAAAGGTATAATTACCAGGTAATTAAAAGTATTCTCAGACTATAATGAGGGATGCTGGGCGAGACTGCATCTCACATGTGCACGCTGAGGGGAAGGTGGTTTTTTTTCCCCCATTTCACCTCCACAGAAGCACAGTGTGGACAAAATGTAAGGGGTTACATTGTCAAGAGTGCCTAAGTGATTTAGGACACTTTTCAAAGTTCCCTTTTCAAAAGTGGTTTAATAATACCATCTAGATTTATATAACAGGTTTCATCAGTAAATCTCAAAGTGCTTTACAAAGGACCATTATCCCCATTTTACAGATAGGGAAACCAAGGCACAGAGGTGAGGTCACTTGCCCCAGATCACAGAGCAGGCCAGTGGCTGAGTCAAAAAGGAACACAGGTTTCCATAAATCCGGTGCTTTATCCGCTAGGCCATCTGACACCCTTAGGGACAGATTTCAGTGGAAGTTAGATACCTACCTTGGCATTTTTGAAAATCCCACTAGATTCCTATCTTCTTTAGGCTCCTAAATACCTTTGAAAATCTGGCCCCTGACGAGCCTAAATCTCATTACAAAATCAATGGGACTTTGGCTTCTAAGTGCCTAAATCACTTTTGAAAATGGGATTTAGGTGCTTTTGAAAATTTTATCCAGGATTTTTCCTGCACCACCAACACACCCTGCAAGGACTAAAACAACTGCAGTAGCACGTCTCAGAGGCCTGCTTGCTAAGCATGCCCCTAGGGGTACAGATGGCTCCAAAAATGGTGAGGAGGATGTGGGGCCACAATCTCCACCACAGAGGCTTGTAGAGTTGGCCAGGTTGTAACATAGGTATAGGCTGCGCCATCCCGAAGGACAGGGCACCATGCATTTATCCCCAGGCACTAATCCTTCCTCCTTTTGCACATCCGCACTGCATTGGGATGGGACTTACTGGTTATGGGTAAAACTTTCGATAGCACCTAAGTCACTTTGGAGTATAAGCCCCACTTGGGTGCTTTTGAAAATGGGATTTAGGCTCTTTTGAAAGTTTTACCCTAATGTTGGTGGGAGTTAAGATATGATAATAATAATGCCTATTTGTTATACGGTGCTTTTCATCAGTAGATCTCAAAGCACTTCACAGTCTTTAATATATTTATCCTCACAACACCCCTGCGAGGGAGGGAAGCATTATTATCCCCATTTTACGGATGGGGAACTGAGCCACAGAGTGAGCAAGAGGCTTGACCCAGGTCACACAGGAAGTCCACAGCAGAGCCAGATTTTCCATGTGCTAGGCCAGTGCCCTAAGCACTGGATCAGCCTTCTCCAGCTATATATACAGTACGGTCTGTCCCTATAACTTTCTTCGATCTCTCTCTCAAAGAAAATTATGGAGACAAGTTGAGCCATTAACAGGTTTTAGCAAAAAGAAAAGGCGTATTTGTGGCACCTTAGAGATGAACCAATTTATTTGAGCATAAGCTTTCGTGAGCTACAGCTCACTTCATCGGATGCATCGGATGTAGCTCACGAAAGCTTATGCTCAAATAAATTGGTTCGTCTCTAAGGTGCCACAAGTACTCCTTTTCTTTTTGCGAATACAGACTAACACGGCTGCTACTCTGAAACCTAACAGGTTTTAGTTCCACGAGGGTCACAATATTTGATAGTTGTCAATGAAGTTGTGCCTGTTTATATCAGAATTGCATTTGGCCCATAATATGTTTCTATTATAAAAATGTTTAAGCAAATTAATACTTAGACAACTTAGAAAGTTCTACCAGTATAATTTGTCATGGTTTCTGCGGCACTGAACAATGCAGTGAGAAGACGGAACAAAATAGTTGATTTTACAGTGATTTTTTGCCTTTCAGGGATCTGTGATGATCTTGGTCCTGCTAAAAAAAGGAACCACTTACAGGGACTAGACTGATTTCTATTCTTATTGACTACATGCATCGGATGCAGTGAGCTGTAGCTCATGAAAGCTTATGCTCCAATAAATTTGTTCGTCTCTAAGGTGCCACAAGTCCTCCTTTTCTTTTTGAGTATGCAGACTAACATGGCTGCTACTCTGAAACCTGTTAAAACATTCAGTTTACAAAACAGAAAACTCAGTTTTTCTAAGGCCAACAGTTTGGTCTGAGACCATCTTTTGGGTAATAATGCATCCTAAAAGCAGTGTTTATATATATCTGATAGAGAATTGATAGCCAACCACTCAAAACTCTTGTCCGGTAATACTTTATCAAAAGACTGATGCTACTGTAACGCTGACAGACCCTGCTCATCAGCAGGCAGGATCAAACTGGGGACCTCTGGAGCTTAGTGCATGAGCCTCTTCCGCATGAGCTAAAAGCCAGCTGGCGCTTAGCTAAGGCTGCAGAGCAGACTCCTTTTATCACTCTCTCTAAGTGGTCTTGGTGCCACCAGATGGGACAGAACACCACACCCAGGAGGCGTCTGGGGTTACATACTTTCCCTAGCTGAGGAAGTTGGTTCTGAGCTTCAGAGACTTCCCAGTTGAAATCCTGGACAAGCTCCCACTTGTAATGCCAACAGACCCCGGTCATTGGCAGGCGGGATTGAATTGAGGACCTCCGGAGTTTAGTGCATGAGTTTCTTCCACATGAGCTAAAAGCCAACTGGCTCTTAGCTAAGGCTGTAGAGCAGACTCATTTTAACTCTCTCTAAGTGATCTCGGTGCCACTAGGTGGGACAGAACACCACACCCAGGAGGTGTGTGGGTTACACTACCACAAATAAAAGTGACAAACCCCTCAAAATTAAACAGGTTAAACAAATAACAGGATAACAGCTGTATAAACATTCCCATTCAGACTCTCCATATGGTCCAGACTATCTGTGTAAAGCTCTCTCTATATAAGGTCCAGACTCTCTTTCTAAGCTCCAATCGTGCAGCAAACCAGCAATCAGACTTGCCAGTGTCCTGCTTCACAAGGGTGTAACATGCAGAGCTCGGATCAAAGTTATGCAAAACCTTCTGCCTTCAGCATTCACAGCTGCAGAAAAATGGTCAGAGCCTCCAAACATATAAGGCCTGATCCCATACTCTGATACCACAGTGATGTGCCCGGTATAAATAGTTTGATCAATGGCTACTTCTCGAATAAAACAATCGGTGGTTTCAATAAGCGTTTTGCAGTATTGCCCACCCTCAGAAGTCAAAAGTTATAAACTAGGCCACCCAAAATCATATCGGCTTTGAAAACATGGTATTTGGGGGGAAAAAATGTGTCAGTCGTTTTATTTGCCTACTGGTTTTGGGACCTTCAGTGTTCATATTTTCAATCTTGTCTTTTGCATCCATGTGGATAGGATCTTTCATATTTAAAAAAGTAAGCCAAGATTCCCAAGTAATCACCTGTTTCCTGGAACTAGGGCTTTCAGAAAAACACCAAATATCGTGAGACATTGGTTTTGAGTGAGCAAGAACTGCAGGACTGAATCCGAAGAGATGATACTACTCTATATTTCATTATACCCTTGCTTCTACAATCCTGTATGCATCAATACTGAAATATCTGGAGAGTGTCTGTGTACATATACACACTTGTTTGCTTTTAAATAATTACACCCTTTACATCAGAATCTAGAGATCTATTTGATAAATATGGCTACCACGCAAGACCTTTTTATATAATAAACCTATAAAAAGACTGCCAGCTTCAGCACTTGCTTTGAATGGTCTGAACTTGTCAATCTGTGCACATCCAAAATCATTTCGATGTTTAACAAAATAATGTTCCCTACAAAAATAATCCCCCATTTTACAATAGGAACACTGCCCAGATTTGGGTCATTATGGAAGTATTGTTGTAACAAGGTTCTGCATTAATTTTATACATTTTTTCCGCATCATTCTAAGTCCATTACAAGTATATCTGATGGAAGTGTCACAAACTTCATGAGAAATTTGAACATAAGCAGCAGAATTCAATGTTTGCAAACAACATACTGTATAGAACAGAAAGCCCCTAGCAGGCCCTGGGCCAGTTTGTTTACCTGCCACGTCCGCAGGTTCGGCCGATCGTGGCTCCCACTGGCCGCAGTTTGCCGCTCCAGGCCAATGGGGGCTGCAAGAAGGGCGGCCAGCACACCCCTCGGCCCACGCCGCTTCCCACAGCCCCCATTGGCCTGGAGCAGCGAATCGTGGCCAGTAGGAGCCGCAATCGGACGAACCTGCAGACGCGGCAGATAAACAAACCGGCCCGGCCCACCAGGGGCTTTCCTTGAACAAGCGGCGCCCCTAGTTTGAGAACCACTGGTATAAAAGAAACAAAAGATTAAAAGAACGTGTTTACATACTATCAGAAACATCAGCTACCAGTGCTAACAATAAATAAAATAAAAAATAAATAAATTAAGGTACATACCTGAAAATCTGTTGAATATTTTCAGCTTTGATTTCCTTGAGAATCTCGTGGTAGAAATGAGGGTCACTTGGTTCTGAAGGAGTGGGGGAAGGAGCACATTTTTTGTGTGCATAATATCCTAGTAAAATTCCAAAAATAAATAAAGTCAAAACAGTGCAAAATAGTTTAAATATCCGACAAAAGTTGCAGCGGTTGCTCTTTGGTGCTGGTCTCGTATAATGTGACACATAGTCTGGGTCTTCCTGAAGGCGCTGAAATCTTCCTTTAGGGGATGCCGAGGGCTGAATAGGCTCGAGATCAATGTTGGTGTTTTGTGGATTTCCCGAATGGTGATCGACTGTACCATCCAGTCGGAAATGGTCAAAGCCAGGCTCCTCCAGCTCTTTTTCCATGTCCCATTCTAGTTCCAACGTGGTGGCCTGGAGGTCATCATTGTCAAGGTATTGAGAGTGCCCCTGTGTTCTCTGGTCTGCGTTCACTTTGTGATAAGCCATCTTTTTACCTATTAAAAAATGACAAAAAGCAGTGTTTGCTTTGTTGCCTATAGAAAGCATTTAAATATTCATGGGTGTCAGTTCTGTCTTCATATGCAATTGTGTGTGTCTCTCACCACTCTTAGAGAGATTTTGTGTGTCCATATTTAAAGGAAAAAATTGAGTCCACAATGTTGCATTCTTCCTAAGCATTCCCTTCTTTAATTTTCTTCTCAGTGCCATTATACTGTCAGTATTTCTATTAGCATCTCCATGTGGTATTAAAAAAAAAGTAATAATAACTGTCATCACATATTAAAAAGCATGAGAATGTCGGGAATATTTCAGTACTAACAAGGGAACATACAAGTTGTCTTTGTAGTTTTTTCTGCATTTTTAATTTGTATAGTTCTTTAATATAGCATTAATCCAGTGAGTACAAATGATATATTTTCAAAATTTCCAAAACAAATATTTAGCAGTACACTTCAATATCTTTTTGGAGCTTTTGAACATGGCGCATGTCAATTTTTGTATGCAGATTTCATTTAGCTTGACATCTAAATCAATCATGCTGCTGAAGTAAAATACAGTGTCTAATACAAAGGGGTCCTGGAACATGTCTAGGACTTGTAGGTCTTATGGATAGTACAACAAATAAATAAAAATAACGTTAAAGAAAATATAAATAAAATAGCTTTATTCGTCTGACTGCAAAGGCAAGGGAATGTTTGATTAAAGTTTGAAATTTGAGGGTGACACTCAACTTTACTTACACATCAATAAAAGGCTTCCATTTGGATAGACTGTTCTATTATTTACAGGTATTAAAATGCATAGTTTCTGAATGACTGATGAATTTACTTAGAAAGTGTCCCAGCTGCTTTGCTCCAGTTAGTTTTTCCATTTTAATGAATCAAAATTACTGCCAAGTTGGGATTCTTACCTAAAGCATTTACTTAATAGTAAAACATAACTCTAGCAATTCTAGACATTTCTACTGTGTGAGCCTTCTAAGTGGAACTCTGACCTCTAATGCAAACATTCAAAGTCAATTCTCTACAAATCATTTTTAAACTGACTGCAGTGATGAGGCTCAGTTTTCATCCATACTTTGACAATAGACATTCCATCACATGAGCATCAGCAATTTAATGCTTTTCAAACATCAGACAGACTCATCAATTAGAATGAAATGCAGATACACATATTAACTCCTCACAATGATGGATATCTGAGTGACATCCGCACTGCTACCTTCCTTGTTACCCGTTAATAAATTTTCTTGATCTAAGACCTCGCTTCCAGATGGCATTTTCTGGGTCACATACTGGATGAACCCACTTTATATGACAAAATAGAAAAAGAGTTTAGCAATAATGTTTGAAAAGAATAAAAGACTACAAAACACGATTTACTGAAACAGCCTATCATACTTAAAAAAAATTGTCTTGCTCTATACAGTACCTAATTTACAAATCCTATTTCCCGACAGAACATCTGCCATTTCAATGTCCCTTTCCTAAAAACAGACACAGCAGATAGGCTTACAACAGCCAACAGGATACCCACCTTAAGGTAAACTATACAGTATTTTATAGCACATCTCCCACACACATTTTGCACCTGATCCTTCCATCCCTGCTCAGACAAAACTCCCACTGACTTCAGGGGAAGTAGATACAGATGCTAAGATATGACCCAGAACAACATTTTAGATGGTCAAAGTTACAGTCAGATTAGCGGCCATTTAGAGGAGCTTAAGACCATCATAAGAACATAAGATTGGCCATACTGGGTCAGACCAAAGGTCTATCCAGCCCAGTATCCTGTTTGCCAACAGTGGCTGTCATAAATATAAAGGGAAGGGTAAACCCCTTTGAAATCCCTCCTGGCCAGGGGAAAGTTCCTCTCACCTATAAAGGGTTAAGAAGCTAAAGGTAACCTCGCTGGCACCTGACCAAAATGACCAATGAGGAGACAAGATACTTTCAAAAGCTGGGAGGAGGGAGAGAAACAAAGGGTCTGTGTCTGTCTGTATGCTGGTTTCTGCCAGGGATAGACCAGGAATGGAGCCTTAGAACTTTAGTAAGTAATCTAGCTAGGTATTTGTTAGATTATGATTTCTTTAAATGGCTGAAAAAAGAATTGTGCTGAATAGAATAACTATTTCTGTCTGTGTATCTTTTTTGTAACTTAAGGTTTTGCCTAGAGGGGTTCTCTATGTTTTTGAATCTAATTACCCTGTAAGATATCTACCATCCTGATTTTACAGAGGGGATTTCTTTATTTCTATTTACTTCTATTTTTTTATTAAAAGTCTTCTTGTAAAACACTGAATGCTTTTTCATTGTTCTCAGATCCAAGGGTTTGGGTCTGTGGTCACCTATGCAAATTGGTGAGGCTTTTTATCCAACATTTCCCAGGAAAGGGGGGCGTGCAAGTGTTGAGAGGATTGTTCATTGTTCTTAAGATCCAAGGGTCTGGGTCTGTAGTCACCTAGGCAAATTGGTGAGGCTTTTTACCAAACCTTGTCCAGGAAGTGGGGTGCAAGGTTTTGGGAAGTATTTTGGGGGGAAGGACGCGTCCAAACAGCTCTTCCCCAGTAACCAGTATTAGTTTGGTGGTGGTAGCGGCCAGTCCAAGGATAACGGGTGTAATATTTTGTACCTTGGGGAAGTTTTTGACCTAAGCTGGTAAAGATAAGCTTAGGAGGTTTTTCATGCAGGTCCCCACATCTGTACCCTAGAGTTCAGAGTGGGGGAGGAACCTTGACAGTGGCAATGCCAGGTGCTCCAGAGGGAATGAACCTAACAGGTAAGTGATCAAGTGATCTCTCTCTCCTGCCATCCAGCTCCACCCTCTGACAAACAGAGGCTAGGGACACCATTCCTTACCCATCCTGGCTAATAGCCATTAATGGACTTAACCTCCATGAATTTATCCAGTTCTCTTTTAAACCCTGTTATAGTCCTAGCCTTCACAACCTCCTCAGGCAAGGAGTTCCACAGGTTGACTGTGCACTGAGTGAAGAAGAACTTCCTTTTATTTGTTTTAAACCTGCTGCCCATTAATTTCATTTGGTGGTCCCTAGTTCTTATATTATGGGAACAAGTAAATAACTTTTCCTTTTTCACTTTCTCCACACCACTCATGATTTTATATACCTCTATTATATCCCCCCTTAGTCTCCTCTTTTCCAAGATGAAAAGTCCTAGCCTCTTTAATCTCTCCTCATATTGGACCCATTCCAAAGCCCTAATCATTTTACAAAAAGAAAAGGAGGACTTGTGGCACCTTAGAGACTAACCAATTTATTTGAGCATGAGCTTTCGTGAGCTACAGCTGTAGCTCAAATAAATTGGTTAGTCTCTAAGGTGCCACAAGTACTCCTTTTCTTTTTGCGAATACAGACTAACACGGCTGCTACTCTGAAACTAATCATTTTAGTTGCCCTTCTCTGAACCTTTTCTAATGCCAGTATACCTTTTTTGAGATGAGGAGACCACAGCTGTACGCAGTATTCAAGATGTGGACGTACCATGGATTTATATAAGGGCAATAAGATATTCTCCATCTTATTCTCTATCCATTTTTTAATGATTCCTAACATCCTGTTTGCTTTTTTGACTGCCGCTGCACACTGTGCGGACATCTACAGCGAACTATCCACGATGACTCCAAGATTTCTTTCCTGATTAGTTGTAGCTAAATTAGCCCCCATTATATTGTATGTATAGTTGGGGTTATTTTTTCCAATGTGCATTACTTTACATTTATCCACACTAAATTTCATTTGCCATTTTGTTGCCCAATCGTCCTTGAAAGGGATCAGCAGTCTTCCCAACTTTCAAGGCTGAAAGTCCATTGCCAGTTTTACCTAAGGCTACTGCAGTATCTGCATCATTCACTTGTATTTCTCAGTTGCCAGTGTACTACTCAGTTAGTTACTACAAGGGAATAACTTTAATATTGCAAATATACGGGTTATCGAACTGCAAACATTTGGACCATGATTTACTCATAGACTTAGCTTTACACTTAGAAGTAGCCCCACTGAACTTCTTAAATGACTGGAACAACTTTAGATCAGAAAAAAATAAGTCTGTGAAAATCTGGTTTGTTTTTAAAGAAATATAAACACAAAACTTACATTTAATTAACCTTTCAAAAGAAACTGACACAATTCAGAGCTCAAATAAACATGCCTGTCTTAGCTCATTCACTTTTGCTGGGATGGGACATTGTGCTGTTTTATTTTAACAATGACCTTGTGTGATGTTCTTGAAAATCTTGCCATTGATCTTAGATAGGCAAGGGCTTGATTCTGCAAGGTTCTGAGTACTGTACCCTACATCTAGCAAAGCATGTAGGCATGTGTTTAAAATTATGCACGTGCATCAGTGCTTTGCAAAACAACATCCAGAATCCCAAGAAGGCCCTGATCCTGCAAAGACTCACACGCACATTTAGTTTTATGCACATGAGTAGCCTCACTGTGTCTCATGCTCTTTTGTTAGGGATGGGACTGGGTTGCATATTATCAATATACTGTGGTCTCCGTTAAAAACAGTCAGCCCTTATGGACAGCTACCAAACTACATTATCTTTGCAGACCTGTATTTTATTGATTTCTCTGAAAATTAATTTAAATGTCAGCTTTTGTATATATGGTCCTTTAAACACAAACCAAAACATTCATGTGGGTGTTTAAAAAGCCATTTCAATCAATTAAAATTTCAGCATTCCCCAACAGGTAGAAAAGGAAATAACTACAGTATGTCAGATCGTGTGGTGTGACAACTGTCACTAGGTGCTAACTTTTTATGGTGGCCACTGTATATTGGCAGTATGCAATTAGTGTATGCATTTATGACATTTAAAATGCATGTTTCAATTGAATTTATATTAATAAACATCATTTATAGATCTATTTAAGCGCACCATAAAAATTTCTTTAAATTGTTGTTACTCTGCATAAAGAGTAACCCCTTTTTTTGAAATTTAATAGCTCAGCCATTTTATTTTTACTCAAAATACCACAACCAGTTAGACCATTTACTAGATCAGGGATCGGCAACCTTTGGCATGCGGCCTGTCAGGGAAATCTGCTGGCGGGCCAGGCCAGTTTCTTTACCTGCAGCGTCCGCAGGTTTGACCGATTGCAGCTCCCAGTGGCCACGGTTTGCCATTCCAAGCCAATGGGGGCTAAGGGAAGTGGCGGCCAGCACATCCCTCGGCCCACACTGCTTCCCGCAGCCCCCATTGGCCTGGAATGGCGAACCTGCTCTACCTCCATTCTGCCATATATTTCATGTTATAGCAGTCTCGGATGATGACCTAGCACATGTTGTTCATTTTAAGAACACTGTCACTGCAGATTTGACAAAACGTAAAGTTACCAATATGAAATTTCTAAAGCACTCGACCCAAGGTTTAAGAATCTGAAGGACAAAATCTGTGAGGGACAAGGTATGGAGCATGCTTTCAGAAGTCTAAAAAGACCAACACACTGATGCGGAGCCTACAGAACCTGAACCAGCAAAAAAGAAAATCAATTGTCTGCTGGCATCTGATTCAGATGATGAAAATGAACATGCGTCAGTCCACACTGCTTTGGATTCTTATCGAGCAGAACCCATCATCAGCATGGATGCATGTCCCCTGGAATGGTGGTTGAAGCATGAAGGGACATATGAATCTTTAGCGCATCTGGCATGTAAATGTCTTGCAATGCCGGCTAATGACTTCAACAGGAGCAGAAGTAGGCCAAGGATAAAATTTTCAAAAGTGCCTAAGTGACATAGGATCCTAGGTGCCATTTTCTAAAGTAACATAGGCACAGTGATAGAAGCAGAGTACTTGAATACTGTATAATGACCTAGCTATTGGAATTTTTACCACATGAATATATTGGTTTAATTGAACAGCGGGCTAATAAGGAAAAAATCAGGAAGAATAGCTCAGAATAAGCCATTCTCAGCAAACACTTGAGGGTTGTTACAGGACAATGGCAGAGCCATTGGCTCTGAGGAGTTCTGTTCAACCCACTGAACTGTTTTTTAACAAGAAGAGCCAGACTCCTCCCCTCCCCTGAACTGACAAGAACAAAAACTCAAGTTGAATAAAAAGAGATTATTTCCAGAGGGATGGTAGTTACGGTGGAGGTTTTTGGGGAAACCAGACTGATACAGGCTCTCACTGGGGTGCCTGAGGAAACTAGGCCTGCTTAGGTGCCCTTCAGAAGATGGTAAGCCTTTAGGTAAGACAGACATCCATGTAGCCTGTCTGCTTTAAAATCCTTTCTTGAAATACTTTGTTGTACCGTGAAAATAAATAAAATGTGGGTTTAAAAGGTTGGCTGGCAACTATGTATATTCACCACTAGTCACAAACTCCCACAGGAAAGTATCACAGGTGCTGAACCCAGCTGGACTTGTTTAGGAAGCATGGTGGATCCACAGGGCCTAATCTAAGGGTGGGACAATTGTGTGATAACTGCACCTCTGTCCCCTTCCTTGATCTCTCTGAATGGAACCCTTCAGGCCTCATGCCTTTACTTCTTCTGGAGGTGCAGCAATCTCTCTGTGCCCATGACAGGATCCTAGGATCCTAAGATTGACTTTCTGTAAGATTTAGGCTAAATGCCTAAAATTACTTTTGAAAATGGGACTTCATCTCCTAAATCAATTAGGTATTGCTAAAATTTTTACCCCAAATCAGAATGATAGGCACAAGTAGAGGTGATGCATCGGGGGGGTGGGGAGGATATGGGTCCTATCCCCCCACCCCCAGATTGCTCAGTCACATGGTGAGCTGGCAAGGTGCAAGCAGCATCAGGCAGAGAGAGCAAGAGACAGGAAGAACAGCTGGGAGCTGCAGGAAGGGGGGACGGGGGAGGTGCTGCTTTCCAGGAGGAGGGATTTGGCTGGGGGAGCGTGATTTGAGCTGTTCCGGGGCTGTGTCTCCCACTATCAGCAGGCATAGGTCGTCTCTGGGCACAAGGCAATAGAAAATTAGGCCTTCCTCAAATTCCAAAAGCTCAGGGCCAGATGTTCAATTCCTCAGCACCCACAACTGAGGCCAGATATTTAAGAGAGCTCAACTCCTACATACATATCTTTATAAGGGCCAAATTTTCAAACATGACTAGCACCCAGGAGTTCCCATTCTGACACCTATGGCTACACGTTCTAGAACAGCTCGACACCCAACCTGTCCACTTTTTATTTTCATGCCTAAAATGGGAGGTGAATCCCATTTGCGGGTGCTGAGCTCTTTTGAAAACCTGGCCCTTAGAACCTACTCTGAAGACAGTTGGATTTGCATAGGTGCAGTTAAGGGCAAAATTTGGCCAGAAGACCCTTTATAACTGGTAGTGGTGCACAAGATGAGAAGAATGACTTGATTCTTAGAGCTTAGGATGAGATAACAGGGCTGGTACTTAGTGGGGAAAATCTATTTATTTCTAAACGGAGCAAATTTGATATGGAAATCAACGTGAGGCACAATGAATATAAAGCCCCATGGCTCTTTTACAAAGCCATGTTTTAGAGTAGAAACTTTTAAACTCACTGATATCTGTAAAGTGCTTTCAGATATTTAGACATAAGATGGTATTATCGCATGGTGTACTGACTCCCTGTGCAAAAATAAGTCACCACTAAAAAAATGAAAACTTACAGGTTTTTTTATAACATACAGTCTATAAAATCTCATTCTCAATTGTTTGCTCAGTGGGATTTAATTGAGTTTTATCAATTTCAACCCTGAAGTGGGACCTCTAGAAATAATAGATTATAGAGCTGAAGAAGGCAAGATTTACAATTGGGCTATATTGGTGTTTTGCTATATTTTGATAGATTGCCTTAATCGTTTTATGCATGGCTTATGAGAGAAAATAGACTAACATAATGTTATGCTTTTTTGAACTATTTACATAATTTTCTGCTTTTTTAAAAAAATATTTGTATCTGAAGAATTCAGAGAACAAACAAGTTTATTTCACCATTGTACAAAGTGTACTTTCTGGGTGAATTCCAAGATGTTAAAGCTCAAGTATAGTAAGTTGCCATGACAACTGCGGCAGCAAACTATACAGTATGTTTATGAACATACATTTACTGAGACATATATACACATGACCAGACTCACTGACACACCATAATTATTGCTAATTAATCTATCCAGTCACATATATAGGACAAAATTCTGCTCGCAGAAAATGAAAGAATATGCTAATTTAAGTCAACTGGGCTATTCCAACCCATAGAAAAACCAGAGGGAAAGCAGAATCATTGTGTGTATGATGTACAGTACAAGATGGTTTCCAAATACCAGTCAGTAAAGCCTTCAAGCTACAACCACTTCTTCTTGGAACTCAATACAAAGGCGAAAATTACTATAAGGTATCATATTGCAGAGTTTGGGCTCCTACAGCTATGGGCTAACAGTGTAGTAGTAATCGGTCTAGTAACCTTTGACCTTCTTTTCTGAGTCTCTTCTGAAATAAGCTGTCAAATCTCAGAAATGCCCAAGTTTGATCATTTGGGTCTGCCTAGAGGTGTAATTTTGCATGGTGTACAATTCCTGTGAATTCATCACAATGTATTATGTCACACATACTCAACGTGGTGTGACATTCAGCCTCCTGAATGTTCTAATGTGCAAATGCTGAACTGAGCTTTATTGCTTCACTTTAAAAACAAAAACTCACATGAATTAACTCAACCCAAATAGTCAGTGAATGTATATGTATAATACAAATGTATCCCTCTTTTCTGTTTCTCATTTCTTGATAGATCTGCAGTGCCCTGGATACACAGCCCCCCATATTAGACACTAATCTGTTCAGTCTCTCTGTTAGCATCTTACCTAAAATCCAGTATGTTTGTATTCATAAGACATCTAGTATATTTGTATTTCCAAACACACTTAGGTCCATATGATGGAGTAAATCTAAATTTAAAGCTATGTATCTCAGCTGCATATGTGCTTTTGTTAATTTCTTAATGGGTCTTTTTCCTCTTTATTTTGAAGTCAATACTTAGTATTACATCACATAAACAAAAACTGCTGTAGCTGGCACTGAAGTTTTTCCAACACACCCAATTGTGACCTTGACCTTGGGACAGCAGATAAACCTTCTGTCCTTGGGTGTGTGGCTGGAGGTGAAGACGCAATGCTAATTCATTTGATAAACCCTGTTTGTTTCTTCTGACTTTATAAAACATTCTCAGCCATTCTTCTATGTATCTGCTGAGATGAATGAGGATGGGGTATTATACTAAATAGAACAGGAAAAGCTGCCACTAGAAGGTAATTTCCATCCTCAACTACTCATGCCACCTTTCCATTCTGTAGTGATCCATGTTTTTACTCATTGGAAGTTAACGCTTATGCTGTTTCAAGTAAAACAACTTCAATGTTCTACTGCACGTGTTTCATTTTCTGAATCTATAGGATTACCACCAGGGATTGAACTGCAAACATCCAGCATTAAGAACATCGGCCTGTGTATTGAGTTAAAGGATTATCTTCTTAACTTTTAGCTAGTAGACTCATATCCTATGTGGAACTGCCCATAGAAGGGGCACAATAAACTGAACAATCATTTACATGTGCATTTTACAGTTCAGCTCCTTTAACAGCAAAACTTTTCAATTGGTCTTCTTTACCTTTTAGACTAATTTTTACAAGTGAGTAAGTTAGTTGTTTAAGCTTAAACTGTTTACTGTTTAGACCAGCCATTCTCAACTCTTCTGAACTACTGTACCCCTTTCAAGGGTCTGATTTGTCTTGCATACCCCCAAATTTCACCTCACTTAAAAACTGCCTGCTTACAAAATCAGACATAAAAATACAAAAGTGTCACCACTCACTGTTACTGAAAAATTGCTTACTTTCTCATTTTTACTGTATAATTATAAAATAAATAGATTGGAATATAAATATTGTACTTACATTTCGTTGTGATACTAGAGATTGTTTTTCACTTGTGAGCCTTGTCTGAAGCCCGAGCTCCAGGCAGTGGGACTGAAGCATGTAACTTAGCTTCGTGGGACCCTCTTTAGCATGGGGCTCCAAGCAATTGCCCTGTTTGCCACCCCTTAATGCCAGCTTTGCACCTGTGATCCCCCTAAACTCATCCCATGGCAACCCCCAGGTTGTGAATAACTGATCTACAGGAGTTGAGTTCCCCCTGGAAGACCTCTGTGTACCCACAGGGGTATGCAAACGCACAGGGTACACGTACTCCTGGTTGAGAACCACTGGTCTAGAGAGTACCTCCTTTTGTTTTCAAGAACACATTTGTGAACATAATTGAAGAAATTGTGCCCTAAAACTAGGAGAACAAAAAGGAATTTATACCAGGGTACTTCTTAGTAAGCTGAGTTAAAGCAGAACATCAATTGTTAACCTTCTATATGGTTAACCTAGATTTTGTGAGGTATTTCAGCAATAGCCATTTGAAAAAGCTTAATGCATTGAGAAATAGAAAAGAAGGCTGATGGTTTGTACTAAATCAGTAAAACACATACAAATGAAATGCAATTCAAACAAGATAATTTTGGACAGCATAAAAATATTTGACAATTGTAATATTTCACATAGATCATTAAACTTTGCCTGGATACCTCTCTGAAATTGGCAATTGAAAGCTAGTAGCATCAGTGTGAAGTTTATACATCGTCAGAATGTTCTTGGATGAGTTTCTCCATAACGACACTGGGAATCAGAACTCTGTTTTCTTTTTCTAATGTAAGTGCTTTAGTGCTACGCATTGGACATCTCTGACCTCTGTCTTTAAGGAGTACATACCATAATCAACAAAGGAAGGCTATGTTCTATTTTGTTAGACAATATAATGCAATTTTATGTTCTTTATTACTTTTACTATATTAGGAAGATTTAGTAATAGTACTATAAATTACATGGATTTATGTAGATCTAACATAGTTTGTATTTATTTTCCAGGAATACTAGATATACTATACAGAGGGCAGTGTTACATGGAAGAATAACTAATGAATCAAGATTCAGAAGATCCTGAAGTCTAATCCGGGGCTGTGTCACTGACTCACTATGTGACCTTGGACAAGTCATTTTAGCTTATTGTCTCAGTCTCCCAATTTGTAAAGTGAGGATAATAAAAAATGTATTCAATAACTTCCTAGGGGTATTATGAGGATTGATTAATGACCAATCGTTTGAACATTTAAAGCATGAAATATTACTATATTCTGTCATTAACCACCCAAATGGGCCTAAAATTACAGCCTCAAAACATTCAGTATTAATTGTGTGTTTTGTACCAACTGCAACTCCAGCAATCATTAATTCCAACAACTCAGCATGAGCATAACTGTGATATTTATTCAGGCAAAATGGTCACTGATTTACACACTATCAATTAAATCAATGGGAGTTTTGCCTGAGTAAGGACTATGGGATTGCAGCCCATTACTCTACCAATCAGCTCCCACGCCTGGAACTTTGAGCTTGTCCTCCTTTTCCCACCTGCCACAAGAGGCCACTCCCACTTGACTCAGAAATATTCCCAATTGTTCATTTGGTATCTTCTTTGTCCACTGGCTACTCTGTACTCACAGCTCCTTTTCAAGAAACCTATGAGCATCTTAAAATAATGCCCAAGGTCACAGGAAGCCTGTGAATTTAGTAAAGCAAACATTTGCGAAAGAAAGGCATTTTTATTTCTTACCCTTTTCAAGTCTTAGTTTGTATTTGTTATCAAATCAGTTGCAACAGCTAATCTCAGTGCAAAGGAAAACAATCAATCAGATAGCACTATATTTGGTATCAAAGTTAATCTGATTTCCTTAGTCATTTCAAAGATCTTCTATAGCAATGTTCTGTCCTTCCCTGCAGTCTGCAGAGATCTTCTACCTCAAACTCACCAAACCTACACCCGCCTATAAAACAAGGAAGCCCAGCTTTGAGCAAAACAGGTCTCCCAAAACCATTATCTTTTCCCTCCTATGCAATATTAAAACAAGTTTATTTGCAGGAAAATGAACCCTGTTTATAAACACAATTCTCATGATTCCCCGTGACAAAACCTCCATAGATAGTAAATATTAAATAGATGGATACTTCTGAATCTTCTTGTATTTCTGGATTATTAAGTAAATCCATTTATTCATATCTGAATACAGGGGATATTGTTGCAGAAATTTCCAAAACTTTCTCAATCCATTGTTAACTTCAAGCACTCGACAGCTGACTGCCCAGTGATATGCCACACACCCTCTATCCAGGCCCTCGCTAGTCATCCCCATCAATGATAACTCTCCACTATTCCTTCCTTGATAACTTTCTCTAGGTTATTTACATCTTTATATATGATGTGCACAGACAAGTTTGTGTCTGTTGATTTTCAACATCAAGGTCTGCATCGCTCTATTAATATTTCTAACATGAGCGTTCATCTGTTCTGTCCAGGAGATTCACAAGATCTTGAGCATCATTTCAGGACCGCCACATGTAAACCTTCTGATTCTGAATCCAAATCCTTCCTGCCATGTCACCCGTAACTTAGGGCATGAAAAAGGCTCTGCAGTCGCTGTATAACACAATCTTTGCTGGAATGGCTAACTTGCTGTGTTTCTAAACTTAACTTTTTTTATGCGCATGAGTTGTTGAAGACATAAGGGACCCAGCCCTGCTTCCATAGGCTTCAGTGAGAACAGGAACAGGCTCTCAGTATTTAAAATAAAACCTACTTCTTCACTTACACTAGATTTACAATGGAATAACTCCTTTATTTCAGTGGAGACAGTTGACTCCTTATTTACAACAGTGTAAGCGAAAGGAAAAGAGGCCCAAAATCTTGAGTGAAAAAGTTGTCTGAGCTGGTTAAATTAAAAACAAAACTACTAAATTTATAATTAAGTAGAATCAAGAAAGTGATATTAGGAAGCATTTTGTACATTTGGTTGCTGTAGTTTTAAGAATTACAACTTTTATTTGTTGCTTTTGTACAGCACACTTATCAACAGTATACACAGTATATGTATTTTACATACTCCGGTATATTTATAGTTTTTAGATGAATTAAAACTATTACAAAGCCTACCATGAACTATTTTAAGTACTCCTCACTGCTTATATATTTTATTTATGAACAGGGATATTATTAAAAATAAAAGATCTCCAATGGCACATAAAAGTTATGCTGTTATGAGATTAAATGTCAGGCAACTGGCATGAAAATGTAATATTCATTAAGTCATAAAATATAGACAACATTATCACAGGATATTTACACTGTCAACATGCAGCCTGAAACAACCATGTTTATTATAATAATGTAAATACAATGACTAAATAAGCCTCTAATTTCAAGTGTAATTGTTCCATTAAATAAATACAGTATTTTTTCAAACCTATCTCTGTTTGTACCTAAGATCTGTCCCTAGTACGGATTCAAAACTGCACTATACACACTTACATACTGCACTTTTAGTACAGATTTAGCTGCACAATAAATATTGTATAGCGTATGATAGCATAAAGTGTACATGGCAAAGAAAAAAGCTTAATTACGTGTCTTCATATACTTGCCAAGACTGTTAATATAATGCAGTCAAAGACGTGCCAAAAGAATACTCCTTCAAAAGTAGAAACAGCTGCAATTGGTTAAAAGAGACTATTAGATCACAGGGCTGTGGTAGAAGATATACATGATTATTGTAAATCTAGTTATCTTGAAAATCCACTCACCCTTACCTTTACTTATAGGCTTTGAGAATAGTTAAAGATTATAGTTTGCCTGATTCGCTATGGCACATTGTTATAGATCTGAGCTGCAATTTTCTATTTTACTCCTTTATTAAAATTTAAACCAAAATAATTGCAATAGATTGAATTATCTATTGCAACCAGCATCAGGGACATGAAAGTAAATACCTTAATTATTCAAGCTATAATTTATTTATTAGACCCAGAATGCCATCACTACTGGAGTCACATATTAAACTTATCTATTCTGCACATTCTTATGCTCTGATGTCAAACAGGTAAACATTATGGCGAAAAGCTTCAACCATGGGTGACTAAAGTTCCACAGGATGCTTGTGGCATAGTAGGGATAGCACTGGACAGAGATTCAAGAGAACTGGGTTCAATTGCCATCTTGCTCACTGGCCTGCTGGGTGATCTTGGGCACATAACTTCATTTCTGTACATTAGGGATAATGATCCTTACCCTCCTTTGCAAAGCACTTAGAGATCTATGAATCTGAAAGGTTAATTATAATACATATTATATAAAAGTGACCTGATTTGCAGAGATGTAGAACATCTGGAACTCCTATTGACTTCAGTGACAGTTGTGGAATCTCAGTCTCTATGCAAAATCACTAAGTCACTTTTATTTAGATGACTCCCTATGAATTGAGGTGTCTAACTTTAGGCATCCAACTTAGAAAAGCTTGGCCTCCATAATAAACATTCTGTGAGAGGATTAACATCTGTAATTCAGTCAAAAGACTAAATATTTTAGTGCAAGAAATATGCAGAGGGTGTTAACTTGGGAAATGTTGAAAAAAGCAATGAGGACAGGAAGCTAAAAGGACCTGTGGGCAGTTGACGCTTATTTTGCCCAGGTATAAATGATTACAAGATGCACAAGGAACAGGAGAATCAGGGCCATAGTATCTATTATTGGTAGTATACAGAGCAAAAACATCTTTGCGTATGACCTTTACAATCTGTGCACACTGCCCATAGAGCCAAATCAGACTGGAATGAAAAGCAATATCTGTCATCTTCGGGTGTTTTTTTGTTTATTTTTTTGTTTTGTTTTGTTTTTTTATAAATCACATGTATTGAAAGATCTTGATTTAATCCTGTGATTTTAGACCTAAGGTCAAACAGTATTATATCCAGAGGTTTGTGCAACATATTGTTATATCTATGAAACCGCCCCCACATGTATTTGAGACAGATTTCCCAGGTTTTCTGTTCAAAGAAGGTCTGATCATAGAAAAGACTGAGCATCTCCTGTGAAGTGCTAGGCTTCCTTAACTCTCCTAAGTATCAGTGGGAGATAGGGGAACTCAGTAGCTTCTTGCAGGATCAAGCCAAAAATAATTTTCCACCACACATCAGAATTTAATATCTTACCAATTAAGCTGCTATTGTTTAGGTTTGGCACTGTTCTATAAATTCAGACTTTGGTAATTATCACTAAGACTTTTTACCATTTATTGTATCTAACACACAATCTAAAGAATAGGAATGGTGACAAATATAATATGTTGTGGAACCCAGGGGTTCTCAAACTGGGGGTCGGGACCCCTCAGGGGATCGCGAGGTTATTACATGGGGAGTCATGAGCTGGCAGTCTCCACCCCAAACCCTGCTTTGCATCCAGCATTTATAACGGTGTAAAATATATAAAAAAGTGTTTTTAATTTATAAGAGGAGGGTCGCACTCAGAGGCTTGCTATTTGAAAGGGGTCACCAGTACAAAAGTTTGAGAACCACTGCTTTAACCCAAGACTGGGGTATTACAATATGTCCTTGTTTGGAAGACAGTAAAAGTTACAATTTGTTCAATTCATGGTTGCTCATCTCCTAGGTATTAGAAGCTGATTTCAGCACATCATCCCAACAATCAACACCTCATCCTGGACATCCAATAACAGGTCTGTTAACAAGATCTTGGATCTTGTCTTCAAAGTTCTAAATGGGCATATAGCTTGTTGGTTATCGACCCACAGAAGCAAAAGGAAAGGAGGTCATTTTGTTTTCTGTATACTGTGTCTTATAATATAGAGGACTCTTCCCCCTGCTTTCTGCAGAAGAAGTTGTAACGTAGCTGACATTTTATTTCTTTTAGGATACAGAATGTGACAGAGGAGTCAATGAATGAAATCCTGGCCCGAGCGAAACAAGCAGGAATTTTTCCATTAACTTCAGTGCAGCCAGGATTCCACCCACTGTGTTCTGTCTTACACGGAGATATATTTGTATTTTGTTTTTTTCCTCAATCTGAAGTCAAAATTATCTAGGATAAAATTACATTTTGTTTTTTGGTTGAGTTTCTGCCTGAGAGACTGCCACCAGCTCTGCACAGAAGCTGCATTTTATGGGGATATGGAGACTGAGAGAGCCATGGTTTCCACGACCCAGGCATGTGCTTAACTTTAAGAACACAAAAACACCCACAGATCTCAGAGGGATATTCTCATGCTTAAAGCATTAAATATTAAATGCACACATTAAATGCTTTGCTGGTTCAAAACCTTAAATGTCAACTGTTTAGTGGACCCACTATATACACCCACATTAGATGCTCAACTTCTTAACTTTGTTTATTGCTCAGGGTAGGGAAGAGCTAACAAATTGAAATTTCTTGTTCTTAAGGACAATGATTTGACTGTTTTGAAATAATAAACTATATAATAATGACCTAAGGCATATGTAGAAAATATGTAACATTTATCTACGCACATAATGCATTTCTTTACATCTTCATTCCAGAAGTAATAATTTGTTATTACAAATACTTTGCTGCCATCTTTTGAAAAACAATAATTAAATTTAGAAAAAATGCTATACCCAAAACAATCAATGCTTACTGCCTGGAGGGTGAAGTTGCCCAGTCCATCTGCTGAGTATATTTACTGCCTTTTTGGCACTTTCTTCAATTCATAAAACCCACATAAAAGAAGGTTACAAATATTTCTAAAACATGTACACAGATGGTGATACAGCAGGTAATAATTTAATTAAATAACTCCTACAGCATGAACAAATTGTTCCAAAGATAAGTAAACAATATTTATCCTTCAAAAAAACAGCTCAAGCTTGATTATTTAATTGCAGTGAAAATCCCTAGGTTTTTTTAATTAAGCAGTGATTTTCCACTCTCCTCTGACATACGTAAAAGCAGCAAATTAACAGCAAATGCATTTTCCGTCATATTTCATTCTAGCAGAAAAAAATTATGCAAAAACATAAAAGGGAAAAATGAAAAATGAAAAAAAAAATACTGCATATCAACATCTTCTGTAAGACAGGAAAATAACTATATTCACTGAGTAACCGAACAAGATGAATTAGCTATTTTGCAGACACAAAGAGGTCAGAAGGATGTATATATACATGATAGACTCTCAAGTTAGAACAGAGCATCTTCCCTGTAAGATGTGAAAGCATCAAGGAAGTGTTAGGCTTAATACTTTTTTATTTCTGGACAGACATAATGATCAAAGTGAAGAGGATTAGAAAGGAAAGCAAGCAATATAAATGATTACAAAGAAGATTTTTATGATTATTATTTCTAAATTGAATTGAGCTCATTAAAACAGTACATTCCCAAACAAAAATTGAAGGGAAGATATCAAGACCATTTGGAGAACCTTTGGGTGACTGGCAAGTAGTACTCTCTGCATAAGAAAAGGAACCGTCATTCTGGATACATGGAGTAGAAACATGACATTCAAGAAACCAATGAGTGGAGTCCAAAACATAAAGGCTTTAATTAACAGCCCATCAAAGTCAGTGGGAGATCTTTCCATTAACTTCAAGGAGCTTCAGATCAGGCCCATAGAGATGTGTCCTGGGCATCCCATGGGTATGAGAATAAATGGGTAAGAAAGAAAAAGCAAAATTGCAGAGAGGTAAAGCAACATAGCTGTCTTGTTTTAAGAAGCAACAGAAGGTGTGCTACAGTGGTGCTGTTACAGGATGCATTCTGTGCCCCAACAATATCTCTGTATCCCTCAGAGAAAGACATAATGTAGCATCAAAATCACTGTGCAGTAACAAATAGTTAGTCCGTGTATATACTGTCTTTTAGTGGGACTTCATAATTTGAAAAAATAGGAGATGCCACAACATGTTTATAGTGTAACAATGTTAAATGATGAAATTCCACTGCAAAATATGGGATGGGAGGTGACTTGTGTTTGCCAGAGAACCTTGTCTTCCTGTTAAATGAGAAGATGGACACAGGGATTTAATGGGGATTTCTTACATTTAATTTATTGCTGATCAAAAATTATATATCATCTATATAATAAGATTACAGGACTGTCACTCTGTATGGCAGTGTGAAACAATGGAAACAATTACAAGCATGGTTGACAGCTCTTTTTGTTTAAAATATCACCACATTTAATCATGACTGAGATTCATAAGTTCACAGCCATTTTTGTTTTGTTTTTTTACACTTTACTGACTATATGCCCACGACAACATGGGCTTCCACCTAGTAATAGGTTATACATTATGAACAATTGGTTCAAAACCACTGTCTAATAAATCATTTGACTTTTACTGTCCACAGTTTACAGAGCTGGTTGACTGATGTGAAAATGTATTTGACTAATGATTTAACCAACTAAAATGCAAACATTCATTGAATAAAGTGTTCAATTCATATTATCTGACCAACTCTAATTAGAATGCATCCATTTCCTAGCCAGCTCCAAGAGTGCCTAGGATGTTAATAATTCTGCAATGGATTTTGTGATGAGGGCAGAATTTACTATATTAATGTATTTTCATAATGTCCCGTTTATAGATAAACCAAGTTCATCGTGTTAATTCTAGTGATGTGTCCTTTAAGCTCCAGATGGGTGTACGACTCCCTTGTGGGATACAGAGGAGAAGAATAAAGCAGCAGAGTTTATTAAAGTGCCATTTTGTCTTCGCAATCCAGCTATTTTTCTAGTTTTGTTTTTTGTATTTTTCTGAGTACAGTGAAGTGTTAGAACAAATCATATACTAACGACATAAAAGGGTAAAAAACCTGGATGGGAGGAATATTTGTTCTCATTTCATTGTGTGTGTTCTCACAGTTTGTTGCCTTTTGTATTAGCAAAACATTAAATAGAAGCATCACAAAAGGTCACTTTGACGTGGAAACATCAAAATCCCCAGTGTTTTTCCAAACTGGTTTATGCATTTGTAGCTTGAAATGTTAAATAACAGTGAAAATGTATTAAAAGAATCCTCTTAAGAAAAAACACTTCCACATAAATATTTTTGTGCTGTGCTCATTACTGGAAGAGGCTGGGCAAATCAGATCTTAATAAACAAGACAGACTAGTTTGCTGACTACTGGTTCATTTTTCATTCCAAGATATGCAGATTTTTGTTTTTACATTAACTGCAGCTTGATGAATCCTCAATTTACCTTTCATTCTGCCCACCCTGAATGGTAAAAGACAAAATATGAAGTCAGAACACATAGTTAAAGTCATCATATTGGTCATAATGTACTATTATATAACACCATATGCTGATTTTTATATGAATGCATGACAATATTGAACCGTACATAAAATGCTTGCATGTTATTAATACTGTTCATGGACAAAAATCTTTGCTTACTGTTAGTTAAGGTTGCTGTCATCAATAAACTAAATCACAAAAAAATAGGAAATAGAAAGTTAAGAATTAAATAGGATTAAAAGGTTGCAAAGTTGAGGACTCTCAAGGAAGAAATGCCAGAATGAACATTGCCCATGCAACCTTAATCTGTCCCCTTTGCGAGCATGTATGATGATATAGTCTTTAACTACCTGCAGAAGTGACTAACTGTGAAAAGTCTGGTGTCAGTGACTTGCCCAGCATCACACAGGAATGAAGGGCTGGTCTACACTACCATCCTACATCAGCACAGCTGCACTGATGCAGTTCGTCGCTGTAGTGAAGATGCACTATGCCAATGAGAGAGTGTTCTCCCATTGGCACAGTTCGTCCACCTCAACAAGAAGTGGAAGCTATTTCGGGGGGCAAGCGTCTCCTGCTGACATAGCGTGGTGTAGACACTGCTCTAAGTCGATGTAGCTTATGTCGTTCAGGGCGTGGCTTTTTCACACCCGAGTGACGTAAGACATATTGACTTAAGCAGTAATGTAGACAAGCCCTCAATGGAAGAGGCAGGAATAGTATCCCAAGTGTCCAGGCTGAATTCAACTACCTTAACCATAAGACTACCTCATTCACTACAACCTTCCAACTTCTGCAATAAGGCACCAGGGTTCCTATAGACAAAAGCTTCCTTCACTACACCACTAGGGTTGCCAACTGTCTAATCACACAAACCCAAAGACCATTGCCCCACTGCCTGGCCCGCCCCTTCCCCAAGGCCCCAATCCCCACTCACTCCAGCTCCCCTCCCTCCCTCTGTCACTCGCTCTCTCCCCAACCCTCACTCACTTTCACTGCGCTGGGGCAGGGGTGTGGGAGAGGATGCAAGCTCTGGGCTTGGGGGGTGGGGCTGAGGAGTTTGGAGGGGGCTCTGGGCTGAGTCAGGGGCAGGGGTGTAGGAGGGGGTGCGGGATCTGAGAGGGAGTTTGGGTGCTGGAGGGGGTGTAGGGTCGAGCTCTGGGAGGGAGTTGGGGTGCAGGCTCTGGGCTGGGGCAGGGGGTTGGGGTGCAGGAGGGGGTGTGGGCTCTAGGAGGAGTTTGGGTGCAGGAGAAGATTCAGGGTGAGGGCTCTGGGAGGGAGCTTGGGTGTGGGCTCTGGGCTGGGGGTTTGGGTGGGGAAGACGTGAGGGGGGTGGTGCTTACCTCGGACAGCTCCCAAAAGCAACTGGCACATCCCTCTAGTAGCAGCTCCTATGTTGGGGGGGGGCAGGGGTCTCCATGCATTGCCCCTGCCCACAGGCACCACCCACACAGCTCCCATTGGCCAATTGGCCACTTCCTGGCCAATGGGAGATGCGGAGTCAGCGCCCGAGGTGGGAGCAGGGCATGGAGATCCCCCTTATCCCCCCCTCCCCCCCCCGGGCCGCAGGTACATGTCAGTCACTTCCGGAAGTGGTGTGGTTAGCCCCGCTGCGCCGCTGGACTTTTAGCACCTAAAATCTCCTGATTTCAGGAGACTCCTGGCAAAACTGGGACAGTTGGCAACCCTATACACCACCCCAATTCATCCTCAGTGCAAATCTATCCTATGCACTGAATGAACCAGGGATTCTGAGTTAAAATATGGGATCATGTAATTAAAGACTGTTTCATAAGCATATGCATAAGGGGTTAAATTAAGTTTGCATGGGCAATATTAATAGTGGGATTTCCTAACTTGAGAGTGCTTGACTTTGTAACCCTTTATGCTTTGAAATCCTTTGCTTTGTATTTCCTAATTTGTATGATTTAGGTATTGATGAAAGCAACCTTAAACTAATGTTAAACCAAGTTTTCTGTTTGTGAATATCCAATTTTTTTATAGATCATCATCTAATTATGTGATATTTAAATAAAGCCCTTACACATTTGTTGTCTTCAATGTATATTTTATTGCCATTCCTATCTTTGCAAGGAACCATATTTCACCACTCAATGCCATGTTGTTCAATATAGTGAAAGTAATTAAATGAAACTGTATTCAAAAAAACAATTTTTTAAATGCAACTTAAGTTTTACTGCAACTTTTAAATGACTAGGGACTTATAATGATAATTCTGTTTTATTTTTCCCAAATGGTAACTATGCAAGAGGCAGATAAACAATTCACAAGGAAAGAAGCTGGAATACCCCTTTTTTGAGGAAAGTAATAAACTGAACTTAACAGCAGAATAGCAAAAGCGAAACAGGCTTTCTAGAAGAATAAATATCCGCTGATAAAAGACATAAATCTGAAGACTAAATTCCACCCTTAAAACCTTACATTCGGTGTGTGTTAAATTATAACTGTGAAACATAGACTTTGACCAATCGATACAGAAATTAGAATCCTTCAAGTTGTGGTGCTATAGACAAACTATAAAACTATCATGGACAGTCCGCGTAACCAGTGAAGAAGTATTGGAGATGACTGGAACTCAGCAAGCACTAGTCAGAGATCTTATGAAAAGAAAGATTTGATTTGCAATGTATATTTTAAGAGATTCAGCAGGTGATGCATCTTTATGGACACTGGAAGGGAAGGCTGATGGCAGAAGAATGTGAGCCAGAAAAAAAAAATCTTGGATGGACAATACGGTATTCTGAGTGGATCCAAAGGACTATTGAACCACAAGAGTTTAGCAGAGGCCCATACAGAATATGCTACCATGGTTGCAAACCTCCAGGAATGGAGATGCCACGTAAGAAGAACACCACCACCACCACATAATTACCCTTTGAAAAGTAACAGTGCAACTTACCACAATGCAAACCAAAAGGAGCATGGCAGAAATGTATCCAATCCCAGCCTGCTTTCATTACAATTCCTCCTAAGACTCTGCTTTGTAATAATGTTATGGGCTGAGGTAAATCAGTTATCAAAGACAGCTGCTGCCATGACAACCAGAGCCCTGGTGACCCGCCCTAAGCATGCATATGACTGGAGGGAGGGAGCGATGAGCGGCTGATTATCTCGGATTCACAATTAGAGCTATCAAGCGATTTAAAAAAATTAATCGCGATTAATCATGTGATTAATTGTGCTGTTAAACAATAATAGAATATGATTTATTTAAATATTTGTGGATGTTTCCTACATTTTCAAATATATTGCTTTTAATTACAACACAGAATACAAAGTGTACAGTGCTCACTTTATATTTATTTTTGATTACAAATACTTGCACTGTAAAAAAACAAAAGCAATAGTATTTTTCAATTCCCCCATTACAAGTACTGAAGTGCAATCTCTTTATCATGAAAGTTGAACTTACAAATGTAGAATTAGGTACAAAAACCCCACAATCCTACATTAAAAACTAAAACAATGTAAAACTTTAGAGCCCAAAAGTCCACTCAGTCCTACTTCTTGTTCAGCCAATCACCCAACAAACAAGTTTGTTTATATTTGCAGGAGATAATGCTGTCTGATTCTTATTTACAATGTGACCTGAAAGTCAGAACAGGCATTCGCATGGCACTGTCATGGCCGGCGTTGCACAATATTTACATGCCAGATGCGCTAAAGATTCAAGTGTCCCTTCATGCTTCAACCACCATTCCAGAGGACGTGTGTCCATGCTGATGATGGGTTCTAATCTATAACAATCCATAACAGTGTGGACCAGCACATGTTTATTTTCATCATCTGAGTCACATGCCAGGAGCAGACCACCAATTTTCTTTTTTGGTGGTTTGGGTTCTGTAGTTTCTGCATTGGACTGTTGCTCTATTAAGACATCTGAAAGCATACTCCACACACCCTGTCCCTCTCAGATTTTGGAAGGCACTTCAAATTCTTAAACCTGGGGTTGAGTGCTGTATCTATCTTTAGAAATCTTACAATGGTACATTCTTTGCATTTTGTCAAATCTGCAGTCAAAGTGCTCTTACAATGAACATGTGCTGGGTCATCATCCGAGACTACTATAACATGGAATATATGGCAGAATGTGGGTAAAACAGAGGAGGAAGTATAGGAGTTCAGTCACAAATTTAATTAATGCATTATTTTTTTAACGAGCATCATCAGCAAGGAAACGTCCTCTGGAATGGTGGCCGAAGCCTGAAGGGGCATATGAATGTTTAGCATATCTGGCACATAAATACCTTGCCAGCTACAAAAGTGCCATGCAAACGTCTGTTCTTACTTTCAGATGACGTTGTAATTAAGAAGCGGGCAGCATTATCTCCTGTATATGTTGTGACAGGGTCGGGCCAGATGGCTATAGGAGAGTAATAGAAGGTAGATATATTAGCCCCAGGCTAAGTAGGTCCCTTTTCCCTGGGTAAGGTGACAGGGAGGTTGCAGAACAATCAGGAACCTTCTGGAGACAATTAAGACAGGCTGATTAGAACACCTGCAGCCAATCAAGAATCTGCTAGAATCAATTAAGGCAGACTAATCAGGGCACCTGGGTTTTAAAAAGGAGCTCACTTCAGTTTGTGGTGTGCGTGTGAGGAGCTGGGAGCAAGAGGCAGTAGGAGCTGAGAGTGAGAACGTGGACTGTTGGAGGACTGAGGAGTACAAGCATTATCAGACACCAGGAGGAAGGTCCTATGGTGAGGATAAAGAAGGTGTTGGGAGGAGGCCATGGGGAAGTAGCCCAGGGAGTTCTAGCTGTCGCACAGCTGTTCCAGGAGGCATTCTAGACAGCTGCATTCCACAGGGTCCTGGGCTGGAACCCGGAGTAGAGGGCGGGCCCGGGTTCCGCCCAAATCCTCCCAACTCCTGGTCAGACACAGGAGGAGTTGACCTGGACTGTGAATTCAGAAAAACGGCCAAGCTAAGGGCTGCCGTGAAGCTCCCAGGTGAGCAAATCCGCCAATAAGCGCAAGACCCACCAAGGCAGAGCAGGAACTTTGTCACAATGTAAACAAACTTGTCTGTCTAAGCAGTTGGCTGAACAAGAAGTAGGACTGAGTTGACCTGTAGGCGCTAAACTTTTACACTGTTTTGTTTTTGAGTGCAGTTATGAAACAAAAAAAAAATCGACATTTGTAAGTTGCACTTTCACAATAAAGAGATAGCCCTACAGTACTTAGGAACATAAGAATGACCATGATGAGATAACTGGCTCTGTGGATATGTTGTTCCTTGACTTTAGCAAAGCTTTTGACACTGTCTCCCACAGTATTCTTGCCAGCAAGTTAAAGACGTATAGGCTGGATGAATGGACTATAAGGTGGATAGAAAGCTGGCTAGATTGTCGGGCTCAACGGGTAGTGATCAATGGCTCTATGTCTAGTTGGCAGCTGGTATCAAGTGGAGTGCCCCAAGGGTCGGTCCTGTGGCCGGTTTTGTTCAATATCTTCCTAAATGATCTGGAGGATGGTGTGGATTGCACCCTCAGCAAGTTTACAGATGACACTAAACTGGGAGGAGTGGTAGATACGCTGGAGGGTAGGGATAGAATACAGAGGGCCCTAGACAAATTAGAGGATTGGGCCAAAAGAAATCTGATGAGGTTCAACAAGGACAAGTGCAGAGTCCTGCACTTAGGACGGAAGAATCCCATGCACCGCTACAGACTAGGGACCGAATGGCTCGGCAGCAGTTCTGCAGAAAAGGACCTAGGGGTTACAGTGGACGAGAAGTTGGAAATGAGTCAACAGTGTGCCCTTGTTGCCAAGAAGGCCAATGGCATTTTGGGATGTATAAGTAGGGGCATTGCCAGCAGATTGAGGGACGTGATCATTCCCCTCTATTTGACATTGGTGAGGCCTCATCTGGAGTACTGTGTCCAGTTTTGGGCCCCACGCTACAAGAAGGATGTGGAAAAATTGGAAAGAGTCCAGCAGAGGGCAACAAAAATGATTAGGGGACTGGAACACATGACTTATGAGGAGAAACTGAGGGAACTGGGATTGTTTATTCTGCGGAAGAGAAGAATGAGGGGGGATTTGATAGCTGCTTTCAACTACCTGAAAGGGGGTTCCAAAGAGGATGGCTCTAGACTGTTCTCAGTGGTAGCAGATGACAGAACAAGGAGTAATGGTCTCAAGTTGCAGTGGGGGAGATTTAGGTTGAATATTAGGAAAAACTTTTTCACTAGGAGGGTGGTGAAACACTGGAATGCGTTACCTAGGGAGGTGGTGGAATCTCCTTCCTTTGAGGTTTTTAAGGTCAGGCTTGACAAAGCCCTGGCTGGGATGATTTAATTGGGGATTGGTCCTGCTTTGAGCAGGGGGTTGGACTAGATGACCTCCTGAGGTCCCTTCCAACCCTGATATTCTATGATTCTATGACCATACTGGGTCAGACGAAAGGTCTATCTCGCCCAGTATCCTGTCTTCCAACAGTGGCCAATGCCAGGTGCCCCAGAGGGAATGAACAGAACAGGTAATCATCAAGTGATCCATTCCCTGTCGCTCATTCCCAGCTTCTGGCAAACAGAGGCTAAGGACACCATCTCCATACTTTCTATTCTGTGTTGTAATTAAAGTAATATATTTGAAAATGTAGAAAAAACATCCAAAAATATTTAATATATTTCAGTTGGGGTTCTATTGTTTAACAGTGCAACTAAAACTGCGATTCATCGCGATTAATTTTTTTAATCACGATTAATTTTTTTGAGTTAATTGCGGGAGTTAACTACAATTAATTGACCGCCCTAGTCACAATGTTACCACTCAGGCAGCAGCAGGAGGCAGCAAATGTTTGGGGCAAGGGGGAAAAGGGAGAAAGCAGTGTTTTGGTTTTCCCAACTTCCCTCAAAAATTCAACAATATGCAAACAAAGTACACATTGGAGATCACTCCTCACACATTAATTAGTGGCTGAAATTTGGTTCAAATTCCATACGGCATGTTTACAAGAAAGGGCTCTGTAAAATAAGGTGCACCACTGAGGTACAGCCCTGAAAAAGAACATTTTTATGCCACCTTAATTATGGTTGCGCTACTGTGAGAACATACAACTACTTATTTACTGCAATATATTTATATGCAAACTATTTGTGTAACGCTGGATACATTATTTGAGCAAACATTTGTTTTAAATATGTGCCAAGTTTCACTATCTGGGACCAGAACCTGACCTCTGATGAAGATGCCTTGTCATCAGACTGCTGCAAACCAGTCTTACCTCTGTTCTAACCAGGTAGCCGAGGACACCCTTGGCATCAAGGAACACCCAGCTATCACATTGCCAATACAGCTAGCTCAAATCCACCTGTTCCTGGCCCTCCCAGCATAGGGGTGTTACAAAAGTGATAAATCAAAGAGGTATCTGTATATATATGAATAGGTAGACAGTTAATGTATATATTGCCAACTACTAGCACATAAGACTAAGTAACATAGTTCAGAAGTTGGTAGGCTGAGTAAAGCTATTACTATGCACTGCACAAAGGCTTCATCATCTCAGTTATCAACATGGATCATGCCACGAGCAAGGCCAGAGCTAATTGAACTCTAGCTATGTATGCTGGTGTAATGGTGTCTAGAGAATCTATTACAAGCCAGTGCAGGTTAGAGTATCCCTGAGGCCACTAACTTAGGCTGAGGCCAAACTGACCCTGCCTGCCCCAGGGATCAGCAGAGGGCAAAGTATCACTTAGAGCCAACTGTGGTCCTCCCCTGCTCACAGCTGTGATGGGAAGAGCTCTAATGCAAATGAAAATCTGGGCCCTAACAGTTTACCCACTGACATTTTTCATATTGATTTCATTGTTCAAAAGTCTTTTTTCATTATGGTACAGAGTAGTGGTAAGTAGAAATACGAATATTCAATGTTAAAAGTACATCAGTCTACTGACTGATAAATAGTAATGTTAGCTCTAAAGAAAGAAACCTATGCCCTAAAAATCTAACTAAACCCCATTACTAAATCCATAGTGATAGACCCACATAGCTTTAAGAGATGTCAAACACTACTCTTATTTCCTATTTCTTCTCTCCCCCTCTCATTCAGACTCTCAGAACTGCTCAGTTATTGCACAACCTTCTCCTTACCCGCAATAATCTGGCAATACATTATTTTTTCAAATGGAGTATTGGACATATCCACATTGAGCATATCATTCTAGTGTCAATCACTCCATGTGAAAAAAAGATGGCAGTGACCCGTAAGTTGATGGAGTGGATAATACTACAGAACTATAATAATTTCTTTCTCTTTCAGGGTTTTTATGATACTCTGCGCAAACTTTACAAGTGAAACCAAGCTGTGTTTAAACTAAAGTAACCCAAGTACATTCATGCAGCATGGGACTAACTTTTTTGAACAGATTCTCCAGTAACCACCAGAATTTATACATGCATCATGGAACAGCATTGTCAAGCCTGCGAAAGCCATCTTATTAGAGCACTGAACAGCCATGACTTTGTCTCCCCTTTTGATATTTGCATATATATGGTACTTTTTATGGTAAAACAATAAAAATACCATGATTGTGTTACAATCCGGTAAGTAAAGTTGCACGTGCTGAGATGCAGCCTCACAGGTACAGTAGGCCAGTAAGTATTTTTCTATGGAAAATGTCAGTTATCTTCAAAAATTTTGGATTAAATTGGCTGAAATCAGGAAAAATAATTTTGTGGGGTTTTATTTTTTTGACAACCTCCATTTCCCTACATTTTCATGAAACTAAAAAAAAAAAAATCAGTTACATTTTTGTGTGCGGAAAATAAATCACTTCCCAATCTGCTCATTTCCCAATCAAGTCGCTTTGTAGAGTTACCAACTCTTGCGACTTTCATGTCTTGCAATGATTGTTTTTTGTCTTAAATCCTCAGTTACTGGAGTCATTATGTTAGACTACTATTAGTTACTTTTAAAATAAGTAACTATCCCTGTTGGTTGTAGATAATATATTGAGAATATGAATCCTTAAGATTCATAAACCAGAAAGAAAATAAGTACCCAAAATGTATTTTTTATTTCAATTGTTTAAGCCAATTTCATGAATTTCAGGAGGCCTGACTTGTGATTTTTGAACCTTTGGGATCGACAACATTGCTTTATGTCTGATAAAAATACAGGGTTTTGGGGAAAAAATTACTTGGACTTCCAAAAATGTATATATAAAGAGAAAAAGTTATAACACTGTCTTCTCCTCCTTTCTCACACCTTCAAGTGCTAGAGATCCAGAACTGTATTTCCCTATAAAACATAGCTGGCCAAATTCATCTCTGACATAACTCCCTTTACTTCAGTGGAGCTATACTTGGCATGAATATGGCCGAATAACTGACATAAATGGTGACTGCAATCCTAAAGCTTAGTGGGATTTTAAAAGATGCCTACTCGGCCAGTATATCTCCTGAGATTTACTGTTTCATCATTGCACAAAGAGGTATGAGACAAACATGCAGAAGTGCATAATGTTTCTACAAGAAGATTAGTTTTACAGTCTATATGTTAAAACAAATAAATTGTACATTCATGGGTAGAAGTAGGCCACATGCTGAAAAAGCCATTGGACTCGATTCAGAGAAATAGTGTATGATTAGAAAGCCTCTGCAGTTCAACAGGTCCAGTGGTTATAAAATGAATTTGTAATAATTCAGTTATAATACGGGAGACTCTCTAAGTACTGAATGGGCTTGTCATAAAAATAAAGGGAAGGGTAAACCCCTTTAAATCCCTGCTGGCCAGAGTAAAAACTCTTTCACCTGTAAAGGGTTAAGAAGCTAAGACAACCTCGCTGGCACCTGACCAAAATGACCAATGAGGAGACAAGATACTTTCAAAGCTGGGGCGGGAGGGAACAAAGGGTTCTCTCTGTCTGCATGATGCTTTTGCCGGGACCAGAGCAGGAATGCAGGTCAGAACTCCTGTAAAAAATAGAGTAAGCAATCTAGTTAGATATGCGTTAGATTCTGTTTTGTTTAAATGGCTGATAAAATAAGTTGTGCTGAATGGAATGTATATTCCTGTTTTTGTGTCTTTTTGTAATTTAAGGTTTAGCCTAGAGGGATTCTCTATGTTTTGAATCTGATTACCCTGTAAGGTATTTACCATCCTGATTTTACAGAGGTGATTCTTTTACTTTTTCTTCAATTAAAATTCTTCTTTTAAGAACCTGATTGCTTTTTCATTGTTCTTAAGATCCATGGGTTTGGGTCTGTGTTCACCTATGCAAATTGGTGAGGATTTTTGTCAAGCCTTCCCCTGGAAAAGGGGTGTAGGGCTTGGGGGGATTTGGGGGGAAAGACGTTTCCAAGTGGGCTCTTTCCCTGTTATATTTGTTAGACGCTTGAAGTTGGCAGCAATAAAGTCCAGGGACAAAAGGTAAAATAGTTTGTACCTTGGGGAAGTTTTAACCTAAGCTGGTAAAAATAAGTTTAGGGTTTTTTTCATGCAGGTCCCCACATCTGTACCCTAGAGTTCAGAATGGGGAAGGAACCTTGACAGGGCTCACTGACTAAATTAAAGTATTAGTTTTAACAAATTCCTGGTACCAACAATGGTCTAATAATTTTTCATTTAAATTATTTATAGATGTTTTATGAAGACAGGTGAAGCTATGATCAGAAATCTATCTATCTACCTACCTACCTACCTATCTGTAGGCACTCTTTGTTTGAGGGGCCTCTGAACTTTATTGGGAGTGTTCCAGTTGGGAAGATCCTAAGTGCTGCAATCTAGCCTTAGAGACAACAACTTCCATGATGCCTTGGGGAAAGAGGCAGGCAGAGCAGGCGGTGGACTCCATTTTTGGGAAGAGGAGTGAGATTGCTGCTGTGGAGCTCTGATCAGACCAGGAGCTGCTGCTAGGAAGCCAGGAGCTGCTGCTGGGACCCTGCCGGGGCTTTGATCGAGCAGACAGCCTCAGAAGCGGTTGGTGGCTTCACTGGAGCCAGGGCAAAGACTGTTGCTGTGCCTAAAGCTGACTGAGGTGGGCCTGCAATGAAGGAACTGTGAGTAACTACTTAATCTGAACATAAGAACGGCCATACTGGGTCAGACCAAAGGTCCAACCAGCCCAATATCCTGTCTACCGACAGTGGCCAATGCCAGGTGCCCCAGAGCGAGTGAACCTAACAGGTAATGATAAAGTCCTGCACCTGTGCTCAGCTCTTGTACCAGGTCTTGCCCTTTGTACCAGGTCCAGAGAAAACCACTGATCACATTCATCCTTGAAATGCTGGACCTGGCAGTACCCCTAGGTGTGTGTTAAAAGGGTAAACTGGAGTTGGTTTGAGGAGGGGACCATGGATGAATAGGAAAAGGAGGAGCAGACAGAAAACAGATTGAGAGAAAAGGAAAACGGGAAAGACACTTTAGTGGATCTTGTATGCAGGCTATGCCATGTGTTTTATGGTACGGGCCAGTGCATCACAGATGAGATGCAGATCTGCTTTCCCTGTCCGTTACTGTATCATCCCACTCGTTCCCCATAGCAAGGTCTTGCCTGGTGGTGGGTATATGGATGCTGTGATGTCAGGGGAGGTTGTGTGTATGTAAAACCCAATCCGTGACAGTAACCATTAGCGCACCATTTAAGAAATACCCCAAGGAGCTGTTCCCTCCTTTGACTGGTTCACTACTGCTGAGTGTTTTCTCATTCCTGACCAGTTGCAGAGTCCTGCTTTATAATACAAACTGAGCTGTGCTGGGCATGGTGGAGGAACCAATGAGCAGACATGTATATGCTTTCTTACTGGGGAAAAGGTGTAGGGTGCCTAAGCTTTGATCTTTGTTGAAAGTTGACTTATTTTTATACTTCCGCTACTTTTGAGCTTCCTATAATTATAGTTTGGGAAAGTACTTGCAAGGGAAGGGGCACAGCAGAGACACTGAGTCTGAGGAGAGGTAGCGTGATCTTCCCAACGAACCAGGACCCAGAGCTGCTGACATTTGGTGGGGCCAACTCCACTCGTCAGTGGGGTTGTGCAGCTTGGTGCCTTGGCTGGACTGATACACAGAACCAGCAGAGTGCTGTCTTCAGCTGCAGATCTTCCAGAGCTCCCACGCAAGCAAGCGTCTAGGACTCTGAAATCCAGAGGAGTGTAGACTTTGGGGTGGGGCAAATGGGGGCTGTGCAAATGCCAGTTAAATACGTTTCATTTATTACTGTGTAATATATTTAATTGATTTTATTCAACTGCCCCATGTGGATTTAAATTAGTAGTGACATTTAATCTTAGTCTGTTATACCCTGTTTCTTTAAATTGTTAAGTAAAGGTGTGTTAACTCTAATTTAAGTATACTGGATGTATATTATTTATAATTGGTATTTTTGAGGTAGACGCATGCCACAGATTATTATTAATTATTAGAATAGGTTTTTTTCTTGGAGGTTCCCAAGGCACGCCATTGAGTGTGTACAGGGGCCAGCCAGGTGGAGGCACCGCCAACTGTAAATTCCTATTGTAAATTGTAAAGGGACTGCAGCAGAGGGGTGATAAGAGGATTCCCACCTATTTAACATCACCACTGGGATACCCAGGATCTCTTTTAATGTCAACAACATCAAGCGCCCAGGCAAGTGTTGCCTGCTCCCGCGTAACCCACGGAGGAAGGGGGTTACATATACATTTAACCATCAACTTTGATGTCCATCTTCCACTTTTTTTTAAGTCATGCAGAATATACATCAGACAAGTATTTATACAGAATGGATTTTAATAGAGATATTAGAGAGTCTAAAAGTTTGTCACTAGCACAGTCACATTTTAACATGTTTCAGAGTAGCAGCCGTGTTAGTCTGTCTTTGCAAAAAGAAAAGGAGTACTTGTGGCACCTTAGAGACCAACCAAATTTATTTGAGCATGAGCTTTCGTGAGCTACAGCTCACTTCATCGGATGCATGCCGTGGAAACTGCAGCAGACATTATATACACACAGAGATCATGAAACAATACCTCCTCCCACCCCACTGTCCTGCTGGTAATAGCTTATCTAAAGTGATCATCAAGTTGGGCCATTTCCAGCACAAATCCAGGTTTTCTCACCCTCCACCCCCCCACACACAAACTCACTCTCCTGCTGGTAATAGCCCATCCAAAGTGACAACCACTTTGGTTTAACATGAGGCTGCATATGAGGGCTGTTCAACTGAAATCAAATCATGTCATGATTTTGTTGAAAGAGAGTGTAATCCCTTACTCTCTCTGTATTTGTGGTCTTTAGCTCTGATCCAAAGCCCAGTGAGATCAATGAAACTCTTCCAACTGACTTGAATATACTTTGAATCAGGCCCGTTAGCCCCCCCAAAAAAGCAAAAAGAAACCTAATGCAATATGTTTAAGAATATATTCTGATCCCACGGATGTTGAAGGCAAAATACCTAGGAAGGACATCAGGCTAGATGGCCTGACCCACTTGACAGACAAGAGTATTCTGCCTCTTGATAGTTAATGACAGTTTTCTAATATCTCTGAATCTTCATAGCTTTCTGATCACATGGCCACTTCTTGTTCTTCAAACATTTGCTTCTGCAGTGACCTGTCGAGGCAGAGCCTGTATTTGCTGCTTCTGGTGTTTTTCCATTGTCAGGGACACAGCGGACACATTACTTTTATCAACACACAACAGGAGTAACTGCACGACTTTCATGTAGCATTTCTTCTGTTTTTGTCTCCAGGCTACTTCATAGTTAAGTGCCTTTCACTCCTAAACCTTAACAGATGTTGACCTTCTGCACATAAGACTCCAGCAGCTACTGTTGCAGACCCCATTAAAACACACACACACGAAACCCATCCCCAAACCTTGAGAACCCAGTAAGCCTCGGTGAAATTTAAATCAAATGCAGCTTCAGTTCAGGCTTTCAACTGAAGTAACATGTTTGTTATCTTTTTCCTATTGTAGTTCTAGTATTGAATGACAATTGCTGAAATGCAGTAACAGGGATGAGACTTCCCATGAGAACTCCATAGCAATTTTGGGCAGCATTTGGATGGAAGCCTGCTATAATATCATAGCAATTAAAAAATGACCAAAAAAGCACCCTTCTGCTCTGTTGTAACCACATGTTTTGTGGGTATTAATTCTGCATCTGATTTCCCTCTTATGATATGTCCGCACTGCAGTCAGAAGTCCACTTGCAGCATGCGTAACCATCCTAGAGTTAGCTTTGATCTAGCTAGCTTGAATAATAATAGCAGCGAAGCAATGGATATCAGAGCGAGCAAGCTACCCGAGTAGACCTGCAGAGTCCCAGGGTGGGCTCTTACAGCCCATGCTACCATTGCTCCACTGCTCTTTGTAGTTGCACTAGCTAAAGCAAAGCTAGCTCAGGTATGTCTACATGTGCTGCAATCGTGCATGCTGCATTGTAGACATACACTCAGAGATATGTCTTCGAATTCTACTTCACACGCTTCGAATTCTACTTCAAAATCTACAGCAGGAAAGACTTCCCATTTGTCAGTTATATCAGCGTGCAAAAGAAATTAACAACACAACAGGATTGGTGATGCCTTAGGTAATTTACTCTCAAATGAAGAGTGTTCATTAATATAGCTAAGCAGGTGTACTTAGCAATTACATTTACATTACATTCTACTCAATTTGGAATTATATATCTGGATAGACAATGAAATACAAATGCATTAATGCAGCATTACTAGGTCTATGATTCCTATTTCTAGCAGTCAATTATTTTCCTATGTGCTTTGGGTTCTTCAAAACTAAAGCATCCAAAAACTGGTACACATGGAAACTTGGGGGGTTGAGCTTAAGGAGTTTTGTTTGGGGTATGTTTTATTTTAAAATTATTTTTAATTAACAATATAGAAATTAATACATTTCTTCAGAGCATAAGGCAAGTGCCAATCTGTAGCCCAGAATTTTTTTTGCTATGGCTAAATTTTAAACCTCTTGAAAAATGGGTTTATTATGAAAACCCTAGCAACCCCTTAATTATAGTAGTGACAGTCTGACAGGTATGGCTAGGAGAAGCAATGGTATCCTGTGCAGCTACCATTCATATTTCTATACAATACCCGGTTAAAGATTTACTCTGCTATAATACCAGTGGTTCCAAGTGGGGTCTGACAGAACTTTGAAAGGATCTTTGAATGACCAGTCAGTCTAAATGGTTGAGGAAAGCAACCAATGATTTATATGAGCTATGATTACATTTATATGTAATCATCTCTTACACAAGGGGGATGAAAACTCCAGGGCCAGCCCTCCTCAATGTGGAGCAGAATATCTCCTTTAAGGCATTGCAGTGTCCTTCCTGACTCCAAGGAAACTCCTTCATTGACTTGGGGGGTGTCTTTGCATGGGAAAGTGATGTATAGTGTTCATTCACCAGTCCCATGGGATTCCATACAAAAGTCAATACTGTCCATGGACTTTGCTGAATATCCTTACTCTTATCCCCTCCTGTGAGTTTTACCAAGGGATGCAATGATCTAGTCTCCCATGCCCACTTCTGCTGGTTATTTTTAAAATAGAGTGACTTTTTGTTAGTGTGACAGACAGCCCTCCACAAATACAATTTCTATGGGCTTTTTATCAGCCTGTTTAGTTTTCTGATGAATGCATCATAAAATTCACCTAACTGGAAAATAGTTGTTGCCCGTTGCTATGTCACGGTCCCTCCCCCTCTTCCAGCCCTTAAATATGCAAATACTTTTTCCAGTTCACAACATACATAGCTGAAGGGAAATAATAAACAGACTTCAATTACTTTTTATTTCCAGTTTATCGGAAAGGTGCAAGAATTAAAGTAGAAATTCACACTACCAAAAACACAGTAAAAGGTTGGAAGAATATTACTCTAAAGGTCACATTATCTTAATGAAGTGCCATTATTTGACAACATGGCAACGATATTAGAGCAATATACTCCATTTAACAGAAAATGCTCTACGAGATCCATGCCCTCTGTACTCTAAACAGAGACATTAGTAATTTTCTTAAAAGGTCACACACACAATGTGTTATTTAAAAGCAGGCCTTTCCCAATGGTGAATGGGGAACATCAGACATAGAAGTTTGAGATTGTTCTTTTAAAATGCCACCATCGTTTCCCTTCTCATGTGGAATAAGATTTGTCAAAAACAAGCAAAGAGAAAACCCTTCTCTTTAGACCATACATTTTTTTGCTGTGGGCACCAAAATTCTGCCCCGATGCGTGCCTGGGACCACTGAATTTGGCTTGCAACTTTCAGACAGACTTGAACTTCAACCGTAGGCTTCTGTGCTATACCCCTTACAAGCCATTTGTTTTCATAAAGCATTTTGCTCTAGAGTCACTGTCTCCTTTCAGCACACAGGAAAAGCAACACAAACATTCACTTCTTAAGTGTTGCTGACATTTTGTGTATGAAGAAGTGGACATTCCATTGGTAAAATGTTACACCGAGTGCCTTTCTGCTTCGCTCTGAATGTGAAATTCTGCACATTAGTCTAGCGTTAGCAATGTTACATAAGAAATCACTAAAGTGAGTTCCTGGGAACTGTTCCATAACAAAAGAATATGACAGCACATTAATGTGCCACTGAGCTGTTATGACTCAGATAACAACACATGAGAAATACATTGCTGCCTGGAACAACATTTTCTCTCTCCCTTTTAAAACCCTCATGGCACAGTAGGTGGTACGCCAACCAGGAATGGGATCCTATTTAAAGGTTATTAAAAGGGCAAAACCCAAGAAAACAATAATGATCAGTTCTGAAATGCTCACTGTTTTAATGCACTGGCATTTTTGGCTATGAAACATGAAGTTCTGACATGAAGTAAACATGATGAACAACAACTCAAACGTGGATGCCGACTTTCCAATAAGCTCCACCAACACAGAGGTCATTGCAGGATCAAGGCTTAGGAAATGTGTTTAAAAGCTCATTCATTATTTTAATCTTAACTTACCAAGCTTTTCATATTTGTTACAGTAATTTAAACAGCAAAATATCAAACAAGCTTGATTCTTGAAAGCAGATTCTCAAAGGAACACAAATTATAATTTAGCCTGAAAACACTGTTTTCATGTAAATAGTTTATTAAAATGATATTCCCTTGTTTACCTTCTTTATCTAACCTTAGTAGGTTGTTTCTATTTGCATTTTAATGAAGATATTTGGGGAAAATAGTCTTAACAGTTTTGCAGAAATATTAGTGTGGTGAAATATTATTAGTCACGTATGTGTACAGAAAAGCACTTCATCTCTGCCATAAGATGTATAGATTTATATCAGAATCAATTGAACCTGGGCCCCGAACTACATTACAAAATTATTTGGGTACAACGCCGTGTGGAATATTCACACCCCTGAGCAATGTACTTATACCAGCCTAAGCGCTGTTGTAGACAGTGCTATGTTGGCAAGAGAGCTTCTCCCGCTAAAATAGCTATTGCCTCTTGCAGAGGTTGAGTTATTAAGCCAATGGGAGAGCTCTCTCCATCAGCTGAGAGAGTCTTCACCAGACGCGCTACTACAATGAAGCTAGCTGCGCCAATGTAAATTTCCTGTGTAGACCTACCCTAAGCAATTTAGGGTCTGTCTACACTGCAATTAGATACCCACAGCTAGTCTGTATCAGCTGACTCAGGATCATGGGGCTTAGGATAAGGGTCTGTTTAATTGCAGTGTAGATATTTGGGCTCAGGCTGCAGCCTGAGCTCTGGGACCCTTGCACCTCGCAGGGTTCTAGAGCCCAAGCCTGAATGTCTATGGACACCACAATCACACAGATCCTTAAGCTCAAGCCACACAAACCTAGTCAGCTAGAATGGGCGAGAGGTGTCTAACTGCAATATAGACATACCTTTAGGGCCTTTCTGGTATCATGAAGTCCTTACTGAGGCCAAAATCCCACTGGGTCGGAACACCCACTACCATGGTGACCGTGAAAGCCACACACAGGGGAAAAAGAGGGAGAAAATTCTTGACAGACTCCACTTCCAGATTCTCTTCTTATCATCCTGTCCCAGATAGGTTGCCATCCACCCCTGACATAGACCATGGGGTCCACTCAGAAAGCTGGCAGAGATGCATGGGAAGCCAGGGCCGTTTGTGTAGAGACAGTCCTATGTTCCAAGCAAACCACCCTTCCTATCCCCGATAGCACAGGGAACAATGCTACCAGACTCTCCCAGGGGACATCTATGCTAGCATAAAAGATCTGTGGCGTGACGCAGCTGGTCCAGGTCAGATGCCTTGGGCTTCTGGAGCTGAAAATTGCTGTGTAGACCCTCCCCCCCTTGCAGGGTCCCAGAGCCCAGGCTCCAGCCTGAGCCCAAACATCTACACAGCAACTTTACAGCCCTGCAGCCCGAGCGAGCTGACCTGGGTCAGCCAGAGGTGTTTAATTGCTGTATAGATGTACACCCAGTGGCCGTGGCTTCCTCATGCTTTCTCTTAAATATCAGTCCCTACCACAGTGTGGGTTCTGTGGAAAAGATAAGGTAGCCCCAGGCTAGACTACATATTTTGGGGGATCTCTGTAGGGTTAGATGGAAGATGACGTGCTTTTCCTCTGGTATGCCCAGTCATCTCTTGGCCCACCCAGTCCTCACCCATCCTGCACATGCAGCTCCCCCATTGCTGCAGACCACTCGCTGCAAGGTTTGGAGGAGGTTGCCACAATGCCACAGAGATGACTGAACCCCCGTTTCCACACAAGTGCGGTGAGATCCTCTCATGTACATCAGGGCGATAGGCATAAACTCCTCCTCCCCACATGAACTGAAATTAAGGCAGTTGAAAGGAAAACTCCACTGGGGAGGAAAGATGGTCTTGTGAGCAAAGCAGGCCTGGGACAAACTTTGGTTCTACTCCTATCTCTGCCACAGACTGTACTATGACCGTGGGCAAATCAATGGGCTATATTTTCAAAAATGGTCTCTAATTTTGGGTGCCCAACTTTATGCATCTACAGTCTGATTTTTAGGATTGCTGACTGAGCACCCTCAGCTTTCATTAACTTTATGGACTTGAATGTGAGTTATGGGCCTTCAGCACTTCTAAAAACACAGGATGTCTCAAGTTGGGCATCCAAAGCTAGTGGCCATTTTTGGCACTTGTGGCTACTTCTTCTCTGTGGCTCTGTGTCACCATCTGTAAAATGGAGCTAGTGACACCTACTAACCTAGGGTGTTATAAAGGTAAAGTCATTAATATTTTTGTAAAATGCTTTGAGATGCTCTGGAAGAAGGGACTATAGAATTAGAAACAATTATATACAATTCCTATAAAGGGATTTAGACCTTTACAGATCAGCTGTTAGTAATATAAATACATTTCTTTTTTTAATAAACAAATTATGACTGATATAGTTTTTGCCAAATTAACAGAGTAGTACTTTTTTGGAAGTACACTTCTGTACTTTATTACTGCAATCACACTTTAATTTCATGCTTCCTTAACTTTGCTGCTGTTAATTTTACTCATTTAATTGTATCTAATTTCTAACTATTTTCTATTGTGTATTGTGAAAACTGGAAGAAAGTCATAGTTTTCAGACCATTTTAATTAACACATAAAGTATATATATTTTTCCAGTGTGCTTATTTATTTCCACCAGTAGAAGTCTTCTGAGATCCCACGGTATCCTATGTATATTTCATCAAGTCCTGTCAAAATCCTTGACAATTGCAGCAGAAACCACAGCAGACTTAAACTGCAATCAAAATAAAAGGAAAGATTCTGATTGACTTCAATGGGTTTTGGATCAGGCCCTGTAAGTGTTGAGTTGGCATATGGTTTTGAACATTTAAGTCTTCAGTCAGTGCTGAATGAAGTCTAAATTAAGTGATAATTTGGTTATATAGTTACAGCTGGTCAAAATTTCTCATATAATTTTCTTCCAATTGAAAAATATCCTTTTTTCAAAATTTTTGTGAAAAATTCTTATTGATACAAATCTACTTTTCAAAAAAATTCTGTGATATTTCTTACCAACATTTTAAGGAAAAGTCATTTTTGAACTTTTAAGAAAATATTTTTGGCAAATAAAAACAATCAAAATATATTTTGATAAAAATGGTAAAAGTTATAGAAAAGTATGCAAAATAACTCCAAAATGGGTTCATTTTGAACCCTGCAAAAGGAAGACAACTTTGAATTTTTTGCACAATTATTTTCCTGATTTTCAACCACCTCTACTCACGGCAATGGATAATTTATTTTCAGTATAACACTGAGAAATGAACATGGATTCTTTTCAACTGGGGTTCTTGGCCATTATATCGCTCTTTTCCCAAGCATCAGGGAGGCCTGTCGGCTTCATAACCAAACTACAGCCTCATCCTCAAAGTGCAATGCAAACATCATCTATATAAGAAGATTCCAGGGTTGTCAGTTTGAATCGTAGAATATCGGTTGAGTCAGTGAAGTGATAGAAACAGTTACAAGAATGGCAGAGAGCTCTTTTTGTTGAAAATATGAGGTGGAATCACACTGGGATTCGTGGTCTGTCACTGCCCACTTTTTAAGTTCTCAGCCATTTTTGCCTTTTTTACATTTTACAAATTACACATGGGCTGTCACCTAGCAGAAAAATAATCTACCGCAGTAAAATCTTGTTTATCTGAAAGTCATGTATTCAAAATTAAATCAATGAGACTATTCATGAAAGTAAAGTTACTCATGTAAATGTTTACAGGATCTGAAATCGGTTAACCATGAGCCAGATTCAGATTCAATGCACCACAGACTAACCTGCATTTTACAGAAACAACATAATGTTTCTATATAACAGTATTATAGAACAAACTGGTATCAAAGTCTAAGCCAAATAATATCTGCTCCATCTCGCCACCAATGGATATTGAGGGGGGCATACTTGGAACTCTTGCAAATGTAATTTTTCACAAATCTTTCAGTGTTGTTACTGAACTTCCTGTATATTCAATCATGCTTCCTGTTACCTTTTACAATGGTCATAGTTTACCTAAAGCAAAATTTAATTATAGCAATTATATGAGAGACTCTGACCAATATGCTGAGAGAAGAATGTAGAAGTTTCAGCTTCTTCAAATTAATACAGTGAAATCATAAAGGAAGTGATATGGAGCTTTTTCTTACCATTATTTGGTGCCAAGTAATAATAAAAGAAAAGAAAAACTATTTCAAATTTAATATCTCGGGGAAGTTACACCAATACCTTACAGTTATTAAAAAAAAAAAAAAAAAAAAAAGGATCCACATAAGGACTTCTTGGGAATGAGAATCCTTTCCATACTTTTAGCAAGACAGGCTACAAGTATCTTAAGATGAGGGCACATCTGTTGGTAGATCACTTTTTCAAAAAAGCATGCCAACAATTTAACAAGCTTGAATGCCAACCAGATGCTTTTATGAGCTAAATATTTTCTTAGATACTGTTCCAAACACATTTTTGAGCTAGTTTTGATAAGGTGCTGAATGGTGATATACAAGATTTATCAATCAATATGATCTAAGATGGCAAGAGTAAAATGAATAGTCTATTCAAGAATTTTACATCTAATGGTGGAATGTGTTATTGGAAGGGAGTGGGATAAGATCATTTTTATGTTAAAAAGGGAACAAACTAGGCTTTGAACCTTCAGTATGTTGGAAATTTCTCTCATCTTGGTTTCAACTCCAGCCTAATCTAGTGTGGGATTTTAGAACAGAATAATTGCATTTCTCTTGGTCAAGAAGTATCATGCAAAGATGCTAGAAATAATCAATATGTTTAGTAACCTGCAATATCATATCACTACAGTACCATGTCAGCCTATTCCCTTACGCTGAGGGCATATTGACAGGTTTCAGAGTAGCAGCCGGGTTAGTCTGTATTTGCAAAAAGAAAAGGAGTACTTGTGGCACCTTAGAGACTAACCAATTTATTTGAGCATAAGCTTTCGTGAGCTACAGCTCACTTCATCAGATGCATCATTATACATTATCATTATACATTACATTATCATTGTAAGGAGAGTGATCACTTTACATAAGCTATTACCAGCAGGAGAGTGGGGTGGGGGGAGAGAAAACCTTTTGTAGTGATAATCACCCATTTTTTCATGGTTTGTGTGTATAAAAATGTCTTCTGTATTTTCCACAGTATGCATCTGATGAAGTGAGCTGTAGCTCACAAAAGCTTATGCTCAAATAAATTGGTTAGTCTCTAAGGTGCCACAAGTACTCCTTTTCTTTTTGCGAATACAAACTAACACAGCTGCTACTCTGAAACCTGTCCACTTGGAGTGTCCTTTCAGTCCCAGTTGCCCTCCGCTTACTGGTCTCGAACATTCTGAACGCAAGATTAGGAAAATGGGGCATGGCACGGCTGCCTCAGTCCCTTCCACCACCTCCGCAGCGACGAGACTGTAATTAGAACTCAGCAGAAGAGGGGAAGATGCACAGGGAGTGTGAATGTGTCAATATATTTATGATATTTATGATTCTGTTGGGGTTTACATGGACTGTTGCTTTAAGTTCCTGAGTTATTCCAGGGTTAAACTTGGCCAGGATGAATCCACGTGGGTTTAAAGGGAAGGAAAGAAACATTAACATGAACTCCTGCAACAAGACAAGCAAGCTTCTCACAACCCTTCATAACGTACATAATTTACGTAAGGAATAAATAAACTAACACTATAGAGCTTCTGTGCTTAGCTATTAATTATATAGACACCTCACTCTTCTCAGCAATGATTTTTTTCCCTTTTCTTGCTAAAAGCTGATTTGCAGTCAGTAATTCACCATCACTCCACAAAATAATTCTGTAAATTAAACCGCTGTGGCCCCAACCAGTACAAATGATAAATGCATGCACTTATCTCAGACCAAGTCTAACGGATATGTTTTAACTCTAGGCTATGCCTCTGGGACAGAAGCAACTAAAAATCCCATCCAAATCTGCCCTGAAGCTTTTTAAGCTTGACTTTATTTTTGGCTCCTGTTATGTTATTTACGGCTCTACATTACTATGTGACTCAAGTGTCACAACAGTGGCTGAGAGTTTAAATGTTCCCCCTCCCCACCTCTCCTGCAAAATGTAAATAAAAGTGTGACTTCACTGAAATAAAATGAGCTAGAAAAGATAGCTGGCTAATGGACTGTAATATTTTAATTTGCTAGAAAACTAAAGAAATGGATGCACAGAAAGCATTTCCTAGACCAGCTGACTGTGATGAAGCTTGAAGGACCCTTTGTCCCTAAAGGCACACTGCTGAATCAGAAACAAGCATAGCAACAAACGTCTTATTAAACAACAAGTGCACAAAAGCAAAAGTCAGAAGCCTCCAGGGCCTTGTTAATTATCTCAGGGTTGAAGTCAGTAAGAAGGCTGTCTCACAGATTCTAAGGCAGTCAGATGGCAATGCCAAGGCACTAACGTCCCCAAGGTCTTGCAGTTACAGCACCGTCATATTTCAAATGACAGGTAATACTTTTGAACACGCCGACACTAACCTCCTCAATTATATTCAATGTCAAGGTTTTACTACTGAAGGAACTGCTAATATCCAACATATATATTTCCTGACAAAAGGTACTTTATCAAAGGGAGGAGTTTTGGGTATCCGTTGCAAGATGCTAAGGAAAGCTTTTTGACACTCACAATGGGAATAATGTCCTTTTTGCAAGCTCTCAACTGATGAAATAAATATTGCTTTAACTTAGTATAGCATACAAAAATCATATTTACTTTGCTGACAGAGAGTGCCTTCTCATAGAAATCTTTCTCTGCCTTCAAATGATGTATAGATGGGGGAAAATATTCTCTTGGCATTTATTTGAACTTCCTCTGAACAAAAAGGCACAAGGGGTGTCTTTTATTGTAATGCCTCAGGTGCACCAGGAGGCAAAACTAAAAAGACAGAATGCCTTCCACTATCCAAAAAGTGTAATCATGCATGCCCTGGAACAGTTTAGTCCAATTATAAAGAAAAAATAAGAACTGAATTTAAATAGACATGCAAATATACTTCCCCATTTATAAGCAAATCTGCTCTTTTCAGAATTTAACCAAACATGCTAACTACTGAATTGAGGACATTTAATTTTATAGTAAAGAAATTAGCTGATACAGATATGGCCACAGGTGAAAGACTATTGTCTCATTAAAGCTTTCTATCTGCTCTGGATGCACCTCACCTAACTATCCCACTTTCAATTGTTAATGTGAATTGGAGGCGCATTCCACTTCGAGTAACACCAGTTTAAATCCAAACTAATTCCAGGCTGCCCCCCGTTTGCATTAATGATCAGAGAAGGTACAGCAATATGAGGCATGTCCAAAGCAGGCGTAAAACTCTAAGGCCAGGTCTACACTACAAACTTATATCAGTATAACTATGTGGCTCAGGGGACCATAGCGTAGACAGCACTATGTTGATGGGAGGGTTTCTCCTGTCGACATAGCTACTGCCTCTCATGGAGGTGAATTAAGTACGCCAACGGGAGAAGCTTTCCCACTGGCACAGAGTTGTCTTCACTGAAGTACTACCGTGGCAGAGCTGCAACGCTGCAGCTGCAGCACCGTATGTGAAGAAAAGCCCGAAGTATTAAAATAGCACTAGCATCGGTGGACTTGCTCTGAATGTAAAGGGACACAGTCTATTTAAATATTGCACTTCCGTTGGAACCTTTTTTATCTGCTATTGTTACATGTAATACCTACCATTCCTATAACTGCAAGGGATTCGAGGGAGACAAAATTTCTTCCATTTTTTTCAGTCTGTTTACTTTGTATTTAGAGAGAGAAGGTGGTTAAGGTGATATCGTTTATTGAACCAACTTCTGCTGGTGAGAGAGGCACACTTTCAAGCCACACTGAGCTCTTCTTCTGCTCTGGGAAAGGTACTCCAAGGGCCACAGCTAAATGCAAGATGGAACAGATTGTTTAGCATAAGTAGTTAGCACATATTCTAAGGGACCTTCAAGGCAGAATGGCCCATTAACACCGCTGTAGTCCTAGGACAAAAAGAAGGGGTTAGTGGGTTACAGATTGTTGTACTAAGTCATACATCCGGTGTGTCTGTTCAGTCCATTATTTTGAATGTCTAGCGGAATTATGAATTTAAGCTCTCACTCTCTTCTTTTGAAAGTGCTGTGCAGGTTTCCTTTGAGGATGAAGACTGATAGGCCACACAGAGCGATCACTTTGTGAAAAGTATAAGCTTTCGTGAGCTACAGCTCACTTCATCGGATGCATGAGCTGTAGCTCACAAAAGCTTATGCTCAAATAAATTGGTTAGTCTCTAAGGTGCCACAAGTACTCCTTTTCTTTTTGCGAATACAGACTAACACAGCTGTTACTCTGAAATTTGTGAAAAGTGTTCACCCAGATAGGGTGTTTTTATCATTTTCCTGTGAGTTCATTCGAGAGCATAGCGGTTATCGGGTTTCACCCACATAGTTATTGGGGCATTTAGTGCACTGGATGAGATATACCATGTGTTGTGATAGGCATGTGTAGGACCCACGAATCTTGAAAGGAGCGTTGTGGATTGTGTTCATCACTGTAGCAGTGGAGATATGTCTGCAGGTTTTGCATCTGTTTTTCTGGCAGGGGCTGGTGCCACTTTGAGTTGATGTGTCCTGTGAGGAGCTTGCTTCTGACGATGAGATTGGAGAGGCAAGGCGGGGAGGGAGTGTTTGAAGGCAGAAGTGGAGGTTCAGGAAAAATTTATTTCAGAAGGGGGTCCCCATTGAGTATGAGTTGTAGTTGTTTGCTGATACTCCATATGGGTTCCAGTGTGTATTTAGGCTGTTTCACTGCTTGCTCTGTATTATTTTTTCACATTTATATTAGGGTAGCACTTAAAGTCAGTTGGGCCCCAATCCTGCAAACACTTACATGATGAGTAACTTTACACATGTGAATAGCCTTCTTTACTCAGATACAAAAGTTACCCATGTCCCATGTTTGCAGGCTTAGATTTTGGTCAGTTATTTGGTCTGTTATAGGAGTATGGTTTTTTCCACTGTAGCCGAGGAGAGAAAACTTTTTTAAAAATGGGAAAACACGACAGTTAAGCTAGACAAAATATGGCATGAGGCCTTTGGGGCAGAGATCTTACTTTAAACTGATTTTAACTCTTTTTTTAAATTGACTAGATCTCAGTTTGATGGTAAGTATTATTATCCCCATTTTACAGACACAGGGACTGAGATCATCAGCTTTCTGCTGGGTAAAAGTGACAAAGCAGCAGGGGGGATTTCCCTAGTGTAGGCACTGTAGAGACATCTGCTGACTTTCTTCTGGGGACCATCTCATACAAGCCTAGGTATAGGAGGACTGTCTGGGCAGGAGGGGTGCGTAGCAGGCAGGACTGTAGCATGCAACCCTACAAAGATTGATCAGGACACAGCACCAAATGAGGACAGACAGAGATGGATTTTAAGCAGCAGGCCTCAACTTTATAACCTTAATGCAGGCCTACTGGGTTCCTACCATATAATCCATAACTCAGGGTACACTCTTCTCAGCCTACCCCTGGGACTCAGCTTGCTCTTCTGAATCCTACCGTCCCACCCCCTGCAAGTGGGGACCATGATCTGGAAAAACCACAGGATCTTCCCTATCTCATGAGCATAAGGTCCATCAGCAAAATTACAGGTCTTTTACTTCCTGGAGCCAGTCCTTTTAACCCCACTGAAAACCAGCTGCAAGTTGCAAAAAACTAACATCCCTATCACATACTACCACTAACTGCTGAATCTTATTCCTATTTATTGTAACTATGCCACTAGAATGCAAGGTAGGAGGTGAAAAAGCCACCAGACCTATCCAATTTGGCCTAAACAGGAAGAAAAAATCCCCCCCCCCCCAAACAGGTGATTGGTGACACCCACAGCATCTGCAAAACACAGCTCCAAAACTACAGTTACGGGGGGGGGGGGGGGTGAAGCTGCTGAAAAAGAGCAGAGAGGCTCCTTATAGCTGGAACTAGGGTTTAAAATAATGAAAGGACTGAGCAAGGAATGAATAATAACGCTTCCTGCTCCAGCTGGCCAATGGGTGGATAGAGCCTCTGGAGAGAGAGTGGCCACCTTTGTGTTCCCCGCACTAGTGCTCTCCTGCCCCTTTCTACTGAGCTGTCCCAATCCCTGTCAGTCCCATCAAGTTTTCCACCTGTTAAGGTGGATGCATGGCATTCTGGGCAGCCCTATGGCTCAGGATAGCCCAGGGAGGTGCCATAGGCCCTCAGTGATGCCCAAGTTGTTTATTTGTTTTCAAGCTGTTGATTGGATTTTTTTTTACAGTCTACAAAAAAAAGTTACATTCTGCTATATTAGATTGGTTCAATAAACTATCACTGTATTTCTGTATCCAGTTATGGTTGCATTATACTGAAATGGTACACACATGAAAATGAAAACAGAAGCAAGTGTGATAAGAATATCATATAGTATAATTGCTATAATACTGTCATAGGACTTTTTTTTAAATCTTTGTCATTATAGTATTACAATGGCCTATTTAAATTCATTTGCAACAGTGACTATGAATACAATGACATGCATTTTTATGTTTTTGAATGAAATTTTGCCCACATTCCAGATGGGAACCTGGGCTATATTTTTATGTAGGAACAATGAGACGTCTCTCCAGTACTAAGATTCTACATAAATTTGCATGCATTACACTTATTTAAATGAAGAGGCAAAAATTGTCTGCCATGTTCGTACTATGAATCACACTGAGGAAAAATGCTGAAAGATTCCGCTTTGCAGAAAAATACAGGCAATTTGCCCTTTTTTAAAGTAGACTTGGGTAAATGAAAGTGGCACTCTACCTGAAAAACATCCAAGTCTATGCTGAAATTCCATTTATTTCCTATTATGGGCCATTATATAGTTCGAATTCTATGTACACCATGTATTTTATTCTTCAGGATCTACATTTGATAAATAGATTACACTAATCCATCACCCTTTGCAAAGGAAAGCACCAGAATTTAATACCAATTCATTTTCTTTTTTTAAAGAACAAAAATCACATTCAATATTGGCCCAGCAACTTCCTTTTCTCTTGTACATTCTGAAACACTTTAAGTGATAAATTCTGGCTTTTAGGCACTGCCCGCACTGCGGGGTAGGAAAGGGCTATGTGGCAGTGACAGATAGAGGCAGCTTGTGCCTGAGGCAAATACAATGCCTCCTAGGTTTCAGGGGGATCACTCACATTCAGTCACTCTCTCATACTGTTTAACAAAAGCCAATATATACTACCCCATGCTGACCCAGCTCTGCTCTGCAGAAGACCCAAAGGGCTCTAGGTGATGTAAGGGTTGTGTGTGTATGAATGAGAGAGGGTTAAATAAAGCCTGTGTTTTTGGACCAGCACCAGCTCGACAGGTCTGAGTGAGTGAGAGTGTGTGTGTTGTGTGTGTGATTTCGTTAGCACATATGTCTGCAATACACAGATTCACTGCAGAGTGGGGACTCAAGAGTACTGTGACAATGGTCTTGCCCAACACTTATGGGGTCACTTGTGTTGCTGCCAGTGCTATATTTCCCACATCTTGAGAGTTAAGAATTATGGGAGGTATTTTCAGAGGCACAAAGGAGTTAGGCACCTACTTCCCACTGGTTTTCCAATCTAGCATTAAGTCAGGATCAGGAGCAATCAAAACTTTTTCCATGGGCCAGAAGGAGGCAGTGGATATCACAGTGAAATGGTCAGTGGGAATGATGGGAAAGCTAAAATAATGAATCAATCAAGTTGGAAGACATTACAGGAAAAACATGAGGGAAATCTTCTGGGACTTAAAAAATGGGGGGGGGGTATTCATTATATTTTACACAATAGCCCTAGCTATACAGGAAATGTTTGGGTTTAGAAACTGGATTAGGTCTGGATTTTCCAAAAAAGCCTGTATTTGGTTAAATATAAATGTAAAATAAGAATATTTAAGAGGATGTGTGAGTGAAAGAACTGTAGATATAAAAATAAACAGGTCTTCTGTAATGCAACTACATTTTTAAAAAACTTTGAAGCCGTCCAATGGGACTTCACACCAATCGATTGCCTGGATGGAAATTTTTGATATAATTTATATGCAGATGCCTATGTGCCTTGTTAATTTTGAAGTGTACAAACAAAACATGTTATAATAAAGCCATAATAAATCTGTTTATGTCAGCCCTCTATTTCCTGGATGGGGTAAGGAGAGAGTGAAAGAAAGAGAAGGAAATACATACAAATGTCTTTATATGGCATTTATGGGACAAAACCTGTCACTCTATAACTTGTGTCAGGAGCAGCCCCAACTTTTTTCGGTGGGACTACTAGGGGAGTAAGGTACTACTCAACATGTCATTCATCTTCAAGAGAATAAGGGTAGCAGAATCTGGCCTTACGTCTATACAGACTTAGAGCCTTAAATTTATCCTGCCCTGATAGGCAAAGTCCATTAAATACTATGAAGTGCTTGTAAAAAGTCTCTTCTTTCTGCCGTTGGAAATTTAAGTCTCTAGGACTGTATCAGGACACTACATGGTTGCAAAGCTGTATTTCAATATTAACACGCGCTCTTGAGGGCTTATTTGAGATAATTGAGTGTCTGGCTTCTCAGTCCTTTTTGAGCAAACAGCTCAACCTGTAATAAAACGTTATCGTGGGTTTTCTACCAACAATTCCAACTTTAAAGTCAGTGCTCATAAACACCTCTTGGAATTTATTCAGATCTTTACACCTGCCCTTGAAAGGTCATCTAGTCGAGTCCCCTGCACTCATGGAAAGTATCATAGCAGAGCTAAATTTGTTCCTTTATCTGAGCATCAAAATGCACCACCAATTTTCTATTTAGTTTCTGCAGCAGAGTGTTGTGCTAAAACACATGAATTATGTTATGTTACTTTTAAAAATCATTATGATCTGGTGTTGAATATCACATTTATATATAATTCACAGTTTTCATCATCTTGTTAGTCTTTCCAAGCATCTGTGTCCAAATCTTGTGATCTACAGCTGTGCTTTCAGCTCTGATTTCTTTAAGCAAACAAATCACAGGCAGAATATCTCAAAATATCAGTCTGTCCCTTTGGCATCACCCAATACATGGTGGGGATATGTAATTGCAGCTTCACATTTTCATCTGTCTTGGATGAATGTCTGACCACTCGTATAGGTCACTTGCCAAACTCAGGGGTAGAACAATTAGTATTTTTCTTTTTTCATCTAGATCATTTTTCCTAGCATCTGTCAATTCCCTCTGTTATGGATTGTCAAAGACGGTTGCAGTTATGGTGCTCCCTGCTCTGTGGTTTGTTGTTTTTTGCGATTGGATCTATGTTGGGACATATTAGTTATTATGTAGGGCAAGGTTCATTTTCCGCCATGAACTTAGTTATACTATTTTTCCTTTATTTGGTCATATTCCCAGAATCAATATATTAATACTTCTTCCCCGTGCTTTTCACTAAGTTGTATTGAATAGTTTCATTTCTAAATGTTTGCTGCAAAATCAGGTATTCTTGTACATTTTCAAACATTTTTTCACCTTCTAAAACTGCCATTTTGGTATGAAGTTAATTTTCTCATTCATTGAGTCCATATGAATGGATAGTCACTTAAACAGAGATGGACCACAGTAATGGTGAGTTGTACTCTGCCTATCTGGAAAAAGGCAATTATTTTCCCTTAATTCTTTAGTTTGGGGGTATCATCACCTATACCCAGATAATAAATACTGCTTTTTTTTAAATCTAAAAGCTGAGTTTGCAGGTTCTGAAAAGTTACAGGTTGTTTTGGCTTGAAGGCATTCACATAAACATCCTTCCTCACTCAGTCTGATTAAAAAAAACATTGAAATCAGTGGAAAGACTCCCATTGATTTCAGTTGGCTTTGGATCAGGCCCTTTGGTTTCTGTCCAACCTAAATTAGGGCATTTGAAGAGTTCAAGTAACTTTTATATGCTCAGTTCATATTATCAAGCTATGTTTTGCAACTGCTAAAAAACTATACAGGGTATAGCCAGAGATCCAACCTCTAGAGGTCAGTCTAACACTCCAGCAGTCTCACTTGATAAGACAAAATTTCAAAGATTGTTGCACGCAGTTTTATGTGCATCTATTACATCCCTAAAAACAAAACAGTATATGCAAAAATGCACTTGTGATTGTTAACTAGCTAACTTGTATACATGGAGGTCCGCTAGCATGTGTGTTTTTCCAAATTGTATGTTCACATTTGTGAACATACAAGTTGCATGTTGAAATTTGGCCCTGTTAGTCTTACTCTTTAGCACTCTGGTTATCATTAGAATTAATTTAATGGATTGAATTTAATTTTAAGCATATGAAAGACCTGTGTCTATCTCTATTCTCTTTACAAGACTACAACTATTATTATTATTTGTATGTTAGTGGTTCCTTCTGAGATTAGGGCTTCATTGTGCTAGGTGCCATAAAGTCCTATTGTAGAAGAGTCTGCATGCACCCTGAAATAATTCCATTCTAAATAGACAAGACAGACAAAGGCTAACAGGGAGACCCTGCTGTTACTGAAGCCAATGGGAAGATTTGCCATTGACTTCAATGGGGACAGGATTTCACCCTAGGAGAAAGGAAGTATTATCCCCATTTTTCAGATGGGGAAACTGTGGCACAGGATGACTAAGGGCCTGATTCTGCAAAGTATTGAACATGCTGGCCTCGATCTAGGAAAGTGTTTAAAGTGCACAATAAGTCCTATTAACTTCAATGTTACTTCTCACATGCTCAAAGCTAAGCTGTTAAGGACTCTGCTGATCTGGGCCAGATTACTCAGCACCTTGCAGGATCTAACCTTTAGTGACTAGTCCAAGGTCACATTGGAAATATATGGCAGAGCAAGGAACGGAACCCAGATGGCATGAGTTATAATCCAGTATCTTAACCACAAGATCTAGCAACCCTGACAGGTCAGTAGCTTAAATACATTCACCCTTCACCTCTGGAGTCTCAGCTTCAAATATCATAAATGAAAATAATGTCCATAGTGGATGGGTTTTTTTTCCACATCATAAAACCACAACTCAGAATGTATCCCATTCCTGAAAAACTGGAAGTCTCCACTCACGAGAATCCCAGGAATGGAATGAGGGAGTGGTTACATTTAATTTGTGTTTCAGGGGAACAGAACATTTCCATAGCATAAGATCTTTTCAGATCTGTTGGTCCTGGGCTTTCAAGTTCACCAAATTCACAGGTAATTTTAAAAGGAAAACAAACTAAACAATTTTTAGAGAACAGTTTTAAAATAGAGACAGCCTGCCAGATGAGACTAAAGTTAACTACCAGAAGTATTCCAAATAATTTTTACAAACAGGAAAAAGGCTTCAAACACAAGGAATTATACACAGTCTTTATTACTAGCTGAAGAAAAAAAAAAATCTAAAGAAAGCCCTGAAGCAATTTTTGAAATGCCGCTTTTAAAACTCTAACTTAAATCGCAAAAGAGAACATATTATTTTAGACACCCTCATTTTCCTCACTTTTCACCCTGCTTAATAAACATTTTACATAAAATCCCATTTGTTTGTCTAGTAGGGGTGGCAATACAAGTGAGATTCTCATCTCTTATTGTTGTATATCGTTTAGAAATCTCAGAGTCTCCATCCCACTACTCACTGCTCCAGAATACACAGGTTGCTCTGACAACCAAACGCCAGTACTTGCCACTGTAGTGTATATAATTCTGTCAGCCGAGTCAACCTGTTGGCAGCTTACTGCAAAGCAAAACTGCAGAGAATAAGCAAGGTCTCACCCCTTTTTCATGCACAGTAATATCCTTTATCCTACAATGGTGAAGTCTTTAAAATTAAATGGAATATTTAAACCTTCCCCCCCCCACAACTATAATCCACTCTAGTTTAGTTTATTACACAGTTTATATATGCTCTTTCTTAATGCCCTTCATTGCTCCTAAATGAGCAGGCTTTAAACACTGCTTTACTGTTACCATTGCTTTTCTGTTTTCCAGTTTCCAACAGTCCACTTAATCATTTAACATTTTCCCATTAGATGTAAACGTTGCACCGCAAATGTGAACCTTAGTGATATACACTGGAGATGGTCCAAAGGTGAACCTTCATCCCTTGACCTATACCTCCACTAAATGACCTTTGTGATGCTTCCTATGGAGCTCTGGCTGCAATTTAAGGCTGTCCTCCCCTCAGAAGAAACCATGAGGGAAGGCAAGCAGCGGGGTGCAGTTTACACCACCTGGAGCCAGCTTGGTTGAATGCAAATATATCAGGCCAGGCACAAAATCTCACCCACCATTGTCATGAAGAGGATAATGGTGACAATAAAGATATATTATTCTCTGATCCAAAAAGAATTGATCACCCTGGGCAAGTAGACTTTTATGAGGCTGCTTTAGTATTCCTGGATAGTAACATTTCCAAAAACTGTTTCAATTCTAATGTTTTCCTCTTCCAAGACCACTTTCTATGCAGCTTGCATGCGGTCCTGATAAATTGACAGGCTTAGCTAAAGGCCCTTCCTGCCCCAGTCTTCACTGGATCTAATTTTCCTGCAAGGAATTCCAAGCCTGATTTTCAAAGGTGCTGAGCCTCAGAAATTTCCCCGTTGACTTTTAAGTTGTGGATGCACAGCACTTTTGAAAATCAGGCCACTATTCTTTAAAAACCAATGTCACAGCAAATTTGCTGTTATTTTAATGGATGAAAACTGTGGCATGTCATAGCAAATGTGTCCAAATTTGCTGTTTAATGGATGAAAACCATGGCATGGAATGCAGAAAGACATACATATTTGGACAGTTCCATGAAGTGACAAGTATGGAATCCCAATAGGGAACTGCTTATATTCTAATGAAGACGTCATAGAACAATCTTAGTGTCTGAACAATGAAACATCAGAACTCGAGTCTGACAGTTTTTAAGGTCAGATGTTCAGTTATACTCTGCAGTCATTCGTTATGAACATAGCTTATACGCACCTCAATATGACAGATAAAACACTATAAGAAAAGGAGTACTTGTGGCACCTTAGAGACTAACCAATTTATTAGAGCATAAGCTTTCGTGAGCTACAGCTCACTTCCTCAGATGCATATCGTGGAAACTGCAGCAGGCTTTATATATACACAGAGAATATGAAACAATACCTCCTCCCACCCCACTGTCCTGCTGGTAATAGCTTATCTAAAGTGATCATCAGGTGGGCCATTTCCAGCACAAATCCAGGTTTTCTCACCCTCCACCCCCCCACACAAATTCACTCTCCTGCTGGTGATAGCCCATCCAAAGTGACAACTCTTTACACAATGTGCATGACAATCAAGTTGGGCTATTTCCTGCACAAATCCAGGTTCTCTCACATCCCCCCACCCCCATACACACACAAACTCACTCTCCTGCTGGTAATAGCTCATCCAAACTGACCACTCTTCAAGTTTAAATCCAACAAATCCAGGTTTTCTCACATCCCCCCCACCCCCATACACACACAAACTCACTCTCCTGCTGGTAATAGCTCATCCAAACTGACCACTCTTCAAGTTTAAATCCAAGTTTGGATTTAAACTTGAAGAGTGGTCAGTTTGGATGAGCTATTACCAGCAGGAGAGTGAGTTTGTGTGTGTATGGGGGTGGGGGGGATGTGAGAAAACCTGGATTTGTGCAGGAAATAGCCCAACTTGATTGTCATGCACATTGTGTAAAGAGTTGTCACTTTGGATGGGCTATCACCAGCAGGAGAGTGAATTTGTGTGGGGGGGTGGAGGGTGAGAAAACCTGGATTTGTGCTGGAAATGGCCCACCTGATGATCACTTTAGATAAGCTATTACCAGCAGGACAGTGGGGTGGGAGGAGGTATTGTTTCATATTCTCTGTGTATATATAAAACCTGCTGCAGTTTCCACGATATGCATCTGAGGAAGTGAGCTGTAGCTCACGAAAGCTTATGCTCTAATAAATTGGTTAGTCTCTAAGGTGCCACAAGTACTCCTTTTCTTTTTGCGAATACAGACTAACACAGCTGTTACTCTGAAACCTGTCATAAAACACTATGTTTCTCAAGTTAAGAAAAAGCTGTAAAGAAGAGTATGTGCAGCAAGGACGACATTTCAGCTTCGATCACAAAGACTTCTGGTTAAAGCATTAGGACACAAACTGTGGAGGGCCTGGTCTCTTGTACAGATAACTGGTCTATATCATTTGGTACTTCCCAAAAGTATCACCATCATTTTTTTCCAGCTGGGGGGCGGGGTGGTGGGGGCATTTGCAAATATAAATGTGAATTTTCTTATATTTTCGCTTTAAGATATCTAAACCTAACAAAAGCATTTTCAGCAGCTTTATTAAAAGCAGTTACTTGGAGACAAAAAATACCTGAATGCTCCAATCTAATCTACCCTCAACTTTTGGAAGGTTGGGATCCAAAGCTGGATCTATTATTCGCAGTTGACCCCTAACACTGGCAAAACCAAAATAGAGGAACAAAAGCCCCAACCATTTGGGATTTTGATTATATCCTAACTTCTTGGCTCGTCTCTGGTTACACTTTTAATTTTCAAACATTGGTGTAATCCTAGTTAGCCATTTAAAAAGTGAAGGTTGGATTTATTTTCTGTCAGTAGTAGCCACAGTTAACTAAGAATTACAAATTACAAACATTTTAGTAGTCATATTTGATTACTTCAATTTTAAACTGTGCAAAATCTATCTAGTGTGAAATTTTTGGCCAGATTCTCTTCTGTTTGCCACCTCTCAGGAAGACTGAGACAAATTGTGCACAAACCTCAGCTGGCTTATGACTGTCATTGGAAACAAGGTAGAAAATCTAGTTTCATCCATAATTTTCAGCTTTATCTTGGCAAAACTCAGTGCTTTCAGATGTTTGTTTTTTTAATCTGAATTTTCAAGTTCAGTCAAACCCTAAACTCCAAACCAATCTCAGGGGATGCAAACACAGCAAATCAAAAGATAGGTTTACACAAATTTCTGAGTGTCTCCCACTTGTACTGGATACTGGCAGTATATAAAAAAGTACCATTAGCAGCATTTAATCCACACAAAAGGAAACAAATCAGAAAAAGACAAAACATCCACCAAAATCCCTCAGAAACTCTCAGCAGTCATCAGTTATTTTCATATACAAAGCAAAATAATTAAAAATCATAAAAGCCAAAACCAGTGTTACTCATGCAAAACTTCCGCTGGTCGAATGCTACGTCTTGTGGAATGTGGCTCAGAATATGAGACCCAGTGAATCTGAGATACAGAGGCTGACACTGTTATGTCCTGCAATTGCTTTATACAGTTAAAATACCATACACCCCAAAATGATAAATAAACTGAAATTAAATTACCAGAGACCTCAGTTATGAGTTTGCTATTATTTGGTCAGTTTTCTAAGCAAATTATTCTATCTTAATTATGCAATTAGTTTCTCAGGAACATAGATAAGTGCCTGCCCAGTGTTCTGTAACATATTACTGATAAGTATCTGCCTAAACCTTTTTCTTGTTTAACCGTATGAGCTATGAAAACAAAACTACTTTGGATCTGTTGCAGTTCTTCTATATGCCATATTGCAGATATAGTACAGGGGAGACACGTCTTCTCGTTGTAGAATAGTTTGGCAACAGGGGAGAGTTATGGTGTGAAAGGAGGTTGCTAAAAAGAACAATCCCCCCCCCCACACACACACACCCCCCACATTAACTTTTATTTAGGTGCTATTTGTGCCTTGCCCATGATCCAAGAAAGCTGCCTTGCACATGCAAAAAGACAGAAGGGACCTCACTGCTTTCATTGGAAGGTGATGAAAGGCTGCATGCCAGCAGCGGCTCCTAAGAATTTCCGTACCTGACACAGGCACAATGTCTTGGAATTCTCTTAGAACACAGCACCATCTTTTTGCAAAATGCAGCCATGCTCTCCCAATGTTTGTCCTCTCCTTTACACATCCTATATGCCAGAGATTATTCCTGATCCTTTGTGGGGGAGTGACAGGAAATCAGTAGAAGCAGAATGCTCATATATCCATGCAGGGCCAGACAAAAACATAATATACTAGGCATTATGTACATTTTACACATGGAGAAACTGAGGCACAGAGGGACAGTGGCTTGCCCACAGTGCTGGCTCCCAGTCGTATATCCTCATGTCTAGAAAGCTCCGTTTCTCAGACATGCCTGTTAGATCCCCAGGTTACGGTCCAGGAAGGACAAATGTAGCCCTGACATTTGTAATGAACTGATTTATTTTTAAGTTGAAGGAGCAAAATACAAAAATAAAACAGCTGTTAAGGTTTTCTTTAATGTGCCCTTATCGAGCAAGTAGTTACAACAATTAAAATGAAAATTCTGCAGTAGTTATTGGTCCTTTTCAAAAAATAATTTCAAATAGTTGGGAAACTGTGCGACTTATAAAAGTAGCTACAGGACTACAACCTTTTATAGCAGTATTTTTCTTGTAAATGATTATAATATATTTAGCATTGGTAAAAACACCATGACATAGTTACTCTGTTGCTCACAAGATGTTTCTCAGCAAATTCATTGGCCTGATTTTTACTATCTGATGCAAAAGTGTCAGATCCCCTATAATGTGTTAGAATGTTATTGTGTAGAACTTTTTTTTAAGTTTATATTGTTATAAAAAGGACTTTAATGCCTCCCTCATATTAAATAGGCCTCTTGGTGTTAAAATTTGCACAAAATCAGACCAAAGGCTGGAGATGAGCAATACATACTAGGTTAAGTTCAAAGGCCCAGTCCTATAAACAGAATGAGGCAGGTGGACCCCTGTGCTTGTGTAGAGCCCCATTGGGACTTCTAAGAACCGTATAAGGCCAGAACCATAGCAAGAGGTATTATTCTTTTGCCAAATAATGGCAAGAGACAATTCCTGAGCACTGCTGTGCACCAGTAATTCCCACTGAAGTTCAGCACCACCCAGGATCAGAATTTAAACCTCCGGATGATTATTTTTAATTAAGGTAAGTGTCCCAAATATAGTTGGGAAGGATGAGAATTTTTTTCTCCAGCAATCTGTGAAAAAACTTCATTTAGTTTTACTTGTGGTATAAAATCATTTAAGATAGCTGTTTGTTTCCAAAGTGGTACAAGAAGTTATCTGAATGCTGTCTCCAAAATTGCAAGCACACAATGCCGCACCAATGAAGTACTGAATCTAAAATTGCATAAAATTAAACCTCATAGCAGGGAGAGACTATTAGCAGATTATTCAGATAAAATCCAAGAAGTGGACAAGTACTGTTGACATGTAACAGCTAGAGATGTGTGAAGTATTTGCAACAGAAGATGAAGCTATCTGAAATGTTAACTGTTTCACATTTCTTTATAAAGTCAAAAAATGGACCAATTTCACCAAGCAATGTTTTGCAGAATTTTGCCCCCAGAAATAGGCCTCTTTTCCATGAGTGCTAAGAAAAGACTGGACATGCTCCGAGTAAAAGGAGACTTTGATTATTAACATTTTGCAACTTTCTAACATTTTGCAACTGCAAATATTTTCAGCTGTTGTGTGCAGCTAAGAGATTGCAAAGACATCTGATTTTAGCTACTGGAGAAGACTTTTAACTCTGATTTTAGTAAAGATCACTTTGCCTTTAAAATGAAAGAAAGAAAGAGAAAAGATCAAAAAAAAATATGGCAGCTTTTACCCAGAGACTTTCCACGAGTTTTTTTTTTTTTTTTTTTTTACCAATTACAACAGAAACTTTTTTTTGTCAGGACAGTTCAACATACGTTCATACATGTGCCATGCTTATTATACTGACAGAGCTCCTGGGATGTGAGTGGCTTCGGAACAATAAAACTGCGTTCTGGTGGAGAATTTGCTACACCTGAACCTGACTTAGCCATTCCTCAAAGATCAGTATGTTTCCTACAGATGAATAAGATACCTGTAAAAAATAAAATAAAATAGCAATTGGCAACTCAGAGCCAACTCACTTCTTCTTACTTCATAAAGCCTTGTAGAGTAACAAAAAGTTCAATGTGAGATTTCGAGGGAAAGGCATGGATTTTCTGACTTCCAATCAGTTACAGTTAATGGAAAGGGAGAGTCAGATTTCACCACCTTTGGAGGACACTACATGTTTTGCCAGGGGAAACCAGCGCAGTATCAGACAGCCAATCCTCATCATCAGTTTTCAGGGGGGAAAACAAAAAAAAACCACTAACCCCCAAGAACAGGATTTTGAAACAGACAGTATTACTCCCCCCTACCAGTGACATTGATGGATGTTTTATGTACCACATTTGACAATGGCACAAGAGTTTCCAGCATGAAAGAGCCCTTTCAGTACTTCACTACAAGTGGGAATGGTGCTACTGGCTGACAAGCAAGTCAGTATATTAAGAATGATTGACACCCCTGAATATAAACATGAAGGCTTTTCATCTAAGAGATGGTACAATTGCTACAGATACAGCTTTTGATGCTTGTTATGACTGTGCCACTACATTGTGTTCAGAGAAGGCCAACAACCTTTAACTCTCTCCCCTCAACCTGCTCCATTTTCTGTGTGGTTCCCATGTTTCCCTGCTTTGCTTTCTTTTCTGGTAGCAGACAAGTGAAAACTTTGACTATTATGATCCCTGAAATGCCCAAACAGAAATTTCATGAACTCAGATGTGACACTGCTTCTACTATTGTGAAAGGAACTGTAAAATGGGGGGCGGGGGGGAGATGAACTGGGGGAAGTGGCACAGAAACCCAACAAGGGTCGACAACTAGGGAATAGCAACCGGCAAAAGGGAAAGGAGAAAAAACAGATGAGTTGAGCGTCCTACTTGTACCTGGATTTCCATTAATTGCACAGTTAGCATTGTTACCAACACAAGTGTTTTTCTCCTCCTTCTTGGCCACACTTTTTCTTCTCTTCTCAACACTAGAAAAGTTGCCTCGATACCCCAGTTGCTTCTCTGGAATAACCGTGATAAAGGTCCAGCATCTCCTAACAGCCAAACTTGTTCCCAGACCTTTAATCTTAATGAAAAAGGCCATTCTCTCTCCGTTCTGAAAGCTGAAGCAAGCCTGACACCAGACTCATATGTTCATCAAAATGAAACCAGCCCACAGAACATTTCATAGGCTTCCGCTTATGTCAAGAGAATTTTTTGGAAAGTTTGAGGAAAATTGTCCAATGTGTTCCAAATATATGAAAGTTAAGAAATTAATGAAGTCATCTCCTTTCTTCAATGTTTTCTTCATTTTGTTGTTTAGTCAGTTGTTGTTTTTATCATCTGTCTTTAGGAACTGAAATATTTCACCAGTTTTGGGGTAGATTGAAGGGAAAATGTGTTTATTAAAAATCTGTCAACGTATATTATGAACATTGACATTTATAGTGTCTTCACTGGGACCAGATTCATAATACCTGATACAGATTTAAGAGAACATCCACGTACATATTTTATTATCTCTTCTTGACCATTTACATTCAAGATATTTTAGACCTCAGCCCAACAAAGCATTCAAAGACACGCACAACCTTCAGTAGTTCCAGATACTTCAATGAGATTAGTCAGATACTTAAAATCATGCATGTTTAAATGCTTTGTCGGATTAAGGCCTTAATTATCTCTTTCCTGGTGGACCCTTTTCAACTAACCTTATATGCCATTTGTTGGTTTTTGTTGTCCTCATTTTTTGTCTGTGTTTTATAGGTATCCATTAATCTTAATTGCCCTCATTGGCAGGCAAATTGGATGAGCTTATTTATCTACTGTTTTTCAAAGGTGAGTTTAGATTATAAAACACGTTTTTAAAAAGAAGGTAGCAACACCAATGGAAGAGTGGTACCAATAATTGTGGTACCAAGCACCAAGATGAGCAAATTGCCATGAGCCCAAAGGTTGCAGCTAATTTACAAGCAAATTAAATGTACATTTTTTTAAAAAAAAAAGTCAGAAATAAACACATGCACCTATAACATTTGCTTCTCCTTTTATCCTCCTGGCTAGAGAAGCAGAACTTTGCTTGTGGCTTGAGCTCACTAGCAATAGCTGCAAGGAGCAACTGTCTACACTTGGAGCTGGGGGTGTGAATCCCAGTTTGTGTACACATACTTAGTTGTGGTCTCAGCTGTATACCTTCTCGGGATGGATAGCCCACCCTGTGTCACCTCAGATGCACTCTACTTTTAGTGCACTTGCTCGATTAGAGCTAGCATATGTTTCCTTAAACTGGGAATTGCACCTCAGGCTCCAAATGTAGACAAAGCCTTAGACTTCCCCCTTTGGCTACAGGGGGGCAGATGGCTCGTGATTGCGGTGTATTAAACAGTTGCTGTTTTCACATCCAAGAGTAGCTATATGTTGACCTTGGAGGAAAAAATAGCCAACGCTGGTATTTTCTGTGCTTAACGCCATTGGATCATTGTACTCCTTAAATCTGGAGACAAGAACTTAATTAATACACAAGGAGCACTAAGGGACTCAAGCAACCTCTCAGACTTTGCAGGCAAAAGAACCACAGCCAAGCCACAATTTTGGGGCCAGATCCTCAGTTACCATACACCGGCTCCAAATTTACAATAACTAAGGACTGCTTGTGTGACCTTGGGCAAGTCCCTCAATCTCTCTGGGCCTCAGCTCCCCATCTGTTATAGGGGAGAATACCTCACAGAGGTGTTTTGAGGATGAATAAAGATTGTACCACTCTTTTAAACTTTACTTAGGAAAAGGCCTATATAAGAGATAAGTACTATTATTACGACTGATCTTGCAGATTACCTTTTATTTCAGCTTGCTAAAACTACTGAGAACTTTGGCAAATTTAATGTTCCATCATCAAACAGCCACAACATTATTTTAATAACTCCAATATGAGAATCACAATGTTGAAGTCAACATCCCACAATCTGTCAATGCTACTAGGACCTTAATGGAACACCAAAAATGGTTACAGGACCAATACATTTCCCCAGACCAGTAAGGTGAAAAAACAACCTTCTGCAGTATCTTAGCATATCATACATGCAGAATTATGATCCACTTAGGAGTAGATACTCATCTCTTTACAATGCATAATAAAAGATGCCTGATATGGTATGTAATCAAAAGCTCTAAGTTTGATGGGCTTTGAAAATATTCCTGCACAAAGTATTTTTTGTAAGTTCCCCTTCTCTTTCAAAATCATTGTTTTTAATCAGGTCTTTTAATATAGTCATAAACAATAAGGCACAAAAAGAATCAGTATTTCTTCTTGTGTTGTCTCAATTTTGATACTTTGATCCAAATGCTAATTCCTTCCATGGATAAAAATATTTTATGAGTTATGTTTCTATTTTATCTCATATCATGGGTGTAAAAAAAAAAATCAATATTAAAGTAACATGATGACCACTCATGCAGGAACCATACTGAAGTCAACATGCATCCCCTGTGCTAGCATACGAGAAGCTTTTATTCCTGCCCTGTTGCTTTAATCTCTACATGCTTGTTGTGGGGTTGATATACCCCGCCGCAGGATGCTGGGCCGAGAAAGACAAAAAACTGGGGCTATGACACAAGTGGCAAGAGTTCCTTGGGCTGTCTCTTGTCCCTAGGGTAACAGGGCCCTGTCTCCAGGTTCAATACAATCGCCCCTGTCTTCAGGGCAGTGTGGCCTAGTGGCTGCCCTTGAGCAGTAGAACGTGCTCTTCAGGGTGGTGACTGCACCCACTGGTGGGTGTGGAGTAGGATAGAGGGACTCAGGCCCACCCTATTCCACTAGGTTCTGACCCAGGGCCCTCAGGGACGGATTCTCCTGCATTTGGGCTCCGCTTCTCTGCAACAGTTCCGCTCCCTGGGTCGCATCCTACCCTCACTTCCAGCACTGGTAGTCTCCCAGTGTCAACTCTTCTCTGTCATCCTCAGCAGTTGACAGGGTGTATACAGGGGCCTCAGCGCAACTGGCCTCTGCAGCCTGGGGCTCCTGCAGCTTCCTGGCAGAAGCCTGCAACACGTATCTGCTCTCTCCTCAGTCAGCCCAGACTGAGCTAAGCTTCTCTTTTATGCCTTGCCTCTAGTCCGAGCATGCCCAGCAATGGCAAGGGGGCATGGCCTTTTCAGCCCACAGAGTGTGGTTAACCCTAGCTGGGCCAGTGTGGGGTTGATCCACCCTGTCACAATGCCTCTCCTAGTTCTTAGGATATTTTGAATAGACACCACTCATCTTGTACATGCAACAAACAAAAACAAAGTGGTTAACTAAAAGCTGGCATGAATGCCTGTAAAACAGTGTGCACTCTTGGTTGCTAAACAAATCACCAGGTGCCAAGCTAATAACAAAGGTTAAGTTCCTCAAATATTGCAGAGCTCTCTGTTCTCAAAACCTTATTCAAGAGAGTCTTATAACCAGATGTTTACAACCAAGGTTTTGTACTAACTGGTGACCTTTAGAAGTACTATATGTTTCCATGGCAGGAAATGCATGTTATTTGGTCATTACATTTATAAGTTGAATTAGTCGGGCACACTAATTATTGAATAACTGTTTTGTGAGCAAGAACAATAAAAGGCTTTACCATCTTGTTTTCCTTGAAATGAGCTACTAAACTTAGTGTAATCCTCAAATGAACAAGTGCAGTGGCTGTGTCATAGAAATACACTTTATTGCAGCTGCTGAACATTGTATATAAAACAAAACCATCAATTTGTGTAAGATGTTAGAGGACAGTAAGAGGAACAAATACTCTTTAGATGGTATGCTCTGCATGGGTTTAAATCACCAAAACAGAACTATAATAAAGGCCCATTATTTCACAAGATGATAGAAGTTAGCAATGGAAAAGTGTCACTTTCCAACAAAAAATGTTCTGCCAGAAAATTCACACCTGGCAGTGAATTCTGGCACTAGAGGTATATTGGAATTTTTATACCTCTGATAACTGCAAATGAGGAATAAGAATAATATTAACACATCAGATTATCCCAGTGGCCACTAAAAATTAGATTAAATTAATGTTTCAGGTGTGCTTAATCTAAATTTCTGTCTTCTAAATTGAAGGCAATTGATTCTAGTCTCTATTTCTGTACCATCTGAGGTTAAGGGTCCATTATTTCTGCTTTCCACCAACGTGATTAAATTCTGATTCAGACAACAAAATAGTTAGTAACCAAATCCATTTCCTTTAAAAATCTTCTGTACTATCAATTTATAGGCTTCTTCAATCAAAACAGTGAAACATATGGTCTTGGATTTTCTCCTGTTTGTTATGTCTGATCAACACCAATTTTACCATGTTTCACCTTTCCATTTCTTTCTGTGCCATACTGTACCAACCTACGTTAAATGATTTTGACTTTACTTCTGTGTATGTCAGTAATTTTCAATAGATGATCCAGTCAGATCAATGGTAGAAAACATAAATTGCTACATACGAGCTTTTAACCTGATAACAATGGACAGTGTGTATTTTTATCTTATAAAATGCAAAGTTAATTAACTTTCTACAGTAAAACTTTCTTTACCATACCTTGTGCTTATAGAATATCTGGTCTTTGTGAGTAATCTGGCTGTAGAAATATTACAGAGAACAGTCAACATTTCTCTTTTGCAACTTGACATCTTCCATCTTTGAAAGAATGCCACGCTTAGATATATTCATTGTTCCCATTAGATATGCAAGTTGCAGCACAAACCCCTGAAATGTTGGCACACCAATTGCTGGAAGAGTATGCGGGGGGAGGAGAGGAGAAATGTTATACTTAAATGATCTAGCCTTAATGAAGCCTTCAAGCAATATTGGTTAAGGCACATTGTCAATCATTTATCTTCAGCGTAGTTGTTAAAAGAGCCACCATACAGGCACCTGATGCACAAAACTCATCCTGACTAACAGGTAGTGCAATATGAGGAGGGAAAAAAATCCTTTATCGAGCCACAAGCTAAAAACAGACACCATCCGATGCAGGAAGGGTGAAATCCTCACCCCACTGAAGTCAATGGCAAAACTCCCACTGAATAAAGGCAGGATTTCAACTAAAGATATGTTTTAAGGACAAACTGCAATCCTTACTCCTGTGAGTATTACACTGAGGCCAATGGCCCCAATTTTGCATTAAGCTACGCACAGGCTGACCCCTGTGTCCGCTTAGGGTTGCCAGGCATCCAGTTTTCAACCGGAACACCTGGTCTAAAAGGGACCCTGGCAGCTCCAGGCAAACACTGCTGACTGGGCCATTAAAAGTCCGGTCCACAGTGCAGCAGGAGCCTGGGGCTAAGGCAGGCTCCCTTCCTGCCCTGGCTCTGCACGCCTTCTGGAAGCAGCCACCAGATCTCTATGGCCCCTAGACACATGGGTGGCCCAGGAGGCTCCATGTGCTGTCCCCGCTCTGAGTGCCAGCTCCGCAGCTCCCATTGGCCAGGAACCATGACCAATGGGAGCTACAGAGGTGGCCCCTGCGGGCGCGAGGATAGGGGCTGCGTCTAGGGGCTGCAGGGACCTGGCAGCCGCTTCCTGGGAGTCGTGGTAAGCACCACTGGGACCCCGCACCCTTCTCCCACCCAAACTCTCTCCTGGAGCCTGCACCCTTCACCCCCACACACACCGCAACCCCTTGCCCCAGCCCAGAGCTCACTCCTGCACCCCAAACTCCTCATCCCTGGCCCCACCCCAGAGCCCACACACCCATCCTGCACCCCAACCCCCTGCTCCAGCCCGGTGAAAGTAAGTGAGGGTGGGGGACAGCTAGTGACGGAGGGAGGGGGGATGGAACAAGCAGGGGGGCAGGGCCTCAGAGTAGGGGCAGGACAGGGCAAGGGTCTCAGGGAAGGGGCGGAGCAGTGGGTGGGGCATGGGTGTTCACTTTTCTGCAATTAGAAAGTTGGCAACCCTATGTCCACTGCAGCATTGAGACCTATAGGAGTGAGAGTTACTCACATCAGTAAGCAAGATCAGGAATTTTTTTTCTCCAGCTGGTAAAATAGTGTATTGAGGAACACAACCAGTCTAAATTCTAACTCAAGAAGTGCATTCATCAGAGGGCACAGTTAGTTTTTAGGTTTTTAATACGAAAATGAGTTTCAAGAAATAGCACTGGTGTCACTCAAACCCAGCCAGAGTGACGGTAGAAGCAAGTCCCCTGGCTCATCTCTGTACCCACCACTGATCCCCAAGGTGTAGAGGTGACCAGCACAGCCTCTCTCCTGGCATTCTGCAGTCTATGGGGAAGGAGTCCTCTCTCCTACCAGAAGCCCTCCGTACCAGCCCCAGTTACTTGTGCTACATGCAGTTTAGGAAGGATTTCTGCATCAGCGAACAACACGGTTAAAAAAAAAAAAAAAAAAGGTCTCTCTAGCTTCTTTCACTCCTTGCAGGGTCATAATGAAATTGGCTTCCAGAGCCTCAGCTGGAAGAGAACTGAGCCCCCTGAGCAGCGTCTCCTATGCGCACTCAAAGTTAGAAACACTCAGCTCCACTTCACAATCCTAGAGCAATTTTAGGAACATATACAGACTAATTAAGTGGTACATAAAAGAAGCACCTAACAGGGAGGTCACTCCAGATAGTGCATTATACTCCCTCTTAGGGCTCCTCATTACCCATGCCTGCAAATATATTATCCCAAGACTTTCCTTCTCAGATAATTGACTCTTTTTGACAAATGAATCAGTCTTGCAGATAAATATCCAAAGTAACCAGTTTGCTCATGCTGCCTCTTGTTTCCTTCCACTGGAAGGCGCAGAATTGAACGTACTTCTGACACAGACGCATTCAACAAAGATGACTCTCCTATTATGAGACCAGCTCTGCAAGGGGACAATCACTCTAAACTTCCACAAGGCTTGATTTTGTTCAGTCCATATGCCTATCAGCAGAGTGAGAGAGAATGCCAGGAGCCTCTTCCTTTGCCCCCACATGCTTACATGGCTGTCAGGATAATGCAGAATTGCTGTCATGCAGGGGCTGTTCTATCCCTACTTAGTATCATAGAATTTAAAGCCAGAAAGGAGGATGAGATCATCTAGTCTGATCTATCCCATGCCACCAACACCACCCAGCATCTGCACACTAAACCCGACAACTAATATCAGATCGAAGTCTTACAGCCCACAGGAGACTAGACCGTACCACAGGTGGAGAATCGGAGGGCCTGAGGTCTATCAGTGCCCAAGGCTCACACAAAGGCAGGGGAATGATGAAAGGAGGTATACCCAGATAATCCTGGCAAGTGACCCTCATGCTGCAGAGGAAAGGGAAAACCCTCCTGAGGTCACTGCCAATCTGACCTGGGAGAAAATCACTTCCCGTTCCCACGTATGCAATCAGTTACGCTCTGAGCATGTAAGCAAGAACCAGCCAGCCAAGCACCTGAGAAAGAGAATGCTTGGTGCCAACTCAGAGCCATAGCCCACCGTGTCCAGTGTCCCATCTCCAGTCGTGGCCATCCTTGATGCTTCAGATGAAGATTTAAAAAAAAAAACAGAATACATTGGTGGGTGGGAGGGAGGGAGGAAATCCCTTCTTGACCCCTGCAGGGGCTGGCTGAAACACTGAATCATGAGCTTTTATAAACATAAAACATAAACAGGAATGACCCCCAGGGCTGCTAAAGCCCTGACCCCTACCATCACAGGCAATCCTGTCACACAATCACGCTCATAATTTGTCCAGTTATTAAAACTAATTGAGATATTTCCCCCCCACAACTCCTATTGGGAGGATGTTCCAGAACCTCACCCTGTGATGGTTAGAAACTTCTTCTAATTTCTAATCTGAATTTGTTCATAATAAGTTTGCAGCTATCTGTTCTTGTGCCAACATTGTCATTTAGCTTAAATAGCTCTTCATCCTCCCTGGTTTTAAACCACACCCTATACCCCAGATATATTTATAGAGAACAATCATATCCCCCCTCAGCCTTCCTTTTGCTAGACTAAACAAGCCAAGCTCTTTCAGTCTCCTCTCATAAAATGTGATGGCTAGGGAAATGGAGACTGTTGTGATTACTGAATACAATTGGTCCCAAGACTGATCCTTGAAGAACTCCACTAATAACCTCCCCACCAGTCCAATAATTCAGCCATAAGTGCCAACTTCTTCTGGCGCCGGTGGGTGCTCGCCCCCCGCCCTGCCCCGACTCCACCCCTGCCCTGCCCCCATTCCAACCCCTTCCCCGAAGTCCCTGCCCCAACTCCGCCCCCTCCCTGCCTCACTGGGCCCCTTCCCCAAATTCCCGCCCCGGCCCCACCTCCTCCCCTGAGTGCCCCACATTCCTGCTCCTCCCCCCACCCTCCCACAGCTTGTTACGCTGTGAAACAGCTGTTTTGCGGTTGGCAAGTACTGGGAGGAGAAGCAGGGACGCAGCACGCTCAGGGGAGGAGGCGGAGGCAGAGGTGAGCTGGGGCAGGGCAGGGAGCTGCCGGAGGGTGCAGAGCACCCACCAATTTTTCCCCATGGGTGCTCCAGCCCCGGAGCACCCACTTAGTCAGTGCCTGTGCTTTCAGCACAACTCGGTGATATGGTTCACCGCAGCTCCACACAATAGGCCATGCCAGAACAGTCTAGATCAGAAAGATGGTGGCTACTGGTGCTGAAACCATCACTACCCCTTCTTTGCTTAGTGAAGTTTTCCTTCTTTCTGCACCATTAACAAAAGAATGTATTTCAATACTATATTTATATGATAAAATGGTAAATTTACTTTTAAAATTTTAAATTTAATTTTAAAGAATATAAACTTTCCCTCCAGAAGGGAAACCATAGTAACATATTTCAGAGTAACAGCCGTGTTAGTCTGTATTCACAAAAAGAAAAGGAGTACTTGTGGCATCTTAGAGACTAACCAATTTATTTGAGCATGAGCTTTCGTGGTCCGATGAAGTGAGCTGTAGCTCACGAAAGCTCATGCTCAAATGAATTGGTTAGTCTCTAAGGTGCCACAAGTACTCCTTTTCTTTTTGCATAGTAACATACTGACCTATTAAATGTCTTTTTTTGGCACTATTTGGTCTGTCAAAGGCTGTTAAAGGTTGTATGAGTGTTTGGGCTGGCATTTCTCTCATGAAATTAAATAAAAGTCTTGGGCTAGAGGGAAGCTGGCTAAAGTTTTATAAGGAATTGAACTAAAAGGAGATATGACTCACTAAAGAATGTGACCCTGCTCCATCTTACCGTTTTTTTAGATTGATGATTTTTCAACTTTCTCAGAAAGACTACCATTGATCACTAGACATAACTTAAAATTGAGAACTCAGTAAGTGGGATGTGGGAATTTTCCCAAAAGTTTGGAGATCTCAGTCTGCAGAGTATAGAACAAAGCTGATGGTCATGCATTTAGGATAACGACATTACATATGAGTGTAGCACAATGGCAGGTCAGTTATCTCGAGCTCCCACAAAACACGTAAATTCACACTAACCTATCTCCTCCTTTACCTGACCAAAACAGACTATGTATCCTTGTCTATACTTGAACACCTAAAACTAGGTTATGCACATTTGCTTGGTAATAGTTGGGACACATTTTCTTTCTGCTTTGTATGCATGGTTTTCACTTCTTACAAAGAAGTGAGCGGAGTGTAGTTTTTGAAAGTAATTTCTTTGCAATTCACCTATTTCTTAAAGTTAAAAGGGCATTAATCAAATATAACCATTTTTTTAAAAAAGAAAATGTTACTTTGTGTAAGTTGCATGAAAGTTCTTTTTGGAAATTGTTCACATAAAGAGATAAAGTATCGCCAGAGACAAGCTACATCAAATTTATAATGGTTGCTGTAATAATTTAAATATTGAAAAATGTCTATGTCAGAAGGATGAACGGCCTCAGCTAACATTACATATGCACTTTCAATATCTAATTAGCTGATAATTCTCTGGGTGCTTGTAAGGTAAAATTCGAGTGCCTTGCTTACAAATGTCTTTATTATTCTGCAAATAAATCTTCATAGCAATTAAATCCTTAGTTATTATGAAAATGCTTCCATACTGTTGTAATAACAGAGGATAATACAGTCAATGTCACTAATCAAGAGGTTATTCTTTGAATAATTGCTGGATTTATGAGTAATCATTGCTAAAGATATGTGGTTATTGAGTACACTGAGTAAACAGAATCTAAAACCTTTCAAATAAATGTGACTAATGTTATACTACCCTTTCAGGGAGGCATGTATATAAACACATTTTCAAAACTACTGTGGAGTAACTTACAAGTGACCCACCTCTCACACAACTCTCTCTCTTCCAAGGAACTGAAAAAAACTTTACAAACATTAAGTAAGTCTCACAAGTCCCCTGAGAGATTAGTATTACCTCACTTTTACAGATAGGCAAAGTGAGGAAAAAATTTAACAGACTTTGCGTAATGCTACATAGCACACATCAGCAAATCCAGGAACAACACTCAAGATTCCAAGTGCTTTAAGCCAATAGATCATGATCCCTTAATATTTCCACAGAAATATTTCATGTTCTCTCTGACATTTAGGGCTTCAGACTGAAGTTCAGTCCTTAATGAGAAAAGAACTCCTACTGAGTCATTTACAATAGTACACAAAAAATTTATCATAAAAATCAAATATCCACTTTAGCTATAAAATGCAATAATGTTTCAATCTACTTAATTAAATTCTGAGACACTTATTCAAGAAACAGGCATTCAATATGTATTAATGTACTAGTACATTTTAATTCTTGAACTCATTTATAAACTAGAAATATTCCATTTTATCTACCTCTTGCTCCACTGAGACAGGTTATATCAGTGGTACTGATAACTGTTACCTCTAGAACAATTAAGTTCATGTTAGATGCTTGAAGTACAAAGTTAAATTACTGATACATATGAAAACTCCCACAACTATGTCTGTCCCCTGCATCAATAATTTATGCAACTGAATTTTTAAAGAAAAAAGTAGACCTTGTTCATGGTACAAGCAACAGAAGTTTCAGTTTTCATTAATTTGTTTGTTTCTCTTCTCCCCCATGCATTTGGACAGCGTAACTGTGGTCAGATTATTTATACCTTGCATTTTGAGAGGTTATTAGAAACCCTGATTATTCTTTTAAACCAAAAATATCACTTAAATATTTGATATTTACATTGTAGATAAATAAGATGAAGTAGGTAGCATCACCAGCCCTATTTTTGGACTCCATTAATGGAATTTGTTAATTGCCTGAAGCACTCAATCTTCTATTTTGTTTTATCTAATGTAAGGTTTCTAGTTTTCAGTCCTTTGGTATATGGCAATGAAGCAAGGCACTCCTGACATCAAAGTAGATTACTTGCATTAGTCTTAGGGATTTGTAGCAAGATATAAAAAAAACATATAAAATTAATATGCAAACAAACTCGATCACTTACAAAGCACAGTCAACCAATGAAATTTTTTATAAATCCTACCCTGACAGCCTGTGAAATCAAACAAAACCTTAATTATCTTTACTACTAGAAGAAAGATATTTTAGAGAAATTATCCTAACTTTTTTTTTGAAAATTAAAATAATATTTAGTGTCCTCCTAAGGTGATTTACATCTTGAGACTAGCTACTTTCCTATGGACATAGAAGTCGATATGGTAGTGTACTGAGGCAGGAAGGGTTTGACTGACACACTAAGAAAACGGGCAGATCACGGCCTGTGAGATGAGTAAGTCCTTACCTCCCCTGGCCACAACTTACCCCTTAAGCAAGCGTCTTTGCTAAATATGCCTTACCAACCCAAGCTGCTGGATTCCCTCATCACTCATACTAGGAAGCAGCAGGGGCAGTAAACACTCAAAAAGAGAGACCAGATGATTAGACAGAATCTTCCATGGTGCCCAAAGCAGTTCTGTCCAGAGGCTGAGATGTTGGCAATGTTAGAGTATCTCTTCTATCACTCCTCAGGATACACAAGGGAAAGAACTAGAGGGATGAGAGAGTTCTAACTGAAGAGGGGAGGAGACGGAAGTCCCAGGAGCAAAAAGGAAGATAGGGCTACTTATGGGAGGAGAATGGTGACAGCAAAGTTTTCTTTGGTTCTAGACCTCTTCTTAATGATATTCCAATGGCCAAAGCAAAAATAATTGCATCAGAACATTAGGGTTGACAAGAAATACTAATAAAATTCAGAATTCAGTTTGCCATTATGAGGTCTTAACTCACCTTGAACTTATATTTTCTAAGCAGAACAGACCTCGAAGCAATATGTGCTGCAACATTATCAGTATAATAAGATGAGCATCTAAACCAATCCCATAATACTCCTGATCACATAACTAATAGTTTCAATATGGTGCTCTAGAACAGAGGTTCTCAAACTGTGGTCCCCGAGCTCCATTCATGTGGTCCATGGATAGTTCCCTCTAAGGTGTGTGCCTGGGTGGCCCACACAAAAAAATGAAGGGCCACCACCTAATTAGTAGAGCCGTGCAGGCGTGGCTCCACTAATTAGGACCCTGGACCCTGGAGAAGGTGCACATGTAAGGTGAGCTGGTGGCCTTGGGGGGAATAAGGGGTAGGTTGGAGGGGGAAGTGGGGTGAGAAGACGTGGTGGAGGAAATTTGGGACATGCAGGGCTGCAGCAGCCAGAGAAAGAGGGCACCATTCTTCAGCTCCAGGGTTGTGGCTGCCGGGGAGAGACCCTCCCCACCTCCTTCCGAGCCCCAGCTTGGGGGCTGCCGTGGCGGGGGGAGAGAGGGCAGATCTGTTGCATTAGAAAGGTAAGACTACTGATATTAAAATATGAGTTGTGTGCTTTTATGTGTAGACCAAAAACCACTAATTATTATTAAGGGTTTTTTTTAAATATAGCACTTTTATCCAAAGCACTTTACAATAGTTAGCTAAAGGTATGAACAACATTTGGAAAGATCATTAAGTGGTCCGCCGAGACACTCAGCAATTTTTAAGTGGTCCGCGGGAAAAAAAAAGTATGAGAACCACTGCTCTAGTACATAAGGTTCATAAAGCAATCTAGGTTATGACCACCTAAAGCTCTGGGATGAAGCCTGTGCTTGACAACTTTGCTCCTCTGGCACAATGCAACTCTTTAAATTAAGGATAAACTTTATCTGTATAGGAGACAGAACTTTCTCAGGAGCAAGTACAAGACTGCAGCTAAAACTCCCCCAGGAACGAAGGACCACAACCTCACCATCTACCATTCCAAATATAAGACACATTTCTTTGATTTTGCCTTCTCTAACATAAATACACAGCAGCATATATATTAAAAAAACAAACAAAAACCCCAAGCAAAAGAAGACATTCCACTGCACACACTTCTCCCCTCTGGGGAGAGGATGAGAGAACAAACAGCACGTGATAGATGTTAGGCAGACCACTTACCACAATACTGGAAGGTGAGCAGACACTACAATTTCCCCATCTGTAAAATGAAGATATCAACCTCCTTTGTAAAGCACTTTGAGATTTACTGATGAAAAGTGCTATATAAGAGATAGGCATAGTTATTATTATGGTAGTTAGTGAGGTATAAGTACCTGGAGAGGAGAGAACATCATCTGTTCATAAGGATTGGGTAATCTTTCATGGAAGCTGCGTAAGAAAAAAATTCAGGGTCCTGTGGATATGAGGAAAAAACCTCTCTTCCTTTCTGAGTTACTGGCCTATAGGACAATCTGCCATAGGATGTCTTGGGATCATTAAGTCAAAGATGCCTATAATGGTTCTTGTTGGAAAGTTTCATTTTGCCCATACTGCTTAGAATGGGAATATGCTGGAATTGATACTATCTCTCAAAATAGAAGAGACTTCTGAAGTGTGACCACTGGATTTAGTTGGAATTCAAACACAATAGCTGGGTGTGCCTGCCAATTAGCAAGACCCACTTCATGGCAACAAAGGAGGAGTATGGACTAGGAAGACTTCAGATGAACTCCTACAAATTCGTATTTGAAAAATCATGGTCTAACACAGCTGATTAAAGCCTTATTTTGTTTAAATTTCAAAGCACCGTATCCTTATACTCCTTGATTGGAAACTATCATGCCATGTCTTGAGCATAACCCAAATTCCTAATGTATGAGTTGGTCCATAAAAAAATATCAAAGCTATTTCTCTTCCTAGTGATTAGATAAGACAATGTCAAGTAGTGGTAGAAATATCTGAAAGCATAAGCTAATTCTACTAGGTCAGGGCAGAGGAAAGAAACCAGAAGTCATATGTCTGTATAGTTTTTCATTATCTGATTGAACAGAACTGGCACAAAGATTACACAAATCACCATATTATTCTACTTTTGAAGCTCTCGTAGGCATCTAATCTCAAAAGGTCAAATTCTCTCTTTCCCATATAAATGCTTGCAATAAATGACCCCTGTCCATCTCAAGGAGCATGTGGTTTTAGTGGATAGTGGGAACCCACAAGGGAGGAGGAAAAGGAAAGGAGATTTTAAAATGTTGAAAGATAAAAAAAAATAAAGGGAAAAAAAAAAAAACAAGAGGAGAAAGAATAGAAATTACCAGAAAGAAAAAGGCAAAAGAGAAAAGGAGGGTGAAGGCTGAGACATAAGAAAAAGATGGGGTGGAAATGTATGCCAATCAATTAAACGGGTATGGCTCCATCTAAGAAAGGTCGGAAACCATTGACCTTGACAAGAATTATCAAGTAATTTTTTCCTCAAAATATTATTGAAATGTTTGACAAGGCAGTGATATGACTAGTATATGATATGGCTCCTAGCTCATCACATACAGACAGAAGAACTGCATGAAATACTTTGAAATTAGAAGCCTAGGCCAAACTTTATATAAGGTAGGGTTTATGTTTGTCCTTCATTTCAAATTCCAGATATCATGGCCTCCATTTGTTCAAGAAATCAAAATAGTTTCTCCATTTTCCCATGGGATTCTCAGACTTCAACCTTCCAACTAGACACTCAGACCAAAAAGGCAAAACATGGCTCATCCCTTCTCAGACCAATACCATGCTAGGCTACTTCACAGAGAATGATTCAGACCAAAGAATGACTGGAACCTGGCAAAGGACTAAGCAGAGATGTATTCCTTCTAATGAGACATTTAATTTATTTTCTTCTACATGATACTATATGAGCTTCTGTAGGGTCTTTATGGGCCAGCAAATAGCGATATCACATAGCAAGCAAATGTCAGAGCACATTACAGGAGCACAAACGGAACAGCTGGAGATGTTGTTAAAGCAGCGTAGGTCAGCTACACAGCCATTTGCTTTTGGAAGCTTACACTTGGCCCAGACAAGCTATTTGGTAAAATGTAGCTCATCACTTAATGGATTTGATGTTAACCTGTTGCAAACGATGTTATCGACCAGCTGAGCAGCAAGTTATATTCATCTGAAATCATGCAGCGTCAGAGAGAAGTTACAAATTCAGAGTGGCACATTGCACACAGGCAGTACAGTCTCACATTGGCACAAAATAACTATTTTCCATAGAATGTTCTGCCCTACAGTTGTGTTCTGGCAAATGTTTTCTGCTGACTACATTTCAAACCCAAAGGGAGGTCTGTGAATCCCATTATTCAATCCTCTTTCTGTCATCTTTAATTTGGTGTAAAGTCCTTGCCAAAATGGACAAATAATCCATGATATAAATATGGGCATTAGCCCATCCTATCATAAGAAAACAGCTGATTTGCTCTGGCCACTATTAACATGACTTTATCTTGTTACAATGGGCCGTATTGGATGTACTGGATGGATTTAATTGGGGATTGGTCCTGCTTTGAGTAGGGGGTTGGACTAGATGACCTCCTGAGGTCCCTTCCAACCCTGATATTCTATGATTCTATGACACTGTGCTTTGGATAGCACAGGTTTTCACACCAAAATATGTGGAATTGAGTATTCCTCTGTGCTGTATGCCACCAGACACCTTAATCAAAGACTGATCAAGAAGCATCTAGAGTAATATATCCTAAAAAAAAAGAAGCTAAAATTAAATTAATCTTCTAATATAGAATCATAATCAGGTGTCTCATAACTAGGTTTGATTATATCCAAAATGCAATAAATGTACAGCAAGACAAAAGAAAATATCTCAGCCATCTATTACAGTCTATTACAGTTAAACAAACAAGTCAGGTTACTTTCCTTTTTAGAAGAATAGTGCAGGTTAGTCAGGCAACGCACTTTAGTAGAAAATCTCTTCAAAAATGGCAGATTAAAAATTCCATGGAGAGATGAACTGTTAGGTGAACTGTTGCTTCTGGTTTCATGCCCAGTACATTTTTTTTTCTATTTGAACAGTCATATTACTATGCCAACCATTAGTAGACATGGTTGGAGTCCACCTCCTTCTTTTACAAAAAGCATCATTTACTGCTTCTATTACATTTTTTTTTTTAAATTTCAGACGTCTAAAGTACGTCTATCCCAGGCTACAGACACTCTGCCAGATTATGAAAAATGTAATCATCGAAAGACAGAAACATCAGTAAAAAATCCAACATCCTTTTCCTGTACAAAACTAGCTGCTCCCCATTGCAAACTCCAAATCCCAATGAAAAACTCCACACTCCTACTCAGACCTACCCAAACGGTGGGCTTAGCTCTAAAGATCAACAGATTTGGCTTATTTCCAACCAAGGTAAGATGGGAATTCTAAAGTCACAGAGCCCTTACAGAAATACTATTATAACCTCAGCTCCTTTTCTTATATACCACGGATGCACCCACTTGCATATCCACACTCATTTCAACTGTGGCTTGATACAGGACAATAAGACTTTGTTTTCCAAGGAGGCTGTGATGGAGAAAAAGCCCCAGATCAAACACTGAAGTCTCTCTGGTACTCTTGGAGTGATGGAGTCTTCTGATCCTGCTTTGTTCCCTGGAAATGGTTGTAATTACATTTGTCTCATTTGGAGGGCTCTCACAAGTGCTCTCAGACAGGAGACTCTGTAAGAGGAGGAAAATTCTCTCATCTATATCTATGCCACAAACTGTAGTAGCAATTTGAAGAAACTTGTCATTTTATTATATGGATTGGAACAATAGCAGCATAACAAGTGATCTTCCAGAATGGTAAAATATGTATTTACCTAGATTATATACTTGCTTTACTTAGCTAAAACAAACTCTTTCCATATTTCTAAGAAGCTATTATTGATAATTAGAGTCAAAACTACTGTTTTATCCTGCTCAGCTACATTCATATATTTTTAATTTGGTGGAAGAAACAGAACAACTTGATTCAGCTAGGACCTGGATATTTAATTGGTGTGGTCAGATATAGGTGGATTCAGTTTAGTGCTTTAGCTTTGTCTATAAGGAAAAGAATGGCATCATCTGGGTATCTCTCACCTATTTCCTTGTCACTGCAGGACCTTGGGAATTGGTGCACCTTGGTCCCTCCTGACCTCTGCTGGTGGCACACAATAGTTAGGTTCTTGAGGGCTGTAATCCTTTGGCCTAACTCCAGTTGTTGGGTTTAGTGTGCGGATGGCTGGAGATGGGGAACAACTACATCTCCAGTTCACTGTCAGGTTTGCAGGGGGTTTTTTTGGGGGGGGGAGGAGGGGCTGGATGGGGGAAATGGATTAGACCTGAACTGAGACAGAAAATGCCACAAAAAACTTTGGCAAATTCAAAAAGTCAGCAAAAACTGTGTTTCGGGTTGAATGAAATGATTTGTTTGGCCCCAAACAAACCATTGCACCTTTTAATATGAAAGCAAAAAAAAAAAAAAAAAACATGCACAGACACAGTCCCAGGACTAGATTCATAAACCAGGAACAGGAGGAAGTGTTGGTGCAGTGGTTATGGCACCCGCATGAGATGTGGGAGACCGAGGTTCAGCTTCCACTTTTGCCTGATGTAGAAAAGGGATCTGAACTTGGGGCTCTCACGTTGCAAGAGTGCAGCCTACCCAGAGGGCTATGGGATATTTTGGTATAAGTCTTTTGAAGTGTCTCCTGTTGAAACTGTTCAACTATTTACAAAAAATTGAACGGTCACTGGAGCAGAGACTTGAACTGGATGCCCCACTCCCCAGGTGAGAGCCCTGGTCACCAGGCTATAATAATTCTCACTATCTCAGGCCCAATGACTATTCAAGTATTTTATACAATATGGAACAAGTTTATAACATAAGAACATTAAAATGTCCATACTGGGTATGACATATGTTCCATCTAGCCCAGTATCCTATTTTCTGACAGTGGGAGGCTCCAGACGCATCAGAGAGAAAGAACAGAACAGGACAATTATCCAGTGATCCATCCCTGTGATGGGGTTGGGACTCACCACCACTGTGCCTCCCGCTGGCACATCTGGGAATTAGCTCGGTTCTTGTGGAGCACCCTCCGTCGGTGGTGGCCCGCCCGTCTTTTGCCCTCTGTTGGCATCTGGACCCACGTTGCTCCTCGCTCGGCAGCATCCTCTTCAGGACACTGCCCTCTGGCAGTGCCCACTGCTCTGGTCTCACCCCCTTCCAGGGGTTTGGTGTTATCAGCAGTCCACGATCTGCACCTGCTGTAGTGGCAGGCTGCAGCCTCTGAGTCTAGGCCCTCGTCACAGGGACCAGCCACAGCCTGGATCAGGCCACACTCCTCTTCAGCCAGGTGTAGTACAAGGTGGAAGGGGCAGACCCAGGCCCACCTGCTACTCTGGGTCCCGACCCAGGGACCCTCTAGCGGCAGCCTCTCTGCCCTCCTTCTCTCCCCTTGCCCTGCTATTGTCCCTAGGCCACTTCCCCTTCGGCCCTATGCACCTGCCTGGCCCTTTGTAGCTAGGCTGGCAGCCTGGGGTTTTCCTTGGCCGGAACTCCCCAGCTCCTTCTGTTCTTCCCCAACACTGCTCTGTCCAAGGTGCTACCTTTCAGCTCAGGAGCCAGTCCTCCTCCCTTGACCACCAGGGAGAGACTGCCCTGCTCTTTGCTAGGCAGCCTTTATATAGGGCCTAGGCCGGCCTTGATTGGCTCTCCCCAGGCCTTCTCTGATTGGCTGCTGTGGGTCTGCGCAGCCTCTCTCTCCTCACCCCACCACAATCCCCTATCATCCAGTCCCAGCTTCTGGCAATCAGAGGTTTAAAAACACCTAGAGCATGAGGTTGTGTCCCTAACAATTCAGCAGAAAAAACTCATCCCAGCCTACCTTGTCGCCGAGGGGTGCTGGCCTTTGCCTACAATGTGGGAGACTCACTTCAAATCCCGTCTCCACATTAGGAAGGGGGCAAATTCAACCCTAATATTCCAGGTGAGTGACCTAACCATTGGGCTGAAAGTTATAAAGTAAGAGTGCAGCACAACCACCACTGTTGTCATGTCAAATTCACAAACTGCATTTTTTTGGTAAATAAACTATTTGTCCAAAACTTTTCATCCAGATCTAGATAGAAATTCTTATTAATGTTGCTTAATCTACTGGTTTCATACATATTCACATGCAACTAGTGCATCTAAATGTACAAAGCTTGCTTGTTCGTGAATAGGAAAGTTCAGTCAATTCAGTCAATTACTAATAAGTTTATATAAGGAATACATTAGATTCCCCATGTTATCAGCCTCCTTAGGTCACTGCTGCATGGGATTTATGCAGTTTGCAGGCATAAGATGGTCTGTGGGGACTGCCCGTGTCATGTCCACAAATGGCTTTGCAAGCTTGGGGCACACTGAAGAGGAGGTTACTTATCTGTAATCGGAGGTTCTTCGAGATGCGTGGACCTTATCTGTATTCCACTGAGGGAACCAGAGATTTTGAAAGTAGTAGTGGATGTTGGTCCGTGCATGTGTCCTTGGCTTGCTTCATGGTTTCATCCAAGGTGATAAAGGACAGGACAGGACAGACTGACCTATTGTATTCCACTGAGGGTGACTAAGTCAGAGGAGAGTGTGAGGATAAGGATGGAATGGGTTAGTGGAGGACAGCCACACCGAATGAGGCATCCATCGCAGAGTCCTGCACCAAGTCATAATGCATAGCGAAGGTATGTACTGAACTCCACATGGCCATTCTCCACATGTCCTGAAGTGGCACATTGTGGAGGGTGGCACTGGTTGATGCCTGGAATGGGCCCTCACACCAGGGGATGGAGGCAGTTCTGACAACAGATAGCACAGTGTAATGCACTCTGAAATCCACTTGAAGATTCCCTTAACCCTCTCAGCTATTGCAATAAACCATCTAGGGGATTTCCTGATCAGTCTCAACTTCTGTAGGTAGAAGGCCAAGGCCCGGCAGACACTGAGGGAGTGAAATCATCATTCCTCTTCTGAGGTGTAGGGCTTCAGGAAGAAAGCAGGTAAGTAGAAGGGTTGGTTGAGGTGAAACTGGGATATGACCTTTGGCAGAAACTTGGCATGTAGGCGCAGGGAGACTTTATCCTTATGGAAAGTGGTGAAAGGAGGGTCCCCATCATGGCCCCAAGTTCACCTACCCTTCTTGCCAAAGTGTAAGCCACAACGATGGTGACTTTCATGGAAAGGTGGGGCATAGAACACAAAGTCAGTGGCTCAAAAGGGTACTTCATTAGTGTAATTAGAACTAGGTTGAGATCCCACTGGGTTCAGGGGGTTCCCACTGAGACAGGTTGTATGGGTGGGAAGGTTCTGATGAGGCCTTTCCAAAAACTAGCAGTCAACAGTTGTGTAGATACAGAGAGTCCTTCCATGGGAAGACGGGGGGGGAGAAAATGGGGGGAAGGTGCTAACTGTTGCCAGGCGGACCTTGAAAGAATTGAGGGCGAGACCCAATGCTTTCAAGGGCAGGTGGTCACCTAAAAGAAGGGGAATCTCCATCTCTTCTGGTGAAAGTCCTTTCTGTTAGGCCCAGGAGGAGAAGCACTTCCACTTGGCCTGGTAGGAGTGCCCGGTGAATTCGTTCCTGATGCTCAAGAGGATGTTTTGCTCTTCTGATGACCATGCTCATTCTAGAGAAGATGCCCATCCAAATACCACACTATGAGGTGACGTGTCTGCAGATCGGGATGTCTGATCCTGTCATTGTATTGCATTAGTAGCTCGGAAAAAGTGGGGATGAGAAGTGGGGGACAGGCTGACATACGGAGAAGACTGGGGAACCAGAACTGTCTGGGATGGGGCAATCAGGATGAAGGTTGCTCTCTCCCACTTGATCTTGTATGGTACTTGTATCAGGAGTCGCAGAGTGGGGAAGGCGTAATTTATCTGGTCCAATCAGAATAGTATGAGAGCATTGCCCTAACAGTAGGAACTATAACCCCCCTCTGGAGCAGTATGTGCTGCATTTGTTGTTGGCAGAGGAGGCGAAGAGGTACCTGGTCAGAGTCCCCCATTGGTTGAAGATATCATTCACTACAGTGTCATGAAGTTTCCATTTGTGATCAGTGATGAGTCTTCTGCTAAGGGAGTCTTCAATCACGTTCTGAGTCCCCAGAAGATGGGCTTCAGACAACAGAATCTTGTGGACAATACACCAATTCCATAGATTGACCAACTTCACATACAGCGCAATTGACTTTGTGTCCCCTTTTTTGCTGAGGTAGTAAACAATGGTGTTGTTGTTCAATAACAATAATAAGAACATGATGGGAGTAGAGATGGGATGGGAGAAATGCTTGGCATGCCTTCTGTACAGCCCGGAGTTCCAGAATGTTGATGTGCATCCTGGATTCCTGAGGAGTCCATGTTCCCTGTGTCATGTGACGACCCATGCGTGCTCCCCATCCTACAAGGGAAGCGTCGGTGATGACTCTCCTGTCTGGGGATGAGGGGAGAAAGGGAACCCCCACACAGACCTGTCATGGGTCCATCCACACTGGAGGGAGGAGAGTTCTCGTGGGGAACTCTCAGCAAAAGGTCCATGGGATGGCACGTGAGAGAGTAAACTCCCTGGAGCCATATCTGGAGGCAGCAATGGGGGAGACGAGTGAAGGTGGTGACGTATGTTCATAAGGTCCTGTGGTCCAAGGGAGATAGGCAAGTCCTGCTGGGACAGACGGACTGTTGACTACTGTGGCTATGAGTTTTTTCAGAGTCTGCAATCTCTCCCTTGGTAGGTAAGCTTGTGCTAAATTGCTAGAGGCTCCTATGAAGTATAGAGACTGTATGGGATCCAAAGTTGATTTTTCAAAAATGATGCTGACTCTAAGGGAAGAAAGGATTCTGAGCAACATGGAGATTGACATCCAGGCTTCATCTGTGGATCACACTGCTAGGACCCCCTAACGCCTGAGGTAGGCTGCCACATTGGAGAAAACTTTGGTGAAGACCCCTGGGAGCTGTGGTGAGTCTAAATGGCAGGACCCTGTGTTGAAAATGCTGAGGGCCTACCACGAACCTCAGGGTCTGTCTGTGAGCCAGATGTATGTCTATGTGAAAATAAGCGTCCTGCATATTGAGAGCCATAAACCACATGCCTTCTTCCAATGACAGGATAATGGCTGTTAAGTTGACCACACAAAACTTGGATTTGCGGATATAGCAATTGAAATAGTGGAGATCCAGGATTGGTTTCCACCCACCCTTCCTTTTGGGTATCAGGAAGTAGGTTGAATAGAACCCTGTCCCTTGATAATCCAGAGGGACCTCCTATATTGCCCCTCTTTGTAGTAAAGAGTCCACCTCTGAAATGTGGGCTTCTCCAAGCAGTAGATGCAGAGTGGATGTTTGTCCCTGACTGCGAAGGAACTTGGGCAGGAGGTACAGATCTTAAAGCTTGGGGTTTTCAGCATAGTCCAGTACCAACTGTGGAGGGGGCGGGGGAGAAGGGATCACAGGGAACCAAATTCCCAAGAAAAAGACCCCCAATCTTATTCCTAAAACTAACAAACTACTAAAAACTACAATATAAATGATAAAAACTGTAAAAACTAACTATATACAACTGAATATTTTAAAGTGTGTCACACGCAAGAGGACACTGATAGTTCCAACCTGGACCATGGGGCAGTGAGAAAGAACAGGAGATGTGGTCAGTCCACCCTGCCCTTTATCACCTTATATGAAATCATGAGGCAAGCAAAGGGTGCATGCACAGACCGAGGGACACTACTCCTTTCAAAATCTCCGGCTTTTCTTCAAGCATCACTTCTAAAGATGATTTATCGTGTATTTTAATATATGGAGATATCTCTTCCCAAGATTTATGGCAACACTCACAATTCATGCTGGTATACATTGTAAATGTTTATCAGTATTTGAAGTACCATTTGTATACTGGTAATTGCAATGAGAAGAAAAGGAGTACTTGTGGCACCTTAGAGACTAACCAATTTATTTGAGCATGAGCTTTCGTGAGCTACAGCTCACTTCATCGGATGCATACCGTGGAAACTGCAGCAGACTTTATATACACACAGAGAATATTTCATATTCATTTCATATTCTCTGTGTGTATATAAAGTCTGCTGCAGTTTCCACGGTATGCATCCGATGAAGTGAGCTGTAGCTCACGAAAGCTCATGCTCAAATAAATTGATTAGTCTCTAAGGTGCCACAAGTCCTCCTTTTCTTTTTGCGAATACAGACTAACACGGCTGTTACTCTGAAACCTGCAATGAGAAGTACATTCTTATGCTCATCTTTCTGATGTAAGGATAATTGAGCATTGTGGCCATGCTTAAAGGTACTAATCTACAGAGTTGGGGTTTTAATTTTTTAAACCACTGGCCATTTTGTATATACCCTGCAGGCAGGTGGGCAGAATTCCTGTATGCCACAGACAGTTTAATACTCTGTGTGGAAAAAATTGTTACAAGGCTTTTGCTCAAGACCCACTAGTCTGCATGCATGAGTCAAGTTTGGTACTCACATTGCAGATAACTAAAGTGTGGGATCAGATTTACCTCACCCCAGTGTATGTAAACAGAGGGAAGAGGGCTCAAAGCAGCTCCACCTTCTACTATACATGCACTCACCGAAGCTCCCACAGCAGCCCCATAATGGTTTGCAAGTCATCACTGTTAGAGTCCCCAAAGTCTACCCCAAATTTTTGGGGATGGCAGTTTTTACATGTGCAGGCACTGTACCAACAAGTATGTAGCCCAGTGTTCACAAATCCAATAGGCAGATGCACTTCCTCAGACATCTGAAGAATCACTTGTACAGTGCATCAGGTGCTTGAGGGATGGCAAACTTGTCAAGAAATACACCCCACTTCACACAACTGGAGAGCAGCAAACACAACATTTGGCTCCATCATTGCCCCCCGCGTATTTGTATCTCTATCCTGGTATCCTGAAATTCAGTATGTGTACCACATAAGATTGTCTTCCCTGCCGCTGACCTCATTCGTTGACCTCCAGGACACCATGCAATAGGACCATCAACCTTTGTACTGAAATCACAGCCCTAGTGAAAATATATAGTTTAAAAGAAAACCCATGTACTGGTCAGCCAACTGAGGGAAACGGATATGAAAGGCCTGCAATAAATCATGACAGTGGCATGTCTCAACAAGCTACATTTTAGATAAGATGAATGCATCTGGTATTTTAAATAGTCTTTTTGCCCATTATAAGCATTTCATTTATTATCATCACATGTATTAAGTGCTCAGTCCCAACTACTCTACCTTGAAAAATTGTTCATTTTGGTGGACCAAAGGGCATGCTTTAGGGCCAGAGGACTCTTCTTGCACTTTGTGAGACTGTTACCAGCCAGAGGTCTCAGCCTTTCAAGATTGTATTTATTAATCTCATAATAAAAGGTTAAGTATGCCAATAGGCAACATTCCAATGACATTCTGCAGTTATACAAATACACTGTAATGCTATTAAACCAGCATATTAATAATATTAATTGCACTAAAACTATGAAAGTGAAATTCGAAGCTAAACTCACGAGAAATGATTGGACATCTTATTTCCCTTTTTTTATTGCCTGAAATTTTGACACTCGCTTGAGCCATCTTTTTCCCCCCATAAAAATACTTTGCAGTACTCAATCAAGTTAAAGAATTACTTATCGCTTTATGTTGCATAAGTATCTGATTAAGTGCCTGCTTAAAAGTGTACTACTGTTAAGTTGAAGTGTATCAACACAGTCTAGCTCTAATATGTCTAAATGTAAATGAAAAATTTCTGAATTAAAGACATGGCCTGCCGATAAAAAAGGGAACATACACCAAGTGCATCTGCCCAATCAATTTCACCCTTCCAGTCCCCATAAGTTCTTCCCCCTAACCCCCCATTTCTCTAGCCCCCACATCTGCCCAGCCTCATCTCTGCTCCTAATGTGGTTCTTTAGCCCCCACTCCCAGGCTGTTGTGGGGGGGGGGGGCTGCATTAGGGTCTTCCCTGGGAGGGGGAGGTACAAGGGTTCTTCACCCTCCATGCTCTTCACAGGATGGGTGTTACAGTGGGGTGGGCGGAGAAAGAGTAAAGAGAGCCTCCTTGAGCTGCAGGGCTTTTTCTGCTCCCTCCTCCCTTCCTGTGAGCAGGGGCAGCTCCTCCACTCTTTCCCCCTCCCCTCCTGTGACAACAGGCTAGGCTCCTGAAGGGAGAAATAGACAGGTCTGCTGTTTCCTGAGCAGCTCTGATGGGTTGCAGCTTCCCAGAAGCCATGAGGAAACAGCTGACTCCAGGGGGCCAAATCCCTTGTGGACAGATCTGGCCCACAGCCAACCATTGCAGAACAGTGCAGTAATTGACATATTTTGGGGACCCTTAAAAATCGAAGGCCCTTGGCTGCAGCCCCTAAGATCCCTGTGTTAATCTGGCCCTGCTCCAACCCAATAATATTTGAGAATCCCAGTTAACCTCTTTATGCCTACTTTACCACTGGGACCAACCCAATGTCCACTGAAGTTAATGGGAGTCTATTGACATCAGTAGACACCAGGCTGTGTTTTAAGGCTCTGCAGGCTCCCATCTTACATCTCTGATGGACAGCATGCTCCTCCAATACAGTAAAAATCCTCTGGAGGATGGCCAGCTACCCACACTCTCTCATTGCTGTAGGGATAGAAACAAGAAACTCTTGCTGCACGGCTGCCAAAACTTGTTCTGGATGTGGGCACTGAACCAGCTGTCCAAGTAACAAATGATGGCCCTAATTATAAATGTATTTCTTTGTTCAGTGTTCCACACAAAATGTAAGAATCTAATATTCTGCCACTGATTTATATCCTTTTGGGGTGGAGTCAGTTTTAAAAGAGTCCATTTGTCTTTGACACCAAGAAAACACACAAAACTTTACTCTTCAGGATTTATACAAAGGAGATGCACTTCTTTCTCTTTTCAACTGGACGACAGTAGAGAAGGCCTTTATATGTCCGATACGAGCAGTCCGAGTTCCCAGCTAGCAAATGCCTTATGAATTTCTCTTATCTGTGGATGTGTGACTGTATCGTAAAAGGGGGCTCACCTTGTTCCTTTGTATGAAACAATACATTTGAATGGAATTTTGTACCAATCCTGCAGTTTTCTTCCCTCCTCACCCACATCAGTAATTGACATATTTTACTTAATGAGAGAATCAGTGACTATCAGCCTGGCTTTTGCTTGAGTCCCTCAACCATGACAATATAATTAAAAGTTGTGAATGATATATCAAGTGCCATATAGAAAGAAGAATTGACAGGAGTAATTTTTACTACTCAAAAGCCTTCAACTTCATATATCCTGTTAAACAAGGTCACTGACACAGGCTTGAATGCTAAAGCAGTAGCTTGGTATAAACCCCACTGCACCCTTCAAATAGGCATTTGTGTTTCTCGCTAATCACTAGAACTATGTACATTGCTACAGTTGAATTTTGAATCCTTCATTATCTCATTTCTTTATTAAATACTCACTAAAGACTGGGGGGCGGGGACAAAGCTTGCAGGGTTCTTGCACGACAGTGTTCCAGTATTCAGCCTCAAATGATTTGTTTGCAAAGTTTTATTGTCTTGATGTTTTGCTTGTTGGTGAACAAGTTTAATACTGGAGTTGAGTATGGTTGGTGATGATCAAAATAGCTATTTTTCTCTTTAGGTTTTAATGTCAAACTATCCATCAACTCTTCTCTTATTTTGGTATTGTAATCTCATCAAGCAGGGACCGTATGTTTGTTATGTGTTTGTTCAGCGCCTAGCACAATAGTGATACCTAGCTCTTATTTAGCACTTTTCAGCAGTAGATCTCGTAGCACTTCCCAGTCTAAGGTTTTGATCCTCACAACGCTCCTATAAGGTAGGGAACTATTATAATACCCATTTTACAGATAGGAAACTGAGGCACAGAGAGGGCTAAGTGATTTGCCCAGGATCATACACGAAGTGCATTGCAAAGCAAGGAATTGAACCTGGGTCTCCCAAATTCTAAGCTAATATCTTAAACACTGGACTATAAATGGGGCACTTATGCATGACTGGGCCCCCCTAGGCACTACCACAAGGCAAATATTTATTATTATAATTGAGCAACCCAGTTAACACATCTAGGTGTTTCAAATAAAACGGAATCTTAGTGGCAATGAATGCTCAGACTGACATTTTAAAAAAAGTTTTATTCTCTGAGGAGGATAAGATGTAAACTGTCACCCTAAAACACTGATTATGGTGAAAAATATTTGGAAAAGCAGATATGAAGCCTGCTTCATTTTGGGGGAGTATTATACTGCACTTGTCGGGTTAATAATAAATCTGATTCCACCAAGAGGGAATTTTCTTCTATCCTTGGGATCCTCTGCAGAAGAAGTGAACTTAATTCCTAGAAGAAACGTGCTCCTTTAAAAGAACAATTGGATGACAACAATTTTGGTCAGAAAGGGTGGAATTCACCCTAGTGTAGAGGGCCCATGCAAGGACTATACACTACTTAAGCTCTGTTTTGAGTGGGTTAAGTGGGATTTAAAGTGGTGAACAGACTTTTTTCTGGCTCTCCACATGGGTAAATTTGACCTAAAGTGTCTATCCAAATAGGTCCTCCTTTCTCCATATTCATGTTACTCTTGCATCTTGGCTAATCTGTTCAGTTTATCTATACTGTGCAACAAGAAGCTGTTATTTCTATCAGCACTGCAGAGCCAATGTTGCAAGAAAGAGAAAACTGGAGAAGCTCTTACTGCAGAACCATAATAGGTCACAAAGAGATCTGAAACCAGATCACTGCAGCCCAGTGATTAAATCACTCCATGACTACAGAATTTAGGACAGGCAAGCATTGCTGTCCATGTTAGTCATCCGTGGGAATTAGAAAGCCAGAGAGATTGCAAGTTGCCTGCCTGTTTCTAGCACATTACCTAAAAGTTTTGAATTCATTGCAACAGAACCCCATGCCTTTTATCCAGGAGAACATTACCAACAGCATGATTTTCAGATTTCAGGCTGAGATTCCAAATTAGAAAAATCTTGGCTGGTATTGTTGAACAGCACACATTTGATATGGAAGTTCTCTCTGAGAAGATAAGATTCACTTCAGAGTCACTGTCTTGCTATGCTGGAAGGAGGACAGAAGACACTTTATTTCTAAATGCCTGGCAATACCAGGAGATAACACTGTACAGTGCTGGTAATTCCATAATCATTTAAATACACCCGAGGGGAACCGCTGTCTGCCCTTCCCCTTTACCCACCCTGGTCTGCAGCCAACCTGCTGCTGAGACATCCCCTACCCCTCAAATGAGTGTTAAAGGGGGGCTATAAGTGGGAGGTGGTTGAGTCCCTTCCGTAAAGTCATAGGAGCCCCAATCCACCACTTCTGCTCCTTTAAAGAATACATCAGTTAAATCCTTTACCAATCCATGTTATCTGATCACTGTATTCCTTCCCTACAGGATACCTGCACTGCACATCGGCCCCATAATGAATGGCACCATCATAGCCTAACCCCCATTTCATTTTTGCCCAAACCAAGCCCCCAACCCATTTTGAGGAAGGTGAACCCTCCCACACACTTTGCCTTGGCCAATCCAGTGGTGAGGGAAAATATTCCTTCCCAACCCCCTGAGAAAGGAGCAACTACCATAATGCCCACAGTGGCTCATGACAAAACCTGGCATTTAACTACTTCCATGGGTGGGAGGATGAGTGCTGCTCCACCTGGTCCAGGTGAAAATGGGCTTTTCCTGCATGGGCATGAACATAAACAGTCACCATCGCCCTTCTGGTCATGTGGGGGGCAGATGGATTAGCGACCCCATGCTGACCTGGTATGAAGCAGCCACAGTAAGTCACACTCCGGCTCTTTTGCCTTTTTAGGGGCCACCTTTTCCAACAAGCCAGACAATGGCTCCTACCACTTAGCTTGTGGTGAAGTCACTCTGATATCATCAACTTTTTCGAGCACAACTGGCTTTTAAGTGATAGAAAGATAAAAAGTGTATACTTGGTTTTGGCTTTACTTGTTAAATGTAGAACATTAAAAATGTTTATATAGCTGACACATGCAGGACCAAATTTGCAACAGTGGTGTGCAAAAGAGGTACTATTTACATGCCCACACCCAATGAAGTCCGTAAATAGCACGCACAAACATGCACATGCTCAAATTCTTGATTTATATATGTGCATTAGGCATTGAGTGTGCACCCTCACTTCTGTATGGATACCATTGAAGATTATGGCTGCAGCAAGGAACATTCATTTGCACGTACTTTCAGAAAAGAATGCTGCATGTCATTTTACAACCCACTTTGAACAACTCCAAATATTTCTGTTAGGGCTTACCCATTTCCACTTCCAATGCAAGGAAGAGGTGAAGGCGATAACTTTGTTAAGCTATCCCTGAAGCCCATCTGTTACCTATGTCACTTTCTCAAATTTCTATCCATCTATCCACATCCAATAATAGTGTGATCTTAGTCAGAGCACATTCATTAAAAAAAATGATTAACTGTTGTTATGCAGCCACTTGATGTTAATGGCAAAGTTGACATCTTAAATCACAGCTATTTCCCTATGATAGCCAAGGGGCTAAGAAATATCTTTTTAGATAGAGGCAAGTGTAGATTAGAGAAACTATACAAAAGCAACATTTACCATAAAATGTGATACAAACAGTCCTGGGCAAAAGTGTTATAACAGCAAATCACAACATAAATTAGGCTTTATATATTCATTTGGATATTGTACAAGTTAAATCATTCTTCTCCATGTAAATGTTAATATCATGAAGGATTTCTTTATGTCTCTGGGTTAAAAATACAGAATTTTACAACTAGATTTTAATTTTAACTGGGAAATAGTCTGTTTTCAAACTTGTATAAAAGTGTATGGTCCTGAAAAATAAGCCCTTCATATACTTAGTGCCAAGTAAGTACAATGTAGCTCTTTCCACTCTGTTTAAGCATCTCAACCATAATGTAAAGAAGGAACCTTCAGCAGAGATACTAATAAAAATGCACCCTGCACTTGACATATGTTCATTAAAACAAATGGAGATAGGTCAATTGTGGCCTGATTAATCTGTGCATGTCTGGCACCTGATGATTGAAACAGTACCAAGTATGTATGTGTTTTAAACCAGGTATGTCTGTATTGTGTATGAGATCCATCCTGCATTGTGCTGAGCATTCTGATCTTCACCCAGTGAAGTACATATATATGCATGCATGCATGCAAGTGGCCCATTGACTTAAACCTAACCACTTGCATGCTTAAGGTTTAGTACATGATTAAGCGCTTTGCTGGATCACAGCCAGTGTTCCCAGCATAGTGAGGGATTGAACCATATATAAGAGCTATTTAGTGTCAAACTGCTTCAAGTACATCAGATCTGATCAAAACTCCCACCCTCTGTGGCTTTAAAGGATACTTAGTGTTGTGTCTTTGCACAATAACAGAAGTGTGATGGATACTTTACAGCCAAAAAAGAAAAAGTGAGTGGGGGCATCCCAGAAGCAGTGCAAGTGATGAATTGTTATTTCTATGCATAAGACTCATTAGTTGCATGATTTTTCAGGAGGGCTGGGGGAGAGTGGAAGGTGCAGGGTTATTTCTGTTTGTTAGAGACAGGCACCCTGCTCATTAAAACAAACTGTCATTGGAGTTGTGCCCACTTACTGCAAGACTCTGTTTGCTTCATTGATTGGTGTTTGCAATTGATTACATAATAGCTATCTGAAGCCTGGCAGGGTTTCTGAATAAGTACTGGATGAGCTTTGATAACCTACTGAACTTGCAAGACTGCAGTTTGATTTCTGGACCCACCAATCTAGCCAGTAATTGCAATCATACCAATATACTAAAACTAAAAAAAAAAAACCCAAATCCTTGCCTACTGTATGGTACATCAAACAGGTAATAAATTATTGTAAAGCTAGCAGGGTGTTGAGGAGGAAGAAAAGTCACAGAAAATCAAAGCAAGATGTTCTAGATCTAGCACTGCTGAATAATTGCTGGCACTAAATAGGTTAGCTTCAGTTACAGTCCAAAAAGTACACAAATGTTACATGTAAAGACACACTCAGAAAGAATTTACAGCACTGAGTAAAGATCAGGCTGTTTCTTACCCAAAAGAAGGGAGGCAGAGCCTATGCCATCTCTCCTGAGGAGCTTCCAATGGAAGGTAGATCTTATTTTACAGCCTGCTGCTGTGGGAGACCCACAGTGGCTGATGAACATGCGTCACACATCCGCGTTCTCTTAATGATATTTTTGTCACATGACAATTTATAACTTGGAGTATGGATTAACTGTTGCCCTGGATTTGAGGGATGTGTATACCCCAAAATGTGATCAAGCTAATTACAACCATCTTATGTGCATCCAGCCACCCAGAATTAATGAAATAGAACACTGCATAGTTAAGGGTTAATTTGGAGACAAGCTTTTAGAAGCAAGGTCGTATCTAGCAGGCAATTTCTGTTAGTCAGAATGGGAGGAGGGGACAGACAAGTAAATAATTGAGTCTAAAAACCTTGGCAGTTGGAAATCTTGAGTCTAGACGCTGCTGACATTACAAATTTATTGAAAGTTAGAAAAGTGATGACCTATGTATTTTGTAGAAGTTAGTTATGAAAGATTAGCTAATAGAGTGTACTTTGGAGCAGTCCTCTGAAGACATCTTGAGAGACGTTTTTCCCTGGTGGGTGAGCAACTGGCTACTGCAAACCTGCTGTTAATTACACAATACCATTCCAGATGTTAGGTAAATATCTGGGATGTTCTAAACCTATTGCTTATGTTTGTGCGCTTAAATCTAATAAACTGCCATTTAGGATCGAGCACGCTTACTTGCATGAACAGAAGTGCTGTGCTCCTATTGATTTATTCCTGACACCGCCTGGAGTAAAATAATTAAGTTGCCCCTGTTGGGGGTTCTAAAAATATGAAGTAACATAAGGGCAATGTGGTCTCCTTCGTAACAGCCACTCTTTTGCATTTAGGAATATCTGCTAATCAAAATGATGCTTTCTGAGATTCCAACAACTTTCCTCAAGCACAATAAGCTGTGAGGTCTTCTGATAGGACGTGTGCTCGGAATCTGACAGCTGGACACCCAGGGCCAGCGTGTGTATACCTGTGATGTGGGTTTGCTGGAAAATGGAGAAAGTGAAAAAAAATGCTACTGAGAAACACTATCACAATTGAATTAACGGGATTTTGAGAGGATCCAGGAAAGTTCCTGCAGCTTGCACCTCCTTTATAATGTCATGGTTTTAATTTACTTCATTTATATTAATGAATAGTAGATTGCACAACTATTAGCATGATTGAAAATTGCACTAATGATCAGTAAATTTACCTCTAATTATTATGATTAATGAGAAGTTGATCATCTTGGACCAGTTTAACAACCTAGAAAAATTGAAACTGAGTAAAATAGATGTTTCTTGGTAAATCGGGTCTTCAGTCTTTTTTATTTAATGAAAATCTAAGCAGTCCACTCAGCAATATTACCTCCTAATTCACTATAATCATCCATTTACATATATTTGCATAGATTATGTCTCCTCCACCTACGTATTTACCTGAAATTAATTTACTTCAAAATTGCATTAAAATTTAGCCCTATGATTAGCTAAATACTGTAAAAAGAAAAGGAGTACTTGTGGCACCTTAGAGACTAACCAATTTATTTGAGCATAAGCTTTCGTGAGCTACAGCTCACTTCATCGGATAAAGCTCACGAAAGCTTATGCTCAAATAAATTGGTTAGTCTCTAAGGTGCCACAAGTACTCCTTTTCTTTTTGTGAATACAGACTAACACGGCTGTTACTCTGAAACCTCTAAATACTGTAGTAATGTTCCATTCTGTAGTTGGATAATAACTGTAGCCCTGCTGCTTTTTCCCCACTTGGCTCCTGAGCATGTGCATGGTGCAATTATCTATAAGTATCACTCCCAATTAGATACATTGGTATTCACTACCTCCCATTTTAAAGAATACTTCTCAATTTGATATGTAGTTGCTGGCATGCTGAAACCACTACCTATCACGCTGATCAAAATTGTCTCATCAATTCCTTGTATTTCCCCATCTATTGGTCTGCACCATCTCTCTTTTGTCTTAAATTTACATTGTAAGCTCCTTGAGGCATGGACTGCCTTTTTTTTTTATTCTGTGTTTGTACAGTGCCTAGCACAATAGGGTACTGGACCATGACTGGGGCTTGTAGGCACTACAATAATACAAATAATAAAAATAAACTTCCACACATTTTAAAAGGACAAGGTCAACTTCAAATGTAGTTTGTGGAAGTTTCCCCTCTCCCCCCACATCTGTTTTTTAAATCACTTGAAATAGTTTCAGGGACTATACCTGATCTGTGGTTTGTGTGATGGGGTGTCCACCCAAACACAGGACTGACAGGGGCTAAGGTGACCAGGTAGGTCAAATAACTCCGCAGGCTGCACCTAGAGCAGGGAACTAACTGGAAGCAGGTTCAGCTTTGCAGGAACAGGAGGGGCTTGTATAAAGTCCAGGAGAGGTGAGCAGTAAAGGGACTGATGGGAAAGGCTGCAGGAAGGCAGGCAGCAGTCACTCCCTATGAAGAGGGTGGAGAATTTTGGATCTGGTAGACCCAGAGTGAGAAGGGCAACCAGGTGTGGTAGGAAGCAATCCAGGGAAAGAAAGCCCAGAATTGCTAACCGAGGGTTCCTGGACTGGAACCTGGAGTAGAGCATGGGCCTGGGTTCTATCAGCCACTGAGGGAGTAGCACCATGGGGCAGTGAGAGGGAAGACTGTCTAAGACTTCTAGGGAGAAGGGACTTTGCTGTATCACTGTATGACCATATGGAGGGCTTAGTCACAAACAGGATGTTGCAGGTTCTGGAGCTAGAGGAGCTGCAGACCAGAGAAAGAGAGAGAGTTGGAGTGAGGGCATTCAAACCATGGACCAGGGTGTCAGCCTCTAGAGATAATCCCCAGTGTGGCCAGTGAATGGTGCACCCAGTGACAGTTTGACAATCACATGTTTTTCTCCCATTTCTGTGGGAAAAGACAGGGGAGAAACACAAACGGGGGGAACAAATGAGGGGAGAAGTGAAAGTGTACACACAGTGCTGTCAAAAGCACAAAGGAAACTGGAAACAGAAACAAGTTTATGATGTTATCAAATCCCTTTCAATTATAGTAATCTTAGGCTTTACTTATAACTACAGCTGGACAAGGAAAATTTTGTACAAAACTTTTTTTTTGGTGAAAAATCCATTATCCACCGTGGTCTACTTATAACAGTAGGTACAAAATTTCCAGATGAAGTGCTTTTTAAGTTAATGGTCCCTTTAACTTGAGATGAAGAATTTTTATTAGGTTTACAGACATGTCTGAGTCAACAAGTTCAACTCCAAAATTAGACCCAAAGTTTCAAGAAGATCAACAGTGTTCAGATCTGGGATTATAGCAGTAGGAAGAGAGCTGCCAAGTTTGGATCCAGAGGCAGACATCCACCCAAAGAGGATTCAGCATTTTGGTTAGGACACATCACTAGTTAAAACATGGATTTCCCTTCTCCTTACCTCCCCCTCAAATAAAGTCACCCATCTCTTGAAATTAACCAAGAGTTCTTTAAGAAATATTAGGAATATTTGGTGTAACGGACCAGTTTACAAAGCAATACAGAGGGCTCTACATAAAACTGATCTGTCCTCATTACTATTTACAATCCATCAGCCTGTGTATCATCCCCAATGTTATCAGTAATCACTTAATTTTCCTCCAAACCATTACTAAAAATATTGAACAGCACTGGGCTGAGAACTGATCCCTTCAGCACTTTACTAATCCCATCTTGTTGCGGAGTTCCCATTAACAACTACCTTTTGAGATCTATCACTCAGCCAGTGGTAATCCATTTAATATGGTCTACATTGGGTTTCAAATATGACTTTTCTGACACTGTATTAAAATGAATAAGCATGAAGGTTCTATTTTAAAATATGGATCAAAAGTCCAGGAACAGTCAGCAATAACTGAAAACTACTGACTGAGAAAAAACTTGCTTCTACTTGAAAGTTTCATTTATAAGCTGTAAATTATATACCAGGTTTAAACAAGTTTGTGAACTGTACTTCTCTCACATTTGAAGTAAGAACATTCATTCTTTTGGATGTGTGATTCACAGAGACAGCATAGATTAAAAGAGAAAGTTGGTAGCTAAACAGCAGGGTGGGGAACCTTACAAGTCATCAGTGGGAAACTTTTCTTGAAGTGGAAGGACCAGCCTCAGAATTCTCACATTAGTCAGGGAGTGTCCTGCAGATAAGTGCCTTAGCCTTTATGGCCCTGTCACTGATCTGGGGGGCAGTTATTTATTTAGTGTTTGCAGCAAGCAATAGTATTCTTAGGAGCCAAGTGAAGCTCTCCGAGCCCGCTGCTGAATTTGGTTAGCGGTCACTCCTCAACAATGTGTATCATTGTTTGATCTGCATCACCACTGCAGCTTGGAGTGTCTCTAACACCCCAGTGGTGCTGGTTGGCTGCATAGAGGCCTTGCCCAGTCTGAATTCAGTTAAGAATGGCCTGCTGATGATGTGGCAGGTTGAATCCAGGCAGGTGGGCAGTAGAGTCTGTGACAAGGAACTGACTGGTGGTTGATGTTAATTACCAGTCTTCCTGCCACAGGGACTCTGCTGACAAGTCCTGGCATGACAGCCTTGAAAGAGGTGTAGCTGGTGGGCTTAAAAGGCTGTTGAACAAGGGCAAGCTTGGGTTGGCATGTACCTTCTCAGGCAACTTGCCAGCTGCAATCTCCCTCCTGATGTAAGGAGGAGCAATGAGGCTCAGAATTGGAAGCTGTGGAAAATGAGACGGTTGGATAATTCCTGTGATGATGCGCATTGTTGAGTTGAGTTTAATATCAACAAGTTTGGTGTACGCTGACCAGCTCCATACTGGTTGTACATACTCTGCAATTGAGTATGAGATGGCAAGGGCTGAGGTCCTTAGGGTTAGAGCAACCACTCCCTATGAAGAACATGCCACTTTGTTGCTATCTTGCTCCGATGGCTTTTGTATATCAGTGTTCGGTTGAGGGTCATGCCTAAGTAAACTACGTATGCTTCGTGCTTCAGCCTCTGGCCATTCATTATGATGTTTAATTTCCTCTTAACGTTGGCATGGTGGGGGTGGAATGTGCTAGAGACTTCCTTGCAGGTGCTAGGTTGAAGGCGTCATGTCTTGCACTAGTCAGCCAGCTTTGCAGAGTCATCACTCAGGTCTTCTCCAGCTCAGAGAAATTTGGAGCCTGTAGCCCACAGCAGATGTCATCTGAATAGATAAACTTCCATGACTGGGTTGGTGGCAGGTCATTGATGTCTAGTTGAACAAGGTTGTGACTAGAACATACCGCTGGGGTAACACGTTCATCTGGGACAGTTAGGCATGAGCGCACTCCAATACAAAGGGGTGTATGAACACTCTTCAAGCTAACTAGCAAAGCAGTGCAAACCTCACCTGTTTTGGTTTGCAGGAGGTTCAGCAAATCTCTGGTGAATTAAGTTTGCAAAAGGCTTAGACTCCCACCTCTGTTGTAAACTGATGCATTACAAAACAGCCATTTAAAGCCTTTTGTTAAAGAATTTTACATTTATTAAGAGAGAGACTGACTTCCAAGAAGCAATAAAAGTGAAAACAGAAGCACATCGTGTCTGGAATTAGACAGGTGCAAGCTTGGACTTTAGTAATTTACAATTTTTTCCTGTTCCCAGGCACTTACAGCCAGTTGAAATGTATCATGTATATGGTGTTGCAATTACCTCATGTGTAACAGACTCAGATAATTAACCCTTTCAATGCTGGAGTAATTTGCAGTGCTGCAGAGTATATCCCTAACACCTCTTACTTTAAGTTATCCTCTGGAGACAAGAAAGAGGCCTCGTGGCCTCTACCAAAACATGTTTAATCCTAGCAAAGAGTCCTGTGGCACCTTATAGACTAACAGACGTATTGGAGCATAAGCTTTTGTGGGTGAATACCCATTTCTTCAGACGCATGTAGCGCGCCTGCTCTGTGTGAACCCCCTCACCCATGCCAGATGCGCCATCTGGCCCACATTCCTAGCTTCCCCTCCTTGTTAGGAGCTCTGTGTGCCCCCCTCCCCACCCCACTCCCTCGGTCCACACCGCTTCCCGCAGCCCCCATTGGCCTGAAGCAGTGAAACATGACCAGTGGGAGCTGTGATTGGCCGAACCTGCGGACACTGCAGGTAAACAAACTGTCCTGGCCCACCAGCAGATTTCCCTGATGGGCCATGTGCCACAGGTTGCCGATCCCTGGTCTATAATTACACGGAATTCAGGAACAATACAGTTTTCTGCAAGGAGACATGAAATAAATTCATGCTGGGTCTTATTTCTTTGTGAGAATAGAAAAGATGCACCTACCCTGTATTTTTGAAACTATCCCTAGGAAATTCCCACTGATTGCACCAAAGCTTTTTTGACACAAAGGAGAGATAGGGCATGGGGTGCTCTACTGGTAAACTCAAACAACAGAACTCCAAATATCTGTGGTTTGTACAAAGCACTATGGGAATTTTTTTTTCTTTTACATCGGAAGCCGATTATGGCACATTCAAGACACCGACTGCTGCTGCTCACAAAATCTAGGACTAAGGCAAACCCTGAACAGTCTGGTATCTTCACACTTGAAATGGTTAATCCAAGGATCTCAAAAACAGGTGACTAAAGGATATACTTCTAAATCCATATTTAGTTATCCAAAGAAAGTGACCTGATTTTCAAAAGCATTAAGCAATGGAAACTGCGAGGTGGTCAACAGTTTTAAAAATCTGGTCACTTTATTTAGGTGCCGAAATATGGATTGAAGAGCATCTTCACCAATTTTTGAAAATCTTAGCCTTAATATAGTGCTGCCTTCCTTCAACATTTAAATTCAATCCTTTTTTTTTTTTTACACAGCAATACCACTGTTATACAGGTAACATGAATTGGGAGGGGAAGGAATGAACAATTTGAAATATATAAACACAGAGTGTTTACAATCCTACAGACACAACAGATCCATAATCCCGCAAAGCAGAGATGTCACCACTCAAACATTAGTGCAGGAAGTAGTACAAGACAGGAAGACTGATAAGTTGGCTAACAAGAGTCCTAGGGAAGAATAACCAAGAAATCTAGCCTCCAGAAAATCTAAAAAGAAATGGTGTGGTATACATAATGTGTTCCTGCCAATTCCCATGATCTGCACATTAAAAGACTGGAGATGAGCCTTTTCTATATAAAGGTGCACTATTTTGCTAAATACTGCACATATGCTTTTCATATACCTTCATCTTTTAAAGACTTCCCTCAAGAACACAATACTTTCTTGAGAAACCCAATTATGGAAAAAACAGCAGGTGAATGTGATAGAGTAAAATGAAAAGTAAACCTAGTCCCGAGGCACCTCAGGGCAACATAAAAACAGCGCACAGAGGGGCTGCTTATATAGGGAGATAAGTCAGCAAACTGAATGAAGATGGAGGTTTTCCCTTGTGTGTCATTAGATGAATGTAGCCATTTTTTTTCCTCCCAAGTGGACCTCCCCACGTCACATGTAACTTGTGAAACCTCCGCTGGACTACTGGCATGTATCTGTGGCCCTGTTGTGCATTCTTTGGAAATAAATGTAGAATTATTTTTATAGATCGTATGATTTTTCCTTATAAATATTCTGTAAGACATTTATTCTCATCAAATCACTTTGGACCAAGTCAGCGTAATACTATGAAGTGCCCACAGATGTTTTAACATTTCATAAATCAATCGTTCAATCAATCAATCAATCAATGTTCCTCCAAAAGAGTTATAATGGCAAGATTTATTATTATTGGTGAATGGCAAAAGGATATTCAGCTAACAAAGCAATTGATCTGGCTGAACTTCCAGAGAGACTTTGTTATAACTGATACAATGTACTTGATAAAAAAATTTGTATCTATGACAAAAATTGGACATCAAATGTTATTTCCTAAACTTCTACTTATGAAGAAATATTTCTGTTTAAACGAAAAGGTAGCTGAAAAGATTCATCAAATCACCTTCGTCAAATAGTTAAATAATGTTTGAATTACTTGCCTATATCCCGTTCATATGGGAAACACTTCTCATTTGCAAGCATTTAGTTCTTAACTAGCTCTCCAACAGTTCCCAACTCTCAGATCTACTTACTCTGGTAGCAAGGATGCACCTATCACCAACAAACACAGCACACTGTGAAAATCTAAACTAGCAACATCAGGAGGTCAAGTAGAATGTTTAAATATTTTATTCAATTAACTTTCATCTTCTTGAAAATATTACCTTTGGCTGTATAGTCACTGAAGTTTACCTGTCTTCTGACAGTGGCCAATGCCAAGTGCACCAGAGGGAATGAACAGAACATGTAATCATCAAGTGATCCATCCCCTGTCGCCCATTCCCAGCTTCTGGCAAATCGGGGCTAGGGACATCATCCCTGCCCATCCTGGCTAATAGCCATTGATGAACCATTCATCAATAATCCAGTTCTTTTTTGAACTTGGTTATAGTCTTGGCCTTCACAACATCCTCTGCCAAAGAGTTTCATAGGTTGATTGTGTGTTGTGTGAAGAAATACAGTACTTCCTTTTGTTTGTTTTAAACCTGCTGCCTATTAATTTCATTTGGTGACCCCTAGTTCTTGTGTTATGAGAAGGAGTGAATAACACTTCTTTATTCACTTTCTCCATACCAGTCAATACATTGCACTGAACAGGCCCATAAATGGATGAATATTACTTTTTTAAAAACACACTCACAGCTACCATGTTGAGAAGTTACTTTGTAGAACGTGCTGCTCTTACAAGAATGAAATTTGATCCCTGCTACCAACAAGCTGGAACATTCCAGCCTACCAGTTTAAGAATAATACCAAGCTCTAGCTGAGTCTCTGAAGTTCTGAGCAGGAACATTTGAGAGTTTAAATGACCTACCACTGACTTGGCTTTTATATTAGAAAATCTGCAGTAGCACTAAAGTATAGTGTATACACCATAGTGAAAAATTCAGGAGACTAATGTATTTGGCAGAAGTAAAGGAGAGAGATAATCCCCTAAAATCAAAACCAGATTTCCTGGAAGAAAGCCTCCTCTACCGGTATGGTTAACCAATAAGTAATGAACACCTTCAGGTACCAACTTTACAGGACTATTACATATAATACCAATCTAGGTAGAGTACTAAGCATGAACATGTATACTGCAGATAGCATATGATATTGATCTGCAAAATAAGTATGAATTCTCTACAAAAGAAAACGCAACCTAGTAAAACGATTTCACATTTACTATATTCATTGAAGTTCTGTAATAGTTCTATCAGCTATTTCTTGTCTTCCTTTGTATATTTTCTACATCCTTCCTAAACTATAGGGACCTGAGAGGCACACAATATTTAAAACATGGTCACACTAGGGTTGTGACATGTAATATGGCAATTACCTTTGTAGTGTTAGATATGATTTTTTACTTACACACACACACACAGAAAGAGAGAGTCTGATACCTTTATTAGCAAGAATACCGCACTGTTAGCTCATTTTTAATTTACTCTCTATTTTCACCCCTTGGTAATATTAGAGGCCAAGCTTTCTAAAATAATACTATCGCCCAGTTTGCCTACGTTCTGTTTAACATCCTCTCCCTAGGACTGCACAGATTTACTAATTAATCACCAGACTATATACTTTGCTAGAAACATTTAACATTGCTATGTATTTGATAAAGAGAACATGTCTGTTGAGCTGGTGATCTTTTGCTATGAAAATATATTGTTCCAAGTCAGCCAGAACAGAAGAAGGAACAGCACAAGTAGTAACATAAATGGACAGTGAGGATGAAATGAACTTTCTAAGAAAGAAAGACAGACAGAAGGAAAGGTGACAGTGGCAGCAGCAGGCGTAGTGAGTATCTGACCACAGAGGTCCATCAATGCCCACCCTCCTGCAATCACAGGAAATTGATTGTATGGGAAACACCCACTTGATCCTAACAGATGATCCCTGGCTCAGTATTCCAGAGGAAGCTGGAAAGCAAGTTCCCTATATATCAAACCCTGGAGGAAGTAGTTATTTTATTCCCTTGAATGCTAGTATGTATATGTTATTAATCAACAGTTGCTGGAAGTTTGGTTCCCCACCATCACCCTAGTTTTACAAGAGCTGGCAACTTTACTGTAACCAAACAAATCCAATAAAACTTCTGAATATAGAGCCCAGATTTATTTTATTTTTTTTTTAAGATGGACAGATGCTTAAAAACTGATCTACACCACTTGAGGAAGGGAGTCAAGCAATTACATTTTCTTTTTGAATAAGTCATATTGAAATAGTGTGACACAAAAAGTTCAATACTCAATCTGTTTCTGACCCCTTTTCTTTGGGCCAAAAGTGGGAGATTCTGTGCAAGGACAGCTGGGCTTGCTAGTATTAATACTGAAGGAATAGATGTTTGTTCAGAAAGTTTGTGATAAACCCTGCCTACTTATCTTATACAACGATGTGTAAATATAAGGAGCCCTACCCAAGAAATATGTATTATTTAGAAGTAAAAACCACAAAATTCAAGAAAAAAATTAAAGGAAACAGCATCCAGGTTTATTACTGAAGTCTGCTTCATTAATAACATAGAAGTTTAAAGAGAATAACGAACAGTGATTGCCAGAGTCTGTCTTATAGCTGTCCTTGAAAGAGATTAGCACTGTCAAGGGAATAAAAAGGAAAGCTATAGTATAATACAGCTATTCCTTACTTTGATCAGTATTTAAAGAAGGAATTGCTATTCTTAGAGAAAGGTTATATTCAGATTACTCCTATAAATTTTGTAGAAGAAAAAACATAAAACAGCAATCTTAGACTTTGCTTTCGCACTAAACCCTGTAAATTCTCTTCTGCAGTGGCTGGGTTCAACCTGACTAATATTTAATTGTGTGCAGCAAGAAGGATGCTTGCTGAGCACGAAGCTATTCCACACAAGAGCACAGGACGCTAATGCTGCTTGATGCTAGCTTTAACCTGTAAGCTGATCAAAATAACTGCAATATAAAGAGCATAAAATATATGAAATCTCTGTGACAAAGAAAATATGTTCTTGACCTTCTTTGTGATACATGCACTACCATTTAAGTCATGATGTTATCATTCTGTGCATCAACCAATTATCCCCTTTAAGCACTCTCATAGATCAAGCAGATTACAGGACTGCGGTCAGAGGTGAGGATTTAGGTGAGCAATGGTTCTACCTTCAATAGCCAAATTATATGTTCCATTGTGGCTAATAATGTCTGCATTTCATTAATCATTTCAGTAAGTCACCTGTCTCAGTATGCATTATTAGAAATGAGCTGTGTGTCTATATGCTGTAGGCTGCTAAAAAGTATCCTAAAAGAGTGCTGTAATGTAAGCAACAACAAAAAAGTGCAGATTAACATAGGCCTCAGTTTCACATGTGTAAATCATAAATAACTGAGGGTCAATGGAATTTCTTGGGATTTACAGCAGTGTAAACGAGATCAAAATGTGGACCTAATACTGCATTTTCATACACTCTACAGTGAGACATGTCCTGATGTTGGTGTCCCTCCCGCCGGCTGAGCGGGGCCAGCATCCGAGACCCGAGACTGGCAGTAGGCTGAGCAGCTCAGCCTGCTGCCACTCAGCCCGCTGCAGATCTGGGGTTCCGTCCGCCGGCTCCTGCCAGCCAGGGTCCCGGCTGCAGGCCCCGCTCAGCCCACTACCAGTCTGGGATCCCGGCCCTGCCCACATAGAGTGGGTACCTACCTTTTCCCTGGTTCTAGCCCATTCGCTTCCTCTCTCTCTGCACTGAGCTGAGGGTGGGAGTGCATTGAGCACAGGGCTGGGAGTGAAGGAGCAGGCTGGGGGTTGGGGTGTAGGGTCTGGCCAAGAGCTAGAATGAGAGAGGAGGCGCAGGGTTGGGGCAGGAGGTTTGGATGTGGAGAGCTTACCTGGGCAGCTCCCATTTGGTGTCAGGGTGCAGGTGGGAATGGGGGGTGTGTGCAGGAGTTCCAGTTTGGTGCTCAGGGTGGGGGTGGCAATGTGGGGGGTGCTGGAGTCAGGGCTGGGGCCGTGGGGGGATGCAGGAGTCAGAGCAGGACTCTGGGGTATGTCGGGGGTGCAGGGGTCAGGGCAGAGGGCTAGGTGTGTGTGAAGGGAGTGCAGGGGTCAGGGCAGAGGGCTGGGAGTGTGTGAGGGGGGTTCAGAGGTCAGAGCAGAGGGCTGGAGGTGTGGACTAGGGTCCTGAGGGTGCTCCCAGGCCCCTGTCCAGAGCAGTTCACAGCAGGGGGCTGGAGGGGATATGCTCTGATTCCACCCCCCTTCCCCACCTCTTCTCCGCCTCCTCCCCGGAGCAGCAAGCGCACTGCAGCTCCGCTTCTCTGCCTCCCGCGCAAAAGCCATCAGCTGATCGGCGGCAGGGAGGAAGAGGAGGAGGGGCAGGAACCCAGCATGCTGGGAGAAGAGGTTGGGGAGGGGGGGAGCTTGCCTGCCCTGCAGCAGCAGCTGGCAGGACCAAGCTTCTTCACCCTGTTCCCGTGGGGGGCAGAGAAGAGCAGGCTGGGGTGAGCAGGATTTTTAATGGCACACTGCTGCCTGACGGGGTCCTGGCTGCTGGCCCCGCTAAGCCCACTGCCGGCCTGGGTTCGACAGCAGACTGAGCGGTGCTGGCGGTTGGGACCCAGCAGGCAGGCGGCAGCATGCCATTAAAAATCGGTTCGCATGCCACCTTTGGCACGCGTGCCATAGTTTGCCAACCCCTGTTCTAACCTGTAAGCTGCTCCTTGGATTGTGCAACTGAATAGCACTAGCCAATAACTCCAGTTCCAGAGATAACCCTAGGAACCTCCGTCTTGCAGTGTCCAGTTATGCCCGCTGGATGCTGCAAGTTTATATGAGTTCGTCAATTTAACAAAAAAATTGATATGCACCAGGCTTGTTCTCCCAAGGGGAGTCTCTGGCACTCTTCAAACCAAACACACTGCTTCAGATAGAACAAACAGGCAAATTTATTAACTATAAAGATAGATTTTAAGTGATTATAAGTCAAAGCATAACAAGTCGGATATGGTCAAATGAAATAAAAGCAAAACGCATTCTAAGCTGATCTTAACACTTTCAGTGCCTTTACAAACTTAGATGCTTCTCACCACTGGCTGGCTGTTTCCTCTTCAGCCAGGCTCTCCCCTTTGATCAGCACTTCAGTTGCTTGGTGTGGAGGTGGAAGACAGAAGAAGAGCATGGCAAACATCTCTCCTTTTTATCATGCCCTTTCTTCAGTGAGCATTACCTCATCACAGTCCCAAAATGACCAAAGGAAAGGGGGGGTCACTCTCTCGAGAGTCCAGCATATCCTTTGTTGTTGCCAAGGTCAGCGTCCTTTGTTCGTGTGAGGCTGGGCTGGGTTTGTCCCATACATGCCCTAATGAGGTGTGAACTGCCCCTCTGCTTTTGGAGAGTTTTTGCCTGGGCTTGCTTTAAGTAATGAGGACACATTTTCAGCCTCATAACTATATACACAAAATTATAACCTATAACATTACTGTAACAACAATTACTATAACATCACTATAACAACAATGCTCAGTGCATCATGAGCCTTCCAAAGACACCCGACATGACAAACTTTGCATTAGATACCACACAATCACATTATAAGGATGAACATGGGTGTTCCCTCGAGGTACAGAATGTCACACTGTGCTTTTTTATTTGCTGTTGTGTTTAACTGAATATAGCCACACTGAAAATGACATTTTCTAATTAATCATGTAACTGTCCTAAAATATACCATGAAGCTATTTTCTCAATTTTTTTTTGGTAATGCTGCTATCAGAAAGCTCTCTGAACTTGGTACTTGTCTCCTACAAAAGGCACCAATGTCACTGTATGATAGTTATGGCCCTTGTAAATGAAACAGTTGATTTACCATCTTTTTAAAAACTGTACCTCCCAACTGTGTTCTATATTTAGCTTCTGTCTGCCCAGAGGTGAGAGTTATTTTAAACAAACCCTCAGGACTACACTATAATTAGTATAAATTCCATTATACACTAGACTCATGGCCCTTCAATCTATATTATCTCACCTGTTAGCCTTTCAGTCTGCAGAATAAATCAATTGGATTCTAATCTCAACCTCCCACATCTCGCGTCCGCATCACAACTCTCAGATACATGGTCATAGTATAACAGGCTTGCAGCCCTATAAAACAGAGATTAGGCTGAGTCCTATCTAAATTCTAGTTTCCAAATTTGCAGGATATAATATGTAAGATGGCTGCTATCAGTTTCCAAACTCTTAGAAATCTACAGGACAAACCATTCTAATTATGCTAATCAGCTATTTTTCTTTCCCTCTCCTAATCACACTGATGTAAAGTGAGACTGGCCAAGTCCGCATGTCAGAACTGCTAAATTTTTTGTATTTTCCTCCTTTGCCCCTTTATTCTTGGACAACATTTTGCTCTGATGTTGTTTTATTTTGTCTATGTAGGTTCATCTATTGTTCCTGTTACTGCAGTAATTGAGCAATTCATGCCCCTTACTGCCTAATCGTGAACTCCACCTTGGTGGGAAAACCCAAGGAGATGCACCTGATAATATTGATATGCTGTGACCAGACTACAAGGCACTCAACCCATGTGCATCACCTTCTCTGTACTTCATATTCAGCAAACACAAACCCTACTTCTCTCGCGCCTTACATTGTTGCTTAACCTGAGGACTGATTTTGAAAATGTAATTTCTTATTATCAAAAGGGGTAAAAAATACACAAACAAATAACCCCAAACACTTGGTGAAAATGGAAAACTGCTAAGCTATCTAGGTCCCAAATAGTCTCTTGTTCTGTAAATCACTTTCTCCTCCCACCCCGATTTCAGTTAGTTAATTATGACAACTGTCAGTTATGCAACATTGCTTTTACAGAATGAATAAATCTACTTCCACATTATCCTTATAGGACAGTAATATAACAAATGGAAAATAACAAGCAGTATAACGAAGGTACACACTAAGTCATTACTTCTAAACCATCCTCATTATCAATCAGATGAATACAATGGTCAAACTCATAAGAGCCATGGTACACTTCTGCACCTCAACAGAAACTGTAAGAAATGTAATTAGGACTATGAATTTCAAAAAAGACAAATTGCTTTCTCCAGCACTCGTTTCCCAAAATTCAAATGCTATGTTCTGTTTTTTATAAACAAAAACTGTCACTATGGCCTGGTTTATACAGAAGCTCAGACTAAATCATCACAATGGTCCTTTCTGGCCATAAAGTCTATGAATGAATGCATCTCTCTTTCTCCAGTATGCGAAAAATAGATAGCATACTCACTCTAATTGAAGTCCTAAAGCAAAATTCTTAGCTAACCCTGGATATTCTCCTATAATTGATAGTTTCCATTTGCTGCCACACTTTTCATGCATTTGATATATTTTCTGAATTTTTTTTAAACCTTGCACTAAAAAATAATCTGCCCACTCTAAGTAAATTTGAGGACTTTCAAGGGCTATGTTCTGCCTATCATGGAAAAAATACACAGGAGGTGAAAGCTGTTCTCAGGTTCACTAAGTATTATGTGGTAGCAGTGGTGGTGGGAGGGGGAGGTGAGGTACCTCCCTGAGAAATGGAATAGCTCACCAACAGGACACCTGCTCATTGTTGCTCCTTATTCTTGACCTTATCTTTCAAGGGAGCACAGTTCCTTCAGGACTTGAATACCTCCTTATTTCTATCAATCCACCCACCTTCTTACATGGCACCCATCAACAAGGGATCAGAGAGCCTTATCTCCAGATTGCCAAAGGTTTTTCACAGCATAAGGCAGAAACACACAAATCTACACTGGAATTGTTAATTCCCCTTGGTTTTCCACAATGGCCTGACTTTCCAGCATGGACACAAAAAGGCTTTCATAGTTTGGGATGAGGTCAGGACACCTGCCATGTAGGATCAATTTACCGCCCCACAGTAGATTTTGGGCCACTGTTGTTTTCGTCTACATATACCCACTACTCAAGATATAGCATTCAACTCAGATATCATGGTGTTGTGGGCAGTATAAAAACTGAAAAAGATTAGATTAATATAAATAGTTTGGAATAAATTAGGGTAGAAGAACAGACAGGGATAGATTAAGATAGCTAGATTACACAGATTAAAATAAATTGATAATATGAATGATATATGGCCCCTACTACATTCTCTCCCAAATGAGAATTTATAAATAGGCTTTCTGAGGTTCAGAAGTGAGTTTCATTGTTGTAGAACAATTAAAAGTATTTTGAATCATTTATGAGTGAAAATGCACAAGGGGATTTATCCAGGATATATTGTTAACGGTTTTATGTGTACAATACAGCATCTCCCTTTCACTTTTGGGAAGAAAGGATGGAATTTTTTTTTAAGAGATCCCAGATAACTCTTATTCTCGAGGCCTCTGTTGAAATGTGTTTACTTCTGCCATTGTGTAGTGCTTGTCTACACAGCTCCACGGTTCGGACTACAGGGATGTGAATTGCAATACACACTAGCATGCTCTGCTGTAACTCCCTGTGCAGATGCTGCAGGCACAAACTAAAAGGTACTTAAGTCCACGTTAATTTGGTGCTGTTCTGGATAGGAAGAAACCTCAGAAAGGGGACAAAAAGATCATTTTGAAGCATAGCGAGAACCAGTTTATCTATTCTAATGCAAAGTAGTTTAGTCTTTTCCCTAGAGGGGTTGGATATTTTAGGGGGTGAGACTCGTTCCTGAAAAAAGAAAAGGAGTACTTGTGGCACCTTAGAGACTAACAAATTTATTTGAGCACAAGCTTTCGTGAGCTACAGCTCACTTCATCGGATCCGTGTGCTCAAATAAATTTGCTAGTCTCTAAGGTGCCACAAGTACTCCTTTTCTTTCCTTTTGTTACAGACTAACATGGCTGCTACTCCGAAATCGTTCCTGAAAATTTCACATTCCCCTGGAGGACATACTCTTTGACAATGGGAAAGAGTGAAAGGTCTGTCAGATGAAAGATAAAGAAAAGGGAGCCTGTTTAAATAAAAAATGAGAATAGGAGAGTTAGCGCATCGCTGATGTCAAATAGGAGTTTTGCCATTAAGCTCAATGGGAGCAGGAGCAAGACATTCATCACCCTTCCATAATTTCTGTGATTCAATAAATAGTTGCACAATGCCAAAGAGAGAGGAAGCATCATCTTAGTATATGTAGCAGGGTTTTCTCTAGAAGGATTTTTTTAAGTCTTCTATGCTTAAGAACATTTATTATTGGTTGACCCAACAACTGTAGTTCTTCCACTGGTAACTCATTGACCAAGTCATAGAATTATAGAAAATTAGGGTTGGAAGTGATCTAAGGAGGTCATTTAGTCCAACCCCCTGCTCAAAGCAGGATCAACCCAGTCACTTATTTGTAAGATAGAACCATGGATCTGGAGGCGTATTTCTGATGCAATTTTGCCACTAGTTTCTCCTGACAAACTTTACACTCTATCGTGGCAGAGCCTTCTATAATGAAATCATTCATTCTGTTTAATAAGTCAAAACTGCATCTAGCTGGATAGGCTCCAAAGGTACTTATTTAAGATTGACAGGTATTAGTAGTCTGGATCTTCCTGTTAGAGTCCAATGACATGGATACTTTTCCAAGAAGGCTTTGAAATAATTCTTTTGAAAAATAATCATTATTCTTCTGAAAGACTATGGAAATTATGTGGTTGTCAACATTTGCCATGAACTGACAGATTTATCTCCTCAAGAGACCTTGTTGGAAATGTATAATGATTTAGGTTCCATAGGATTATAATTAAGCACTCTCTAGAAAGAACCTAAGGAACCCTTTGCAATAAAAACCTCAGGAAAAGGAAGGCTGAAAATACAGAACCTTTTAATCAGAGGTCTAAAAAGCACAAATCAATGTCTACAGCAAGGCCATCATAAAGTCCCTACAAATTTGTTTTTCAAGAGAGGGCAACACAGAGGTCTTGGAGAAGAACTTCATCCTCTAAAATAAATCACAGAGAAAAATTACAAAACGGACAGACATTGACCAAAGTGTGATCAGTGCAATCCCTGTTGTACTGAATACTTTAAAATAGTTTACTACAGTGTATTGTGTATTGCATGTGGTGATGCTGAAATGATTATAAAAAAATTATTTGGAGTCTCCTCCTTAGTCATATTTAGAATGCAATGTCCTACAATGCTAAAGTCTTGTTCTTAACCGTGACATAGTTGTCAACATCTCCTCTCACTGAAAAAAGGGGTGAGGATGAGAATTGATGGTGCTGCATGATGCCCCACACAAACAACACACCATTGTTATTTTTAAATGACCTTGAATCTCAGTCTGAAAAGCAATTCTGATCGCTGACTTGCTTGTGGGTAAGTGTGGTAGTGAAACAGATGAAATAGAACCTGTAGGGGGATGCAGGGAAAGGAAGCAATCCCTGGATGAACACAATTGTCACTTTTATACAGCCCTCAAGGATCCTGTCCCATACTTCAATCCAAGCACAGCCAGTTGGATTTGAAATGCCACTGAAGCATGTGATTCTAGTAATCATCATGCTAAAAGGAGAGGAATGATGATTCTGAACTTGGATAACTAGCAAAAAGTAAATTAAAAACAGTTTTTATAGTGTGCTCCTGTTATACTGAGCAAAAATAACCCCAGTGGTTATCATCAAGAGCTATGAGAAAGCCTACATTTATTGTACTGCCACCCCGTGCCTAAGGGTGAGCTTACAACAGAAGCTGATCAGCTATTTGTATGGTTACAAGTCACTCGCAAAAACCAATGCAGAGCAATGTTGGAGGATAAGTAAGAAATGAATGAGAGTGGTGGAGAGACAGTAAAACACAAAATGTGAGAGCTCTTGAGACTACATGGTCAATGAATACTGCTTGACATACAGAATCCATGAGAACATTCTTTCATCCTGGACAATTTATATTTAAAGACCAAGTAATCCTGCATACAATACTGCCTGCCTAATTTTAGTAGCCATTTCTCCCTCTCTGAAAGGATAGGACAGAATAATTTAAGCTGTTCTTACATTTGGAAACAGCATTCCTGAAAACTCTCTGGCTATATCTATGCATCATTCCCTTGTTTGCAAAATCAAGTGTGTTTCTGCACTGTTTGGCTCTCTCCCATTAATTTTTATTTATTCATAATACTTGGATACAGTATGGCACACTCAACAAGCTGCTGTTATAACTGAGCTACATAATCAGTTATATATCTTGTAATCCAGAAAATCCATATTTTATTAACAAAGACCACTTTTCAACATTATAATCCAGATTTTTTAAATCTTCAGGAGATCCACTACTAAAATGCCCCATGTGTAGGAAGTAACTCAAGAGAAGTAGTTGTGAGATGCCTGAAATGTAAATTCTTTTGAAATGTTACCAAATGTAAAGCTTTTCCTCTGCATTTGTCTTTGCAGCTGACAGACAACTGCTACCCTCTGAGATGTTCTTAATGGGCCAGATTCTGCTTTCAGTTATGCCAGAGTAACTGTGAAGCAATTCCATTAACTTCAGTGAAATTACTACAGATTCATTCCTCTCTTCCCAAAAGCAGATTGCGGCCTATTAGATGTCAACTATCTGCTGTGTTGAATAATAAAATTCTACTAGCTACTGTGTCATTTGATGCCTAAGTTATCTTCCAAGCCAACAGTAAGTACTCAAACTGAGCCAAATTTAGTCATGAATTAAACAGGTGTAACTCCATCGATACCAACCTCTTACAAACTCAATATTCCTCAAATGCAACTGCCCAAAAGAGGCCTGACTTTTGGTATTTCTGGGGAAAGAAAACAGTGTCAAGTTGAGCCCCGAGAAACTGAGACATCCAAAATAAGTAGTCACTTGTGAAAATCTTGCCCTAGAGCTTTGTGATTCTACAGTATCTACACACTCACACTTGTGCTTCAACGAGTGCAAGTTGTTCGCTTCAGTTTATCTTCTTTTTAAATAAGAGACAAATATTTCAAGCAGAAAAGAACTTGACCCAGAAATGTGAAGCCAAACACCACAGAACTTTGATGGACATTACAGCAAAGTAATGTTTTTCTTGTGTGAAATTAGAGATAGTTGATTTTATTTATTTTAAAAAGCAATAAAATTATTTTGAATCATCAAGTTGTCCTTAGCTAACCTGAGTAGAAGTTGGGAATGGGCAACAGGGGATGGATCACTTGATGATTACCTGTTCTGTTCATTCCCTCTGAAGCACCTGGCACTGGCCACGGTCAGAAGACAGGATACTGGGCTAGATGGACCTTTGGTCTGACCCCAATATGGCCATTCTTATGTTCTTCCGCCGCCTTCTTTCCTTTGGTTTTGTTATACCATTTTACTGCATCTGGTCTCAAATTAATTCATAAGCTCTGCCAACTGGGAACAGATCTACCCATGTGTTTTTACTGTACCTAGTACAATACAGCCTTAAGCTTGACTGGGGACATTAGGTGCTAATATAACAAATCACAGTATATTCACACCATTGCCAAAAAAGATCAGACTCTTACACTGTAAACTGTATTATTGAAGAGGCTTTCAAACTGCGTATCATGAACCACTGGTAGTGTGCAGAGCATTTGCGAGGGGCGAATAGAGAATGGTCTGGTCAGAAGGCCCAGGCTCCTCCTTATTTTCAGCTATTAAAACTTAATGAGGACAGCTAACATTAATTTTGCACATAAAGAGGAATATTATGCACCAGTGAATGGAAGATGAGTGGGTGCATGTAATTAGGAATTGGAGGAGAGGTGGTCACAGGGCAATCTTTCTATTAAAAAGCTGTCCACGCTATGAAAAAAAATTTGGAAGCATAGTTATGTTGGCAAAAGCCATACAAAAAGTACTACACACACCCAAAGTTGGATCCTTTGATTTAAGGCAAGAGGTAAGCGATATTGTCGGGATCACGACCTTTATTAGGATAATTATCCTGACTCGTTCTTCACACAGAGAAAAAGTCGACTGATGAGAGTTTTCTCTGAGTAATCATTTCAAGATTTGTCCCATTAGTATTAATATGGTAGGAGTTCAAAAGGTTATTTGTTTTTAAAATCTAAACATTTGAGTTTCTTTCATTTGGTTTAAAGCTTTTGCGGAAATTCAGTTGCAGCGAAATTCTATTCTGCAGTTATATACTGTATACGCTGATGGCACAGATCATGATACATGTGTGCTTGTCAATGCCAGGTCTCAAATTTAACTTCAAAGCACACAGCAAACAAATTCTATGAAAAGCTTATCCAGCAGTCTTCTTTGATGTTTAGATATGTTGTTGATCTACAATTCCATCTTTCCTGGCTGGATCACTGTAGCACTATTGCACAATGTCAAAGCATACATAGGCCTAATGGGGAAAAATACCTCATTTCAATACTACTTTCCAACCAACTCTAAGGAAATAACACCACGATGTTATTTACACAATTGGTGTCTGTTTCCTGCAGTAAATCTTCAAGGTGATACTATCTCAGTCCTGGGACTGAAAGATAAAACATTTTATGAGGAAAGGCTAATTTAACAAGATGCACCATTAACTGGGAATATAAGTTTATATTTTCTATATTTATTGTTTGCTAAGCAAGTAGATTTGACTAGATTTTGTTTGTTTGTTTTCCTTTTGATGCATCTAAATACAAATGGGACAAATATATCTTCTAAGGAGCAAAGGTTACTGAAAATACAGTATGTTGAGACACTGTTAATTGCTTTATCCCATCTCTGATTTTTAGCTTCTTTTTAAAATTTTCATTAAAGTTTTACAAATAAGAAAGCACAGAGTACAAAAGAATAAGTCATCTTTAATAGAGTGCAAGAAGCCATAGTTCAATCAATAAGTATTAAATAAATATAGTGTATGATGCCTTTAGGAGGGATAAAGAAAGTGATAGTTGCACTGGCAAACCTGCTCCCTCTACTAGTTTCTTCATTTCCTTCTGTTCATAACTCTGTTCCATTTTTTATACCACTATGTCTAGAGCTAATCCCTATTCCAAGGGTCTAAGCAGCCTCATTCAGCTTCTATAAGTTTTTCCTACAAACTCATTTCTTTCAAGTAGGCTTCCAACCATACCGTCTGGCCTCACGTTATTATTATTTGTGGCACATTAGCTCCTAAGGTCACACTCAAGTTCAGAATTCCATTATATCAAGTGCTGTACAAGCATAAAGTAAGAGACACTCTGCTCTGAAGAGATTACTGTCTAGTAGATAAGGTGCAGGACCATGGGAGAAAGGAAGTATTAATTCAGTTTTACAGATGGGAAATTGAAAGAACAGGCAGATAGACTGACTGGCTCAAATTCACTAAGGAGTTGAACCCATCCCTCTTAAATCCTAGGTCAGTTCCTTGACCACAAGACCAGCTTTTCATCTTGCATCATACACATTGTAATTAGCTCACATTGTAGTAAAAACATGTTGGGGGGATTTTTTTAAACGACTTTGGCACTAACAAGACTTGTACCAAAGAAAATCACTTTGCTTTTCTGCATTGCATCCTTTACCCACTTCTTTGTCTGTATTATGCCTGTTTAGATTTGTGGCAGGAAACTCAGCTTTTTATATGTGAGTAAAGTGCCAAACACAACAATGAAGCTCTATCAGAATAATAAAAATATTTCCTCCAAATACAGTTCTTGGAAATCACAAACTAACAAGACTGAAGATGCTGCATTCTTTGTTGTTGTCTTTTTTTAAAAAGTTAGCCTTATTTTATTCAACTGAATCTGATTAATAGATTCATAGATTTACTAGTAGAACAAATCAAAGAGGTATTTGTGTGTATGCTTCACACTGCACAAATATAGCTACCTGCAAGAATCTATAATATTCTTTTACTCCCTGATGCGTCTCAGGATATAGAACAGAAAACCTTTTCTGGACACTGTATGAAAAACAACTGCACCATCAACCTCAATGCATTATTATGCACAATATATAGCATGGGGTTTTACTGAAGTCGGGTTCTAATATATAACATTTAGAAAGAGCTTCATTTGGGATTTCTATTTCACAAAAGCCACACAGAGCAGAAATTAGCTGCTGCCCAACTAACATAAAAGCAGAATTAATAATATCACGTGGTACCATAAATTGTCATGGAGTCCATTATTATTACTGTAGCTGGGCTGGTAGCTGTTTATTATGAAAGCGTCCCAACACAGGGTCCTGTGGAAAAAATAGTACCTCATCATGCATACACGCAGGAGGGACGAATTAAGGTTGCACAGACTGAATTCTGGCATTCCCGAAAGTTCCAGTGGTTGACTTTGCAAGCTTAATAATGTTCATTTAATGTAGCTGTGTGTGTAGAATATAATATTTATATTGTGATCCACTGACTGTGTCCACAGATTTGAATGAAAAGAAGGAGGCTAGAAAGACGTTCCCTACACTCAGTTGCTTGCCCTAAATGCAGAGATTTGGAAGGCTTCTGGACTAGGGCAGCAGTCAGGAGGCAGTCAATTAGCACACTGAATTAACTGATTGGCACTGTAAGAGGAGGACACGCTGTGGCAAGTTGGGGATGAACCTGATGCTAAGACCTAAAGGGGGATTTACTCTTTCTCGCTGGAGCTTGCTTGGCATGGGCCACACTTTGGATGCTTGCCTTCACTCATAGCCAACACAATCTGTATTTAATGAGCCAGATCCCCCAGCTGGTGTTAATCAGCACAGCTCCATCTAAGTCCTTAGAGCTACATTCTTTTATGTTAGCTGAGGATTCAGCCTGTACACCTTTAATTATAAGTTTTGTTGAGGGAAGCACTGATGTATTTTGCTCTTAAAAGGGGTAGGCCATTCTTTGTATATCCAACAAGTAACAAGGATATTTAAACAACATGGTGGCATGCAGAATCCTTTGCTGCTGTGACAACAGCCTCTCACAAAAAACCAAAAGACACATCACAATTGCACCTTAACGGCAAAACATGAAACAAAGAAAACTCTAAAATCCAGTTAAGATTTGTTAATATAATTTATCTCGTATCATTTTTCAGAGCTCTCTCTCTTTCTTTTCGGCTCAAGTCCCACAAACATAGTATGTGGCTGAATGCATTTACAAGGGGCTGTTACCCAATAATATGATGCTTATAGATGTGGGCACAGCAGCAAAATGAAGACGGACACATGCATGGAATTGAGTGGCAGGCCGCAACTTTTATTAAACTTCAGCACAAAGGAGGGGTGCTATCCGCCCATCACCCATACTCTCCAATACCAGGCATTTAATTGGTTCCAGTGTGGGGATCCCAGGGCTCTTTGCCATATAACCTGTAACTGGTGCCAGGGTTTCATGGAGCCTTACCATATAACCCACAAACCAGGGCAGGCTCTCCTCTCTGAGTCATAGCACCTTCCCCTCGTTAGGGGGGAAGAGTGTGCAGCAGGATGGGGACCTCAGCCCACAAAGTCTCACCCTATCACATGAACCTAACACCCAGCACCAAAATCACAGGTCTTTTACCTCTCAGAACCATTCATTTTATTCTCTTAACCACACTGGAAACCGGCTGCAACTTCTGACAAGTAAACACCACCCTCTCAGTAAGGTACCATGTGTATTCCTACTTAAGCAACTGTGGCCTGCATGTGCTGCGAGGAAGGCAGAAAAAGCCCTTGTCCCCCACAAATTGGCCCATGGGAGAAAAAATTCCTTCCTGCCCCCTAAAGAGGTGATCGGCTAGTCCCACAGAGTCTGTGAGCCCAGGTTCCAATTCCTTGTGCAGGTGGGTAGGGTGAGCTGCTGGAATGGAGTGGAAAGAGGCTCCATGCGGCCCGTGTGAGTCTAAATTCTGAGAGCTGGGGAATGCTTGCCAATCAGCACCCCGGTGCCAATGGGTGCCAGAGACTCCTAGGGGAGGAGCTACTTATTGTCAGCTGGCGAGTGTCTCACTCCCTTGCTACAGGGACTGTCCCCCTTTCACCATCGGCCCCATCCATTTCCCTCACCCATTGAGCCAGGTGAGTGACATTTTATTTTGTTTTCCTCACAGACTAGAAACTATTTAAGGCAACTGGTCCAAGGGCAAAACCGTTCTCAGATTTTAACATGGCAGCATTTTTTGAAGTGCTAACACCATATTGGAATATCAGTATTTCATACATAATACACTGGATAAACAGATCAGCACTAGGTGCCAGTTCTCCCCACATTCCTGGCTTGTCTAGCAGCCCTGAAGTGGTTAATTTCTGTAGCCTCAAGGCAGCACTAACTTCTGCATTGACAATTTACAGATGTTTTGCTCACCTAATTTGTTCCACTATTCAGAAAAAAAAAATGCAGTATCTCAGTAACTGCCACATTGCATTTTATCTCTAAGCTGCAGAGCTTTCTCTTTTCTAAAAAACAAACCCCACAAATGCACTGATATAGCATGTAATTTTTGGTATTAGTTCTAGTCATTTCAGGGAAGACATGCAAATAAGACCAGTGTAACAAATGCAACCTTCTGGATTTTTTTTTTTTTTGTAATTGCTATTTGAAAGTCATTTACTTATTAACAGCTTTTCCTTTGTAGGTTTAATTTATTTTACCTGAACCTACTCTGTGCTTGGCATTCTTTTGGTAAAGTGTGAGTGCACGTGTGACGTGTGCCTGTTTTGATATAAGGCGGTAACTGGAGTTTGTGTGATGATTAATTTCAGAGTAGCAGCCACGTTAGTCTGTATTTGCAAAAAGAAAAGGAGGACTTGTGGCACCTTAGAGACTAACCAATTTATTTCAGCATCCAATGAAGTGAGCTGTAGCTTAATTAATGTAGTAGATTAATGAACTGCTTTGTTACTCAGAAGAGAGTGAGAGTTGGTGAGGGGAAATTGAAGTTACTAACAGATGGAACTAATACCTTAAAGGCCTCTGGCCCAAAAAGTTGATTTCTGGACCCAACTACTGACACCTGAAAGCATAAACAACTATTTTTAAATGGAATTGATTGGTAAGGAGAAAAGGCTCTTCTACAGTCAATGACATCTTCACCTTTGTTTACCTGGAACAATGAAGATGGTACAATATACCGTACAGAGCAATGGGGTGTTAGTCACAGCATTCCCTTGCTGTCCTAGTAGAAATGTTCTTTGGCTTGTCTTTTTATTTATTTATTTTAGATTAAAAGTGCATTTGGGGTCAAATCCTGATTCTACTTAAGTCAGTAGAAGGGAAAACACGCCTTGATATCTGTTGGAGGGAGGAAGATTTGTCCCTAGGGACTGATCCAAAGCCCACTGAAAACATTGGGAGGAGACTTCAATTTACTGTTGATCAAACATAGGGCCCTGATTAAGGAAAGCACAGAAGCACATGCTTAAGTACTATCCTGTGTAGGGATGGACTTTAGCATGTGCTTAACCTTGATTTCAATGTGCTTAAGCATGTTTAATGTTCAGCATATGCTGGAGTGTTTTCCTGAACCAGAGCCTTAGTGAATACTTTTAATTTGGGAAATGTCTTGTATAATGTGGATTGTGTGACATGTCCATAACAATAAAAAACAGTATGCTTGATTTTCACATGATTGCTCTATATGGTGCATCTGTGCCTGTTTGAATATAGCATGGAATTTTTTATTTTGTTTTCTGTAAATCACAGACGCCTTCCCAAGCTTGATCTTTCCATAAACAACAGGCAAAATGAAAACATAGCTGGGGCAGGGATCTTTTAGTGTTGCTTTTTATTGAGCTGGAAGTTAAATTTTCAGACAAACAGCTGGTCAGCACAGAAGCACATAAAGGCAATACAATTTTGTACGTATCCATCAGTACTAAGTGCAATTCAAACTTTTGAAGTTTAATTCCAATTAAGATGTTGGCAGATCAACCTAGTGTTCCTACAGTGGTACCACTAATTAATCTGACAATGGCTTTTCAAATTGGTTCTAACTAGAGATGAGCTGAAGAAGCCCCAAAATTCAAATCCCAGGCTATGTTTTGAACACTTCAAGACCTTTGCAGAGTCAAAGACAGGGTTTTGGCATTTTTTTCACAACATAAGCATTTACATATTGCTTATAGTATGCTGCTTTATGACACTAAATAGTACCTTATTAGTATGTCCTTGTTTAATATAGACTTAGGAGAGTCTCATCAAAAAATCACATCCTCTTGAAAACCATAGTTGGACAGAGCACTATCATCTCAGGGATGAACACAAACAGACAATAGTTACAGAGTATGACTTTTGGCAGAGCTATTCTGGTGTTCTCTGTAGGTTTGCAGGAAGTTGGGAGGACACGAATGTCACCTGGAAAGCCATGGAAGGGTAGGATGGGATTTTTCCCCCCCTTCATCAGGGTTGGGGTTGGGATGTATATTGGGGATAGGAGTTTTGGAGCATAGTTCTTGCATCGATCTACCTGTATTTTCAGTGTTATTTTTAAAATTACAAATGTTTCATTTCCCCACTGTTATCCCTTATAAGGACCTTATGATTCGGGAATGATGATGGGGCAAAAAAACCACCAAAAAAAAACAAAAAACATTTTTTCCCCACGTTTTTCAGCTCACTGTAGAACTGGTCAAAAATTTTCAACAAATTATTTTTTTTTTAAATGAGGTGCAAAATTCAAAGAAATCCTGTTTGGGGGGGGGGGTTGGTTGGTTGTTGTAGTAGTTGTTCTAAACAGCTCTAAATAAGAGGCACTTCCAAACACACTGGATTCTCTGAAAATCTGGTCTTAAGTGTGATCAAGCACCTTAAAACTTGTCCATGTACCTTCTAAGTAAACAGTTTACTGCCAAATTGTGGGACAGATTATTCAATGAGAATTCTTAAAACAAAAGTTACTACTACTATAATTCCAGGAGAATGAAATAAATCTTCATTTTGTGATAGTGTGTTATGCATGTTTCTCTTTACAGCTAAAAAGGGATCATTAACATTTAAATTAAAAAAAACCCACTCAGTTCTATGCCTAAGAATGAATAACCTGCAAAGCAGGAAATAATATCTAGCATCCAGCAAATTGCCCCCAATTATGACATGTCAGATTTGTTATTCAGGCAACACTGATAAGACGTGGTGGTGTAATATCATGTACCCAGAAGTGAAATGACTCACAAGCAGAAAGACACCCAGAATGCATCTACAACAGTCACTGCTGCAGTTCTGCATGGAGGGAGTGGAGGTGTTGAAATTTCAGCTATCCTCTTACATCAGCAAGCAGAAGACTCAATTAACCATAAATGATGGGCCCTCATGCATCACTGTATTGTTCAAGTGACCCCACAAAGAACAAAATATGCCCTTTCAGTCTAGAATTCCATTTCATTTCAATTTAAGGAAAGCTCCAACAAGAAAGAACAAAAGTGAAGTTCCCTCAAGAGAGTCTAACCCAAAGTCTAGTACAGTCAATGGGAGTCTTTCCATTTACTTCAGTGGGCTTTGGATCAGGCCTAGAGAGAGGGAGTTACAGGCTTGCAGCCGTTTAGTTCTCAGAGTTGCTAATAGACTCTGTATACAGGGAGCGTTCTTTGTGCAGTAGACAGACATCATAATTTCATAGCTACATTCACCACCATTAGGACAAGGAGTAATGGTCTCAAGTTGCAGTGGGGGAGGTTTAGGTTGGATATTAGGAAAAACTTTTTCACTAGGAGGGTGGTGAAACACTGGAATGCGTTGCCTAGGGAGGTGGTGGAATCTCCTTCCTTAGAAGTTTTTAAGGTCAGGCTTGACAAAGCCCTGGCTGGGATGATTTAATTGGGGATGGGTCCTGCTTTTGAGCAGGGGGTTGGACTAGATGACCTTCTGAGGTCCCTTCCAACCCTGATATTCTATGATTCTATGACAACATCATGTTACTTCAGGCCCAAGTTTTAGAAAATGTAAATAAAATTTGTGTTCCATCATGCATTTGCCCCTCTTCAGAAAGCTCTGCACAGACCTGGCATTGAGTGTAGCTCCATAACATTATTATTGGTATCACAATAGCATCTATACAAGACCGGGGGTTAGGGGGTGAGGGAAGAAGGGGCAATGATGTTAAAGTGCTGCCGTGGCAGCGCTTTAAGCAGGGTCCTTTGCCTCGGCAGCACTTTAACATCGGCTGAATACAGGCCAGTACGGGCAGCCACTTTTTACCAGTACACTGTACTGGCCCATACTGCTTTACTTTCACCCTGGACAAGACACCAAGCAAGACTGAGTCCCTTGTGTGCTAGTCACTATACAAACACATACTAAGAGACAATCCTTGCCAAGGATAGCTACACAGACAAGACAGACGAGGATATTTTTTTTTTAAAAGGGCTACAGAACAGTTCTCGGTTCTTTTGTGTGCACACCTACCCACAATCTTACACTTACATTGTTACGTCAAAGCACCATGGGTAAGATAAGATAATCCCAACTGGAACCAGGTTCATAATGACAAGTGCTGGAGGAACCAACTAGGGGCAGAGCACTTCTTGACCTACTGCCCACAAACCAGGAAGAATTAGCAGGGGAAGCAAAAGTGGATGGGAACCTGGGAGGCAGTGACCATGAGATGGTCAAGTTCAGGATCCGGACACAGGAAAGAAAGGAGAGCAGCAGAATACAGACCCTGGACTTCAAAAAAGCAGACTTTGACTCCCTCAGGGAACTGATGAGCAGGATCCCCTGGGAGAATAACATGAGGGGGAAAGGAGTCCAGGAGAGCTGGCTGTATTTTAAAGAATCCTTATTGAGGTTACAGGGACAAACCATCCCGATGTGTTGAAAGAATAGTAAATATGGCAGGCGACCAGCTTGGCTTAACAGTGAAATCTTTGCTGATCGTAAACACAAACAAGAAGCTTACAAGAAGCAGAAGATTGGACAAATGACCAGGGAAGAGTATAAAAATATTGCTCGGACATACAGGAGTGAAATCAGGAAGGCCAAATCACACTTGGAGTTGCAGCTAGCAAGAGATGTTAAGAGTAACAAGAAGGGTTTCTTCAGGTATGTTAGCAACAAGAAGAAAGTCAAGGAAAGTGTGGGCCCCTTACTGAATGTGGGAGGCAACCTAGTGACAGAGGATGTGGAAAAAGCTAATGTACTCAATGCTTTTTTTGCCTCTGTCTTCACGAACAAGGTCAGCTCCCAGACTACTGCACTGGGCAGCACAGCATGGGGAGGAGGTGACCAGCCTTCTGTGGAGAAAGAAGTGGTTCGGGACTATTTAGAAAAGCTGGACGAGCATAAGTCCATGGGGTCAGATGCGCTGCATCCGAGAGTGCTAAAGTAGTTGGCGGATGTGATTGCAGAGCCGTTGGCCATTATCTTTGAAAACTCATGGCGATCAGGGCAGGTCCCAGACAACTGGAAAAAGGCTAATGTAGTGCCCATCTTTAAAAAAGGGAAGGAGGAGGATCCAGGGAACTACAGGCCAGTCAGCCTCACCTCAGTTTCTGGAAAAATTATGGAGCAGGTCCTCAAGGAATCAATTCTGAAGCACTTAGAGGAGAGGAAAGTGATCAGGAACAGTCAGCATGGATTCACCAAGGGCAAGTCATGCCTGACTAATCTAATTGCCTTCTATGATGAGATAACTGGCTCTGTGGATGAAGGGAAAGCAGTGGACGTGTTGTTCCTTGACTTTAGCAAAGCTTTTGACACTGTCTCCCACAGTATTCTTGCCAGCAAGTTAACGAAGTATGGGCTGGATGAATGGACTATAAGGTGAATAGAAAGCTGGCTAGATTGTCGGGCTCAACGGGTAGTGATCAATGGCTCCATGTCTAGTTGGCAGCCGGTATCAAGTGGAGTGCCCCAAGGGTCGGGCCTCGGGCCGGTTTTGTTCAATATCTTCCTAAATGATCTGGAGGATGGTGTGGATTGCACCCTCAGCAAGTTTACAGATGACACTAAACTGGGAGGAGTGGTAGATATGCTGGAGGGTAGGGATAGGATACAGAGGGCCCTAGACAAATTAGAGGATTGGCCAAAAGAAATCTGATGAGGTTCAACAAGGACAAGTGCAGAGTCCTGCACTTAGGATGGAAGAATCCCATGCACCGCTACAGACTAGGGACCGAATGGCTCGGCGGCAGTTCTGCAGAAAAGGACCTAAGGGTTACAGTGGACGAGAAGCTGGATATGAGTCAACAGTGTGCCCTTGTTGCCAAGATGGCCAAGGGCATTTTGGGATGTATAAGTAGGGGCATTGCCAGCAGTTTGAGGGATGTGATCGTTCCCCTCTATTCGACATTGGTGAGGCCTCATCTGGAGTACTGTGTCCAGTTTTGGGCCCCACACTACAAGAAGGATGTGGAAAAATTGGAAAACATCCAGCGGAGGGCAACAAAAATGATTAGGGGACTGAAACACATGACTTATGAGGAGAGGCTGAGGGAACTGGGATTGTTTAGTCTGCAGAAGAGAAGAATGAGGGGGGATTTGATAGCTGCTTTCAACTACCTGAAAGGGGGTTCCAAAGAGGATGGATCTAGACTGATCTCAGTGGTAGCAGATAACAGAACAAGGAGTAATGGTCTCAAGTTGCAGTGGGGGAGATTTAGGTTGGATATTAGGAAAAACTTTTTCACTAGGAGGGTGGTGAAGCACTGGAATGCGTTACCTAGGGAGGTGGTGGAATCTCCTTCCTTAGAAGTTTTTAAGGTCAGGCTTGACAAAGCCCTGGCTGGGATGATTTAGTTGGGGATTGGTCCTGCTTTGAGCAGGGGGTTGGACTAGATGACCTCCTGAGGTCCCTTCCAACCCTGATATTCTATGATTCTATGATTCTATGACTAGCATTTTATCTTTATGGTTTTCTTAATGCGTAAGAACCGTATAAACTGATTTCGTTTGTAATCAGTTTACGAAGTCTGTGGCTCTTACTTAAAAGACAACAAAGCCTGCCCATGGCAATCCATTTCCTAATTTCTGACCCACTTATGGCAAAGCAAGACATGATAGAGAAGTTTCACAAATGTATCATTAAAACAGACAAACAAACAATCACCACATCATAAATTAAATGAACGGTCTCAGCCTTCAAACGTCAGGGGTCTGCCATGAACCAAGACAGGGAAAGAAATGTTCACGGATCAAGCTGAATTTCCCTTCCTCTCTATTACTCCCCCACCCCATATCCTGGTGAAATTAATGTTGGTGAAATGATGACAAGCTGAAGACCGAGCGCTGTTTATTCATGAAAAATGTAGAGTGGAAACACCAGTGGAAGCCTCTGCCGATCTGCTTGCAGGGACCTGCTGAAATGGTGAAATAATAATCCAGCCCCTGTACCAATGCAGCCCTAATTCAATTCAATGCTGCTTCGCTAGGTCACCAACCAGTGCTGAGACAGATAACCAAGGTAAAAGAAAATAAAGGTAATTAAGCTCTGGAATCAAATGTTAATTCTGAATTCTTATTTTCCAATTCCTTGCTGTTCAATTTGCAAACTCAAATCTTTTTCAATTAAACAATTTAAACAGAATTGCAAAAGTACCATAATATGATTAATATCATTAATTATTTGTGCATTTATATGGTACCTTTCATCTAAGACTATTACAGGTGTGATGGGGCACCTGCCCCACACTGGGTTCTCAGGAGTTAATAGAGCCCTAGGGAGGCAGCATGGGAGGCAGCCAATCAGAGAAGGACTGTGAAGAGCAGCCAACCAGGGTAGGCCAGGCCCATATAACAAGGGCTGCAGAGCAGAGCAGTCACTCTTTTTTTCTTTTCAGTCACTCCCTGGAGCTCGAGCAGGCTGCAAGCAGCAAGCACCCTGGATACAGCAGTGCTGCAGGGACAACCAGCAGGAGGCACCACAGTGGTGAGTGGCACCCCGTCACATATGGCTTTAGAAATATTTCTGACACAGAACATCAGATTTACAGACAGATAAATCGTTGCACAGATAGGTTAAGTGACATACGCAGGGGCCACAGAGTGAATCAGTGGCAGACACAAGAATGAACCCAGGAGTCTTGACTACCATGTCCCTTGTTCTAACCACTAAACAAGACTCCTTCCCTACAATACAGTAACTTCAGTTCTTTCACATTCTATAATTAAGGGTACGTCTACACCACAATTAGATATTGATGCCTGGCCTGGGTCAATTGACTTGGGCTAAGGGGCTGTTTAATTGTGGTGTAGACGTTTGGGCTCAAGCTGGACCCCTGAGGGTCCCAGAGCTCAGATTCTAGCCTAACATCTACATCACAATTAAACATCCCCTTAGCCTGATCCCGCAAGCTCAAGTCAGCTGGCCCAGACCAGCTCTGGATGTCTAACTGCAGTGTAGATGTACCCTAAGGTACAGCAAGTCTCAGAACCTGCATCAACAGGCTCGGGCTTGGGCTACCATGCTAAAAATAGCTGTATAGACTTCGTGGCTCTTGCTGGAGCTTGGGTTATGAAGCAGCTCACCCCTGTCCCCAGGCTTCAGCGCCTAAGCCACACCATCTACCTGCTATTTTTAACAAAGTACCCTGCACCACTCAAGCCTGAGCCTGTCAACCCAGGCTCTGAGATACACTGCCATGAGCTGCGTAGACAACCCCTTTGACTGATGAGCAAGGTTTTTTGGTTTTGTTTTAATTATTTGTTCCTAAATGTACTTTAAACACCAAGTGTCACCCCGTGACAATGAATAACTGTGGCCATGGTGCAGGACTGGGCCCTAAACCTCCAATGAAAGGAATCCCAGCATTAAGCCTTGCTATCATCTTCAATTTTCTATTATGTATAAGCCATTGTTTAAACACTTACAACCATTTGGGAACCTCTTTGTGTCAAAGACATGCAGAGAACAGGATTTCACTGAGGACATTAGTTTTGCCCACTGACTATGCCTAATAACGGCAAGGTTTTATAAGTAGCAAGTTCTTAACAAATCCAAGCAAAGAACTAGATTACTATAAATCATTCTGAAAACTAGCCATCGCTGAAATAACTTGTATTTTGCAGTTAACCACACAAGTAATTTGACTCAATTTATATCTTTTGGTTGATACAGTAAACACAATTCAACACCAGAGTAATAATAGACTTTTTAAAAAGTCTATTACTAGCAAAACAAACCATATAATTACATATTTATGCTAGTTACTGCTAGACAATGGAACACAGGAACAGCATACTAATGCAAATGGAGCCCAGGTGGTTAGCCAGATAAAAGCAATGCCCTGTATTATAGTAGGGTGACTGTGTCTTACTTTTTAAGATTTTAAGATACCGGTCATTGTGTCTTTGACAAAAGATGAAGTCTCATGTTGAATGAGCCTGTCATTTTCTGGGAATTTCCATATCATGTCATCAGTGACAGTGCAATGTAGATGCTCCTGACAGGCACTTTGGTAGAATTGTAGAAGGAAATTTAATCAGCAAGAGGTGAACTGTTTGTATACAGGAACCAAATAACACAGTAAGAGACCCAGAAGTAAGGTTTGCTATAAAATGTGGTTCATTAATTTTTTTAAGGTGGACTTCAATTTGGAATGATAAGCTAGTTTAAATCACATTTTCTGTTTGGTTGTCTTACTTGTTGGTTAATTTTATAACAACCTAGAATCCTAAATTAGTTTTGATTTCTGAAAACTAAGACCTCCTGAGTCAAAACTTTGAAGTGCTGTCTACATGAAGATGGACACGTGTTCCTCTATGCTTTGGATTTAAAAGTCTACCTAAAAATTAAAAGATAGACGCTTTGGGGACACAAACTTGGTATGTGAAATACAAGAGGTAAGTCATATTTTACAATTATGATGATATATAAAACGGATAATATGATAACACTTGAGTTTAATAACACAATATACAGATTCATTGTCCCAACAGACTCAATAAATCAGCCAAACACTGTTCAAAATTATTCATCTTTGATATACTCCCTTGCCACCTGAGCTTTGCTGAAGCCACAGTATCACTAAGTGCATCTGAAAACATCAATTACTCTTGCATGAAATTGAACTTTATGAAGAATAGAAAGTTACTGATGATCTTCAAATTCTGCAGCATAATGTAAATGTTTATCTTTATCCTTGGCATAATTTAAACATTTATACACTAGTAATTTAGAATAGTTGAAATAGCTGCAGGGTTTACAAACAATGACTGCACGATAAAGTAACATTTTAAACACTACTCTTTTCAAACATATCTTAGCACTGTGATATGCAGTTTTAATACACTCCTATTACATTAGGCAATCATTCCTCCGTCAGATTTGTATCTTTACAACAGATGTGCATATTCAAAGAATCAAATGCTAACTTTCCAATACAGATATTGAAAGGAAAATAAAAACTAATACAGAATGAGAAGCATAGCCAATGCTGACCTTGTAGCCCACTAGAAAATATGAAGTGCACAAGTCAGGAAATTGCACTAGGAAAAAAATATCATCGAAAAGCAGTGCTAGTCAAGCAAAAAGGGTTACAACTGTATAGATATTTTATTATTTAAAGAATGTTAATGAAGATCTATTAAGAATTCTTCACTAAAATGTGATTTCCTGAACAAAATTTGACAGTTCTTCTTAAACTTCAATGGCTGGATAGATTCCTTTAGACAAACGCCTCTGAACCTAACTCCAGACAAACAATAACTGATAAAGTATAACTCAAGACAGCTCCACACAGATACATAGGAGATGCTTCCACTATGTAAAAAGCACAAAAATTTATTTCCCAGTGCACATATTGTTGCAAGGACAGGTCAATATGGCTATATAGGGCCCAATTTTGCATCCACTAAAGTAAAGACTAAGCTCCCATTGATTTCAGTGGTAAAGGATCATGACCATACTCTACTTCATGTGTGCTTGAAGCTTCCAAAATCTACATGCAACTCAATGGCTGTTTAAGGATCACAGAATTTTCTGGAACCATCTAACTTAAAAAAAAAAAAATCCCAGGATTGGAGGAATATTGTATACAACAACATAATTCATGGATACTCTTCATTTACTGTTTAAACTGCTATGGAAAACAGCTGTGGAGTGAGAGGTAATGTTATTAAATGGACTGAAAACGAGTTAAGGGGTAGAAAAGAAAAAGATCAGAAGTAAACAGTTGGTTTTCAGCATGGAATGAAGTAGCTGCGCCAAAGACTGATCAGAAGTCAGTGCAGATAATTTCAAGGACAACGATTGCTACCATACACACAAAGCTCACTACTAGAGCAACCGAGGTCTGGGGCACAGACATATTGTCCCGGGACCATACACAAATTTTAATGTTTTTCATTCTCACCTGGAATTTTTCTTAAAAGCAAAAGGCAGCTTGTGGAGACTGCACAGTATCATTTTCACTAGCTGATTTTGACTCCTGGTGGCCGAGAGGAGAAAAACATAGTGCACATGATCCTGTGCAAACATCTAAGAGCGAATAGGGATTTCATTTGGGAAAGCTCATTCAGTGGCGCTTTTGCTACTGGCTCCTTGCTTTATGTACCCTTCATCACACTTTTTTTTTGTTTTTAAACACAGATTTTGTCCTTTTTGTCTGAATAACATTTTTGTGTGTGCCCGTGCACTTGGGTGCCCTTACAGACTCAGTAATAATGAGTTTGACATACTCACACAAGATGGAATGGTTTTACTGAACAGCAAGGGGGGAAAACATACTTAACCTTCTCCATACCCTTTGACAAAAAGAGAAATTCAACCAAATCCTCTGGGTAATGGAACTTACTCTTATAATAGAAAGGAACCATGATGGTTAGAACATATTGAATCTAATGGAAAAATGGACTCAGTAAAAAGGTCCTGTTAAGATGTGTATGATTGCAGTGAGGTAAAAGTTTAAGAGGTTGGCTTTGGTTCCAAATTTTACCCAAACACTGGCATTTGTGGATTGGATTGGAAATCTCGTGCAAAGAAACTCTGTCCTAAGATTGTATGTATCTGTCTACTTATCAGCATGTTAAAAATACAACAGAAAACCACCTTTCCAGCTATGTAAAAACAAAAGAATGGCCATATTGGGTCAAAACCTATGGTCCATCTAGCCCAGTATCCTGTCTTCTGACAGTGGCCAGTACCAGATGCTTCAGAGGGAATTAACAGAACAAGGCAATTTTGTGTGAGCCATCCCCTGTCATCTAGTCCCAGCTTCCAGCAATCATAGGTTTAGGAACATCGGGAGCATTGGGTAGGGTTTTTACATACGTTTTACTTACTTTGTTTTATGTCTTGGCTAATAGCCATTGATGAACCTATTCTCCATGAACTTATCGAATATTTTTTGAATCCTGTTATACTTTTGCCGTTCACAACATCCAGTGACAATGAGTCCCACAGGTTGAAAGCATGTTGTGTGAAGAAGTACTTCTTTGTTTTAAATCTGTTGCTTATTAATTTCATTAGTTGACCCCTAGCCCTTGTATTATGTGAAGGGGTAAATAACATTTCCTTATACCATTCGTGATATTATAGACCTCTATCATATCCCCCTTTAGTCATCTCTTTTCCAAGATGTACAGTCCCAGTCTTTTTAATCTCTTCTCATATGGAAGCTGTTCCACATCCCTAATCATTTTTGTTGCCTTTCTCTGCACCGTTTCCAATTCTAACATAGCTTTTTTTTTAAAGCGGGGTGACCACAAATGCACACACGATTCAAGGTGTGGATGTACCATGGATTTATACAGAGGCATTATGGTATTTTCTGTCTTACCTTTTCTAATGGTTCCTAGCATTCTATTAGCTTTTTTGACTGCCACTGCGCACTGGGCAGATGTTTTCAGAGAACTATCCACAATGACTCCAATATCGCTTTCTAGAGTGGTAGCAGCTAATTTAGACCCCATTATTTTGTAAGCATATTTGGGATTATGTTTTCCAATGTGCATTAGTTCGCATTTATCATAATTAAATTTCATCTGCCATTTTGTTGCCCGAACAGATCCTTTTGTAATTCATCGCAGTCTGCTTTGGACTTAAACATACATTGTATCTGAACAAGAAAGAATGAAGACCAGTGAACATGAGAAATATTGGATGGTAAGGGATACAAGAGAGGCCGGCCACATTTTTTGAAACTCTACAGATTTTAAAGTTTGGGATCCTATTTGGTCCAAACTGGATTGTCCATCATTAACTGTAGGTATCCAGTTCAGATTTAAGTTCCTGCATAATTGAAATGCATGACAAATGATTGAAATTCATGAGCTTGCTTCACTGGCAATTGTGTTCCTTTTCCTGGGACACTTAATTCCCTGAAAAAAAGAAGCCCCGTTCACAGATCACAGCCCACTGAAGACTCTTATTAGCTTGGTCCTGAGGCAGTTTCAATTACTGAAGACTGGTACAAAATTAAGAGACAAATTAAGTCTGAGCACAAGTTCATCAAATGTCTTTAAACAAACATCTGTTTCTGAAACCACAGCAAAAGAACATTTAATTAAAGAATCGTTTTAGAATTATGACTTTTTTGTTTAATTTAAATTAAAAGGTATCAATTCACAACATCTGGAGCTGACATTAAGCTGAAAAATGAATGATCTTAATTCTCCTTGGCTCAATAGCTGACTTTAGTCAAAGATAGGCTCTGCTGGACCTTACTCTAGGAAGTAATGATAGTACAAACTGCAAAATTAGGACATAGACATTATTAAGCTCAACAAAATTGTTTTTTGCTGTCTACATTACAAAGAAGGCAATAAACAGGAACAAAGTTAAAATGACCTCTTCTCATTACATAAATAAAATAAACAAAAGTAACCTGGGGCTACACATGTGCTGCCATGGAGCCTGCTCCTGATTTTAGATCCAAACGATTTTTTCCCTCTTCTTCTGCATCTCGCTTTTGGCTAAATCTACAGGACATGCCTCTTCCGCCCCATGCCATGCCCAGTTATGGAAGCGGACAACAGCAGGGCTAATCTGATTATTCTCGGTGAATAAGCTGCCAGCTCCATGGGTTTCAAGTGTAATCACAAGCAGTTGTTATAAAAAGGTGGGGGAGAGCAGCAGGTATGGTGGGGTTTATTTTAATTTGAATGTAGTACTAGCAAAAGATGTCTGAAAACGGAGATGCTGTGTTTGGCCACAGAACAGGTACAGAAAGGTTGGCAATAATATAAGCTTCCCTCACACTGCCCTGCCAAATTGTCTCAGCCTTGACGTAGTGGGGGGACTGCACTTAGACACAATAAAATAGTTTACACTGCAAACTTTTTCTTCTCTCTTCCTGCAGCCCTCCTCCTTGTATTTTAAGGTGTAGCAGAGTCACACTCTGAATCTATACTCGCGAGGTGCTGGATTTCAGGATACATAGTTAAATCTCTATCTTTTTCCACTATTTTAAAAAACTGTAATATTGCTTTCTTAATGATGCCCAATTTTCCTGATGCTTTTAATAGGTATTTAAGAGTAACTGTCACTTAAAATCCCCCTTGCACATTTCACACTGCCTTTTCTTTGTGTTTATTATTAAGACCAAGTTACTGTTTAAGCCACTGTATCTGATAAAAGAACAGGAGTACTTGTGGCACCTTAGAGACTAACAAATTTATTTGATTTATGCTCAAATAAATTTGTTAGTCTCTAAGGTGCCACAAGTACTCCTGTTCTTTTTGCGGATACAGACTAACACGGCTGCTACTCTGAAACCTGTATCTGATAAGTATTTGAGTTAAAGCTACCTCACTCTTTCGCTCACGTTCTTGCTGTATGTCAGCATTTTCAATTAGGGCATTGTCATGAAATCCTTTCCCCATTGTTTCTTTTGTCCATACTTCCTGACACTCCCCTCTTAGTTCATTAGTTTAATTTTATATTCCTATTTAGAGGAATCTGTCATTTTGGTCATTTTTACAGCATTTTTTGCTACTTTGCCACCCTCATTTTTTGCTATCCCAACATGCTGTGGGATCCATGCTATTTCAATTGTTTACTCCCATCTGCACCAATTCTGTTGTTAGTAACAATATTTAACATCAATTATATCATTTCTGCTATCTGAATTCATATTTTTGATTGCCAGAAGTCCTAACAGTGAATCGGACAAGATGACAACAGAGGTTTCACATATACAGTATCTAGTACCCCACCACCATTATCTCTGCTACTTTGTATATCATAATGGCAACAAAATTTGATAGACTAATGTATTTCTTTATTCCAAGTGTTGGGACGCAGAATGCTGCCTCCACTCTCCCTATTTTCTCACCTTTATACCATCCGCAAATATTTGGCAATGTTTGCCCTGTTTATCACATATATATTGAGTTGCTAAATTTAATACATTTAGCTCTCCTTTCCAATTTTAATTTCATTATATAGTTCCACATTTATATCAGAGAGAGGGGTGATTCACCACCCATAATGCATTTTCCCATGTCTCTATATGCTAATATCTTTTTAGGTCTTTCTTTTCTCTTAGTTGCTTTGTCCGTACTTCAGTCCTATTAACAAGGCACTTTTGGTCCCGCCCATGTTGTCCACTGAATTTGCAAATATTTCCATTTCCATAAATTCTTCATATATTTGTTTAGTGTTGCCAGCTTCCCTGTCTCCTATGACTTAGTTAGGGATTAATTTAGTTGGGGATTGGTCCTGCTTTGAGCAGGGGGTTGGACTAAATGACCTCCTGAGGTCTCTTCCAACCCTGATATTCGATGATTCTATGACTTTTGCCCAAAAGGTTACGTCCAAAAATTTCATTCCCAATGCTACAGGCATTTCACCTGCAACTACTAGCAGTTCATGCAAAGGGGTCATGATGAATGCACCACATGCAATGCATACTTTCAATTTCCTGTTTGGCCAGCGTGGCAAGCTGCAGGTGACCATGCAGAGCTCATCAGCAGAGGTGACCATGCAGAGCTCATCAGCAGCGGTGACCATGATGGAGTCCCAGAATCGCAAAAGAGCTCCAGCATGGACCGAACGGGAGGTTCGGGATCTGATTGCTGTATGGGAAGAGGAATCCGTGCTATCAGAACTACGTTCCAGTTTTTGAAATGCCAAAACATTTGTCAAAATCTCCCAGGGCATGAAGGACAGAAGCCATAACAGGGACCCGAAGCAGTGCCGCGTGAAACTTAAGGAGCTGAGGCAAGCCTACCAGAACCAGAGAGGCGAACGGCCACTCCGGGTCAGAGCCCAAAACATGCCGCTTCTATGATGAGCTGCATGCCATTCTAGGGGGTTCAGCCACCACTACCCCAGCCATGTTGTTTGACTCCTTCAATGGAGATGGAGGCAGAAGCAGGTTTTGGGGACGAGGAAGATAGCTCACAGCAAGCAAGCGGAGAAACCGGTTTTCCCGACAGCCAGGAACTGTTTCTCACCCTGGACCTGGAGCCAGTACCCCTGAACCCACCCAAGGCTGCCTCCCGGACCCGCCAGGTGGAGAAGGGACCTCTGGTGAGTGTTCCTTTTAAAATACTATACATGGTTTAAAAGCAAGCATGTTTAATGATTAATTTTCCCTGGCTCTCCTCGATATACTCCCAAAGCCTTTGCAAAAGGTTTCTGGGGAGGGCAGCCTTATTCCATCCACCATAGTAGGACACTTTACCACTCCAGGCCAGTAGCACATACTCGGGAATCATCGTAGAACAACGCATTGCAGTGTATGTTTGCTAGTGTTCAAACAACATCCGTTCTTTATATTTCTGTGTTATCCTCAGGAGAGTGAGATATCATTCATGGTCATCTGGTTGAAATAGGGTGCTTTTCTTAAGGGGACATTCTGAGGTGCCCATTCCTGCTGGGCTGTTTGCCTGTGGCTGAACAGAAATGTTCCCCGCTATTAGCCACGGGGAGGGAGGAGGGTTGAGGGGGTAGCCACATGCTGGGGGGAGGCAAAATGCGACCTTGGAACGAAAGCACATGTGCTATGTATGTAATGTTAACAGCAAGGTTTACCATGAAAGTGTACCCATTGTTCTATAAAATGTGTCTTTTTAAATACCACTGTCCCTTTTTTTCTCCACCAGCTGCATGTGTTTCAAGGATCACAGGATCTTCTCCTTCCCAGAGGCTAGCGAAGATTAGAAGGCGAAAAAACGCACTCGTGATGAAATGTTCTCTGAGCTCATGCTGTCCTCCCACACTGACAGCGCACAGACAAATATGTGGAGGCAGACAATGTCAGAGTGCAGAAAAGCACAACATGACCGGGAGGAGAGGTGGCACGCTGAAGAGAGTAAGTGGCGGACTGAAGAGAGGGCCGAAGCTGAAAGGTGGCGGCAGTGTGATGAAAGGAGGCAGGATTCAATGCTGAGGCTGCTGGAGGATCAAACTAATATGCTCCAGCGTATGGTTGAGCTGCAGGAAAGGCAGCAGGAGCACAGTTCGCCGCTACAGCCCCTGTGTAAACAACCGCCCTCCTCCCCAAGTTCCATAGCCTCCTCACCCAGATGCCCAAGAACGCGGTGGGGGGGCCTCCGGCCACTCCACCCCAGAGGATTGCCCAAGCAACAGAAGGCTGGCATTCAATAAGTTTTAAAGTTTTAAACTTTTAAAGTGCTGTGTGGCCTTGTCCTCTCCTCCTCCACCACCCCTCCTGGTGCTTCTCTCCTCCACCAGCCCTCCTGGGCTACCTTGGTAGTTATCCCCCTATTTGTGTGACGAATTAATAAAGAATGCATGAATGTGAAGCAACAATGACTTTATTGCCTCTGCAAGCGGTGATCGAAGGGAGGAGGGGAGGGTGGTTAGCTTACAGGGAAGTAGAGTGAACCAAGGGGTGGGGGGTTTCATCAAGGAGAAACAAACAGAACTTTCACACTGTAGCCTGGCCAGTCATGAAACTGGTTTTCAAAGTTTCTCTGATGCCCAGGGCGCCCAGCTGTGCTCTTCTAACTGCCCTGGTGTCTGGCTGTGCGTAATGGGCCACCAGGCGATTTGCCTCAACCTCCCACCCCGCCATAAATGTCTCCCCCTTACTCTCACAGATATTGTGGAGCACACAGCAAGCAGTAATAACAGTGGGAATATTGGTTTCGCTGAGGTCTAAGCGAGTCAGTAAACTGCGCCAGCGCGCCTTTAAACGTCCAAATGCACATTCTACCACCATTCTGCACTTGCTCAGCCTGTAGTTGAACAGCTCCTGACTACTGTCCAGGCTGCCTGTGTACGGCTTCATGAGCCATGGCATTAAGGGGTAGGCTGGGTCCCCAAGGATAACTATAGGCATTTCAACATCCCCAATGGTTTATTTTCTGGTCTGGGAATAAAGTCCCTTCCTGCAGCTTTTGAAACAGACCAGAGTTCCTGAAGATGCAAGCGTGATGTACCTTTCCCGGCCATCCCACGTTGATGTTGGTGAAACGTCCCTTGTGATCCACCAGAGCTTGCAGCACTATTGAAAAGTACCCCTTGCGGTTTATGTACTCGCCGGCTTGGTGCTCCGGTGCCAAGATAGGGATATGGATTCCGTCTATGGCCCCACCACAGTTAGGGAATCCCATTGCAGCAAAGCCATCCACTATGACCTGCACATTTCCCAGGGTCACTACCCTTGATATCAGCAGATCTTTGATTGCGTGGGCTACTTGCATCACAGCAGCCCCCATAGTAGATTTGCCCACTCCAAATTGATTCCTGACTGACCGGTAGCTATCTGGTGTTGCAAGCTTCCACAGGGCTATTGCCACTCGCTTCTCAACTGTGAGGGCTGCTCTCATCTTGGTATTCTTGCGCCTCCGGGCAGGGGAAAGCAAGTCACAAAGTTCCATGAAAGTGCCCTTACGCATGCGAAAGTTTCGCAGCCACTGGGAATCGTCCCAGACCTGCAACACTATGCAGTCCCACCAGTCTGTGCATGTTTCCCAGGCCCAGAATCGGCGTTCCACCGCATGAGCCTGCCCCATTAGCACCATAACGCCCACATTGCCAGGGCCCGTGCTTTGAGAGAAGTCTGTGTCCATGTCCTCATCACTCTCGTCACCGCGCTGATGTCGCCTACTCGCCCAGTTTCGCTTTGCCAGGTTCTGGTGCTGCATATACTGCTGGATAATGCATGTGGCAGGCCTTTTCCTGTCTACCTGGCCAGTGCATCTGAGTTGAGAGTGCTGTCCAGAGCGGTCACAATGGAGCACTCTGGGATAGCTCCCGGTGGCCAATACCGTCTAATTACTAAGGTGCCACAAGTACTCCTTTTCTTTTTACTATCCTATATTCATTGTTTCTCATACTTTTGTGCTTCCATCTGTACTCTGACTATATGATCAACTGTACTCCTTCCCCTCCTGAACCCACTTTGCCCGTTGTCTGTCAGTCCATTTCTCTCAGGATATGTTGTTAATATTTCAGTCACCATTCTTTTCAGGGCTTTACCCATCCATACATGATATAAGGGCAATTGGCCTGTACACATCTTGTATCACAGCTTACTTGGTTTCCACACTGGGGCTACAACAGTGTGTTTCCACTCCATTGGTAGCTCATCTTTTCCCCATATACTGTGGTACAGATTTTGACTCCCTTCCTCCAGGTGTTTTAGCAATTTGTTACATACGCCATCATTCCCTAATGCAGAGTTTTTGCTATTATTTATAGCTTTCTGAAGTTCCTTCATACAGAAGTTTTCATTGAGTATTGTATTCTTTTCCTCCTCCCTCCTCTTCCAGTTCTCATGTTTCTCTTTAATTATTTTTTCCCCTCACATGGATTTCTATAATCTGATTGTCACCATTACTAACGTGTGGAATATTTCTGCTAGGGTTTCTATTTTTCTCTTTATTAAAGCTTTTTATCCCTCGGCTTTCTACAATAAGGCCTGGTATAGAACTGCTACTCCAGCTTCCATTTATAGTCTTAATCTGCCTATATATGATGTTTTAGTATTTATTTATGTTCCCCACAGTACTTTCTCCAGCTTCCTTTTTTTGGACTTTTTAATAGCCCTCTGCACTATTGCCTTGTTTCTTTTACATTTCAGTAAGTCCTATTATTTGTATTTTTTGCTTTCTTATTTGCCTTGTTCCTTTCCTTAAATCTTTTTTTCCATTCCCCAATCCACCATGGTGTATGGTTGCTACCTTAAGGTGACTTGATGTCTTCAGTATAGCTAACTTTGCTGCCATCATGATTCCCTTAGTTATGTTGCTACTAACCTCCTCAATGTCATCACTTACACAAAAAGAAAAGGAGTACTTGTGGCACCTTAGAGACTAACCAATTTATTTGACCATAAGCTTTCGTGAGCTACAGCTCACTTCATCGGATGCATTAGTCTCTAAGGTGCCACAAGTACTCCTTTTCTTTTTGCAAATACAGACTAACACGGCTGTTACTCTGATCACTTACACACTGTTCATTAAAATTTTCATTGCATTTGCTTCTAAATTCTTTTCAATTTGCTTTTTTAAATATTCCAAGTAATGGGCCTTCCTCCATCCTCAACAGCACTGTTACCTTGGCAACCTGTAAGTATTGATCACTTCCTATTCCCTCTTGTTTATGGGCTTCCCAGCTACATTTTCTTGCTATATTACTTGGAAATTTCTATGGGCTGTTAAACCTAGTGGGTATAACATCGTTCAATATTACTACATTATTTTCACCAATTAATTACTCTAGACATTTGCCGTTTTTATCCTTTTTTCCACTTCCCCATAATCCGTTATGGATTCTTAGGTCTCCTCATATATTATATGGATCTATTGCATCTTCAATTATCTCTCTTAAATCCTGAATTTCAAGTTTTCCACAGGGGCTGTAAACATTATATATTCTCAAAAATTGAGATCTATTTTGCATTGGACTCTCCATAGAGTTATACTCTATATTTAGTTTCTTCGCCTCAATTACAAGAGAATTTGTTTTCCTTAATTAATGTAAAAACTCCTTCTCTCCTTCCTACTTCTTTATCTTGCCATAGATGCCATATCCTGGGATTCTGAAATCTAGTTTTCCTATTCCCCATGTTTCTTGTATGCAAATGATACCAGGTTTAGTACCTTATCAAGGATATTTTACATTCGTTCCTGTCCACATGCTATTCGGCGATGTGCAGTCCAACAGTAAATAGTCAGTACTATTCTATTTATCCTTCAGTATTTCCTTCACTTTAAAAAAAAGCATGGAGTTGTTCTACCGATAAGTTGCTAACACACAGGTACTTTGCTGCTGCTTTAATTAGAACTTTCATTTTCTCTGTTCCCCCAGTCTGTGATGTGCAGTTTATTCCTTCAGTCATAAAAGCTATTAATGTCTATTTGTCTATGCGTGTGTCTTCTCCTATTTTCCCTGTAACACCCATCAGATCCTTTGATTTATTCTGTTGTGTGTTTCTCTCTTTATCCTTACTAAGCTTCCTTTCCTCTTCCCCTTTTGGTCTTAGATGTCTCCTAGTAGCTTCCACCTATTTTTAACTTTTGTTTTTTGTATCTCTTTAGCTTGTTTTGGTGATATACAACCTCCAGTGTGCTGCACTGTGCTTTCCTCTACACTTGAATTGTGTTCCTTCCACACAACTGTGACAGAAGAGCTCTCTTCCACATTTATTGCATCTAATTTTCCCTTTATTTTCCACATGTCCAAACCTTTGGCACCTGTTGCACCTCACTGGGGGGAATATATGGTTCTGACCAAAAAATCTGATATCCAGTTGTTACCCTATCTGGAAGGGTTCCTCCTTTAAATGCATCTACCACAGCTGTTGACATCTTTCTTTCCACTCCTCTTGCTAAACATCTGCTTAACATATAATACCATATCCGCTATGCCTCACCTTTAGTCATTTAGATCAGCATCCCATCAGATACTTGGAAGTTGGCAGCTTACTTTGTTTTACTATCATTTAATTTTTCATAGTTTCCGCACTTGTCCCTTGCTTCTACATTCAACTAATATATCTCCTGCTTGTAGCTTTGTAACTCTTTCTGTCTCCAGCACTTTTTTTTAATCCACTCTGCCACTTGTACTAAATTCAAATTCTTGATAAATGATTTCAGTATTATAACAGGTTTCAGAGTAGCAGCCATGTTAGTCTATACCACAAAAAGAAAAGGAGTACTTGTGGCACTTTAGAGACTAACAAATTTACTTGAGCACGAAAGCTTATGCTTAAATAAATGTGTTAGTCTCTAAGGTGCCACAAGTACTCCTTTTCTTTTTGAGTATTATAACAGTTAGATTTTTCTCCTTACTCTTTTCTGTCTTTTGCCTGCTGGTTCTTCTTCTAGCTTTGGCATGTCCCCCCTTTTCTTTTTCCTAACCTGCTACCAGTCTTCCCCTCTGCTATCTCCTTTCATCATCTTCTAGAGTGGTTTCCGTATTCTCCATTATATCTTCCATCACCCCTCAATGTATCGTTCAGCCAGATCTGCTCAGCTGCCCTGCCAACCCTCCTCTAGCCCAGCCTGACTGAAGCCTGGATCCCTCAGCCTCCAGCCCAGAGGCTACCAGCCTTGGGCCATCTCCACTGAGCTCTCAGGGAGACCTACACTTGACCTTCTCCAGTGACCCCTTCCTTTGGCCCTTATTAAGGTGCCTAAAGGGCAACTGAGTTCTTGTGATGATCTGGCCCCAGTTGTGAGTTAAGGCTTTGGTATTCTGTGATCCTGGTTCTGTATCATGATTCTCACTATGTGCTTTTTTAAAAAACAATTTTTCCTTAAGTGTAAAGAACAAACCTTCCTAGTTCTGTACATTATATCCCACACAATCTAGGAATATGAAAATATTTCTTGCAAAAACCACCCCAACAACATGCGTTAGATATATTTTCTTTTGCCATTCTTGAACTGCAATTAACATGCAAAGGAGAAACAGCCAGTCTGGCTTATTTACCTTTGAATGTTGACCCTCTTTGCAAAGGTCTAGACACATATACCCACTGTCACTCTGACTACCAAGGATGGTCTCCCAGCGCTGTTCTTCATAACATTCCAGCCAAACAAAATGCTTCATATTCACATGACATGTTTTGTCACCCAGTGTGTTCTTAATCGGTTTACCATGTACTTGCAATCTGTCAGTTTGGCAACCTCAGATACCTGCAAGCACCATGCTATTCTCTCATCCTTTGCTCAGGTACTTTAGCTAGGCACAGATATGTCAGTGAAAGGGATGATGTATCAGATACTTGCACTTAGGGTGGAGGGACTTCCTATAGAAGAGCTAGCAGTTACCACAACAAGCGGCTCATCTGAAATAAACTTTGGTCATCACCTATGTCCTAGTTCAGATAATCTGCTGTCTGATGAGTGGAGAGCAAGCTCACTCCATACTCACCCTGCAACGCTGACTCCAGTCCTGCAGGTCTGGGCCAGCCTCCCTGCTCCAAACATGGAGACTTGTCGCACGGGATTGCAGCACTATTCATGTTTGGCTTGGTTTAGCTCTGTCACGATGGAGGGGTGACTGGGCCAAACCTGAGTGGTGCTGTGACACAGAGATTTCTGTGGCTTCAACTGAGCTCATGAACCCACCCTAAAGCCGTTCCTGGGTAGGAGTTACATGATCAAAGTGTGCACGCCGGGTGAACCAGAGGCACCAATCCATCAGGGAGGAGAGGACTTACAATTTAACCTCCATTTCCCATGGGTTTCTTCTGGGAATGATTTCATACTATTTTTAAATGCAGTGAGCTGTACTTTGGCTTTTGAAGCCAAATCTGTATGAACAAGGGGGCAGGGTTTAAGTGTATCAGATAAATTAAAGCAGGGAGACAGTGCCTAAGGCTATGTCTACACTGCGCACTTTACAATGACGCAGCTGCTCCGTTGTAAGGTGTGCTGTGTAGCCACTCTTTATTGTCGGAGAGAGCTCTCCCAGCAACAAAATAAAACCACCTCCAATGAGGGACGGTAGCTTCATCACTGGAAGCCCGGCTCCTGCCGACGGAGCACTGTTCACACCCGCGCTTTTTGTCGTTTAAAACTTTTGTTGTTCAGGATGGAGGAGAGGCGAGTGTTTTTCACACCCCTGAGAGACGAAAGTTTTAACGATGAAAGTGCCAGTGTAGACAAAACCTAGGCATATCCGGTGCGCCACATCAGCAGCAGTTTCAAGAGGAGGATGTCAGCAGGCACTTTGCCCTGAGGGTTGCTGCGGGGTGTGCACTCTGAGACAACAACGACGACACTTTTTTAAAAGGGTGCAACAAGTGCTCCTTTAACACGTGTGGAATAGGCGGGAGGGGGATTGAATGGCAGCAGAAGAATTCCCAGCACCTTGCACTCAGAGAGCGACCACCAGAAGTATTCTGGCTTCCTCCGGCACAGAAGGGAAGACAGCAGTTAGCTCCCAGGTCACACTAACCTCTGTCACTTGCAGTACTTAACGTCGCTGGCTGGGATAACACCTTTAAAAGAATGCTACACCTGTTATGCTCAGTGCAATACTCAACCCAATGAGGGAAGCAGCACCTCTCGCCATGTGTAGTCTGACAACTGTATGTGAAAGTGAAAACTGTAATTCAGCTCCTTATTTTTGAGCCTGCTCTGTCCACCTAAAATGGGAACAACTTGTGACACTGAAAAAAATATCGCAAAAAGAAAAGGAGTACTTGTGGCACCTTAGAGACTAACCAATTTATTTGAGCATGAGCTTTCGTGAGCTACAGCTCACTTCATCGGATGAAGGTGCATCTGATGAAGTGAGCTGTAGCTCACGAAAGCTCATGCTCAAATAAATTGGTTAGTCTCTAAGGTGCCACAAGTACTCCTTTTCTTTTTGCGAATACAGAGTAACACGGCTGTTACTCTGAAACCTGAAAAAAATATGAGGACCTAAATTTCCGTAATCCACTTTCTATTACACTTTACTACTAGCTTAGCAAACTGAAACACTACAGTATATGGATTTTTTCTTTTTTTTCTTTTTTGGTGGTCATGAAATTCAAGCCCTCTTGAATTCAATGGGAGTTTTGTTACTGCCTTCAAAGAGGTCAAAATTTTACCTTTCGTATTTAAACGATATGCTTGATGTTTACGTGGTGACATGAGTGTTTGGTCTGTCAGCCCAGTTTTAAAGCAGGAAGGATGGAAGCTGGTTTCTAATTGCTGGCATTTGGCCCTTAGAATTGTCACTTTTCTACAGTACTGAAATACCAATATAATTGTAATTGTTGTTTCAAATGCAGTTTGCATATGGCAAGAAGCAAATGTTATGTGAATTTCAACATGTTAGAATTGGCAATATATGGGTGGAGCTCTCAGCTGAGATGTTTCCTCAAGGAAACAGTCCTCAAAGAGTCTCATTTCCTCAAGGAAACAGATTTGTCTCATTATTGATGTTTAAAAAATAAAACTAACTAAAGAGGCCTATGGCTTCCATTCTTGAATTGTTCTGGAATAGCAGTTAATATTTTCTTGTGTCCGAATTTGCATTTCCAGAGTCTAGAATGCAGATTTCTCCAGAAGTGGCTTAAAAAAAAATCTGGTAAAAATATTCTTCAGCAATTAAAAAAATTTAGTAGCTAACCCTCCCACAATTATTTTTATTATTACTATTTTACATAGGGTGCATCTTTGAGTCCTATGACATTTTTAATTTTTATCTTATATGACAATACTACTCAGAGGCTAAGTAACAAAAAAACAAGAAACTTTTCTGATGCCAGATGCTGAAGATCAATAGCTATTTCACAAAGTTTATGGCATAATTAAAACGTGTAACAGAAATAATTTTCTTTTCAACCCTTCAGGCTAAGTCGAGAATTACTGACTAAGTCAAAGTTATGTGGTGTAACGTTTTTATTATGTTTACAGATAATATAAAGGAGTTTATGGCTCTTATATGTAATTTAGTAAATATAGAAACAGTAAAGAGGAAAATTCCTCTGCATCGGCAAAACATCAATTGTAAAAGTCATTTTAGGTAGGTGTGTGGAAGTAGATTTATGCCACTTTCCTTTCATTCATGATCACCTAAACTTTAACCTGGAAGCATGTGAATTTAAGAGAACTAACTTACACATGAGTATTTGCATTAATTTCAGTGGTGCTCATTTACTTAGAGCATGTGTGAAGTCTTTGCAGGATTGGGGCCAGAGGAAGTGTGTGGCTTTTGTTTCAATCAAATAAAAGGGAATCCTTGAACCCACTCCTTCAGTTGCATAAAAGAAACAAAATCACTGAAAGGAAGTGACCAAACTACACACAAAGATGACAAATATGAATAGGACTGTTTTCGTTTTCAAATGTCTCAGCTCTTTGTACCTTGGCAACAGCTCAAAGGAACTTCAGGTAGTATTTGCTGAGTGTGCTGTAGGGATGCCAGCCAATCACTCCAGAAGTAACTGACTCATTGGCTGAGAGAGCCACACATGGATGGCTAAGAGCCAGGGCTGGCTCCAGGTACCAGCATTCCAAGCAGGCGCTTGGGGCGGCAGTTTGAAAGGGGTGGCTGGTTTTCCATGGCGGCGGCAATTCGGTGGCAGCTTCTCTCTTTTGCCGTCCACGACGGCAGTTTTTTTTACTGCTTGGGGCGGCAAAAACTGTAGAGCCAGCCCTGCTAAGAGCAAAGGGGAAACCTGACACTTCGCACAACAATGGTTGATAAAGCATGCATAGTAAGAATAAACAAAATTGCTAATGGGAGTGAAAAATTATTTGATGCATTGTACTTCTGCTCCACCGCTTATCAAAGTGTCTGCAAACAACCTGACATAATACAATTTTAGTGTCCCGTGGATACTGCTTGAATGCCTGCAGCGCTTATTTCTAGTTTAACAATTCATAAAGGCAGCTTTATGAAGCAAAAATCAAGCAACACACCTGTAAGAATCTATACTATTGTGGTCACCACTTTTACAAGACTATATGATAAGTTGTACAAAGTATGCCTTGTGAGGTGTCATAAATATAAAGGGAAGGGTAAACCCCTTTGAAATCCCTCCTGGCCAGGGGAAAGCTCCTCTCACCTGTAAAGGGTTAAGAAGCTAAAGGTAACCTCGCTGGCACCTGACCAAAATGACCAATGAGGAGACAAGATACTTTCAAAAGCTGGGAGGAGGGAGAGAAACAAAGGGTCTGGGTCTGTCTGTATGCTGGTTTCTGCCAGGGATAGACCAGGAATGGAGCCTTAGAACTTTTAGTAAGTAATCTAGCTAGGTATGTGTTAGATTATGATTTCTTTAAATGGCTGAGAAAAGAATTGTGCTGAATAGAAGAACTATTTCTGTCTGTGTATCTTTTTTGTAACTTAAGGTTTTGCCTAGAGGGGTTCTCTATGTTTTTGAATCTAATTACCCTGTAAGATATCTACCATCCTGATTTTACAGGGGGAATTTCTTTATTTCTATTTACTTCTATTTTTTATTAAAAGTCTTCTTGTAAGAAAACTGAATGCTTTTTCATTGTTCTCAGATCCAAGGGTTTGGGTCTGTGGTCACCTATGCAAATTGGTGAGGCTTTTTATCCAACATTTCCCAGGAAAGGGGGGGTGCAAGTGTTGGGAGGATTGTTCATTGTTCTTAAGATCCAAGGGTCTGGGTCTGTAGTCACCTAGGCAAATTGGTGAGGCTTTTTACCAAACCTTGTCCAGGAAGTGGGGTGCAAGGTTTTGGGAAGTATTTTGGGGGAAGGACGCGTCCAAACAGCTCTTCCCCAGTAACCAGTATTAGTTTGGTGGTGGTAGCGGCCAGTCCAAGGATAACGGGTGTAATATTTTGTACCTTGGGGAAGTTTTGACCTAAGCTGGTAAAGATAAGCTTAAGAGGTTTTTCATGCAGGTCCCCACATCTGTACCCTAGAGTTCAGAGTGGGGGAGGAACCTTGACATGAGGTATCATTTGAAAAGTCATAATGCGCTGAGTATCATTATCCTATTAACGATATGTGTAACGGCATTATGTGAAGTTACAAGATTCTGTTCTATGATTGTTACTTAAATATGTTGTAATTCTAGGTAGCAGCCACAAACCAGTTTTTCAGAGACTCTAGAGACACACTAGCACTCTAGATAGGTCACCTACTTAAGCAGCCATTCTCCAGCAGTGGGGAGAGAGTGTGGTGTAAACAATACATTTACAGTTCATCACAGGGATGATTCAAACCTCACATCCACAATGCATATCACAGTGACTCAGCTAATGTGTTTTTAGCACAAGGAATTGAATTATAAAGAGGAAGGAAGATGCTTGACTTCACCTCTCCTCCTCCCATCTCTCTGCTTATGACATCAACGACCCTCAAAGAACTTAACTATGCGAGAGTGGTCCCAGGCTGAAAGGAGACCCAGCCTGTGACATGTACAGCGGTCTATGATGAGACAAAACCTTTGCTTTTAAATTCACTTAGCTTGTTAAATTAGGCATTAGCTTACATATTACTCTTACTTTCTTTTATAACCAATCCTGATCTTTAGGCATCATCACTAGTAATTAATCAAAATCTATCTTTCTACAGTTAATAAACTTATCTTATTGTTTTATCTTAACCAGTGTGTTTGGATTAAAGTGGGTGGGAAACTCCATTTAGGATAACAAAGCTGGTGCATATATCATTTTCCTTTGATAAAATGACAGACTTTCTATGAGCTTGCATTGTTCAGTAGTGTACTGGACAGTACAAGATGCACATTTTGGGGGGAACAAGGCTGGGACTAACAACTTGCAGGTGTCACTCTGTATGTAATTCATGAGGGACTGGTAAAAGTGCTCATGTATTTAGCTGCGAATGAATTTGCATGCTGAAGGGTGTGTGAGCAGGCCAGGAATGGCTGTTCTGACAGCCACAGCAGCATGGCACCCCAGGCTAGATAATTAATGGGGGACAGCTGTTCAGTGGTCCAGATTGTACCCTGGGTAATGTCAGAATACCTCATCCAAAAATAGCCTACCTGAGCTTGATAAAGAGAATCACAGAAAGTAAAAATGGAAAAGTCCTATTAGCTCATCAAAATGGTCCTTCTGCCAAGGCAAGATTGTTCCCTGTAGCCATTGATACACGTACTTTTACCAAAGACATTGTGAACATTAAGGGTGTACAAGGCCAGCATCTCTCATAAATAATAGTTTGAAGGAGAAGTTTTCAGCCTATGAGGTACAGACTTCGAATGACCCATGTTGAAACTTTCAAAATTCTCCACCAATTTAGCTTTTCAGGGTTTGATGGCTTTGATATACATGTACATCACCGTTATCAGCTTCACTTCAACCCATCCCACGAGAAAAGGAAACCCCACAGTTGTATTACCAGAGGAAGGGTTGACACTATGAGTGAGAAAGAGGAAGGTGGTTGAGGGAGAGTGGAAAGGGAGATGAGAGGGACTGGTCAGTGAAGAAGGATAGGACTCTTGACAATGCCAGAGAAAGAAATTGGCCAACCTTTCACCCTCAGCCACAACAGGTGAGGGTAGCAGGCCACCAAGAATATAACAGATGGGTGTGATCACCAGGCATTACTTAGGAAGTGGTGATTATAGAGGGAAAATTGCAGAGCCTGGTTGGATTCTCCATGGATTCTGGCAAGTATCCACATCCAACTTCTGAAAAGCAGATGCTCTCCCACCACTCTGTGCATTTTGTTTTAATGACAGAGTTGTGCTATCATAAGGCAGCACTGTATCACTGTAATGAAACAATCAATTGCAACCCCACGTCCTGGCAGGAGTGCTGGGTGGGAGAAGCCCCAGAACTCGGACCCTGGCTGTGGCCCCGGGACTGCAGGAGCTCTAGCTCCCTGCCTCAGCCTCAGGGCTGGGGGAGCTCTCACCCCCTGCTGCAGCCCTGCAGCCCTGGGGCCATGGCGGGAGGGGGAACAGAGCTTTTTCGGTCTTGGGGGCCGCAGAAAGGAACAAACAGGCTGCAGGGCCATGGGGGGGAGGGGCGGAATGGGGCAGGGCTGCAGGGGGAAGGGCTGGGAAGGGGCCCCACACTTGGTCTGGCCCAGGGCCCCACAAAATCTTAATCCAACCTTGGGGGAGAGGTTTACGCAAACCTCAGAGGATTCTGTTTTGCAGTCAAATTAAAAAAAGCTGAGCCTGGTTTTGGGGATCTGCCACAAAACGTTTGTACAATCCAGGAAAACACCACCTCTGTAATACCTACAGTATCAGTGCCTTCAGGCATCAACTGCTGCATGCTCATCACATTTAACTAAAGCTGCCCAGAGGCAGCATGAGCATCTGCACCGAATTATTCCAAATATTCTTCCCCTTCCACACACGCAGAAATGCGTGTTCTTTGCTTGTTCACCACAGTTGCTGCCTCCTCCCCACTCCTAAATTATCCTCCTGATTTAGCAGAAAAAAAGGGGTGATTATAAGGGTGTCACTGTCAGGGAATGCTGACCAGGCCCCTCTGCCTGGACAACTCAGTCCTTTTATCGGAAAGCGTTACTTCCCTGAAGGCTCTGTGTCTCCCCACCCTCTTCAACTGCCAAAGCTGGCCCCAGCCCCTGCTGGAACTGTCACAGACAGGTAAGAGAGAACCCGGCTGCTTCTTTCTTGTGGACACAGTAAAGGAGATGGAGTAGAACTGCCTCCCCTACCTAGTCCCCAACTTTGTTCCTCCTCCCTACAGCCACTGCTGGGATCAGGAAAACGTGCAAGAAAAAATTCACATGAGCAACTCAAAAGCGGGAGATCTCATAAATTATCCAGAAGGGGGTTAGGAGAGTCCATGAGGCCACTCAAGAGAGTACTGAGGAGAGCTGCTCAAAAAGATATCGCCTGCAATATCTGAGCCCTCCAGTCTTAGACTTGAGAGAAGTCATTTGCGTTAGAGGCATCCCAGTGAGTTCCCTTTGCAATTGAGTGAAGAAGGGATAGCTTGGACTTTTGCTTGTGGGCTGGGCAAGGGAAGTGAAAGAAATGCAACAACCTCAGGAAGTGATCAGCACCTGGCAGAATCCGGCCTTTTTGTTCATTTCATTTCACATGGGTTTGCAATCAGTTTGAAGAAACCAAAACACTGAAAGTAAAACTCAGCCAAAAAGAACCACATGTTCGGCCTGATCTGGGGCAGGGGTCAGCACCACCATGTTGCGGGATGGACGCTTGACAAAATTACCGGACTCAGTGACAGACACTGGTAGGAGGCAGGAGGGGGCTCTGGGCTGATGTGGGGGCTGGAGTGTGGGAGGGGGTGTGGGCTCTTGCCTGGGGGGTGTGGGTTCCAGGGTGGGGCCAGAAATGAGGGGTTCAGGGTGTTGGAGGGGGCTTCAGGCTGAAGCAGGGGGTTGGAATGAGGGCTTTGGGTGGGGGTGCAGGCTCTGGTGTGGAGCCAGCGATCAGGGATTTGGGGTCCAGGAGGGGACTTCAGGCTGGGGCTGAAGGGTTCAGAGTGCTGGAGGGGGCTCTGGGCTGGGGGTTTGGGTGTGGGGGGGTGAGGGCTCCAGCTGGGGGTGCAGGCTCTGGGGTAGGGCTGGGGATGAGGGGTGTGGAGTGTAGGAGGCTGCTCTGGGCTGGGACCATGCGGTTCGGACGGCGGGAGGGGGATCAGGACTGGGGGAGGGGCGTGGGGGGGAGGTGTGTGTGCAGGCTCTGTGCAGTGCTTACCTCAAGGTGCTCCCGGAAGTAGCAGCAAGTCTCACTCCGCCCTCCAGCTCCTACATGGAGGCGCGGCCAGGCGGCTCTGCATGCTACCCCGTCCACAGGCACCTCATCCGCAGCTCCCATTGGCCCCGGTTCCTGGCCAATGGGCTGGGAGCTAGGAAATCAGCACTCAGGGAGGGGAGGCAGAGGCAGTGTGCAGAGCCACCGGGCCACACCTCCGCCAGCAACAGCAGGGACGGGGAGCCGCCCGTGAGCGCCCCCCCCAGACCTCAAAATGTTTACACGGACACTTGTGTCCATCTACGGTCACGTTGCTGACCCCTGATCTGGGGTATAAACTGTGCAGAGCCATCAGAGTTATGTAGTTTCCGCTCAAAAACTACAATTTATCCCAGATTCATCAATTGGTTTACAAGCCTTAGAGGAACTGATGCAGTTGCAGGTTCAAAGCAAAGTTTGAACAAGGCAAGTGTCACCTGGTTTCAATTTCATTGCTAGAGATTTGCAATACTCTAGTAGTAAGGCTAAGAAATATGTATTATGTGTAGCTTAGAAACAGAACATGCATATAGGGCCTCCTGGCAGTTTCTGCATCCTAGGTAGACCTATTTTGTAAGGATATACTTAGGTTCTAGGATTTATATATAAATTTCAAGAGTTTGTGTTTGTCTTTTATATAAAAGTTGTATACGGCAGACATCTTGGGTAGGATCTGATCTTCTCACAGTATCTGACTGGCAGCAGCCCATGAAATCATAGGCAAAAATAAAAATATATATGGGTTTATTCAAGTTGCTGCAAAATGAGAATGCATAGTCCAAATATTTAGGAGCCTCCCATTGTGGCTTTTTAGCTTGTGAAACTGGATGTGTATCATTTGCACCTTTATCTAAATATGATCAGTCTACACATTCACTTGGACCTGCAGAGGCAGTGTCCAAATGTGAACAGAGAGCTCATAAAATACAAATAACTTTTATATAAAAATCTGAATTCAAAAGCATGGCTGAGTCAGAAACTTTGTGGATAGTTCTCTGAAAACATCTACGCAATGTGCAGCAGCAGTCAGAAAAGCTAACAGAATGTTGGGAATGATTAAGAGAGGGATAGATGATAAGACAAAGTATCATATTGTCTCTGTATAAATCCATGGTACACACACATCTTGAATACTGCGTGCAGATGTGGTCGCCCCATCTCAAAAAAGATATATTGAAAATCGGAAAAGATACAGAAAAGGGCAACAAAAATGATTAGGGGTATGGAACAGCTGAGGAACATAAGAGGAGAGATTAATAGGACTGGGACTTTTCATCTTAGAAAAGAGACGGCTAAGGGGGGATATGACAGAAGTCTATAAAATCATGACTGGTGTAAAGAAAGTAAATAAAGAATTGTTAGTTACTCCTTCTCATAACACAAGAACTATGGGTCACCATATAAAATTAATAGGCAGCAGATTTAAAACAAGCAAAAGGAAGTATTTGTTCACACAACGCAGTCAGTCTGTGGAACGCTTTTCCAGAGGATGTTGTGAAGGCCAAGAATATAACAGGGTTCAAAAAAGAACTAGATAAATTCATGGAGGATAGGTCCATCAATGCCTATTAGCCAGGATGGGCAGGGATTGTGTCCATAGCCTCCGTTTGCCAGAAGCTGGGAATGGGTGACAAGGGACGGATTACTTGATGAGTGCCTGTTTTGTTCATTCTCTCTGGGGCCCCTGGCACTGGCCACTGTCAGAAGACAGGATACTGGGCTAGATGGACCATTTGTCTTACCCAGTATGGCCGTTCTTACATTATGTAACTTATCCTAGTATGTCCAGTCTGTATAGGGGAAGGTCAGCAGACTCCAGCTGTTAGACTATTGGGATTGATTGAAAGGAAAAAAAAAAACATGCCAGTCAAAAAACTTACAAAATATTCTTTGCCCTTTGAAGTGGGAAACTAAAACAAAACAAAAATCACCAAATACATGCTTGTAAAACTCTCAGGGGTCAAATGATGAGGTGTGCATGCAGCTCCCACTGGAGTCACACTGTCATTGAAAATGGCCTGAAACTGAGAAAATGAGGATGACTCTACTGACTAAACTTAGTTGATTCCAGCTCTCCAGAATATATTTCCCAAATGGGTGACCTATTTGGGGAGGAGCAGAGCTAAAGGATGGTGGGCAAAACAAAATAGGGCTCATCAGCATTTGAGGTTTATATAGGTCACCCAGTAAGAAAATGATATGCAAGAAAAAAAATCCGAAAATAATTTTCCATGGAGTAAGTCAGGGTCTGCTGTCTGCTACACTCCCCAGCTGCCAAAAGGTTGTTTGTGCATTCTGGTGCATTTTAGGATTTGATTTCCTTCAACTTCATGATCAAAACAAGAGAAATGACAGTTTTCTGACTATTCCTAAAGATCTTCCCCCTTCTACCAAAAATCCACTAACTTCTTCAATCTCTGCCCCACTTATTGCATTGACATGTTGCTATCTCCCTAGCAATGGGCTCCTGTTTCAATAACAGGCATGCTATATTAAGAAGCAAATCATGCAAGCACACCTGTGAAAATTGGAAAGGATCCTAATTTAAAAGCAATGAGTAGATGAGAGCAGGGACGGAACATCAGAAGTCCGGGGTTCTGTTTCGAGCTCTGCAACTGACTCAGTTGATCACCTGGGGTAAAGCAACTACCATCATCATGCTTCAATTTACCCATCCTTAAAAATCAGTATTTTAAGGTTTTATCATTATTATTTTTAGTTGGTTAGTGAGCGGGGTTGTTTCTGTCAAGCCAAAACTAAAATCCAAACAGCTGTTCTCGCCTGCAATAGAAGCAAGGAAGCAAAGCAATAAATATCACATCTGTGATGAAAGAGTTAAAACATTTGGCTAGTGTTAAAATGGTTTATGCTGAAGTCAAGCAAAGTGCTCTGCACTGATCCAGGTGTTGCTGGCTCTGTGGGACTGTTTGAATCTCATACTTTTGATAGCACCTGGCCAGTGATCAGTACGTACTTCTTCAGTTCTCTACATTTGCCACTTTGAAATGGAAGTCAGGAATCTACAGGAGGCAGCAATAAAATGAATTATTTTAAACTACCCATTGTGATTGTTCCTAGTTGGTGAATAGAGCCAATCTATGTCAGGCACGTGACCGCAGAATACCCTCGCTATTATCATTCAAGGTGCCAAAAGGGGTCCAGTGATGTTCCACTAGTACTTTTCCACAGACCAAACAGTCACTGAAATGTCCAAGGACTAGGGTCATTATGTGCAAAAAAATAGTGCTTTACAGAAGACCTTCAGAATTAGTTCCTTCTGCTACAAATCCGCCATTAATAAATACAACTGATTGCACTGCTAATGAGCATTATTCAGAGTGCTCCGAACTTCTCGGCTACACTTGGTTAACTCACAGGGGGGATTACTCATCCCGACAGTGTGGCTGGCTGGAGTAGTCTCCAGGGCCCTGGGGTCCTCTGTGTAGGGTAGGGTTGCCAACTTTGGTTGGATGAATTCCTGGAGATTTCATCAGATGACATAATCTTTAACTAAAGATTAATCTTTAATTCTTGGAGATTCCAGGACAACCCTGGAGGGCTGGAAACCCTAGTGTAGGGGGCAAAATCTAGAGGATCCATGGAGAAATATCTTCTGGACCACTCTCTTCCCTACCCCAGTTTTACTCTGTACCATGCAGTGGGTGCACGTTCCTCATGTGGGCTCCTGAAATCAACTTGTTAACCCTTTGTGTAGGAGGAAAAAGGATTCTCCTCATTCAGGCCTGGCCTGGATTAGAAAAGTTGCACAAGAGTAACTACATCAGTGTAAAAATCTATAAAGTTGTCCCAGCACAAAGCCCTGAAGACGACACACTTTGGGCTCAATCTGAAACCTGTTTACATCAATGAAAGAATCCTACTGACCTCATTGGGTATTGTATTAGGACTTTAACCAGTTGCTGATTCTCAACCCATTGAAACCTCTCTTAACCATTAAACTAAACTAACCTGAATGTATGCCCACATTCAATTTTAAAAGTGATTTAATTATACCAATGCAATTTTTATCATACAGACAAGTCCTAAGAACAAAATAAAATATTCAAGCTGTCAAGGTTCCTCCCCAACTCTGAACTCTAGGGTACAGTTGTGGGGACCTGCATGAAAAACCTCCTAAGCTTATCTTTACCAGCTTAGGTCAAAACTTCCCCAAGGTACAAAATATTACACCCGTTATCCTTGGACTGGCCGCTACCACCACCAAACTAATACTGGTTACTGGGGAAGAGCTGTTTGGACGCGTCCTTCCCCCCAAAATACTTCCCAAAACCTTGCACCCCACTTCCTGGACAAGGTTTGGTAAAAAGCCTCACCAATTTGCCTAGGTGACTACAGACCCAGACCCTTAGATCTTAAGAACAATGAACAATTCTCCCAACACTTGCACCCCCCCTTTCCTGGGAAATGTTGGATAAAAAGCCTCACCAAATTGCATAGGTGACCACAGACCAAAAACCCTTGGATCTGAGAACAATGAAAAAGCATTCAGTTTTTTACAAGAAGACTTTTAATAAAAAATAGAAGTAAATAGAAATAAAGAAATTCCCCCTGTAAAATCAGGATGGTAGATATCTTACAGGGTAATTAGATTCAAAAACATAGAGAACTCCTCTAGGCAAAACCTTAAGTTACAAAAAAGATACACAGACAGATAGTTATTCTATTCAGCACAATTCTTTTCTCAGCCATTTAAAGAAATCATAATCTAACACATACCTAGCTAGATTACTTACTAAAAGTTCTAAGACTCCATTCCTGGTCTATCCCCGGCCAAGACGACTACAGACAGACCCAGACCCTTTGTTTCTCTCCCTCCTCCCAGCTTTTGAAAGTATCTTGTCTCCTCATTGGTCATTTTGGTCAGGTGCCAGCGAGGTTACCTTTAGCTTCTTAACCCTTTACAGGTGAGAGGAGCTTTCCCCTGGCCAGGAGGGATTTCAAAGGGGTTTACCCTTCCCTTTATATTTATGACACAAGCTAACATTTTAATAATGCTCATATGTGACAGTGACCTCCTGGGCCTCGAGTACCAAAAGCTTGAGCTAAAGCACTAAACCTCTCTGGCTGGGGCTGTGGATAAGACCTGGGGAGGGGTGGGAACCATATTATACATTCTCACCAGATAGGCTAGACTCGCTTTGGTCATCTTTCATTGCAATATGGAATGCAATAAATTACAACACAAAACAATGTCCTCTCAAAAGCAAACATAGGTTACTAATATTATTAGCCCTCCACAGACTGTTTCCAAATTCTCCAAATCGCACATTAAGATTAAACAAAGCCATGCAAAGTGCAATGCATGCAGGAATGCATCTTGATTCAAACTGTAACAAAATGTGCAAGCATGGTAAAAAAAAGAATTACAGAGTCTTCTCTAGAAGTGTAAAAACATAGGAAGTGTCCGTGGATTTTTAAAATGCTCTCAGCTGAATCATTTTGAGTCAGGCATCAATTTAAAATCAACAGTCAAAAGGCCTATTGTCCTATATTTACTCATTCCAGAGCCGCACCCCGCCCCTCTGAATGCAAATTCAAAACGAAAGTGTACAACATTTCAACATCAGTGTCTGAAAATATTTACAGAGGAGATCAAGAGATAATAGCAGCAACAGAGGAAAGGGACAGATTTCTCAAGTTACTTTAGTTGGAGTGAAATAGAAAATTGCAGTGGCAAAGTGACCTTGTATTTCTGATTGACCAGATGGCTGGAACTGGCTGATTTATGTAAGCCTGAAGCAGAAATACACCTTTCTTTATCATCTGATGCTATTCAGTGACATGAGCTGGCAGCCCCCAACCAGTCACTAGTGTACAAGTATTCTCATCACAAGACCAACAATGGCATTAATTTTCACGCTTACAAGCAGATGTTGCAGAGAGGCCAACGAATGAACGGGACTGGACTCCTGGGACTCTACAAGTGATCCCTCCACAACAGAACATTGAGGGACAGAGCGAGGAAGTTTGAGCACCGGCTGCTCATGCTGTACCTGTTCTGTTAATAAATGAGGCCAGCCTCCAGGACGGTCAGTCCTGCATCTTCAGCAATTCACACAAGCACTACGTCCACTCCAAATAAATACATAAATAAAGAAGAAACGCAGCCGTCTTGCCAGCAATAACTTTGAGAGGTCTTTGGTGCAAACTCTTTAGTTATTGATTTTAAACATCAAATCTCTAATTATGTTTGAGCATTTCTAAAACAAAACAAACCCAGAAAGAATCTAGCTTTCAGGACAGAAATGCAGAAGAACGGGATGTTCTGTAAGATACAAAGGATTACGTAACACTTCTTATTTTTCTGAAAAGAGCCCTTTCACCCCGTGGTCTTAATTCCAACCTCAGTTACACTGGTGTAAGTCAGGAGTGACGCCATTAAAGTCAGTGGAATTATGCTGGTGTAAAAACGGTACAAATCAGGTCAGGCTCAGGGCCACGTATGTTGGTAGAGTTACCAAAGACACAATGGGACTTACCTAGCCCTCATTTTACACCAGTTTTGCACTGATATAATTCCACAGGTATCAGTGAAGTTTCTGCTCATTTACACCAGCATAACTGAGATCAGAATCAAAGCCATTATGTCTGAAGAGTATGCAGCCATATGTTTTTCAACAAAGCAAAATGAAAAAAAATCAAATCAAATCCTCTTCTCATCATCATGACGTGCAAAGAAGTTTCAGACTCACAAGCTAGAAGTAAAGGCTCATGTTACCCTTTCTTGCTCCCAGAAGCAAAAACTCTGGAAAATACTCCAGTCGGTGGTGCAGTTTGTGTTAGTAAACGGCTGCAGAGAGAGAAAGACTATGACTCAAAAGGAGCAGAGAGAGAAAAAAAATTCTAATAAAAAATAAAAAGCCTGATTCTTCTCTCTCAACAGTTTTACACTGAAGTAACTCCATTGATCATAACGGAATTAGTCCTGATTTATATTAATGAGAGGAGAATCGGACCCTAAGCACAGTAAGTTTACACACACACACACCACACCATATGTAGGGGTACTTGTGACAACCTACCTTTTGAGGAAAGCAATAGAATAGGCTTCCCTTTGGCTATTTCAGTTGTAGGACAAACATTTATGAACTGAAAGTAGCTTTGTGATCCTTGCAAACCCATCAAGCAGTTGGAGACTCCAACTCCATGAGTTTTACCCATCAGCAGCATGCAGAATTAATAGGGACTTCTCAGTTACACACTAGGGGAAGGTTAAAGAAAGAATGAATTGAGCAAAGGGAAAATTTAGGCTGAATGTCAGGGAAAACATCCTAACCAGAAAGATCTATAAAGCCATGGAATAGCCTCTCAAGAAAGGTTTCAGAGTAGCAGCCGTGTTAGTCTGTATCCGCAAAAAGAAAAGGAGGACTTGTGGCACCTTAGAGACTAACAAATTTATTTGAGCATGAGCTGAAGTGAGCTGTAGCTCACAAAAGCTTATGCTCAAATAAATTTGTAAGTTTCTAAGGTGCCACAAGCCCTCCTTTCCTCTCAAGGAAGTGTCACTGTTTGGAGAATTCAAAGCTGGACTGGAGAAATGAAATCCTCATGTTAAAGACACAATAAACAAGGACAATGCAAGTTCCCCAACTGCCCTGCTCAGACTTCTACTAAAAGATCAGCGTTCTCAGAAAAGATCATGGAGTTCTTTTCTACCAGCTAGCCTTGGTGATGGTAGTGCAAACAAGAGCTGTCTTAGCATTCACAAGTCAGTGTTATGGTAGCACAAAGAAAAAATGAATAAAATGGGAACTAAAAAGGAAAAATGATGTATATTTTTCATTCTTGGCTGCACCCAGCTCTGAACACCTGCTGCATGCATCTGTAATAACAAGACAAAACTACAATGTGGATTATCTCCTAACTAAAAGGTTGGGAAATAATTAAACTTCATTAGAAACAGCAACTCACAAAATCCACAGGTAACCTTACGGTTAAACACTGAGCTTCTGTCAACAATGGAAGACTTCCACACACTGCTAAATGCTACCACAACTGTGGCATACTCTCCAACACTCCTCTGGATTAATGCAGCATTTCACAAAAAAAGAACAGGCTGCAAGCCCCAAAATTTGGCTTTCCTTCTTTCTCCCAAAATGCTTGCACATGCAGAAACAAGTCACCTTCTGTATGTCAAGCAGCACATGTTGCTGTTGCTGAAAGCAAAACAGAAACATACATCCACAGTGACTAACTGAATACCTACTCTTTCAGACAAGGAAGCTGTTTCACACATTGTGTGCACTTACCTTGCAGGGATCTATTAGGTAAACTTGTTACATTCTCTCCCATTTTTAAAAAAAAAAAAAAATCTTTACCAAGAAGCCAAGCAGTCTCAAGTTGAGTCAGTTACTGTGCAGGTTTTGACCTCCAAACTTTCTACTGTAGCACTGTAACCGTATACCTGACTTTCTTCTGTGAATAATTAGTATTCTGCTTCCTGAGTTACCTGGGCTTGCCTGACCTGTTTCTCTATAGAGTGACATCACACCCTTTGATCTCCCATGCTGTATTAACACGTGCTTCAGACAACATTGCTTTGTCTCACTTGGGACTCTTCAGTTCATTTTCCTCAACTCATTTTTTACTTCCACCTGTTTACGCAGAAAGCTGTTTGAACAACTTTTATCATTAGCAGCTAATGTCATAGTCAAAACGCTGAAGCTTTCAGAAAGTTAGTAATTGATTTTAAAGATTCTCTGAATTTGCATTTCATAGGGGAAGCTAAAAATAAAATGTTGATGATCATGCTAGTCTATGTGGGAGAGGAACTTTACAGGCACAACTGTTAAGCACAGAGAAAGATGAAAATTTGAGATAGGGTGGCTTTCGCAACATCCTCATCAGACAATTTTTTTGCGTTTTCACAAAAATTATCTCCAAGAAAAATGATTTACCTCAACACTGCAATTTCAAGATTGTTTTTGACTGTATCATTGAAGAAGGACATACAAAAGAAGTACATACAAAACAGAAGGTTATTTTGTTTCTCTACCCTTCCCGCTCTAGCCCAAGGACACAAATGCTAAAATAATCTTAACCAAGCAGCAAGTTTGTGGTCTGAGGAAATATTTACTCTGTTCTCCTACATGAGGCAAACAACAAGCATTTCATATATTCATGCCCAATTTACCAAACAAGGATCACTGGCTTTTTAACTATTTTATTTTATTTAATCTTGACATTTACATGCATATCTATAAAATATAAAACAGTGCTGATAAACTGGAGCTACATTACTTTGAGGGAACAACAGAAACTGAATTAAATACTATTAAGGAGCTACAGCAATATTCAGCTGTGTTTAGATCACTTATGGGTATGCCTGTGCTGCAATCACGGGATGTGATTGTAGTGTGTATGGACGTACGCGAGCTAACTTTAATCTAGCTAGTATAGGTACTGGAGAGCGAACCTGCTACAGCATGGGTTTCAGCACGGGCTGTACAAGACTGCCCAGAACATTAGGAAATTGCTCGTTGGGCTGGCCTACGCTGACACCCAGGCTGCCATGACCTGAGTTAGCTAGATTAAAGCTAGCTTGGGTATGTCTACCAGTGACTGCAGTGTAGACGTACACGAGGAGTACAATCCAATCAGTAACGCTAGACATGACCACTTTCCTTACCAAACAAAAAAAAAAGCAGATTTTTTTTTATGTTGATGTTTAATGTTTTTCTTCCTCTAGCTGTAGTAGGGCACCAGAAGAATGGTTTCAGGGTGTGAACAAAAGCATAAAGAAATAACTGAGCTTAACATGCAGTATGAAGATTTCAGTGCAATCTAGGAGCTTCCCCTGATACACTAGTAACTTAATGGCATTTTATTATGTACACACTAGACAATTTCTCTTATCTATACACACACAAGTATTTTTTAACCATCCTCAAAAAACCACCACCCTATTTTAAGAGAGACAGCCTAGCACAGCAAAAAGAGCACAGACTGTGTGCCAAGACTGCTGTGTTCTACTGCAGAGTCTGTCACGAACCTGCTGTGACACCTTGGGAAACTCACCTCTCTGTGCCTCAGTTTACAATATGTAAAAGGGGAAGGCTCATACCTACCTACCTTACACAAATGCAGAGAAGCTTAACAGATTGTCATTTACAAACTGCTCCAAGACCTTTGATTAAAGCAGAGACGACACTTAACATGTTGATAGCCAGGGGAACAAATTAAACTGCCACACAGAGGTTTTCAAACGGTGGGATACACCCCCCAGAAGATTGTTGGAGGGCGAGGGGTGAGTGGCGATGCCAGGCGGCTTTGGCCAGCGATGCCAGGCAGGGCTTGGTTGGGTTAGGTCTCCTACGGTGGGGCTCAGGGAGTGAGCGCCACCTCCACCCCTACTCGCCTCAGCAGGCCACTCAGCCTGTCTGGGTTTGGCATGCAACCAAAAAATTGGGCAGGCACCTGATCCCATATGCCTCCGCCAGGTGTTGCCTCTGGATTAAAGGCAGATGTAAATGCAATATTTTTCATTTGCACATTTATTAAGTAAAGGAATGAGATTTTCTTTCATAGAGGGATAAATAAGCACAGTTTGTAGGAAATGTGCCATACTTTAAAAAAATCTGAATGGAGAATGATATTTAGTCTCCAGAACATGGAGCACTCATTCATAAAACTTGAGCCAGGCAGAGAGAGGAAGCAGGAGTCATATACGCTTTCACCGCACAACTGTGACAAAAAATCTTCATTCCTCATCTTCAACACATACAATATTCCAAGCCACGGTCCTTCCTTGAGCAGAGAATACCATTAAGTTAAAGTATAGGGTGTGGTGGTTTTATGATGTAGCTGAAATGAGGCCCAAATGAACCCATTACACATGCTTTCCTGAACATATTACCTATACCATGATTTGTCTCCATCATAGGCGAAATCACTATGCCTCCTAGCTTCAGGAAGATGCTTTACTGAGGATAGTCCATTCCTGCTTCTCATACCAGGTTTCTCTATAAAGTACTTCCAACTGCACTGCACATTTACAAACATTAAACTCTTTGATGCCCTGTGGGAGAATTTGAATCCAATTTAGAGCTTAATCCTCTGTTCAGCCCAACAGGCTGGGCTAGAGCATGCTCATTTCTTAGCTGGAGGGAATGGTTTACGTCTATCTGAGTAACCCCTCCAGCCAATGTACTTCAAGAGTGGTATACATAAGCTACAATAAGAGCTGTATCCAGCTGTCCTTGGCTGGAAAATGGGTCAAGTCCAATGCAAAAAGCATCTATGGCTAAATCCTACTTTCAGCCAGGTTACCAGGCCCTGTACTAGGACTGTCAAGGTAGGACGGATGGCATCCTCCCGCCAGGAACAAAGGGCCTGAGTTCGCTCAGCTGACTATGGGGCTAGCTGGCTCAGCCCTGAGGCCAGTTAATGAACCTAGCTGGGATGCAGCAGAATCATCTGATTGGCCAGCCCACCCTATTGACTGCAAGGAGCCTGGAGTTCTATATTTAATCTCAGCAGCAGCGTGTCACTGGCTACCCAATGCTCACATCCCCAGCTGTGATGGTTCCTGCTCCGGCCTTGTTCTCAGCCTTGCTCCAGTCCTGCTCCTATCCTAGTCAAGTCTGCTCCCCTGCTTGGTTCCTGATCCTTTGCTCTGACTCTCAGCTCTGACACCAGGTTCCTGACTCTGGCTCTGACCGCTGGCCTCTCACCACTAACCCTGACTGCCCATGCCCCAGTCCGTGACAACCCCTGCCTATGTTACAGACGGCTAGTGGAGCTGCTCTGTGGTTTTTGTGCACCCCTCCACCCTCTATGCAACCTGAAAATCCCTGTGCACTGGATTGCTCCATGGCACACAGAGGGTACTAACCTGCCCCTCATTCCTATGCTGTCCCCTTGTGGAGAAGATCCTCACTAGTTCAGGGCTCTCCCCTCTCATGCATGGGGAGCATGATTTGCTCAATATTAAAGACACTGTCAGTGAAAAAAAAATGTAACTCCGGAATCCCAATTAGGTTCTCTATTGCAAAATATGCGGTATTTTGTTATCATTCTGTCTACATTTGTCTCTCTCTCACACACACATACACCCTGAGAGCAAGGAAGCACCCAAATGTCTCATTCTATTACCATTTCTAAAAAAAGGGGAAATTATAATGATTTGTATGTTCTTTTACAGCTGTGCAGAGGTTGTATTTTTCCTTTGAAGACTAGGCACTCAGTTTTTTCCAGCAATGAAAAAAGAAGTTGAAGCAACAAAGAGAAATGTTCATGCTAGCTGTTGAGTGCTGACATTCTGCATTTGGCATCATGATTCTCTGTGATTTTAAGCTTTTAGCACCTACTAAAGTGTTTTGTGGCTTTTCAGGTTCCGAAATTTTATCACATCACCTTCTGTTGATTTTTTAAAAATATATTTAAGCTTCTGAGAGTTAAGGGAATGACAGTTTTGAAAAGGTTTCTTCTATTTTAAAAGAAACCTACAGTCAGAAACAATGCAAAAAGGACTGGAATACAGTTGTTTTCACACTCTCTTTTCAACAACTGCTTCTAGTGGGGAGAGGTGGTTAGCTCCATTTTATGTTCTCCTAAAACTATTCATTGTGCTCAATTATGTGTAGCAATTTAAATGGGCTGTTTCCCAAAGAAGGGAAATATAGTTTGCTAGGGTGTAAAACTAGTTTTTAATTATATTTCTGTTGAAGGAGAAAAGGTAAATGTTGACCCGTATGCAGATACAAAACATGAGTGTGTAAAAAAGGAAAATAACAAATCAGAGATATAGCAGGTGCTCCTGAAAGTTGAGTACTCCCCACCTACAGAAATTAAGCTGACTCTGACATTTGAAAACTGGCATGTGCCCAAGTAGCCTGGGGAAGTTTCTACAACACAGCAAGAACATAGGTGTGTCAAGCACACTTGCTGGACTCTGAGCATCTGACACCTCCACAGATCTTCCCCAGCTTGGTATAGTTAACACTTGCTGCATATCCAGGTCTTATCTGGATGAAACATTCCCCACAAAATCAAAAACCAGCATCCAGAAACCTGATCACTAGATACCTACCAGTCAAACAATTGTTGGCTAGTCAGTTCACACAACCATACAAGGTTCCAAACTCCTAAGATACTAATACAGTAAGATCCCAAGCTTCTAATAATCTGCACAAGGTCGCTGATCAGTAGGGTGACCATATTTCCCAAAGGGAAAACAGGACATCGCATGGGGCTAGCCCGAGCCCTCCCTCCACTCTCCTGTGCAGGGCTGGCCCGAGTTGCCCACCTGAGCCCCCGCCCCCATCCTGGGCTGGCGTCGCTGCTTGCTGGAGCCCTGCTTCCCCCCTGCAGGAGGCTGCAGCTGGCATCACTTGATCAAGTTGGCAAGAGCAAACAGACAAATGCTCACTTTTGCCAAAAAAAGTTGGGATGGACAGGACAGGGCTTAAAAAAGGGACTTTCCTGACAAAAACAGGATGTATGGTCACCCTACTGATCAGAAGGCCTTTTACCATCTACAATCTCTTCATAAGAAGGAGCCCACAATCTGGCTCATGTCATGCAAACCTAGCTGAATGATGCTGCAGGCCCATTATTAGCACATCAAGTCACCCACTCTACTCAAAATACACTACAGACCTAAGCCCATACAAGGCAAGAACTGACAGAGAGTAGCCATCGTATTCCAATATAACCTCATATGCAAGAAGGATCACCTTGACACAAAATCCTTTGAGGGTATCCAGCAGCTTTGCAGATCCACAGATCCACAGAGTAGTCCAAACGAGCAGACTACTAATCCCAAAAGCAAAGGTTTCCTACAGGAGCTGCCTGAGATGCTGTCTGGCATGGTGATAAAGCTCTCAAGTCTTGTTTTCATTGGAGACTTCCAACATCTGAGAACACCTCTGATGCAATGGCCCTACTTACTAATTTCTGCATACATTCTGACGAATCATATTCTGGACCAGATTTTAGGACTGGATGGAGCTAAAGGGAAGACAAGAAACACCCTACTTATCTCTGGACAAGCCTCTGCCTCTTTCAGGCTGAGATCAGAACCCTCACCTGCTAGCCAAATAAAGTGAATGAGTTTATGAAGGTCTATCCTGGAAGCTCATGGATCCAAATAAAATTCCATTTACCCCTTGATTATTGTAATTAATTATACACTGTGGAATTGCACCCTGAAAAAGCTTCATGTAGCTCATTCAAGACACAGCAAGCCACCCACTAAGCAACACAGAGCACCAAGCATAGATCACCCCAGTGATCTGGCTCTCTTTTCTAGTTTTGTAGGGATTGCAGAGTCAGGTTCAGTCCTCCTCTTTGAACACCTCCATAGAATAGCTCCCCGTTGCTTAGGGACCACTACACTCTATGTGCTCATGACTTCTACTGGCCGTTAGAACAATGGAACGGTCATCTTCAATAGTAAAATAAACCTGTGCAGATAACAGCAGATAACAGCAACAGGCCCTCCACCCTAGAACTTGCTCCCAGAAATACGGCTAATGAATGTCAAAAACTTGAGGGCAAAATGCAAAACCCATTTCTGTGACATAGCCTACCCATATTAATGTCATTTCAAAACAATAGACAATAGTCCAGGTCTTCCAGTTGGAGGTAAGACAGAGAAATAGAGAAAATGATTAGTGATTTTGGGTACCCAACTTTAGACACTTTAAAGGAGTCTGATTTTCAGAAAGTGCTGAGCCTCTGAAAAACTAGGCCTCTCTCAAGATGCCTCAAGTTGGGCACGAAAACTTGAAGCACAAAAAATCACTAGTCACTTCTGAAAATCCTGGCCAACAATATGTGAAAACTTGATAATTTGCAGAGGTATTCAGATAACACACTGATTGGGATCATATTAGAATCTAGCTAGATGGATAGGTAAAAATAGACAGATTACAGTGATAGGCCAAGTGCACTCATAACTCTAGGGTACAGATGTGGGGACCCGCATGAAAGACCCCCGAAGCTCATTTCTACCAGCTTAAGTTAAAACTTCCCCAAGGCACAAAGTTTTTGCCCTTGGGTTAGGCAAACTCTGCCACCACCAAGTGATTTAACAAACAATCAGGGGAAGGACCACTTGGAGTTCCTATTTCTCCAAAATATCCTCCCAAGCCCTTACACCCCCTTTCCTGGGGAGGCTTGAGAATAAACAAGATGAGCACAAACCAGCCTTGGATTTTTAAGACCCAAAAAACCCAGTCAGATTCTTAAGAAACAGAACTTTATTAGAAAAACAAAAAAAGATAAGAGAACAACTCTGTAAGATCAGAATGGAAGATAATCTTACAGGCAATCAGATTCAAAACATAGAGAATCCCTCTAGGCAAAACCTTAAGTTACAAAAAGACACAAAAACAGGAATACACATTTCCTCCAGCACAGCGAATTTCACCAGCCAAAACAAAGAAAACCTAATGCATTTTCTAGCTAGATTACTTACTAACTTTACAGGAATTGGAAGGCTTGCATCCTTGATCTGTTCCCGGCAAAGGTATCACACAGACAGACAAAAACCTTTTTCCCCCCCTCCAGATCTGAAAGTATTTTATCCCCTCATTGGTCATTTTGGGTCAGGTGCCAGCCAGGTTACCTGAGCTTCTTAACCCTTTACAGGTAAAAGGACTTTGCCTCTAGCCAGGAGGGATTTTATAGCACTGTATACAGAAAGGTGGTTAACCTTCCCTTTATATTTATGACACGGGGGAAGACATGGTGATGGCAGGTTTGTTTGTTTTATGGAGAGGAGAAGAGGGACACAAATATCTTATTTCATGCATAACATAGGAGTGTTATGGACAGAATTACAGCCCCTTTCTTTAGTCTCCTAAATTACAGCCAGTAGCTCATTCAGCCTACAACCTCTATTAAAGCTGGAGAGGAGAAAAATAGGTTTGTCCTTGTGTGTACCTGTTTTTACAGTGAAAATTGTCTAAGCATAAAGGAAGAAGAAATAGTCTTGAAACACAAGAAAATATACTTTCAATGTCCATACAAATGATAGATCAACAAAAAGGTGCCTGAACATTAGCACACACTGGCTGAGAGTCTGTGGAATTGAGTCTGAGCTACCGCAAAGTGGAGTTTATAGAATCTAGACATGAAATTACCTTCCTTCATCAAAATTAGAGGACAGGTTTAATTAATGTAATTCTGAAAGGGACCTGAGCAAATATCAATCTCCCTTTGCTCAACAGCAGAGCTGAAAATAGCATCTCCGAGTGAAATTCCCCCAGCAACTCAGGTGCTGCAGTAGGAGCCAGACACAGCTGACAGCCGCAGAGCACACACGGGGAGATGGGTGATGGGAGAGATGGTAGTGCCATGGCTTTCCTACCTGCCTTCAGCAGATCTCACTTCTGCAAAAGGAGGTGGCAGGTGGGGCCGGGCTGGCACCAGAGTGTGGCCAGGAGGCGACAATTTTGTTTTGTGCAACTTTTGACATTTCAAATTTTGTTTTAATTTTCCATTGCGGGGGAACCAACCAAGACCTTTGGAATGTTTTTGTGAAAATGTAATTTTCAAAATGTCTGTTTTGGGATGAAAACTCAAGGGAAGGGAGACATGAGCCACAGCAGAGTGCTTCATCCCAGATCACTTGAAATCAGAGAGACTAGTCACTTTAACCTCAGTCTTCCACATCCCAGGCCAACACCCTATATAGAGTGGCCAGCTTGCCTGCAGTTTGGTGGAGCCACTGGCCATGAACTCCCACACAGGCATGCACACAAGTCACCGCTCCAGAGTTGGAGTAGCATCCTGTCTCTGGACCACAGAGATCATTTATTTTCTTTTATTTTGAAGTATTTATTATTAGAGCTAGTGGGAGATTTTTCACTATTTTTTAAAATCACAAAGTGTGGATTTATAGTCATCAAAACTTTTCGCAAAAACAGTTTTGACTAAACTTTTGTTGGGAAGGTTTCTCCAGTCTAGGATGGAACTTCTGGTTTAAGAGAGAGACAGGGAGACAGATATCCAGAATAGCCAATAGCCCATGTGGGGATAGGTGGTTGTCTCTCGTTTTTCAAGAAAACATTCAAAAGATCTAGGTTTCATTCCAATGTGGAATGAAAAGAAATATTGAAAGCCTGAAAAAAGTGCATCTGAAGAAATGGGTTTTTTACCCCAAAAGCGTATGCCCAAATAAATCTGTTAGTCTTTAAGGTGCCACTGGACTCTTCGATCTTTTTGTGGATAGACTAACACGGCTACCCCTCTGATAATTGAAAGCCTGAAATTTTTCGTGAAACATAATTCTTGTTTTACAGCCAGCCCTCTTTATTATAGCACTCATCACCACTTCAGCGTCTGAGCACTGCACAAATGCAAATGTATTAAGCATTGTACTGTTCATAAGCATTTTATCCTCATTTGAGAAACAAGAAAACAGGCACAGCGGAATTAAGTGACTTGTTCCAGGTCTCTTAGAGAGCCTGAAGCAGAGCCAGAAATGGACCTCAGATTTTCCAAGTCCTATTCCTATGCACTAACTCCAAACTCACCCTCTCTGACTTAATTCCAACCCTCCTTCCCACCCAGTCCTTGAATGATTCCCTTGCATCTCGCCCATTAATTAGGGCTGTGTATATATGTGAGAGAAAGACAGAAATTCCCCCCAAATGAAGCAATGGCAGGCTAACGCTAAGAGCAATAGCAAGCAATTTATATGCTTTCATTGCTGTCTTTATTGATACTATTTTATAGCACAAAGAAATGTAAGGAAACCAATACCACCAATTAAATGGCTACAACATTAGGACATATTTACCCAACAGTCGTGACAGTTCAGAGGTTAGTCTGTTATCCATGTGCCATATAAATACTATAAAAGGAGGAAGGTAATGGGGTTACTGGTTGAAGCTGGGAATCAGAAATCTGCTACTGACATCTCAATTCTTCTTGTGCCATCAGATGTTGCTCAGACTCTACCATGCCTGTCTATACTGGGCCACCCTTTGCACAGTGTTGGTAAGTCCCATAAATTTTCCTTTTTGGAGTAGTATTTGATGGAGGCCCCTTTTACATGTTCCCCCAACAGTCCAATGGCATGCCCATCATGACAGAAGCTCTTGCTTCATATTCTTATGTCCCCCATAGTTCCATCTTCTTTACTGACATAATGTTTGATAATGCCTCAGTTTTCCCATTTGTAAAAAGAAAACATTTTCCTCCTTTTCCGACCCTTTGTCTGGCCTGTCCATTTAGTTTGTAACTCTTCTGAGCAATAACAGTCTTGAAATATATGTACAACAGCTAATACAATGGGGCCTGATCTTAGCAGGAGCCCTTGTTATTATTTGTACTACAGTGCCAGCTAATCACTGTCTTGCACATAAGAATATTTAGCTACCTCAGGCTCAATTATTAGGGTATGGGTGGCACTTTGAGATTGCAGGAAGGTTATTATAACAACAACATGACCAGAAACATAATAAAACAGCACATCTTTTGCAAAAAATGGAAAAGGAGAGAAGTTTGACACCATAAACAGTGTAAAAAGAGAAAGCATGTTATCTGGTGATGGAACCCAAATTTAGGATGAGGGAAAAAGAGGGCTGGATTATGTAGCTAGCTATCAAATAATATTGTGTAAACTTTCTGCATGACACATGAAATGTCATCTTTGAAGAGCTCTTATGGCAAGTGAAATTGAGGTATCTCTCATAGAATTCTGAAAGTAATCTTCACCATTGGCACAATCTGCATCATCAACTGCAAGCCAATTCAGTTCAAGCCAGTAAAGCAGAATTGTTCTTTTAGCCCCCAAAATAAGTTTCTTTTCCAACCCTTTAAAGCTTTCCATCCACGCCCACTCCTAAAGGGACAAGGGTAGGTGAGAAACAGCAAGAATAAAGAGCCAACAGCTTCATGTTGGTGTCTGCAAATTCCTGTTATCAAACAATCCAGAAACAGAAAAGTAGAATGTTTTCTACCTGTTTTTAATTCTTTGGGGGGCAAGAACTGTCTCTGTCTGTATATGTACAAGAACTAGGAAGCATCTAAACTGTACCTGACAGGGAACAATATGAGCTCTTTACGTATGAGGATTATATCGATGTCTGCTAAATATAACACAGTGAAGTCTTTTTATCCACAGCCCAGGCAGAAGACAGGCTAGCAGCATTACAAGCATCCCCTACTGCACTGTCAGTATGCTTACACTTGTTGTGTAGAAGACAGGAGAATAATTCAGTCTCTATACCCATCCAGTCCTTAGCCGCAAAATTGCATCTGACCACAGTTTTGCCAATTAATTCCAGCTGAGTGGAGGCTCATTTGTTTGGAACTTAGCTGAGACCAGATGTTAACGAGCATGTCGGACGCTAGCTGGCCAAAGCAAAGCCCTACACATTACTCTGTCTGTAAAGTGGTAACTTTGGAATGCTGCATATGATCAACTCCAAATTCTCTGGGACTATTCCTGGCATCAGTGAGCAGAACCCTATTGATTTGGGAGCAAATATGAACATCAGAAAAGTCTGATTCAGAGGAAAATCAGGGGCCCCAGACTTCTAGCTGGGTAGGCAAAGGAACCTCTGTGTTGCCTCCGCTGCTGCCCACACATATCAGAGGCAGGGGAAGGCAGGGGGCAGAGACACAGAGGGGTGAATGGAAAGGGTACGGGGAGAGCACAGAGTCCCTGATGTGGTGGAGAAGGGAAAGGAGTGGAGGTGTGGGGAGGAGGAGGAAAGAGCTCCTGGCATGAAGGAGAAGATAGGGGAATTTGCACAGAGTTCCTGACAGAGCTGTGATGGGAAAAACACCGTTACTGATTCCCAGTCCCAGCCCCACTGCCCCCCCAACTCTAACCATTAGACAAGACTCCTTCCCTATAGAAGTTATACAGAACTATACATAGTTTATAGTTTGATTGTGGGATCTAAATTCATTATAACCTGGCTTCTTTCTACACTTAATGCTTATGTTTATGGCTGAGTTGTGCACTCTTGCTTTCACAAACAGTTTCCATTTTCATCAGGCCCTCCTCTCTAAATAGCATCTCCATAGTGCCCTCAAAACTTGGCTCACATTTACAGTAAAGAAAACAATTAGCAGGGCCATCTCTGACATTTTGTGATGGGTTTGCAAAACTATTTCTCTCACACACAGTTTCTGTGCCCCCATGATCATGCTACTTTATGTAAAGCTGCCCTGATAATCATCTCTCTGATCTTGCCAAAATTCCTAACTTAGTCCATATGATCTTTGGTTCTGTTCCCCTACACTTCTATTCCAGGACACATGGAGCTCAGCATGTAAATTTGTTTCCTACAGTACACACACAACTAATTCATGGGAACTGGGACTGCACTGCATGAAATATACACTCCTAAAAGTAGTATGTTTCTGAACCAATGCAATAATAGTAACTCACCTGGTTTGGCTATTAAAGGGCCGAGAAAGGCACATAAGATCTAGCTTAGAAACCAAAGCACCATCATAGGTGGGACATCTTACTATAAACCTTTTAGGTATAAAAGAAAAATAAGTGAACTAATATAGTATTTATTTTAAATAAAACACTACTTCTGGTGTTCAATTAATCCTTGATGAAAAGGACACCAGATGCTTGGATGTTTGAAATGGTTTCTCTAAATGTACAGAAAAGCACTTCTAAGGAAGAAAAATGTGCCTGTTCTTGAGAAAAGCTCCCTTATTTTCTTCTTTCTAATGCAGAGAAAAACAGCATTTGCTGTACTGAAAAGCATTAAAGTTTCATACATTCGCATACAAACTGACATTTGCAATACATTTTCCACACAATTATCTATGTACACTAAACATTTCCGTAAAGCTCCATTTCAGAGATAGCTTATACTGTATGGTGTTGTAAGTATAGGGTGTAATAATCTTTTTTCATATTCCGAGCAATACAAATGTTTCCCCTCCAGCAACATTGTCACTTTTGACCGATGTGAGAATTCACGAGTGGAGATGAGGCAGCCGCTTAACAAGACTTAAGGTCAGTAAGAAAATCTCTCAAATGGAACATTTTAATTAGGTCCACCAATGAAAACAAACTGCAAGGAGGTACAAGGAGAAAATAAAGGGAAAAGTTTTTTTTTTTAATCATTAGATATTTGTGGAAAAGAAGAAAATACGGGTCAAAGATTTCTGCAGTGCTTTTGTAAAGTAACATCCTTCCAAGTGTCACCTGCCCCCCACCCCATGTAGTTGTCAAGTAATTTTTAATTTTGTTAGATAATAGAAACTTTTAAGATAAACCATGTAGAAAATAATATAAACAAATGTGTAAACTCAAAAGCACATTTAATTATGATTCCTGCTCACTGTATAAAAGTAGCTAGTAGGGAGCAGCAATGTGGGACACCTTTTCTAAATGGAATTAAGGTACAATTTTATACAAACCATTCTGTTCTCTATAGTTTCTTATGCCACTGTCATCCCTGTAGTATCTGAGCACCATTCCTTAGTGCATTAAGTGATGTGGCTACACATCTACCACATGTAGTTCGTTTTTATTCTCAAGGCCCCCTGGGGGGAGGAATGGATGTGCAATGGATTGTACCACTTTGCAGCAGAAAAGGGGAGTTCAAAACTTTCATGATTTTTTTAAAGAGTTTTTGGCAATCCATTTGTAAAATTTGTGTTACATCCTGTAATGCCTAATTCGTTACATAAAGATTATGAAGATATGTACGCAGCGTTTCCAACAAATGAATTAAGTGGCTCAGGAGCCATGACACACCAGAGACAAGATGATGTCGTGGATTGGGAGTCTACGCCCAAGGTTCTGCTTCTGACCCGGCCACCACCGATGGATTTGTGACTATGGGCAAGTCCACTAACCTCTCTCTCTCCACCTCAGTTTCATTATCATTTTGGGGTTTTGTTTGTTTTTCCATAGAAAATGGTAGTTTCATCTGAATGGAAGTTTCCCCAGGAGATGTCCATTTTCTATGACATTTTCTTCAAAATAAATAAATAAATAAATGAACACTTAATTTTTCAGCAACCCAAACTTTTTGAAAATGTTTTGTTTTTTGGCAACTAAACACTGAAAAAGTTCAGCTGGTGGATGGTTTATTTGGGGTTGGGGTTTTTTTTGGCTCTACTGGCCAATTTTTTTAAGCTTTCAGGTGTCAAAAATAAAAGAAGTGGAGGTGGAAGTGGGAGGACAGTTATCAAAACCTTGAAAATTCTGTAATATATATATATAATCAACATGTTTCATGGTAAAACAACTATTTCCTGATTAGCTCTAATGCTCACCTATTTTTTGTGAAGAGTGTTGAAATATATGGTTGAAAGATACTGTACGAGTGCTATTATTTTTAGTAATATGGTGTGTAGTTCCTATTAGCAATATTTTTATTCAGTATTTATATTGTGGTAGTGTAAAAAAGTGAGAATTTTCTGTAATATTTTTATTAATCCTATGTGTGCGTCGGTTTCCCCTATATGCCGCATTGTTACCCAGTGAGTGGGAAAGGACTGTTTGCTCTCAGGGCAGGCTAAGAGACATAGGTATGAATACAGGTTTCAGAGAGGTAGCCATTTTAGTCTGTATGAGCAAAAACAACGAGGAGTCCTTGTGGCACCTTAGAAACTAACAAATTTATTTGGGCATAAGCTTTCGTGGGCTAAAATCCACTTTTAGTCTCTAAGGTGCCACAAGGACTCCTCATAGGTATGAATGTCACCTAGCTGTCTGAGACTAAATGGGTCATTGGAAAAAGACTGGCTGAAGCTGACTTTGTATCAACAGAGAATTTGTGAAGCCAATGGCAAAGTCAGTCACCAGGACCAACGATCCACATGGAGATAGCTTCCCTGCTGAGAGATGGAGAATGCTAAGCAACATCTTCCAGCTCAAGAACAAAGGACTGGAAATCTGTGAGGTGAGGGGATAAGAGTTGGAATGAGTTGGGGCTCTCTCACCAGGAGTCTAACCGTGGAGATCAGACAGAGACAGACAGAATTTGAACAACGGGGTTCACTCCAGCTTGGCTGGGCTCTGTGCTAACCAGAATGGTCTATGCTTTAACCTTCAGTTCCCTATGCTAATCTCAGTACTTTCTAAATTGTGTTCCAGTTGGCTAATAAACCCTATTGGTTGAGTGTCACTGCAAATGCTTTCGAGCTACACAGAGTTCTTCAGGTCTGGGAAAGGTACTCAGAGTATCACAGCTAAATACAAGATCAAGCAGATACTTTAGCATAAATTTGTTAGTCTCTAAGGTGCCACAAGTACTCCTTTTCTTTTAGCATAAGTAGTTAGCACATATTGTAAAGGACAGTTCAGGTGAAGTGGCCCGTTAACACCCATGTAGTCATAGGACAAAAAGGGGGATTAGTGGGTTACAGATTGTTGTAACAAGTGTCTTTATTAAGATCATGATTTTATACAGACAGCCCCTAGTTCTCAAAAGAATACATTATTATTAAAATAGTCACTAGTAACTATACAGTGCTTTTCACCTTCAAAGCTCTTTGCAAACATTAATTAATTTAATCCACACATTATTAGGTATGGAAGCTAGTAGCTCCTTAGCTGCAATCCCAGCTCTTCTGCTGACTTAAAGTGTGGCCTTGGGAGGTCACTTAGGACACATTCCTCAGCAAGTGGAAATCTTGTGCCCACAGCCAGCCAGGAGTGCCTACCTTTTTCTGCTCTCCACATTTCAGTTTCCTGGTCCAGAAAACAGGGATAATAATACTAGCTTCAGTAACGCAAGTTTAGTTATGTTGCTGAACAAAGACATTGGCTTTGAAGGTGAAGTGATGAATAGAGCAGTAATGAGAAGAGGAGTACTTGTGGCACCTTAGAGACTAACAAATTTATTTGAGCATAAGCTCACAAAAGCTTATGCTCAAATAAATTTGTTAGTCTCTAAGGTGCCACAAGTACTCCTTTTCTTTTTGCGAATACAGACTAACACGGCTGCTACTCTGAGAGCAGTAATGAACTCATTTTCAGTCCATATCAAGAAAGAAAATAGAAATATTTACTCCCCCCCACTTTAATCTGGCGTTGAGTCAAAAATGAGGATTAAACAAATTAAATTTGTGTATAACAAGTTTAAACAACTGATGTATGTGAGATGATACTTTGTTAGTTGCAGGCCTGAAAACACCCCTTTAGATCTAGTATAAAGGGAAATGAAAAAAGGGATTTTGCTGCCTTTCAAAACACACCATCATTTATAATGGTAATGCGCTGCAAGAATTTTTTTGCAAAATTATATTTTTACTCTAAAATCTTTGCACTGCTAATTTCCACCAACCCTCATCTTGGTGAACATGTAGTTGTCATCAAAAGCCTGAAATCAAAGGATAAACTGACTGATGAAAGCAAGCAAGCTAAAAAAAACCTAAGGGACTGAAAAAGTCCTTTTCTAATATTTGTTGGCAAGAGAACTAAAATTCTTATAAATGCCAACTAATGCTGAACTTTATCTTACACAACTAAGAAGAAAAGCTTACCGCTCTGAAAACCACATTAAGAAGGTTGAAGTGTAGAAACCTTGGTGAAATTCAATCAAAGGTTTTTCCTCTTTTTAAAATCTATTTTTATCACTTTATTCCCTACATCCTTTTTCTCTCTTAGAAAGTGTGCTTCTTAAAAACACTAGAATGTGCAACCACTGGAATTCTGACCTAGCAAGAGCCCAGGCTGTAGTGGCAAATACAGAGTCTAAAACACAGAAAGAAAAGGAGAACTTGTGGCACCTTAGAGACTAACCAATTTAGTCTCTAAGTTGCCACAAGTACTCCTTTTCTTTTTGCGAATACAGACTAACACGGCTGCTACTCTAAAACACAGAAGTGTATTATAAGTGGAGATTTTCAAGTCAATGGGACTTGTGCTCCTAATTCCATTAGAAACTTTTGGAAATCTACCCCATAAAGTATATATGAGGTGGATAGAATCCTTCCATTGGAAAGAGTTAACTGCTACAGACCACCCTGCCCCACAGTAGCAAATGAGGAATTTAGACAGTCAATACTGTATTAACACATTCTTTTCCTTGATGGTAGCAGGGTACTCCTATCAGCAGCTGTATCTCTGAACATACCAAGTCAGAGTGTATCTTGTGGAGCAACAAAAGCTGGCAAATGGCTCCCAGGCTAAAAAGGAAACTTCAGTGCCAGCCTAAGAGATGGTTTTGACTGACACCTGGTCCCCAAGCTGAGAGATCAGTTTTGACTAACAGTGTTAACGTAAGGAGCGAAATTGGGGCCACTTCACTGCAGATGCACTAGAGGTGAGTATAGACACAGGGATCACCTTCTGGCTCCTTATCTTCCCACAGAGAAGACAGGCAAGCAGGGCCATCCCTAGCTATTCTGGGGCCCTCAGCAGCCCCCCCGGAGGGGGGGAGGGGGAGAGGGAAATGCATGCAGGCCTCTGCTGGCGGGGGTGCTGGCATGGGGGACAGGGGGGAACCACCCCCCAGCACTCACGGGCAGCGCACCTGGGGCCGGGCCGCTGCACTTCCTGCCGCCAATGAGTGCAGGCCCAGCCCTGCTGCAGTCCTCAGGGGTGGGAAGGGGCGGAGCAGGGGCTGGAGCAGCATGTGGTGTCCCAAACTTCCTGGTGCCCTACGCAGCAGCGTACTTTGTGTTTGGGTAAGGACGGCCCTGCAGGCAAGCACTCCCCGAGCACAGGGGAGGAAGTGCTGCCAGGAGCGCTGTACAGTCTGGAAAGGGGTATGCGTAGGCAGATTGCAGTCACGCCTGTAACACTACCATCCCAGCACAGTGACATGCATCAGTGGCCTGTGCTCGGCCAGTTGCAAGCTAAACCTTCTCTAAAGGTTTAGGAAGGGTCACAGGAAGTACTCTTGCAGGGCACCTAATCTTTAGGCACTTCCTTTCCCCAGAACGGTATAGTTCTGACACTAGGAATCTTAACTGAGCCCTAAAGATTCAGGCCAACATTTTCAAGTGTGCACTAAATTTGAATTCCCGGCCTGAGACACAGGGCCTGATCCTCCCCTAACTTACAATGGCGTACAATCGACGAAATTACCCCAGTGCAAGTGAAAAGTAAATCTTTTCCAAGGGACTGATTTACACATATGTTATGCGCCTGCAGGACCCATTGGCATTAATGGAAGCAGCAGGTGTACAGCGCCTCTCAAAAATCAGGCCTATGGCAGCTCAGGTAGGGGACCCAAAACTCAGGGTACCCAAAATTAGTTGACAGTAGTGAATATTTTGGCCCCAGCCTTCTGACAGGGATTGCACTACTATGTCCTGGAGCAATTGCAGACCCAGCTGGAGGGTATATATACGGATCCGTATTTATGAAGCTCTGCATTTTGAGTTATACCCTACTTTTATTATCTAAAATACAATATAAAGTATCCTTGGTCTGTCTCCACTTATTTCCTTTCCCAAATAGCACACTTTTGGAGTCCAAATTTCCCAACAATGGTGGGAAAAAATCATGTTAAAATCGTGAATTTTGCAGAACTTGGAGGATCATAAAAAACACTAAGTTATTTGCTATTTCTTTTTTGCTCACTATAGGTAGCAGGTTCAGTTTTATGGAAAAACAAGGTGGTGTAATCCACAGGGTGTAGTGTTACCTACCAATGGGGTAGGCTATAAACAGTAAATAGAAAATGTATACAGAGTATAAGTTTCTGTGGGTTGGCAGCAGTGAGAACTTTTATAAATAATATTTCGTGTAATACTTATGCCTCATCTCTCACCCACCAGCCAGCTTATTAAGGCAACACAAACATCAGGTTGTCATGGGAAACAAAACTGTTTGATGTGTGGCATCTTCCACAGATTCCAGGATTGCAGGAGCTGTGAGTTCCTGCTGAGTTCCTGGTAGGCCTGACTAGAATGTACATGGAGTGTGACAGTTTAAACAGAATAAGCCAGATTCATCTACGGTGTAGCTACCATGAAGTTATTTTTTCAGTCTTTAGAGGGCAATGTTAGCAAGTGTTTACACTGGCTCCTTCATCACCATCCATCCTCAAGAGAACCCTTGTGTCCAGCAACTCCTATTCTGCATTAAATGTAACCTTCTCCACTTCATGGCTTCAGCCTTCCCAAAAGAAGTTGGGGAAATCCCTCCCCTAGAAGGAAGACTCTATTGCTATGATCTCAGATAGGAGGTCAGAAGAGAGCCACACTCAAACTCAAATGGATCAGAGGAGGTTAATTCAATTGTTTATACAGACCACTGCGATAGGCCCTGAACTTTCGCACACAGAAGTCAATCAGTTTTGCCATTGAATTAAATGGAACAAGATGAGGAAGAGAAAGCCCATAAAACAGCAGACCCCAGTAACCATAATAGCCAGCTATTTACAACAGAAGGAATTGTCTCCTTTAATCCCAGTGTTACGAGTTTGTGGTTTTGTTGCTGAAGGTCCCAGGTTTGACCCCTGCTGACAACTGATTTATATATGAGGCCACATTTCATTACATTTGTAACTCATCATCTCCCCCTTCCCAACTGCTTTTCAATTAAGGTTACCCATCACCTATGATTAAAAGAAACGCCACATTCTGGGGAACAAAAGGTTAAATGTGATGGACGTAGGAATTTGAGGTGCAAGGCAGAGAGGCTGGGGGAAGATCATTATTTTGATCTATCATGTTATTGCCATTTTGACGGAAAGCAACAAAATTGTGAGTCATACCACACTGGCTAATTGATGTCCTACGTAAACTACAGATGTTAATTCTGTCACCAGAGTGCCACACTTAATTAGGCCCCAGTGATTCACTGGAGCAAACCCTTATATATAGGGCATGATTTTTCTGAATCTGTAGCTTGACTTCTGCATACATTATTAAATTAATGTGATCCAACTGCATAAGGGTTTTTTTTTTTTTAAATGAATGCAGCCCCTGGCTGAAAGAATAATTACCATTACAAAACTGTTAGATTACAAAGATCTTCAGAATTCATTCCTTTTAGTCTGGCTAAGAAACATTTATAAGGATTTAAAATGTGCAGTCCCGAAGATAGGGATAGGATGCCCATTTTTAAAACAAACATATCCCATATAGCTTATTCCTACAATGTGTGTGTTCTTAATACCATGTAACATCAACTAGAATGTCTTACATAGAGCATTTCTGCTATGGAGTATCATTTAACACGAGCCTTTCATGCATCTCCTTTAGGATTGAAGACTATATCCATGCATTATTCCTAAAACTAATAATATATATGTTCTAGAGGAAGTAAAGACACAAACCCATATTGTCTCCAACTGGAGAAAAGCTGACTTTTAGATTAGCACAGTTCTCCCATTCTGCTGAAATTTGCAATAAGGCATTACTTTTACCACTTCCAGTCACTATGCTGTATTTTAGAATCACACAACTATTTGCTCTGTATTTACTTAATACATAACTACTGTGTATTTCTATAGATATTTTAAGCATATTTCTATAGATGTTTTAATTCAAAACCAACACTGGGAAAGGAGATCTAAAAATAATCACACATGCCCCTTTCTGCCGTTCATATTCCTTGCATTTGTCTGATGTGCCTTAATTAATAAACTGTCTTAATATATCTGATAAGGTGGAAGGTAGGGCAAAGCAAACAGCACAGAGGCCAAATGCAAAACAAAACATTTTTCACTGAGACATTAGCTGTGTGTTCATAATTAAGGTAGAGAATCAGCATCCTTCCCATGCCATCAAATGTTGCTTACGGCACATACAAAGCTTTGGCATCTTAGGCCACTCTTTGCATGTGCTCTGTGTTGTAAAGTCCCAGGAGAAAATTAAAAGCCCAGCAAAAGAATATCTGAATGATACAGAATGAAGAAACCAATTTAAATATGCATTTAGCAGTAAGAACAGTTATTCCACTTCATGCCAGCTGTGACTTGCAAATAAAACATACTAGTTATATGCAGACACTTTGAGGAAATTGCCACATTAGTTGGAGAGTTACCAGACATGCCAATGGAAAGGCTTTGTCTTGTATGAGTATTTTTAACTCTTGTCTCTCTGTATAGCTGTTATAGCATCATGTAGTACTGTAGTGCTATAATATAGAGAAGTAACACAATCCAGTGAACTGAGCATGATACTAGGAACCAGGAACCCCTTTAGTTCTAGCTACGGTTTTGCTCCTGCTGCATTGTGCAGTCTCAGATACACCTTTTGACTGCTCTGGGTCAGATTCTCAGATGTGGCATAGCTACTTTGTGCCACACCTCAGGTGTAACCGTCCTGGGGAGGATCACCCAACACAAGTGTGCTCTTCCCATAGTGTAGAGATACCATATCAGCTCTCACACCACCCTTTTTCCCAGCTGCCAGCATAGCTAGAGAAAAAAAGCATGGCCATATGTTCCATCATGCTGTCACCAATCTCTGACATTGTTTGCATCACTTGTAGTTGGTTTATGTCAGAGCAGCCCTGTGTTTGCCAACTGCTGAGCTCAAAGATTTTATTCCTGAGTCACCAAAAAAAAAAAAAAAAAAAGGAAAAAACCGACCCTCAGAAGATCAAAAATCCGTTTGAGTGGCCTGGTTTACTGTCCTATAAACGTTACAACAGAACATAAAAGATTGACATATACATACCAAAACAGGACAGGACAAACTATGCCTCATTAACCACAAAGTTGTATCTTCACACCCCTGCTACTCAGTCAATTTCACTGTTTGTCAAATCCTGCCATCCTTGCTCAGTCTAAACTCCCACTGAAGCCTGTAGCCAAGTCAAACACTGCTGGATAAAAGTGGATTTTTTTAAAATCACTAGAACTGCACTTTCCACTCGACCATAACTGAGTTCCACATGGGTGAAATGTACCACCTTTTTGGAAGGGGCCACTCCTTTGTACTCCTGAATGATGAACATGTTGGCTCCAAAAAGGCCAATGTAAGAAAAGCATATGGAGTGGAATGGAGCCTCTGGATCGATGCTTCACAAATCCGGTGAATGGGAATCCCTAGCACAGAGACAGCAGTTGGCAATTCCAGCCCACTGGGATGGATCAGCACCATAGGAGGTTCGGTGCTGCTTCCCCAGAGCTCCTCCCTCAGACTCAATGGAGAATACCCACACAAACACCTGTTACTCTAGAATCATGCGGGTTTCCTGCATTGCACCTCGCAAGCCAGTTCTACTACATGCTTGAGGGAGATTTTCAAAATTGCCTAAAGGATTTAGGAGGACAAATCTGATGCGCCTAAATCCCTTATGCACGTCTGAAAATCCTGCCTTCTGTGTTTATATGCCATGAAGGTAGGACTCTCATTCACACAATACTGAGTCAAAATAGTCGAGTTCAGTTTCATAAAAGAACAGCCAATGAAAGCCTTATAGCAGTTTCCAAGGACACAATGCCAGTTCCACAAATATTTTTGATAACAGGAGACCACTAGGTTGTACACATTAGAGAAGTACCATTCTATTATATTCCTGAGCAACAAAATTAGGATTAAGAAATGATGACAGCAGCCAGTTTCTTGTTCAATTACCATAGAGTCCCATTAAAAATGCTATATAGTTTTCAGTTACCTAACAGACAAACTTTCTAGTTTGCTACAAGGTATAAAAATGTAATTAGTAACTGAATTTCTGCACAAGAGGTTGTTATCCTTTGGACAATTGTGCTGATGTTCCTTTGGAAACAGTCTCGCTCTGGTTTTTAGTGCTTTTGAACAGAATATGTTTTGTGATGCAGTGAGAAAAATGTTACATTGTTTACCACTGCAGGGAGTCTCGCTACAATACAGATACAAGTAGTGCTGTATAGTGCATTCAGTTGGTATAAAGCATACTAATGACTAATGTGGGTTCAAACCAAAAATTTGGGCCCAAATGTCCATGAACATTGAGTAAGTTTATTTCTCTTATTACTACTATTGATTCATGAAGGTGCTACCTCCATCTCCTTCAAATCTCTCCTCGAGACCCATCACAAACACAAACCCTACATCCAAACAATAATGACTGGACTGAGGGGCAGTCAGGGAGATGTTGGGGTTTTTTTTTCTTTAATTCAGATAATTAATTATGTACACAGCTAGACTATGTAATTTATCTTATTACTATTAGCCTCATTCTCTAACCAGCCTCCTATTGCTTGTGAGGATATTTGCTGCATCTTGTCTTAAATGAAAATGTAAACTCTTTGGGATACAGACTGTATTCATATTTATTAGTACAGGTACAATGTCTAGCATTGGGTCTCTGGGTGCTACAGTAGTACAAATAAATAGAAGATGAGATGATCTAACAATAGTCTAACTGGATTTTTAGTGGAAGATGGGTAAAATTTTCTTTAAGAGACTTAGATGCCTAAGTCCCATTTTCAAAAGTGATCTTGATACTTAAGACCCTAATCCTCAAAGCAATTTGAGGTGCCTAACTTCCACGGAAGTTAATGGGAGTTGGGCACCTACCTTGAGGATCTTGGTCTTAGGCACTTTTTGAGAATTTTACCCAATATGTCCAAATCCCTGAGAATACTCAATCTTCATTATTACTATTTATTATTTGTATTGCAGTAGAATCCGCTGCTGGGACAAGCACTATACAAAATACAATCCAAGTGTATTGGTCTTAAATTCAGATCCAAACACTGAACCTCTTCCCCCATTTATATAGCAGGCCAAACCAAAACTTTCAAACTTTGGGTCCAAATTTTGAAGCTCAGGTGCATCACCAGTACTAATGAAGTATGCATTGCAATTCAGACACTTTAAACACTTTAATGTTAACAAAGTAAACATGTCTGAAAAATCTGGCTGTATACTAATTTTTTGTGCCCAAACAGATGCACCTTGCACCCAATTTCCAGAGTAGTTTCAGCTCATAGACAACATAAAATTGGGAAACACTTCTGGAAATGTTGGATCTTGTATTTTAGCTCTTATATGTGATAACTGTAAGTGAATGGGAAAGTGTTGTTAAACATAGATAAAACGAATTTGTATCTGTCTTTTCCAGAATATCCAGTGATCTCTCATTACATAGTGATACCTTGGAAACATTAACTGCTTTCTTAATAGTTTTCATTGAAACATTTCCCCCACAAACCGCCCATCTTTCCACCTGGGACTGGTCTCCTGATGTGTTCTAAGCACTATGGGAGTTTCTGTGTTAATAGCTGAACTGCCAGAATTAACAAAAGAATGGAGACAGGAGCAGTTCAGTGAAACTAGGAATTAGGGGGAGATGGTTGGGAGATGTCCAGGTAATCTCCACGCCAGAATTTAGCATTGAGAGGAAGAAAATGAAGTAAGAGTGGATACAGCCGTGGGTAGGAGGAAGGGCAGTGTAGATACAAGTCTAATAGGTTATACTGGTAGTAAAATGACCGTGCCTAATAGGGTACAGAATGTGAGTGAGGCCAAACAGCAAAAATTAAGAAGTTTGTACACCCATGCGAGGAGCCTAGGTAACAAAATGGAGGAACTAGAGCTACTGGTGCAGGAAGTGAAACCAGATATTATAGGGATAACAGAAACACGGTGGAATAGTCGTCATGACTGGACTACGGGTATTGAAGGGTCTGTGCTGTTTAGGAAAGACCGAAATAAAGGTAAAGGTGGTGGAGTAGCACTGTATATCAATGATGAGACAGAATGTAAAGAAATAAGAAGCGATGAAATGGATATGACTGAGTCCATCTGGGCAAAAATTAAATTGGGGAAGAAAACTACTAGAGCCTCCCCTGGGATAGTGCTTGGGGTGTGCTATAGGCCACCAGGATCTAATTTGGATATGGATAAAGTAAATACTAATGGAAACTGTGTGATCATGGGAGACTTTAACTTCCCAGATATAGACTGGAGGACGAGTGCTAGTAATAATAATAGGGCTCAGATTTTCCTAGATGCGAAAGCTGATGGATTCCTTCAGCAAGTAGTTGCTGAACCGACTAGAGGGGATGCCATTTTAGATTGGTTTTGGGAAGTCGTGAGGACCTCATAGATGGTTGTAGGGGATAATCTTGGCTCAAGAAATGGTTGTAGGGGATAATCTTGGCTCAAGTGATCATGAGCTAATTCAGTTCAAACTGAACAGAAGGATTAATAAAAATAAATCTGCAGCTAGGGTTTTTGATTTCAAAAGGGCTGACTTTCAAAAATTAAGGAAATTAGTTAGGGAAGTGGATTGGACTGAAGAATTTATGGATCTAAAGTTAGAGGAGGCCTGGGATTATTTTAAATCAAAGCTGCAGAAGCTATCGGAAGCCTGCATCCCAAGTAAGGGGAAAAAAATCATAGGCAGGAGTTGTAGACCAAGCTGGATGAGCAAGCATCTCAGAGAGGTGATTAAGAAAAAGCAGAAAGCATATAGGGAGTGGAAGAAGGGAGGGATCAGCAAGGAAAGCTACCTTATTGAGGTCAGAACATGTTGGGATAAAGTGAGACAGGCTAAAAGTCAAGTAGAGTTGGACCTTGCAAAGGGAATTAAAACCAATAGTAAAAGGTTCTATAGTCATCTAAATAAGAAGAAAAACAAAGAAAGAAAAAGTGGGACCGCTAAACACTGAGGATGGAGTGGAGGTCAAGGATAATCTAGGCATGGCCCAATATCTAAACAAATACTTTGCCTCAGTCTTTAATAAGACTAAAGAGGATCTTAGGGATAATGGTAGCATGACAAATGGGAATGAGGATATGGAGGTAGACATCACCATATCTGAGGTAGAAGCGAAACTCAAACAGGTTAATGGGACTAAATCAGGGGGCCGAGATAATCTTCATCCAAGAATATTAAAGGAATTGGCACAAGAAATTGCAAGCCCATTAGCAAGAATTTTTAATGAATCTGTAAACTCAGGGGTCGTACCGTATGATTGGAGAATTGCTAACATAGTTCCTATTTTTAAGAAAGGGAAAAAAAGTGATCCGGGTAATTATAGGCCTGTTAGTTTGACATCTGTAGTATGCAAGGTCTTCGAAAAAAATTTTGAAGGAGAAGGTAATTAAGGACATTGAAGTCAATGGTAAATGGGACAAAATACAACATGGTTTTACAAAAGGTAGATCGTGCCAAACCAACCTGATCTCCTTCTTTGAGAAAGTAACAGATTTTTTAGACAAAGGAAACGCAGTGGATCTAATTTACCTAGATTTTAGTAAGGCCACATGGGGAATTATTAGTTAAATTGGATAAGATGGGGATCAATAGGAAAATTGAAAGGTGGATAAGGAATTGGTTACAACGGGTCCTACTGAAAGGTGAACTATCAGGCTGGAGGGAGGTTACCAGTGGAGTTCCTCAAGGATTAGTTTTGGGACCTATCTTATTTAATCTTTCTATTACTGACCTTGGCACAAAAAGTGGGAGTGTGCTAATAAAGTTTGCGGATGATACAAAGCTGGGAGGTATTGCCAATTTAGAGAAGGACAGGGATACCCCACAGGAGGATCTGGATGACCTTGTAAACTGAAGTAATAGTAATAGGATGAAATTTAATAGTGAGAAGTGTAAGGTCATGCATTTAGGGATTAATAACAAGAATTTTAGTTATAAGCTAGGGACGCATCAATTAGAAGTAACGGAGGAGGAAAAGGACCTTGGAGTATTGGTTGATCATAGGATGACTATGAGCCGCCAATGTGATATCGCTGTGAAAAAAGCTAATGCGGTCTTGGGATGTGTCATAAATATAAAGTGAAGGGTAAACCCCTTTGAAATCCCTCCTGGCCAGGGGAAAGCTCCTCTCACCTGTAAAGGGTTAAGAAGCTAAAGGTAACCTCGCTGGCACCTGACCAAAATGACCAATGAGGAGACAAGATACTTTCAAAAGCTGGGAGGAGGGAGAGAAACAAAGGGTCTGTGTGTCTGTCTATATGCTGGTTTCTGCCAGGGATAGACCAGGAATGGAGTCTTAGAACTTTTAGTAAGTAATCTAGCTAGGTATGTGTTAGATTATGATTTCTTTAAATGGCTGAGAAAAGAATTGTGCTGAATAGAATAACTATTTCTGTCTGTGTATCTTTTTTGTAACTTAAGGTTTTGCCTAGAGGGGTTCTCTATGTTTTTTAATCTAATTACCCTGTAAGATATCTACCATCCTGATTTTACAGGGGGGATTTCTTTATTTCTATTTACTTCTAGTTTTATTAAAAGTCTTCTTGTAAGAAAACTGAATGCTTTTTTCATTGTTCTCAGATCCAAGGGCTTTTGGTCTGTGGTCACCTATGCAAATTGGTGAGGCTTTTTATCCAACATTTCCCAGGAAAGGCGGGGTGCAAGTGTTGGGAGGATTGTTCATTGTTCTTAAGATCCAAGGGTCTGGGTCTGTAGTCACCTAGGCAAATTGGTGAGGCTTTTTACCAAACCTTGTCCAGGAAGTGGGGTGCAAGGTTTTGGGAAGTATTTTGGGGGGAAAAAAGAGGCGTCAAAACAGCTCTTCCCCAGTAACCAGTATTAGTTTGGTGGTGGTAGCGGCCAATCCAAGGACAACTGGTGGAATATTTTGTACCTTGGGGAAGTTTTGACCTAAGCTGGTAAAGATAAGCTTAGGAGGTTTTTCATGCAGGTCCCCACATCTGTACCCTAGAGTTCAGAGTGGGGGAGGAACCTTGACAGGATGCAGCAGGAGAGGTATTTCCAGTAGGGATAAGGAGGTTTTAGTACCGTTATACAAGGCACTGGTGAGACCTCACCTGGAATACTGTTTGCAGTTCTGGTCTCCCATGTTTAAGAAGGATGAATTCAAACTGGAACAGGTACAGAGAAGGGCTACAAGGATGATCTGAGGAATGGAAAACTTGTCTTATGAAAGGAGACTCAGGGAGCTTGGCTTGTTTAGCCTAACTAAAAGAAGGTTGAGGGGAGATATGATTGCTCTCTATAAATATATCAGAGGGATAAATACCAGAGAGGGAGAGGAATTATTTAAGCTCAGTACCAATGTGGACACAAGAACAAATGGATATAAACTGGCCACTAGGAAATTTAGACTAGAAATTAGACTAAGGTTTTTAACCATCAGAGGAGTGAAGTTTTGGAATAGCCTTCCAAGGGAAGCAGTGGGGGCAAAAGATCTATCTGGCTTTAAGATTAAACTCGATAAGTTTATGGAGGAGACGGTATGATGGGATAACATGGTTTGGTAATTAAATATTCATAAATAGGCCCAATGGCCTGTGATGGGCTATTAGACGGGGTGAGATCCGAGTTACCTAGGAAAGAATTTTCTGTAGTATCTGGCTGATGAACCTTGCCCATATGCTCAGGGTTTAGCTGATCGCCATATTTGGGGTCGGGAAGGAATTTTCCTCCAGGGCAGATTGGAAGAAGCCCTGGAGGTTTTTCGCCTTCCTCTGTAGCATGGGGCACAGGGCACTTGCTGGAGGATTCTCTGCTCCTTGAAGTCTTTAAACTACGATTGGAGGACTTCAATAGCACAGATATAGGTATGAGGTTTTTTTTGTAGGAGTGGTGGGTGAAATTCTGTGACCTGTGTTGTGCAGGAGGTCAGACTAGATGATCATAATGGTCCCTTCTGACCTAAATATCTATGAATCTATGAACCTATGAATTGTTCTTACTGATGTGAGATTCAGATTAAAATGTAACTACAATCTGTGGACCCAATCCTGCTCCCAATAAAGTCAGTTGTGTAATTCCCCTTTCTTACTTCAGTGCAAGCATGATCTGACAGATTATAAGCATGCTAATTTCTTCATTATTTATATGGATTTTCAATAGCTATTATTATTATATGCCTGGCAGTAACCCCAAGAGGCCCCAATCAGGGCCTCGTGTTAGGCACTATTTAGAAACAAAGAGACTGTCCTCACACTGAAAAGCTTCCCATCAACATCCCATCCCACTGAGAGACAACAGGTGGATACAGACAGATGGGGGACCACAAGTAAACAAAGTAATGAAGTGGTACCAAGTGTTCAAAATTATACTGGGAAATGGGGGGGGGGGGAAATGGAAAGAGCATATTATTCTCAATGGCTCAGACATATAAAGCCCAGTCTTTAACTTTGGCAACAATACCACAGAAGTCAAGGGGCGGGGTGATGGGGGAAAGATAAGTTTGTAAGTTTTTAAAAGAAAGATTGACAATTCTTTATAGATATAAGATCTTATAAGTAGAATTTTATTCACTGTATTTACTGAATATGTTAAAAATGATTATAACATTTACTCTAACACTGATGTTGGGCCTCTCTGCTATTTCATGCATCAGTAGATACAATTTTGTATTCTGTACCTTACCTATACACAGTTCTTTAAACTTTTACTATTAAATTTAATTTCATTACCGAGAGTACACACATTATCAGCTTCTTCAATAGTCACTCTGACTATAGATTGGAAGCATATAGGAGTACAATGCTTCATGGAAGTAGATGAATAATGATATATTTGTTTTTTATTTTTTCCAATTTTATCAGGTCTGTCTTTGCTTTCATCAGAATTAGCTGATCAGTTCCATCTGCAGTTGTCTCGGTATCCTCCTTATGTAGAATCACTTTGTAAAATATCATCTGCTGTTTATTAATAAAGGTTTCCAATAAGTCAGTTTACTTCACCATTCCCATAAGGAACTTCTCAAAGTACATTTAAAACCATAGGCCTCGAATCTTATGGGACCATCTCATTTTACTCCTGGAAGAACGGAAATCTCTTTCAGGAGGTCAATCTACTTTTTTTTTAGGCAAACAACCACAGGATGTTGCACTTGCATCACAACTTTAATAAAAGAATCCCAAAGTGCTTCACCAATGTGGATATGTATAATTATCCCCTTTTGACCGGTGTTAAAAGGGAGGCACAGAAAGGTTAACTGGGTCACACACAGCAAGACAGTGGAACAGTCAGGAACAGAACCTGTGACCCTCCGACCCTTGGTCTAACTATTAGGACACAATGTCTTTCTAGAAAAACAACTGAAATGTGCGTACAGAAGAGTGAGAAATTATACTATTTCTTCAGTCTACAAATATCAGCTATATACAAGGTACATCCTACACATAGCAATCTGCACTCATAAGCCATTCATGTGCTTCCCCGAGTACACTGAGTTATATAATTAAAGACAATCTCCTTGTGGGATAGAAATAAATAGGAATAAACTCAATATGTAGCCTTACAGACTATTACATTTAATCCGACTTGCAATGGAAATCGCCAGGGCCAGATTTAGGAGGCTTCGGGGGCACCAGGCTTGGGGTGCTGTTTTTGTTGTTAGCATGAGTAAATGCAGATTTACAGATCCTAATGTGCAAATGTATCGTTTTATATGACAGGGATAAATCATGCATGCAAATCGCTCAAAGTCATGAAATGGGCTACAAATGCCATTAAAAATAAGGCATTCAAAATTTTAACAAATGGAGGGTGGGACACTCTTCTGCTGCGGTGCCATCTGGTCTATGGACAGCCGTGGAAATCACCCTTGTCTGGCAGTGTGAGCCAAATCTCCCATGTTTGGCAGTGTGAGCCAAATCTAGAGCTAACCACCAATGTATCTTCTATTTACAAAGAAAAGCCATCAACAGCCACAGACCATATTACATCTCCCTAATGAACCAAAGAACACACAAAATTAACAAACTAGAAGGGAAAGCCACTTCTCGGGCTAATACTAACCCCCACTGTTCAAAACAAGTTCTCACTGAAAGAGCAACTCTGATAGTTTAAGCCAGTCAAGTCTCTTGTATTCCTTGTTCCACAAAATCAGGGACTGGATGAATTCACAGCCTGAGATGGTATGACTAAAACATGGGAAATATAGTAGATTAAAAAATTATATTTTACCTACAGCACCATGTTTTGAGTCCCAGAGAATTCATTCTATTTAAGATCCAGAAGTCTCAGTTTATCGTTATTAGGCATTTAGCTAATTGGTGGTAATTCACAGAGTGGTCTTGGACTAAGCCAGTAATGACTCCAGCTTGAAGAGGCTACTGCAGAGATCACAGTTCAAAGCATGCTTACCCCATGCTTCACTAACTTCTAAAACCAGATGTTTCCTGAGTTTGCTATGTAATACTGATCCTTATCATCCCACTACCAAATACACAGAATTCTCAAAAATCTAATGATATTCCATGGCAGGTCTAGCAATGTAATATCTCTTACTGAATGTGCGTATCAGCCTTAAAGCAAAGCACCCTTAAAGAATACAGACTGGGGGTTCACAGCATGCTGCCTCTTTCTTTAAATCAACACTGGATTTTCTATCATTCTCCTTGCTTTTACAGAAGAGCATGCAAAGAAAGATGGGTAACATATGAATCTAACTCATCTACCATTACACATTCAGATATTAGAATCCTATGCACAAGTAAGTCTTCAACAGCTCTAGAGATGACCCAAACTGTTGCTGAATCTTCTGTTTATTCTTTGGGGCCTTCAACAGATCTTCCCCAGTTGCCAGGCAACTGTGATAATATTGTTAGGTTTATGGTAACAGCCATAACGCCTACTTTAAAAAAAAAGTACAAAGATAACAATAATGTGAAATAAGATTACTTACTTTGTGATCAAAAGTATCATCATTTGAATGTTAATGTCTAAAGTTCCTCAGTCAAACCACACAATTCATATAATTGCTGTAGAACGGGTTCTGTTAAAAGTCAGTGTTAATAACAATCCTTTAGAATACCTCTAAAGCATGTGTTATTAGATTCAATTATTTGAATTATTCCAAGTTCTGTACTGAGCAGTTGCAGGAGAAAGAAACGTGCACACAACCCTTTCATTTTATGTAAAGAATTTCTCGGAAAAAACACAGTACAAGCACATTGTGCTTGAAGTTTACTGTGCTTCTTTAAATAGGGCTCCTGGGTATTTTACAATATCTTCCATAAAATTTAAGATGTCCTGGATAGGGAGAAAACAGGTGATGCAAGATATATATATTGCAGGGAAACAACCCTACACTGGAAAGAGAGGAACTAGATGAAAAGAGAACTTCTCCACTTCTACAGTTCTATGAAAAACATCTGATTTTATCACTGTATATACCTTAGCCAATGCACAACTCCAACTTGCTTTTAGATACGGGCATGCACATGGCCATCCTTGTCATAAAACTGGCTTCTGCTCACGTCTGTGCATGCAACAACAGGAACATCTTTACGAGCTACAGAGTGTAGTGTGTGTGACCCCAGGGTCAACATTAAAGGATGGATGGTCCAAGAGCCCACATTCGGATTCCAAGGAAAAGAAACAGGAAGACTGTTCCTGCCTGCTATTCCAACCTTGATACGTTAAAAGCCAAAGTAGAGATTCTCTTTTTGTTTCCAGAATCCAGTTATAGGACTTTTGTTATTTTTTCCACTAAGAACCTACAGCATGGAAATATAGATTTCATGTGTACAATTTTATCTACATTTATTTTGTTACATCAGACAATTGAAGGCACGTACAGTGGACGACTAGTCACAATTTCTATACTCTTAAATCGGAGATACTGCAGCTGTTTCCCATTAAAGGGGAAACTGCTGCATCTCAGCTACTACTCTGGGCAAATGATGAATATTTAAATAGCAACCACAATAATTCCCTCATTCTATTTTAGTGAAAGTTCCAGTGTCACATGGTTTCACCATTATAAGTTCCTTCCAACTCCCTTTATCAGCAATTTATTGAAGCTTTTTAAAATGATCTTTTTATACACCTTCATCCAATGACCGCAATTTAGGTAAATACAGTGCTCACTAAAAATAAGATATTCCCCAGCAGTTACTTACCTGTAATGTATGAATAACTGTGGTATTTCCCAGAGAGCTCAGATACTATATCTGTCATTAACTGCAGTGTTTTAAGTGCCAACCTCTGCATATTAACTGTAAATTTTTTAACTAACTTAAGCATCAGAGGGGTAGCCGGATTAGCCTGGATCTGTAAAAGTGGCAAAGAGTCCTGTGGCACCTTATAGACTAACAGACGTATTAGCTTTTGTGGGTGAATACCCACTTCGTCGGATGCATGTAGTGGAAATTTCCAAAGGCAGGTATAAATATGCAAGCAAGAATCAGGCTAGGGATAACGAGGTTAGTTCAATCAGGGAGGATGAGGCCCTCTTCTAGCAGTTGAGGTGTGAACACCAAGGGAGGAGAAACCACTTTTGTAATTGGCTAGCCAGTCACAGTCTTTATTTAATCCTGAGCTGATGGTGTCAAATTTGCAAATGAACTGAAACTCAGCGGTTTCTCTTTGAAGTCTGGTCCTGAAGCTTTTTTGCTGCAGGATGGCTACCTTTAAATCTGCTATTGTGTGTCCAGCAAGGTTGAAGTGTTCTCCTACAGGTTTTTGTACATTGCCATTCCTAATATCAGATATTTTGAATTTTTGGGATGTTCAAAATTTGAACTGTCATCCGGATCCCAGTTCTGAGGCACGATCCAAAATCTGTTACTAATAGGGAATGAATGGCGCCCACAGTAAATCTGAGAATTAGGGAGAACAGCCCACATATTAATATTCAGCTGTTTAAAGTTTGGGGAAAGGTTAACAAAATTTAACTTGGAAATTAGAATTGGATTCTTGCCTCCCCTAATCTTCAATTCCCATGCATGCCATGCTACTGAGATCCAAAGGCTTTACAAATTTAAGAATACTCATTTTGCATGATTTGAAAGAGAGTGAGAGAGAGACACACAGCAAATTAAATTATGCTTAAGGTCAGCACTCAGTATATGTAACATTGAGTTACCTATAGAGTATAGCTAAGTAAGAAAGAGCTTGCAAAGTTATTAAGTGATACACTTTCATGATGATTTCCCTTGTGCACTGACACTTTGCCATAAAACATATAGCAAACTAAGCAATAATTATGAGGATTGGGACAGAATGCAAAGATGCTGACTCAACTCACAGTGTTTTAGGGCTAGTGTACTAGATGTGAGAAATGAGAGTGAATAATGGCAGAAAAAATGAACTATAAAACGTACAACATGATAGAGCCTGCATTCCCTGAAGACATTTAATTGTTATCCTTATTTTTAACACTTTGCACCATAAAAACAAACATAACGCTTACTTTGTTTTACACATACTTAAAAGATAAAGCAGTTTGGGGTGGTTGTGTTTTTGTTTGTTTCATTTTTAAGAACATAGCAACACTGTTTCAGTGTTGTAAGCAGGACACAGAAAGTAATTCTTCCATTCTACTGAGCTCTGATAAGGCCTCAACTGGAGTATTGGTTCCAGTTCTGGACACCTCACTTTGGGAAAGAGGTGGACAAATAGGAAAAGTTTAGCGGAGGGTAAAATAAATGATTAAGAGTATAGAAAACGACTTACAAGGAAAAATCTAAAACACTGGGTTTCTTGAGTTTGAAGAAGAGAAGACTGAGGGGGGACGTGATAATCTTCAAGTATGTTAAAAGGTCATTATAAAGAGGAGGGTGATAATTTTTTTTCCTTAACCACTGAAGACAGGTCAAGAAGTAATAGGCTTAAATTGCAGCAAAGGAGATTTAGATTAGACATTAGGAAAAACTTTCTGTCAGGGTAGTTAAGCACTGGAAGAAATTCACTAGGGAGGTTGTGGAATTCCTGTCACTAGAGGTTTTTAAGAACAGGTTAGACAAACATCTGTCAGGGATGATCTAGACAATGCTTAGTCCTGCCTCATTGTAAGGGGGTATGGACTAGATGACCTATCAATGTCCCTTCCAGTCCTACATTTCAATTATTCTATATTTCAGAAGCTTGGGAAAATTGCAATTGCAACATGGTTTTAAATTATTTATCATCTGCTGCCTTAATAATGCAAACTTCTCATTCAATTCCAGTGATCTGTCTTTCATATATATTTTTCTCCTTAGCACAATGGCAAAACTCTCTCCACAAAGTGAAAGTAAATAGTTACCATAAAATAAAAAGTTAGATGCGACACCCAGTATAACAAGTTGTTTCACATACCTTAAAGCCAAGACAGCAAGGGTCACTGTTTGCAGACACTTTTTCATGAAGGCATATTTCTAGTCTTGAGTGCAGATCTCTAGATTAATCCGCTGCAAAAGAAAGAAATCATTCCATTACATTTCATAAGGAAATCCAAGAAATTGGAGACGGTTCAGGTAACAGCCCTGGGAATGATGAAAGGATTAAAAACGTGCCTTATAGTGATGACAACATACTAGATGTATTTAGCTTAACAAAGAGAAGGTTATGAGGTGACTTGATAATAGTCTATTAGTAACTATATGGAGAACAACTATTTGATAATGGGCTCTTATATCTATCAGAGAAAAGGTATTACAAGATCCAATGGCTGGAAGTTGAAGCAAGACAGGTTCAGACTGGAAACAAGGCATGCATTTACCACTTGAACACTTTACCAAGGGTTGTGGTGGATTCTCCAACATGGCAATTTTTAAATCAAGCTTGGCTTTTTATTTATTTATTTTAAGATCTGCTCTAGGAATTATTTTGGGGAAGTTTGATGGCCTGTGTTATACAGGAGGTCAGACTAGAAGATCACCAATGTCCATTCTGGCCGTGGAATCCATGAATCTAGTTACCATTATACAGTAGTATTTAGAAACATAAACAAAAGATGCTGTTTCATTGATATCCAAAACCCCACACAAGATATTTTTATCAAGGCTTTGTTACTACTTTTCAAATGGTTTGCATTTAAACAAATGAAGAGGTTTCACTGTACCTGAAGAATTTAGAGCTAATTTTTATTAAAACAAGAAAACAAACAAAAACCTTCTATCGAGCATGATCTAACAAATAGGACCCTAGGTTAAGAGGCAAAGAGGTAGGTTCCACTCCTACCTCTGTTATTAACCTGCTAAAGAAAGCTGGGCAATCTCTCCGTGCCTTGCTTTCCCCATCAGTGAAATAAAGATAATACTACTTATCTTCCTTTGTAATGTACTCTGAGATCTATGGATTCAAAGTGCTATATCAGCATTATTATTAAGCTTATGCACTGTATACAGTCTTGGTGCTTTCAAAGAGTCAAACCCAGACTAATAGTTTGATCTGCACAGCACAGATGTGCAGCATTACATTTCTAAGCATTATGACTAGGACAGAAAGCACAGGGACCGCAATCTTGCATTAATGACTGTGCTGATGTGTGACTACCAAGTTATTCTGGTCTAGTAGGAAGAGCAAGGCTGGAGGGGAATTTTGAGGATGAGGTGGATTGCATTTATGTCCATGCCAATTCACTGCCATGCACTGCATTTTCTTACACTACAAACTTCCAGGTTGGGGAGAAGGTACACTGGGCACTTGAAACTTCCTATCACTCCAAGCAGAGGACCATGCCTTCCACTTAATCTCACATGATTAATAGCATTCCCTTTCATTTGTGCTGGACCACAACAACTTTGCATTCCCCTGCTGCATATCACATATGGATTTGTAGGATCAAGACCTCCCTGCTCACCAAAAAACAAACAACCCACATTTTGTTCACAAAAATCTAATGTAGAACCCATTTTCCTCTACAAGCAGGATTAGACTTGTTTAATACATGAGAGAGGAAACCAAAGCTGTATGGACATCCAGATGTTCTCACGTCAGACCAAACTGTCTATATTTATTTCATAGACCAACTATCGGGTATAAAACATTACAATCCCTTTTGATGGATTAGTTCTTTATTATTAAGTGTTGTTTTGCTAAAAAGAGCATTTCTTATATAATCTAGCACGCCAGCATTACAACTCTCACTCCAATTCCACAGCCAGCTCTGAATACTAAACATTTGTTCTCTAACTAATATTTCACACATTCAAACTTAAAATTAATTATAAATGCAATCTGTCATCTGTATCTCAAAAATTCTCCCCCCACGTTCCAGTTCTCTGGAATGTGGGATTCCATACTCCTCCGCTGGCCAACCTTGTCACGATCAGTGTATTGAAATAAAAAACAATACCCGCCCTCTGTGTGAAATACAAGAGCATTTATTTATTCGTTTCTCACAAACATCACACACAAAAGCAAGATGTCTCACTCAGTAATGAGAAGGCAAGTTGGTGCAAACTTAAACAGAGCTGCTATTTGTCCTGCAGGATCTTGGTACTGATGTACTAACTGTAAACTAATACGAAGATATTACAGATAATAAATACTACAGATACTCTGCTGCTACACAATCACTGGCAGTGTAATATGCATTAAATTAGAAAGAAGAATCAATAGTAACTGAGAGATGCTTATTGTAATCCACTGAAAACACAGTAGCATGCCACTAACGAAAAGGCTGTAATAGAAAGAAGGGCAGTATCGCCTCCTTCCAAGGTCTGCCATTGAAGTTCACATTAGGAATCCATAAAACCATCAGAAATGCTCAATTTTAATGGCAAAGGCTTCAAACATCACCAAGTAAAAGAAATAAATAATACAATAAAACAGTATGACCGCAATGTGGGCCCATGAAAATTGTAGAATTTGTACAATTGTATTGACTGAACATAATGACTATGTTTAGCATTCACACTAGAATCAAATACTCTGCCCATTGGAAAAAAAGAGAATAGAAAAGGACGAAGCTCTCTAGATATGCTAGGACTGTATTTAAAAAGTCAAACGGAAACTTGGTTTTAAATAAAAGAACCAAAGATGTAAGGTTCATAGGAACACCAACTGCCAAATTTAGCAGCCCCCCAGGCACCCCATTGTGAGGTAGGGCATTTTACAGCTGGGGGATTGAGGCACAGAGAAATTAAGTGACTTAACCAAACCACACAGGAAGTCTGGAGTGGAACATGGAATTGAATTTAGGGCTATAGAGTCCCAGCCCAGCCCCTAACCAATAGTCCATCCTTTCTCCTCAGCTAGTGCATCATTTGCTTTGCACAGAAAAAGCCAAAGATGAAGCAGTCAAATGCAGCAGCAGAAAGCCAAGCAGCCCATCAGTCACAGTGCATCTTCTCTACAAGGGACTCAGCCTGGCAAGCCAGACAATAAAACAAAACACTGCTGCCTTCAAAGAGAAAGAAAACAGCATTAGCTCCACAGTTAAGCCATATTTTGCCCTTCAAAGTACAGACAGAAAGATAATTAAGGTGACAATGAATATCAAAGCAGCAGAAGTTTAAAATGATGAAGCAAATGATATTTCATTTGGGGAAAAAATAATTCCTTGACAGCCACAAACATATATTGTACTTTTTTTCTTAAAAAATAAGAGACTTTGAAATGATAATGTCTGTAATGGTGCATATTACACTCATTACTTATTGGGCCTGATACCAAAACAGCCCTTTCACTGGGCCATCAATAGGTATGTTTGCTCAGATAAAAGCTTCACTTTAGCAAAGCAGTTTATCTGTCTTACAGTTTTATTGCTTAAAAGATGAATTATAAGATTAAATCCACCTTACAGCTAAGCCCTAGAGAGAGCCACATTATAAATATCTCATAAGAGGTTAGGGGTTTGGACATTAATAGTCAATATTAGAAATCTGAGACAGGCATTCCAAAAAGGCATTAACGGTAATGGAGCTTACATACACGCATCAAAGGAGATTGTTATGTTATGGTGCTAGTCAGCACTAAGTTATGGTGCTAGTCAGTTATGATACATATTTCTGTAAGAAAATGAATACTAACCAACTATTAAATATGAGTATGTTCTAAATCAAGGGTTCTCAAACTTCATTGTACCACGACCATCTTCTGACAACAAAAATTACTACATGACCCCAGGAGAGAGGACTGAAGCCTGAACCCACCCAAGTCCCGCCATTGGGGCGGCGGGGGATGGGGGGCCGGGCGCAAAACCAAAGCCCAAGGGCTTTAGTCCCAGGGGGGGGCCTGTAACCTGAGCTCCAAAACTCAGGGCCAGGCGGTGAGGTTCGGGCTTCGGCTTTTGGCCCTGGGTGGTCCGGCTCAGGCTTCGGCCTTGGGACCCAGCAAGTCTAATGCCAGCCCTGGCGACGCCATTAAAACAGGGTTGCAACCCACTTTGGGGTCCCAACCCATAGTTTTAGAACCGCTGTTCTAAATAATTTTCCTGAATACATCCACTCAGTAGAAATAGAAAACAATTAGGTCCAAACAGCCTATGACAAATAAATCAAAATAAATTAAACCCCCATTCTGCAAAGGTTAACCATGTGTACAACTTTGCTTGTGTAAGTAATCTTGCTTAGGTCAATAGAAATACTTGTATCAGTAAATATATGCATATGCTTAAGTGCCTGAAGGATCAGAGAGCTAAAATTTACATTGGAACTAAAAGAATTAACAGGATGGAAGGTTAATTGTAAAGTTCACCATTTCTTTGACTGCAAACAGGGTAAGGTTCTATTCTCACTTTAGTTGTGCCGTGGACCCATTCTGTACTTGGGTAAGTCACTTGATCTGTTTCAGTTTCTCCATTTTAAAAATGGGGACAGCTCTACGTAACCTCAGAAGTCCCTCACACATATTTAATTAATCTTAAGGAAAGTTTAAGGGATCCTTAATGAAAGATGCTAATCCCCACTATGCCACCTTCTGCATCACATAATACTTTACAGATCCCATAATTTCTGTGCAATTTTTAAAACTTCCACAGTCCAGCGCTGCACTTTTCAGTGTTCTCTATCTCCCTGACAGAAGCATGGAGCCTGAAGAGCTGAGCACAATTCTCTTGTGTATTGCTAATACAGGATATGTGATTCTCCAGTATTTGCACAGTTTAAAGGAGTACTGCTACAATCAGGACTGGGATGCGGACGATGTGGAGCACGCTAACTGCACACTGACAGACATAGTGAAAAACAATGCCAGGTTGCTGCTGGCATTCATGGACCAGCGCCGCAATATGCAAGAAACTAGCACAGACTGGTGGGATTGCATCATAATGTAGCTTTGGGACAACAAGCAAGGACAGCAGAACTTTCAGATGTGCAATGCCACATTTCTTGGGCTGTGAGCTGAGCTTATCGTGGCCTCCTGCATAGTGGGAAAAGGACCAGGAGGAGCAGCAGGAAGTGCATGAGAACATAATGGGTTTGCTCAGGCAGCAAACCCAAATTTTGCAGGCCCATACAACACCTTTTCTGTGGTGATGTTGAAGATCTAACAACTTTCTCTTCACATGTGTCAAAGGGGAAAAGCGTTGTCAAGTTTTTCAAAAACAAACAAGTACCAGCAACCATTTTTCAACATCTTTTAGTACAGCAGTTAATTTAATCCACAATGAGTAAGCTTTGTTGTAGTCAATGTGCATCTTCTTCTATTAAATGTCTCAAAGATCTTCAAATATGCAAGAAGGCTTATCAATCAGCTGCTGTTGAAGAGGAGATGGCCAGATGTTGCCCCTGAGTGATCCACAATGACATTGTCGATGACAATGTCTTTTGGATTCAAAAGTCAAAATTCATCTCACTGTTGAGCCCATACCTCAGTCAATTCAGAATATGGAAATAATAGTTCTGTATTGTCTGGTCTGATGCCAAGAACAAGTTCCTGAACATAAAGGAAAACATATTTGTGAGACTACTGAATGCAGTCCACTTACAAAAGCTGAATAGAAAAAGATAATTGACAAAATATTATTGTGGGGGGGAGAGAGGAGGAAATCAAGAGATCACTCCTGCACATATTGTTGCCTGCCTTCTTGATCCATGCTTCCAAGGCCAAGACATTTCTGATGACGAATTCAATTAGCTTGTTACTTTATAGTGGCTCTTGCAAATTTTAAAGGATATAGAAACAAACAATTTTGACAGATGACGCACATAATAAAGCAAGAAGCAGCCCATTCAGTAGTAAAACAATGTGGAATGCAATCCCAGCAGCTGAATCAAATCAGTTTGCTCCTTTGTCATGGTGGAAAGGGTTGTGTTCTCCTTGCACTCCAGGTACATTGGCAGAAATTCTTTTAACACTTCTGTGTCCTACTGCATGCGTGGAACAAAACTGGTCGGTTTGGGGAATCACCCATTCAGAAACCAGAAATAGACTGAAGACCTCTAACTCCACCGCTGGGAAACTGGTGGCCATGTATCACAATTTAAGATTAAAGGAGAAAGTGGCAGATGAAGAATGGACACAATATTCATCAGCTGAAGAGGAAAAAGGAGATACGGATGAATTTCATGATGGCAACAAAGACATAGGTAAAGCACTTAAAGCTGATAAAGAAATATGCTGAAAAAGTTGGCCTGCTGCCTACCCAGAGTAAGTGCCTTTAAAAATGACTGTTATCCTTTATAGTTGCAATGTGTTTGTTTTATTTCTGTTTAATTTCATTTTTCTTACCTTTGCTAACTGTTCAGTCTCGAACGGCATTCACATTTAAATGCTCACCTAACATTATTATTACTTTTTTAACAATTATTTCTTTTTTAAACTTCATTTCATTGTGTTTCATGTTTTTCTGAGTTAAAATAACTTGATTAAGTAAAACTTGGTTTTTGTAATTAGGCTTAAGTGTCTAAGGTTCAGCCTTTTAGAGACCATAAAGTCTTATTCTTTTTTGTTACTATTCTAATAAATTACTGCTTTAAAATATTTGGGTTTTTTTTTTACTTTATTTGACATTTGATCAATTATTTTCAGACCAGTCAAATGCCCAACCCTACTCCTCCATGACACAGGCCTTAGAATTTCATGCAAGTACTCCTGAAATGTGGACCCAGTAATATCTTTGAGATTTGCTCTTCTCCTCCTATTCCACTGAGCTCAACAGATCTGGAAAAAGTCAAGCTAACCTCACACCTTGCCCTTACTCATGTCCTTCAAGAGACTGCAGTTAACAACAGTAAGCAGACCAGTTTGTTGTTTAAACTGGTACAAAGCATAGCCAACTTATCAACACAACACAGACAAATGCTGCTAGAAGAAGCTCCTTATAGGCAATATGGAGATCCCCCTGAACAGCCCAAATACAGTAGAAAATTAGTTGATTCACTCCATGCAAAACAGTGGGTCTGATACGGCACCGCTAGGAGCCTTTCCCCAAATAAATGGGGCCAGGTCTCAGAGACAACCTATTATCGGGATGTCAGCAGTGGGAATGCCTCCTTAAATCCATGCCATCTCTCCTCACCCCCTTGGCAATAGTTAGCTGCTCTGCCCTCTCCAAGGCAGTGGTCCTACCATTGTGGAGTCAACACTGATTGTGCTCTCTAGCCATGTAAAGATCACTTTTTAAACTCACTGAATTTAACTGTGAAAATCCCAAACATTTAAATACCAAGAATCTCCACTACACACCAAGTGACCAAATAGCTCCCAAAATATGGCAGGCATTGAATGCATTCCAAATTGAAAAAAATTCACCCTGCCTCTTCAAGCCTGCTTCAAACAAAAATGTATTTGAAAGAAGATACTCCAGTCCTTAATCCTATCCTGGGGGCTTCAAAGAAAGCTTCCCAAAAAGTATCTGAGTCCTTTAAAACTAAATGTATATACATCTACAGGGGAATATGATCCACATGTGTATGCACCTCCTGTCATTTTAACCAGAGGGAAATAGGTTGAGAGAAGTCATTTGGCACTTGGTCATTTGAATGTTTAAAATATTTTTAATTAATATTCGAGATAGTTTTGAACTCTAATGCTAGTGATGCTTAACAAAAACTTTGAAACAGTTCCCTCCTCTGTCCACTCTAAAATGTAGAGGGAGAGAAGGGTAACTAATACACAATGCGTTGGGTGCCCTGTCAAGGTTCCTCCCCCACTCTGAACTCCAGGGTACAGATGTGGGGACCTGCATGAAAACCTCCTAAGCTTACTTTTACCAGCTTGGGTTAAAACTTCCCCAAGGTACAAATTAATTTTATCCTTTGTCCCTAGATCTCCACTGCCACCACCAAACCCTAACTGGGTTTACTGGGAAATGTAGTTTGGACACATCTTTCCCCCCAAAATCCTCCCAACGATTGCACCCCACTTCCTGGGAAAGGTTTGGTAAAAATCCTCACCAATTTGCATAGGTGACCACAGACCCAAGCCCTTGGATCTGAGAACAATGAAAAAGCATTCAGTTTTCTTACAAGAAGAATTTTAATAGAAGTAAAGGAATCACCTCTGTAAAATCAGGATGGTAGATACCTTACACGGTAATTAGATTCAAAACATAGAGAATCCCTCTAGGCAAAACCTTAAGTTACAAAAAAGATACACAGACAGAAATAGTCATTCTATTCAGCACAGTTCTTTTCACAGCCATTTAAAGAAATCATAATCTAACACATACCTAGCTAGATTACTTACTAAAAGTTTTAAGAGTCCATTCCTGTTCTATCCCCGGCAAAAGCAGCATACAGACAGACACAGACCTTTTGTTTCTCTCCCTCCTCCCAGCTCTTTAAAGTATCTTGTCTCCTCATTGGTCATTTTGGTCAGGTGCCAGCAAGGTTACCTTTAGCTTCTTAACCCTTTACAGGTGAGAGGATTTTTCCTCTGGCCAGGAGGGATTTTAAAGGGGTTTACCCTTTCCTTTATATTTATGACATGCCCCTTTATGTATCTATGCATTTTCCATGAACAGAACATGATTTTCTCAAATGTTTCCATTATTCAAAATATAATTATCATGTTAATAATCTTTTGTCAGTAGCAAGTAGTCCATCAATATTTGTAATTAATTCAGTTTTGACTCGGCACATAGGCCACATGGTATGTATCTTTCCGCTGATTGGATAAGCATACCTTTTAGGATCAGATTTCCAGCGCAAATACTTTCAACTAAATAATTTGCAATATTGACTAAAAACTAGAGCTGGTTAATTTTTTTGAAACAAAAGATTGTGGTGAAATTTGACTTTTTTCCTAGATTTTTTTGTAAAAAATCTGCAAATTTGCAATTAAATTTTCAGATTTTTTTTAAATTTTGTATTGTTAGATCAAAATGGAAATTGAATTTTTCTTTTGTTTTGTAGGAAAGGGCAAAGGAAAAATGGGAGAAAAAAGTGGTGCAGAAAGGGAAAAACAAAAAATGAACAAAAATTAGAAGAAATATTTTCAATAAAATTATTTTTGAAGATTTTTGAATCAATGAAAACTCATTCCTTTTTAAAATCTGTAGAATGAAAACTAATTCAAGTTTTTTTTGATTCCCCCCCCCTTCTTTTCAACCAGTTCTACTTAAAATTCACTTGTGCCACAATCATGCCTGTCATTTAAACTTATTTGCTAGAATTCTTATGGAAAGCAAATAGAAAGGAAGAGCAAATACAACCTAAGTGATTTCTGTATATAGTCATGAAAGCTTTTTCAAGTATTCTCCCACCACTAGTTAGACACTACAGTTATCCGTGTTTCTCATGGATTTTTACTGGATCCAATATAGATCTAAACTCTCGCTAAATAAGGACTCCTCGTGTTCTCTTTTACTGTACAGCACACAGGAAAGCAAGACTGCACAAAAACTGATTGATGACAACAGGTATATGGGGGAATGGTTGTATCATGATCAGGAGTCAGAGGGCAATCCATAGGGTTTAATAAAGTTTTACTTGTTCAACTTAAACTGCATTCAGTTTCACACTCTGTAAAATGAAGCAGCGGAGGCTTTACCACACGTTTTCCTTAACTAACACACACTATTCCACACACACACACCATGTAACTGGGTGCTGTAGAAACCATGTTAACCATGAAACCATGTAGTACCATGTAACTGGGTGCTGTGTGGGGTGTTTATGAGATGCAAGGAACTAGTGACTCGATGCTGCATAATTTCCTTTTAATGTGGTAGAGAAGTTTATTCTGTATGGAACAATATTAACAGCCCCTTAAAGTCTATGAGCTCGCAGAAGAGAATATGCAGATGAACTGAGCTGCAGAATTACTTTTTCTCTCAATTAGCTCTATGTATACTGCACAGTCAGATCAACTGTTTTCTTTTAAAGGAGTCTTTTTTAAGAAGTGGTTTATAAAGAGCTATTATTTGGAACCACAACATTTAAAATGTGAGTTGTATTTGACTCTTTTATATCATCATCGGCGATCCCTCAAGGTCGAGGATGATCTCTTTCACAGGTTATATTTTTCACAGATCATTAGGTGGCTTAGGAGTCTGATCCTTGAGCCACAGGCTTGTTGGCAGACACTGCAGGTGGTATTGGAAGACAGGGTTGCACTTGATTGCTGTGTAACGTGTAACAGTTGTCTTTCCTTTCTTTTCTGGCATTTTTCTGCAACCAGGGCAAGGCGTTTTTCCTCTGAAGTGGACGTTCCCTCTCTGACAAGTCTTTGCCAGTTATCCCTATCCTGGGCTGCTGTCTCCCAGTGTGTGGTGTCGATGCCACATCTCTTGATGTTTATCTTGTAGGTGTCTTTAAAGCATTTCTTTTAGCCTTCCCGTTGCCTTTCTCCTTTGGCGAGTTGGGCATACAGCAGTTGTTTTGGTAAGCATGCATCAGGCATGTGCACCCAGTGCCCACTACAACTCAGCTGGTGCTGGATAGTCAGGGCCTCATCACTGAAGATGTGGGCCTCTGTGAGGGCATTGACATTAGTGCAATGATCCTCCCACTTTATGATGAGGATCTTCCGAAGAAAGTGCTGGTGTTCCAGGTTTTTCAGGTGTTTTCTATAGGTCACCCAAGTCTCACAGCCGTAGAGGGGAGCTGGTATTACCACTGCTTTATAAACTAAAAGTCTAGTATGTGTTCTGATGTTGTGACTGTTGAACACCCGGCGAGACAGTCTGCCAAAAGCAAGATTGGCACGGCGAATTGTGTGTTGAATCTCAACGTCTATGTCTGCCCTCTGTGAGAAATGGCTGCCAAGATAGGCAAAGTATTCTACATTTTCTAGCTCTTGTTTGTCGATGTAGATTTTCCATGCTGGGTGTGATGATTGACTGGGGACTGACTGGTGGAGAACATTTGTTTTGCCAATGTTCAGAGTTAGCCCTAGGCTTTTGTAAGCTTCAGAGAAGCAATTAAGGGCTCTGTGTGGATCCTCCTTTGAGTGTGCTTTTTTATATATGCAATTTCATAGAATCATAGAATATCAGGGTTGGAAGGGACCTCAGGAGGTCATCTAGTCCAACCCTCTGCTCAAAGCAGGACCAATCCCCAATTTTTGCCCCGATCCCTAAATGGCCCCCTCAGGGATTGAACTCACAACCCTGGGTTTAGCAGGCCAATGTTCAAACCACTGAGCTATCCCTCCCCACATTTAATTTAAAAGGACCCGGGGCTCCAAAGCAGCAGCCGCAGCCCCAAGCCCTTTAAACTGCTGTCGGAGCCCCAGGCGGCGCAGGCCAGGCAGCGCGGATGGGTTGGCTGGGGGAGGCTGACCCCCCCCAGCCCTGCCCCTTCCACCCAAGGACCCGCCCCTTCCTGGGGCCCGGGGCCCAGCCCCCGTACCAGTAAGTGCTCAATGCTACTTTCACCCCTGAATGTATGGCCCTGTCTGCCATCCCATGCACTCCCCAATAACACCCAGCAGAGCAGGCTATATGCACCATCCTACGTATACTTCCATCCTGCGCCACTGTATCTTCTACACTTATATGGCTCCTATTACCATAGTATCTGAGCACCTCTCAGTCTTTCATGTATTTATCCTCAATACCTCAATAAAGTAGGGAATTACTATTTACAGTAATTACTATTACTGTTTTAAGATGGAGAAATGAGGCACAGCGAGGCTTAAGTAACTTGTCCAAGCTCACCCAGAGGTCTGGGGCAGAGCAGGCACTTGATTCCAGTTCTCCCAAGCCCTAGGCTAGTGTCCTAACCACTGGACCACCCTCTCAGTGCCGAGGGGAAACTGCCAGATGAGAGCGTGAGCATAAAAGGAGACATTTGTTCTAATGCTGGCCCAATGCATCTTCAAGACAAGCAGAACACAGCCTGTCCTGGAACCCTCTTATCTCAATACAATTCATGCAAGGACCAAGTGCAGTAACTATATTATATTCAGCAAAAACAACAAGGATTACTTGTGGCACCTTAAAGACTAACAAATTTATCTGGGCATAAGCTTTCATGGGGTAAAACCCACTTCATCAGATGCATGGAGTGGAAAATACAGTAGAAAGATATATATACACAGTACATGAAAAGATGGAGTTGCCTTACCAAGAGAGGGGGTCAGTTCTAACGAGACAATTCATTTAAAGTGAGCTATTATCAACAGAAGGAAAAATCACTTTTGTAGTGGTAATCAGGGTGGCCCATTTCAAACAGTTGACAAGGATGCACCCCATGCATCCGATGAAGTGGGTTTTACCCCACAAAAGCTTATGTCCAAATAAATTTGTAAGTAACAAGGACGCCTCGTCGTTTTTGCTGATACAGACTACAGGCTACCACTCTGAAACCTATATTATAGTCAGTGTCTTGCAGATTTGGATCCCATAAGAAGGCTAATGCAGCTCCTCTTTCTGCATTTTCACTGCAGGCAAAGAAATCAGGCCATTGTGATTGCTATTTTTGCAGGGCAATGTTTTCTTGCAGTGAAGTTGTTGGAGCCACTACAGAAAGATGGCAGCTTCACCATTAGAAATCCAAACTTTTTGTGTTTTTTGATTGTGTGTTAAAAAAAAATGCCATGAGGTAAATCTTGGGCAACAAAGTTTCCAAATAATTATTATAAATATGTTTAAATCTACTTAAAAATAACCAAGTGCCCAGGGTTTAATAGAGTTGAATGGCACTAACTCCCCCAATCAGCAGGATTTGTCAGGACTAGAGAGGAGACAATTAGTTCAAGAAACAATAATAATAATAAGCCGCTGAGGATACTCTCAAAAGGATGGCTGTTTGACTATCCACAAGTAAAGCAGCTGCTTTGCTTAGCACTATATCTATTCAAAATATTTACTGTATCAAACTCTGAAACCTCTATTTTTTTTAAACCCTACTGGGCCCCATTCTGACTACACAGCAATGTTATATTGGCATAATTTCATTGAATTCAATGGAGTTACTCCTTCCTGATTTGCAGCGATGTAAATGAGATCAAAAACTGGGAAGTTGGTTGTTACAAGCTGGCTGAAAAATGGTAAATTTTACTGGTGAAAAATGTGTCCCTTTTTATGATCACAAATTCCAAATATTTTTAAAACAGTTCTTAATTAGACTTTAAGAGCATTCAAGGTACCTAAGGTCTGATATTGAATTCATGGTGCACCCACAGATATCTTTTTATTGAGTCTGCCAGGAATATGGATCACTCCTCTGAAATGATTAAAGCAAGCAGGTTTTGGCCCAAAGCAAAATTTCTATTGTCCAACCTCTCATGTAATATGCCAGGTCTTACAAAAGAGCCTGATGCCTAAAGATCTGGGTACTTTGCTGGGAGAGGGAATGTTATGAATGAGAACAAACATGCCAAAAGCACTTTCACCATTTTAACAATCCAGATGTTTCACAAGAAGTGTCCAGAGGCTGACAATATGTGAGCAGATGACCGATTAGATCCCCTGTCACTTATGATTCACCATTACTGTTTCTCAAATTATTAATTTGTAGTTTTCAGAGTAGTATGTTTCATGGTTGACAGATTGCAGTTTCAAAATGGAGGCATTCAGAATTTGTTAAGATTTCGGTCTTTTGAGGACTACTCTGAACATACAGCTTGTTAATAATCAATAGAAATAGAACATAATCTGCAAGAAATTCTTACAGAGGGTTTAATGCCATGAAATGGGCAAAGTTAGAAGCTCCTGAAAGATCACATTATCAAACCAGTTACTGCTTTTCATTTTTGTTTTACTGATCTTAAACACTTTGTTCCCCTCTACTATGCTGATAGGAGATTAGAAAGATTATTAGATTAAATCTATAGTCACTGCAATTTAGAGCAGCAATATCAATTGTTTCCCATGCCCACTGAAGGTAGGATAGAAAGTAATGGGCTTAATCTGCAGCTTTAGATTTAGGTTAGATATTAGGAAAAACTTTCTCACTGCAAGGGTAGTTAAATTCAGCAATAGGCTTCCAAGGGAGGTTGTGGAATCCCCATTACTGGAGCTTTTTAAGAACAAGCTGGACAAACACTTGCAAGGATGGTCTAGGTTTACTTAGTCCTCAGCACAGTAGACCAGACTTGATGACCTCTCAAGGCCTTTCCAAGCCCTATATTTCTATGCGTCACATGCAAAGTTTCTATAGCAACTTTTTTTTAATTCGCTCATTAAGCAAAACACCAATTAGCTTTTTATTATAGACAATTAAAAATCTGCACACTACTTGACATCGTCTCCACTCAGTTTGAATTTAAAGTCTATTCAAAAGGAAATTGCAATGAAAATTCCAGCGGTAATAGTTTACTATTGTATTCTTCCCTCTTAACAAGTAGTAAATTATTCTTGACAAATATTGCACACTTATTTTCAATCTAAGTCATTTAGAGACACAGAAGCAAGCTATCCTGTTGTTCATTAAACATCACTGAAGCCTGTAGATTACAGGTTTCAGAAAAGCAATAGAAATGTAATCACCTGACTTATTTCTGCACGACAGGAAATTGGACATGGGCCAATGCACCTGGAAATCATGTGAGTGAGGACAAGCAGTGTCACTGTATGAAAACTGTTTAGGTGCTTTGAGCTCAAGGAACAAATGGCGAAAAAAAGAGCGTGAGGGAGTGGCTTCATTCACTTGTGCCAACATCTGAAAAGATCAACCTGGCTGAAAGGGCAGCTTGTCTGTATACTGCTTCTGGTAGCAGATATCAAAAGACACTAATAGGAGGAGAGTTATTACACACACACACAAGTGTCCTAAGTGCACAATTATGCAGGTGGATACTGTGCACCTACAACAGAGGTTCCCCTACAGATTTTTGTTTAGAATATCAGAGGTGCTCAAGCTAGTGGTGATAGCAGTTTTGCTCATACAGGTTGATACACAACATTGGTGGGGATCTTTGCCTCTCTTCTCAGTTTTGCTCTCCGCCCAGTCAGACTGCACTATGCAGTCACGTTCATTTGGATAGGCAGGTGTTGTGTCATGGTGAGAGTAAAAGAAAAGACAGGATTTCTGGCAGTTTCATCCTTGACAAGACAACACCTTTACAGTCTAAAATATAAACCCAAGCCAGCTGTCTGGAATCCTTGCATAAAAGCATTTCCAAATTAAAACTATCACGTACCATAGAAGTACATTGACAGTGAGAAAGCTTAAAGTTTCTTCTTCTCCACCCCTTCCGTTACCATAATTTAGGACTAAGATTATCTGTTCAAAGTATCTTTTACAAACTGCATTAAACTATATCCATCAAAATGCTTGCAGGCACAAAAAGATAGCCATCTTATTTAACACTATAAAAGCTAAAACCAAAACTTTGGCTTTTCTGCAGTTTGCAAGTGAAAGTTGTTGCAAACAGACTAATTTGTGAGAGTGTAAGACTTAGATAGACAGCAAAAATATTCTGTTATTTGAATGGATTGGATGGCTTTGCTGCTTATCAAAGTTGTCTACTCTCCCACTGATATGACCTAATGCAGGGCTTAATGTGGGCTAACATAACAGACAGAACCGCAACCAGCCAACAATGGATATTCAACAGTTTGAAATGAAATTATCCTCTTACGGGACGCTGTCAGATCAAATTTGGCCTAACATTTAGGATTTATGGAAACAAACTTTAAAAAACCAAAGACAGAAAGGGCTTCCATGGCCCTGGGCCATTAAAGTTCCAAGAAAGATTGTTTTAAAAACAAACAAAAAAGAGCAAACATTTCTCCACAAGGTATGCAACTCAAACACTGTTGGGCTTTGAGCCTTGTAGTACCTGAAAATCAGGAGCTAAAACAGACTAGAAACCGAAGTGACACTAATTAGTATTTTTAATATCCAAGGTAAGAGAAATATGAGTTAAACAGCAAAAGAAAGAAATCTAAATTCCATTTTGAAGCCTTTGTTTTAATAGTCTAAGTTGTTATAAGTAAAAATATGTAGGAAGTGTAGGTTTAATATATTTTTAAGATGACAGTGTCTCTTGCCTCCTTTCACCCACTTTTCCAAATTTGAAATGCAATGAAATGTAGGAACATGAATAGGGTAAAACTTCAATGGGGTAAGTAATATTTAGTGCACATTTTGCTTTCTCTCACTAAAAGGGAGCAATGTCAGGGGATCTCTGCAGCCCTCTGAAAATGGTGTTTCATTTTGGATCTCAAGAAGGTGATGCTTGGTTTTGGGGCACAGCTTAGAAGAATACCACTGCTTCCCTAACCCCCAGTTCAACCTCTGCAAATCAGTGTCCGCAACCTAACCACTGCAGCCTTCTGCTGGTTTATGAGATCCTGAGAGTGAAGGTGACTCTAAACAAAGCGAAAGTGATTTTCTTTGTTCAAGCTGTGTAATGAAAGAAAGTAAACACAGTGACAAGTAAATCAGGTTTATAAAATTCCTTCACTTTAATAATGTGAAGTCTAATAACACAGTTGAGGAAATTTGATTTTTATTAAAAAGATATATCATGACCCTAACAGTGTGTTTTTAATACTTTTCATAAGTATTTTATTTACTATTAATAATTTTGCTTCTGTTGTAGATCCATGGACAATAATCTGAATGATTAAATGCAACCTAAATGTTAAGTAATGATGCAACCTACTTCTTCCTTTTTAGTTATTTTAAAGTCTGCCTCAGTGGCAGAGAGATATTATGTTATCTATACTCATTGTATTAATATTGTATTCTTGCATAGAAATGTGGGGTTCAAGGGAAGGATTGATCATTTGTGTGTAACATTCACTTTTGAATCCCAATAGCTAATCCTTTGATCAAAAAATTGAGGCCAAGCCAATAACCACACTTGTGACAATCGGGTTAACTCCAAAATCAGAACTTGTGAGCGGACACCACATAGAAGAGACTATATAACCACAAACAGAGCTTCCAACTTGCTGCACAAGAAGAAAAATGCATCACACCTCTCCCTAATGATTGCTATCTGCTCTGCATATTGAGATTTGTGAGGTTTTTCTCAACTGAAAAAAGTGAAAGTGACCTGTTCACAGCTGCAGTATTTGAACTCATTTTGTCCACACATAGGTTTCTTTCACTGAAGCCAGTAACCTGCTCTCCCTAAAGGAGGCTGTGTGGGACAGGATCTCTCTAAAACGCCCTACAGACCCAGCTGTCTATCCTTTATGCTGTCTTTCCTCCCTGCAGTTCTTGGCACAGAAGGGGTTCTCTGAGTCAAACAAACAGGCAAAAGAAAGGTCACCTCCCCTCTCTTTCCCTTCTGAGAGAGGGGAACCTGAGTGAAAACAAAGAAATGCAGAAGTGGCCTGTCTCTCAAGCAGTCTCTCTGGATCCAGGTCTATGAGCTTGGTCCACCCGAGTCTACTGCCCCTTAGTGGGCCCTAGGTTCAGCCCCTCTTCTTGGGGCATACTGTTTTTCCACTGGTTCATGTGGCTTCAGGAGTGGTGCAACTTGTCACTGTCCCTTTCTCAGCTGACCTGTCTCTGGTGTCAGCAGTTTCTGAGTTGGAGCAACACTCCTCCTCCACTTCATCCCACCTTTCCTGTGGCAGATTTCCCTTTTCAAGCTCCTCCTCCTCCAGGAAGAACAAACCTTGCAGGTGCAGCTTTTTAGTGCTGAACAGGCCCAGAAGAGCTCGTTAGTCTCCTCTCCACCAGAGCGAGGGCATGTCCCTTCATAGAGGCTTTGAAACGCTCCACCTGCAGTGAACCTGGTTCTTCCCCGCTGGCCCGCAAAAACCAAGCTAAATATGGATCCATAATGCATGATTGTGACAGGAACTATTTACACATCGTCAGTCTGTGTCACTGGCCTAAGCTCAATATAAAAAAAAGAGCAGTGTTTGAACCCTCCCAAAAGTCACTCTCCGACCATGAAAATGGACAGTCTTTTTAGATCAGTCTAAATTGGCTGATTTTCTCCATTAAGTAGCATGAAATTTTGTCCAGGTGGTTGATTAATGGAACTAACTGTTGGAAAAACTGCTTTGGAACAGGAAATTGACAACACGTCAATGCTTCAGTCAGAGACCCAAACATGAACCCCAAGGCAGAACATGCTAAGAGTTTCACAGAACAGGAGAAGGCCAAGCAAGAGAACAAATATTGCACCTCCCAAGCCCAAGACTTGAATGAAATATGTCAGTGCTGAGTACAGCAAACGAACAAAGCCACCAACATAAAATGCCAAATAATGACAGGATTTGTTCCTAAACAAGAAATATGCCCTGAAAAATAATCTCTGTTAGTTGTGGGGTTAATAACTGGAAGTGAGTTTGGTTCACCCACACAGACACAAGAGGACAAAGGGCACAGCATAGGCGAGAAAATGGTGCTAATATTTTAATCAGAGGATTTCACAAAGTGTTTCTCGTAGTCTGTGGTGAATTCTATGTACCAAGCATGCCTGTGCTTTCTGGGAGAGCGAATGAGGGCACAGATCATCTGTTTATTTTCATATTTATATAAAATGACTCATAATCAAGAAAGGAAACAACACTGAATGGTAAATTTGGTTGTATCAAGTTGCCTGTAACTGAAGTTGTTTAGGCTTTATTAGCAAAACTATAACCTGTGCACATTGAAGGTGTAGGTTGGCGGTGCACCGGCGAGGGGGCCTGGGTGAAAAACCTTGAAGGGGAGCTTAGAGACACCTTCCACTGTGGAATTTTTTTTTCTGTAAATACCTTCCCATTTGGCGTAGTCAGCACCATTTCAAAAAGCAAATAATTTGCCTTTCAGATATATTTTTACAATCCCCAGGAAAAATTCATAATTTGGCAATATCCAGTAAGGGAATGAACTCTACCAGAGAACTGATGGATTTCCATTCCATATGGGTAAATTCAGTGCCTTGCATCCCTTCAACTTCCTGACAGCAGTTTAATAATGAGCTCCCCCATGAGCCCCCAAAAGACTTCTCCAACATATCACTGAGTAAAGGTAATTCAGTCAGTGACGAGAGGAGGGAGTGCCTCAAGGGACACCTCCTTTCTTCCCAGTGCTCAGAGCAGCATTGTAAGGCTTCAGTAAATCTTGCAAACTGAAAGTGAATCAGGCTTGATTCAGCCTCTTGTGATTCAAGATTTTCTTGGACTGAGATAGGGATACTACTATACAAGAGCTTGGTGAAGGAAGAGGATATTGAAGGACAATCACCCCTAAAAAAATCCCGTATCTGTTTCCATCTAAATCTTCAAGAAGAAAGAATCATACTACGTGTTCCATTACCAGCAGAGGTTCACGCACACACACACAAATCAATAGCTGGAATCAAGCAGTGCAATTCAACACCCAAAAGAACAGGCAATGTGATAGATGTACTGTTGTAGCAACTGCCAGGTAGCACACTGGAATCAAGCAACAATTACAATGCCACTGCTAACTCTTGCAATGCTGATTGTTTCAGCAACCGTGCATATCTCAAAGCCCTCAATAAACAAAGAACTGCAGGAAGAAAGACTCAGGGTAAGATATTAAGCAGGGAGATAAGTTGTACCCTATGCTTACAGTATATATATTGTCTTCAAGATAAGATCTCCAACAATTTAGCTCAAAAATGTTCAGGAAAAAGCTAAAAAAAAAATCTAGCACTTAAATCAGAGGATAAATATCTCTGCCTTGACTTGGTAGCGGCAGGTCAAGAAAAATCTTGTTATTAGTTACAAAGAAGTCCAACACCAAGAAGTGGAATAATATTGTATCTCAGGGGGGGAAAGTATTACCTATCTTTTCTATTCCTAATGGAATCCCATAAGGTTTCTTTCTTGTCAATTTCAAAAGGCCAGTCACTGTCTCAGAGTGCTTCTTGTCAATTTTAAAGTCACAGTCTAGTCTTTGATACCAAGATAAAAGCAGCATTTGCTGGTGTAGAGCAGCACAAACTGAGAATAAGGCACATTTCAGTATTTCAAAGAGGCAAGAGTAGCACAAGGGTTAGTATGGATAGAACTAAGGAGGAGACAGATGAGGTAATATTCTGAAAGAAAACAGAAAATAACTTCTTGATGTTATACTCAACGATAAAGTTCACTTTGAGCCCAATCCAAAACCCTTTGAAGTTGATGGGACTTTTATTAACTTCAACAGGCTTTGAAATAGGTCCTTTATCTCCTGTGAAATTATATCAAGAACGATCTTTCAGATACCTTGGTTTAGTCAGCATGTATGGCACATTTTGTATCCAAGTTTCACCCATTTGAGGAAAGCCAAGGCTCAAATGCTCAAAATATTCCCAGACATGGGAAATGAAGGGGATGGGTGCAAAACTACATTTCTCAGTCATAGGACTATGAAAATTAATTTGCTTTCAAATTGTGCTGTGCAATCCCCTTAAAAAAATAAAATGACATTTTTCAAAACTTGTGTTTCTCATCAAGATTCATTCTGCATATCTATTTTCTAATGGAGTATGTATGTGTGTGTGTGTGTGTGTGTATAAATAAAAAATCCTACCAAAAAGTCAATTTCCAGCTTTACACCAATTTTTCCTAATAATTTGTTGCATTTTGCAACTGCTAAGTTATAAAGTTCTCCAAAATGGAGTTTATTATGACATAACTATAGATAATGGTGTGTCCACATTTTTATTAAATTCCTTCTTTCTGTGGGGTTTATAAAATCAGCAATAAAAATGTATTCCAGACTGAAACTTAAACAAGATCTCAAGGTTGCTTTTAACTTAGAGCTTAAAAAAAAAAAAAAAGAAAAAGACACTATTCACTTTACATGCCTTGTCTTCCCTGCTTCAGCAACAACTTCTCCAGGGTTGCTATATAAGTCAAGTGTTAGATTTTCTCAACAAAATGGCTAAGAGGTTATTCAGTGATTCTTCCATCCATAGCAAAAGTGTGAAAGAAGTTTCCTGCTGTAGTGGACATTTATTCACATTAAACAAAAGTAGCATATAACGACAGCGTAGCTAACACACTCCGCTCAACGGAGGCTACAAAAACAAAAAAACAAAACCAACCAGGAATAGCAAAGGGCTGATTCAGGCAGCCCTGAATTGCATTAGTAGAGCTGTATGAGGAAGGTCACACTGTCTATGTGGCTGCCTTGCTTTCGCTAGTGCTATTAATCCCTCATTTTCATAAGCACCAAAATTAATGCAAAAATCTTATAACCACTAATTGATTTCCACTTTTACTTTTTATACATGATACTATTAATGATTGTCTTGGCTAATCCAAATCCAGCTAATCCACCAATAATAGGCACTCCAAAAGGTATGATACAATGGCTTCATTGCCCCACTGAGTATGAATTGCAATGGTCTCTACCTTATGGGTGATCTTACATCCCATAATGTAGCTAAACATTCAGCAGCAAAATATACATTTTGAATATTGTTTTGATCTGAATTACCTTATTTGTCTGCGTGTTAGTCAACCCCTTAGCAATGTATGTTCGTAGTTAGTTACTGACACTCTTAACTGTATGCTCACTAGCAAGTGCCATTATAAATCGTATTGATTTTTAAGAGTGTACACTGTCCAAATCAATATTCCAGTAGGTGAAGCAGAGGTGACATTGGAATAACAGAGACCTGCCTGGCCGAGTACCAGGGCAGTTCCACAAAACAGAAATATACATGAAAGCAAGAAGCAAGCATTACTCGACCTACGACTGACATCTACATTCATGCTGGAATACAATCTTATGCACATACCAAAATAAATGTATAAAGTAATAACAAATATTTGACAAGACCAAGGATGTAATCTGACTTGTTCAAAGATCATGGAGCAATGACTTATAATCATTCTGTAGAGTGAAGGAGAAACAAAGGGTCTGATTCGCTTCTTCAGCCTGGTCTAAGCTTAAGAATTAGCTCAACCTAGCTAAGTCACTCAGGGTTGTGAAAAATTGCATGCCCTGAGCACTGTAGTTAGGTCAAACTAACCGTGCTGTAGAAGCACCAAGGCTGATGGAAGAATTCTTCTGCCTCTTCAAGAGGAGGATTAGTAGAAGCCATAGAAGCATCTACACTATGGTACTACAGCAAAACAGGTGTAGCTGTACCACTGTAGTAAAGACATACCCTCAGTTACATTAGTGCAAATCAAGAGTAATTACACTGATAAGAGAATTATGCTGGTGTAACTGGGATCAAAATCAGGCACGGCCATTACCAGTATGCCATCTCTGGGCTCCTGCTGGTGATGGATTTTCTTATCTTTTCACAACCTCTGATTGCCGAATAGGCATTTAGTAAGATACAGCTCAGGACAGAACATTGGTGTCTGCAATATGCCCTGCGTATGTAGTGTACAAATTTGCATGGCCATATTAAGAACCAGTGTCAACTATTCACAGCCCATTCACCAGCTCCAAGCTTGTACTATAAAAACCAGGCCAGCATGAACTAAACAAATCCAACACTTGGAAACACATATGGTAAAGACAAAAGAGCAAATAGTCACAGATTTTTACTATTACAGTCTGTCTGCAAATTCAGGCATTTAAATATCTGTCAAATCCCTTAAACCTCATGTTATGTCAAGTCTAACTAAAATTAAGAATTGTTAATTTGAGGAAATTTTGTCAGGCCAAAAGAAGCTGTAACCTTTAAGCAAGTTACAAAATGCTTTTTACTCTCTTACCATTGCAAAAATTCACTTGTTAGCAGAAGTTTAATTGCAAAGACAGAAAGCAACCTGGCAACTTAAAGTGGTTCTAAGTGGTTTGATTTCTGCATTTTTTGAACTACCTGATTACCAGTTTAGTATATACCCTAAACAGAGAATATCTGCTTTAAGTCAAGGACCAGAAGATGTAACCATAATGGGGTCTCTTCTGATCCACATTTCATGTGGCTCAAAGTATATTCAACTGAGGCACAATATTCATATAACACTGGAAATCATGGTGTTGGGATTTGACTGTACATACATTTTACAATTTAATTTTTATTTTACATATATGGCCATGAAGAAAGACCTACTTTTCACCATTTGGTGAAGAAGAATAAATCCAGCTGTATAACCCCACAATATGCTGCTTCACATAGTGTATTCCAAAGGCACAGTCAGACAATGTTGTACACACGTTCCCAATTCTACAGTTCCATTAGGATTTATTGCATTCAACTCTCCATTGTGTTCAGGACCCATGGTGCTGAAAATGCATGAGACAAACTAGCTTCTTGGCGGATTTTTCCAGAGAATCTCCCCTTAAAGATTTAAAAGCCACTGAAATGTATGCCCCACAGAGCAGTGCAAGAAACTCTAATCTCGCCACAGTAGAGGGAGGAGTGAGCTTTTGTTACAAAATGTGGATGTTCTTGCAATGCACTTTCAGGCATCAGCTCCACAAAGAGTTTGATGTTATCCAGGTACAGCTCAGCAGCAGCCAGTGTTCAGCTTTCTAGTTTCCACTGAACGAGGGGAGAGACAGTGGTTCACTACTGTTGTCCCCATTTACAGCTGTGGACTGGGACTCCTGACTGACCCTCTAAAGATACCAGAGGACCAAAGAGGAAGGCAGACTTCCCTTGAAGAGGATCCCCCATGCTAGAATGCACCAGCAGACCAACTGGTCCACTTTAAGGAAGGGGAACTCTGACTTTTCCAGAGAACGAGGGCTTGCAAAATCTATTTGGAAAAGTGATATGGGGGCTAGAACGGAAGGTATAAAGGGGTTGGTGGATTTAAGATTAGTATGAGCTTCCAATTGATGTACCTTCCTTCCAAAACAATAAAAATTTACCTTGGGCAATTATCACTTACTAGAAAAGTGGGTCTCCCCTGTAGCCTATGTTTTACATAGCTCTAGCACACAATCTTACTAAGAAACATACAGTGCTCTAAGAGTACTCAATAATAACCCTATTACACATAACCACCCCACTTAGTCATAAGCTGTTGGCAAGGCTGATAAGGCTGTCTGCTGTTAATAATGTCTTTTCTGAGCTTTGATCACAAACTCTGCCCCACAGCGGGCATGAGTGGGCCCCAGAATCAGTGAAGCCTGCAGAATATCTTAAAAACAAAACACAACAAAAACCCTTTTCAGAGTGTGGAGGAAATACCAAAGCATTTGCATGAGGAAGTGGTAGGAGATGGAGAGCGTGGTGGACTATCCTTCCTTTTGGGAAGGGCACAAATAGCATCTTTTCACCACATTCTGCCTCAAGCATCTTATAAACTGAAAAAGAGTGTAACCTTGCTAATCTCAGCGGGTCACCACACACACATGCTTCTCTGCCTCAACCTGTGACTTCTCCCATACTGCCTCTTCTGCCGGGGAGGAGCTCCCTGTAAAGTCTGCAAAGCTCCACATTAGCCTCTATTAACCTCTTCTACAATGCCTACAAAGCACTTGACAATGCAAGAGAGCCAGTGTGCTGTGTCTACTGCTTATTATCCTAATCATAGTGGTCTCACTATTAGCCTGCGTTCCCCCTTTGTGTTTATTATCTCTCTTGTCATACACTTAGATTGTAAGCTCTTTGGGGCACAGACTGTCTTTTTGGAGGGAGGGGACAGGAGGACATATACAATGCTTAGCACATTGGAGCCCTGATCCCCAAATTGGGACTGCTAGGCACCACCACAGTGCAAAGAGTAAATTATTATTATTTATGAAAAATGCAGCAGATTAATTGATTTTAGGCTGTCAGTGAAACATAATAAGTTCATAGAACAGTATCAGTCTACTTCAGAAAGAAGCAACACAGAAGATTACAAACCCAGATGCCTGACACTTATTAAAAAACCAAGAATACTATTAAAGGAAAGGTCATTTTTGTGAGGATTTTTCTTGTATATATAACCATGAAGCTGTTTTTTTGCAAATGAGTGGACATGCTTCAGACATACATGTATAGACACCTTATTGTGCAGGTTAACAAAAGCATCTCTTGTGGCAAGAGTCTTGCCAGATTTGTAAGAGAAATATTGAAGAATTGTGTTATTTATGTTAGGCAGGCAAACAGCTTCTAGTAAGCATTTTCAGCATCAAGCATAGAATGAACTGATGCCAAACTGATTAATGTGGCTGCAAAAAAATTGATACATTTGAAATTTGATTAAAGGATCATGTGCAAAAAACCTCACTGGAAAAAATCAGGACACATCTAAAAATTACATTACACTGTATATGACTGAACCAATTAATTATTTGATAATCATCCATTTGGGAAAAGACATGTCTCCAGCTTTGGTGATTGGTTATTTATTTCATAGAATCATAGAATATCAGGGTTGGAAGGGACCAATCCCCATCTAAATCAACCCAGACAGGGCTTTGTCAAGCCTAACCTTAAAAATATCTAAGGAAGGAGATTCCACCACCTCCCTAGGTAACACATTCCAGTGTTTCACCACCCTCCTAGTGAAAAAGATTTTCCTAATATCCAACCTAAATCTCCCCCACTGCAACTTGAGACCATTACTCCTTGTTCTGTCATCTGCAACCACTGAGAACAGTCTAGATCCATCCTCTTTGGAACCCCCTTTCAAGTAGCTGAAAGCAGCTATCAAATCCCCCCTCATTCTTCTCTTCCATAGACTAAACAATCCCAGTTCCCTCAGCCTCTCCTCATAAGTCATGTGCTCCAGCCCCCTAATAATTTTTGTTGCCCTCTGCTGGACTCTTTCCAATTTTTCCACAACCTTCTTGTAGTGTGGGGCCCAAAACTGGACACAGTACTCCAGATGGGGCCTCACCAATGTCGAATAGAGGGGAACGATCACATCCCTCGATCTGCTGGCAATGGCCCTACTTATACATCCCAAAATGCCATTGGTCTTCTTGGCAACAACGTCACACTGTTGACTCATATCCAGCTTCTCGTCCACTGTAACCCCTAGGTCCTTTTCTGCAGAACTGCTGCCGAGCCATTCGGTCCCTAGTCTGTAGCGGTGCATGGGATTCTTCCTTCCTAAGTGCAGGACTCTGCACTTGTCCTTGTTGAACCTCATCAGATTTCTTTTGGCCCAATCCTCTAATTTGTCTAGGGCCCTCTGTATCCTATCCCTACCCTCCAGCGTATCTACCTCTCCTCCCAGTTTAGTGTCATCTGCAAACTTGCTGAGGGTGCAATCCACACCATCCTCCAGATCATTTAGGAAGATATTGAACAAAACCAGCCCCAGGACCGACCCTTGGGGCACTCCACTTGATACCAGCTGCCAACTAGACATGGAGCCATTGATCACTACCCGTTGAGCCTGACAATCTAGCCAACTTTCTATCCACCTTATAGTCCATTCATCCAGCCCATACTTCTTTAACTTACTGACAAGAATACTGTGTGAGACCGTGTCAAAAGCTTTACTAAAGTCAAGGAACAACACGTCCACCACTTTCCCCTCATCCATAGAGCCAGTTATCTCGTCATAGAAGGCAATTAGATTAGTCAGGCATGACTTGCCCTTGGTGAATCCATGCTGACTGCTCCTGATCACTTTCCTCTCCTCTAAGTGCTTCAGACTGGCCTGTAGTTCCCAGGATCCTCCTTCTTCCCTTTTTTAAAGATGGGCACTACATTAGCCTTTTTCCAGTCATCCGGGACCTCCCCCGATCGTCATGAGTTTTCAAAGATAATGGCTAATGGCTCTGCAATCACATCCGCCAACTCCTTTAGCACTCTCGGATGCAGCGCAGCTGGCCCCATGGACTTGTGCTAGTCCAGCGTTTCTAAATAGTCCCGAACCATTTCTTTCTCCACAGAGGGCTGGTCACCTCCTCCCCACGCTGTGCTGCCCAGTGCAGTAGTCTGGGAGCTGACCTTGTTCGTGAAGACAGAGGCAAAAAAAGCATTGAGTACATTAGCTTTTTCCACATCCTCTGTCACTAGGTTGCCTTCCTCATTCAGTAAGGGGCCCACACTTTCCTTGACTTTCTTCTTGTTGCTAACATACCTGAAGAAACCCTTCCTGTTACTCTTAACATCTCTTGCTAGCTGCAACTCCAAGTGTGATTTGGCCTTCTTAATTTCACTCCTGCATGCCCGGGCAATATTTTTATACTCTTCCCTGGTCATTTGTCCAGTCTTCCACTTCTTGTAAGCTTCTTTTTTTGTGTTCAAGATCAGCAAGGATTTCACTATTTAGCCAAGCTGGTCGCCTGCCATATTTACTATTCTTTCGACACATCGGGATGGTTTGTCCCTGTAACCTCAATAAGGATTCTTTAAAATACAGCCAGCTCTCCTGGACTCCTTTCCCCCTCATGTTATTCTCCCAGGGGATCCTGCCCATCAGTTCCCTGAGGGAGTCAAAGTCTGCTTTTCTGAAGTCCAGGGTCCGTATTCTGCTGCTCTCCTTTCTTCCCTGTGTCAGGATCCTGAACTCGACCATCTCATGGTCTCTGCCTCCCAGGTTTCCATCCACTTTAGCTTCCCCTACTAATCCTTCCCGGTTTGTGAGCAGCAGGTCAAGAAGAGCTCTGCCCCTAGTTGGTTCCTGCAGCACTTGCACCAGGAAATTGTCCTCTACACTTTCCAAAAACTTCCTGGATTGTCTGTGCACCGCTGTATTGCTCTCCCAGCAGGTATCAGGGTGATTGAAGTCTCCCAGGAGAACCAGGGCCTGCGATCTAGTAACTTCCGTGAGTTGCCGGAAGAAAGCCTCGTCCACCTCATCCTCTTGGTCCCCCTGGTTAAATAGGGGTTTATTTAACTCTCTACTCCTAGAGGAATTTGTGTGTGTGTCCGTATTGTTACAGACATACTTGCGGACAGATATTTTATAAAATTCCCAAAATAATTGAAACTGGCGTGATTATGTAGTGTTATTTTGACCAATGAAATTTGCAGAATTTTAAAATATTGTGCGCAGATCTTTATTTTTTTGGTGCAGAATTCACCCTGGAGTAATATGTGCCTAGTGGGGGCACAGGAGGCTGTACCCAAAGCAGTAGTTCTAAATCTTCCCAGCTGAGGACAAAAGGGGGTTCTGAGGCCTAAATTCTCTGATTGGTGCAATGGAGTTGAAGTCACCAAAGTTGTGCCAGCAGATAATTTCTCCTCTCATCTTACAGTGGGAGGAATAAGAGTCCTATCACTAAGAACTATGACTCAGATTGAGATTCTGGGAGACTCTTTAGTTTTATCTGCAATACGGAGTCCTGGTTACCCTTTTAGTTCAAGTGTAAAGTTTGCAAACAATCCATTGTGGGGGGAAGGGACACATGATGGTTACAAGGTTCTGTCTGTTCTTCTATGCTCAAAACACAGTGTAAAATTATCCTCCTCACATAGGCAAACTGAAATTCTATATGAAGGCCCTTACTGAAATGTAACAAAATATATAAGCTCCATAAAATTCTATGCTAAATTATCCTAAACACAATTTAAAAATACTGCCTTTTAAAAAAAACCATCATACACAAAAAATTCAGGGGCTTCTTTTATCAACCAGTGAGTCATTTACGCAGGTCACTTTCATTTGATTCAATGGATGGTGTGATATAAAAGCTCACCCATGCATTAACAGAATACAATCTGGAGATCAGTACTTCATAGCTGAGAGTTTCATCTATCATGAGAAATGTGTTTTCAATTACAGTGATGTAACTATATCAAATGATAATTGTATCAGGTACGTCACTTTCCGTTTCAAGTACACAGTGCAATTTTCAACTTGGCCTTTACTAATAAAAGCACATTGTACATAAATAACAAGTCTCACATGATTTTCCTCCTGAGGAGAGAAATGAAGAATGAGTCACATGTGGCAGATGTTAGTCACTTCACTTAATGCATCATTGGAAGGTGCTCCACTGCCAGGGTGATGGAATAAGGATTTAAACAGTACTGTATAGAAGACTTGTTTGTAGGTGTGTCCTTACTCATTCTGCATCATATATTTACACCGATACAACTGCATTTAAGTTATATGACCAGTAATGATCACTTATCATATGATCATTAAGGGCCAAATCCTGCAGCCCTCATTCAATCCCTAATCACACACAACTCATGACCTACAATGGTGATTTTTGCTGAAAGGTCAAATAAGGATTTCAAGATTTAGCCCTAAAGGCAATTCTGGTTTGATATTCTCCTAAACTTTAATATTTGAGTTACCCTCATTAATATACTTTTGGAATTATATATGTTGGCAAGTCTGATGTGCATTATTTTTGAACGTCGGGTAGTATCATAAGATGCAGAAATCACTTATCTGATTTATAGTGGAATCTGCAATGTGTTAAAAAGTTAGCATATCAGTGGATTGCTGATTTTTTCAATGCAGTTAATTTTTTCACTGACTTGTGATTCTATGTAACAGATGTGTCTAATCTAGGGTTAAATACAAACAATCTGTGCACATCAATTTGTCAAGTGCACATGGGGTGGTTCATACTGACAACCTTCTAGTAATTTCCCGATTTGGAAAAGATCATTTTTCACCAAATCCCCACCTACTTCGTGGGATAAATTAACACCCGCCCTCACTTAACATGAAACAAGATGTATAAAAGGTTTAGAGTGACAGAACATCAGTTCAGCATTTAACTAAAAGAAATGTTTCACAGGCATCTTAATTACAATAAATGTCATTAACTTCACTTTGTGACAGAAGAGGCCACCAAATGTTCTAATAATTTTTCAGCTTTATTTGTAGTTTTATATTTAGGATTTTGAACTGAAAGCAGCTCTGCAACAGTTCTAACACTAATAGCCTACATATTTTTCATCTTAAAATAGACAAAAATATGCCCATTTGACATTTATTAGTCATATCTTTGAAACAAGGAGTATTTAATTAAAAGCAAAGCCTCACTCTATGTGATGACCCACAAGGGATTGCTGAACATGAAATAGAAAGAGATCCTGGAGACTCCCATTCAATGCATTTTGATTCTGCTGGGTGAATTCCACCTAATCTTTTCATAAGTCTAATAAAATATGCTTATTATCAGAGCCTAATTTAAGATGTAATGATGCAAAAAAGTTTGGGATGTTCACAATGAAACCGGAACAGTATCAGTAAGAATGTAGCCATAGTCTACTATAAGCAAACAAAAAAAATTTCTGGCCAATTAGATTTGATTGTGTTAAACAATGACAAAGTACAGGAGTAATTAGAAATAACAGTGTTAGCGAGTCACTAAATGCTGCTGGGGGTTAGCAGCATTTTATGCTTCCTGTAGTTTGTCATTTCCTTTCAACTTGTGCTTTAAACAAGAGTCAGATTAAATTTAATACTCAGAATTATATTTTTCTCTTCACGTCATTAAAACCAAATTGTTTCCTGAATTTTATTTCCCTGCTCTGAATTTAATGCTTACTGCAAAATACATCATTAACATTAGCTGGAGGTTATGGGACTCTTGTTCCCATACTGTGTAAGACTGAAACACAGGAAACTGTAAACAGTGACATCCATCAATAAAAATTTATATGTAAGTATACGTCTCAGTTCCCTACCCCAAAGAATGTTGGGTCGTCTGTTTCCCTTTATCATTAAAATAAAATGCATGAAACTGTGAAGATCAATTGAAATTTTCCTCAGAAATAAGCTGCCCAAGGTAACGTGTAACACGCAATCCAGTGCTGAACAAAATTTACAGTTATCAACAGTAGTCATGACTACAACTAGCTACACACAAAAAAAACACATGAATATATTATGAGGAAAATGTAGAATGCTCTGTAATCTACCTGCATATGGCAAACTCGGACAAGGAGCATTCATGATTACAGAGTAAACTTACTCTAGCCCTTTCAGAGCCTGAGCCTACATATCTCCATATGGCCCCTTGTGTTTAGAGAATCACACTGATGGTTATTGCTGCAAAACAATTTACAATGGGCTAAATATTCATAAGTCAAAGCCTGAGTAAATGAGCCACATACTGGGGGAGTTGCTCTGAGATCGGTCTCCAGACTTCACTCTGACAGGTAACACAGCCTCTGCAGTTGGTATAAGCCCACCCTGTAGAAAGACGGGGGAAACAGAACGGTTGGTGGTTCCCTGTAATCATGAATCCACTAGGTCTGTCCATCCCCTGAAGCCTCTCCCCTTTCACACTGGGTTGCTTGCAGTGAAACACCATGAAGCTGTGATTACCAGCAACAGCTCCATATATTTCAATCCCAAGAAAAAGATTTACTCCCAACTCCAAAAGAATGTCAGACTTGTAGTATAGTAATAGAGAAATTCTGCTCCCAAGTCATACCAGTATCTGCTACAAATTTACACTGGATTTACAAAGGAGAGCAGAACTTAGCCCAATGCTCATTCTAGGACTAAATTCTATTCTCAGTTACACCCATAAAACCCCATTTTTAAGTGCCTTTCCTTGTAAGAAACTATTCCGGAGACCTCTTCTGAAACAAGACGATCAACCCGAATTTCCTCCTCTGCATTGGAAGATTTAACATATTTCCCTTGAACTGGAAATTAATGCCTGTTGGTGACCTCGCTCATTACTAATAAGATATAAAGATTATGCATTATCATCAGGACTTGGTGCAGCATCACTTTCATTTTGAGAAAGAAAGTCCTGCAACATTCCATGACTCCATGAACCTTGAGTAGGGGTAAAACAGCACATCCACTCTACCAGAAGCTCACACACACGAAACTTCTGTAGGGATTCCTCATCCTCTTAATAAAAAAAAATAGGCACTGTTCATTCATAGATCTCAAAGCAATTTTCAGGGAGGGGTCCTATATTTATCCACGTTTTACAGATGGGGAAACTGAGGCACAGCAAGGTTCTATGACTTGAGTGTGAAATGACAGGAAGAGAACCCTGTTCTCCTGCAAAAGGCAAGGTGGGGAGAGGTGCCAAGAAAATATAGGCAGAGAAATATTGTTTTTGAAGATGTGAAAAGGATTTTATCACACGAGAAATAAACAGTAGCTCATGGTCACTTTTCTCCAGTTCACATAATGGCTGGTTTTGTGGCATCCACCAGGCCAGGGTTTCCCTCACAATAAGGGAGTACTTTAGTGATTCCACTTCAAACTGAATCCCTTCCCTGCTGATAACTCTAGATAATGGGCTAATGATGCCTTATGGAAAGAAACTTTTAGGCCCACTTAAGGACCGAGTCATCTGGAACACTCTGCCAAACTGCTAGTTCTGTTCTGCCCTGCTCAGATTATCCCCTCACACTACCTGAACTCCTCTGATCCCTCCAGTTCTCTTACCACGGACACCCACTGCACGGAATGGAGCTGCAGACAGTAGCTGCGATGAAACAGTCCAGGGTGCTGGAACAATCTGTATAATGAGGCTGCTGAGAGCCATTGAACCAAATTGTAAACCCTGTATATGATGGAAACAACTTCAAGCCAGGAGATGCAGCACCCGCAACACCCCTAGTTCCAGCACCTATGGAAACAGCTCACCCAAATGGTATGGTCTTTGTTTTGCACCTTCCCTCTAATTGGACCATTTGTTAGAATTCAGGTGGGGAGGGAAAAATCAAGCATTTGCCCTAATTAGCTGGGAAGTTTCACCAGCAAGGATTATGCAGCCACACCTCCCTTTCCTGCCATACCTCAGGTTAGCAGGAGCCCAAGAGTAGCCCCACAACTGAGCTGCTTGGAAAGTTCCCACTCCAGTGTCTGTAGAAGCAGTCACTGTTCAATGTACTCACTTTTCAAATTTTAAAGTGCACTCACTTTTCAATTTTTTCTTAAATCCACAAAAACACTTAAGTCACAAAAAAAGCACCTTAAGGGGATGTCCAAAATTGTGAGGTTAACTCACAATGGCTCATCTAAACCCAATCTTGGAATCTTTCTCCACATGAAATTCAGCAGTCTGCATATCACATAAGTAGATGTCTTTGTCTTTACAACAGGCTAACATTACATTGCAACGAATGCTAGCAACATGCAAAAATGTGTAGAGCAAGAGGGGATACGTAAGGTAATGCTCATAGCCAATTTACAGAAAAGGCTATAAAATATTCTGGCTCCAAACACTAAGTAAATTTTGGTAACTATCTGAGTTAAATCAATATACCCATTCTTAACATGAGTGTGTATAAAACAGCTCTTTCCTGCAAGAGACAAGGGGGAATATTTTCAAAAGGCACAAATGGAAGTTAAAAGCCTGACTATCTTTCAAATTCTTCCCCAAGGTGGTAGAATCAGTGTGAAGAATTTTCACCAACTACATACACAAAAGTTCTCAAACTATTAACCATCAGGAAATATGAAGCCATAGGGGCTCCTCCACTAACATCTTACTTGACACAAACAGCACAGAACCAACCATCTGTATTACTGCACTTGATTAAAAATCAAGTAGTCATATGCCAACATGTTTGGCAGAAAACCTTGTTTTAGCCATTGAAAAGGTGTAGCACACTGGTAGCTGGTAAAAGGCTAATCTCAAGTGACACGGGTCAGGGTGACAAAATCTTAGGTTACTTCCCCTTTTGCATGGCAGGGGGCAATATATAACTTCCATAACTCTGCTGAGTTTAAATTCAAAGCAAACATTTTGTAAAGCAAAGGAATCGAACGTTCATTATTTCCTGTTCAGTCTGAGTTGACAAGCTCAAATCCATGGCCTTTAGGGGGGAAAAAATACAATTTCCTTTATACATATCTGGTAATGTCAATCACGTTGTACAAGCACACAGCCTGCAGTGGAACAGCCTAGCGTAAAGAAACCCAGTCAAGAGGTTCACGTCTAATGAACTAAGAAAAATGGGATGTGCCCACTAAGCTCTAAAGTACTGACCCCCGACAACCAAACTCAAGCTCACTCATGGAATTTAGGGCAGAAGCCTCCCTTTTAAAAAAAAATAATAAAAATATATCCAGCATATTCTTCCACAGAACCTATGTGCAATCTGTGAGTCTTCAGATACCTGACAGACACTGCTGTAACTGGTCGTATTTATCATAGTCATTTATACTGCTCCTTTCTTGGCTTTTTGATCAGTGACTTTCCTCTTTAGCCAAGGTTTAGATTAATTCTTTATCCTTCCTGTCCATGCAGTGTACAAGGGTTAGGGGATTTGTCACAAGATCGCATTAAGACTCTTTGTTTGTTTATGATTTCTCTGCCTTTGTTGTGTGGTTTGCCTCACCCCCCGACCTGACCCCACAACCCTGTATCAAGTTGCATATTTATTAACTGAGGGGCACAACTCCCATTAAAATATCTGGCTAAATCCCCAGCTTTGCTATGAAATCCTGAACCTATTTGTTTTAAGCTGGGAACATGACCATGTCAGTGGCTATTTCCCCATGTGGTTTTGTCTGGTTTTTAACTGACCTCGTACCTTCGTGATGACAAAGTTCTAATTCATTACTTTTCTACTGCACAGCATATAACATGCTCAGAATCAAATGCAACATAACCCACACTAGTAAAGTTTGTTCAGTTGGATTCCAAACACTTTACAAACATTTCAGGCTGATTTTTTCAAACAACATGCAATAGATTTTTGTTCACTTCATTGGGAGTTCCCCACTCAGACAAGCAGCAGGATAGGAATAATTTCACCACTGAAACACAGTCAGCTCTGGGGTGAAATTTTAGATTGTTCAGAATGGACACAAATGTGTCAGAATCACTCGCCTTAGCAATTCCTGTACAACTCAGCTGCTTATGCAAAAGACTTACAGTATAACATATACAGGAAATAGGACTGAAGTACCAGAGAGTAATATATAGTAGACACATTGCAGCTTTTATAAATTCCATTGTATATCAATAGTTCCATCAGGGAATCAACATAGGCATCTTCTGAAGCAAAGAATGGGTTTCCCACAGACGGGGATCAGTTTGAACATATGCACTCCTACATCCTCACCTCCACTGCACACACTAAATAGTATATGCAGAAGGAAAAACCTGCAAAAGAATGTGGATATAGTACTGATTGAAGACACTCACCAGGACTCACAAAGAGGGGGAATTATGTGAAAAACAGGAATTGGCAGTGAACACACGCATGCGCATAATAAATTGTTGTAACAATAACTTTTAATGTTGAACCACTGGCAAGCGTATAAGGGAAAACATATAAACACAGAAATGCTGTAATTAACTGAAGCTAGCCTGTGGGTGAAGGTTATAGAACAAATGTGTCAATGAATGAAGAGGAAACTATTTGACTCATCTTGAAGAAATTAGTAACTAGCTATCTTTACTTTCATCAGTAAGAATTCACTACTTATGTTTATCTGCCTTTAGCTCTATAAATATTGAACAGTACCAAAATATCCAATATGCCCACAGCATGTGATGAGCAGTGAGAACCCATCAGACACATTTTACTGACCGTTCCTACTAGATTTGCTGTGTTTATAACTAAAATTATGATTACAGCTACATCATGTCATACAAAATGTATGAATTATATTATGGTAATTTTCACCAAAGGGGTATTATTTTCTAATGAAAAGCAGGGGTAACAGTCTCATTGTAATGTAGTTGAATTATAGGGGAGGGAATAGCAATCCTTCCCATACAAACAAAATGCAGAATACTTTTTCATAAAGTTGGAATATTTTAAAAGTCAATAAATGGTTTGAATGCAGCCAAGGGAGGCTTCATTTTTAAAGCACACGTTCTTATAGCAAATATAAACTATGCAGATATGGACATAGATCAAATTATCAGGAGGCGGGGCTGGGGTAAATTGGAGAAATATTTTACATGAAAATATAAATACTCCTCTGAACAATTTCCCTCCAAAAATCTGATCAAATACCCATGGGCTTCAACGGACTTTAGATCAAGCTCCAGCACACACAAATTGCCTTCGTAATTGGTATTACAATTTATCCCTGTACCATCTGTTCAGTCAACAGTCTGTTGCTAGTGGGTCCCATATGTTTCTAAGCCAACCAGGCCCAGGTAGTCTACTCACCATTTCTAGATCTACGTATATAGGGCACATTTTCAGGTCCAGATTTCTTGTCTGATGTCCTTTTTCAGAACGTGGGGGGCCACTGTTCAGCTGCCCTCAACCACAAAATCACAATCTGAGACCTTCTGAGACCCCAAACCACTTATATGGCCATAAGATTTACGGAGAAGCTAAACAAATTCTTTGAGTAGGTCTGCACTACAGAGGATGGGAGGGTGATTCCAACACTGGAGCCATTCTTGTTAGGTGACAAATCTGAGGAGCTATCCCAGGCTGAGGTGTCAATAGAGGAGGTTTTGAAATAAATTGGTAAATTAAACCAGAAGAAGTCACAAGCACCAGATGGTATTCACCCAAGAGTTCTGAAGGAACTCAAATACATAACTGCAGAACTACTAACTGTGGTATGTAACCAAGCATTTAAACCAGCCTCTGCTCCAGGTGACTGGCAGATAGCTAGTGAAATGCCAATATTTTTAAAAAAGGCTTCAGAAGTGATCCTGGCAATTACTGGCCTGTAAAGAATAACTTCAGTAGCAGGCAAATTGGTTAAAACTATGCTAAGCACTAGAATTATCAGACACATAGATGAACACAATATGTTGGGGAAGAGCCAATGCAGCTTTTGTAAAGGAAAATCATGCCTCACCAATCTATTAGAATTTTTTGTGGAGATCAACAAACATGCACAAGGGTGATCCAGGGGAAATAGTGTACTTGAACTTTCAGAAAGCCTTTGACCTTCCCCAAAGGATCTTAAGTAGAGTAGGCAGTCATGTGATATGAGGGAAGGTCCTCTCAGGAGATCAGAAACTCGTTAAAAGATAGAAAACAAGGGATAGGAATAAATGATCAGTTTTCACAGTTTTACATCAGTGGAGAGATGTAAATAGCAGGATCCCCCAAGGATATTATTGGGCCAGTGCTGTTCAATATATTCATAAATTATCTGGAAAAGGGGGTAAACATTAAGGTGGCAAAGTTTGGCAAAATTACTCAAGATATTTAAGTCCAAAGCTGACTGCAGAGAGTTACAAAGGACTCTCACAAAACTGGTGACTGGGCACAAAATGGCAGATGAAATTCAATGCTCATAAATGAAAAGTAATGCAGATTGGAAAACATAATCTCAACTATACATATAAAATGATGGGGTCTAGATTAGCTGTTCACTCAGGAAAGGTCTTGGAGTCATTGTGGACATTTCTCTGAAAACATCCATTCAATGTGCAGCGGGAGTCAAAAAAGCTAATGAGGTCTATATAATCATGAATGGTGTGGAGAAAATGAATAAGGAAGTGCTATTTACCCCTTCAAGTAACACAAGAACCAGGGGTCACCCAATGAAATTAATAGGTAGCAGGCTGAAAACAAACAAAAGGAAGTAATTATTCACCCAATGCACGGTCAATCTGTGGAACTTATTGCCAGGGGATGTTAAGGCCAAAAGTATAACTGGTTTCAAAAAAGCAGTAGATAAGTAGAGAATAGGTCCATCAATAGCTATTAGCCAAGGTGGTCAGGAATGCAACTCCATGCTCTGGGTGCCCCTAAGTCTCTGACTGCCAGAAGCTGGGGCTAGACAACAGCGGATGGATCACTCAATAAATTGCCCTGTTCTGTTAATTCCTTCTGAAGCATCTGGCACCAGCCACTGTTGGAAGACAGGATGCTGGGCTAGGATGGACTGTTGGTCTGACCCAGAATGACCATTCTTATGTTCTTACACATGGTCTCCCTGGGCTTCACCTAGGTTAGCGCTTTGGGGACAATGTGGCAGGAAAACAACACAGGCATAGCCAAGGAATTTCTTAACCATAGAGACTACTCTTAAAGCACTCAAGAGTTTGAAAACAAACAAGTGTCCTCACTTGGTCTAACGTCACCCTTCCTGTGCATCTGAGGTTTTTCAGCATTTCAGGCTGGGCAGAGTCCATCCTATCCCCTCTCTCCTGCAAGTCCTTGTGCACGTCGATGGTTGCCCCTTCCCCCATACACAGAGCAGCACCCTGCTCTTATATAGAGGCTCTATCTCTTACCATAGGCTCCACTGGGAAGTTCCAACCTCCCTCCTGCCAGACATGCTCCATCCTCCATAAACATCCTTCAGTAGACACAAAAAGAAAAGGAGGACTTGTGGCACCTTAGAGACTAACAAATTTATTTGAGCATAAGCTTTTGTGAGTTACAGCTCACTTCATCGGCTACTCTGAAACCTTCAGAAGACAGTTCACTGTTCAGGGGGTGGCGATGGGAATGGGCCAGTAGTTCAGAGACAGTCAATGGCCCCAGATTACCAGCTTGATGGCTTCCCTGTGACAGTCCTCCAACAAGCTGTCCAGAAATTTTCCCAGGGAGGACAGCTATCTAGAATGCAGTACAATATGCTGTTCTCAGGCAAGTTTAGACATATATTCACCACCACACAAAATGGAGTTCATGATTTGATACAGACATCTCTCTCTACCACTACTGTTGTGTTGCTTGCTGTGAATTAATTGTGGACATTGAGTATGGGTGCAGTGGAGGGAACGCACAGAGGTGTAGACTGCTGAGAGGACATCAGAGAGAAGAATGACTAAGAAGCATAGGAAACATCCCTGTCAGTTTAAGTTAACTAGAGTCTTCTTAGGCAGCACAACAGAAGTAAATCCTCAAGGGTGACTTAGACAACATTATTGTTCTAAAATGTATTGTACATGGTCAGTCACAGTGTACTTAATGATTTCTTGCATCAGTTGCTAACTCATAATAATGTAGATTTACATTGTTACCTGCCTTTTCATATGGGTTCCAGTTACAAGGCAACACACAGCCGCTGTAACAAATCTACAAGGCATCTGTTCTCACAGAGTCGCTGATAGGGCGTTCTTTAAAAGGTGGATGCCTGTTTTCATACATCTCACACAAGAATTTAATGTAGTGAGATCACACAGCTCATTTAAAATGCAGTGGGATAGTAGTTGCTCTTATATCAGAAGTTTTGTGCAGGACACACTCATATTGCAACTGGTAGATGGTGATTCAATCCATTTAGACTTTTGTAAAGAATCAAGTGACCAAATCAATACAACCAGATGGACATTCTGTACAAATAAATGCACGGGCTGTTTGCGCATCACAAGAAAGATGGAACCCTGAGACCTTCATCAGTCAGGATGTTGTGTTTCCTTCATCTTGTTAGCTATAGGTATTTCAGTAGCAGTAACTACGGCTCATTACCTGGGACAAGTCGGTTTGAAGTAAGTGAAAGGAAAGCTGTTAGTTGGAAGTCTGACATATATATGACATCGACTGAGGAGTATCTCTCCATTACAATTTTCAAAACAATGCAAAAAAATTCCCAGATGAAAGGAGGGGTGTTTGTGCCCAAGATAATGGCTACCAGGGTATGACTACACCACCTTGCAATATGAATTCTAAGAAAATCATGCTAGGTAGTGCTGTTCATATTATACTAGAAACTAAACCACGTTAATGAGAGGTTATAATTAATTGTACATGAGTGCTAGACGCCTAATTCAGATGAACCGTAACTGCAATGTCCACCGTTATATTAATTTGGATAGAATAAAATCAGCCAAAGGTGTTAATATAACCCCATCATGGTCCAGCATTAAACACTGTTAAACACAGTTCAGGGTTTAGGATACAAATGATCTCAGTCTGCTTAGAACCATGGCAAACATACCATTAAACGCCTTTTAACCTCTTATTAAAGATGAAGAAAAGACTAACAAACAGTTGAAGCATTTGAAATGTCAAATATTAAATAAGGCTTTCATTTTAACATCCTTTGTTCCCTTTAGCTGGAGAGCATTTTTAGAAGGGAAAAAAAAAACCCTTGTATAACAGTATCTTAGATGTATCAAAGATGGTAATAAAACTGTCCTTTTGGGGAAGAGAGAAGAAAATTAGCAGAGCTGTTTCATTCTTGCTGTCGTTAAAGTCCCATCCTGTTCCATTTCAGACAGGGCTTGGGATTTAGCTGGAGCCAGTGGAGGTGGTGATGTCATCTGGGTCCCTCTCTCTGGCCTGGTCTGGCCAGGACATCTCTCAATATCAGGATGACGAAGGCCCAGTGTCCCAGGAGATGGTGCAGGTGGCAGTCATGATGGTATCTCATTCCAGTAGCTAATTTTTCTCCCCAAACACTTTCTTTAAGAACACAGAAAGGGAGTTGTGGGAGGAACAGCTCATCCTTTCATTATTTTGTCCACCAATTAAGCCTAGTTTCTGTCACACCAGTTTTGGGTCCACTGATTTCTGATTTTACACTTTTTTTGTTTACCAAGTATGATCTTAACACAGTCCTTGAGTTACATCAGTAAGCATTTTCATTTGGACTCAGTCTGTCTTCCTTTCATACTTTTTCCAATCAACATTGGTTATCATAGGCTATTGTGACATCCCATGAAACGTATGTTTTTACATGTCAGACATCAAGGGAGTGAAGTCTCTTCTCTTCAGCAAAAGCATGGGATTTAGGGAAAAACAGAGGTAAGTGTACAGTTTGATTGATGTTGAACTCAGAAACAATCTTGGGGAGAAACTTGCAGTATGGTCTAAGAGAAACCGTTTCTTTGTGAAACACTGTATAAGGAGGGTTCTGCATAATAGCTCCGAGCTCGCTGACCCTCCTGGCCAAAGTGATAGCCACTAAGAACACCACGTTAACAGACAGATGGATCATGGCATATGTCGCCATGGGCTCTAAGTCAGACCTGTGAGTGTCAAGAGAATGACATTAAGGTCCCATTGAGGTGTAGGTAACCACTGATGGGAAAGTCCTGATCAGGGCTGTCATAAACTGTACTGTAGCTGGGTGAGTAAAGAAGGAATGTCCTTCCACCAGAGCGAGGAAGGCACTAACCACTGCTAGGTGTACTTGCAACAAGCTAATGGACAGGAGATAGTCTAGGAAACCCGGAATGCTCACAGTGTCTGGAGAATGCTGGTGAAGTTGTGCTCAGGCCAAAAGGTATCTCCACGTGGCCAGAAAAAGATACTGAGTTATAGTTTAAAGGGGTTTCATTTAAAATTAAGATTTACAAATTTTAATTTGTTTAGAATTTACAAAAATTACAGTTAACTTTATTAACATCTAAATAGTTTAAGAACTTACAACTTGTTGTTAGTAGTTAAAACAATAGTAAAAGATAGATTGTTCTTAAACATTTTACAGACATATAACAGCAGCAAAGTTTTGTTTTGACTGTTTAAGATAAGTAAAAATGGGGGAAATTATTTTTGCTGTTTATACAGTTAAAGCTGTACATTTGTAGAAACTATAAAAATGTTATGCACTAATGGATAAACTTGTTTATCTGGAGAAAAACTTTAGCTGTGATGGCATTCTTGTGTGTGTGAGTCTTGCTTGTATGAATCATGTGATGCTAATAGATATTTTGGTAGCATTTTCAAATTGTGTAACTGGCATCACAAATCAGCAACATATTCATACTGTGACACTTCTTTTTGTAAGCGTACTCATGCTGATCTGGGGCTTTTAGGGACTGCACGAGCCAACTGAGTGGCACCAATCATATTGGAAAAAAACAGAATTATTAAAGAACTCTTGTTATACACACTGCAAAACTTCTGCTGTTTGAGGAAAATACATGTACACGTCCATGTGGGCCTCCCTGGCAACAAGGAATTCTGTGAAGACTTTAGAGGTGGAGTATTGGCTCATCTAAGCATTGTATTGGTCATAAGCATTGATCCTCAGAATGTCTGAGAGACAGGCAGCATGTAGTGTTGATTCAAATCAATCTGTATGTTTCTCCTCAAGGTTTGTGAAAAATCAAAAATATGTTGCTTATACAAGAGGGAATCTTTGGATAAACTGCATATAGGATACAGCCAGCACACTCATATTCCCATGAAATACTACAAAGCTGCATGGTTTCTGCCTAGCTATCTATACAGCCAAACCAGAATCCCTTACAGACTTCTCATATAAAAGAATAAGTGGAATAAACCTGAATTATAAACCTAGTATAATATATAGTTTCTGTAACCCATTCAAAACTTCTCCTACAATGCTATCAGGTTAGTCCTTGCAGCAACTGGCCAAATTAGTGGTCATTATAAAGCGATATATTCTCAGTAGGACACTATCCCATGTATGTAGTACTGTTGTAGACATGTTTCAGAGTAGCAGCCGTGTTAGTCTGTATTCGCAAAAAGAAAGGAGTACTTGTGGCACCTTAGAGACTAACCAATTTATTTGAGCATAAGCTTTCATGAGCTACAGCATCCAATGAAGTGAGCTGTAGCTCACAAAAGCCTATGCTCAAATTGGTTAGTCTCTAAGATGCCACAAGTACTCCTTTTCTTTTTTGTTGTACACATGTTGGTCCAAGGCTATTAAAGAGACAAGATGGGTAAGGCAATATCTTTCACTGGACTATCTTCTGTTGGTGAGAGAGACAAGCTTTTGAGCTTACACAGAGCTTGTCTCTCTCGCCAACAAAAGTTGGTCCAATAAAATATACTACCTCACCCACCTTGTCTCTCTTCAATCCCTTGTATTACTTTGATCAATGCAATGCATGACTCACACTGCAAAGTTATAGTAACACAGGCACACATGGCAGATACTCCAATTTGTGACCAAGAGGTCTACACTGTGTTCTGAGAAACCCCAGTGTCAAAACCTGGCTGTCTATGCTTTGCGTAAATTGTCACAAAATACAGCTTCATGAGTCTGGTTAGTAGTCACCTTTATTTACAGAAATCCAGCTGATTAAACAACCTTATAATACCAAAATAGATTATTTCTGAAGACTTAACATTTACAGTATGCCTAACCATGCAGTTTGGCACATCTCTACACCACTGGAAGTCTCTGCTCAAGAGAAGATGAAATACGAAGGTCAGGAATGAGGTGCCCTGGATGAATAGTGAGCTAGCTAGGTTTGGCTCAACCTAGTGTTTATTGTATCCATTTCATAAGCTTTTAACTCATTTACAATTAAAAAATAGAAAGCTGACTTCAGACCATTAAAACAAAAATTAATCCCTTCCACAATATTTTGACGAAGTGAGCCGCTGCATTAAACTGTCCATCTGGGAGTTATAGAATGTTTTCTTCTGCCGCAACATCACATATTAATGAGCTTATATGGATACTGTGCAATTTTGCCTGCAATTCTCACAGGACGTGCTTGTAAATGAGGTGACCACCTCAATGAAGCAATCCTATTAATTAACAAAGAAAATATATTAAAAGGATAACCTCATCTAAAATATCAAGCAACGGAATCAGCTACAGCTAACTGTTAATGCAGCACTTACAGAAGTGGGGGGTGCAAAGAACTAGTGGGGGTGGTTGGGCACAGTTGATGTATAAATTAAGATGTGTATTAATTAGGCCTTTAACACTACTTGGTGGGATTGCAGCGTGGAACATGATTGGTTTTATTTTTCCTGAAGGGGAGCTCAGCTATGATACACTTGGGAAACACAGGCAACAGACAATAGTCTGTCATGAATGCTTACACAACATGGGCCCAAATACTGCCTGATGCTAATTCAGCCTGATGTCAAAGGGCGCTCTTCACAGATGAGGAGCTGAGTGCCCTCAAACAGAGATTCTCAAATTTCTAATGTAAAATTGTTTGTTGAATAATGGCTGTGAATAATTTTTCTTATGGGACTTAGTCATCATCAGCAGACTGCATAGTTTTGATATGCAAAGTTTAAAATGAATGCTGTTTTGACTGGATAGTGTAGGCCGGTGGGCAGAACTACTAGCCAGGGACTATGAAAAAAGCTCTCGCCAGTGGCTGAGTTTCATTCTTTTTTCCTTTCTGCTTTCTTTTACTGATCTGTAAACAAAAGAGCCAGAAAATAAACAAGCCCTCAGAACAGTGGGTCCCTATCACCAGAAAATTACAAAGCTTCTCAGCCATCCGGGACGGGGAAGGTCACATTTTACCCTCTAGATATGGATTGTCACAGCCACTTCCCCATCTCCCATGAGAGAGGCAGGGGGCTGGGTTAACCTTTCATGCTCTGGGACTTGTAGAGCATCTCCCTCTCTCTCATGCACACACACGGTTTCTGTCCCCTGATGGGAGGAGTGTGACATTTAGAATCATGTGTCTGATGCAAATATGAAATTAAAGTTCCCTTTCTGTGAATATTCTACAATGTTTGTTTAAAATTTGCCCGTTCAAGGCCCCATCCAAAGGTCTTGTAAGTCAATAGAAAGACTCCCATTGAAGACAATAGCGTCTTCATCAGGTCCTCAGGAAACATACCTGTAATTAAAATCATTTGCTAAAATATTCATAGAAAGTGAACACAAGGAGTGTGGACAGAGTCACAGCAAATTCACTGAATGTTTTGAACACAAAATCAGAGTTTGTTTTTAATTATTTGCTCAGCCTTAACTCTAATCAGTTAAACTGACATTCTTTTGCTGTTATTTGACTTTCCATAGTTTCTTAACTGGAAAGAGAGACTGGAATAAACCAAAAGACAACCTCCCAAGAGTTGTTAGTTGCTACGCTTTAATGCCACTATATTGCAATTCAGCCCAATCCTAGGAGAGTTTCCACCAATTTGGAAAAAGTCACAGCCTATTGACATTTATGCTGAGAAAGCCCTTATGAAGATGCTTAATTAATAACCTCCCAAGTCACTGAAAAGCTCAAATGGGTGACGATCCTAACTGACAAGTGTGTTATCAGTGCCAGTCACTCACTCCCATTTCATTCTTTTCCAGCAGATGAGCATGAAAGAAGACTTCCCTTGGGAATCCACAGAGTGAAAAGCCTGATTCAATCAGCCCACCCAGGGAATAGCATGAGGTAGAGACAATGAGAGTGAGGGCATTATCTATTTTCCAACGCAAGTTACAGTGATATAAAGCTGTCACCGTTAATATAGGGCTTCTGCTCATGCATTTTTGGCTACTTATGTCAATACTGTGCATACTCACCAGGAATGCTTGTTTCAATGCACAGTTTGGTGCCCCAGGGTTAGGTATCAAAGTATGCAACTCACTGCTGTTCAGCACATTATCTTTTGGGAAGTTTTGGCAATGCTTGGTGGGTCAGAAACGAGTCATGCTGGAGTGACTGGGACGGTGGGGTCAAGTTCCTATGATATAACTTTTGCCATCCCACAATGCCATCTTTATACCATAATTTTCACACCTATTTTGAAAATACCTCACACCCACCCAGGACTTGTTGCTGTCCACCACCTGCGACAAAAGCATGGAGCCTAAACAGCTTTGCACTACTGTCATGAACGTTTCAAGCACAGGACACACGATCCTCCAGGATTTGCAGAACCGTACAAAGAGCTGGAGGAATAAGACAATTTTGTGGAGGGCAGAGGAAACTGGGACATAGCGAGATTCACCAATTCAGAATTGTTGGTGGAGTTCACAGAGCAGCTGCAAAGGGTGGAGCACTGCCTCTGAGCCTAAGAAATAAGTACTGACCTGATGGGATTGCATCATAATGCAAGTTTGGGATGACGACCAGTGGTTGCAGAACATTCAGATACACAAGGCCACATTTCTGGATCTGTGTGCCAATCTCACCCCAGCGCTTTAGCCCAAGGACACCAGAATGAGAACTACACTAACAGTAGAAATCTGAGTGACAATCACACTGAAAACTTGCAATACTGGATTGCTACTGGTCAGAGGGAAGTCATTTTGGAGTTGGAAAATCCATTGGGGGGGGCAGCTGTCATGCAAGTGTGCAGCACCATTAATCATCTCCTGCTACACAGGACTGTGGCCCTTGGCAATTTACAGGACATAGTGGATGGACCTACAGCAATAGGGTTCCCGAAAACTGCGGCGGAGCAATAGACAGCACACATATCCCTATTTTGGAACCAGTCCACCTTGTCAGAGTAAATCAACAGAGAGCTATTTTTCTATGGTTTTGTAAGTGCTGATGGATCACCTGGGACACTTCACAGACTTCAGTGTTTACTGGTCAGGGAAGGTGTAGGACTCTTGCATCTTTAAGAACACAGAACTATTCAGAAAACTACAAACAGAGACTCTCTTTCCCAATTGGCAAATTACCATTGGGAATGTTGAAATGCCAGTAGTGATTCTGGGGGTCTTAGCCTACCCCTCACCTCCCTGGCTCACGAAGCTGTGCACCTGCCCCATTGACAGCTCCAAGGAATGATTCAACTACCGGCTCAGCAGGTGCAGAATGACAGTTGAATGTGCTTTTGGCAGACTGAAGGGACACTGGTGTTGTTTCCTCATAAGATTGGGAAAAAAATCCCCATTGTTATAGCTGCCCTCCGTGTCCTGCATAATATCTGTGAAGCAAAGGGGGTGAAGGTGGAGTGACTGTCTGCTGAGTTTGAACAGTCAGACACGAGGCTGATCAGAAGAACTCAGTGCAATGCTATACAACTCAGAGAAGCTTTGAAAGAGCAGTTCAACAGAGAGCCACAGTAATCCATTCGGGTGTACTGTGCTCTATCTGGCCCTGCAGTTTCGGGGCCTGTTAGGAATTATGTGGTGAATATCTATGAATGCAACACTGACAATTCATCTTTTGATTTTGTGGGGCGTGCTGTATACGTACAATTGTTACACTGCGTTTGTCACTGATCCTATGAGTTGTGTCAGTGTACACCACCACCTAACTCGGTGCTTTCACTAATGCCAGGCATTTGGCAGCATACATTGGGAACGAATAAAGATGAATCATTTTCTAAAGAACAGAGAGTTTTACTGAGTAATGAAAACACATTAAAAATGCAATGCAAGTTAAAAGCAAATACATTAAAATTTTAATAAATTTATTAAACAGACCTTAAAAAAGGAAAAAACATTCATGTCAATTTTAGCTATACAAACCTCAAATGTGACTCTATGCTCAGCGTATGTGAAGCTGTGGTTGTTCTTAATGTCTTCCACTGTGGAGGGGTGGAGGTAGGCATGCCACGGGGAATGTTGGAGGGGGCAGAAGGAAGTGTGTGGAAGAACTATAATAGAGCTCTCCATGAACCGCAAAATGAGGCAAGCCCGAGACAGTTGACCATCTAGGCCAGAGCTTGCAGCACCTGCATTTGTTGCAGGAAAAGCCCCATTATGCCCCGGTGCATTCCCCTTTCCTTTTCCTGTTGGGACTTTCTCCTGTCCACTCTTTCCTTCTCCATACAACCCACAATATTTATCCTCCAGACTCTGTCCAGCATCTGATGCCTTACTGGGTGGCCAGATCTCATTGTACAGGTCATCCCAGGTCATCCCAAGTCCTCTCCTTTCTCATCATCTGGCTCTATGGGTGCTGCGGGGGAATGCCTCAAGGCCACAACAGTAATAGCTGCAGATAAAATACAGAGGTACCATTGCCAGTGTAGTCAAAATGGAGAGTGGAAGTTAAGATTCAGAATTCCCTTCCCTTGCTCACCTAAAATTTTAAGCAAGACACACTCATTGACACTTCTACTTTGGAGCGCTTGTGCACAGCGCCACGCACAGCAACTGGCCACGGTGACTATGACCCACCAGGGGTGAAGGAAATGAGAAGGGAATTGTTCGGTTGCATGAAACTATGAATATGGGAAAATGGCACTGAACACTGGGACCATTTTCCACAGGTGGTGGTGATTTTAGCTGATCTCTCACTCCTGATAGTGACAAAGGCACAGAGCGCACAGCTGCTATTGGTGTCCCAAAGCCATCTGGGCCCACTGGCTGCTAGCCTGTTTCCTACAGTGATGCCTGCTTAAGTTATCGCCAACTAGCATGGGAAAGTGTCCTACCGCAGATGCAAAATTAAGGCTGCCATCCCTGGAAACCTTTGAGAGAGGATTGCAGAGTACCTCCATGAACGTTTCATAGAGATCTCACAGGAGGATTCCAGGGACATCCCTGGATACATAAACTGCGCCACATGTTCCCGTCCCCACCTTGCCTAACTCTATAGGGGAACGAACAGCAGATAACACTACCTCTCTTTGTAGTTCCACTACCTCTTCTAGTAATCAATAAGTCTATAGCCAAGTCCTGTGACATTGGAGGCATCAGCACTGCAATGGGAAATAAATTTATAGGCTTACCCAAGGTTCTTTCCCCTGCATTGGGCTCACATGTGCTCAACTGCCAGGACTGACCAGACTGTGGTGGGGTCTCACACAGGTATTGGCTCGCAGCATAACTAGACCACCTCCCCCAGCCATATATCCTCCTCCTCTTCCTCATCCTTGCTGTTCATGCTGGAGGCCTTTGACCTGGGTTCCTCGGAGGTATCCACAGTGGTGTGCAGGGTAGTGGAGGGGTCCCCGCCAAGCATGGGATGCAGGTCTTTGTAAAAGGTCTGCTGCTCAACATCAGATCCTGTTGGCCTTCTTGGCCTTCTGACATGCCTGCCACAGTTCCTTCACTGTCACACGGCACTGCTGCTGATCCCCTTTTCCTGTATCCCCTGTGCAATCTGCTCATTGAAGTCCATATTTCTATGGCTGGTCTGTAGCTGTGAATGCACAGCCTCTTCTCCTCACAGGCCTAGGAGATCCAATATCTCCTGCCTACTCCAAGCCAGAGTGCATCTGGAGCATGTAGCTGGCATTGTCAGCTGGGCAGCTGCACACAACTGCTCAGGAAAAGGCATTTCAAAAATTCACAGGGTTTTAAGGGTGGGAAATGCTTCTGGTCTCTGTGACCCCCCTGAGCAGTAGAGTTCACAACTGTGACCAGAGCAGTCAGCGTCAGGCATTATGGGACAGCTGCTGAAGGACTGCTATGGCTAACTTAAGTAACAGTGTCTATGTTCACACCGCATTAACCTCAACCATGGCTCAACATCGCTAAGGGAGGTGGTGTTGCTATGTCAACGTAACAGGGCACTTAAATCAGCGGGAGACAAATTCAAATGTAGACACATGCACAACTAGGGAGATAAAAGGCAGCTTTCATTGACCTAACTTTGTAGCGTAGACCAAGTCTGGGAAAACAGGAAAGAATATTGGTCATAAATTAGTGGCTACAAAACCACAGAAGTTTTAAGTTCCAGTCTACACCTAAAAATTAGATTGGCCTATCTACATGGCTCAGAGGTGTGAAATTCTGCGCATTGTGTGTGAAGTGGTTCAGTTGACATTAACTCCCACTGTAAACACAGCTAGGTGGAAAGAAGATTTCTTCCGTTGATCTAGCTACTGCCCCTTGAAGAGGTTAACTCTCTTTCCAAAGATGTAGTTAATGTCTTTATGTGACAGCATTACAGCTGTAGTGCATAACTCTGCAACTATAGCCACCGCAGTGCTATAAGGGCCTTAAGCTTTTCTTGGCTAGCCTTCGTTTCTCCAGACTGTAAGCAGAATAAGAACCATCAATTCTTCTGCTGACTCTTGTTTAAACTCTGCTTCTTCTTATGCAGCTGGGAAGAACAGACTTGCAAGCTGAAAGATTAAAGAGGCTCAAGGAAAATTTCAATAAAAGTTCCCATTCTTCCACATAATAGTCACTAGGACTTCATTTATAGACTCTACAACTAATGAGATGTTACCTTTTCCAGATTTATTATTGCTACAGCAGTTAAACTAGATCTTTCTTCACAAAGTAGGGATTCTCCTACAAGAAAAAGTACATGCATACCCTGCACCCAGAAAAAGGGTACCAAAAGGCCAGTTTGCAGAACCCAGTAAATTTGCCCTTCAATTAATCAGGAAGTGACTGAATAGACCAATAGCAGGATTCTTTCCAAGGAGAGAGAAGCTCATCACGGCCTGCTTTATACTGTTCAGTAAATTGGATCAGAAGAGGGAGAATGTGTTTTCTGAGGAAGCTGCTAATTGAGAATCCAGTGATAACTGAAGAAAATGAAACCACTAAACTGCATACATATATAATTTGTGGATAATTAACCTCTAACAAAGATAGTGCTTGGGACACAAGCTTCTTCCTCATCTATATGAGAATCTCAGCCACTGGGGTAGCTGGGGAAAGCAGTATTAGCAGGTGTTGAAGAACAGAGAGTAGCATACTGTCTACATATTGGTGGCCTCTGAAACCATTTAGTCTCACCATTTCTCATGCCAACTCAGCACACAACTACTGCAGAAGTACAAGGGACAGTGGTAGATAAAACCTAGTGGTACTGCGTATGTCAGAACACCCAGGGAAGAACTGCAGTTTTCCATCTTTATGATCAGAGCACAGAACTTGAGGAAGGATTCAACCCACTTCACAATGCCATGGTTGAGGAGAAATCCAAGAGTAGGAGCATGGATGTTTGCCATGGATCAGCACCACCATTGTTGTTTCTGTCTGTTTCCTGCCCTGAAACCTGACTGCCCTTGATACTGGCTGTGGACAGTGTTCTGAAAGAGTTCTCTCTTTGTTTCTCAATAAGCTTGCTCACAGAAAGGAAAATGGCATATCTTCCCAATCTAATAAGGTGCTGGTTCAATTCTGGCTCAGAGAAAACAGTCTACCTCTGAATCATCAGCAACATCTGAGTTTTCCCTAGGGGGTCTCTAACCAATTTTTCACTAGGGACAGCCGTTTTTTTGCAATCAAATCCTATCAGGCCAATTGGGATCTTGGTACTTCTAACATCAATTAAATTTGTTTTATTCTCTGGTAATGTCATAGCTTTGCATAAACATTGTTCAAGCTTTTATAATTATTATAGGGCCCTTTTAATAGTGTCATTTTGGTCCTATTTTAACTAACAAATATAAACCGGGTTTTTTACCAAAAAACCCTCTGAATTTATGTACAATATATTAGATCTCTGGTTGGTGAAATATTTAATAATTATTTCAATACAACACTTAAGTTAGAAATATTGAAATTAGTCATGTAAAAATGGTTTTAAACTCAAGCACTAGAAATGCACATTTTGTGCACTTCATTTCATTTTATAGTCTCCAAGAACTATTACAATTTTTAATAAACTTGTATCTGGGATTTGAAGCTAAACACTTATGCTCAAAAGGCATGAATTGATTAACTAAAAGACACCCGAAGTAGTAATAAAATGTATTCCCCAGTGGTATATTGCAAATGGGTTGTAAAAATTACATTTTATTAATCCAGCCACAATTAAAGAATACAACTGTCCTATCTCCATTCCAATGCCCCACTTTCGGGGAGAGGACAAATATTTTTCATTATATATTGCCTATTGGCAAGCATTTTTCTTTGTCCAGGAGTGATATCTCCTGGGCATGGCTGCTTCTTTTTATGATTGCAAACTGAGTTCTCCAGGTATCACGGGCCTGCAAATGCTAAGAGTCTCTTTTTTTCCGAGGATATTGCACATTTCAAAGAGAATGATAAATTTTTTGCTGAAATCAACGAAACTGAGCAACAGATATACACACACACACACACACACACCCCACGGCAGTATCTGATTAACAAGCCTCTCAAAACATCATTAATTTACTTTGAACCCCGACTCATAAATCAGTGTTGTAGCCGCTTTTTATTGATATGACAAATTAAAAGGTGCAGTTGTTGTGACTGACAACCAAGACACATGTTGAGCAGAATTTTAAAATATCTTTATTATTTGAGAGGTTTTAAAAATACTTAAATAAACTCTTAGTCATAGTCTGCTACATTCTTCTATAAAGCCTTCTTCCTTTTGAATGTACTATCATTGTAGAAGGTTATATAAAACTCAGTACTAGATCCGGCTCTCTTAAATCAGTGGGAGTCCTGCCCCCATCATGGACTTCACTGGTAGTAAAGTCAGCCTCTGTGTTGTTAGTTAAAGCGCTTATAGTGGTCCATATACATCAAAAGAGTTGGAAGTGGTGTATGCTTCAGTGAAACATCTCATTTCTCTAAAAAGATACATAGCCACTGTGTTTCAGCTAGAATCCAATACAAGGTGATCACAAATAACATTTGAATTATATACGTCACAAAACCCAAGCTAACTCAATTTTGAATATGACCTTAATAACAATAACTCTAAAATGAACACTTCAAATCCTTTGTTTAAAGTAAAATTTGAATTAAAAAAATATTATTTGCAGCCCACAAAGGAAATTATTGCTAGCTACCTTTAATAAGGCTGCCATCATTTTCTGTCAACGTTTTTGACAACATATTAAGCACAGCAACAAACCGCCCCTCAAATGCAATACTGCAGCAAGCCACACTTATGAAAACAGCTGTGTTATTGTTATAGTTGACAAAAAAAGGGGAAAAAATCAGATTTCATAAAATGACCAAGATCCTAGGAGCAGCAAGAGATAGATAATTAAATAACCTTGGAACCCAAGTCTGATGTCTAAAACAGTGAATCCAAAGCAAATATTTGAGCAGAATGGCTGACAACACACAAATAAAATCTAAGAGACAGAAAAATACAGTTTTATTTTTTTAAACCTTAGGTTACATTTTAAACTTTTCCAAGTTTGCTATTATTATACACCACCTGTGAACTCAAGAGTGTTATGATCCAGTACTTTGAGGCACACTGCTATTCAAACCCCCTTACTCCAAACTGCCAATATAAATGTGCCCTAAACTCATGTGGCCTTCATACTGCAGTGAATTTTAAGCACTGCATAAATGGAGGTTGCAATGCTGCCACTTACTGAGCTTCAACTGCAAGTATCTAAGGGCATGGCTACACTTGCAGCTGTAGCGCGCTGGGAGTTAAACCAGCCCTCGGAGAGCGCAGTAGGGAAAGCGCTGCAGTGTGTCCACACTGTCAGATTCAAGCACGCTGGCGTGGCCACAGAGAGCCGTGCATTGTGGTAGCTATCCCAGCCTGCAAGTGGCTGCAACATGCTTTTCAAATGGGGGGGGCGGAGGGTGGAGTGTGACAGGGAGTGTGTTGTGTCTATGTGGGGGAGAGGGAGAGTGGGTTTTGGGGGGGCTGAGAGCATGTCAGCATGCTGTCTTGTAAGTTCAGACTTACAGCAGCAGACCCCCCTTCCCCCCGTGCCTCTCTCTCTCACAGACTCACAGCAAACAACATTCCACACTAACGGTTGCTTTGTCCCGGAGCAGATAAGCATGCCGGCTGTCAGAAACGGCGCTTTGAAAGGGCATAGCCGCATTCCTGCAGCCAATTCCAAAACAATGACAAGAGTGGCCAGTTGACCTAAGGGGATTGTGGGATGTTTCCGGAGGCCGATCAGAGCGCAGTAAGGCAAGACCTCATTTATCTTGACGCTGGGGAATTTCAACAGAGGCGCAGCAAGCATTATGCTTCTTGCGGAGGTGGATTACCAGGAGTGCTCCAGCTGCAGAGTCCAGGTGCTCTAAGTGCCTTGCCAGTGTGGAAGGGTCGTGAGTTAGGGCACCTGGGGCTGCTTTAATGCGCTGTAACTTGCAAGTGTAGCCATGCCCTAAGTGTCCTCTACTCTCACTGAAGTCCAGACTCTGCATTTTGCAGCATCGGGATCCTAGGAATGTAAAGAATGCTTTTAACTGGGTAGCACTAAAGCAGGTCAGGAGCAGAGCCAAGTACTTTCGATATTATTCACAAATGTTTTGGCGAGTTCCAAACTGGACTTCAATCTAAGCATGTTCATACCCTATTTCTGATGTTCTCTCTGACACCCTTCCTCCCCCAAAAATATCTTTTGTCACCCCCAAGTCCAAAGAGCAGCCTTTGGGAAGCCGGGGGGGTGGGGGTGGAGGAGAGGGGACAATAGTCCCAATGGAATAGGATGCTCCTCAACCCAAAAGATGGTTGTGTGCACTCCATTACTTTAGGACACGTCTACAAATGGATGACTTGACTTTACTACGCTGAAAGAATAAATATTTGATCTCTTCTCACCCTGCTGCTAATTAGGACACCATTTTCTTACAAATGGAAGATGCTTTTTTCCCCCATTGGTATCTTCTTAGATACACAGAAAGTCAGTGCTGTCATCCCTCCGACTATCTTGCACTCCACAGCATTATTTTCACGCTCTAGCAGACGGATACTCTAATGAATCAAAACCAATCTCAGCCCTTCTGGATTAACGTCGGACTTCAATATCAGCTCTGTAATGAGGATCTTTGGGAAATGACAGATTTAAAAAAAAAAAAAGGAATGGAAAGTCACCAGCAGGACAGGAGTTTGGATCATCCTCTCTTCCCACAGCTATAGGCTATTAGGAGTGGCTATCATTCTTTCAGGAAGGAAATTGAACCTAGTAGTGACAATGCTGTTACTTATCTACACAATGTCAATAAGCTTCAATTTGCCTGTTATATCAGTATTTGTTTTTTAGATCAACTTAGTAATTCTCATGCTGAAGAGATGGCCACTCCTGAACAGATGTCTAGGGGTCTGTCTAGCAGCCTTTATTCACTGGAACCAGAGAATGGTTTCAAAAGAAGGTTTTGTGTAAGTAAGGATGACAGGAATAGGCCTCAACACTGGGATATGAGAACTGATTTGTAAAAATATCATGATCATCTCCAGCTTCAGTCAAACAACCACGTTGGATCCAAAGATCTGGGTCAGTTTGTATCCATACCTGATCCGATTTCTTCGGCCCATTGAAGTCTTCCCCATTTTTTGCTGAAATCCTGCTATGGATTTCCATTATGAGGACTCTGCAGACCTGACAATCTCTGCTGAGCTGACTGCTGTCTTCAAATCTTACACTCTCTGTAGCATTTCTAGGAGCAGAGGTGCATGCTATGCGTGGTTCCCATTGATCCAAAGAAGCCTCACAACAGGATAGATTTGAAAACAGAAGCCAGTACCACAGAGACTGCCATCTATACACAGCTGAGTAAAAGCAAAGGAAAGACCAGGGAGCATTAGAGACCTAAGACTGGATCAGAGAGACACAGAGAGTGTATGAAAAGAAAACATCTAAGGAAAAAAAAAAAGGCAGCACCAAAAAAGTGATCATCACCAAAGTCAGATTCATTTAAAAAAAAAATTCAGAATCATTAAACACATGTGCAATGATAACTACAGTAACATTTGAGTATCTCAACACTGAAAAGTTGCTACTTGCCATGACTGACAATTTCCCCCCTTCACAACAGAACAAGAAAACATCCTGGTCCCTCTCCCCTCTCCTCCCATCCCATACTGCAGCAGGCATCATCATCTACATTTCTCACAGAGAGACAAACACAGAATTCCAGTGACTTGCATAAGGCCAGACTGCTTTTCCATATGGAAGATGGGATTCATACCTTGGAGTTCCCAACTCCCAGATCTGGGGGTAGCCCTGTCAATCAGGATGCCACAACTTTAAAATCTCAGGGCCTGATCCAAAGGCCACTGAAGTCAATAAGAGTCTTTTCCATTGATTACAAGAAGTTTTGGATCAGACCCTGAATTAGGCAAAATAATCTACGCCTCCTTGCCTCACATCAATTATTTCCTTATGTAAAGCGGGATTATACCACCCTTAGACAGGTTGTGTAGTACTTTACGCTACAGGTAGTCCCACTGAAACTACCAGGGTTGTCGCTATTGTAAAAAGGCAAATTCAAATTAAGATAAAATAAAGATGGGTCCTAACAAAAAAGCCAAGTGTGACACAAGTCAAGTCTTGCCACGTGCAGGCCGGGAAAGTAAACAGGCCCATCCAAAGTTTAAAAAGAGGAGGAAGTAGTCTTTAGTCACAGCATTGGGTCTGACACACCCAGAGTTCACAAACCTGATTTATGCTGTTTATTATGTACCGACAGTGCACAACAAAGCTACATAAGTATGTGATGGAGGATTTGGAAACCAATGGAACATTCTGAATTTGAGACTACCCGGGAGAAACAGACCTGTCCAAACTGATGTTCCATTTATATTTCCCTATTCATGGCTGTCAGGGAAGAAGTTTTAATGATAGTTCACTCACTCATTTCTTCCTTCCTCCAACCCAAACCAGCCTGTCAAATTGTGGTGGGTAGTCTGAGCTCTGTGACAGGAGAGAAAAGTAAAAGACAGCATTGTCCAGACTGGTTGAGCAGAGTAAAGCACAACTACTATTGTGTCAGATGATGAGATGTACGATAGATAGACGTGAGGGAAGGTCAGGAAAGGGACAGGGAGAAATAAGAATCTGGCCTTATAAATAAAACAAAGATGGAGCTTCAAAATGAGGGAGGAAGACAAGAATAACTGTAGGACTCAGGAGGAGAAAGAGGGAGGGTGCATGAGAGAAAGAACATTATCCAGTTTGGGTACTGGTGAGAGAAGGAAATATAGCGAGAGGACAGAGAGGGCTCCACAGAGAATGTGAAAAATAAGGTTAGATATATACAAAAAGAAAAAGCAGGTGTCTGTGGGCATATAATTAACATGGCCATGTATGTAGATGGAGAAGAATCCATAAAGGAGAGAATGAAAAATGCTCTTAAAACTGGGGTTTCTCCAATTCTCAATAACCGCATTGCATTTCTTTTTCAAAGGATGCAAGATGTCCCCTTCACCATCTGTGAAATTATAACAGAAGTTTCCAAACCTGCTCCCTCTAAGGCATTCCCATTTTATTGTTCCAAATTAAAGGAGATGTTTGCATCCCGCTAAAGCATGGCAGAATTTCTTTTGTTGAAATATGCTGTAAAATATTTCCCTCTTTTAAAGGTAGGAATATGAAGCTAGTGAACTCAGGCACCTAGACAAAGTCATTGATTAATACTATGGCTTTATTTTTGTCTAAAGACCCTCTGCTTTAAGGTTCTATATCTTCTTGTCCAGTCCATTAGTGAATTAATATTACCTCACAAATAGTCTTTCAACTTGAACTGATATATAAATTATGCCAGCTCTTTCTTCCGAAGGAATTATCAATTCAAAGTATATATATAGCATAAAATGTCAACAGCCTGCAGGATACAAAAACAAAAACAAAAAAACCCACCCACGAACGAAGGAGAATATTCACAACTGTACACACACACACTTTATAAACTATTCACTGATATTTTCTAGAACCTTCAGAATGCATAACTTGGAAGAAATTAACTCTACCACCAGAATACATTATGCACTGGGAGCCAGATTTTCCAAATAGCTCTGCTACCTAGTCACCAAAATACAGGCCAGATTTTCCAGTATGTTCAGCTCCTGTTGTGATGCTCATAGCCTGATTTGCAAAAGAGCTTGGCACCCATTGGGCCACCAGCCTGCTCAGCCCTTCTGCAAGTCTGGCTACCTATTTTGGTACCTAAATGCAAGCTGAGCTATTTGCAGAATCCGGCTCAACTGTGGGAACAGAGCCCTTCTGAAAAATTTAGCCCTAATTCATATGCAAATCCCCACCACCACCTCTTTTTTGCATTAAAAAAAACAAACAAACACCTTAGAACTCTCCCCCAAAAGCATCTCAGACAATTCACTTTCAGAAAGCACACAAGAGCTGGCTAGAATCATGCTGTCCTTGCACATTCTATAATGTTTGCAACTAAAATGGCGGCAAAGCATCCAGGTCAAGTTAGGCGCTCTCACATACCTGATCTGCATCACTATCCTGTAGTTTCTATATTACAGAATCTTGTATAGAAATAAGTCTCTCACCACTCTGCCCTGAAAGATATTTCACACAATGATTTAAAGCTGAAGCCATTCCGATGAGGGAAGCTCACTGCAAGATCAGGGTCTCATTTGGATACAAAGTCAAATAGGGATAGACCGTGGTTACACCCACACAAGCACCAACAGCAGCAACAACTTATCCAGGAATGGCACTCAAGGGAATAAAGAGGACTAAGAACCCCTTTTACATCCCTGAAGGTGCTGTCTAGGCACATGGGAATATATGAAGCTAGTCATCCATTTGTTCCCTCTTCAGGAAAGGTGGTCAGGAGTAGGACAGGTGATAAGTGTAGCCTTTCCTCCAACTCCACCCACTGGACAGGGCAGGGGATAATATAGGGCACGTATAGGCCTTCAATACCCAATACTACCCTCCTGGGAGGAAGCTGGGGATGAACTGTGACTTGGGGGGTGGAGGGGTCCTCTGAGTCACTCCACCTGCAAGGTTACTCCTGGAGTGGTACAGCTTACATACCCCCAAGGTCTCTTAAAACAAAAAGAAAAAAACCTTGGTTTTGAGGGGTTTTATTTGTGTTACCATAAAATATGTTAGCATTCTTTTTAGTGGTTGTTTGACAAAAAAACAATATCTCAAAAGGACCCAGAGCACCACAGGCCCTTTCCATTATGTGAAACATTTGGAAACTTAAGATGAGTTCAGGAAAAAAAAAAAAGATGAACTACAGAAGGCTCTAAATATTACAAAAGCAGCAGGCTTTCACACATTAGAGCAGTGTGGGTTCCTGAATTCAGCTCTGAAAGAACCCAAATAAAGCAATAATGATCTTGGCATAGGGCATTTCCTGCGGATTAATGACCAGCTGGGAGGAGTTGATGGCTCACAGCACAGCCAAGGGCCATTAACTCCAGGCTGTCATTAATCCCAAGGAAATGCCCTGTGCCAAGATCATTTTACTACTCTAAAATGAAAAAGAAGCATGGAGTATGTAGATTTTGTTTTTAAATGAGTGATGCTATTCAGTTGGTACCTACCGGCACAATGTGTCTGTAGCTATCTATTTGAGTTAAAGACTTTGTTATAGCTAGGACTGAGGCTGAATACAACCACTTGTGTTCCATACCCACAAGGGTGGTTAACATGGCCACATAAACTTGACACTCCCAGCTGGATCAAGATTTTGCACCTCCCGATCACCTGCTAACTGCCCAGAGGTTTGTGTAGCTGAAGTGCATGCTACAGCTTTCTGCATCATGTTCAGAGCTGTCCAGTCATGCCCAACCTTTCCCCCTCACACCCTTTGAGGCATTCTGCATGCACCTCCCCTTCTCAGGCAGAAAGCCCACAGTACTACTGCTGCTACAGTTCTTCAACAATCGCCCTCCTATTCCTCACAACAACCACCACTTATCAGAAGTACTCGGCACCTGCAGTGTTCATTGACTTCAGTTGAAGCGATGGGTTTTCTCCACTTCTGAAAACCATATTTAAAAAAATCACCCCAGAACAATCCAGAGCGCTCTCTGATGTATACTATTTGATTTCACAAAAGTTGCATATCAATATCGGGCAGAAATGGATATACATCCAGAAAAAAAACCAAGGAAAAACAGTATTAAATCAATGCTTACTAGATGACATGTCACTGTAAAAAAGTATTGTTCATGTTTTGCTAATAGATAACTTAAGTGCCCAATTATGTTCCTTGCTTCTGTACGGGTGGGAATAATTTTAGCTAGAATTTTCTGATCAGAGTTCACATGTACAATTCTATGGACATATATTGCCTCCAGTACCAGAATATCGGAGCACCTGAATCTTTAAAGAATTTATCTTCACAGCACTCCCAAGAAGAAGGGAAATACTATTATGCCCATTTTAGTGATGGGGAACTGAAACAAAGCACCAAAGTAACTTATGCATGGTCACACACAATTTCTTGTGGCAGAACAGAGAATTGACCAGAAGCCTCTCAAGTCCCAGACTTGTGCCAGCCACTGGACCATCTTTCCTGACCCACAGAGAAGGGAAGCCAAATTTGAGGAGGAAGGAAGCAGTAAACCTTTGATTTTTTTTAAATCAATTCTGTGTGGAGGGTTATATCTTCAGCATGTCATGTGTATGTAGCCATCAGAAGATAATGTGGCCTAGCAGTTTTGCCTGCCCGTAATGAGGCAACTGTGGTTTGTCTTTTTGTTGTATTATCACTGCTTCAAAGATTTCAGGTTAAGAAATATTCCGCAAAGAAGGTTTTAACTACGTCCAAGTTAAATGAGGTCTTGGAGAAGTGTAATTTCTCAGTGTAGTTTTTAAGTCTCCAGTTGATCTCATTTGGGTCATTTGTAATTTGTCCATTCTCCACCTAAACTGCTGGGATAACCCTGGGATGCCTGTTTTACTCCTGAGAAAAGAACAACAGCTACCACACTTACTTTTCCTCTGCTTTGATAATCAATCTACTGTTTGGTTGTCTGTGAAAGACACGTACCACTTGGTTACAGAAATTCTTGGTTGATTTTGGTGGGCAAAATTTGATTTGGCGGTTCATAGTCCTTTCCAATCAATATTTTTGTGATTAGTTTTTAGCTGAGCTCATTTTACAGAGTATATCTCCTTAATGGCCTTTTCTCTGCACTCAGGAGGAATATTCTTTTTGGGGAATTAAGCTTACTACACTCAGGGATTTTTCTATGGAGGAAACATATGCCAACGTGTTTTTGTTTCGACAACTGCATGTCCTGCTACTAACTCTAATGGTACCTGATCTTGTAAAGAGCTGAGCACCCTCACCTCCAATTGTCTTCAATAAAAGATGAAAATATATAGCACTTTGAAGCATCAGGCTTTTACCAACAATATCCTGTGTGATCAGAAGTTAATGATCCAAACTCTCTCTCTCGCTCGCTCTCTCTCAGGAGTATTTACTGTCCCTCAGATTACATATAAGTTACTAGGAACAAAAAATAATGCATGAACACCATTCAGGAAGGACTGAGAAAAACCATTACTTTTTTGCAGAGACTTGTTACCTAGCTCTCAGCTCTTCACACAGTGATGTTATCCTCACATCAGAAAGTAGCACTGGAGGTTCTCCCATCTACTTGATCAACAGACGTAGAAGACAAGGCAGGTGTTGGTAACAGTGGACATCTCTGTATGAAAACTGGCTGGCAGATAAGCATGATGCCATGGTTCAGAACACAAAAGACCAAGTTAATTCTCTTTCCAAGGCACATCCAAACAATAAGTAATTTCCACCCACCTTTCAGAAGGTGGACCCATCCCAGGCTCTCCTCCTACAAGCTAACACAGTCCTGCCACTCTCAGCTAAAAACACACACCAAATTTCTCTTTTGCAGAAAGAGGAGGAACTGCAGCTGCTTCTACCTCTTCACACACAATCAAGCCAAACCAGCCCTCTTCCACACCATTCTCTAGTTTCTGCTTGGTAAATAATGCAGATGGGCCTCATTTCCTAAAGAGCTCCAGCTGTTGTGACCCACCTCCCACACCCTTAACGCTTTCCTGCCTTGTCCCTGAATCCTGCCAATAAACATAACAGGGGAAGGAATGTGGAGGTTGAACTCTTTTTTTGGTGACCCTTCAGAGCCTGATTCTCAGTTACTCGGCCAGGATCCACAAGGTGAGGCAACACTTAATGACTGGAGCAACAATGGGCTTCGCAGAGCCTGAGTCTGTTACCCAGGCTCCCTATACAACAAATGACGAGAGTCAGGTGCCTAAGAATGGGAGGCACAAAAGCCAGGTTGTTAGGCAGGGAGCCACCTAAGCTAGCTAGTGGGAGATACTGAAAAGAGAACAGTGTCTTGAGCTCTCTCTCTCTGGTAGGCACCTAAAACCCACTGCAGGAAGGCACCTATCTCTGCTTGCAACATACAGCAGGGAACCCCTCTCCGGGAGTTAAGGTAGCTTAGGTGCCTATGTCATTTCTTTCAAGAAACAGAGGAGGAGGTACCTCCATTATAACTTTTATCCCTGTGGTTAGCACACTTACCTGGGATATGGAATTCCCCTCTTTCAGATGGAGGGGGGGGGGGAAAGATGTGACCAGGAGTGTGTCATCTCTCAGGAGAGTGCTCTGACCTCTCTGCTGTTGAATCTGTTCTGCTTTAGACCAATTATTAAAGAGTCATTACGGATGGGACTGTGGGTCTCCTTCCTCCCAAGTGTATGTCCTAAGCACCAGCCTATAGCACTCTCTCTGGCACAATAACTATTTAAATATTTCTACCCCTCCCCCATCAGAATATCCCATAACCCAGTGGTTAGGGAACTGTCCTAAGTGGTGGGAGAATCCCTATTCAAATCCTTTCTACCAGGCAGAGGGGGAACTGAACTTAGTTTTTCCACATCTTAGGTGAGTGCTGTAACCATTGGGCAAAAAGGTATAAAGGAGGCTGCAAGACCACCATCTGCTCCTCCTCCTTGATTGTGAACAGGCACGCCCACCAACTCAGGTCCCACAGGTAACATGGGTGGGGGAACACCTGTCTACCTCTGCTTTGTGGATCGTGCTAGGGCATAGGCCTGAGACAGGTGCTCATACATGCCCAGAGGCAAAAACTTAGGCACCTAAGGAACTTTCTCAGCAGAAATGTAGGCATCCACTGAGTTTAGGCACCTATAGGGTTAGGCGGCAGCTGAGCTGGGATCACAGTGATGCCTAAAGCTGGGGTTTAGATACCTCAGTACCTTTGTGAATCTGGGCCTCCATTCCTGCACTTATGTAGGAGCAAACAGTGGAGCATTAAGATGGCTTTAAGCTACCTTTGCATTCCCCCTATGTCGGGGGCCATGTAGGCAACCTCCCACTTACGTGCCTACAATATGTTAAAGTCTTTAATTACATGATGACATACTACTTGTTCTCCAGTAACCCTGCCACACTGAGTGCACAGGATAGATGATGAGTGGAGCAGAAGGTCATAAGAAAAGAAAGGGCATTCTCTTTTGTTGGACTGGGTTCTATTTCTGGCTCAGCCACCCACTTCCTGACTGACATTCTATGCTGTGTCTCTAAAGGCCCATGTGTACGTGACAATACCTTTAAGCTATCTTTAGGTCCTCCCACTCCTGGGCTGCTCTGGGGGCTGCAGAGACCCTGGAATACTTTAGACAGCTCCAAGGGTCTATGTAAGCTACAGCAGCAGCCCTTGGCTGCCCAGAATCTCTACAGCATTGTGTGATACAGATCTACACCTAACATGCTCCTCCCACTCCCAGTCCTGTCCACAGCATGCCCCTATGCTGGGGCTTGCAAAGAGCCCTGTCGAGGCCCACCTTATGGCTGTTTTCCACAGTTAACGCATTGGTGGTCTCCTTCCCTGGTTGGATATGAAGTTTTTAGAGACTCCTTCTGCCACCCTCTTTTACTCTCCCTAAAGGTGCTGAGTTGAGCATCTCACCACCTAAGTAACTTTGGGTGAGTCTGTTCAAATACATAATTGCAAAGTGGCTAGATTTAAGTTGAACAGGCGACTTAATGCTGGCATTTCCTCAATTCTGGGTGTTGACCTTTTTAGTTAATTTTCATATGCAAAAGCTGAATAAAAACTGAAAGGTGAGAGAGGCTCTTGTGGGCCCAACATGGGCAGAATGATCTCTGCGTGGTGACTAGATGAAGTCTGGCCACCAGGTTCTGTAGTTTTGACAGGAGTGGTGTTGATAATCATTCCACATGGCCATTAAATTTCTGCCAATTTGCCTCGTGAGATTTTATTTGTGAATTTTCACCAACCAATTTTGACAGAGCAAATACTATCTTCCAGTGAAGTCCCATTCTAAAAGGTGACTCAGTAACAAAGTGAGTTTCCATGATTATTTGTGACACCTTAGAGACTAACAAATTTATCTGAGCATAAGCTTTTGTGAGCTACAGCTCACTTCATCGGATGCATTCAGTGGAATTTGTTAGTCTCTAAGGTGCCACAAGTACTCCTTTTCTTTTTGCAAATACAGACTAACACGGCTGCTACTCTGAAATCCATGATTATTGTGCCTCTGTGAATTCCAGATCAAACCAGCTCAGTTTACAGATAAGAAGAAGTTTCTTCTAACTCCCATCCATGCCAACTCAGCCTAGAATCTGAATGTTAAGTTTGGTTATTCCTTTCCTGTATATCAACCAGTAATAAAGATTCTGCAGGACGAACTATTCCTGTACACTTAATTGCCTTAAAAGGGCCCACACAGATGAAACTTAAGACAGAATTTTCCCTTGCAAATGGATCTTGCAGTAGTTAGCAATTCTGTTAATACTCCTTGAGTACTTCCCTCTGTCTGATTTAAAGATGAATAAGTTTACTACTTGACCCAGACCTCCATATGCACAGCACCCCAAGAAGTAACACCTTAAGTGTTTTGGTAGCATTCCTTTTATCTTGTTTCTCTACTTCTGAATATAGAGAGCAAGATGAGGATGAGTCTTTGTTTCAAACTCCAACCTTCATCCTCTAAAAGCGCAATCACAGTTCAGCAGACATTCCCTAAAAGAGAATCTTGTACATTTTATGGACATTTTGAATGATGTTTTATGCATATTTTAAAATTAGAGTACATTTTGGTCAATATTTCTCTTGCATTCCATCCTCCACCACCACCATGCTTCAGTCCCATTTTGTTTCTAAACCAGAATTATGGGAAGGCATACCAACTTAATATGCAAATACCCAGGGAGTGGTTTCTCTAGAAATTCTCATTACATCCATCACAAGTGGTCAAAGAACTCTCTACAAAATCAGAAGTTGATGAACTAAGGAAACCCTTGAACCCTACAATCATAAGTTTATTTCTAGCCAGTAGGCATCATGGCCAACTACATCAGTGCCGTTTTGATTTTTATTAACGTACATATAACAAAAGTATACCTTATTAAAATGAAAATGGTACAGTTGTATACACCTTGTCATGCTATTTGGGGAAGGTTGCAGAAATAATGGATTGTTATAATGAATGAGAAAGGCCAAGTTAGAAGGAGGGAGGTCAAAATTCTACTCATGTACACTGACATAAATCTAGAGTAACTCTATTGATTTTGGCCAAGAGTATTCTGTCCAAGGTATCCACAGAGCTGTAAATTAGGTCATTTTTCTTATTATTCATAGCAAGCACTATTCTCAACAGATTTCGTGCCCAGTTTTGCAAAATAGATGTCAGATTCCTCTCTATTACATCAGTGTAACTCTGGAGTAACTCCATGAACTTCAAAAGACTTATTCTGAATTTTACACCAGAGTAAATAAGTTTAGAATTGGCCACAGTAGTTCAAGAAACACATTACAGTTTTTTAGTTCTTATTTAATCTGAATGAGCCTCTCAAACTTGGGAGGTGTGCTCACCACTGAAAGGATGAGATCTAATGCTTGTTCAATCCCCATATGATTTTGTTTAGGTATTGGAGTTTTAATCCTGAACTGACTGTTCTTACTTTGTCTAGATTTATATTACAACCTTAACACTAATTAAATATATTTTTTCCTGCTTGATTTTTTTCCAGGTTGTATGATCAGTTCCTGTTCATTATGATCAGTTCCTGTTCATTATGTGGGAGTGGCTTCCTGTTTTAGTTCTTCCGTAACCCTGTTTGTTGTTAATCTCATCTTTCATTAGCCTCTGTGGGTAGAAGATATACTGGTTCCAAATAAGAAAGCTATTACTACTTTGATACAGTAATTGGACTTCCCACTGTGTGTGTACACGAGCATCTTTAATTCTCTCAGCACCAGTTTATTGACTCTTCTGGGTCAAAATTAGAGAAAAGCATCAATAATCTCAACATGTGACGATGCTGTGTATAGCGCAAAGTTAAAATATTTTATGTGCTCAGGTGAATCTTCAAATGTTAGGGAGAAAACACTTGCAAGTTCCCATTTTGAAAAACTGTATCATTAACTAGTTGTAATTTTAAACTATTTGTGCTGTAACATTTAATAGTCCATCTGCATCTTTAAAATTCATGGGGCAGAGTATCAAAAGTTCCTAATGGATTTAGGAGCATGAACTCCATATGGGATTTCTAAGCAAGTTAGGCACCCAAATCCCTTTTAAATGTCTCTTCTAGGTCATCCAGTGGAGAGTGTGTGCAGGAGATATACACTGCAGATAAAAGAGGACAGATATAGCCTATTGTTCCTCCTCAAAATTACTGGGATGGATGGAGAAATGGGTGACCAGTTGGCTTCCCAAGCAAGAAAAGAATTGAAGCTCATGGGGGTGGGGTGCCTATCGGGGACTGTTGAAGGGCTGTTGTTTGGGAGAGAATTGAGACTCCCTGCATTTTAGCTGCTTAGCTGAACCCCTAACTTTTACAAACACCGAGGGATCAGATATTAACACTGAAATTGCTTTAAATTCCCTAGGATGTGCCCTGATGCCCTCACCACCAAGCTGCTTAAGAGCCCTGGCTTCTTCTCAGCATTGTGACAGTACTTTTTTTTTTAAGTTGGCAACAATAAACTCACAAGACTGGAAGGACTGGAATTGTGACTGGCACATTCGCACAGTAGCTAGCCACACACTGATCCTGGAACAGTGTATTTTTCTTTACTGGGCCCTATGAAGACAAGTCTCAAGTTTCTATCTTCAACTTTGAGTTCTATGGGTTCAAAATTCCAATTGGAACATATTGGGAGAGAGTAAAAACTGAAACTCACAGCTAACTGAACATGTTCTGGGCTGAGACCAAGCATGGAAAATTTCAATCCTCAAAGGAGTTTGAGAAAGTTAGAAGCATCTGAAAAAGGGTAAGAATGCAAAGTGCATTTACTCTAGCATTTGCAACTGTGGAGTATTTTAATAAAGGAACGGGCTATCCCAAAATCTTACATAGAATCATAGAATATCAGGGTTGGAAGGGACCTCAGGAGGTAATCTAGTCCAACCCCCTGCTCAAACCAGGACCAATCCCCAACCAAATCATCCAACAGGAAGGAAGGGAAATCTGACTGATCCTTTAAAAGAGCCTGGAAAAAAAGCCTAAGGTAAGACTGAAGGTGAGCTTTTTGATGAAGCATTTTGTATTTCTTCTTAGATATTCTCAGTTCCCCAGGATTGATGACTCGGTCCTAAGTCAAAATGGAACTCTCCCAAATCAACAAGTATCTCTCCAACACCTGAAAGTAGTGAATGAGATCATTCTGAAAAGTAAAAAAATAAGAGAGCCCAAGAACATTATCGCAACAAAGGCAAATTGGACTGCCCGCAGAAGCTTTTGCTTTGAAGGTCAAATATTCTCCACCTGAAAAGGCCTGCTTTTCAATCAAAGGTGAGGAGCACAGTTCTTGTATGCAGAAATCTTCTGCTAAACCATTTCATGCATACAGTTAGCAAAGCAAGCCTGCTCCATTTCCAGCTGGAAACTCCAGGACAAATATCATGCTAAAATAATTGTATACTGCAGTCAGAATATCGAGATGCTACAAGTGGCAAAAAACCTTCAGCATCTCAAAAAATGGCAATGTTCCAGCATGACACACAGACTGAAATGATTTAGGAAAATGATCAAACTGGTTTCACCCTCACTTTTCTAAGTAGAACATTGGTTCTGTTTACAATTTATCAGTCTGTCAATTACTGTCATTCTCAAAACAATTTGTTTCAGTTGTAACTTATACAATTAAAAGCACGCATATGTTAATTTCAAATAATGTAATTACAGTTAAGAATGTTATAGTCTTGATTATATAAGTATGTGTTCTATTTATTTCATTACTCCGTAAGTGGATGATTCCCATTTAATTTGCCACATGGAGACAAAATTTAACCTCTTAACAATCTAAATAAGGCACCTAACAATGATCTTGATGGTTTTTTACTTGCTTTAAACAAAAGGGAGCAGTAGCAGCTGAAATGCAAGTAAAAAGCTCCTAACTTGAGAAAAGGGATAAAAGTGGTATTGTGTTAACATCACTGAATCCTTAAAATAGGATTTATTTGCTTTCATAATATAATTAGAATTTTTTAATTAAAACAAAAATTTTCAGAAAAAAAGCAGTCAAGCTAAAAGCAACTTCAAACTTCAGTGGCAAGAATCATGAAAAAAACCACATTATATTGACCTGTGCATTGAAGATAAGAATTCATAGTGATCCCAAAGCACCTCTACTGACTGCTTTCACAATACACATTTTAGAGTGCAGATGCATCAGTTTCGATGAGCCCAGTATTGTATTCCCTTAAGGCTTTACAATCTATTCATCTAAGGCTTCAAAAACTTCCTTGACTGCTTCTAGGTGCTCTGTTCTAGCTCTGAAATCGATTCATCTGTGGCTTGAAAACTTTTCCTGAGCACATAACATCTGTGCCACCGTTCTTCCCAAAAGCCACACACCACCAACCCACCTCTCTTTAATTTACACTTCCAACATTCACAAGCCCCAAACAGATCACTCCCAGCACAAAATGCAGCAGTTCTATTCCCAGTCAATTTGGAGTGACAAAATCTGCATCATTTAACTCTATGTGTGTGTCAACCCCTGAGTCAATTAGTGCTGCCTCACCCACCCCAAATTAAGCAAAGAATACTTGGCCCTATCTCCTCTGCTACTGCCCCCACAGCTCTCATGGGCACATATAAAAACTTCCACCACCTAGCTCCTCCTATACCTGTGCCTCCCACTCCTCACATCACCTTCCCTACTCTTAAAGGGAATTGTAGCCCAGTGATTGCTCTGCTTCTCACTCTCACCGTACCCAGCCAATGCAAAGAACAGTCCAAGGGCTGGTCTTTCCCTGCCTTTCCCTTATATGTCCTGTGAAAAAAATGTCAAAGGTCCAACCACTTTGCTCTTCCCATCATCAAAAGTACCTAGCCATCTTGGGTGCTTTTCTCTCTCTCTCCCCCCATCCAAAGAAAGGCTCCTTTGCTTCACTCAACCCAAAATTTGTACTCACTCTGGAAAAGTAGGCAAGTCGGTTTTTCAGGCCCTGCTGATGCAGTAGCTTTATGCTAAAAACAGATAAGACTTAGGCTGCTGGTGTGATTACATCACTTCCTGTCGTGCTGATCAATACTTTCGCATCGTTTCCTTGTATTCCTCTACTTGTAACCACCTATTGTCTCATCTTATACTTAGAATGTAAGCTCTCGGGGTCAGGGACTATCTTCTTCTTCTGTGTTTGTACAGCGCCTAGCACAATGAGGTCCTGATCCATGACTCGGCACTATAATACAAATAAACAATAAATAACAAGCTCCAGGTCTTCAAAATGATTGTAAAGCTCAACTGCCAAAATCAGAGTGACAGAGACAGACAGCTAGAGATTCAAATTGCTAATGGGCTGGAGAGCTAAAATCTTAGACAACTTAGATTTAAAGGGCCTGGGGCTCCCAGCCACCACGACTACAGGGATTTAAGGCCCTGCCTCTTCCAGTTGAGGCCACGCCCCCTGCTCAGGACTCCGGCATACTGGTAAATCCTTTAACTTACTTTCACTCCTGATTATACTACCCCTACTATAGAGAAGTAACAGCTTTTCAGAATATTGAGATTAAATCAATATATTAATCTGTGTCTCAGTTCCCCAGTCTATAAAATGGGGATAATGATGTTTAAGACAACCTGTGCACAATATTTCAGGTGAAAAGCCATTTTGATTATTGTAAATGCTACATATGTACTAGCCCCACTGCCAGGGCATTGCTTCAATGTGTGCTGAGAATGAAGAATGCCAACTTCTGAACGACCAGTCCCATTTCCTGCAACTCTCTGGAATTTTCCTGGAGGTCTACCACACAACAAAAATCTATTTATCCTTACAACATCCTTGCATGGAAGGAAGGTACTATTATTCCCTTCTTTTACAGATTAGGCAGAGTCTTCTCTAAGGTCACGCAGAAAGTCTGTTGTGGAACAGGGACTTACCCCCAGGTCTCCTAAGTCCCAGGCTAGTCCCCTAACTACTGGACCATCCTTATATACACATGGGTATATTCAGTTTAGAGATGACTCCATACCTCAAAACTGGGATGCAGGTTTTGAAACTCCAGAAGCCTAGGGATATTTGTAACTGGGGTTTCAGTTTTGCCCGTTATAAACATGTGGGTAGCCATAAAACCTGGTTCCAGATTCTAATTCACCCCACCAAACTGCAAATTTTGCTTCTGGACCCTCTGAAATATAATTGCATCTCAGTTTGTTCTAATTTTTCTGTATTGAATGTGTCTGGAGAAGCTTGCAGGGTCAGAGCACTACGTTTAATTTAATATATTTCCTTTTTTATTTATCCTTGTGGGAAACCAGAGCCCAAGGCATATATTGTTAATAAAGTCTGTTTCTACTGCTTCTAAGAGTGCTCAGTGCTGAAAGGTCTCCTAATTGAACCAGCATTTCTGACCATCCAAACCGATATCTATAAATAAAGTGGAGACACTGAACTAAGTGGAATTATCCTGTAACCCATGTGGCATGTTCATGCTGATGAAGCATCTTCTAGGTCAAGTCATGCTATATACATTTTTACAACCAAACGAGGAGTTCTAAAGTCATTCACCAATGCACACTTTTAAAGAAATACATTCTTCTCAAACTCTTCTTTGCCTACACAAGTCAATCTCCAATCTGTCAATATATAAGTTCCTTTTAAAGGCCCTCTTCAGTCATGCTTCTTACAGTCAACTGAACTGAGGGGCATAAATTACCCCCCATTGTTCCCTGTGGCAGAGAGTTAAGGCATTCCCGCTTGGATGAGGTTACCAAGTTTCTGCCTATCCTCCTTCTTTGTAGCTAACTGGAACTGGAAAGGCCTTGCATGGTTCTTATCCAGAGGTTTAGGCTGATTGAGTCTGGTTGTAGTTTTGAGCATGTTTTTGCAAATAAAGATAGCCTTGAAGAAAGGGACGCAAAGAGACTTGTAGCTGGGACTTGGCTGGTGAGTCTGCACACGGGTTTATGTTCCCCTTCCCCTCACCTGCACCTCCTTGTCTGTCTGTCCTTAGATAGTAAACTCCTCAGAGCAGGATCTTCTTGAATATTTGGAAAGCACCTAGCACATCATGGGCACTTCTGTATTGATTTTAATAATTTTAATAATAATAATTTATTATAATAATAATTTAATAATTTTAATAATGATACTCTGGTCCTAATGCAGAATGACTAGGAGAGGTCTTTAGAAAGCCCAAGGGATCAGGTGTTCATCTCGCCTTATAAAAGGCTTGATATTACAGAGTGGAGGTTCACCTGTAAGTAGTAAGGCCCAGGTCCACAAATGGACTTCAGCACCTAAACCCCAGATTTAGGCGATACTGTGATGCACAAACCCCGCACTCAGGTGCCACCTAACTCTGTAGACACCTAAACTCACTTGGCACTTACATTTTTGGTGTAAAGATTAACTACTTGCCTATGTTTCTGCCTCTGGGCATGTGCACTGGTGCCTCAGGTGGGCACCCGGATACCTAAGTCCCAGTGTGATCCTCAAACCCCTCCTATCTCACCTGTGGGGCCCCATTCCTTAGGCATACTGTCATAAATATAAAGGGAAGGGTAAACCCCTTTGAAATCCCTCCTGGCCAGGGGAAAGCTCCTCTCACCTGTAAAGGGTTAAGAAGCTAAAGGTAACCTCGCTGGCACCTGACCAAAATGACCAATGTGGAGACAAGATACTTTCAAAAGCTGGGAGGAGGGAGAGAAACAAAGGGTCTATGTGTCTGTCTATATGCTGGTTTCTGCCGGGGATAGACCAGGAATGGAGTCTTAGAACTTTTAGTAAGTAATCTAGCTAGGTATGTGTTAGATTATGATTTCTTTAAATGGCTGAGAAAAGAATTGTGCTGAATAGAAGAACTATTTCTGTCTGTGTATCTTTTTTGTAACTTAAGGTTTTGCCTAGAGGGGTTCTCTATGTTTTTGAATCTAATTACCCTGTAAGATATCTACCATCCTGATTTTACAGGGGGGATTTCTTTATTCTATTTACTTCTATTTTTATTAAAAGTCTTCTTGTAAGAAAACTGAATGCTTTTTCATTGTTCTCAGATCCAAGCGTTTGGGTCTGTGGTCACCTATGCAAATTGGTGAGGCTTTTTATCCAACATTTCCCAGGAAAGGCGGGGTGCAAGTGTTGGGAGGATTGTTCATTGTTCTTAAGATCCAAGGGTCTGGGTCTGTAGTCACCTAGGCAAATTGGTGAGGCTTTTTACCAAACCTTGTCCAGGAAGTGGGGTGCAAGGTTTTGGGAAGTATTTTGGGGGAAAGACGCGTCCAAACAGCTCTTCCCCAGTAACCAGTATTAGTTTGGTGGTGGTAGCGGCCAGTCCAAGGACAACGGGTGGAATATTTTGTACCTTGGGGAAGTTTTGACCTAAGCTGGTAAAGATAAGCTTAGGAGGTTTTTCATGCAGGTCCCCACATCTGTACCCTAGAGTTCAGAGTGGGGGAGGAACCTTGACACATACTCTAAGCACACATACTAACTCCATGAGAGGGGTGGGGCTTAGGATACACCTTTCTCTTTGGTGTCTCCCATTGGTTCCCTTAGGCAGCTCCCTGCCTAATAGGCTGGCTTTTGTGGATCCCATTCGCAGGCACCTTTCTCTCCCCATTCATTGTATAAGGAACCTATACACCTAACCCAGAGTTTGGGGATTTCATTGATTTTCAAATCGCCAAAGTCCCTTTGTGGATCTAGCTCTAAGTGCTTTGAAATTACTCTCTTAAACATTTATTTGTAAAATATGCAGTCAATACTCTGCTGTATACTCAGGGCAAATCCAAGCCCATCTGGCAAAGAAAGTGGATGTTACTGTTGTAGCAAGTCTTTCAAGCTTCCACAGATTGCACGATAAACACACAATTTCTGAAGGAGTTATGCATAGAGTCAGCCCCAGTGTTGGCTATATATTTTAAAGGAAGACCACAGTCACCTCTGTTGAGTTCAAGCACCAATCACTGAGAAAAAAATTCCAGTAAATAAAATAACCATGATATCCTCTTTCCCTCTTCCCTCCACTCGTGGCAAAACAGTCACAAGTATACATCAGGGAGAGCAGTATTATTCTAACTCAGTGTCTCAGCAAGCCTGAAAAAACAAGAGATTTAAGAGACAGCTGAGAAGTAGTGACAGGCAAGATTAGCAGCAGCAGCAATGCTGGGAAAAAATATTACAGGAGAAATATTCATTTGATATGACTCAATCTCCACATTATGATGTAATGGAAGTTTATTTATCAGTCTGCCTGTTATTAGGATTTGGGAAAACTACTGAAATCTGGTTTTACACCGTAGCCTTTATAATTTGTATCTTTGCATTATTATGTAATTTCATATTTGTTGTTCCATATTAATCCGCATAGCTCTATTGAAGTGAATATACAAACTGACATCAACAGAGCTAGGCTGATTAACAACAGTTGAAGAGCTGGCCCAAATGGGTTAACTTGCAGTGTGGGTACTACTCAAGGTAAGCTAGAGTAGCAAAATTTGTCTTCATTGTATATACAAAAGAAGAATATGGTATAGAAGACATTAATAACCTGGATACTTGGAATCTGCTAAGAAATAAATGACAACTTTGTCTACAGAACGTCAGTCATCTTTTATAATTGTGGGAAAAGATTTGCATAATAATAATGCTACAACTGCAAGGTTAAACCCATTAATTTATTGGGAATAGAGAACAGACTACAAAGGTTGGCTATTGCAAAAATTGCTTTCTGCACTTGTCTTCCCCACCATCAACTATGTTCGATGAGCACAATTACTGTTGCAAATTCTATTGTTGCTAAATGGAAAAAATTACTTAGCATGGAGTGTAGTGAGTACTTCACTTTCAGGGAAAATATTAATCTTGAAAAGCCTCCTAATCAACATTCTTCCCTCAGCATTCTTTTCACAAGATGATGCAGTGGATTGTAGTTATTCTGATCAAGTTTAACCAGACAAACAGATTTGTGCAATAACTCGAGAGCAAAACATCTTTTCTGTTTCCTTTTTTCCCCCTGATAGCTAGAACCATCTGTAAACCCTAAACTTTAAAGGGGGGGAGGGAGGAACAAATAAAAAACTCACTATATAGTCCAGGTCCTTTAAAGTTTCTTCAGTTCTGCAGGAAGGGGATGGTGTGTGCTTTGTTTTGTTTTTTAAAAAGGAACTCAGTGTTTTTCAATGGAATTTTAAATCCTCTCAAGTTTTCACTTTAAGAGCCCACCATACCTTTTATAACCCTGAAACCTGATAATAAAAGGTATGTTATTTCTCAGAAAATACCATACAGACAAAAAATAAGCTCACAAATTTTGGGTCCTAACAAATGTAGGTAATATAAAAACAAGAAGCAATACCACCTAGTCATGTTCCATGATCTCTGGAAGGGACAGAAAGGAGGGAAGAAATGGAGAGTCATCTATGAAGGACTAGGGCCCTGATTAAGGAAAGCACTTAAGCACATACTTAAGTCTCACTGATATCAATTGGACTTAAGCACATGCTTAAGTTTTCCTGAATTGGGGCATAGGTTTCTAGTCCAAGCATAGTTTGCCATGGATGAACTGAAAAGAGTGTGGATCTGCTTTTAAGGAAACTAAAAAAAACACAAAACTCTTTCTGATGGTTTCCCCTTATCTCCATCTCAGTTATAGTTTGTGCTTTCTCATGATAATGCCATCATGTGTATTTGAGAAGAGGCTCAAACATCTTAAAAAGCGGCTTCCAAGTTTCATTAATTCTTCCCAATTAACCTACTGCTGAAAAACCTTATTGGTGTAAAAATAATTAAAGCAGTTGACACTGAACCTACATTTTTGCTAGCAATTATCAAGTTCAAGTATACACAAGAATCTGTTCCTTTTTAAATAGGAATTCACAGCTCAAAGTTGTTTCTAAATTGGGTCATATCGCAACATTCCATCCAAACACCTCCAAATTTTTGGTTTTCAGATTTGCATCCAGAGATGTATCTCCCAAATCCAGGAGTTTTTAGACTTACAGCACATTAAAGAGGTACAGAGTCACATCCATTCAGTGTTCTATGTTCAATTACAGCTGCTAAGGATCTTGTTCATGAATCTGCATTCTGGTCTGAAAATTTGTTTAGGGCTAATTAATCTAGGGTTAGAATTAGTTAATCTTAGATTAACTTTTCTATTAAAACTATAGGGTTACAGCTGGAAGAGAGTTTGGCCCCTCTTGTTTATTTTAGAGCATCAAATCTACAGAATGGTTACCACCTGCAGGGGACGAAGCAGAAGTACAAAACCACTTGAGGCATACTTTTGGATTAAGTCATAATGGGTTATAATAGAGTGCATGGTCAATTCTCAGTTAAATTTAGCAGGGCTTCAGTTCTTCTAGTCTTGTATATATTGAAGATGCATGCCCCAAAAAGAATATTTCTAGAAATAGATCCAAATGAAATTCTGGCTCTGAATAATCCTAGATTTTTTGAAAGCTTGGATATAAATCCAAGCTTTGCAGCTGATCTCCATGTTTATAATGTGCCAAACAGGGCCCTCATACCCCCTCTAGTTATTTCCATGTATAGTAGTTCCACTACATTAAGACAACTGCGACCCAAACAATAGCTTTCAGTTCCATTAAGTGAGTGAAAAAAGGCTTTCCCCTAGCCAAGACAATAAAAGCTGTTACAATTTCTCCCATTCTTTTCACCCATCTGACAACCAGATGCTAAGGCAAACAGCTAATTATTAGGCTAGGCTTACGTATGCATGTTGAAGATCATTAAATTGAAGCATCAGATAAGGATACTTCTAGACCAGGGTGGGCAAATTTTCTGGTCTGAGGGCCACATCTGGGTATGGAAATTGTATGATGGGCTATGAATGCTCACGAAATTGGGGTTGGGGTGAGGGCTTTGGCTGGAGGTGCGGGGTGGGGCCAGAAATGAGGAGTTCAGGGTGCAGGAGAGGACTCTGGGCTGGGGTATGGGGGGAGGGGGGTGCAGGTGGGTGAGGGCTCCAGCTGGGGGTGCAGGCTCTGGGGTGGAGCTAGAGATGAGGGGTTCGGGGTGTAGGAGGGTGACCTGGGCTGGGACCGAGAGGTTGGGAGGGTGGGAGGGGGATCAGGGCTGGGGCAGTGAGGGCTCCAGCTGGGGGTGCAGCCTCTGGGGATGAGGGGTTTGGGGAGCAGGAGGGTACTCTGAGCTGGGACCGAGGGGTTTGGAGGGCGGGAGGGGGATCAGGGCTGGGGCAGGGAGTTGGAGTGCAGGGGGATTGGCTCAGAGGTGCAGGTTCCAGGCAGCGCTTACCTCAAGCGGCTCCTGGAAGTAACAGCATGTCCCCCCTCCAGCTTCTATGCGGAGGCATGGCCAGGTGGCTCCGCTGCGTGCTGCCCCATCCGCAGGCGCCACCCCTGCAGCTCCCATTGGCAATGGTTGCCAGCCAACGGGAGCTGCAGGGGCGGTGCTTGTGGTGGGCGCAGCGTGCAGACCGGAGTCCCCTGGCTGCCCCTACGTGTAGGAGTCAGAGAGGGGACCTATCACTGCTTCTGGGAGCCGTGTGGAGCAGCACCCGACCCTGCTCCCCAGTTGGAATGCCAGGCCAGGGTAAGCCCCAGACCCCGCTCCTCAGTGGGAGCTCGAGGGCCGAATTTAAATGGCTGGCGGGCTGGATCCGACCCACGGGCCGGATCCGACCCACGGACCATAGTTTGTTCATCCCTGTTCTAGACCATGGGAGGTAGCTCTACTAAGTGACCCAAGCAATGTCTCACCAGAATGTCAACACTTGGAAGTTGGAAAATAATTCTGATTCTCAAACAAAACGGGATTTACTTGGTTTTGTTTCACACAGAAGCAAATATGACCGTGTTTCATTTGCTTTTATGCTTGTGAATAAATAAAGTCCCTATATCCCTGGGGAAAAGTTTTTTAGTTAACTTCTAACACATCTGATAATATTTTGAAAATAATTTAGTGACAAAACTGTGGGTTTAAAGAAAAAAAATGTTCAATTCCAAACAGATAGTTTCCATTTAATAACAACAAATATTATGGTAGATCAAAATATTGATCCTAGCCACTTGGCAATTCCCCTTTAAACATTTAGGCCTCAATCCAGCAACCAGCTATGAATATGCTTAACATTATGCATGGAGATAGTCCTAATGAAGTCAATGGCTCTACTCAGACATGTGAAGCTAAGCAACTGCCTCACTGTTTGCAGGACTGGGGCCTTATAGTTTCCACAAACCTTAGGTCACTTCAAATGTGTGCAGATATGATTTATGTGAAACTGTGATGCAATACAAAAATCAGTACAGCTGTTTAAATGTTTGGAGAAATTTAAAGGCGGAATGGGAAATATTTTAGGGATGATTTTCCAACAGAAAATAACCAGGAATTACCCATCTAAATTTCCTATTGCCCCAGCAAGTATTTGGGAGAGTATAAAACTTAGTTTGTGATCAAATTCAGTTCAGTTGCTTTTTCCCCCTGGGGTTCATCAGCATTAGCTCAGAAATGTTTAAATGATGGACACAGTTTCCAGAAGACAGGGTTGAGAATTTGCAATGAAATGAAAAACTACATTGGTATTCAGAAAATGAAAAATTATCAAGATAGCCTTGTGGCTCCATAATTGAATGCCCCCAACATGGCACAAATAGGACAAGCCTGCTATAAATTCACACACCTTAAGCTTTCAAGGGCAGCATGAGGACTTCTGGTTCCAAAAATCTATCATATAGCTAAATGTGCATTACCTGGCATGTATGATGCCAGACTGTTTCAATCCAGTGGGATACTAAATTGATGTGCGTCTGAAATTATGAGACTTTGATGCAAGCACCAGAACCAAATTTACAACACACCCTGTACCAAATACATTCATTTACAAAATTCAGAGCTTTCTAAACTCTGGAGACCACCTATCAAAGGTTGGCTTGCACAACACATAGAAGAGCAATGTGTGCATCCAAAATAACACTGTACCACAACACAGTCTGAATGGTCTACAACTGAAGATATACAACAATGCAAATGCCATAGCCAGCTGGCGGGAAAGTGGTATGCCCCCCAAGCATATAAACTTCAACTTATCCAAAGATTATGGCATTCCCATTGCCAAAACCTTCAGAAAAGATAGGAGTATTGTAAAGTACAGCCTTTCTTAGCAAATGTGTTGGTTATTTCCTTATATTACCTCCACTCAGAAAGCATCTACTTCTACTGATTATACTACTGTTCAGTGTAATAGTATTTCAATATTGATTTTCCTGACAATCCTAAATAATGCTGTCCTAATGATAACCTCCAAGGCATTCCTGGGATCAAGCTGAATGCGTCTTCTTTAAGATAACTGTTATCTAAGAGTTGCCAGGTTAACAACATTTCATTTAAGCCAACAGATTTTTACATAAACAGCTCATGAATGTCTGTGTGGAGGATGGGGGAAGAGAAATAAAATAATTTGCTTAGCTTAATCAAAATTTTCTTTTTTCAATACTACCTGGCATATGCAGATAATTTGTATATTATATCCTACACACACACACAAAGCAAGCAGACAGTGAGAGCCCACTAATAATTACAAATATTGAAATTTTGGGTTATTTCTTAAAAATGGGAAATTAGAATTAGGAAGTGCCTTTGAAACCAATATTTGATTTTCAAGCCAATAGTGTAGTCTTGCTACAGCAGTTTTTAGTGCCCTATATACCATGGTGATCGCTCGTACAGTAACTCCTCACTTAACGCTGTCCCAGTTAACGTTGTTTCGTGGTTACGCTGCTGATCTATTAGAGAACGTGCTTGTTTAAAGTTGTGCAATGCTCCCTTATAACATCGTTTGGCAGCTGCCTGCTTTGTCCACTGCTTGCAGGATTCTCTGGAAGAGCAGCCCCTCCTCATGGGGATTAGAACCAGGGGGGTACGGCAGCTCCGCACCATCAGCTCCCCTAAATTCCCTGTAAGGTATGTGGTTTGGCAGCCCCAGCAGCAGTTCAGGTGGCCCTCCCCCCACTGCCGTGCTGCTCCTGCCCTGCCCTCTGCCTGGGAGCTGCTCCCGGGAGCTTTCCACTTGCTGGCGGGGCGGGGGGGGGGGAAGGGGGCAGGAAGAGGGGTGTTGATGTCAAGATGTCCCCCTGTTCCTGGCCCCACCCCGTTCTGTACCCCCTCTCCACAAAGTGGAGGAGTGGACAGTCACAGGGCTTGGGGACAGAATGGGGGGGAGCTTGCAGGAAGCTGTTGCTTCCTGTCTGAACTGGCTGATCTGCTTAAAAGGGCAATGTACTTGAAGTGGCGTCAGAGTACTTAAAGGGGCAATGCACATCTCTCTCTCTCTCTCTCTCTCACTCATGCACGCACCCCCACAGCACTTTGGAAAGCCAGCACCTGTGCCGCCGTGCACGTGCTGTCAGGAGGAGGGAGTGGTGCACTCCAGCTGGATAGCATGGGTTCATCACCATGTTCAGTTTTTGCAGGGAAGTGTTTGCGGCTAGTGCCCTGCATCTATTGTGTTTCCTCCCTCCTGCCTCAGCCCATGCTGCCTTGTAGAGCATGAGGCTACATTAACAACAGCAAATTAACCCTTGAGTGTTCAGCCGAGTGCTAGTTCATCATTTAGCAGAAAGGCATTCCCTGGAATATTCCACCCTCTTACTCCACCACCTCAAGCAAGCTTTACAATCATTCATTGCTGTGTACAATATTAAACAAATTGTTTAAAACTTATACTGTATATGTATATAATGTCTTTTGTCTGGCAAAAAAAAATTCCCTGGAATCTAACCCCCCCATTTATATTAATACTTATGGGGAAATTGGATTCACTTAACATTGTTTTGCATAAAGTCGCATTTTTCAGGAACATAACTACAATGTTAAGTGAGGAGTTACTGTAATATTATTTAATTATAACAGTACTTACTAAACTATATTGTTTTTATAGTAAATTACCAGTTGCATTGGATGGGTAACATTCTGCAGAAATACAGGTTTCCCAAGTCCATCAAGGACTCTCCCTGGCCTACTTTGAAAACTCACAAAGATCCATCGGATCTGAGAAGTACTACCGCTTTAGGACCTGTGTTTAATTGCTTTACTGAATGGGGTAGAATTCAAGCATGTGCTTAAAGTTCTGCACATGCTGAATCAAAGTCTTTAAGACCACATCTCGCTATGAGCACAATTCTGGACTTATTGAGGTCAAGGGGACTTTTGCCACTGACTGTCAGAGTTTCACTCTATATGTTTGTTCTGTATGGTAATGTTGTAATAATGTAATTCATACATTAGTCTCCAAGATCTTTGAAGCGGGGATTCTGCTAGCTTTTGGTCCATTTCCGTCATGTACATCTAAGGCAGCATATAAATAATGAATCAATAAAAATACAGGTAGAGTATAGCCAGTCTGAATGTGAAAGTACAATTTTCCAAATAAGCATGGGCAATCTTTCTTTTAGAGTTTTTAAACAACACTGCACAATGATACTCTTGCTGATTTGAACCAAGTGAGAATGACAGAAGCCCTGCTCATTCCCCTTTGACTATGCCTTCTGTTCAACTGTTCAATCAAAGATGCAGCCACTGTGAACAACCTACTGTAAGTTGAAATTCTGTACTAATTTAAAAAGAAGAAACTTAGACATAGACAAGAGAAGGGCACCAAGGAGGATATCATTACAGGTAGTCAACATTTACTATACATATACACTTTTTAAAAAGTTTACGGATTCAGTGTGGCTGGCAGCATTAGGTATCAAAGCTCCTGTTTTCAATAGTCTGTTGTAAATCATGAATCTTGAAGCTCATGCAAACAGGAAGAACATTAAAGAGAAAGAGAGAGCACACACACACTCTTGATACTTAGGATTACAAAGTGAGGCTCCAATTTTGCACCCACCAAAGACAACGGCAACATTTCCAAGAACTTATCTGAGAGGAGATCAGGCCCGCAGTGGAATAACTAGAATTTTGAATGAACATCTCCCAAAAGCACTAAGAAAGAAAAATAACAAAGGCAAATTGAAATATAAATCAAGATGCAATTGTAGTATCTTTCTTTGACAATTATAATCATCATAAGAGGAGAACATATAATATTGGTTTTACATTTACAATCAACATGAATACAAAGAGGACCCAACCATTTTATAAATGCTCGGGAAATAACAGCAGCCAACAACCCTATAAAAGGCAAGGCACGTTGTATATAAGTGCACAAAGATAGGTCAGCTTTGACTAGCCCTGTCACTCCAACTGCAATTGACAGTGCTGCCAAAATCGTATTAGCGAGAACCTGTTCATGTTTTATGTATTTATGTGTGGTTTACTTACCACTTCAGATCAAGATGAACAGTTTAGCAACTTTAATGAAAGACCTTTTAAGATGAACACTAAAGGGTTTTGCAGGCAAACAATTAAGGTGGTAGGGGCAACACCTGCTCTCCATAAATAAATGCCTCATGCACTGTAAAACATATACAAATGTTTTCTGTGACTTTGTGACAAAGAGGCCCATTGGTGGCTCACTACTCTACAACAGCAACTCTTGTCAGGCCTGATATACTTCCTACACCTAGCACACTGTTGTCAAAATATATACCCAAAAGGTGGCATGTAATATATGATTGGAAACTATTAACTCATTGATCATTAATAGTCTTGTGTGATGTATGTACAGGGTGTGTTTAAAGAGTTGTAAATATGAGCTAGAATTATGTTCTTAAAATGTGTTTGGCAAGGAATGAATAAGCACAGCCTTCCCTAGACAAAGGAATGTGTATTTGTTTTCTCTGACCAGTCTGGTTATCTGACAGTGACAATGAAGGTAAATTTACATAAAAGGTAAATAAATCCATCCAACTAACAAGTGGGGGAGATAGCCTCTTAACTATCATGACAGGGAGAAGAGACTGAAAAAAAACGTCAGCTCCCTGGTGGACACAGCAAGCTGAGCTTCCAGTTGAATTAATAAGCTGCTGTTTACCATCTCTTTAAAGGAGCAGAGAACTTAATAACTTCTGTGAATGTTCCAGGAGAGGGCTGGACACTACAGAATAGACAGTTTTGAGGAAATTCAGGACTGGGGGTGTTGGGATCACCTTGCAAAAAGTAACTGGGCGGTGGAGCCAGGCTGTGACCTGCATGCTGGCTCTTGGTGTCAGGGCTGTGAATCCCAGGAGCACAGCATTTAAGGCATCCAGGCTGGCAGGGCAGGTGGTGACAACCCCTTACTGATCTGGGCTGAACCCCAAAGCATCACAGACTTAAATATCAGTTTCACATTATCAATAAATTCAATACAAAGCAGGTGGTAACCTTTACATATCAGAATGCACAGCATACATAGTATACTGCTGCAAAGGGGCTTCACTCCACCCGTGGAGAAGTGCTTTGATACATGCCTCCACAAGACAAAAAATATATATCAGGCAAGAAGAGAATGGGTTACATTCTCCCCTGACTTTACCCTTTGTGCTAATCCATTGACTTTAAAGATGTTGAATAGCGAGCAAGGTGGAGAAGAAAACAGGGTGGAATCCTGGCCTTATTGAAGTCAATGGTAGTTTTGCCATTAAGTTTAATAAGGCCAGGATTTCACCTCCGCCTCAAATGCAGAACTATAGTTTGGGGGTTGTTCTCAGCCTTTTTTGTACTGTTCTCTGGGGGTTTGGACATACAGGAGCATGCCCTTTTTTTTTTTTTTTTTTTTGTCTTCCAGAGGTCTCTGAAAAGTTCTGAAAATACACATGGAGTCTTAGGAGGGGAAATAATATCAGACACAGAAGATTTCTACCCTTTCCCCATTTTGAGCCACTACAGTCGGGAGAAAAGAATAGCGGTGGCTGGTGGGTCCCAGAACTTTTCTGGCAGGGCAGGATGGCTAACGGTGGTCAGAGGGAGGGGTAGGAATACGTGATGGTGCACACAAAATAATAAATCAGGGATTGGCAACCTTTGGCACGTGGCCCATCAGGGAAATCCGCTGGCGGGCCAGAATGGTTTGTTTACCTGCAGCATCCACAGGTTCAGCCGATCGCAGCTCCCACTGGCCGCGGTTCGCCGTTCCAGGCCAATGTGTGCTGCAGGAAGCAGCATGGGCCAAGGGATGTGCTGGCCGCAGCTTCCTGCAGCCCCCATTAGCCTGGAACGGGGGACCGTGGCCAGTGGGAGCTGCGATCAGCCGAACCTATAGACACTGGAGGTAAACAAACGGGCCCGGCCCACCAGTGGCTTTTCCTGATGGGCCGTGTGCCAAAGGTTGCCGATCCCTGATCTAGGAAATGAAATTGTACTCTTCCTTCTATGGCGGCTTGAATCCACTCCCATTGATTTCAGCAGGAAGAGGATTAGATCTTTAGGCCTCAGGTGCCTACTTCTCATTGAAATAAATGGGAGCGAGGCACCTGCATACATTGAAGGGTCTGGGCCTTCTTACATTTAGCACAAATCTTAAAAAATGTAGGGTGTTTTCCCAAAGTCAAGTAATCTTTTACTAATACGTCCCCTGTATTTCCTGACAAAAGCCTTCAAAAAGGAAGTCAAAAGCTGCTATAGCACTCTGTCATTTATTAGACCATATTTAACTCCCACGTGTGTTGGGGACACTGGGCACTACACTAGGTAACTCGGGAGGGTGGAAGACCACGAGTGTTGAGGAAGCCCTCCTGCTCTAGGCCCGGATAAACCAAGGCCCCTTTGCTTCTTGAACCCTCTGTGATCCTGCATAACTCTGAGGAAGCTAGCACACAAACAGACAGGTTTGCACATGGCTCTCCAGCCAAGGCCAGGTTCGGCCTGGGAAACAGATAGATAAGGCAGAAATGTTTAGCAAAAACTAGTAACGAATAGGACCAAATAAGGCAAGGCTCGGGCAATGCTACTCAGGAAAAACACAACTGGCTGCTTTTGCCGATTGGCTACATTATTGTACGGGGCAACAGGTAATTGGTTGCATAAGCTTGTGTAGTGAAGTAGGAAAAGGTATAAAATGTATACTGGAATCTGCTGCACTGCTGCAGGATTTGAGACAGCTCAGTCTCCCTGCACCCTATTTGGAGCTCCAAATAAATTTCTCTGCTTCTCCACCCTGTTGTGGTCATTGGCGCGATGCACACTGGGCAACAAACCCAGCTGTTGCTTGCCCCGGGCACTCTGTGCTGGCAACACGTGGATAACATATTACCTTTAAAAGTTTTTTAAATCATTTATTTGCACCATTATCTGAGCAGCATCTCTGCATTTTATACTTTTTTTTGTACTGTTGCTGCGATAGAGGGGTTCACCCTTCCAAGCCATAGTGATTGCTGTGCCACTGGTGAAGCTGGGAAACTCCCACTAAAGAGAAAAGATAAGTAAAATAAGTAGTACTTCTGTGCACCATTCAGAGACATTATTTTTAACAGAATAGCTCTTCCAAACATAAGGATTCATTCAGGGGAAGCTGGTGCAGTACTCCTGATTACATTGAGCACATTCTTTCTAGTTCCTGAGAGTAGCAGGAACAGAACTTCACTGAAGATCCTGAGAACTACAGCAGACTACTTAGACTCCTAAGCTCATCCATTTCTACCATTAATAAATGGATCTACCATCTTTCCCCCAAAATAAATTTACATTTCCTTGGCTAGATCAAAACCAGCAGCAAATTTCCATGTCGTATTCCATGCCTAAATCACTGAAAAACCAAGAAAAGCCTGTTAAGTGACTAGAAAGCTTTTGCAATGACAACCAGGACCTCAGAGCCTTAAAATAGGGATTTTGTAATGAGATGAAACAGGAGCTATCAATAAATTCTCCTCATGTGGAATAATGACACTATGAGTCTGATTCTCTCTTTTATGCTGTGTGATGGACTTAGCCAGAGTAAAAATGGTATAATCAAATGGAGAATCTGGTCCTACATTTGAAATCTATTTATGTCTGATACAAGAAATGCAAAAAGGAGGAAACAGAGACTTTTGAACATATTACAGTATGACAAGAGATTACCCAGGATAATGAAAGGGTCGGAGGGTTGGGGGGGGCAGCGGGGTGGTATTATTAGATATATTTTAGTAATTCAACTACTTGTTATTTGCAAAGGTGCAGCTCCCTCAGAAAACTAATTTCTGGCCAGATGGCAAACAGCTATTGCAAGGAATTGAGGAGGTACTGTCATGAAAAGAACAAAAAAGATACAACCGAGATATATTTAGTACTAAATGTATAGTTTAGAATTATTTTAAAGAAATAATCTTGGTGGTATTTTGCATAAAAATCCTTTCTAAAATATGTTTTTAACTGATTTTTCAAAGAAACCATATATATCAACTAAACCAACTGAAACGTATAAAACATAATAAAATATAATTGAACGTGAAATAAAAAATAATCAGACACTATACTACAGACAGTAGGGACTGCCCTTCGGCCAGATTTTGATCTCAGTTACACTTGTATAAATCTGGTGTAAACTCACTGAAATCAGTAATGTTAAGACAGATTTTACATCTCTGTAACTGTGACTTAATTTTAGGCCTTTATCTCTAAACAAAGCCCATAAACTCATCAGCTATTCAGATACCATATAACAGTCCATCATTGCATTTATTTCCTTTAATAGAGTGGGAGTCAAACAAGAATTGTGATAGTTCTAGAAAGAAAATCAACCCTTTAGAAACCACTTGATTGAGAGGGTTCTATTTTGTGGGCTATTATCCTACAGCTTTATTCACATCTTGACAAATAAATCAAATTTCCATAGGATATACTTGCACCAACTTTTCATGTTACACTCTTTTCAACAGAAGTTCAAACTAAGTTGGCAGAGTGATGGGCCAATACCAATTCACTTCAGCAAAATATTTTCACTAGCCAATAGCAAGGATGCCACATGAGCCCCACTGACATGCTCTTGCAGATCAGGAGGTCTGATAAGGGAAACTGATGGAGTGAATAAACCCTACCCTGGGACAGAAGGGGTTAAGGAGCAGTTCTGGACTCAGGAGATTCCACTCTGCCGCACCTGCAGAGTCTTCTCAAACTGGAGCAGGAGCTTAAAAGAGAGCCAGACAGCTCAGAAAGGGGGCAGACAGGAAACATTTATTTTAGGAGTGCCTGAGTTAGGGTACAGCAGTAGTCCTGATTGCAGGGGAGATGTCTACAAGTGGTAGCTACACCTGGCCCCAGAGAGGGGACTAGCATTTCCTTAGGACTAGGGAATCCTTCACTCTAACTTCTGGTGAGTAATTTGTGAGGCTTTTAATCATGCCTTGGTCTGGGAAAGCAAGTGGTAGGAAATGGCCCAGGGAGGCAGCTCTGTTACCCTGTAAGGGGGCAAACACAATGGATAATCTGGCCCAAGGGCTGAATTACTACATACTGGAAGGAGGACCACCACAGCTTCAGAGTAATTTGCTGGCAAGGGACACTGAAGATAGAGCATTGGAACCCAGTGATCTAACCACTGGGCAACACCACTGGTAAGAACAGCCTTGTCACAGAAACACAACAGGACAAAGGTTCATAATTTTGTTTAAGGCCTCAGTTCAGAATTTCTTAATTCTGGCTATTCGGGACAGGTAGTGAACTGACCATATATTTTAGGGTATTATTTGGTTTGGCAGAAGTTGACACTGAGTACTGAATCAACCCACTATGTCAAAAAGGGGTTAGATCCAGGTTTGCATTATGAATCACCAACTTAGTTGTGGATTGTTTAGATTTGTGAAGGAAGGATCTTGGTTGGGTTGTTTTTCTGAGTCTTTTGTTCCATTATATTAAACCTCTTCATCTAGAAAATCCTAATTTTTAGCTAAGTAACAACAGAAGTTGTCCAAAAGATGACACAAGAGCAAAGCTTACGCAGGCAAAAAATGTCCGCTACTAACGCTAAGAAAAAATGTCATAAGGTTTTGAAACCCAAGAAGGGGCAGATTTTGCAAACTTCGTTTAGTAACAATATGAGATAAATCTATCTGGGTTTAGACACTCAATTTAAAATCTCTCTCAAGCTGTCCCCAATTTCCTCTTATTTAGTGGAAAAATGAATATAATTCTAACATGAGTTCAGTAAAACATACTAAAAAGCAAACTATAAAAAAGTTAAAATTATAAAGTTGCATTAAGGAATTTCCAGGTGGGAGAAGGCAAACTGATGTTATGCAGCATGTTTGCAACGGTTGTAGCCATGCTGGTCTCAGAATATTAGCGAGACAAGATGGGTGAGGTAATATCTTTTATTGGACCAACTTCTGCTGGTGAAAGAGACAAGTTCTTGAGCTACATAGAGTTCTTCTTGAGTCTGGGAAGGGTATTCAGAGTATCAGAGTTAAATCAAGGTAGAACATATTGTTTAGTGCAAGTAAACACATTCTAAGAGACACTCAAAGTGAGATGGACTATAAACACCTCTGCAGTCATACAACAAAACAGGGGATTAGTGGGTTACAGATCGTTGTAATAAGCCATAAATCCAGTGTCTTTATAAATAAGGACTATGATTTTTAGTGTCTAGCAAAGTTATGAATTTAAGCATCCAGGCTCATCTTTTGAAGGTGTTGTGCAGGCTTGCTTTGAGGACAAAGCCTGAGAGGTCAGATATGTGTGATCATTTTGTAAAAAAGTGTTCACCCACATGTGATATGATGTTTGTGTCTTTTAACATTTTTCTGCGCAAGTTCATTTGAGAGCAAAGTGATTGCCTGGTTTCACCCACACAGTTGTTACTAGAGCATTTGGTGCATTAGGTGAAGTACACCACACGCTGTGGGCATATGTAGGACCCACGGATCTTGAAATGTGTGTTGTGGGCAGTATTGATCATCAGAGAGGTGGAGATATGTCTGCAGGTTTTTCATCTGTTGTTATGGCAGGGACTGGTGCTGCTTTGAGTTGGTGGATCTTGGTCTGTGAGGAACTTGCTTCTGATGATGAGCTTGGCAAGGCTGTGGGGGATATATGAAGGCCAGAAGAGGGGGTTTGGGAAAGATTTGTTTCAGGATGTGGTTGCCATTGAGTATGGGTTGTATTTGTTTAATTATGCAGCCTAACATTTTTATATGGCAGTTCTGGTGACATGTTCCTCTTCATATGCCACCACATTCCAGTTAGTATAGAAAGCACCAATCAGAACAGAGAATTTGGCAATAGAGCTGTGCCAACAGTCATAATAAATAATTCAGTTGACAGGTGTGACCACTTTTGTTCCAAGTGATTTGTCTACAATTTTCTCATTTATTACTTATGTCAAACTATTTCTTGAATAATTTCTGCAAATAATTCTTGGTCTTTAGCTTGAGCACAAGAAGTTCATTGCAAGCATTCCATTTTTGAAACTCAAGTTGGTTAGTTTTGACTGGAGATATGGTATGTTTCTATTTCCTGACTCGATGAGCACAACTCTTAGAATAAGGTTTCCTGTGCAAAGTTTGTGAACTTAAAATTCACTCAGCAAAGATCTCCAAAATTCACGTCCTGAGCCAGTAAATGTTGCTGTCAGTTAATTCGTTCACTAGTATATTCACAGAAGGTAAACATAAGAGAAGCACAAACACGGTTGAAGCATATTCACACAAAAGTTAGAATATTTACCAAGCTCTAATTGGCAGGATCAGTGGCAAATATATACAACCTGTGACATGAAATGGTAATGAAGTATGTTAGTTTTAACAGCAAAGATATGCACACAAAAATCAAATACATATGGGGATTTTCATAAATGGTAAGGAACACAAATCTGAATCAGTAAAGTGTCTTAACTTTATTAGGAATAATAGGCCATATGGTGCCACTGATTTTTAAGCAGAATTCCCCCTTATTTGTCTGCCTTAAAAAATTGCCCATTATCACTTAGGATCCTTGCTGTGTGATGAACCTCCTCCTGTAGTTTCAATATAGGCAAGATTCAATGAGATCTGACAGCAAATACCATTCCCCCTAATAACTAAGTGATGACATCAAGAGTTTGTTAGAAACAATCATGCCTTGCTAATTTGAAATGCCTCACACTATTTCTTTGTTTATATTTTTGAACAGAGAGAGAGAAAAAAACTCCACCAACTGTCTCTCTAAAGACCACCTGCTCTAGAAGAATGGACATTGACTAGAAGTAAGGCTGTCCTACAAACAGCTGTATGAATAATCCATTTTTAGCTCTACTGGGCACACTGAAAAATCCAGAAAAAAACCTGTTTTGGATTGCTGAAATGAAGGATTGAGCTGAAATGAAAATCTGTTTTCTTGATGACATCCCCAAACCAAAATAAATAAATAAATAAATAAATGTTTCAGGCCAAACAAAATGTTTAGTTTCAATTTGGGGCATTTTAAATTTTTTATTAAAAGCAAACCTCTGTTCCTAGTTTTGGTTTGTTTTTCTTCCTGAGTGGTTTGCAACATGAGTCTGAATGCAATTAGAATGATCAAGCACATTCTGTTATGCTAAGGTTTGAAGTAAGAATCTGCGTGGTATTGTAATGGGTGCCCGTGGCAGGGCTACAGAACTCAGCAACAACATGATTTGGGTATTTGGCCTGGGTTGGGGTTAGGTAAGTTGCCCCAGTTCCACTACTGTTGTATCAGTTCAGAGAAATTGCCAAGCAAGTTAATCAGTCCAAGGCTCTTGGGATAGGTGATGGTCTTGCTGAGTTTATACTGACTTTTTTTCTTACTTATTTATTTATTAGCAAATTGCAGACTCAGGTCACAGAATTATAGAATATCATCCTAGGTCCTGATTCTGTGAGGTACCAATTGTCTTCGGTTCACATTTAGATTTGTGGGAATGCTCAGTGTCTTGATGGAGTCCAGGGTTTAAGTGTTCTCTAACTACAGACAGAAACAGCACAGATGTCAAAGGGGTGAGTGTCTCCACAATGAACTTTATGTGAGAGGACCACTTCTAGATCTGAGAAGGTAGCTCGGACACCACGGACAATAAATTTCTCCCCTTCCCTGCTAAGATTAACAAGAATTGTGCCACCTGTGATAATAGGTTTGGTGATGTGAATAACCTGTTTACAAGCAATTGGAATTAAAACACTAACTCATTACACCTAGGCTGCTAGAGTAATAACTTTCCAGCTCTAATGATATAGGCTGGATTTAAAATTAATTACTGCCCTTGAATGGAAGCCAGAAAACGCAAGAAGAAAGAGAGCAAGACTGCAAATAAGATGGAAATGAACAGTTCATCAACAGTTCAAGCACCTCAACATGAAATGGGAAGATTTGGAGAGAAGGGCAGCTGACAGGCAAGGATGGCAATTGTGGGTAGTCCAATGTGCAGCAAAGCACGGGATGGACAAAGGTTTAAAAAAAAAAAAAAAGGATTTAAATTGCTCATCCAAAAATAAAAGGTTTCATATCACCAATACTGTGAGCTATCCATAAAGTGATCTATGACTTTCCCTCACTTAAAGCAGAAGTAGAACATCTCCATCTGTGGGGATGAGAGGACATCGTTAGTGTTCCCTTCTAGAGCTCCTTCTAGAGCTGATCAACCCTGTTTCCTGTCTTGTCAAGAATGGTGACTACAGAATTGTTTCATCATTGACCATCGAGGAATTAAGCTTCAAAAGAGAGGTTCCGATTTTTATTTATTTATTTAAATACAGCAGATGAAAAACAGCTCCTTGCTAGAGAAAAATTTAACCTCACTCATAGCTGGACTAGGGCCCAAAACAATATGTTTCTGAAAAAAGATGCTGTAGATTACTTCCCCCTAAATAGTGCAGTGCCCACTAACTGCTTCCTGAAACAGGAACAGTTCATGCACAATGCATTAAAAAACTGTTTTCTGCTGTTCTACCTGTGTATTATTTATCATCTTATACACAGCGTGTCTGGTAGCGATGGATAAATATTTGAAGTGAAAGATGCATCACTCCCAATGCTCTCTAAGATGCAAGAAGCTTAAAAAATCTCAGCAACATATTTTTTTTTGTTCTTGTTCTGTGATACAGATCATTAGGTAAATGAAAGAAACATACTTTCTTCTTGCCTTTATGCTCCCCATAATTACATAATTTCACACACACACACACCCAACAACATTATTGTATTGTTCTGTCAGCTTAAACTTGAAAAAGAGCAAGCTCACAGCTAATGAAAGTCAACATTAAAACCCTCACATAATCTTTCTGAATCACCAAGAATAGCATAATTACGAGATGGGGTAAAAGTATAAATGATCGTTTTCATTGTTTTCAGCCACAGAGTTGAGGAGGTCGGGGTGACCCAAACTCAGTAAATACTGAGGGTTATAAAAATGTAAGGGAGTGAAGAAGGGAGTTCTAGATGAAGGCTACGCAAATATATCTTTGCATGTACTAAAATGGCACAATTTGTGCAATGTAGTTAAGACTGTTTCAGTGTCTCGCAGGGTTTATAACAAAGCCATCTAAAATCTGCTGAGGGCTGCAACTTGCCACATAAGGTCACCCCAAGAGCAAAGCTTTTTACCTTTTTAAATCTGGCTGATCACTGGTAAGTTAAAGTGTAAAAATGTAGCTTAATGTGCTTTTTTCCCCTCTGTTTTTTAAACAAATACTTTCATCATGATTTTGCGCATAGTGTGGTTTTCACCACTTTTGGCTCTACACACAGGACCAAATAAGAAATGCATGTACTTCTACAATAAAAATAAATTTAACATGTAGGATACATACACATTGTCCTAGGATGATCCCTGCTCAGTGCTCCCAAGGAAAGCTATTAAATCAGAAGTCTCTCATCAACACACCACAGAGGAAAGAATTCCATCCCTACTTGTATTTGGCGATCAGTTCAAACCTGTGTTTGTGAACAAGAAGGAATCATCATCTTTTTTTTATTTTGTTTTGTTGTGTTTTTGTTTTTGCTGGAGGAATGGAGGGGTATTAAAAACTGACACGACACTGAGGTTTCAAGATCCAGGTGATGTTAATGGAAATTAACATTTGCTCAGTATTTCCCAAGCACTTTGTGGCAAATTCTGTCCTGAAATAGGATGGTATTTTCAAAAGCATCTACACAAGATAAATGTACCAAATTCCCACAGGAAATCAGTGGGAGCTGGGAGCCTGATTTGCTTCATTGCTTTCGAAAATCCCACCCGTACATGCTACCCCTCAGTGAGTTTCAAGGACCTGATCCAAAAGACCACTGAAGTCAACAGGAGTCTTTGGATCAGGCCTCAATTTCTTCGGTTGTGTTATACAGAGTATCAGTTCTTTCAGATGGAGAAAGTGACAGCAACATTGTGTAAAGCCCCATAGAAACTTACAATGTTATATACATGTTTTATTAACGTATTATTAGTAAGGAAAGATGAAATCCCTAAAGAGAACATTAGATGATCATGTGTAACAGTGATCATGCACTTACCAGCAAAAACTGAATATCCATCATCTATTTATTTCCATGTATTAATACTGTTATAGTGGATTTAGTTATAAAATATCAAATATTCACTATTCATTTTCCAGGATTTTGAAAAAGCGCAATAGATCTACATGCTACTTAATTACAATTGACATCATATGAAGAATTCATGAAACTAAGAGAGATCTTTGTTTAATAAGACAAAAGTTGTGCAGACATACCATGAATATTTTTCCTCTAGAACTGTTACGTGATAATCAGACTGTCTCTAATGCTTGCACTTTAATAAGAGAGAAGTGCCCAAACACAAGGTTTGCAGGTCTGAGAGAGGCAGGGAATTAAGTGCACACTCCAAAATTTTAAAAAAGTTAACCGCGTTCAAAAATGAAAATCAAGATTTATGTCAATCCACCCAATGTAAATGTTGCCTCACCATATATAGAATACAGTGAAATAACTGTATGTCTTAACAGGCCTCAAAGTATTTCCAAATGTATGTGTTAGTTTAAAAAGTTTAGTATTTCTTAAGTATATTCAAGCTGCTATAGAAGTGCAGATATGAAAAATGAACATTAATTCATAGGATGCAGGAAGGGCTACTTAAATGTTTAAAAAAAAAATCTATATAATCCTCTGATTAAATCAGCATAGTACCAGTAAAATCAATGGAGTTATGCTGTTTCACAGGAGCTAAAGATATGTCCAGATCAGATTTTTATTAATAAATTACTACCCTTTGTGTCAGAGCTGGGCTTAGAACTCACAGGACCTGTTTCCAGAGCTAGTGTTGAGCTGGTCTAGTGGTTTAAAGTACTTTAGGGGCCAAATTCTGCTTAGTTACAGTGGTGTGAATTTAGAATAATCCCACTAAATCAAAAAAGTCCATATATATAAATGTTTATAATACATAAAATGTATGCTATCTGTATAATGCACAGTGTGTATAAATATAATACAATATAGACAAATCCAAGCATATTCACAAATACTACTGGTCAAACTCTGCCTTAAATTACACCTGTTCCACCTTCATTTATTCCAATCCTATCAAACTTCTAATTCAAAGGCTAGCCTTCCTACCTGATATTATGAAGAGTATAGTTAAAAACAGCTGAGAAAGTCTTTTAACTCTGCTATAATGGGAGACCCTGTGGTAATCACTCTAATCTTCCAACAAACGATCTAATCTCTCTTTACCATTGAGTCTCTTTCTTTCTTCTTTGAGAAAAGACATGAAAGAAGGTTCTCTCTTTAGTCAACAAATCCTCTTAGCATCAAAATCTTTTTTTCCAAGAAACGAAGGACACTTAGAACTCAGCTGGCTGCGTCAACTGCTGGAGGCCTCCAACTGCTGCAAAAGCTTACTGAGGTTTTTAACTGTAAGTACCTCGGAGCAAGAAAAACTTGGACTGCAATTTGCATCTCTCTTCCAGATTTACAACTATTTGTCTATGCTGCTGTCTGTTCAATCACTGTATGATCCTGTAATCATGTTTTCCTAAGTTGACAGTATAATACAGAAACCCACCTCTTCCTTCAGTTCAGTTCGCCTAGAGCAGTGGTTCCCAAACTTGTTCCGCCGCTTGTGCAGGGAAAGCCCCTGCCGGGCCAGGCCGGTTTGTTTACTGCCGCATCCGCAGGTTCGGCCGATCGCGGCTCCCACTGGCCACGGTTCGCTGCCCCAAGCCAACGGGGGCCGCTGGAAGCGGCGGTCAGTACGTCCCTCAGACTGTGCCGCTTCCCGCAGCCCCCATTGGCCTGGAGCAGCGAATCGCGGCATCGGCTGAACCTGCGGATGTGGCAGGTAAACAAACTGGCCCGGCCCACCAGGGGCTTTCCCTGGACAAGCGGCGGAACGAGTTAGGGAACCACTGGCCTAGAGTAAAGGCTGCATAACAGTGTCAAAAATCCTCTCTCCAAGATTGCAGGAAGACTGACAAGGACTTTGCCTCTCAATATTTGGGTTCAGGACAAGACAGAGGCACTGACCTAATTAATTATTAGAAATGACTGTGTTTGTTACATATATCCTGACGTTTGAATGGGGTGGACCATGGATGCCAATCAAAGTCATCATGTCAACTGGAGAGAGGAGGTGTTATACTTTGTGTTTGGGGATGGAAAATACCCAGAACCAGAACAAGTGTTTTTTTTCCCCCTGCACTCCTAAAAATAGAGAGTAAGGCAAAGAAAAGTATAAAGCTAGAGCCAGAGCCTGTCCTGGCAGGTGATGTGAGGGGGAGGAGGGGTATTAGCAGAAGTTCTGGGAATCCTGCCAGTCAGGATGGGAGACAACAGGGCAAGCCTGGGAGAACTGGCTCTGGACTGCACATTACTGCCGCTGTACAGAGAACCAGTGTGCACTCCTGGCTAGAACGTGCTGCTGGCTGCAATACACACAGCAGCTGGTTGGAAGTTGGACACAGCCCCTAGCACTTGAAGCAGAAGTGCATGGGCCAGCAGAGTATCCAATTCCTCCACCACTGCAGGGTGCCTTGAACACTAGGGAGAGTTCCCACCATGTTGCTTACATGGAAATGGGGTCATGATGAAGGGCCCAGTGGATTCCACTGAATGCATCCGATGAAGTGAGCTGTAGCTCACGAAAGCTTATGCTCAAATAAAATGGTTAGTCTCTAAGGTGCCACTAGTACTCCTTTTCTTTTTGCGAATACAGACTAACACAGCTGCTACTCTGAAACCTGTCATTAGGGCTAATGACAGTCTAGCCTATGGTAATTAACTATTACTTGGCCAGACTCACTATTATTGCTGCTCTCATTGTCCCAGGCTGACAAACACTAGGATTTTTTTCTTAGCATCGTTTAAGGCAATACACTGGAATTAATTGGCTCTATAAAAATAAGAAAACATTAAAACAATGTTTAACAGCAGGGTACAACATCTGCCTCTGTTGGGTCATTAGCACTTAAGACAGTTAATGTATGAGATTAAGAGGTTAAAGGGACAATGTCAGTTTAAAAATCATACGACTTTCTGATTTTTTTATTATGACACCTACAATTATGGTATGTGAAGAGACTAGAAGGAAAGGATTTTACTCTGTTTTTTCAGTTGACACACAAAATGCTAATAAATGCACAAAGCAGTCAACTCTTGTGATAAAATCACACATCTTACGATATTAGATATTTTTCTTAAAACCCGTGCTTCTGGAGTCATGTGATTATATGAGAATCTCAGCTTTCATTTAAAAAATAAAAGTAAGGTGTTAGGCTCCTGGTCGCAGGGGAAAAAAGGGTGAAAACATGGACCCAAAAGGTTCAAACAACAGAAGAAAAATATAAAGCACCCAAAATGTTTTCTTGCTTTTAAATCTCATGATATTTAGAACAATTTCATGTTTTTGCAGACTTAACTCATGATTTTTGAATGCTTGGGGTTGACAACACTGCGCCGCAAGCATTCAAAAATCATGAGTCAGGTTCCTAACTGGTTAGTTTCCTCTGTTGTTTGTTCTCCTTGTAGATGCTTTCACACATTAGGGGACAGAAAAACATTTTTGCAAAACACAGGAAAATTTTATTGTAAAACCACAACAATTGACTGGAAGACTCTGGTGCAGTTGTAGGAGCTGAACTAATTTTTTAACTCTTGTCTACATTTCAAGTGGTCAGTGTCTCTTTTGAGAATGAAAAATATAATAATTCTATTGTTTTATAGCTCTAGGCAGAGAGCTACTAAGATTCTTGCTTTCAAAAAACAAACCAAAACACCACCATTAAAGAATAAAAAACAGAACCCGAAAATGGCAATTTTAGAAGCCAATCAAGGCAATAATTATGTTGAAACAGCTACAAGCTGTGATCAAATACTCTATAGGGAAGCACTGTTTCTGATTTCTTACAAAACACTTTTAAAACAACATCTCTGTTGCCAAGCTCAGGAAGCTTATACTGTTGCTGAAATCCACTCCTTGCCAAAATGAGACAAATTCATAGCCCTTCATTTCATGGTTGGAAATTGTAGGCCAAAAGCATCTCTTATTTGTAATCACAGCCGTAATTAGAGAGACGTAGGCTAGCATCTCTGTAGTTTAAGGGTCTGCCAGAATTTCCATTAGCTATCTTTGTTTTAGGGGCTTATTACTAAAACAGACTCTCCAGGGAGGTTGTTGTCAATGGAGGATCTCGGCATGGAAGAAAACATGCTTTACAAATTTTGGCATTTGCAGCTACTTCGACAGAAATAGGGCATGATCAAAATTAACACTTAAAAAAAAGAGAGAGAGAGAGAGAGAGGTGAGACCGCCAATTTCAGAATCAAAGAAAAAGGCGCACTGAGCATTTAAAGAGAAGATATTTTGCTATAAATGAATGCACAGAAAGGCATTACATGGAGGGGGGGGAAGGAGTCAGGCACCTACCTGTATTTGCTTGTTTATTTTTTCCCCTCTAGATCTGAGGCCCCAGTCTTGTCACAAGCCACCATGCTGACGGAACCCTCCGCCCACACTGAGTTCATTGCAGGATTGAAGCTTACATCTGTTTTGAATTATGGTTGCAGCCTCTGCATAGGATATCTCCCAAATGGTGCCTGGTCTTCCTTTTATTCAGCTAAGGTTCTGCCTATACTAGAAAGTTGTACCGTTTTGTAACTAGTTAACTATTGCTCTAGTTAAAGCAGCACATCCCCCCTCCTGTGGGCATAGTATAATCGGTATAACTGCACTTATACTTGTGTAGCTATTCCCATATAGGAAAGAGAATGAGCCAGTATAAGGCATGCTTATACTGGTATAACTGTGTCCACATTGGGGCTGTACCTAACTCACATAGTTATGCCAGTACAAAATGTGTGTGTAGACCAAACCAAAGGTGCTCTTTGCTTTTTCTAAGTACTGTCAGATTTTGAAAAGACAGACTTAGGATCAAGCCAGATTTGTTTCCTGAACAATATGTTGCAGGCTTTGACCTATCAGAGTATAATCCCATTTTCAATTGCTCAATCCAATCGTCTCTAATTGCATAAATTCATGGGTTAAGCCACTTGTCCGCCTTTGGCTCTTCATTCTTTCCAGGTCCTACTGGAGCAATTCTCTCAGGACAGTTCTTTTTCAATACTTGGAATATGCCTTTTTTTTTTTCTTTTTTTTGCATAAAGTACAATATCAATTGCTTCCAGAACTCTTAAAATTTTAGGGGAGCAAACAAATAAAACGTGGCCTCAGATGCACTCCAAAATTCTACATATCGTACTAACAGGCTGCCAAATTCAATTTTTCAATCACAAGAGTGGGGGAAAAGTGTCAGTTAAACCAAATGTTATAAAAAAAAAGAAGTACAGATTCTCCTAGGGCGAGACATTTCATGCCAAGATTCAACCCAGGCTGAACAAACTTTTACAGCTGAGTTACACAGCTCTGAAAATAAGGTTTTTGATGGAAATGCACGAAACCCCTTACCTACAGCAGCATTTGAAGACTTTGAAGGAGCCATTACAAGCGCCTGTGTGAATGATCCATCTAGTACAGCAGCATGTGACATACTTCCACTGTGAATTGTTTTATATAGCCAAGTAAAAGGTAAATGAATTATGCCATTATAAAGAAATGCAAAAATCAAGGTTTCCATTCCAACTTCAACTTTACCTGCTGTGCCTCGTTACTTCAGCTCTTTTGTTACTTAAGATCACACCCTAATCTCATACTCTTGCAATATCCAGATACAACAGAGCAGTGAGGATGCACTGAATGGGAAATATTGCCTTGGATCATGTGGGTAACTCATATTAGCATTAACAGGAGTTGTACATGCTTATCAAGAGGAACCTATTCCAAAGCCTTCACTCTGCTTTTGTGTTTGGACCTTTAGGGGACATATTTTAAAGCACTACAGAGGGTTTCAGCTATGTGAGTCCTATTGACTTTACATGAATACATTACCTTTCATTCAAGAATCTCAAAGCACTTTGCAAACATGAAATTAAATCTCTCAGCATCCTGTGAGGCAGGTAAACATTATCCCCATTTTACAGATGGGAAAATTATGGCAGATGAAATGACCTGCACCAGGTCACACAGTGCATTCATAATAGAGTCTTGAATATCACCTAATACACATTGACTCCCTGTCCTATTTATCCAGAAAAAATACAGCACCAGAAAGTGCAGGCTTTCTGACATCACACCACCAATATCCTCAGCTCCATTGTGCTAGTGTAACCCACTGGTTAGTGTGTGTGTGTTACAGGTTCCCCACTACTCCAATCCACAAAGAATGTGACTCTGTTACTTCTAGAGCACATGGGCTCTTTAGCTCAAGCTGTAGCAGCTCATGCTTTTATCACTGGAGACCCCCAGTTCATTCCTCAGTGTGTTGGTCAAGATGGAGGCCACCACATCACATGCTGTACGAAAACATAGGAAACAACAGTCCCTGCCCCCCAGAAAACCTTCCCTTTAGCTTTTATTCCATCTGCAGTGGCAACTCTTTCCTGGTGAAATTCACCTCTGTACAGAGGGCCAGCATTGTGGCGCATAGGCCTTCTCCTCACTCTCTCCACAGAGGTGAATTTCACCCTATTAGAACACGTCCAGGGTTTGAGTGTTAAATTCCTGCATATACTGTACTTTCTTTCAACTTTCACTTCAACATCTACAAGATCAGCTCCTCTTATTTAGCAGCATAGTAGCCGTCAGATTTAGAGTAAACTGCAGTTAGTGTCTGTTTTGAATTGAATTATTCCTTGCCTATCACAGCTAATATTCAGCCCCGAAGCCACCCCACTAGAAATTACAAGATCTACTACCGGTCGGATGACTGAAAGCACTGATTCAAGCAACCCTTCAACTGGAGGGGATTAGCTCACAACTGCTGCCGCTATATCCGTGAAACAGCAAGTACCAGGCAGTTCATTTTACAAAAACTTAATGGAGTGTATGGCTCTGGCTGTTTAATACAAGCACTGTCAACAATTTAAGCAAAAAGTCTCAGCTGTCGTGGCTGACAAGCTGAGCAGAATTATTTATCACAGCAGACTAGATAAGGGGCTGGTGGAGTGGTATCTGGTGTTACTATCCTACATCTCCATACTGCAGATGCAGATAGCATGCAAATGGTGACTTGAAATACACTGGTAAATGGCACAATCCTATGACATTGCAATACAGTTACCTTATTTTTACCGTCTTTCCTTCATATTTTAACAATCATACTATGTTCCTTTGCTTCGCTGCGTGTTTTACACAGCACAATCAAATAAAGTATCCCCTGTTTGCATCTCCAATATTTTTGCTGTAAAGTAATACCACAAAATCACAGACCACCAGTTCCTCAGCTGGCGTACTCAGTGGACCTATGCTGAGTGACACTAACTGAAGAGCTGGCCCATTGTGTGTTCTCCATTGTGCATGAGCCTTTGCCCAGACACTTCTGCTAACTAACTCATGAAGGGCCTGATTTCCTATCCTCAAGCACATTTGTGTTATTTAACAAAACAAAACAAAAACCCTCCTGTCAAGGTTCCTCCCCCACTCTGAACTCTAGGGTACAGATGTGGGGACCTGCATGAAAAACCTCCTAAGCTTATCTTTACCAGCTTAGGTCAAAACTTCCCCAAGGTACAAAATATTACACCCGTTGTCCTTGGACTGGCCGCTACCACCACCAAACTAATACTGGTTACTGGGGAAGAGCTGTTTGGACGCGTCCTTCCCCCCAAAATACTTCCCAAAACCTTGCACCCCACTTCCTGGACAAGGTTTGGTAAAAAGCCTCACCAATTTGCCTAGGTGACTACAGACCCAGACCCTTGGATCTTAAGAACAATGAACAATCCTCCCAACACTTGCACCCCCCCTTTCCTGGGAAATGTTGGATAAAAAGCCTCAACAATTTGCATAGGTGACCACAGACCCAAACCCTTGCATCTGAGAACAATGAAAAAGCATTCAGTGTTTTACAAGAAGACTTTTAATAAAACTAGAAGTAAATAGAAATAAAGAAATCCCCCCTGTAAAATCAGGATGGTAGATATCTTACAGGGTAATTAGATTCAAAACATAGAGAACCCCTCTAGGCAAAACCTTAAGTTACAAAAAAGATACACAGACAGAAATAGTTCTTCTATTCAGCACAATTCTTTTCTCAGCCATTTAAAGAAATCATAATCTAACACATACCTAGCTAGATTACTTACTAAAAGTTCTAAGACTCCATTCCTGGTCTATCCCCGACAAAGACCAGCATATAGACAGACACACAGACCCTTTGTTTCTCTCCCTCCTCCCAGCTTTTGAAAGTATCTTGTCTCCTCATTGGTCATTTTGGTCAGGTGCCAGCGAGGTTACCTTTAGCTTCTTAACCCTTTACAGGTGAGAGGAGCTTTCCCCTGGCCAGGAAGGATTTCAAAGGGGTTTATCCTTCCCTTTATATTTATGACACCTCCTAACCAGCATTTACCAGGAAGTATTTATCATGCCAATGCTGAATTTACACAGCCCACTTCTTTATGCACACACAATGTCTATGTGCACACAGTCAAGGAGACTTAAAATTCTATCTGTTCTGCATGTAAAGTGTCTTCTTAAAAATATGAATATTATTTATTCATTGGAATTCACCTTGCAGGATAGGAAATCTCAACTGGAGAGGAGGAACGTTAAGATTCCAGGGCTGTAATTGGGAAGATATTTCCCGTTATAGACTCTTGGCAGTTTCTATCTATTGAATAGAACTGATCGAAATCTATTTGCAAGTAAAATATGAAAGAAACAAAAAAAAATGGATAACACTAAGTTAGAGTGAACTAACTGTACCTGCCACACAGATGGTGAGCAAAGACTAAGATTAAGCAAACTACAAATCCCACTTCTTTTACTTTTATCTTGCCCACATGCCACACACCTCCATTTGTCTTTCTTATCCATCTGTATGCATCCTGTCATAAACCTAAACTGTGAGATCTTTAGAGAAAGGGCTGTCTTTTTTACTATATGTTCTTTCCGTGCCTAAGCACTTTTAGGACTTAGTCCAGACTGAGGGCCCTAGACACTACTATAATATGCATAGAGCAGTGGTCCCCAAACTGTGGGGTGCATTCCCCTTGGGAGGCACAGAAGAATGTTCAGGGGTGTCTGTAGCAGGACCCAGGCCATCCCCCATGGAAGATGGAGAGGGAGCACCATGCTTCCAGCCCCGCTCCGCCTAAAGACCAGCTCCACCAACAACCCCATTTAGCCCCCAGTCCTGCTCCGCCTTCAGGCCCAGATCCACCCCCAGTTTCACTCCACCCCAACCCCGCTCTGTCCTCATTCCCGCTCCGCCCCCAGCCGAATTCCACCTCTATCCCAGCTTCTCCCCCATCCCCAGCTCCACCTTCAACCCAAGCTCTGCTGCTGAGGAAGGCTTGGCTGTGCAGTAACAGGCTGGGGGGGAGGCCAACAGATTCCATTAATGGTAACGGGTGTGGGGGGTATGACTGGAAAAGTTTGCACACCACTGGCATAGGGACAGGTTTCAGAGTAACAGCCGCGTTAGTCTGTATTCGCAAAAAGAAAAGGAGGACTTGTGGCACCTTAGAGACTAAGCAATTTATTTGAGCATGAGCTGAAGTGAGCTGTAGCTCACGAAAGCTCATGCTCAAATAAATTGGTTAGTCTCGAAGGTGCCACAAGTCCTCCTTTTCCACTGGCATAGGGAGGCTATTAATGAGTGTAAGTTATAGAGGCAATATGGTCCACTGGAGCGGGCACTAGACTAGGAGGCAGGAGACCAGGATTCCACTATTAGCTCTTCCAATGACCTGCTGTGTGACCTTCAGCAAGTCACTTCTCTTCTCTGTAGAAACAAATGTTTACAAAATACAGTTACAAATTTCTAAAATATCTTTTTTTAAAACTACTTTAAACCAGTTGGAATATTTTAAAAGCAATCATGAAAGTATTTCATCTAAACTTTACTAAATTAAGTAAATCATTGATCAGCCATTTTAAGGATGCAAAAAGGTCCTTTGTACCATTTAGTTGGAAATTAACATGTTCCCCTAAAAATGTTTTTAGACATTCAACATATGATTACTATGAATACTCTGAGGATTATATATGAGTTCAAGTCTGCAGACGTGATAGTGAAGATCCCATGGGAGAAGTGCCCAGGGGACTGTCTTCTGCAGGCAGCAAAAATGTCATCTGGGACACACAGTTAAGTGGATGCTTCCTAAGGGCAGCTGCTCAGTGTTAGTGAATTCATTATTACACCTATATATTTCCTCCCACGCAGATCATTAATGCTGATTCAATTCACCCGAGACCAAATCTTCATTGCAAGCATCCCCAAAGCTCTTTTATTCTTGTAATAAATTAATCTATCTCCTTAATATTATGCCAAAACTCTGCATTGAAATACTTTCTGGAAATTTTAAACAGGGATATTGTCACCAACCATCAAACATTGATGCATGCAGGGTTTTCTGTTCATGCCATTAAAAAGTGACAAATTGCCCAGTTTGAACAGAATTTCAAGCGCCAACAAAAAAGTTTTTGAAACTGACTCCTTGTCCTGTCCTTACAAATTGATCTTTGGGGCGGGGGGGTCAATGCTAAAGGATTCTGATTACTGTAGAGATCGCCGGGCATGAACATGATGCCTCCCATACACCGATAAAGACAAAGGAGGAAGAGAGATGAAATCACACGTGGAAGAAGTTAGGTGTCCAACTCCCATGTGCCTTTGAAAACCTCTCCCAGGACGGGAAGGAGGAACTTTTTGAAGAGGTGGGATGCACAGCGAGATCTGAAGTCGAGTGAAAGTGCTTGATGGGTGAAAATAGAGCAATTCAGCCTGTTTCAGTGGCAACAACAACAAACCATTTTTCGCTCAGTTTCCCTCCGCAAAGTTTAAGGCAGAAAAAAGAGACTAAAGGCGGAAAGGAAGGGGAAGGAGGGTAGAGGGTAATGAGGAAGGGCTTGTGAGCAAATAGAGTGAAACTACGGGGTGTGGGGGGGGTCAAGTTACAAAAGGCTGTCAGGTGAGGATGAGGACAACTGAGTTTGGCACGGTAGGTAAGTGGAAAGATTCAAGGATACACATGCTTCACCCACTCAGTGTGTGACTGCTCAGTGTTGCTGTCCACAATTGTACATCAAGTGCCCAGTATTGTAGCTACTGTATGTTCTGCTCTGGGAACTCTGCGTAGTTGTACTCCCTCTGGAATCCTCACAATAACGATCTGAGGCTATTCCAGCAAGCAATATGTTAATTATTATTGATAATAATGTTTATGATGGATTGCCTAAGAGCCAAATGAGAAAGGAGCCCCATTGTGCTAGGCACTGTACAAACACAGAGTAGTAGAAGATGGTCCCTGCCTGAAGAGCTTACAATCTCAATAGCCTTGGCAGAAACAGGATGGGTGAAGAGATATAACACAAGCAGAGTTAACAAGGTTATGGCAGGAAATGTCAAGTTAGCAACACGTTTTATTTTATTTTATTTATTTTGGCAGGGGGAATTAGGCAGATCAGCTAAAGAGCAAGAAAAGTGAAGAGGAAAATGGGGTGAGGAGAATGGGGTAGGTAAGAAGGGTAGGTTTGGAGTGAAATTGAGGTGAAGACACTGTGAGGGAGGGGGAGGCAGAGTGTTGGGATAAATAGCTTATCAGCACAGGGCAGAGAAAGTCCAGTCAAAACAGTGCAGTACATTATTACTGATATAATATTGTGTTCATACCGTCATCAAATAACTGTTTTTCTCATGTACGTTAGCACTGGGATTTGAGGAGGAAAAGTGAGAATGTCCACACATGTGGCATTTTCTGGAATATTCTCCTTAAGAAAGTTTTAAGAGGTAATTATTTAAATTTTTATCAAGAAAGGAGAGAAAACTTGCATGAAAAAGTCAACTTGCCTCATATTTTCTGCATTTCCTTTGCTAGTATAGCATTTTTTATTTAATATATGAGCGTAAGGTACTTGGGTGAATCATCCATTTCAGCAACAACAAACCATTTTTCACTTCGACAGATTTCCTCCTCAAGGTTTCATTTTTTAGTTTTTTAGAGTGTGTTGGTTACAACTGAAATAAAAACAAAAAGCCTTGGGATGTAAAATAGCCCTTTAGCTATTTAGATGTAGAGTTCTTACTTCTCAAATACCTTCCCCATTTCTAGGCATCAGGTGGCTGGTTCTAATATAGTTTTCTGTAAATCATTTGAGAGCCTGATAACACTTTCTGTCTTCTGCCCTTCTGAAACAAATCTGTGCTGCAGACAAGAGATGATTACTGTATAGCTCACATGCAAACTTCAGAACCAGGACAAGAACTCTCATCCTTCAATTCCAAAAAACATAGGTCTCTATCACTTGAGCTAAGAGTCCCTTACTCTCTATTGATGAAATTCACTGCTGGCAGAGGATCATCTCTTCACTTAAATTATTGTGATTATTATTATTTGTAAAAAAAGGAGTACTTGTGGCACCTTAGAGACTAACCAATTTATTTCTTTTTGCGAATACAGACTAACACGGCTGCTACTCTGAAACCTGTTATTATTTGTATTACAGTAGCCCACTTGATCCCTTGAGAGCTGGTGTAAGAGGTGCACAGGCATTGTGCTAGCTTTTCTGGAGAGAGGTGAATTTCTCCCTGCAGGTAAGGGACAGCATCTCTCACTCATACAATGACAGAGCATTACTCTGCCTTCTTCCCTGTGTGAGTTCCAGGCAGAAGTTATCTCCTTATTTGACTGAAAACAGGCCTGGCATCCAGAGCTTGGAACAACAAGCTTTTGCTCTCATAACCCAGAAACTCCTTTTTTCTTGATTCTGGAGCGAAGTCCGTTGCTATAGTGACACCACACTAAATTGCAGTATCACAAAATTAGCATTATGACTTCTCTGCAGGATCAGGTAGGAGGGAAAATAAAAGGAGACAGGCTGAGGAAAACTAAATAATGAATGCAAATGGGAGTAAACATCAGCAATCTGAAAACATCCAGTAAAGACACTTGCTAATTACATAGTTGAAGAGTGCTTAACAAATGGGTAACCAACCTTCTGACTGGGTGCTCAACAAAGGGCTCAGAAATGCCAACAAAGACAGCATATCATCTCAGAAGAGCACATTTCAGGAAGAGCTTTAACGCCATCTGAACAGTCAAGATTTTAAATTCAATTAATCACAAATACAAAGGATAGAGGGGAAATAAATCCACCCTGGAGTTATAGATTTGTAAAAGAGCCGTGCTTAAATTCTACCAGTCTGTGAGAGAGCTCCTCCCCACCAATTCAGCCAATCAGTTAATAACGTGACATCATGCTTCTCAGCAGACATCATTAACTCAAACAGAAAAAAAAATAGAAAGTAAATTACGACATCCTAATTTTACAAAAATGGATAAACTGAAACAGGGAACAAAAACAATCACCTAATTCACACAGGAGATTAAGAATTTTAAATCATTAACAATTTAAAGCAAAAGTAATAAAATAAGTATACCATTATCAATTACAGGACAATAATTCAACTCCAAGATGTAAACACATAGAACACATTTCAAAACATGAAAGCTCTTACACAAGAATAGAATCAGAATGGGAATGAACGAGGTTTTCTCATTAGACCTGTCTCAGCCGAGAAAAAAGATTAGATGGGAACAAGAAGGTACCCAGAGTTACCCTTCACCCCTAAAAATGTTACTGAGAATCTATGGCAGAGCCAATCTGAGGATGTAATATGAAGAAGGGTATCCAGAACTCCCACCTAGCATGCGCATCAAGACCATCCAAATAGTGAGCTTGCACTGTGTCATCATGTATGAATTGTACACGTTTGGGACAAAACAAATTGTGGCATGATGCTGCATCATAAAATGACAATGCACCAGCTCATTATCAACAGCAACACAACATCACAACTTAAGTGTATGTCATTATTACGGTGTGACATATAACTTTGGAGAACCTTGAAAATTACTTGTGTTGTGTTACTGCTCCAGAACTCGGGAACATTTCTTCTGTGTGAATGGACAATGCCACCATATTCTAGTTAATAAAAGTGTCACAGAACACATGATGGCAATGATTCCACCTCCCCTACTCATGTTAAGTCATACCGTACTCTGCAAGTCACCTCTTATACACTTTACTTGCAGAGTAAGGTACTACTCAATAGGAGTAAAGATGCAAAGTTGGTCACTTTATTCATTTTACTACCCAAATGTATGTTTAGTTTTAACATGGAAAGTTTCAGGGATGACAAAAATTTAATAGGTTTTCAAATAATATCAATTCAATTACAAAAGTCTCTGAAAGGTTCTCATAATTATCAACATCATGGACCATGACCTTCTCCTCAACCTTTATGATTATTTGCAGGAGTCTTCAAAACACATCTCATGACCTATCCCTTCAGTCTGGCTCACAAGATGCAAAAATAAACATACCTGGCCATCTGTTTTTTCACTGACTATAGAGAAGCTGAAAGTGCAAGTCAGGTGCTTGTTCAGAACCCAGGGAAAATCCCTTGTATTATCTCAAAAAGATATCAAAAATGTTCAGTGTGTGGTGCATGCCATTGAGAAAATACTGGTACAGGAAGATGCCAAGGAGAGAGAGAGAGGGAGAATGCACCTGCTGTTCTTTCATAGGACAAATGACAAGAAAACTTGTGGGGAAAAAACATTTTTTCTAAGCTGGTTTATCAAGAACATGGAAAGAACATTTCTTCCAATTAGCTCATAAGGTCATTACCATGAAAGTTAATTTTACAACTACTGTAGAAGCAGCACAAACAGAAGTGCAATTTCAATATAATTTTATCACTGGAAAACAGAAGCATATTATAGTGGATGTCATAAAGGTTGCTTTCTCCAAGAGAGAAACTATATAGAAAGTTATAGTATTAATTTCTAGGTTTTTCCTTTTCTGGATGCTGTTCCCTACACTGTCAACTACTATTTGAGGTCTCACTTTAAGCTCTTAATGGGTAAGATAATGCCCTAGTAAGAGCAAGATGCCTGAAACAGCAGAAACAGGAGATTATAGAGGATGTGCTTTAGCTGCCTAAGTCTCGGAAAGGAATCCTGGTCCTTTCAATGGCATATGGTCTAGTCTTGCAGGGTGAACTTCACCTACTGTTTTGATTGTCTCAGATTATCCTGTACCCCATGTCATTAAGGCCAACCTGTTCCTTAGAAGTTTCTGTTCAGAATGCTAACCTCCAAATGCACTACTATTTTACAATGGTACAACGGCTCCTTTATTTGCCCTCTCACCATGCCTGTTTCCTCTATCCAATTGCTTAAGACAACTACGTCATGAAACACTGGCGCTGGCAGGACTGGATAATGCACTTTTGAGGCACTTATGATCGATCTGTTAGCCCCCTCGATGCCCCACTGAAGTTGTATTGCCCCTGATTTATTCCATAGTTCAATTTGTCTTTCCTCTTGCCATCCAATGACACAGATTGTGTTCCTTCTCTGTAAGACTTCTCAGACAGCCACAGTTCACAGTATCTTGGAACTCTTCAGAAGCGTACACACTCCACACCATAGCAGATACATGGATGTCATGCACTAAATCATCTCCCTAGTCTGTGTAGGCATCCGGAAAAAGAGATCCAACACTGGAATCCAGAGATTAAGGGAGAGATGTTACACAGTGCCCCTTGTGTGGTTTTTCCACAATGGGCAAGCTGATGCAGTCATCTTCTATATGACCATACATATAAATGATGTCTTTTTTGGAATATGGATTTCCTCTTGCTGTACTGTATTTCTTCCCTCTCTTTCAAGGCTACATATAATACTTAGTGTGATAAGAGGAAATTTGTTCATTTCTTGGACTCCTAGGTTCAATTCTGCTGCAGCTGTGAAAAAAACAAATATATGATACTCATGCGAAGCTGTTGGTTTTGTTTCAACTTTATATTTAAGCTTTGACATTAAAGAATTCAAATATCAAAGTCAGAGCTTCCCTGTTATCCATTAGCATAAACATTCTTGCATTCCACTTCCATCTTCATTACCCCTGCCCCTATTCTGGTTCCCTTTTGCTCCCCCAAAATACACCATTTTCAACAGACTCAGAATAAGGACTCTGTTGCGGTAACATTGCTCATGAGTCACAATCTTCTTATTTGCAGCACAAATAACAGGACACGTCTCCAAGAAAAATGCACTGATGTTTGGGAGGTGATTGAAGGCCTGGATCTTCCTATATTGCATTACCAGAACTGTTCAGCCCTTCACCTCCTCATTGGTCATCAACCTCAGAGAGGCCAGACTGAAAACTATGGAACGAATAAACTCTCTCAAATGGCAGTGTTTGATAGGGCAGCTTACTGCCGTTGATGCTGGTATCATGCAGTATTCCATTACGAAAATACTCTTACAGGAGTTAGTCCAAATAACACATTTTAACTAACTGTTGTTATAACAAAGTGACATTTGTGACGGCATGCAGGAATTTATGGAATATAATTCAGGATGCAGCATGCATTGGGAATAATTCAAGCTAGAAGAAGGTCTCATTGAGGGTCAGTACCACTACCTTTCTGTACTACCACTCTCTCCTCCATGGAAGAGCAGGTAATGTAGGCTCCACCTCTGGTCTTTTAATGAAACATCTTTCTTGTCAAACTTATTTGGAGGGCTTTGATGTTCCTAGGTAAGGCAGGTAAAAGAGGTGACAAGCAGACTCAGCGGTACTATGCATGGCTTAGAAAATGCAGGTCAGAATTTCAGTTATAGAGATGTTTGTCTTCCTTGTCTTCAATTTGTTGAGTGCATCCAACCTCTTTCTGGTGCTTATCCTTCAGAAAAGCATGGAAGTGTGTCCCAGATCCACAAGGATCATGCTATAGCCTATGAGAATGTGAGTGATGAACAGAAAAGCATGGACAGTCTGCTGTGCTGTCTGCTGTGGGCAGGAAAGAAAAGTTATATGCATTAATACTTTTACTTTTGCCCTCAACAGATCTAGTGTGATGACAAGAGGCATAATTCAGAATGGTAAACCACTATGTTGGTAGCTAATTTGAACTTTTCATGCTATATCCACACTACCTGTATGGCACAGTTGTGACTAATAGTAATTGCTCGCCATTATACAGCCCTATAAATCAAGGGATAATAAGCGTGTTTCCTTGGCTTGATGAATGGATTGTGATAGAACAGATGAAACACAGGTGATTTAAATGCCAGTGATAGTGTAGATTGAAAAATTAGAGAGACATATCAATAGGTCAGGAATAGCAAGGACAGTAGCATTGCTGGTTTCCTCACACCTGCTGGGCTTCCCCCAAGACCTCTTCCACTTGGTTCCCCAAGAACTCAATTCATCACTTTGGTTCCTTTATTTCGCATTCAGCAAAGCTACTCTGAATAGATCAGACTCAAGTGTAGCAGCTGGATATAGGGCATACCACACAGCCACGTTACACAGCAAAACTTTTCCTTACATACATTTTTACTCACACTAATAACACATGCATTCTTAACTATAAACTGCAACAGACGCTTTAGGATCGGCTTGGTTACTCTGCAGGAACCAATCCCTGACAGCATGTTCTCTCCACACACTGTGCAGGCATGACCTACTCTTTACTTCATCATACAGTTCAGGCTTATCTTGTTCACTGTAAATAGTACCAGGGTGTTTCCCCTTATCTCAGCTAGTACAGACATCCTGTCTCTAGCTCACTCATCCATTTACCTTCCCAATCATGCCCACTAAGAAATGAGGCAAGGAGAGACACAGACATCTGCCTCTTAGGAATTGGACTGAAAACACCATTTCATTTCACAGTCTTAGATGATGGTATTTAGCCACTGGCAAGCTAAACTGAAGCTTGGGATCTAGAAATAAAAGGATATCGTTTTTCTTAACCCCAAGACTCATAGGCTCAAACACATCTTACAAAAGTCTCTGTCTATAACAGAGGTTCTCAAACTGTGGTCCACGGACCACCAGTGCTCTGTGAGCTCCATTCAGGTGGTCTAAGGATAGTTCCCTCTAAGGTGCACGTCTGGGAGGTCGCACACGAGAGAATGAAGGGCCACCCACCTAATTAGTGGAGACACACAGGGGGTAGGTGGGAGGGGGAATGGGGTGAGAAGATGGGGGGAATTTGGGACGTACAGGGCTGTGGCGGCCAGAGAAAGAGGCAACTTTCCCCAGCTCCAGGGCTGTGGCTTCCAGGGAGAGACCCCCCCTCCTTTCCAGCCCCAGCTTGGGGGCTGCTGAGGTCGGGGAGAGAGGGCACATCCATTGCATTAGAAAGCCAAGACTACTGATATTAAAATATGAATTGTGTGGTTTTATTTGTAGAACAAAAAAACATTAATAATTATTACTTTTTTTTATGTAGCACTTTCATCCAAAGCACTTTGCAATAGTTAGCTAACGGTACAAACACCATTTTGAAAGATCATTAAGTGGTCCGCCGAGACCCTCAGCAATTTTCAAGTGGTCCATGAAAAAAAAAGTTTTATATCCACTGGACTATAAAATAATATCTACTCACGTGAAAATGGCACTTTTTTTGTTCAGTTATAAGAACTGTTCGTATGTATTTTCAGAATCCTAATTGCTCTGGTTAGCACGGCAGCGCTGACAACTCAGAGGACATGAGCTGTATTCTAGTCCTTCTTAAGCACCAGGGGAAGTGTTTACTAAATTCCAATCTGATACATCCGTGCAAATAATGTTACATAGGAGTTGCTCAGGATAGACACTGAAGTTGTAGGGTGAAACTGAGCGTCTAATCTAACTGTGAAAACCTGTATCACTGGTAGTGATGAAGCGGGAAGGAAAAAACCCAGCTTGACTTTCAGAGCCCAGATTGAATTTACAGAGCTGGAAGTTAGAAATACTTTCCTTTCACTTGCAAGTTATGGATATTCAAGCCAGAAATCACTGACAGGAAATAAACATGGCACTGCACATCAGTTTTACAGTCATTTTTCCAGTAAAAACCACATTTTGCAAGTTTCAAAGCACAGTGGTGATGTTAGTGAGCCTTCCCTGAGGTGTGTGTATCACTGTGCTCTCAGAACATGTTCACTTCACATCCTCCATCCCTGACACATGTCTAACAGGGCTAAAGAGAATGCCATATGGCTTCAGTTTGCATAGTAAAACAAGGGTTGTATCCAAAGCCAGGAAATCCCTGGGTAAGGGGAAAGAATTGCCTTCTCCACCTGAATAAAACCCCAACAAGCAAACTGTGATAGTCCCATATTGAAATAGAATTTGTGCTTCCTGAGGTCCTTTGAATTACAGTGCACTTTCAGTATACAGCAATGTAGTGGCTGCCCTATAACAACAGATCTTACAATGTTACATGCTGCTATAAATACCAGGACAGCCACTTATTTGGTAAACTAAGATATGCATCTTCTTGGGTTAGAGATAACCACAACAGGCCTACAAAGTATGTGTTTCAAACTCTGTTCCTTTTCAGCAGTTTTATTTGATCAAGTTATCATGCTATGCGGGGGAGGGGATATTCTAGTGTGTTTTTCAGGAGATTTGAAATTTAAGGAACATAATGGAAACATTATTCAGATAAGATACTTATCATCATTACTTGGAGAAAAATGAATAAATTTCAAAGAATATATGAATAGAATCTGAAAATGTTTAATGAACCAAGGAATAGCAGTGTGGCTGTACTTTTGTGCCTGAGATGCTCATAAGTTTGCATTATTATTATTTCAACAGTTTTCTTTTTCTTCCTATCAGCAGGAAAGTAATTTATCATGTTGCAATGACAGTCCAGCAATCACAGGATGATGAGTGCATCTTTTGTGAAAGGACAATCAGTGTAATCTGTGTCTTAAATATTTCAGGAAGCAATCAAACCTACACTGTATATTGAGGAGGAAAGAGACAGAAAGAGAATAGTTATCAGGCAATTTACAGCTGAAATTTCAGGTGACAATATGGATTTCTCAGCTGCTATAGCTATGTGGAAATAGAGCTTCCTCTCTGGGGCAATTTGCTACTCTTGTCAACTGGTTAAGATATTTTTTTCTCATTATTTCATTTTTACTTCAGTTTAAAGTTTTAATGTAACATTAAGCCAGAACACTGTGAAAATGATATCAAAAGCTACCTAAAATAACAACTATTAAATAAATCTACATATACGCACAATCCTATCTTTGGTGTTTAAAAAGCACCAATCACTGCAACATGTAGGCACTTTACTCTCTGATAACAATGACAATAGAGAAACTGGAAGATGCGTCTGACAGCCAACAAAACAATTCTAACGATTTTGTACTTCTAAGATGAACTTATTGGACATACTGTTATTATAAGATTAAAGCAACTGTATTACAAACACTGCAAACATATCTGAAAATAGGAGCCAGATCCTCAGCTGGTACAAGTCAGCATAGCTCCTTTGACTTCAGTCAAGCCATACCAGTTTACGCTAAATGGGGGTCTAGCTTCAGGCTTCTAAATCAACCAGTTAATATGCTCCATAGTTCTCCGATTTGTTAGGGCGTTATCCTTTTTCCTCTTAGAGAAATGAGTCTTGTGGCCTAAAAATTGTTTTGCTGCTGTGGACTCAAAAACCACTGCTGGATTTAAACTAAGAACTTCTATTAAGGCTAATATTCTGATAACTTTTTATGGAATGAACTTTGCAAATGTTTGTGAATGGATCGCACTCTTACTTGAGAATGAATGGCGATCAGCAAATCTGGGACCCTATCTTGCAACCATTACTTTTGAAAGCATCCCTCTGACATTAATGGGACTGCTCAAATCTGTAAGGACTGTTTGTGTTCTAGGTACAGGCACCTGAAGACACAGCAAGATTTGCCAGTCCCTTCAGCACCTTTGGGAGCTGTTTTGTCAGTGGATGCCCAAGAGGAAGTGGAAAGATGAAGCTTGAAAAAGCCACAAGAGACTGAGCTGATGTAATTTTTCCTGCTTGCTTTTGTTTTCTTTTTCTCTTTCATGTCATTTATCTGTCTTTTTGTCTTTGTCCCAAAATTCATTTTCGTAATTGTACGAACCAGTTTGAATGGAGGAGCGTTTGCTCCAATTAAACGCTGAAGGGATTAAATTCTTGTGTTTTCAATCTCCCTCCCTGCACAGAAGAATCAAGGTCTCAACTTCAAAAAAAATGCTGTGTTCAGAGTAAATTAAATCCACTTCTCTATTTGCGTAATAAAAGGGGGGCAAGCTGCACAAAGCATCACAAAGAATATAGGGTTTCTGTGGCATGCTTTAGACCCGCAGCCAAAGTAACCTCTTCTGACAGGAGCAAAAGGGAAGCAGCAGTAGTAGTACGTCCATGGCTGCACAATCCTCTCGGGAGGCACTGTCACAATCTCTGCTCAGCCTGATGGCCAAGATAGGCAAGTGAGCCCTTGGTGAGACACTGTATGTAGCCAGGTTTCAGAGTAGCAGCCGTGTTAGCCTGTATCCGCAAAAAGAACAGGAGGACGTGTGGCACCTTAGAGACTAACCAATTTATTGGAGCATAAGCTTTCGTGAGCTACACAAAAGCTTATGCTCAAGTAAATTGGTTAGTCTCTAAGGTGCCACACGTCCTCCTTTTCTTTTTGTATACAGCCAGTGTTTTCCCAACATGGCCTGAGTTCCTCCTGGCTTGACTGACAGCTGGGAAGAGACTGCATAGCCCCAATAGGGTCTCCAGTTTATGGCACTGGGAAAAGGGGAAAACAGAACAGATCACCCTAAACCCTTAATTTCAGAAGTTATGGAGGAATTCCTAGAGCCCTTGGGCTGTAATAACTCCTGGGCCTCCAGGGCACCAACACAGAATGGAAGGGGTTGGAATCTATGCAGAACGTTACCAAGGGGTGAAGGAGCAGCAGCTAAAGGAGATAATTTCTATCACTTCTCAATCTCCAGGTAGTTCCATGCTTTACTCCTAGGAAGCAGATGATTCCTCTCCTCCCCGGCACATTAGGTTGCAAACCACAGTTAGGATTGCTCGGCCCCATGAGCAGCTGGTATTAAATTGATCTAGTTTAGGCTATTTCTTTTTCATAGAATATCAGGTTTGGAAGGGACCTCAGGAGGTCATCTAGTCCAACCCCCTGCTCAATGCAGGACCAATAAATGCAATAGTTTTAATCAAATTTGCTCAGAGGGTAGAAGATTAGTTAAGAAGAGAGGTAAATGCAACATTAGATTAAGGTATCACTGGGGATTAAAAATGTAATTTTGGTTACCAGTTATATACGATTAATAACGAATATGCAATAAATTAAATGCAGCACAGTATGACCAATGGAGAAAAATTAATCTGATATATAGGGCAGAAAGGTCATGAATACTTAAACCCAACTCAGTTTTGCTTTGCTCTGTTCATTTTCTTTCAGAGGCAACTCAGTTTAAATATTTCTGGGTGCAAGGAGAAAGTCAGTGACTAAGTTCTGCCATGCGTGAACATCACCTTGGAATACAGCACAGTAATAGAGTAAATTGCTCTAAAAAAGCAAGGTCCCAATCCTGCAGCTTGTTTTGTGTGGGCAGATATCTCCTTCTTGCAGCCAGTTGGAACACAATGGGACAGGGCTGCAGCAGTTCAGCTGCATGCAACGTGTAGCAGGATCAGAACGGAATGGAACAACATACAAGGGTGTAAAAAAAGAATGATTTTTTACATTTTAAAATAAAAGGCTTCCTCTATCTCAGTGATAAATCTCAGAGATTAGAATTTATTATTTGATTTGATACCAGTGTGCACTAGCCTGTTTCTCCTTATCTGTGAAGCATTCATTTCTCTATGCATCTGATGATCTTTTAGAAATGTCAGCAATGCTGGGCTAACATGCACTTTTCTCACTCCCATCCCCACCGATAATATCTACAAGCATCACAACCACCCCTGGAAAAAATAAAATTTAGAACTAGGCTACTTTTGTAAAACTATTAAACATATAACAGCTCAGTACCAAAAACACATAAAATACTCAGTAATACCCACTAAAATGACCGCATCTCCATTTATAGCAAATATTTTTTTTCTTTATATGTGATCAGTCTCCTACAACACTGGTTATTTTGCCTGACTTAAGTATAAAGGGTTGCATTTGAATACATCTTAATTTTTCTTCTAATGCTAATGCCGCTTAAAAGTCCAATCCTGCTCTTATGGAGCACTGAAAACCTGTGATTCACCAAAACCATGGAAAATAAAATCTCTGCCCAAGTTTTGAACTCTGTAACATGTGTTTGCAATTGATAATAAGTGTCCAGCATGAAGGGTTTTTCATAGATTCCAAGGCCAGATGGGACCACTGTGATCATCTGACCTCCCGTCTAACATAGGCCATAGAACTTCCCTGAAATAACTCTTAGAGAAGATCATTCAGAAAAAAAAATCCAGTCTTGACTTAAACATTGCCAGTGATGGAGAATACATAATGAATCTTGTTCCAATGTTTAATTAAGCTCACCATTAAAAATGTACACCTCATTTCCAGCCTGAATTTGTCAAGCTTCAGCTTCCAGCGATACGGTCAGATTACACTTTTCTCCGCTAGACGGAAGGGCCTGTTATCAAATATTTGTTCCCCATGTAGATACTTATAGACTGCGACCAAGTCACCCCTGAACCTTCTCTTTGTTAAGCTAAATAGATTGAGACTATCACTGTAAAGCATATTTTCAAATCCTTTAATCATTCTCGTGGCTCTCCTCTTAACCTGTTCCCATTTACAAACATCCTTCTTAAACTGTGGACACCAGAGCTGGACACAGTGTTCCAGCAGTGGTTGCACCAGTCCCAGATAAAGAGGTAATATAATCTCTGTACTCTTACTCGAGATTCCCCTGTTTTGTAGTTGAGGCTCCACACAGGTGCAGTCATCTGCTTGCATGCAACATACTACAGAACCAGGCTCTCTCTCAATTTTTTTAAACTAGCACAGCAGTTTGATGTAACGGTTGGGAGATCTTTTCCCCACTCCTGTACTCTTTTTTCAGCAAAATATTTGTTAAACATGCCACAGTCCAGATCAAAATTGTTTTATGGATTAGTCTTTTGTCTTCTGAATTCATGAATCCAATAAGAGACCATCAATTTCATTAATCTGATAACAAATTTGTTAATTTGATAAGACTGTCAATAGGCATTTGTAAAGAATTTTAATGGTTTCAAAATAACCAACCGTACTGCAGCACTTTCCTGAAAGCAGCAATTCTTTTGTCAGTTTCATGAAACCATTCATTTTATCCTTCCAGAATAATTATATATTTTGTTCATTATTATCCACTTACTTCAACCGAGGCAATCTATTGATACTACTCTTCTACATAATGCTTCTTAAACTAATTCAATTGTATGTGTATGATAGATAGATTTTAAGACCAGAAAGGACCATTATAATCATGTGGTCTGATCTCCTGCATAACATACATCATAAAATTTTACTCAAGTTCTGCATCAAGCCCTTAACTTCTAGTTGAGCTAGTGCATATCTTTTAGAAAAAGAAACAATCTTGAGTTCCTTCTTCTTCCCTTTTAGATACTTACAGAGTTGGAACAAGTCACCTCTTAACCTTCACTATGATAAATTAAATAGATTGACCTTCTTAAAAAGAAAAGGAGTACTAGTGGCACCTTAGAGACTAACCAATTTATTTGAGCATAAGCTTTCGTGAGCTACAGCTCACTTCATCGGATGCAGCTCACGAAAGCTTATGCTCAAATAAATTGGTTCATCTCTAAGGTGCCACAAGTACTCCTTTTCTTTTTGCGAATACAGACTAACAGGGCTGCTACTCTGAAATTGACCTTCTTAAGTATCTCACTGTACGGCAGGCTTTCCAGAAGTCAAATAATTCTTGTGGCTCTTTTCTTAACCTATCAATTTTTCTGTGTGCGTGTGTGTGTCTTTCACTAAGTATCAGTTATTTACGGAGAAATCTCAATAGATCCCATGGGCTGTAGAAAACCATTAGGAGTGAAAATGACTACCCCCAAGACTCTATATTTCCCCTTCATGATGTGTCCTCAATCTGACCCATTTGTCCTCAATCTGACATCTCTGTCCTCAATCTGAAATCTCTTTTCCATGGTGTATCTGGGTCAGCCAGTTCCACTCCTACTCTGTTCCCATGGTGTACCGATTTGCATGCTTGAAGAAAATATTCTGTCAACTGTGCTGTATTGCATTTGGTTATCTATCTAAATAGTCACATCACTTCATGGGAAATTCTCTTGCGGTGTAGCTTTTATATCTAGTCTGCAATAAAAGGCTCCTGTAGCCTTTGCACATTAATAATGACCTCTGCTATACACATTTCAGTGCTTCGACTAATTTATTTATTCACTTGTTTGCTTACTTATTTAATGTGTTTTTCTATGTAGACCAAAAAAATGATAGCAGAGATTTAGCACAGAAATAGGTCATGCTAGGAAGGTGGCACAGTTTCATCTACCCCACTGGAGTGGACAATTATTTACTTATCCTTTAGGTGGTGTGACCCAGCTCTGTGGATTTGGAGCTGAGTTTATTTTGTTCCTCAAACCCAAATTAAGCTCACATAGACGTTGTGGGATAGACGTTAGCACAGGGAAAGATTGTCGTCCTTCTCCATTGTGTTCATAAATAAAGCCACTGTGCACTGTTTGTTCTTCTCATGCCATACTACAAATTATAGGGAGAGATCGGTAGGTGATGATAACAATTAACTCCCCAAGGCCACTTCAGCATAATCTGAAACCATCTGAATATGGACACTGGAAGTGGAATTGTGCAGCTCACTACACTGCAATCCATGCTTTTTAATTAACTTTTCCAGCCAGTAAGTGCACTCACAGATAATCAATCATCCATTTTACTGGCATCACCAGAAAAGGGCCCTGATTGGTTTCAATACTCTTCAGGGAGAAAAGCCCCAATCTTAGATCAAGGGAATGGGCATCAGAACACTTGATTTTATTCCAAACTTTTCAACAAGCTTGCGGTGCATCATTGCCAGGTAGGCCAAAATTTACAAACATGGGTACCTAAATTAGACACTGAAATAAATGGCCTGATTTCTCGAGGTGAAGAGAAATCCATCACTTCCCTTAAGCTGTTCCAATGACTAATAACTAATTGCCCCTCACTATTACAAATGAGTGCCTTCTTTCCAGGTTTAATTTCTGTAGTTTCATTTACTTCATTTAGTTGAATCCAAGTGCATGAATTTAGGAATCCGTGTTTGAAAATTTTGGCCTGTGGCCACACATAAAAATAATTTATCTTATAATTGTAGTAAGCTATTGCTGGCTATTAAAAATGCTCTACAAATAAGCTCCAGTGGGTCACAAACATGAATATATGTAGAGAGAAAGTAATCTGTTCTTTCAAATATTATTGATCACTAGGAAATACAATGGGGGGGGGGGGAAGAGACCTCTGCAAGCATTCTTGCAAATCAGAAAGGGGTAGCATCTTAGCAAGGCACTCTCATGCACCAAGTTTCTTCTTACGGGTAGGAAAGAAGCTACAGATCTCTGGATGCACTGTGAGAAGCTCATTTCAGCATGAAGAGTGATCAGTAATGTAAAAATACTTATCTTAAAAGTTAGATCTTATGTTTATTTAAATATTATGGTTGGGATTGTGAAGGGTTAATGTCTAGCTATTCCACCTGGAAGCAGGCGGGGCACACCCTGACTGTTTCCTAGAAGCAATGCACACATTGCTCTATCCAAGGACAAGGGCTAGATATGAACCCTGAGAACTTGATTGTTTGGACAGCAACTGTGGGAGGTTTCTTTAGCGGGGGCTCAAGGCCTGAGAACCAGGATTGTAGTAGATAGAGGATGGTAACTAAGCATATGAATCAACGTCATACATTCCTTTGTGTAGCAGTGTGTAATGCTTAGGGGGAGAAATATAATAAAAGGAGAAGGTGGAAGGCAGGGGGGGCAGAACAGCCCATCTCCACTGACCAGCCTGTTTGCTTGCATAAAGCTGTGTTCTGTCTCATCACTGAACCGCAACAGGATTGTTTTTAAAAAATATGAAGTATATAATTGCTTTTTTTTAAAAAAAAAAACACTAAATGTGTAGTCTAGGAGTTTAATTTTTAAATTGTCTCTTTAATTGCATGCAGTGAAGTCACATTAAAGTTTGAGAGCACACTGTATGCTATGTTATTAACACCCTAACTCTGCTGGAGATGTTGGCTGGGGAACTCCTTCTGGTGATAACTGAAGATAAGTAGGCTTATCAGCTTCATTCTACACCACTGATTGTGAGGTGGTGTTGAGCTCTTACAGGGACAGGCAGGATTGCTTGAATGGCTCTGTTCCTTTCTAAGAGATCCCACAAGACAGTTTGAGGCAACTGTTTATTTTCCTGGAGGGGCTCTCTCTCATTTTGTTATCTCTCCTGTTCTATGTGTGCATGGAGCCACCAGGAGGGCTAAGGAGGAGGGGTGGGTTGAGATATCGTCAGTACACTGAAGACACCAAGCTGTACAGCTCCATGTGTTCTAATCCTACACATGCAAGAGATCGCTGACTCAGTGCTTAAGAGAGATTGTGGAAGGCTCAGAGTTAAAATCTCAGATAAGACCAGGATAATATTTATATCAGCACCTGTTTGACAGACATGATCCCAATTCAGGAAAGCGCCTAAACATGTGCTTAAGTCCTATTGAAGACAATGGGATTTAGGGTTTACGTCAACTGTTGGCTACTAAGGTTCCCAATGTGGGGATCTTGTTGGATCCCAAGTTGCTTCTGGAATCAGGTAGCCCTTAGCCACCTATGTATTTTCTGTCACTTTTTCCTACCAAGAAGGTTGCTTCCTTTTCTTTAGGAAGCAGAAATCACCATGGTTGTTCACAGCTATTGTCTCCAGTCTGAATTACTGCAATGCACTCAGAAACGGCAGTCAGAGCAGAATGTAGCTAATTAAGCAATGTTCCCCATAGCAGCACATTATGCCATTTGCAGTACCTTCCATAGAATTGCCAGGTGAAGTTTAAGGTGTAAGGCTTTAACTTTACAAAAGTCCTAAATGGTTTGGTTCCTAGTTAGAGATGGCCTCTTCCTCCTTCTCCCCACCATGCAGTATCATGGCAATTAGACTCATAGAGTTTAAGGCCAGAAAGGACCATTAGCCCATCTAGTCTGACCTCCTGTATATCACAGGCCACCAACAGCACACAGCACCCGCACACTAAGCCCAGCAACCAAATGAAACCAAAGAATTACAACCCGGAGTAGACTAGACTATAATGTGCCACGGGCAGAAAATAGGAGGGACCGAGGCTCAACGTGATCAAGCGAAAAAGATCCTGTAGGATAAATGGCAGGTATGCGACTGCATGAAAGATCAGTGACAGATCTTTGGCTCTAGAGCTCACTTCTACCCATCGTATGCTACCATCTGGATTTGGTGAAATTCAGAGCAAGCTTACCTGTTTTCCCGGGTTTTTATGGATAGCAGAGGAGAGAGGGTGATTAGCGTTACAAGGTGGATGATAGAAAGGACTGTGCGGGAGCAGCTTTTATGGAAGGTTCATCTTAATGCTCTTTTGACATATTTGCTTACTGTCAGTGTTTTGGAATTCTAGGTTCACCTAGACAGCTATGGAGAGGCACAATGTATTAATCTAATTAAATTCATTTTAAAAACTTGGGAATATCGTAATAAATAACAAAGTTCATTTACAATCCTCTGTTTAACCCAGTTATTAAAACTTCACTTCTTCTAGTGACAATACCTAATATTTAAATATTTTAAGTGCCATATACATTTAAGGTTTGCCATTAAACGTTTTCACGGATACCAGGTGCTTTAGATGGAGAAAGGAATTGTTAATTGGTATTTAATATGAAGCCTGTACAGTTTTAGAGGTGTGCTATTGAAATGCAGATGAGCCTGGATTATTCAAAACAGAGGGAGAGGCATGGACTTTGAAATGTTAATTAAAACACATGGGATATGAAACAGGAGGGGAGGGAATAAATGTGTTGACTATGAGAAATAAAAGAAATCTTTTATAATAGAGCTCCAAAAATAACAGTAGGAGTAACAATGGGGAGAGATGGAGAGCAGAGGAGAGTGCTTGCAGTTCACATGCTTACAAAAGGCCCTGTTGTACTGTACACTTGGGTTCAGACAATCTTATTTATACCATTGTCCACACTAGATTATTGCACCATCGCTGTACTCAGTGACATCCCAATCCAACTCCGGCTGCTGTCAATGGGAACTTTGTCACTGACTTTACTGGGATGAAGATGGGACCCTAAACTAAAATGCACATAAACTCAATTCTGCCCATTTGTGCAACTCCCATTGCAGTGAACAAAGTTTACTTACATGACATCAAGTCAGCCATTTAACTTCCATGGCAGTGATATTAGTTTGAAAATTTTCCATTATATGGCCTTCTGGAGAGGGAGAGAGACTGCAAAACATATTGAAGATGGCTAGGGGCATACAAGACATGTCTCCCATGCAGCAAATCGCTCCTGCTGTCCCTTCCAAATGAACAAGTTATCTATTCAGAAGTAGCCAGCTACATTTAACCTGCTGCCAGTAACCCTCATGTCCTCATCACCTGTGATGCCCTCTCTCCACCTCCAGATCAACCCAGCAAAAATAAATAAATAAAATCTAACACATATGGGCCTGATTCTGATTTAAGTTACAGCAGTCTGCAAATCAGGAGTGACTCCACTTAAGTAAACAGACTGCAACAATGCAAGCCCAGGGTGAGATTAGACTCAGGCCTAAAAATATCAATGAAACCATTATTCAACTATGCTAACAATTGACTTTAGTCAGTAAAAATACACTATTTTTCATGATATGACAGTAAAAGACATATCACACGGCAGCCCGATACACCTCTCCGATATAACAATACAAGTATGAACTAATGTGTTCAGCACTTCTGTGAGGTATCATTCCCATTTTACAGATATGAAAACTGAAGCAGAGAGGTAAAAGGATTTGTCAAAGGCCACAGAAGCAGACAGTGTCATTAGTGGACTTGCTCCAAATACTGTGCTCTTAACCATTAGATTACAAGGCAAATGTATTTCTTTCCTGTGCTGCTTTGCAAAAGACACAGTGGTTTTACCGCACTGCTGAGCATATTAATTGACAAGAAAGGAGTGCTGCTGAACTGGAGCAATGATGTTTGGGCACCTCAGCGATGGACATAATAGTAATCACTGACCCACAACCACATCTTTTAAATAGGCGGCATTTTCAACAGTTGTATGGCATATAGAACATCAGATCCCTCTGCAAAGTACACTGCTGACATGAACTCATTCATCCAAATGCATATGCTTTCCCACAAGAATGCAACCACTTTGTCATGTAACGTAAGCGAGTTAATTATATGAGCTAAGTTTAGTTGCTCTGCTGCATGCAGGATCAGTGTACACCAGAGCTTTTATTTGCTTGTTTTGCATTAACTGAAATAAATCAGACATTGCCAGAAACCTATGAAAGCATTAAATGAGGTTGATAATAGATCCAACTGCCACAAGGTATTGTCTCCACCTGCTGGCAGGGGGGTATTGAAACACCACTGTGATGTAGCTATTCATCACTAGCAAAAAGCCTAAGAGGGTTGCCAGAGAATGCTTAACTTCAAAGGCATTAACCTCTTTATACAAAGTCTAATAATAGAGACCTAATGCACAGGTGAAAACACCTAAAGGGGGGTACACTACAGAATTGGTCTCCTCCATTTTCCAACCCCACTACATTAAACCGAGAGCCGATGAGTCTCTCACCTTGGGAAATGCTCTGCCATGTCCTGGGTCTCCTCTAATTCAGTGACGCAAGAGAAGCCAGCACAGCCTGTGTACTGTTGGGGGAGACCATTTTGAAAAGCATGTGTGTGGTTTTAGGGATGCTGCTGATTCATAGGCTTGGACTGCTCCAGATGGTGGCAGTAGTACAACACCGCAGATGCTCACTGAGATGATGGGGAAAATACAAATAGATTGCTGTACCGGCTTGTATTTTTTTCCTTTGTTTTTATTTCCTTCTGCTTTGTGTTCCTGTCTGTTCATGGGTGAAGAGTGTTGGTCTCTTTGCTTCCTGTTAGCCAAAGGATGTCTACACTGCAAAAAACACAGCAGCAAGTCTCAGAGTCCAGGTCAACTCACATGAGGTCATGTTACAAGACTAAAAATAGAGCGTAGATGTTTGGGCTTCGGCTGGAGCCAGGGCTCTGAGACTTACACCCATCCCAGGTTATCAGAGCCTGGGATCCAGCCTGAGGCCAAATATTTACACTGCTATTTTTAGCTCCGTAGCATGAGCCCAAGTCAATTGACCCAGGCTCTGAGACCATGGGTCTTTTTTTCTACAATGTAGACATACCCTATGTATATAGTGTGTTTGATATATTTAAGGGACAGCCACCATATTTAGAGGCCTGGTTCCACACTTAGTTATACTAACATAAATCAAGAGTAACTCAGCTGCAGTTAATGGAATTATACAGGTGCAAACAGGCACAGGATCAAGCCAAGGGTATGGTTCGCTCTCTGTTGCTGCAGGATGCTGGAATATGTTAAAATAAGACAGTACATTTACATTCTAATTCAGATTATATTGATTTGCTACAGCACAGTGCAACATACTACATAACAGGATAGGTTTCAGAGTAACAGCCGTGTTAGTCTGTATTCGCAAAAAGAAAAGGAGTACTTGTGGCACCTTAGAGACTAACCAATTTATTAGAGCATAAGCTTTCGTGAGCTACAGCTCACTTCATCAGATGCATATCGTGGAAACTGCAGCAGACTTTATATATACACAGAGAATATGAACCAATACCTCCTCCCACCCCACTGTCCTGCTGGTAATAGCTTATCTAAAGTGATCATCAGGTGGGCCATTTCCAGCACAAATCCAGGTTTTCTCACCCTCCATCCCCCCACACAAATTCACTCTCCTGCTGGTGATAGCCCATCCAAAGTGACAACTCTTTACACAATGTGCATGACAATCAAGTTGGGCTATTTCCTGCACAAATCCAGGTTTTCTCACATGCTCCCCACCCCCATACACACACAAACTCACTCTCCTGCTGGTAATAGCTCATCCAAACTGACCACTCTTCAAGTTAAAATCCAAGTTAAACCAGAACATCGGGGGGGGGGGTAGGAAAAAACAAGAGGAAACAGGCTACCTTGCATAATGACTTAGCCACTTCAAGTCTCTATTTAAGCCTAAATTAATAGTATCCAATTTGCAAATGAATTCCAATTCAGCAGTTTCTCGCTGGAGTCTGGATTTGAAGTTTTTTTGTTTTAAGATAGCAACCTTCATGTCTGTAGTTGCGTGACCAGAGAGATTGAAGTGTTCTCCGACTGGTTTATGAATGTTATAATTCTTGACATCTGATTTGTGTCCATTTATTCTTTTACGTAGAGACTGTCCAGTTTGACCAATGTACATGGCAGAGGGGCATTGCTGGCACATGATGGCATATATCACATTGGTGGATGTGCAGGTGAATGAGCCTCTGATAGCGTGGCTGATGTTATTAGGCCCTGTGATGGTGTCCCCTGAATAGATATGTGGGCACAATTGGCAACGGGCTTTGTTGCAAGGATAAGTTCCTGGGTTAGTGGTTCTGTTGTGTGGTATGTGGTTGTTGGTGAGAAACTGCTGAATTGGAATTCATTTGCAAATTGGATACTATTAATTTAGGCTTAAATAGAGACTTGGAGTGGCTAAGTCATTATGCAAGGTAGCCTGTTTCCTCTTGTTTTTTCCTACCCCCCCCCCCCCAGATGTTCTGGTTTAACTTGGATTTAAACTTGAAGAGTGGTCAGTTTGGATGAGCTATTACCAGCAGGAGAGTGAGTTTGTGTGTGTATGGGGGTGGGGGGGATGTGAGAAAACCTGGATTTGTGCAGGAAATAGCCCAACTTGATTGTCATGCACATTGTGTAAAGAGTTGTCACTTTGGATGGGCTATCACCAGCAGGAGAGTGAATTTGTGTGGGGGGGTGGAGGGTGAGAAAACCTGGATTTGTGCTGGAAATGGCCCACCTGATGATCACTTTAGATAAGCTATTACCAGCAGGACAGTGGGGTGGGAGGAGGTATTGGTTCATATTCTCTGTGTATATATAAAGTCTGCTGCAGTTTCCACGATATGCATCTGATGAAGTGAGCTGTAGCTCACGAAAGCTCATGCTCTAATAAATTGGTTAGTCTCTAAGGTGCCACAAGTACTCCTTTTCTTTTTACATAACAGGATAGTATACTAATTCATAGGAGTATTCTGAACAATCTTTATAATCAAACACCTGTTGAATTTTATAGTATTAATATTTTTAAGGTACTCAAAGCACAGATTTTCTTTAGTTATCATATACGATTTTTCAAAACGAGGCCTTATGGATAACTAAACATCTGTATTTTTATTGCAATTGAAATTAATCCATCTTTTAGAATTTAGCATGTAATTAGTTCAATTCTAACTTCATCTAATATAATTAATGGATCATAAAAGACTAGTTACTAAATTCATTAATGACATTTTAAAACTGGCATAAAATTAAATAGTCAAACTTTTTAAGTACGAAACTAATGGACTGTAAAGTTTCACTGTTTCAGCAGGTAATATTGGAATTAGATTATTTTTCTCCGAAAATAATAATTTATTTCAGTATTTTTTGTTTTGACCTTCGTAGAAAAGAAAATTGATGTTTTTCTCCAATAGCTATGTGAACAAAATATAACAGTGTGCACACACAGGCGCACGTACACACAGGTAAACCCCTGCTGGTTATTAGGAATTGCTAACAGATATTCCTTACTTAGGGACCCATTTTTCCTGACGCAGGAAAAGGAAACTGACTATGTTCCCTAGGGGTTTTCCCAGTCATGGCTGGTGCTCAAATGCTGTGGTGGTTGGGGACCAATCAGATTGAAGAGGAAAGAACCTTGCTCCACTTCCTGCTTTTCCTCAGCAGCCTGGCCTCTGGTTTGTAGGCTGAAGAAAAATCAGTAGGAATCCCCTGCTGTCAACCTCAGATCCTCTGTGCGGAGTCTTTTTAGAGCCTCCCTTAATGAGCTTTCATCAGATAGATACAGGGAAAGTCCTTCTAGAGGGCTAGAATATAGTCCACATCCAGCACCGCACTGCTATTCAGCTCTTCAAAAGACCTACTGAAATCAGATCGGCAAACCCTAAGGTCCTTCTGCAGTTTTTACCTACTTCTTAATCATGCAAAATCCCATTGACCTGGGTGTTTGGTTTGCCTGAGATAATGCCTCAGGACTCATCACAGTGGAGCTTCTTCCTGAGTAAGGACTGAAGGATTTTTACCCAGAGGGAGGACACCTGGTGCTGTGGTTTCCTGGGGAGGTTGTAGAAAAATGCCACTGCTGACATGAAGAGAGTCTCTTCTCCTGATGAAGTACATTGATTAAATTATCGGCTACCTCATCTATATGAATAGTTATTACCTGAAATTAAACTTTAAATGAATGTGATTAATTAGCTTTTCTTCAAAGAATTCCCCAACTGTGAGCTAATTTGCCAACTCATATAATCTTTATGGTACACTGTCAATCGTTATTGAGGACAACATATATTCAAGAGCTAGTGCAGTGAACAGAACATCCTCCTCCTTTGGAGAGTTTTAGCTTTTACATACACTTCGCTTTCTTTTCCATTCCATAGGATGGCCTTGATACGGCTGTTGCTCTGCATGCAATACTTTCACAGACTTACCAGGGAGTCATGTGGAGCCAGAGCATTAGAGCTGCCATCTTTTAAAAGATCAAATGTTAAAATTTAAATATTAAACTTTTTTTCCTTTAGTGCAAAAATACCCTGACGGTGTTAACGTACAGTGCAATAACTTTTCTACCCAGTAGGGTTACTTTCAGAATTCCACGTTACTTAAAAGAAAATGTTTTACTAAATCCTTTTACTGTTATTATTTTCAAATACAGGTATGTGCAAAAGATTACAGAGACAATAAAAACACAAGGCCTGCTTCATAGGCCTGACTGACCTTCATGGATCACTAATTTTGGAACTCATAAAAAGCTAGTATGACCCCTGGCCTAAATAAAAGAAGCGTCAGGGCTCTTCTAACCTGTGCCTTTTTGCGTACAGCCCCAAGAGGGTATACCAGCAACTAGGAATTAGCCCAATGCTCTGTTCATGCTTCCTTTGCTTTGCCCATGCTGCCTATGCAGGGAGTTGGAAAGGGGGTGTACTGTACAGCTGACTCTATGTCACCCAGGGAATCCGACACAAGAGAAATTCCAACTATCCAGATGCCCCTGATTTCCAGTCCATTTTTAACTATGGAGCAGCAAAAATAAGCTGTAATGGAGTCAGGCCCTAGTTCCTGTCCCAAGGAGTTTATAATCTATAGGCCTTATCCAACTCCTGGTAAAGTCATGGAAAGACTCCCACTTACTTCAATTTATAGAAAAGATTATATGACATAGGGAGAGATGACATCAAGCAAGGGGAAAGTCTTAGCTCTACAATCTATAGAAACTACTACTGCATCAACTGTAAGTTTTAGCGTTCATAAATATTCTTCTCTATCAATGACTCAAGCAATCTTGTAGCTAATAAAATATATGCACCTCGATAGCTAGAAAAGAAAACTGGTTTATTTCTTTATAGAAATTGAGGTCAATCATTAGTTTCCTCTTTTGGGATTTGGCCAAAGCAGGGGTTTCTTGGTGCTTTAAACAGGATTTAATATTTTTAAATAGTTATACCAATCACAGATTTTTAAAGAAACTTGAAATGTCCATGCAACATAGTTTCTCTTTTAAATAACATTTGGGTCTCATTGTATTTCATTCAATGAGCTAAAAATGACTTCAACTACTTAATAGCCTTATTTGCATAAATAATTATTAATAGATGTTATGTTACCATAATGCACACATGAATATATCTATATCAAGGAGGAGTAATCAATGCTTCCCCTTAATGTGAAATCAATGGGAGCCTCAGAGCAAAATTTATTTTTGAATATTTATTCCTAAGTCATATTATTCAAAAAACAATAAAACGTGTGTATGATAGCTATGGATTTAGCTTTAACACTCTGAAGCAATCTGCAGCACACCACTCGACTCATACACACAGATTTACACAACAGATGTGTAGCCATTACAGGTCATTGAATCATGAAAGGTTTCAGAGTAGCAGCCGTGTTAGTCTGTATCCACAAAAAGAAAAGGAGTACTTGTGGCACCTTAGAGACTAAAAAATTCATTTGAGCATAAGCTTTCGTGAGCTACAGATCACTGGATCCGATGAAGTAAGCTGTAGCTCACGAAAGCTTATGCTCAAATAAATTTGTTAGTCTCTAAAGTGCCACAAGTACTCCTTTTCTTTTTGTGAATCATGAAAGCATCTTTTAAAGAAAATTATAAACATAGATTTTCTGACAGATGAGTATTTGCTCTAAAATGGACCTTGCCAGTGTCTTCCATGCCTTTGTGACATCCCAGTTGGGTTATTGCCGGGCCCACTCTAGGGGGCTAGGCTTATGTGTCTCCTACATAGCAAGCTGTGTCATCTCTGCTTTATGGCAGAGAGCAGACTCCTAGAAATGTAAACGGTGCAGAACAAATAAAAAAAAAATAAGACAGAGTTATACAAGTGTATAGTCTGCATGAACTCATTCTATCTCCTGGCCAATCAGAACCTAAAGTCTGGTGACCTTCTTGGCACCATGTAATGTTCACCTGTTCATGCAGGGTAAAATTTACATAAGTGATTAAAGAGCTTAAGTCCCATTTTCATAAGTGACTTAGAGACTTGAGGCTAGATTTTGAAAGGTATTTGGTGCCTAAAAATGAAGACAGAAGCTTAGTGGGATTTTCACAAGAGTCTAAGCAGATTAGGCATCAGGTTTCCGAGGGCCAGATTTTCAATGGGAGTTAAAATACCTAACCTGCTAAGGCATTTTCGAAAATCCCAGTGGGTGCCTATCTGCATCTTAAGTCACCTAAATACCTTTCAAAATCTGACCCTTGGAAGCCTAAGTCACATTGAAAGTCCATAGGAATTAGGCTGCTAAGCTACTGTATATGGGTCAGGGAATATATACTACACTTTTCATAATAACCTTCTTTCAAAAAAAAAAAAAGAGTTTGGAATATCTTCCATAATATTTTTGTTCTGTTTTGCGCAGAATAGCAACTCCCTGGGACAGGTTTTCAGTTTGAGCTTGAACATGCACATGTGCTTAGATAGGCAATCCATGGATCAAGGCCCAGCTACATCAAAGACCAAATTTCAGTCTATGAACCACCATGACAGCTGCGCTTCTATGGAACAATACAGATCACAAAGCCCACGACAAAGTATATGACAGCTGAAGGCAAAAGTATTTTCAGTCAATGGGATCCAGCTATAGAACGGTCTTCCCGAGAAAACTAGGCACATCCAGAGTCTGATAAGCTTTAGGAAATGCTGCAAAATCTTCCTCTTTGAGAAAAACTTTCCACTGTGATGTTCACAATAAAAACAAAACAGCCCTTTTTATTCCCCAACCCCGAATAATATCCCCTTCCAAAAAAGCCACCCTACTCCAAGCAGATGTTTGAGCCCAGAAAGAGAAACATGCAAGAGATCCCATGCAGTCTGGTAGGTTATTGCTAGTGATTTTATGCACAAGGTATTCAGATACTATGGTGATGGGCAGCAGTATGAAACAGACAGATGGACTGACAGATTTTGCATACTGATAAATAATTAAACAGAGCATATTATAAACTTCTAAGAAGGCCTGTCACTTTTTACAAGCTACAAGCTCCAGAAAGCCAGGAATTTCAAGAGTTCCATAAACACATCCGCCACATGCCTATATTCTTGCACTAATTTGCCGGACAGCTGAGGACTAATAGGAGAGACCCATCCCCTTGCGAGCTTTCACTTCACAGTTCTTGGGCTATGTTTTGTGTCACACCATTTGAATATTGTTTCAAGACAATATACTTTTCACATTTAACATATTTATTACTTAACATTTGTAAACTGCATGATGGGTGTGCACATTTACACAATGAATAAAGACACGGCCCCTTCCTCAAAAAGAGATTACAATATTAACTGATCTGAACAAGAAGGACATGGGAGCAGATATGCAGAGTATGAATATAAAGTAAGCAACTTTATTACAAGAGCTTTATGATGTTACCTATATGCTAGGGTAATATGTGGTTTTATACCTATCTATTACTGCCACTGAAACCACTGGAGTTATGTTACAGCTTCTTTATCAGATTGCAATGCATTTCTTCACAATTCCTATCTACTTTCAAATTTAAGCAAACTCTTGGGAGCATAGTCATAGCCATTCAGCATTTCAGCTGATAGCTTAGCAGCTTTGCTGCCATCTCTTTCAAGAGAACTTGCTAGGTATAATACCTCTATGGAAAGGTTTAAGTAATTGTTTGTTCCATGTCTCGAGAAAGGTAAAAATAATTATGTTCTCATTTCAATGGGAAGCATCTTCTTTACTAGGACAACCAACTGCATTCTATAATGTGACAGACTTCAAAAATAGTGTTGTTAATCTAGGGAGATTGTTTTAATATTTCAGCAGTAGACATCTGAAATGCCTATCATAAAGAAGCTGTAAAAACATCTGAACAGATATTTCTTATTTCAGGGGGTAGAGAGTGAATAGCTAAGGCATCACGTGAAGACAAATCAGTAAAATATTTGTATCTGTCAAGCTCCAGCTGACCTGAGGTTTAGGAAAAATCTGAATGAGTGAAATAAGAAACAAAGAGAAATGTAATGGGCTTTTCACATCTGGTTGAGGGAAGCAACAGAACTGTTGAAAAACTACTGATATCTATAAACCAGTGGTAGGCAACCTGTGACCCACAGGCCGCCCGCTGCCCATCAGGGTAATCTGCTAGCGGGCCGCAAGATAGTTTGTTTACATTTTCCCGGCTGCCTGCAGCTGCCTGCAGTGGCTGCGGTTCGCCGTTCCTGGCCAATGGGAGCTGTGGGAAGTGGCAGCCAGCACGTCCCTGCAGCCCACGTCACTTCCTGCAGCTCGCATTGGCCAGGAACAGTGAACCGTGCCCACTGGGAGCTGCAGGCAGCCGTGCAAATATAAACAAACTGTCTCATGGCCCGCCAGTGGATTACCCTGACGTACAGCTCGTGGGCCACAGGCTGTCCACCACTGCTATAAACAAAAGGTTATAGTGTTCCTTATGGCATAAATGTTCCAAAGATAGCTGCACCCTGGAAAACTGTAATGCCAGGCATCATCTCCTGACTTCTCCCCTAGGTGGGCAGCAGTAGTAAGTGAATCCTCTCCTCTGCGGCTCTGGTAGTAGTAGTCAGTGTGGTCCCAATCCCACTCCATTTCACACGTTCCTATTCATTCTATCTCAACTCATGTGCTGTCCAAGCCTCCTTCTCTACTTGCGTCACTGAGGCAGCAGAATAGTGGATAAGTGGAGAGAGGGAGCCAGCAGCAGCAGTGCAGAGAAGGAGAATTAGGTCCAAGGTATCCAGGAAGCGACTGGCAAAATGACAGGTTATTATTACGCTGATATTCCAAAGAATATCCAAAGAAAAGAACAACTTTTCCCATTGAGAGAAACTGTGGGGTACATTTAATGCTATTTGGCATAGAGCATATTTTGTTTTCTAAAAACTTTGTTGGGGCATTTTGGGAAGTTGAACCATCAGTTTTGTAATTACGAAAGAGAATTCAACAGATTTTACACAATGCATTTAAAAGTTATTAGGTCCATGTCCAAACTGATCTGCTAATGAAATGATTTGCAACTCACAAAAGGGTTTTACGTATTTTTTTAATTATACCTACTTTTTTCATGAACTACATTATTCCATTCTGTGTACTGCATGCATTACATATGTTGATGAAAAAGTAATTATAGTATTGTCTAGGATGAGAAATCCTTTTTCTAGGAAGAGAGGTATACATTGTAAAAAGAACACATGTGGCCCAGGAAAATAATAAAGCTCCTCATAAGGTCACCCTTATTTACTGAAAGTCCGTGAGTTCTCTGAAGTTTACAAAGTTGGCAACACTTGGCTTGAAGTGCTTTGAAAAGATTGTAGACGTAAGTCATTCTAACAAGAGAATACTAGTACATGGCTGAGTGGGGAAGAAGTGGCAGCAGTACTTTCATAGATTCCAAGGCCACAAGGGACCATTGTGATCATCTAGTATGTCTTCTTGTATAACACAGGCCACAAAACTTCCCTAAAACAATTCCGACAGCATATCCTTTAGGGAAAACATCCGATCTTGATTTAGAAATTGCCAGTGACGAAGAATTCACATCAACCCTTAAGGTATGTCTATATTATCCGCCGGATCGGTGGGCAGCAATCGATCCAGCGGGGGTCGATTTATCGCGTCTAGTCTAGACACGACAAATCGACCCCCGAGCACTCTCCCGTTGAATCCTGTACTCCACTGGAGCGAGAGGGGCAGGTGGAGTCAACGGGGGAGCGTCAGCAGTCGACTCACCACAGTGAAGGCACTGCGGTGAGTAGATCTAAGTACTTAGACTTCAGCTACGTTATTCACATAGCTGAAGTTCATAATTTAGATTGATTCCCCCCTTCCTCCCCAGTGTAGAGCAGTCTTAGTAAATTGTTCCAATGGTTATTTCTCTCGTTGTAAAATATTACACTTCATTTCCAGTCTGAATTCATCTAGCTTCAACTTCCAGCTATTGAATCAGGTCATACCTCTCTCTACAAGACAGAAGAGCCCATTATCAAATACTTGTTCCCCATGTAGATACTTATAGATACTTACAGACTAATCAAGTCACCACTTAACCTCTTCTTTGTTAAGCTAAATAGACTGAGCTCAAGTCTATCATTATGAAACATGTTTTCTAATCCTTTAATCATTTTTATTGCTCTTCTCTGAACCCTTTACAACTTATCACTGTCCTTCTTGAATTGTGGACCAGAACTGGACACAATATTCCAGCAACAGTTGTACCAGTGTCAAATACAGAGGTAAAATAACCTCTTTACTCCTACTCAAGATTCCCCTGTTTATGAATCCAAGGATTGCATTAGCCCTTTTGTCCACAGCTTGGCACTGGGAGCTCACATACAGCAGCTGATGCTCTGCAACCCACAGATCTTTTTCAGAATCACTGCTTGCCAGCATAGAGACCCCATCCTGTAAGTATGGCCTACATTCTTTGTTCCTGGATGTCTGCATTTGCATTTAGCCATATTAAAATGCATATTGTTTGCTAGTGCCAAGCTTACCAAGTGATCCACATCATTCTGTATCAGTGACCTGCCCTCTTCATTATTTAACATTCCCCCAGTTTTTGTGTCATCTGCAAACTATCAGTGACAATTTTAAGTTTTCTCCCACAGCATTCATCAAATTGTTAAATAGCATAGGACCAAGTACCAACCCCCTAAAAACACACTCATTGGATAATGAGTCCCTGTTTACAATTACATTTTGAGACCTATTCATGAGCCAGCTTTTAATCCACTTAATGTGTGCCATCTTAATTTTATATCGTCCTAGGTTTTTTTAATCAACATGTTGTGAGGTACCACATCAAACATCTTATAGAAGGTCTAAGTATATAATGTCAGCACTATTATCTTTGTCAACCAAACTTGCAATCTCATCAAAAGAAGATAGCACGTTAGTTTGACAATATCTATTTTCCATAAGGTCAAGTTGATTGGCATTTGTTGTTACCCTTCTTTATTAATGGAGTCCCATATCAGCCATGCCATTAACTTGCCTGGGATAGATGTCAGACTGACAGGCCTATAATTACCCGGGTCATCCCATATCTCCAATAAATACTGGCAATTGTAGTACCATGTAGAGGTTGTAGAAAGAGGCTTCTAAGTTCTGCTGGAACAGTTTGCCCATGAATGCCCTATTTGCCTATCTTTCATGATAGAAAGTGGTCTGAACAATAGATTTAGTCATGAGGCCCGTATTCAGTTTTTTGCAAGCCTTAGATAGCCTAACTCTTGATGCTGAAAGCTTATAGTTCTTCTAATGGATATTTTGTCTTCCTATTATGTAGATTTTTACAAATTGGGCCATCATTTTTGGTTATGGTTTTCTGAAAGTATGTTGATACTGGTACAATTAAGTTTTGTGAAAATAAAAGCAGGTGCAAAATATTTGCTTCAGCGGATATGAGCTCTCTTCCTTGATACACTGAGAAGTAAAGTAATTAAAATGTTCATACGAGGATTGTGAAATATTTTGCTTTGGGCAGCACTGTATATTTACATATATAAAAAAATCTCATTGGAACAAATCATGGGCCCACTGAAATCCATGGAAGTTTTGCCACTGTCTTGCCTGTGGCCAGGATGGTTTATTTGTACAAAACACAAGTACGATGTTTTAATAGTAATCCTAGAAAATGACAGTGTTGTAGCAACATCTCATAAAACACAATTTTAAAAAGTTCATTAACTAAACTGCTTTGAATGCAATTTATTAATTGGTCAAGCTATTCCTGATAATTTCTTAATTCCTTTCCTGCTAAACCAGTCTACGGGCCTGATGCTATTAAAATCAATGGCAAAATTCCTTCTGAGAAAGAAGCAGAAGTCTTAATCAGATCTGCTACAACAGCCAAATACAACAGTAAGATTGCTTTATATTTGGAAAAACAATATATTGTATAAGAGTGAACGTTTAAATATACAGATATAAAACACCACAAGTATGTATATATTCCACAGATTTTAAGGCCAGAAGGGACCATCATGATCACCGAGCCTGACCTCCTGCACATTGCAAATCACAGAATCGAACTCACCCACACATGTAGTAGATCCATAACCTCTGGCTGAGTTACTGAAATCCTCAAACCAATATTTAAAGACCTCAAGTTCCAGAGAATCTACCATTTACTGTAGTTCAAACCAGCAAGTGACCTGTGCACAACTCTGCAGAGGAAGGCTAATTGTGAACTCTTTTCCTACACTTAATAATTTAAATTAGATTGAGAGATCTTTTGGGCAGGTACAGTCATTTACTTTGCCATTGTACAGCTCCTAGAACAATGGAGTCCTGATCATGACTGGGGCCTCCAGGAGCTCCAGTAATACAAATTAATAATAAATAATAATAGAATTCTCTCTCAGGGGTTGATTATGAATGACAAATAAGTAAGGGATGAATAGTGTGACAGAGATAGTGATTTCCGGCAATATCCTGGACAAACCTTACTGAATTAAGTTAAACCTTTTAAATTAAGTTTCATATCTCAGGAGCTCATTGAATTAAAAGGAAAATATTTGTGTTATTGTGGGATTAAATGTTTGTGTTATGGTGGGATTGTATGTGACTTGTTTAGGAGACATAACTGACATAGCTAAAGTAAACCTCGGGAAGCATTATGTGCTTCAAAGGACTCTTTTAAACAATGGGTTAAGCGAAGAATGAATTGTTAGTTAGAAAAATGACTAGTTTTCCTCGAAAATACAGGGGAGGAGGGAAATGCAAATACCCACCTCTGAACCTGATCTTTTGAAGCTTTGCCCTGAGGAGGGGAACTTTGTCTACAAATTACTTTCTCCCAGGATCAAAAGGCCCAAACAGAATAAAGGAATAACTCTCTGATTCAGGAGGGTTCTTTTTTCTGAACCAAAGGGGTTATGAACTTGTAACGACAGAAAACCCCCTTGGTGGGGTTTGAAGGACTGATCACCAGCCAAAGCCGTTAGGGGAGCTGAGGTGATCTCTGGGAACCTTGTTAGCATGGGAGTAGGTTCTGCTATTATTTTAATATGGTTTTCTCTGTAATGCTTTTACCTTCAGAATAAATATGCTTGCTTAGAAAGAGCTGTGTGCTAACTTAACTGTGACAATTACCATCTCGGAGGAGAAAAGTAAAGCAGGCCTGTTTTGGCTATTGGACATGGTGCGGAATTCACACTGCAGGCAGGGTCTGTGCAGCCTGGAAATACCACAGTCAGGAGGGAGAAAGACATTTCTCTGCCCAAGAGAAGCAATGGCTGGGGAGCAGAAGCCTAAGAGTGGGTGTCTTTGCTAGACCATAGAGGGGGAACACAGGTGCAGTTGCCTTGACGAATAGTTTAAAGACCCGGGGAGGTAAAAAATCTCTGAGAAGTTTTTGGGTAACAGGTGTTATGAACTAGATCTGAAGTTGATGGCTACTTCCCCCCTCCCAGTCTCCCACTTTTCAAACAGCAAATTATCACTAGAGTTTCAGTTGCCCAAAATAAATATATGTACTCCCATCTCCAGCTGGAAATGGCATTCACCTCTGTGAAAGTGAGAGGAGTACTCTGAAAGAAACACTAGTGTAACTTTAAAAGACACAGCATTTGATGAATAACAATAAAAAAAAACCTCACTTCCATTTTTCCCTTCAATTCCTTCTCCATTTCTTCCATGTGGAAGAGACAGCAGGAGGCAAAAATGAAGATTGTCGGGCTCTGTCTTTTTCCTTGTGAGACTTTAGACTGCTAAATGTTGTGATTTTTCCAAACTACAGACCAAGCACAAACATTTATCTATCTTCTTTCTCTATGCTTGCCTTTAGTCCTCGAAATTAATATCAGAAAGAAAAAAAACTACTCAACAGTCACAAATACACGGACTTGTTCTTCCACATTGCCCATTGGCATTTGTCAATTAACAGTGCAAATATTGATTGTCCTATATTGCTTGAAGCAGAAGGCTGAATGTTATGCCATGTGGGATTATAGACGAGGTGTGTCAGTCTGAGGGCAAGACCACACGCCATACTATACAGCATAAGCACCAACTCCTTGGGTGCTCCGGGGCTGGAGCACCCACGGGGAAAAATTAGCGGGTGCTCTGCACCCACCAGCAGCCAAGCTCCCCTCTCCCCCCTGCCCCACCTACTCCCCTGAACGTGCTGCGTCCCCACTCCTCCGCCTACCTCCCAGCGCCTCCACCCTGGCCTCCAACAAACAGCTGTTTGGCAGGGTTAGCATACTCTTTGAGGGAGGGAGTAGCGGGAACATGGCACGTTCAGGGGAGGAGGTGGGGAAGAGGCAGGGCCGGGGCAGGGATTTGGGGAAGGAGTTGGAATATTGGCAGGGAGGGGGCGGAGTTGGGGCGGGGACTTTGGGGAAGGGGTTGGAATGGGGGCGGGGAAGGAGTAGGCAGGGGCGGGGCCTCATGGAAGGGGTGAAGTGGGGGCGGGATGGGGGGGTTGAGCACCCGGGGAAAGAGGGGAAGTCAGCACCTATGCTATACAGGATCTGATCCTGCTCCCCTTGAACTCAGCGAAAAACATTGCAGCGAGCGGGATCAAGCCTATTGTGCACATTTGCTGGATACACGGTTTGGCTTTCCGAGTCATATCCTGTGTAACAGTCAAGGGAATAACTAACCTTTCCAATCCATAGCAGGTTTCAATGTTCTGTGTGAAACAGAGGAGAATAAAGTTTGACAAGGCAGGGAGTTAAGGATTTTTTTAAAAAAGAAAAGGGCAGCTTTTCTCCTGCTACACATTAGCGTATCCACTGATCTGGCTTCCAAAATGTACTAAGCAAATTAAAAAAAAAAAAAAAAGATACAGGGAGTTAGGATGAATCTTAAATCAGTTTGACACAATAAGCAAGGCAATTACACATACCAAATTACACCAGGATTTTATGATGGCGCTCAACTTCCAGTTTACCCTTCTGGGAGGAAACCTTATTTGATTAAATGAAATTTTAAAGGACTCATTAACAATTCAGTTCTCTCACTTTAGTAGAATCACTCTGGACCAGCTAAAAATATTAGTATAACACAGGGGAGTTGACGGTCCAGGTGACTGGAAATGGGATTAAAAAGACCCTTTCACTGGCCCAGGCGAGCAGTAAATGAAACTCATTAGTAATGACTCATTACACTGTCTAATGGTCATTCAGCATTATATGAGAAATAAATTGCTGGTCTCAGTCCGGTTTCTAGTGACCGCATCATAAAATACACTACTGCAACTGGTATGTTTGTTGCCAGACTTCCTAGACACCTAGGAGTAACTGTGTCCTGAAACTGAACTCCCTTTTGAACCCTAGAGCAGGTCCCACTAGGATACATTAGCACAACGGCCTTTTAATACCTCGGCCAAGTCTACACTACACGATTAAGTCAATGTTTGTTAGGCTGACTTACAGCCACCTCAGTAATTACTGCAGTTTTTCATTGCCACACTACCCTTCTTCTGCCACCAGTGCACGTATTCACCAGGAGCGCTTGCCTCGATTTAAGAGGGGCAGTGCAGGGGAGGAGGGGCTCCTGTTGACCTAGTTACCGCTTCTCAGGGAGGTGAAACAGCTATGCGGACAGGAGAAGCCCTCTGGCTAGCATAGGCAGCAACTTCATTGAAGTGCTGCTGACACATTTTGAGCGTAGACAAGCCCTCAGAGAGGCTAAAAAAGGCGGGTGGGGAATTATGATTTTTATACTCTCTCTCTCTGCTGGCTCTGCAAAAAAGTTCACTATAAAGCAATCCTTTCATTGCTGCCCAGACATCAGTCCACAATGTTCCTGGACAAACACTACATATAAATTGGGCCCGGAACCGTTAATCCAAATCAGCCACATCTACTCCATGAAGGAGAATCTAACAATCAGCAAGGATTTTAGAGGGAAAATATGGAAAGAGTCACTACACTAGTTGTATCATTCACAAAGAAAATTACAAATACTAGAGGCCGCATAGGAATTTACAAGCTTGGTTCTTCAGCCCCTGAAAAGGAAGGTAAATCTCACCTATGGATTTGCCAAGAGACCAAGAAAAACCATAGCTTGATAATGCAATATTTCTGTGTGCTGTAAGTACCATAACTGTGCAAGAGAGTTTCCAACAAACCATCTTCTTTTTGCATTGTGTAATAAATCTGGCAGCCTAAAACCACTCCTCCCCCTTCTTGGAGTCTCTCTCCTGTAAATATTTACAGATAGTTAACATAAGATAAGTTTGTAAGAAACAGGAATGTCTGTGTTCCCATCCACTTTGTCCAGTTTTGTTGGAACTCAGCAGATTGGCCACCTAAAGGAAGTGTCCAATGGAGCAGGTTAAACAGAAAGCAGGCAGGCTGAGTGCATATGTGCCTTAAGGACTGTTCCTCCTCAGGCCTTTCTCAAGTTGACACCATCCTCTCCGCCTTAGGCCTCTCTGGATATGTCTACAAAGCAAAGACAAACCTGCAGTTGGCCTGTGCCAGCCGACTTGGACTCACAGGGCTTGGGCTGACAGGCTATTTCATTGCTATGTAGATTTCCAGGTTCAGGGTGGAGCCCAAGCTCTGGGAACCTGCCACCTCACAGGGTCCTAGAACCCAGGCGCCAGCATGAAAGTCTACACAGCAATGAAAAAGCCCCATAAGCCTGAGCCCCACAAACCTGAGTTGGTTGACACAGCCCAGCCCCGGGTGTCTAGCTGCTATGCAGACATATCCTCAATGACATCTCCCCAAACCTCTGCCAGAACTTATCTACATGTAAACCCCACTCTACTTTGAAGCAGAAACTCACTCTGATTCTGGGCAGGACTGGAACAGGTGAGTCTAGAGGGAGATTGGGTGCTTCAGTGTTTCCATTTGTCCATTATTTTTACATGATCTTTTTATTCTAATCAAGAAAGGGACTGTTTGGTTGAGGTGGAAGAAAGAGAATCAAACCCTCTAGTTTCTTTCCCTCAAATGTTGTCAAAATCCTTCCATGCCCAGATCCCTGTCCCACACCAAAATACTCTCTACTCCAAATCCCAGACTGTTGTCCTGTTTTTCCATTTAAAATATCAAGCCATCTTTATATTGTTTAGTCAAGATAGATGTATTTAGATCTTCATCCTGCTCTGGACACAGACATGTGGTCCTTTGCTTTTGTTAATCTAAACATTTTCTTTGAAAAATGATTTTCCTTGTAGGACTGTATAGTTATATTAGTTTATAGTGGCTGCCAAAACTCACAACCATCTGTCATGAAAAATATATTTTTTTGTCTTGGCACAGAGTCTCTAGTACTCTTCAATCATCATTGAGCAAAAGTGTATTTTCCTTGTATTTCCTTTAAGGTAAAAATACACAACATTTTTTGTCAATTTTAAATTCTAAAACAAATACTTTCACTTCCAGTTTGCTTCAACCAAATCATCACAGCCCTCAGGAGTTTTATTACTTAAATATGCCATCTAGAAAACCTATATGTTGTTCTACAGGATTATTTTATAGCCCTACAGTATTACCATGGTGAGCTGTAAATTACTATGAAGTCAGAAAGATTAATTCATTCCTCTCTGGAATTAATATGCAATACTAAAGGATTATGTTATGGTCCTCTTTAATTACTTATTATGCCCTGCAGAAATAGAGAGATACAACTTTAAAATATCATCACATTTATATTTGCAAAATGTTGTTTGCCTTATGTACCATTTTAGTATGACACGTTAAGCCACCACAATCTTCCTTTGCCTTTTACAATTCAAGTTTTTACAAATGGTAAAATCTTAATTACATCTACATACTAAATTAGAGAACTTAATCCGAGTCCTTTCCCAAAGTAATGGAGCACAATGAGTACTATTTATGGGAGTTTTGTCATTGACTTCAGTGGGGCCAAGATGTCACCCCATTTTTAGCAGCGGGGGGAAGACGAGTGGTGCTCAGCCATTCTTAATTTGCACTGGGATTTTCAAAGCAGCATAAGGGTTGGTGTAATAAATGGAGCTAAAATAACTAAATCAATTGCAATTCATGCCTTTTTTTATAGCAGTTCAAGTCTCTGTGTGGACATTCTTATTTTGGAATAAGCGTGCTCCATTTCAAAATCATTCCCTATTCTACTCAATTACAGTCTCTCAAAATAGGGCACTCTTATTCCAAAACGACAGCATCCACATACAAACTCGAACCGAAATAACGGAAGATGTGAATTACAGCCCATTGAGTGATTTCGGTTGCATTTACCCCATAGACAAGGCTTAAGGGCGTTCCACACCCAAATCCAGTGAAAAATAGTGAAATCTGAGCTCCTCTGAAAACCCCAGCCTAATTATTTGCATTGTTACGGCGCCTCGGGGGCCTAATTGGTTAACAGTGTCCATAGAGCTGAATGCTGTCCACATCCACAGGAAGTCCTTGTCCCAAAGAGACTACAATCTAAGATTCTAAGGACACGTCTACACTACAGATGCTACAGAAGCAGAGATGCAGTGCTATAGCTGTGCCACTAATGCTTCCACTTACACCTCTCTAGATTAATATGCCCATCAGGGGAATGTATTCACCACAGGTAAGTCCCTCCACCTCCCAGTTCGAGCCACTATTTATTTTGGCCTTATTAAGTCAAAGCTTGTATTAGCACCTAAGAGCCAGTGAGATAGCACCGCCATCCTTTACCCTTTAATCTTCAGTTTTTAAGAAAAGAAACCAAACGTTTCTCCATTAAAGTTGCTTCACAGTTTGTTTTTTGACGGCGAATCTGTTTGGACCGTATTAAATGTGCAGTGACTTGAGGCAATAATGACATGGTGATCAACTAACCAAGCGATTTAGCAGGCTCCCCTTTCCCACTCACAACCCTAGAACAATTCACGGGCTTGGACCCGACCACCTCACAAAGAAGAATGAAGACCCATTTCACCTGGTTACTCTTTGAAATGCAAATGACCTGAACTCAGCTTATTCAACCACACAGACAAGTAACTGGAAAATGTCTGTAAGTGCTGCTGAGGGTATGCTTTATGGAGAGCTTCTGTTTAAGTGCCCTTATATGAATATTGCTACAACACTTGAAGTGACGTTACTGATAAAAGCATCTATACAAAAGTTTCTGGTAGATACAAAGGACAAAGCTGGCTGGATGAAGCAAGTAATTGTAACAGTATCTTGAGGATAAGTCCTGTTTAGTTTTTAATTGCTTCCGAGACCAAATGGATTCAAGGTGGTTATAGGCAATGAACTTTATATGTGAATGCCAAGGAGTTATTTAGGCTGAAATATATATGGCTATTACTAAAAACTAAATTCCGATACCCTTATTTCATGTTGAACAATACCCTTTCATGGATGGTCCCACTGAAGTCAAAGCTCATTCATGGACCAAGATTCTACTCCCCGTGAATGAGAGTGGCAGAATCTGGCCTTATTTTAACCAAAATGACCCTCAAAGTCTTATTAACAGTCAGGAATTTTAATTCAATATTGCCATTTTAAATGAAGGGGAGAAAAAACCACAAACAAACAGGGTCATGAACCAGCCCTAAAGTAAAAGTTATATCCTTCTGGCTCTTCCTTCCCCATCTCCTCTGTCACACTGTCTGGAGTGGTTCATGACTGTGAGTGCCAACCTCAGGGCAGAGTGTCAAAAAGCAGGATGGAAACCCCAAACTGGTTGTATGTTCTATAGATTTCACCAACCCAGCAACAAGTGTGAACTCCCAAAGCACTGTATCAGTCTTACCATGGAGTCACAGACAGTCCCCTTGCACATTCCAGTCTATCTTGCCACCCAGAAAAGATGGATTATATAACAGATGGTCACTTACAACAAAAGTCATGCCAAAATTCAGATTACTCCCAGTCCCAAGGGATCAGTCACTTACCCTACGTCAATTGGTACCTTATTAGATCTCACACCAAAGACAAAGCTTGTAGCCAATCCTATAGTAAACTAACTAAAGATTTATTAAGTAGGAAAAAAGAAATGAGAGAGTTATTTACAGGTTAAAGCAGGCAAATATATATACATAAATTACAGTCTATGGTTCCATAAAATGACAGAGTTGTAATAATCTGTCAGCACTGAATGTCTTTTAGGGCTAACCCAGGTTGACCCTGGAGATCTTCGCTTCTGTTCTGTAGCTGCAGCCCTGTCAGAGTCTAAACAGTAAAAGAGAGATGAAAAAGTTTCTTGTCTGGTATCTTTATTTCCTTCTTCCAACATTCACACTGATGGGACGAGCCCTTTTGCAGGTTGCCTCTTCATGGGTGTACAGGGGCAATTAGCAAAATCTTTGTACTGTGATGTCCCACAATGGCCCATTTAGTTTTGATAGTCCTTCCTGATGTGCAAGAGGTAATACCTTTCATAGGGATTTAGCATTTTGCACAAGGTACAGTTTTTCCTTGTTTGGAGAGCTACATAGTTCAGAACAAACATTTTACAGCTATAGCACAAACACTTCAGCATTATCTTATAGCATGGGATACAGACATTATAAGTAGGATTAATACATGTAGCAATTTACAGGCATTTCATAAAGTCTAAACACATTGTTATAAGTCCAATACCCATGTTAACCATGCTAACACACAGGTGAGCTGGACTGGTTTCCAGCAACAAATTTGTCAGTGCTCAGCTGAGGCCTAAAGCCTTGGCAAGAGCGAGCACATGGTCTGCCAGTGTCACATCCTCATCTTCCCCCTTTCCAGCCTCTTCTCTCTTATTTCCCTTCTCCAGTTCCTTTCTTTTCCTACTGTGAAGCAACCCCTTATTCCCAGAACAGCTGTATTTTTTTATTATTATTATTTTTGTATTTACATAGCATCTGTGAATTAGGATAAAAAGACTGGGAAGACAAATGGGAATGACACATATTCCAGTAATTCTCACAGGGAAAAAAAACTCTGTTGAGTTTTAGAGACAGAAAGAGGAGACAGATAAAAAGGAGTAAGATAAGTCGAAGAATTTAACTTTTTGGTTTTTTTAAACAGTTTCCCCTTCAGAGCTTGGACAGATCCACTTTCATAGCTTTTAGGATTTTTTTTCTTCATTCTAAGAAAAATCTGAACATATTTCGCTGCTGGCAAACAGCCTGGATATTCTGATTACAAGAGCCAGTCAGAATAAAGGAATTTTAGCAGCCAGTAAGAATAGCCACATATAGCATAGACACTGCACAGGCACAGTACAATTATTGAAAAATAACCAGACAGGGCTAGATTGTGACTTCGGACACACCCTGTGCAAAGGGGGTGCTTGTAAGTTACACCATGCCAGGAATGGGCTCAGAAAACCCTAAATCAAAGACATAGCTCTGAGTCACAACTTCCTCTCATCTCCCTCCTTGCTCCTGGCAGGTAGTTACTTACTGATGGGCTACACTAGCAATAAATTACTATTCCCTACACACTGGCTCAGCCGCACTGGCCAGTGAGGGGTTGGTAGAGCCAAGCCTCTTTCACCTTGTCTTTCCTGGTTCATGCCCTGCCTACCTACTTCATGGAAGGCCAAGGGAGAGACTAGTCTTATTACTCCTGGGTCTGGCTGGCCGGTACAGAGATATTAAGGGAATTCTTTTTCCCTCTGAATCCCTTACCCTTGCATAGTACAAGTCAGAACTTAGTCCACAGTGATCATGTTAAGTGACTAGTTCATACTAGTGATGGTCACCAACTAATCACAAGTTCCTCGAACTGCACAATGCTGTTATTGAGAAATAACTACATTATCAATGTACAGCCAACTGCAGCTCAGAGAATTGCACATATGGTTGGGAGGGGAAACCCATGGAGTTATATGCAACAGTTCATTACAGCTCTCCCCCTTCATTCTGACTGGTTGGGACAATTCAATTTCAGTATAATTCCAGGTAATATTGTGATGCTAAATATCACTACTTTATTAGGAGACTCACATATCAAAGTTTGAGCTGCTGCCCATTTGCCAGATCATGGTTTGCCATGGCCTTTCTATCATTCAGGACACTATAGAAGAATTGCCTAGATTTCTTTGAGCAATACTTGCTCACATTTTTACGTTTCTCTATTTCTATTTGCATAAAAACCATTTTACTGTAACGTTAAAAGTCAAATGTTTTCTCGGGTTTGCAATTGACAGTGTTGTACATTATTATTTTCATCTTCTCTCCCCCCCCCCCTCCAATTTTCTTAGGTACTGTAGACTGATTCATTAGATCAGTGTGTACATATATAGAGAGAGAGAGTTTGATTCATTATATCAGTGCATCAACCTTACAATGTCTGATTATTACTATTTCATCAGTCTTTGCACTGGGAGAGATCTTTTCTGTCCTTAGTCCTGCTTCACATCTCAGATTTTCTCCTAATTTACAGGTACTGAAAGTAACAGTAAGTAGCTCACGGCATCATACCATGACTCTCTTGGAGACTCTGGTCTCAAGGACGTACTGAGCACTCAGCCCAGGGTGTCTGTCCAAGAAAACAGTTTTAAACTGTTAAGTACTTGAATCAAAAAAGAGGAAGTTACAAAAATTGTTTTAAACATAACTATTTTCAAATCTGTTTTAGGTACTTAATTTTAATTAACCAAAACGTGTTTCTTTTTAACGTAATTCCCTGGGTCTGTGAGAACCCAAACACAGCACCACTGTGCAAGTATATGAGAAAGGGGAAACTGAAACTAACTGTGAAAGTGATGCTTTTGTGTCAAAGCTTAATTAGGAAGGGACAGCTGGGGTCTTTCCCCAGTTTAAACAAACAGGACTGACAGTTATTCATGTACAAATGTGGCATTTCAGAAATAGTAGCATTTTACTGCTTTTATTAACAAAACCGAAACTAACCAAGTTATTTTCACTGACCAAGGTGAATGAAGTACAGGAAGTAAACACACCAGCATGAAAATCAAATAGCAAATCAGAAGCCTGATTATGTTTACCTTGTATAATCCAGTCTCCCACTGGACTCCGTAGGAGTTCTAGATGTACAAAAAAGGATGACTAGGACCTAAAATTCTTTCCATTTTAATAGGGTGTCCTTGGTAATAAGGGGGAAATTTCAGATGCAGTTACTTTTCTCTTGACACCATCCTTCTAAAAAAATATATATTCTCTGGACGATGCTCTCTCTCACACACATGTCTTTGTTCGAGGTAAACTTTCAAAATAGATGCAGCAGATATAGATATATTAACAGGAAACAGTTTATAATCCAATGCTACAAACACTTGCTGTTGGTTTTTTGCTTAGCACTTGAAAGTCATTGGGAATACAGTCATAAATCTTGCTCTTAGAGTGACCAGATGTCCCGATTATATAGGGACAGTCCCAATATTTGGGGCTTTTTCATATCTAGGCTCCTATTACCCCCCCCACCCCCATCCCAATTTTTCTGACTTGCTATCTGGTCACCCTGCTTCCTCTTGGTATTATGGTTTGTTACAAACTGTAGCTACTATACATGATTTCCATTGCACTTCACCACCAGAACACTAAACACATACAGAAAATGCATAAAGCTAGAAAACACATGTCACCCAGGTAAGGTTACATTTAAGCTCTAGCATTATGAGCTCATATACAATATCTATAGAAAGAATCATTAGCAGAATTTCAGTTGAGGTTGTCCTTTCACCGTAATTTTAGCAAAATGCATTCTGTACTTTTGATTCCTAAAAGCACAAAGTAAAGTGCAAAGAGCAAAATAACTACTTAGATATTAGCTTCATTGAAATGACAATGGTGGTCCAGAGACTCCAGAGGACTGTTTCCAATAATTCTTCAAACTCGAGTTCCAGGAAGGATTTGCATTCTTACGTTATTCAGACTTTTCCAATAAAAGCCTTTTTAAATCGATAATACCCCACTAGCCTACTTATCTAGCCAGAACACATTAGGAAGAATAAGAACTTGCTCATTCTCGGATATTTACAAGCAAGGATATGCACAGCAAGAATGTCTTACAGAAAAGTGCACTGTAAAAGAATTAGGCATAATATGCAACATCTGAGGGAAAGAATGTTAACAATTTAGGAATATGGCTTTAAGTTCCTTGGTAACAAAGGAAAAGTATAGCCATGTGCCTTTTATATGAATACCATGTTGTTTCAATATATATTCCTCTGAATAATCATCACATTGATACATATTTCTGCAGGGAAGAAACAATTTATTTTGGTAACATTTTCAAATGCGTACGACTTCCTACATTTCTGATTTGCACACATTGGCAATCTTGCCTGTTGGATGCTCAAAGAGGAGAAAATAACACACTCTTTACCAATGGCCCAAACTGTTGCACAAATATTAATGAAAGGTCACAGACCGAGGTCTTACCCTGGGTCACATGAAAGAAGCCCAGAACCATCAAAAGCTATTTCCAATGTCCAGCTGAGAAATCTGAAACAGAATAACAAAGACAGTTTGTGACAAAGCTGACACAGTCCTCTGGAAGGAGCAAAATCAATTGTGACATTTTTCATTTATTTGTAAATGCCTCTTTGGCAGTACTTTCACTCAAAATGACAGTTGCTTCTTACAGACTGGGGAGGTGATGGTAAAATAGAGGAATCCTGACAGTTGCTTTAATGAGATTCTGCATTAGGACCACTCTAAAGCTTTCCCCCAACAAGGAGCGTGCCCTTCACTTTCAATTTCATATTCCCCTAATTTGGAAAGCGTTAACCTGTTTCAAAACCTGAAATCACCCTTCTTTAATCTGCTTCAATGTCCCATTCCCACCTCGTCTCCCTCTCATTTTTCCCATTATAAGAGGGAATCCCAAACATATATTTCAGTAAGTATAAATGGCATAAAACAACTGTTAAAATTTTGCCCCTCTTGTTCATGTTGTGCATTACCTTACTCAATGAATGGTCACACTGATGAAAAGAGGACTACCCAAGAGAAAGGTACTATTCGACTTTACTAAGAATGGCAGAATCTAGGTCTTTGTAATAAGTAGTGTCCCCATTTCTACACTAAAAACACGGTGCTGTTAAAAGTGCCTACAAGAACCATTTAGGTTACTGACTATTTTGGAAACATTTATAATCCAGGTTGGAATTTAGTATATAAGTAATTGCTGAGAGAATGAATACTTTGGAGGTAGGAGCAGAGAGGGAATCTTGATTTTTGTCGTTGACTGCAAAACAATAGGACAAATTTGACAATATGGAATATTTCTTGCACTTCACTTACTCGGCTATAGCTGCAGGTTAAGACATTAAATTTCTCCAAAGAATACTTTATGCCATAAATCAAAACAGAAAATTGAGATGCTGTCCTACTTTCTTGTTTGTTACTATGCTACTGAGCTCTGACCTTGCAGCCTTTTCTCACATGAGATGTCTCCCTGAAAATAACAGGACACTACTGCATGAGCAAGGATAATTCACGGGAGCAAGGGTTGCTGGAGCCAGCCCTTCTACTCTTAGGATTATTATTATAAACACGATATCCAAAGCAATATGCAGACAAACTTTTAACTTTTCCACACTTAAGGTAGTAATTATTTTATTTCCCCTTTACACGTTAATACTTCCTGAGTTTACAATAGCAACGATCTCCAGGTCAAGCAGCACTTCCTATTATTCAATGACCAGCTGAGCTAGGAGTCTGAAGCAAATAACTCCATTAAGCCAGTCAATAAAATTTCTAGGAAATTCCACCCCTATCAGCCATTACCCCTTAAATGTTCTATTATGACCACATAAGATGCTGTCACAACTATGCATTCTAGATTGGCACCCTGACAGTAACATACACAGCTTTCAGACATCTGTACAATTAATTCCTCCCAGGCTCTGTTTTCTTATGGTGAACTGCCAAGGGGGACAATGTTTTTTTTTCTTATAGTTTACTGCTCTTTTATTATGTATAAAAGCAGCTTTGATAACTTTAAAAAAAGTATCCTGATATCAGGAATCTCATACCAGTAACAGTGCAAGGATCACACAGGAACAAGGCAAGACTTATAAGGTTCAATTTACATTCAAGGATCATGAACCTTTAAAAGACATGAATATTTAATGCATGATTACATAGGCATGCCTTTCTGCATTTCTGACAGACTGTTTCCTGGTTTTACTAAAAGACTGAGAAACTATTGGATTGGTGAAACCTGGATCGGCTGCTTTCTCAGCTTAATCTTTGTGTTTAGATTTGTCTCTTACTAAATACTCTTTCCTCAATTGGAGGAGAGGGGATATTAACTCTGCAAAAAGGAAATATTTGCTAAAACTCCACAGCAGGCTTCACCAGTGATAGCAACAGGGAGAACTTTAGACAACATGTCAGCAATCCTGGGTGCTTTAAATATGGCTGGCTGAGAATTTTCTTTCTAAGCTTTTTTTCAATGGGAAATTGGGTTTTTGACAAAATGGACTTCTTTTTTTATGTCAACTACACATCTTCTCTGAATGAAAGCTGGGAAACCATAGCTCATGTTACATAAGAATGTCCATACTGGGTCAGACCAATGGTCCATCTAGCTCAGTATCCTGTCTTCCAACAGTGGCTGGTGCCAGATGCTTCAGAGGGAATGAACAGAACAGGGCAATTTATTGAGTGATCCATCCCCTGTCTTCTGGCCCCAGCCTCTGGCAATTGGAAGTTTAGGGACACCCAGAGCATGGGGTTGCCTTAGTGACCAACTTGCTAATATCCATTGATAAACCTATTCCCCATGAGCTTATTTTATTCTTTTTTGAACCCAGTTATACTTATGGCCTTCACAACATCCTCTAGCAAGGAGTTTCATAGGTTGACTGTGTGAAAAAGTACTTCCTTATGTCTGCTTTACACCTGCTGCCTATTAATTTCATTGGGTGACCCCTGATTTGGTTTGTTCTGTTCTGAGTTCTTGTGATGTCCTATTTCCACTAGCTGCAATCTACTAGATAGTCCTTTAGCATAAAGGGGTGTCATAAATATAAAGGGAAGGGTAAACCCCTTTGAAATCCCTCCTGGCCAGGGGAAAGCTCCTCTCACCTGTAAAGGGTTAAGAAGCTAAAGGTAACCTCGCTGGCACCTGACCAAAATGACCAATGAGGAGACAAGATACTTTCAAAAGCTGGGAGGAGGGAGAGAAACAAAGGGTCTGTGTCTGTCTGTAGTCGTCTTGGCCGGGGACAGAACAGGAATGGAGTCTTAGAACTTTTAGTAAGTAATCTAGCTAGGTATATGTTAGATTATGATTTCTTTAAATGGCTGAGAAAAGAATTGTGCTGAATAGAATAACTATTTCTGTCTGTGTATCTTTTTTGTAACTTAAGGTTTTGCCTAGAGGAGTTCTCTATGTTTTTGAATCTAATTACCCTGTAAGATATCTACCATCCTGATTTTACAGGGGGGATTTCTTTATTTCTATTTACTTCTATTTTTTATTAAAAGTCTTCTTGTAAAACACTGAATGCTTTTTTCATTATTTTCAGATCCAAGGGTTTGGGTCTGTGGTCACCTATGCAAATTGGTGAGGCTTTTTATCCAACATTTCCCAGGAAAGGGGGAGTGCAAGTGTTGGGAGGATTGTTCATTGTTCTTAAGATCCAAGGGTCTGGGTCTGTAGTCACCTAGGCAAATTGGTGAGGCTTTTTACCAAACCTTGTCCAGGAAGTGGGGTGCAAGGTTTTGGGAAGTATTTTGGGGGGAAGGACGCGTCCAAACAGCTCTTCCCCAGTAACCAGTATTAGTTTGGTGGTGGTAGCGGCCAGTCCAAGGATAACGGGGGTAATATTTTGTACCTTGGGGAAGTTTTGACCTAAGCTGGTAAAGATAAGCTTAGGAGGTTTTTCATGCAGGTCCCCACATCTGTACCCTAGAGTTCAGAGTGGGGGAGGAACCTTGACAAGGGGGAAGTCAAGACTTCATATTTCTAGTGCAAAAATCACAAGCAAAACAACTTTTCCATATACAAAAAATCTGAGGTTATCTTTATGCATCACAAAGAAGCAACAAAAGCCTTGTGCCTTAACTGTAATGGCCCAATGCACTATTGCTCAATCACTCCCTTTTGCCAATTCATTTGTTTTAAAGACCTTTTACTTTGCAAAATCTGGCCAATATTTTCAAAAGTGACTAGTGATTTTGGGTGCCTTAATTTTTAGGGTGTCCATCTGGAGCCTGATTTTTTTAAGTATGGGTGCTCAGCACTTCCTGCTAAATGTTCCTTTAAAAAGTGTATCAAATTGGGCACCCCAAATTGATGCATCTAAAATCACTAGTCAATTTCAAAAAATTTTAATCACTAGTCAATTACAAAAACTTTGTATTTAGGTTTGTCTCTTACTAAGTATTCTCTCTTCAGTGTAATATGAAATTCTATACAATATGTAATGGCCCCAATACCTCATTCCATGAGCACCTAAAATTCCTGTGGAAATTAATGTGAATGTGGTAGGTGCAAGAGTTTCAGGACTGCCCTGGATTCTGGGCCTGACAAAATCTAGAATATTTTAAAACAAAGAAATATAGTGCATCTGAAAACAAGCCTTCTGTGGCAGTTTCTTGTTCTTAATATCTATACTCAAAGCTCAAAAGGCACTTCATATTTCATTTCTAGAAATATATAGTTACTCATAGCAACCTTGTAAATTTCCATTGAAAGCATAAAGAGCCAGATTCTGATCTCAGTTCCAGCCACTGAACTTCATGGAAAATAATGAAGTTACTCTGGATTTACACCAGTGGAACAGAGATCAGAATTTTAGTCCTGCGGAACGCTACATCACAATGCAGATAGGTGATCCAGAGGCACAGTGGAGCAATAAAGATGAACATCACATTCTAGAGGGAGTATAAATTTTAATGATGTCACTCATAAAATCCACATTTTAAAGGTTACGAAACAGAAGCAAGCTTATAAAGAAAGCACACACATTATTCAGGGATGTTGTTGAGTGCCTGTTCTTCAGTTACTTTAAGAATTAACATCCTGTCCCTCAGTAAAGAACTGGAATGCACTGTACTTTCCCGCATGTGGACAGAAAGAAAAACACATGAGAGTTGAGCAAATAATGTGTAACAAATCATTCGTACCATAATAATGTGTAACAAATCATTCTTTTTTTCTGCTAACAGAATGCCCACAGCCAGAGTGCAGATTTCTCCACTTTATTTGTTATTGATCAAGTGTGTGTGTTTGGCCAAATTATTTTAGTCTCAGGAGTGATCATGAATATATAAAACTGGAGCTGTGATGCTTAGTTGTGACTCGTCAGGTAAGCCACATGATATCGTTCCTCTTCCCTGACAGTGTGCATCAGCATCTGGTGTGAATACCTGCACATGCAAATTTCACATTCGGTTTCTATGATTACCTGCAGATGAACAAATATGTCTGCAAACGTGATCACGTGAATGTTCACAGAAAGTGAATACGACAGGGACGTGAGCGTGACTGAAGCAAGTTCATTTTACAAATTAACAATATTAGCAGTGTTTTTTTCATTATTTGCCAAGCTCTAGCATGCAAACCTTATTGCGTCAGGGGGAGGGTGGTGCTCACCTAGTCAGCATTAACAGCTAGTCTGCTACAGCTATTTGCCAGAGAATTTCAGACCTTCTAACGCAGCTTGCTGTATGAAGCATCCTCTCCCAACTCTTCACTTACTCCTGCCAGGCACCTCCCCCTCAATTCCAAATTGGGGCCTTTCCAACTATTTTTCTGCCTCTCTGCTTATTTCACTCTGTACAGTGGCAGGAGCATCTGGCCTTTGGACAAGAAAAGAAACAAACATACAGCAGATCTTTTACAGGCCAAGATTTTAAAATATAGGAACTTGATGGCTCCCAAGTCCATAAGTCAGGCTCGTAAGAGTAAATAACATAATTTTCAAAAATGCTGTGTGTCCAACTGTTCTCATTGATTTCAACAGGAGCTGTTCGGGGCTCAGCAAATTAAAAAATTCCAATCACCTATTTAGGACCCTAAATCTGGATTTAGGGTCCTGTATTTTGAAAATATGGACAGGTGGGTTTTTTTCTAATTTTAAAGAGAAGGGAAAAAATGCCCTGAACAGTCTACATTATTTTCTACTTTGAAATATTTTTTTGCAGTTTAAATAGATTTGACAATTTTCCTGTTTCTTTTTTACGCACAGAGATTTAAATACACACACACACACGCACACCATCTCATGGCCAACACATTCGGGATTGAGCCTCGAGAGCTAAAAGCATGGGATGGTACAGCAAGAGCGGAAAAATCAAGCCTTTTCAGCAGAAGCTGTAACAGCCCATATCGTCTGTGGATCAGCACAGAAGGAACCTGTAAAACACACACACACACACACACACAGTTAAAATGAAAAATTTGTGATAAAATTCTAACCCAAACTCAGGTGACTTGAGTTGACAGTCATTTCCCATAGGTTTGTACAGCATAAAGCACAACCGATCTTTCTGGACTCTAGCAGTTACCGCAGCAACAACATCAAAAACGTTTATGTAAATGTTAGCAAATACTATGTGCATGGCATGCCATGTTTACATTTTATTAAATCTACCACTAATTAGTAGTGTACTGTATGAGAAAATAGGCTCATCCTATTTTGTTTTTATAAGACAAGTGTATGGAAAATTGGTGAGATTTGAGGATTCTTATGGGGGTCAGGTGTACGACTTTTATTTTAGGGTAGGCACAGAGTCAAATTCAGCATGGACATACACCCCATGAAACCTGAGTGAAGTCAACGGGATGGCACTGGGTGTATGTCAGACAGAATTCAATCTTCTGTGAATAAGTTAGAGTTGCCTTAACATGTCTTGTTTTCAACAACAGAAGAAAAATAATAACTTAAATTTGGCCTTTCTCCCCACAGTTTAAGTTGCGATCTATCCAAGTCACATGACACTTATGGGTTGGTAGCTTCATACAATTTGCTCATTCGACCCATATCTCTGGCCTCAAGTGTCTGAAGCACACACCAGTTCAATATACACATCATGCTACAGGTGGCTGAATAGGAGATTTTGAAATTTAAAATGTTTGATTCGTTTTCCTCTAATAATTCCATGCTAATACACCTTTGAGTCACACTGCTTTCTATCCTGTGATCTACTCATAAACCATCAGACTGAGTCTGAGAGGTTGGGTGTTAAGGTATCGTTTTTATTAATCTAATTGCAGCTATACTTAATAACTGGCCTATAAGGACAATAGTAACATAGTACATTTTACATGGCCTGGTATTTAAAGTGGTGACTTTGGGCTAATGAGCCACCATTTATATTGAACCTTGACACTCTTTTTGTTCTTCAAGTCCACAAACGATTTCACCAACTTTACCGGATTTTGTCAAACTCAGAAAAATTGCACTGGTTGAATGGTTTTTTCACCTTTTCCAGTTAATTATATATCTACATCCCCCTGGCTACCTGAAAGACTGCCTCTCTTTGTGTATGTCTACACTGCATAGCATACCCAGGTCCATGTACCATGCATGAGAGCCTGTGCCTGTGAGCATCCACACTGCATTGGTGTGCACGCCTATACCCTGACAGGTACATCCATACTGGTGATGTGCTGACACTTGTCTGATGCTGTGGCTTCTGGAGGTGTATCCCAGGGTTCTTAGCATGTTACTAACTGTAGCTACTTTAGGTTTTGGTTCATGGTGCACTGGGGGAAGAATTTGCCCCGCAACACTTGTGCAGAAGTGCTTTTAGTCCACCAACACATTCAACCAAGTCCTTTCTGGCTCTGAACATTCCTTGCTACCGGAGACAGGCCATGGATCCAGCACTGATAGATCTTTTTCTGCTAGTTCAGGTTTCAGGAAGAGTACCTACTAAACACTGGTGGACATGTTGGCAGTAGTTTCTGTCCTTCTGAAATCAGTTCCCATAGGCGGATCCAGACATAACAGCAATGGCCCACATGATTGAGCTGATGCTTGCTGCAATGGCTGAAGATTTCCCACATGGAGACCAGCATTTCTGGAACAGGACCACAATCAGACAGGTGGACTGTATCATCATGCAGAGCTGAGCTGACCAGCAGTAGCTGCAGAACTTGCATGAGGAAGCAGACCTTCATGGAAGTATGTGAAGATCTTAGACCACTGTAACGCTGGCCATCAGCAGCAATGCTCCAGCTAACAGCCTCTTGGTTACAAGGGAGGCATGCTGGAGTAAGACATTTTCTGGGAGGAATCCTCAAGTTTGACATGAAGTTCCCACCAGATCATTAGTGCGTTGACCTTCAGAGTATACTGCAAAGCTAATTTCTTCTCCTGGATGGAGCAGATTGAGGGCTAAGGGCTGGCTGTTAAGAGAGGCTTTATGTATGGTGGATAGGTTGTTGGCGTATTTTTTGACAGATGCATCAACATTAGAGAGGAAAGGTAAATCTTTTATCAATTATATTTATCTTATTATTATGCTTTAATGTGAGCTGTGGAGCCGTGGATGGATGATTGATTTAAAAATAATTTAAAGAAAAATAAATATGAAAAATGGAGATAATGAAAAGAGACCCTCACTTGGTCTCTACTGAGGCTGACAAGACTGTCAGACAGGGCTTTATCAATGGCAATATTCCAATTAATATCCAGGGGCCATAGGTGCTGGGACTAGGAGTGCTGGGGGTGCTGCCACACCTCCTGTCTTGAAGTAGCAATAACAACCCAAACACATGGTTTCTGCCTTCGGCACCCCCACTGTAAAAATTGTTCCGGCACCACTGCTAGGGGCTTTGGATCAGGTCTTTAATGCTAGCTATGGTAGTTTGTACATGAGGGACACTTATCCATTGGGCACTACATTGAAGTTTGCACAGGACAATGAATAGCAATTCAGTGGTTATGAAGCTATCCCTCACTGCTGATCTGCATTGACTTTAAACCTGTAACCTTGCATCTGAAGGCTCTGTTTCCAATTACCAGTCCCCTGAGCCAGTCAGTGCCTTGTAAAATCAGCTATTTAAAATATATATCAGAAAGGCTGCATTACAACAACTGCATAGTACGGGCGGTCTCTCACAAACCTTTACTTCCAAATACCAAAGTTTTCTCTTATACCATCTCGCAACTTCAGGATTTTTGCCTGTAACCCCAGAAAGGCTTAATTGTGTTCTTGTAAGTAATCTATAACCATTTGCTTGTATTAAGTATCCAATCTTTATTTTCCTTAGCAAATAACTTAAAAAGAAAATGAACAAACATTTGATAATTCATGTAATGGTTAACTTTAGATAACATACATAATTGTGCTGCTGCAAGATATTAGGACTTTCCCATGGGATAGAAATGTCTTGGCAATTCAAGAATAGCAAAGTCAAATGTAAGATATAAGCTGTTTTTTTTTTCCTGGATGGGATAAATATAATTTCTCACAGCAGTGTATATTTCTCTTAAGCCTCAGGTGGTTTTAAGTTAATGAGATTAGTTCCAGCAGGCAGTGAAATCCCATGAGATAGGATTTATATTTCATCAGTTTTCACTTCATCCAGCAAGTACAGTGTAGTCAATCTTTGTGTCATTCTGTTATTGTCCTGGCTTGGGTCTTGTTTTCAAACTCAAACCAGGCTAAAGCTGTTCATAACTTTGACATGAAAGCTTAAGCAAAATGTAAAGAGCATGTTTTAATGTTTAGGGCAAAGAAAAGGAGAAATCCTTAATCCTTTCCTCCAGACTGTGATTTTATTTTACGTATATAAATTATTATATGTTAATGTGTCTGTATTTAAGGGCTTTAGTGCAAATATAAAAACATAAGCAATGAGATTGTATTGGAATAAAAATTAATTTCCATCATTCTTCACAAAAATTCTCCTTTTAATAAGAAATAAAAATAAATGTGATAGGTTATCGTTCAATGCTACTGGAGGGGAAAAACAATACTTTTTTTATAATATGGTCATTATGAAGGTAGACATTAAAATAAAAGGATAGGAAATTGGCAAGCTCAATAGAATTACCTTGTATGCTTCCTGCCCAAGTTGGTAGTAATCAAAATTTGTTCCCATCTGACCCTCCAGTTTCCAGGGCTCTTCCCCAAAGTGGTGCACAAATGACACTCCTATTGCCAGTCTCAACAGCAAAACTAATAGTTAATAGGCATGGACAATAAACACTGCTCTCACCCAGGGCCATTCCTAGCTATTTTGGTGCCCTACGCAGCCCTCTCCACGGTGGGATGGGGGGGCTGGCCCCAGGCCTCCACAGGTGGGAGCAGGGGGGGCTGGCCCAAGGCCTCTGTGGGGGACGGGTCTGGCCACTTCCTGCGGGAAGTGGAGTGACCCAGCTCCAGCCTGCTCCGCTCCCCTGGCTACCAGCCACGCCGCCAGCGAGTGCTGGGGGGGAAGTTCCCCCACCTCCCGCAAGCCTGGAAGTCGGGGGGAACCACCCCCCAGCAGCACAGCACGGAGCTAGGGGAGCGGAGCAAACTGGGGCCGGGTCGTTCCACTTACTACGCGGTGAGTGCAGGGTCGGGCCTGGCTGCAATCTTCAGGGGAGTAGGGGCGGAGCAAGGGCGGGAAGAGGTGGGGCTGGGGCGGAGAAGGGTGGAGCAAGGGCGGAGGCCTGCGGAAGGGCCGGAGCAGGGGCTGGAGCAGCACATCTCAAATTTTCTGGTGCCCTACGCAGTTGCATGCTTTGCGTATGGGTAAGGACAGCCCTGCTCTCACCCCAGCTGTTCTCTCCATGCCAGGGATGAGGAACATTGATAAGCCACAGTGGAGGGATTCAGGCAGCTTGCACTGCCGGTACAGTACATGTTTGATATTTAAATACTGACTTTTCAGCTTCCGGGGCTCTTAACCTGGCAGCGTGGAATTTGCTGCACAGGGCTAAAATGAAGGACAGATAATGAAAATGATTTATAAAGCCTGGTCTACACTACAGTTAGGTCAACGTAAGGCAGCTTACGTCGACCTAATTATATCAGTGTCTACGCTACAGCCTTCTCCCGCCCTACTACACCGACATAACATCCCCACCTCCGTAAGAGGCACAGGGCTTATGTCAGGTGATGACAGTGTCTGCCTAGACACTGTGTTACTTACATCAGTTTTTAGCTCTCCTGTCAATTTCACGGCTCCAGCAGAACTGTGAAATTGACAAGAAAGCTGGACAGCTAGAGCTCAGCTGTCCCCTGCTCCCCTGGAGAGCTGGGCCACTAGACCCCGCTCCCAGCTTGGAGCCAGGGTGAGAAGCCCAGACAGCTGGACCCCGCTCCCGGCAGGTTGGGGGAGGCTGGAGAAAAGCCAGTGCTGCATGGGGCCTTAGAGAGCTCTTTCCCTATACAGTACAAGAATGACAAAAAGGAGTGCTTCTTTCTCTCTCTTTCAAAATAAAATGCATGGGCCTAACATCAATATAATGACCTTTGCCCAGTACTTCACAGTAGTTTTAGGCTTTTTTCCAGGAAGCAGCCTGATTAAGCTACATATGCCGGTAGCCTAGAGAGGGATCTATTTTTACCACAGTCGTTTAACTTCAAAATACAAAATAAATCCATTTATCCAAGCAAAGGACAAGTCTAACATTCCAGCATGCCCATCTCCAGGCTGTCACAAAGGAAAGCATGTTTGCATCAGTTTTAACTTACAGAGCTGGCTTTAAAGAAAAAAAAATGCTTTATGGTTTGCACTCATGCAACTACTTAATCTTTTCCTTTTGTGCCAGATCTTTCTCTTATTCCTTCATCTCCACCCACTGTAAAAATGTTTCCCTGTTTCAGCCTCCTGCATTACACATAGCAGACAAGCGTCTCTTGTTATGTGGGTCAAGTCCAATGCCCCCTCTTTACAAGAGGTGGGGCTCACTATATTGCAGCTTTCAGCTAGACCAAGTTGAAGAGGAAGCTGCCAGAAATGAAACACAGGGATGACTTTTCAAAAGGAGTGAGGCCCAGTTTCCCTATTTGCAGGCTCACTGGACTAGATCCTTGTTGACATAAATCAACATAGCTTACTTGACATGAAGCAATGCCAGTTCATGCAAACTGAGGAGGAGGTGCTCAATACTTGACCACAAATGAACTACAAGCACAAATCTGAGGACTTGACAACACAACTATCAGACTTGTGGCCAGAGTCAGGTAGACAGAGGTGCAAATATTCCTACTGACGTATATTTCTGTGGGTGCAAACTGTGATGGCAAATATCAAGGCTGCCCTTCTGAAAACGTACCCCATAATGTCACTATCTGTAAATGATTGGCTAACAGAGATAGTCCCCCAAGTTTAAGCCATTGAAAATTTACAGTATTTCAAAACCTTATCAAGCAAGTGCATCAACACTGATTTCAATTAAATCCAACAAGCAAATATAATTCCAACAATATGAAAATGAACTGCCAGGGTAATTGTTCTGGAAGTGCTTCAATTATAAATGTCATGGAAATGCCTTACGCTTTCTGTTGGCATAAGAAAGCTTGTGTGGTAAACCAGAGAGCCCCTTATGTGCACTTTAATAATCAGCAGATGATCTTCAAAAAAAGAGAAGCTTCTTAAACAGGAATATAAAACTTCTCCCTCCTCCCTGGAAGTTACAAACTTACCAGAACATAGATACATTTTCAGATGTATGTACAGGGCTGTGTTATCAAAAACAAGTGTTACTGTAAATAAAACACAGCCTGCAAGATGCTTCCATATATTCATAGATTTTAAGGCCAGAAGGGACCATTATTATCATCTACTCTGACCTCCCACATAACGCAAGCCCAGTAACTTCTGCATCAAGCCCATAAGTAATAGACGTGGCAATGCATTGCCACAAATAATTCTCTCTTTTCAAGAGGTGCTTGTTTATATTGTCCAAATATTTGGGAAGATGTTAGCTCATCAACAGAACTATACATCTGTATTTAAAAGTGTCATTTCAAGGCCTATTAAGATCGCCTAGTCTGATCTCCTGAATAACGCAGGCCAGTGAGTTTCACCAAGTGAAAATACCTGCTTTAACCTTATCGTGCCCACCTCTGCCTGAGGTCAGCTGCCCCTTTGCAGTTTTTCATTCAGAATCAGACTGTGACTAGTTCCTGCACAATTGCCCAAGGTGGCTTCCCTATTGAGCCCCCATGCAAGGACCAGCCATCACAGTGTTGAGAAGATCGTACTTTGCTAATGGGCATTAGTTGCCTGAAAAGGGTCAGGGTCCTGGCCCCACCCACAAAGGCTAACAGAGCTGGGCTGATGGAGGGGAGCACATGCATCCTCTTCCAGGGTGATGGAGCTACAGCTCTGGGATGGAGGGGAGTTCATGAGTCAATCCGGATGCACAGCTCTTCTGTACCTCCCATTCTTCCAATTTGCACAACTATGGCCACAAACGCCAGAATTTAGTCCATAGATTGTAAAGTCCTTGGGGTAAGGACCTATCTTTGGTTAGCACTCTTCAGGTATCCTTCACATCTATGGAGCTGTATAAGTGAACATAAGAAAGCTGTGCTTTTAAGAGATCTGGTTCTACCATCCCCTCCCATGGAAAACCATACAAGCCCCCCACCACGCACCCCCTAAAAAAGGGGCGTCAGTCTCCACAAGTTCGGTCTGCTATCACTAAGGGAAGGGATCTGTAACTCCATGGAAGGGACAGACAATTAAGCCTTCATACTATGTGGAGCCCAAGAATCTAGGGAAAATAATTAACATCCATCCATGTGTAGATAAACCCCCTTCCCATGCTATATATTTGGGTTCTTCTGTGTCTAGATTTTGATCTCCTTAATTTCATCATTTAGTTTTGCTAAACTAGAGGTCTCACTGAAGGCACATTTAGGTGTAAAGGGACCCAATTCTCATTTACATTATAGCCACTTTACACCATCTTACTTTTGAAGCGTAAAGGGGTCTAAAAGTGAGACTGGATGACATTTTACAAGCACTTTAAGGCTTCTTCACTCATCGTCAGAGCAGTGTAAAGTGGCTTTGGTATAAATGAGGATCAAGCCCTATAGCAGGGATCTCAAACTCAAATCACCACGAGGGCCACATGAGGATTAGTACATTGGCCCAAGGGCCGCATCACTGAAACCTTTTCATACAACGATACAAAACTACAGTCAAAAATGAAAAAAATGAAGAGTACTGTAGTATGCTATTAAAAGTCAATATATTAACTTTTTTTAAATGTAATGCAAAAAGGGGTTTTAATAAAATATAAACACCTGTAACTATTCCTTATGTGGTCAGTAACACTGATGATCTACACTAGCAGTGTATCAACACAGCTGTAATAGCAGGAACTTTTTAAAGTAACTATTCATACAAACTATGTTGCCACTTTTAACAAACATTTTTCCCAACTACTCACAGCAAAGAATCATACATACTGAACTTCATACCTCAGACTGCTTGTCTAGCCTATGAGGCCGCGCCCTTTCCCTGCCGCATTCCAACCCCTTTCCCAAAGTCCCCACCCCAACTCCGCCCCCTCTCTGCCCCTATTCCAATCTCTTCCCCAAAACCCCAACCCGGCCCCGCCTCTTCTCCGCCTCCTCCCCTGAGCACTCCATGTCCCCGCTCCTCCACCCTCCCTCCTGGAAAGTCCTAAGCACCGCCAGGGAAACGCTGGGAGGTAGGCGGAAGTGCCGGGGACACGGCGCGCTCGGGGGGGGGGGGAATGGAGGAGCAGGGGAGACGGGAGCTTGGCTGCCGGTGGACTCAGCGACTATGGTGGGCCGCAGGAAATGACTCCACGGGGGGTCACATGTTTGAGACCCTTGCCCTATAGCCTCAAAGGAAAAGTTGGATGAGGAGATTCTGCTCTGGCACGAGCACTAAGAGACACTGGTATTTGTTGGGTTAATTATCCAGTTCTTCATAGAACACACTCTGCCTGTTAGCTGTATTAAAACCGTTGGCAGTGTTGTTGTAGCTGTGTTGGTCCCTGGATATGAGAGACAAGGTGGGCAAGGCAATATCTTTTATTGGACCAACTACTGTGGGTGGAAGAGACAAGCTTTCAAGCTTCACAGAGGTCTGGAAAATGTAACTAGAGTGTTACAGCCCAAATACAAGGTGGGACAGATTGTTAAGCATAAGGAGTTAACACGTGTTGCGAGAACCCACTCTAAATGAAGTTGTATGTAGCTACCAGGGCAGCTACAGTAATAGATAGTTTCAAACTGGATTATGCGATAGAAACTGATACCCAAAAACTTCTGTGCTCTTTTTGCTTTGTGACTATCCTAAAGCTAAACTACTTTGTGGAAAAAGGGAAGAAAAATAAAGTTAGAGCGAAAGCACTGAGGTTGAAGTCCCCCATGCTTGCATTTTTGTTCCTAGGACTGGAGGTCTGCCTGTCACTACTGTCTTGATATGTCAAATGAAGGCTCTACAGCGGGGCAACAGATCAACCTAATGCTTTAGAGGGGCCTTATTTGGGATAGGAGAGAGCTGCTGGCACAAAGATGATCTATATGAACAAAGACAGGCTACACGAGTTTGAGGAAATGTGGAACCTTTTAGAGACAGTTTTTGGTAGAAGATAAAGAGACAGAGAATGAAATGGACAGATTGTCAAGAGACTTAATTTTTATTTTTTTTTTTTTGGATTTTACATGTACTTTAACAAGTATTGATTGATACATTCAGAGTTTCATTGCAGCAAGCATTAGATTAGGACTACTGAACTAACTTGATACATTGTATGACAGCTGGAAAAATTAAAAAGCTTTCAAGCTGTGATCCTGTCAGATCTCAGAAGCTAAATAGGGTCAAGGCATACAAGTAATTGGATAGGGAATTTCTACTGAAAACCTAGATGTTGCATGTAATAGTAATGGGGATTCAGTGCAGTCTGAGTCCCTCTTGAACCAATGCCCAAGGCAAAGTCTGCTGGAGGTGCTGCCTTTTTAGGATAAGACTGAAATCCAAGTTCTAACCACTATGATCTTTAACAGTCCCACTGCACTTTTTGCAAATGATAAATTGTTGACTCTGTTGTGCTGGCACAACTCCAGACAAGGGTGTGGAGGGTAGAAATATCTTCGTCTATCTTCACTTCGAGGGTTCCCTCTGCGCACACACGCACACTTCTCACACTCCCACGTCAGAAAGGAAGGTGGGTATCAAATGCCTCAGTAGCTCAGATTTCAGAGAACTGTTTCCATGGGACCAGAGTCCCACATGTGGGTAGGGCCAGAGGTAGCAGGTGACCTATGGGTGCAACAAGAATGTACTCCCCCCCCCCCACCCAACACCTACAGACAACTTCACCCAAAAGGCAACATAGCCCAGTCTGTTCTTCATTCTCCACGTCCACCCCTCTTTGGAATGAAACCTCCTTCATGAGCAGGTCCATGGCAGCAACTACAGAGCTAAGCTTTCTGTAGGTCCTTATCGTGTGTTAATCTGCAACTAGCCCACATAGTCAAGAAACATATAAAACGTGAAATGTAACCTCTATATTCTGAATGACACTATTAGGTAAATATTATCAGATCCTCATTCCCAAGGTGATATGTTGCTCCAGAAGCCACTAGGTCAGATCCACCCCTTCCTCTCCTCCCCCACATCTTTCCCCACTCCAAGTTATGTTACAGTGACTTTATGACTGCCATGAAAGATAGGCTTTCCACTTCACCACTGTGGAAATGATTTCTACAGCCTATCTTAAATAAATAAGCTGGAACCATGACTTACTTCTTAGTCGAGAAGATAGATAACCTTGAATATTAAACTTTACCTGCCATTTCCTTGATCTTGACTTGCCATGACAAAGGTAGAGAAAATCCTCATCTGCAAATTACTAAAAATAATCAGCTGCAAGATGTGACCTTGGATGGAGCAATGTTAAATTGGCCAGCAAATTTTTTCTGAGGCATCACTGTTATTAACCTGCAATTTTTTCATTTCAGTCTGCCACTGATGCTTGGCAGGTTATAATTTTTCATTTTCGCACTTGGTTGAACCTCACTGAAGTAGAGATTATGGAGATAGTGGTGGAGAATTTTTACAAAGGGATTTTTCCCCTTTCACTCCTTCACATCAGGATACAAATACAAAACAGGTTCTCTTTTTGAGGTGGTTTATCAGCGAGGCGTAATGGGACTGATGCTTTAAAAAGTAATGGCCTTGTAGCACTGCAATGCTAAAAACTGCTCCTATCCTATTCCAAAACTCATCAGCCTTCCAAACTGCTGTAGGTCAGGAGCAGTCTATCTCTAGCTGTGGAGAGAGAAGGACCTGGCTGCCTGGGAGCTCAGGGTACCGGGAGTAGAGCAGTGCTGGGGAAAGGGAAGCGGAGGTGGGGAGCTCCAGCCTGGCAAATCCCCAGGCTGCGGCCTTGCTAAAAGCCAAAGCAGCTACTGGGGTTGAAGTAAATTCTCCCGGTACCTCCTTATCACAGATTGTCTGGGTTTTCTTTTCCATACAGTGCTTTTCTAACTGTCCAGTACTTTATCCAATGAAGGGAACTCAAACATAGTAAAGGGCCCATTTATCTCCAAACATCTTCACTAGTCCCAGAGTCTCAGTCCCTTTCATACTTCCCAGATTTCCATCTTTGTCAGGCCAGCAGATGCAATGAACAGCTTCTCCCAATACTTCAGTTTGGAACAACACCTCCCATTTTAACTTCCCTATGTAACTGCTTTAAAAATGCTTCTAGGATACGAATATTACTATCCTCTATATAAACAACACGAATGCAGAAAATATGGCCTCATTCTTTCACAGCCCTAAACATGCAATATCATTTCACCTGCTCTGCATGCAATGCTATCTAAAACTGCTTCCTCCTTCACCCGAGCATCAAGGAGAACCAAATTTAATGAAAAATCTTTCGCTTTGGCTATAAGTCAGCCCTGCACATGCTCCTGACACATGAATTTTATGAATACTTTTCAGCCCTGTATCATTATCAGAATAAATATTTACAAGCCCTGCTCATAGCTCATCCCAGAAGATATACTGTTAAAGAAAGTCTACAAACATCTTAAAATCAGTAAAGACAGCGCACAGCTCATCGTGAAATGTACATCATCCTTCAGGAGATACACTGTTCACTCTTATGCACCATTATTTAAAACCAGAGAGTGAAACCATACCGCGAAGGACAGAAACAGTATCTGAAAACACATAGTGTCTTGGAGATGATCCATTTTTAGTCTACACACTATTTATTTATTTTTCACAGGTCAGATTTAAATGATGTATTCACATTTTAATTGTAAAAGGAGCCCTGTCCTGCTACTAACCAAGTTAGTGCGAGTTTTGCTACTGATGTCAGTGGAAGTAAGCTCAAAGTCAAGTTCTTTTACTTGGTCTTGTATCCTGTCTTTATTTTTTGTCTTAGATTGCAAGTATTTTAGGGTTGTGAACCAGGCAGAGAAGCAGGTTGCCCGACTGCCATCAAAAGTTTTGATGGACTCAACACGTTCCACAGGAATATATTGATTCCATGTCAAAACCGTTGACCCAGCATTTTTGATGGAAAAACTTTGTCAGAATTTTCATCCACGATCGGCCAAAGCTTGACTCGATCCTCCCAATGCATCCAATGCTGTAGTTATACCAGTATGTCAAGGAATCACAATGTGCTGCCCCTAACTCTGTGCTAGATCACAAACTGATGATCTCAACGCATAGATTACTATAATACTAGTAGCAGTAGTAACAACAACATACTATACAATTTCTACTAAGGTAAACTCTAGGTGTACATTTGCAATTTTAATTCTGCTATTCTAATGCAGGAATGTAACTGAAGCAATTGGGGAAAAGGATGGATTTTAGCAACTTTTTGTTTTAGCATCAGTGATTAGTTTACACAAATGAATCGCTACTAATTCCACGATTTGTTAGATAATCCTTAAGTGACCATCTGCACCAAACAGCTTAGTCTTTTCAAAAGAGTGCAAAGGAAATAAACTTCCGTATCTTGGGTCAAGTGAGAAAATTTTGTAAAATCTAGGAAAGCCATTCTAACAGTTCCAACAGTGAAACTAGCAGCAAAAAACTGCCAACAAAGCTTTCCCATGGACACAATTCTTCCTAACTTTATTCTCCTAAACTACAGAAACTCACAATGGGCTTGATCCAAACCCCAGTGACACCAATGGACAGACACCTATTGACTTCAATGAGCTCTGGATGAAGCCCGGTATCAACCTGAGCCGTTCATAATGGAAGTTCCCGTTCCCAGGGAGTCTCTGTAACCAGGAATATCTGCCAATAAACCCACTACAATATGATCTCTGTTAAACTCAACTGAGTCTTGAATTCCTTTAGCTTTCTCATTAGGTAGTTAACATTTGGACGGTGCTTTGAAGATGCAGAGCTACATTCTGCTCTGAGTTACGCTGATTTAATCTGGAGTAACCTCTCATTTCTACTGACTTTCTCAACATTTCTCCAGCATAATTAAGAAAAGAATTTGGCCAAGAATTTGGAAGTGCTGTTGTTATCAAGTATTATCAAGTTTCTTCCCTTTCTATGGTGGGTCTAATATTCTCATTTAAAACTTTCAAACACTTACATCTTTGTTCACAGGCCTCAGATAGGAGTGCCCCAGTGATGTGCCAACATTTTCAACAAGGGCTCCCTGCTTTCAACTTGCATACCTCTTTAGGGGCAATACAGAAAGTAGAAAACATTTTCTTCCACAACCTCCACTGCCAACCACCCCACATACACCCATTAAATATGGAAATGCAAAATAAAACAATCATCAAAAGTCTTTATAAAATTGTGTTGGGTCAAACAAAATGTTTCCTGTCACCTGAAACATTCTGTTTTGATTTTGAGCATTTAAGGTTCTTGGATATTTTAAAACAACACTTAAGGAAATTTAGAAATAAAAAGTCATTTTGAACAGAAAAAGCAGAACCTTTTCATTTTGACTATTTTGGAATTTTTTGTTGGGTTTGTTTTGTTTTTCTCCCCAATGTGAACAATTAAGTGAAACTGACACAAATTCAAATTAGCATTTTTTGTTGAATATAGTTTCAGCCCAAAAGTTTTGCCCAGCTCTAATTATTGGGGAAGGTGAGGAGGTTCTCATAGGACTTGCATCCAAATCTCCATGTTAAAGACCCCTCCCATGCCTCTGTGTTTTAGCTATCACAAAGGCGATTGTAAGACAACATTTGGCACTCCACCCATTATGTCACCTCTATACCACTACCAACTCCTATTGTTCCCAAGTGAGGGACAAGAATTCAGAATCCAAATGCTGATCCCCAAATGTCTCACAGATCCCCAAACACAGATCCACAGCCACTCAATCCCCAAGCTGGCACCAGACACACCGTTTCACAATGCAAAGCAAAAGACGTGCTAGTCAATGGGGAACAGTATTTGATAGAATAAGCGGAATTTTAGAAAACTACTGAATCCTTCTGGGCTTGCCTAAAGGTACTGTACTCATGTACAAATCAGTGAAACCTAGTTTTAGAGAAACAATTCATGAACCTTCATTCATTACGCATAAAATTATCACAAATTCTCAGAGGGAATATACATTAGACAGCAACTTTTGGAGAAATCATTTTTTGGCACTGAAATCAGATATTTAGTGTCTTGAGGGCTGAATTCAATAAAAACTTACTACAGCTTCTTCTATTGGACTGAGTTTTTATTGAGTCTAGCCTTAGGTTTGCACTATGGTAACACATTTTAACAATTTAGGCTTTTGTTAAGTGAATATCCTCATGAATTTATTACTCTAACCTAACTTTTGTTTCATACTCTTCTTTTGCAGTATAATAAAATAATAATACAATAAATACTGCCCTACACATACACACAAAAATTGCTCTTAATTCAAAATACTTACTTCCCCACTAATGTAGGGGATGCAAATGTCATGTCCTTGAGTCAATGGGCTTTGCAACACCCTCAGGGCAATTCATCCCAAGGGAGGGAAGGTGGTATTTGCACCAGCTCCTGGAAGTTTTGCCAGGGAAGGGCGGTCTCATCTTGCAATCAGGGTTGCATAAGAATCAAAGAAACCTATGGGCACTCTGACCACGCACCCATCTCTACTCAGTCTTGCCAATTTTGGGGGGCTGAAATAATTCTTGAACAGTGAGGCTGAGCTAGGGCTGGTCAAAAGATTCATGGATAAACTTTTTTCAAAAAACTAAACAAAGATACTGGTGGAAAGCATCTACTTTCCTTCAAAATTTTCATTTCATCAACAAAAAGTCAAATTTCTCCACAGAAAAACCCCACCACCACAATTTTCCAGCCTGCTTAGTCTGAGTCCTCTGGAGCACTGAGGGTTGTGTGTCTAACTGCCACTGCACCCACACCCAGCTGTTGCTACGGGGTGCTGAGCACCCCTATTTTTTTCCATGGGTGCTTGAGTCCCGGAGCACCCAAGGAGTCAGCATCTATGATCCACTCCCATCCTGGTGGATTTCCCATTGTTGGGATTCTGAGCAATAGGTAATGCTCGGTAACTAGCAGAGCCTGGGAATGCAGTTAGCCCTGTATCTGCAGAATAAGGCCCAGACAGTGCCAGCTGTTCCAAAACAGGCAGACCTATATTCATGCAGAGTTAGACTCAGTGCGGAATGCATCATGTGGAGCAGATTGCAGGGTCAGGACTTAAACAGACACATTACTCTGCACCCAGTGAAAACATTTTAGCATTGAGTATACACCTTCAGCTATTAGAAATACATTCATTTCTCTGGGGGTTGACACTGGATAAATTGTGTGGCAACTATGGAGGGTAGATGGATAAAGGTATATTGGCACTTCAGTTCACAGCTAGAGCCAGGAAGTGTAATGATGCATGGTAAGGAAAAGTAATGGGTTGGGGGAAAAGTATCAAAATATAACATAGTCTAAAATATAGCAGCTATTTGATCCCCTTTAGTAGCTAAGCCATGTATCCTCAGGCACTCCAGGTCTTGATCTCAGGCCCACAGTGCTGGAGCCTTACCTTCTGTGCCACTGGGCTGCCAGGGGGATGAGGGAACTGATGCTAATATCCCACCACCAGAAGCTACATCAGCTGACACAGTGGGGCCAGATGACTAACAGCAGACTGCTGATTGGACACCCTGGGGGATAAGGCTTCCTGCTCCTGTCCCATCCCTCATCTGAGTAACTAGTTACTAAGACTATTGCTGCCCAGACCAAGGCCCTGCCTCTTCTCCTGGTTCTTGTTCCTGCTACCGTGTCTCGTCCCTGTTTCTGTTACCATACCTTGTTCCTTGCCCCGATCCCAGCTGCTGATTCTGGCCTTGACCCTCGACATGACTTGACTTCTCACTCAGATTCCCGCTTAACCCTTGGCGTGACCATGACCATGTCTCTACTCCTGCATCTGACCACTAGGTCAGACAGTCCACGTTACGGGCCCTGACATGTGTAGATGTTTAGGAATCTGCTACCGTCTCCCAGTCAATGAACCTGTGCCCAGATTCAGGAAAGCATTTAAGCATATGTTTAAATCCCTATTCAGGAGATCATTTAAGCATGTGTTTAAATCCCATTGACTTCAGTGGGACTTAAGCATATGCTTAAATTCTTTTCTGAATTAGGCTCTTTATCTTAAAAACTTTATCTTAAAGTTAAGTATACATTTCAGTGCAACCTTGACTGAGGATGTTCTGCTGAACTGGGGCTACGGCCTTTTGCTTGGGGATTATAAATTCATGCTTATAGATCCTGAGACCTCAGGCTCAATCCCCACAGGGGGCCAAGACAGCAAAATCATTACAGAACCTTTTTCAAATCTCAGAAACATTTTAGTTTGGCTTGGTAAAAACTGCAGGCAAAGTCTCTTATTTTATCTATTTATTCACCCATCCCTAATCCAGATGGAAATCAGCACTTTGAGTGAGGATATAAGGAAGTCTCAAGAGGAACAAAAGGGCCAAAAAAAAAAATCTCCATCAACTTTTCACAGCTAAAAGACTGGAAACAATTTAGATCATCTATGAAAAAATACTACAAACCTTGCCAGTTCGTGTTTAAATTAATAACAGGTTATTAAAATATAATACATTAAGTTATAAAGAGGAACATTAATAAATTTTGGACAAATAAACTTTCAGCCACAGTTTATCTGCTCCACCATGTCTTACCCCGAAATTCAGGGAGTCATAAATCACACGTATTTACTCTGGCTCATGCTGACCCGTTGTTGTTTGGTACATGTGACACAGTCAAGGGAGTATATGAAAAAACATCAGTTCTACAACTATGTCAACACCCGTCAGAAATATGGGGTGGGAAAGCATGCCTCTCTTTAATTGTACAGTATCTTGGATAAACAAATGCTAATTAAGGTTTCCCCTGGTACCGTTTTATTCTTAGTATGAAGTGCTGGTGAACTGAATTTTCTCAGTGCTAAGTCTGCAGTCAACAGTGTTGGTCTGTTTAATTTTCATCAATCATTCATTGTAAATTACAAACAGCTATCAATAAAACTGACCAATAATACACAGTACAGAATCCAATTACTGTACAACGACAACAAGGAATAAACAGTTCTAAAACAGAGTGATTATACACACAAACAAATGCACACACATTGCTGGGTGTACATGGACAGGTAGTATCCAAATAACTATCTACAGTGCGTAGCCTCAAAAAAATTCCAAATTTACTTTGATAGCTAGATAATGCAGCCTTAGTATGTGCATTTCCTACTGAAAATCAAGGGAATATCTAGAAAAACACTTCAAATACTTAGGTACAGTTATTTAGTTAATTAAGCCATCTGAAATCATTTGAAGGCAAACACCTGCCCATCCACCCAGATTAGATGACTGCTTTGCTTGGCAATAGCCTGCTCACCAAAAGCAAGAGGGTATCTCTATTATTATTTATTTGTATCATCACAGTACTTAGGAATCCTAGTCAGAGACCATTCTCCCAATTACACAAACCAGAGAGCTATTCTTTGTAATGAACAGATCCCAACATTTCTGAAACAGAGGTGTTAACACACACAATAGCTCAATGAAAGAAAAAACAATGACTAAAATCGGTCTTACCAACCCTCGCAATATTTCAACGCCTAGATCAGTTCTAGAAGAACCAATACCAACTCAGAGATTTCAACTGAAGTTATATAGCCTGAGACATTCACCTTTTTTTGTGTCTGATAGAATTCTGTAACCTACAATTTTTCTGGCCTCCAGCCTTAACTCATTTAGTGAACACTGAAGAAGAGTGCGCATGTGTAACTATTAAGATGCTGCAACACACTGTGAATTTCAAACTTAAAGCGCTGGTAAGAAAAAGGCACAACAACTACATCTAATGCTGAATTGTATATCAGCCACCAGCATCAAACAGCATGGACCAAACAGCATGTGAGAAAGTGCTTAGTTCTCCCTTCAGCTTTCCCTAGAAAGGTTACAACAGAGCACAGGAGTTTTTTTTGTTATTTTTTTCCTATTAAAAAGCTACCCCTTAATCACGGTAAAAGCCAAAAGCAGTCTAGTTATTGACCTCGGCTCTAAAAACAAATCAAGAAAATAGAAAAATGTAAGGGGACTCTTGCCCCCTGACTAACATTCAATAGGGATGTTTTAGTTGCTAGCTCCCAGTACTAAAAAGGGGAAAGGGTCGATGGGGAATCAGGACCCTGAGACTGACAGCCCCCAGGAACAATGGGGAGAGGCCAATGCTCCAGGTCAGCCTGAATAACAGGGCAGGCAGGCTAATCAGGGAGTCAGGAGGCCAGGGAGGTCCCGTCCTCTGTGTGAGCTGGAATTGCCGGGGTCAGACAGCGTGGGGCCGAGCTAAGGAGAAAGCAGGGGCCCGAGCTAAGCTGGGGAGCAGAGCTCTGCCAGCCCAGAGAGAGCAGACCCTGTCCTGCGAGCAGAGCTGCAGCCCCAAAGCCAGAGGCACAGCCCAGAGAGAGCAGACTTGCCCTGGGAGGAGAGCTGCAGCAACCAGAGCCAGAGGGGCCAGAAAAGAAGCCCACGAAGCAGGTCAGTGCTGGGAGCAGAGTCACAGAAGCAGCCTGCAGAGCAGACCTGTCCTGGGAGCAGAGCTGTAGCAATGAGAGCCAGAGCGGCCAGAGAAGCAACCCAGGGAGCTGGAGGCAGAGCAGCTGCAGTGCAGAGACAGAGTGGTGGAGCTGGGGCTCGAGCAGTCCAGAGCTGGGTGCGGTGAGCAGCTGGGGAGAGCGAGGGGGACCCTGGGCAGTGGGCCCCGCAGAGGGAGACACCTCAGCCAAGAGGCTCTGCAGACCAGGCTTGGATCGTAACCCCGACAGGGCAAAGGCGACATTGGGAAGAAGGGTCCTACCACTTAGAGCTTGAGAGCGTGTGGCCACCACCAGAGCAAGTATCCAACCCACAGCATCCCTGCAGCACAGCCAGGGCCTGAGAAGAAGGCCTGGGACTTACAAGGAACAGACTGTGAACTGCCCGGATATTCCAGAGACGCTGTTTGTGATGTTCCCTCCCACAGAGCGGGTTGATGTGTTTCCTTTAACCTTTTCCATTTTTCCTTATTCTTTTTCAAATTAATTGTTGATTAAATAACTTGCATTTGCTTTGTATGTATGTAACTTGTATGTAATGGTCAGTGGGTCAGAGAAGTGCCCAGTGCAGAGAGAGTACCCCGGACTGGGGACACCCTAGCCAATGTCCTAGGTGACCACAGCAGGGTTGGGGGTCGAGTCCCCAGAAATCCTGGGCCCAGCCTTGTTGGGGTTACAAGGACTCTGCCAGACAGGAGAGTAGAAGGGGAGTCCTCAAGGGCAGGGAGGCCACTGGGTAAAGGAAGTGGAAGCGAGGACTCAGATCCTTTCGCTAGCCCACTTCACCGGGGTAGTGCAGAAGCCAGGAAAGTTCCCCACAATAGCGGGACTATTCCCCCACTTACAAAAAGAAAGAAACACCGATTGTACAGACCTGAAATGTTGAGATTGAACAGAACAGAAAAAAGAATCCTTAAAAACAATGTTTTGTTTTACTTTATCTGAATAGGCAGAAGTGTACTTTGAAAAAAATCTCTTCTTTAGCTATACAGTACAGTTTCTTTTGAATCTAATTGCAATCTGTGTATTTCTGTAGGAATAAATGAACCTATGGGAACTACTGTACCTACATCTTTACATCACATTCCTCCAAATTCAACTCCCAACCCAATGGAACAGGTAGACAATAAAGAATATTTGTCCCTCAACACAAGTTCAATGGAGTAGACTACAGGGTAAAACGGTGAAACAGAAAGGTAAATATTCAACACCAATCTTTTGCAGAAATGCTAAAGAGAACAAAGTCAAGATGTTTCTCGTGATTTACACAATAATTCTGTCCCACAAGTTGCCCAGGGAAGTTTGAATGCTGTTTACATACCACATATGTTTGCAAAAAGAAAAGAAGTACTTGTGGCACCTTAGACTGTCACATATGTTTGTTAACTTACGCATGCAAATTGCTTTGCTAGGTTGGATTGTTCCAAAGGTAGAATAACAAAAAACTGCAAATTGTAAGGATTGTAAATTTTTTCCCTTGCAATTCCGCAGAATTATACTCGGAGGTTTAGTTCTTCTCATTGCAGTGATATAGCCTCAATGCTGTAATGAGACTACTGCTGTCTTTTTGAGCCTCTGTCATAATTTGAAGGTAGTGTGTGAGCTGTGAATATCTCCAATCATTATTAAAAAGAAAAGGAGTACTTGTGGCACCTTAGAGACTAACCAATTTATTTGAGCATGAGCTTTCGTGAGCTACAGCTCACTTCATCGATGCTGTAGCTCACGAAAGCTTATGCTCAAATAAATTGGTTAGTCTCTAAGGTGCCACAAGTACTCCTTTTCTTTTTGCAAAGACAGACTAACACAGCTGTTACTCTGAATCCAATCATTATTATCATTTACATCTAATGCAGCAACATCTCTGCAGCACACAAGAGAAGTGTTCTGGGAACCCATCAAAACAAGATGGTGGTCAGCTGCATTCCACACAAGCACTTGTCTCTGGATAGCTTTCACCTTCAAACCTCGATACAGTGAGTTACAGTAATCTAATATGAAGTTATTCAATGTATGGAGCACTGTGGCTAGATAGATCCTTATCTGTAATAAAGGCATGAGATGAAGATGGGAAAAAGGCTTTTTTTTTCCCTACTGATTTGCTAGATTTACTGACAGAACTCCAAGACTTTGCATGGCTTTGGTGAATGGGAGGCAGATGATTTCCGTTTATTGGCTAGACACTGTTCTAACTAGTTCTTCCACACATTTCTCCCTTGTAACCAGTATCACTTTGTTCTTGACTGGGTTCAGTGTGATCGAGCTGTTCTCTATTCACAAGCTGATTTCTTGTAAGCACAATAACATCCCCAAGATACTATTGGCTGCATGTGTGGAAAATGAGATACCTGCACCAAGGTCACTGGGATGTGGCTGGCAGTGAGACTCTCATATCAAATGACCTCTCCAAGTGGGCTCATGTCAATGTTGAAGGGGAGACAAAGAAGAGTGATCAGTGTTGCAACTTGCATGTGGGAACTTCTGGGGAAAAAGTTACCCAACACCACTCTGGGTCCTTCCGAAGATGAATAATTGGAGCTACTGTAGGGCTGCACCATCTGCTCCAGCTACATCATACAAATGGATCAGCAGCATCGAGGTGAACAATGTGGAAAGCTACAGACAGGTTCAGTGGGATGAGCACTGAGATGTGACCTCTGTCTGTTGCCATACACAGTTTATTGTGTCACTCCATGCTGTGCCCCAGTCTAAAGTCTGATTGTGAAGTATCCCGGATGTCACAAATTGCTGGAGCTTGGTGATCACTTTGTGTGTGTGTGTTCTTTGTGTGTGTGTTAACATCTCAGCCCTTCCGTTCTCCCACACTCCCTTTTGGATCCTATGCTTTGCCCAACCCTCTCTCCTTAATGCTCCTTTTGAAATTTTCTCTCATGCTAGACTCCATTCTGTAATCCCAGCCCTCTTTCCCCATCCATTTCTGGCACAGTCTCCTTCTGTTCATGCTCCAAATTCCCCCCCCCCCGACCCCCCGCCTCAAATTACGGTTTAAAATTCACTTTTCACCTAGATTGTCATCACTCAGTGACTAAAACTTTATCAGCCTCCAGACTAACACTCAGCCTTACCTTTCTATTGTATCCATCCAGTTTAGACTCTATGCTCACTGGGACAAGAGCTGGTCTAATTTATGTCTGTTTTTGCAAAGTACAATACACACCTAATAAATAATCTAATTTTCCCTACAATTTCCATTTGAAATGGTATTCTTATTCTCTTCCTTTCAGCACCAGCATAGTATAGTCACTTTTAAATTGCTGTCACATTCTAGGGGCAGGAGAAGTCAATGCTCTATGCAAGCTATATACAGCAATGTAAAGTTTCCTATCACTCAGATTCTTCTGGATGAAAAAATGTTACATATAGTAAATGGATTCCTTTTATGTGTGGGGAATTATAATAGCTGCCTTTCAGGTTTTCTAGACCTTGTAGTTAATTCGTTACGGGGTCAACTGAACAAAAATAAAATCTCCTAAGGCAGAACAAAAAAATTGTATTTTCACCTATAACATATGTAACTTTAAAAGGAAGATTAACTTTGAGACTTAAATATCTTGACAGTGTCCCTTTAAAATCAAATCCATTTTAACTTGTTGTGAAAAAAATGAATTCATTGATATATTTTTGTATGATGCCTTTTTTTTTTTTTTAATGCCATCTCAGGACATCAGTGATTTCCAGACATCTGAACCAGTACTAAAAATAGGTCAGAATGATTTTTTTTTTCTTTTTGGTAATGCTTCTTTTATCCCATCTTTCTGAAAAGTATCCTTATTTAGTGCCTTTCAACCGAAAAGACATTTGAAATGTCTCTATTAGGCAAACAGAGAAGGAACTGGGCTCCAAAACACACTCTCACTCTCTCTCTCGCACGCGCACACACACACAAACACAGTGTCTAGTAGGTAGGAAAAAGAATAAGCTGCCTTGCTTGGTCACTAAGAGCCTTTTATACAAATAGAAGAACCTTTTGTATCCCATCTAGTGGTAACCCTCAGAAAGACCATACAGAAGTCCTTAAGGCATCGGAATTAACAGTATTTTCTGAGGATGCTCTCAATCAGCAGAGGTAAAAACGGGATTTTTTTAAAAAAACATCTTTCAAGTCTCTCCATCATTTGAACAATATAACAACTGCAGGAGACTCTTTTGATGCTAATTTGATACGTGCTTCTCAATAATGGAGAGTACTCCTGAATGGTTTTTATACTGGCAACAGTTCAGGAAAGCACTTAAGCATGTGTTTAACTCCCACTGACAATGGGATTTAAACATATGCTCAAAAAGATAAGCATGCATTTTAGTGCTTTCCTGAATCCAGGCCTAGATGAAGAGGGACCTGTATAAAGTCTAACCTTTGGCCTACATGAGATACTTCACCATCATATTTACAATGCACTGAGTGGGACCCTGTGAGTCTAGGACCCATTTCAATGACTAAAGAGACTTGGCTTGAATGGATCAATTTCATATAGTTAGAAATAAAGCTGCATGTAGCTTTGAACAATGTTAAGCTATTAAGGAAAGCAACTCATCTACTTACCATTCTTACAAGACTTCCTCAGCACTGTAATAATTGAATACACAAATTGTGCTTTATCATCAATGTTTTAGCTACAGTGATTCGATAACAACTGCACATTAGTATATATATATCTCCAAATGTTAAGTGTGCTAAAGTTGAATGAAAGGAGTAGCACTAAGCACAGTGTAAAAGAAGTCGAACACTCCCAAAATGTGGGGAAAAGGGTAAGGTTCTCTCGGAGAGTCAACTTGGTCACTGTATGGCAGTGGTTCTGAAACTTATTTGATCGGGGCCCCCTTCTTCGGGTCTGTAGTTGTTTACTCTCCACTCCCCCCGCACCCCCCCCAATACATATACCGCCATCCAGTGCTGAAGGGAGAGCGGAGAGCAGCAGCTGCTGGCTGAGCGCCCACTCACTTTTCACAGCACACTCAGCACCCCAGTGCCACCCTTACTTCTGTGCCGCTGCTGCCACCCTGGGGCTGACAGTCGGAGCCCCGTCACCCCCAGGTGAGGGACTGGGGGGAGGGGACTGAGTTGGGGATTGGTCCTGCTTTGAGCAGGGGGTTGGACTAGATGAACTTCCAACCCTGATGTTCTAGGATTCTATGAGGGGGAAAAGGAGAGTCTGAGCCTGGGCTGCCTCCCCGTTAGGGATGGGGGGGAAGAAGAGCCTGAGCTCGGTGGTGCGGCCCCAGCTATCCTCTTTATCCCTGCCTCCTGGCCCTTCTGCACAAGCCCCAGCCACCCGGGGCTGACAGTCAGAGAGCTTCAAATAAATTAATAATTAAAAAAAGAACATACAGCTGGTGCCTGCCTTGGGAGGCTCGCCCCATCGTTTGAGCACCGCTGCTGTAGTGCATAGGAATTGGGTATTGTCCTTATAAGCGGTTTGTAAGCCCTCTGGTGGGCTTCTCTATCTTCTACTCTGCAAGCCCCTAGCAGCTGAGCAGCGGTATGTATACGGAGTTAGGCCTTGTATGTCTGTATAGAGTTAGTAAAGGCAATTCTTTGGTTTCCTCATTCTTACTTTTGCGTAAAGAGCAAAGACACAGCAGTCACACTACACATTCTAGGTCAGATAAACGGCACTGAGGGCGGTGCAGCTTCATTGATTTACCCTTGCGGGGAATCTGACCCTCTATATTTTTCACAACTACAGTAGATTCCACGTATTAGCAACCCCTCAGCTGCCAGCAAAAAGTTGCCATTATCTGGCAGTTGCTAATAAGCAAAAGGCAGGTTTGTGAGGTGGCAGCCAGGGAACAAAGTGCTGGGACATGCCTTACCTGGCTACACTCCTGCAAACTTGCCTGAGGGCAAGGTAGCAGCGGGGAGAAGGAGGGCTGCAGCCTGGATGCAGCGTTTTCTACAGGGAGTAGGGGCACAGGAGGCCCCTCAGAGCTGCATGGTACCTCTCCCTGTGCTCTCTGGGGTCAGGGCTCAGTATGTTCCAGGGAAGAGCCCGGTGAATGCAAGGAGAAGTACTGTGCAGCTCCAGCATCCAGGCTGCAGCCCCCCACTTCCTGATACTTCTCTGCCCACAGCCTCCCTCTCAGCCCACAGCCAGCCCCTTCTATTAGAGTTGCCAGTTTTCGAAAACCGGACACTACATGCCCCCCGTCACTCGCTTCCCCCCACCCCTGTCGCTCAATCCCCCCGCAGTCGTTCACTCCTCCCTCCCAAAGGACTCACGTGCTGCCTGCAGAGCTGGGAGGAGCTAATGCGGCGTCTGCCTGCCTGCCCAACTGGGCAAACGGGTGGTGGTCCCTGGAATGAGGGGCTGCAGAGAGCAGGGGCCCCGGGAGGCTGAGAAGGCAGGACGGGCTGTCACAGGTGGTGAGCCCAGCCACCGGCCCCACTTCTCAAATGTTGTGCGCTGCCAAGATCCCTCGTCCTCCAGCATCAGCTGCTCCTCCCGCCCTCCTGGTGGTGGGAGCCAAGTGCAGTTACTGCAGTAACCAGACTTTTGGTGTCTCATCAGCCGTACTGATCGGACACTGTGTAACGCCGACAGACCCCCGTTGTCGGTGGGCAAGATCGAACCAGGGACCAGGGCCGCCCCGGGGGGGTGGGGGGGGGCAAGTGGAGCAATTTGCCCCGGGCCTCGCAGGGACCCCCATGAGAGTTTTTAGGGGCCCCCAGGAGAGTTTTTGGTGGCACTTCGGTGGTGGGTCCTTCAGTGCCACCGAACACACCCGGAGTGAAGGACGTGCCGCCGAAGACCCGCTGCCACTTTTTCCGCTCTGGGTCTTCGGCGGCAGGGGTTCTTCCACTCCATGTCTTCGGCAAAGTGCCCTGAAGACCCAGAGCGGAAGGACCCCCGCTACCGAAGACCCCAGGACCCCTGAATCCTCTGGGTGGCCCTGCCGGGGTCCTCTGGAGCTTAGTGCATGAGCCTCTACCACAAGGGGGGCCAACCTGCGGCTCCGGAGCCACATGCGGCTCTTCAGGCGTTAATACGCGGCTCCTTGTCTAGGCTCCGACTCCGGGGCTGGAGCTGCAGGCGCCAACTTTCCAACGGGCCGGGGGCGGCTCACTGCTCCACCCCTGGCTCTGCCACAGGCCCTGCCCCCACACCACCCCTTCCCGCCCCCTCCCCTGAGCCTGCCTTTCCCTCGCTCCTCCCCCCTCCCCCAGAGCCTCCTGCACGCCACGATACAGCTGATCTGGAGGTGCAGGACGGAGGAGGAGGCGCTGATCAGCAGGGCTGCTGGTGGGTGAGACATGCTGGGAGCGGGTGGTGGGAGCTGCTGGAGAGCTGCTGACGTATCACTGTGGCTCTTTGGCAATGTACATTGGTAAACTCTGGCTCCTTCTCAGGCTCAGGTTGGCCACCCCTGCTCTATCGCACGAGCTAAACGCCGTTAGCTGTTAGCTAAGGCTGTTAGCTAAGGCTGTAGAGCAGACTCATTTAACTCTCTCTCTAAGTGGTCTCAGTACCACTAGATGAGACAAAACATCACACCCAGGAGGTGTGTGGGTTACAACTGCACAGGTCCCCTTTTCACCAGACAACCCTACATGCAGTCTGTCTCTGCAGGCAGGCAGGTTTGTGAGGCTGCAACCCTGAGAAAGTGCTGGGACGGGCTAAGCACCGGCCACACACAAGTTTGTGGGGCTGCAACCAGGAAAGACAGGTCTCAGCACTTCCTTAACGGCTGCAGCCCCACAACCCTGCCTGCAGCTGGGGCCTCTCTTCCAAAAAATGTTAATAAGCAGCATACTGTTGCCAATACCCAAATCCCATTAACATGAAAGACAATGGGAGAGGACTGTTCCCAACAAAATCTTACTTCTAACTGAACATTGTTAATATCCTGGTTGCTATTAAGCAGCATGTACTGTAGTTCAAATGATGATAATGTTATGGTTGATAAATAACAAGGAAAGCAGGAATAGAAAATACTGCATGCTTGAATTAACGTGGTGGGGAGAACCTCTGCTTCTGGGATTTTCTGACTTCTGAGAGTTTGATTTCTCAATCTTAACTTTGCACTAATAAAAGATTTTGCATTTAAAGATTCCATTTTTAAAATGTACTGCACATCTTACTTGCTACGGAGGAGTGGCACACCCTTTCAAAATGTGTTTAGAAAAAAACCAAATCTGTGTATATGCATGTGCAAAATTTATAGCTTTAAACATCCATAACTTCAAAGCTAATGATCCCATTTACTTCCAATTTATATTTTAAAATTTTGGTGTAGGGCTACAAAGCAAGCAAGAGTGACGTGTCTACTTTCAGTCATTTTGGGGGTATGAGAGTACCTATAGTCATGTTTTCAATACTTATTGCAGAAAAAAATCAGCCAGAATACATAGGAAATGTATTTTTTCCACCCCCATATTCATCAAAAACTGCTGATCCAGTTTCTCTCAGGTTTTTTCTAAACATGTTGATCTTTGGGCTGAGACCAAACATAGAAAATATTAACTCAAAAGGAAATGTTTTGAAAAACTAGGAGCATGTAAATAAAGAGGTTATAACAGAAGCTGGAACTCAACATAAACAGCCGCCACTGTGGCAAACCATTACAATGAAAATGCAAAAAAATCTGATAATTAAGCTGCATCAGGAACACTTCCTCTGTCTGGGAATTAAAAACAGCTCCCATTTCCTATAAGAATCCTTGCAAAATGACACTTGTCTTTTACTTGTGTAACAGCAAAGTAACCACACACAAGTCATAACTAACCACAGACTACATGATACTTTTAAAATAGGGGCACCCTACTTTATAACATATAATAAATATAAATAGCCAGATATTTAATGACTTTCTTAAGGTTATACAAGTACTCTGTGGTAGACCCAGGAACTGAACCCCAGATCTCCTGAACCCCAATCCAGTCCAACGCCTTGGCTACAAAACCATGCTTGCTTTCATACATCAGCGTCTGCCTTCCTGTAGATGGAATATGTAGTAATATTTATAAAAACGCTAATAGCTAAAAGATTATTTATGTTTATCCATGCTGGGTATGGGGTAAATACAAATAGACTTACACCCTGAGGCAGTCGATCGGCTCTTAGCAGCATGTATGTATGCACACAGTACATATTCAGTTTTTGCATCAGAGCTTCACATGGCTTTGCAGAAATATCGTTTGAGGCGATCATTATGGAGAAGTCCTAGTATCTGGTGGCTGCTATATTTCTTTTGACCTTCACTGCTGAACACTTCCTACCATCTAAACTACAGCATGTCAGATAAAGGGCATTTTCCAAAGCAACATGCTTTACCAGACCAAGAACTCCTTCCCTTAATCATGTCAATTATTTTCCATTGCTGTTCTTGGAGGCCCCTAAAAGATCAGGACTGCAAATATTTGGCTAAGCTTTCAAAATTTATTTGCAGATAAAATCCAGTCCATCAGGCAGAAGTAGAGCAATATTTGGGTTTTTTTCTGATCCCAGAGGCATCTGTTTTCTCTTCAGAACTAGCTCCTTCATAGTATAGCTCCTTGGCAATGGTTCCCAAAGCAACAGTTACTGGTAGCAGCAAGACAGCAATGATCAGTGGAAGTCCTTATCACAAATTCTTCACCTGTTCTAGACACGGATTGCATATGTCCAGCAATTCAAAAATCTCCTTCTGCCTCCAGTTTAAATGTCTCTGGAGTGAATTGTGTGGGCAATTTCTGGGGCAGGGATCATGTGGGTTTGTTATTACTAATTATGACAGAAAGCAAAGTTATTCCAAGCAAATATCTGCACTGGAAGCATGTTCTTAAGTATGCTCCAACTGTTATTATTCCAAAAACAAATTAAGCAAGGAAGTACCATAGAAAGCCAATTAGCTAATTTAGGCAGCAGCACAATGTAGATCACTGCCCTTATTTCCACCTAACATGATGTTCTGTGATTCAGAGATGTCTATCCATTCGCATATATTTACAGAAAAGGCATATTGAATAGTGTTAGTGTTTAAATGCAGCTCACAGTTCCCATGTACAAATTCCTATGGGACCACATAGCCAAAGATGTATTGTTTTCATTAAAGATTTCACTATTGGCTCATACCATATAATTTAGACTCAGTGTCTCAAACTTCAAATTGAAAGCCAAATCGTAAGCCAAATCGTGTTTTAAAAAAAGTCTGTAATCAAGAGTTTAAGCATTTTTCAGGGTTTTTAGAATTTTTTTAGTGCCTGAGAGACATGTCACATTGACAGTGAAGAACTGCCATGAACAGTTGGGGAAAGAAACAGGACTGACACACACAGACAGCCTGGAGGGGAAAGAAACAGAAGGGATCAGGCTCCAGGGGAACAGAGGCAGATGGGTCTGTGACCACAAGAGCACACTCCCCTCCAGGACATGGATTGGAGCTTAAGATTCTTGAGTCTCACCATTCCTTTGTTGTCACCAAATGTCTGTGAAACCCACTAGCAAAATCCGTCTTATCCATATGTGGCAGCTGGTCCACAGCAGTAGTAGGCCATTAACCTATATACCAGTTACTCCACTAGCTCAAGTGGCAGAAGTCTGTGCGGTGGCTCTAAAGGTTCCAATCTATGACCCGTGTACTAGAGTCAGAATGATTCCATTTGACAGAATTTCTGAAAGGGCGTGGGGAAGAGAATCAGTTTTCTTTTAAAAAAAAAAACCTGGGAAAACTATGTTAAAAGAATGTTAGTGTTGCAAAGTTAAACACTCTAAATTTAGGAAATGTCAGAATTAAGGCTGCCTGTGTAACCTTAATTCACCCCCTTTTGTGTATGCATTAAGATACAGGTTTTTAATTACAATGATTTCTGTTTAAAATGTAGATTACATGCTATGGCCCATCATCAAGTCAATTTTTTTCCACAGGCCAGGCATGATATCAAGCCTCCATGTTAACTTGGAGCCTGATCCTGAGAGAAGCACATCCAATCCTCACTCCCCATAGGCTTCAATGTGCTCAGCACTTCGGTGCTCAGCACTTCTTGTAAATAGACCACATGTTCCTAAACTATCTGCAGCGCACTTTGAAGAATTGCTAGCTTATGGGATGTGCTGAATTTGTATTATTATAGACAGGGAGCTGATGTTCAGTTTATCCTCATCAAAAAAATACAGAGCGGCCTAAATGCTGCTTACGCTATATAAATATTCCCCTTGGGCTCAATTCTTCTCTCCCGCTGGTGTAGAACTGTTGTAACTCCACTGACTTCATTTACCACTGAGTGGACACTCAGGTCTTAGAATCAAAAGGTGCCATACCAGGGTATAATTGGTGTAAGCAGAAGGAAAATCAAAGCCCATAGATATCAGTGGGTCTATTCAGGGGAGTAAAAAGTCAAAAATAGGTTCAAGTCTGGTGTTTTCACTTGAACAAAGCATCCAAGCTCCACCAGTCTTCCTGTCCTAACTATGGCAAAACTCCCATTCTCTTTAATTGCCTTTAGATTATTTAAACCATGTTTCTTCCTTTTTTAAAAAAAAAAGTGCTTTGAACTATTTGATTCCAGATCTCTGCTGAATTCAATCGCTCCCAATAGCTTTCTCTTTCTTTAAATCAGCATTTTTCTACGTGTTCATGTCTAATAAACCTATTGCAGTTGGCAATATGCAAATCTGACCTGAGACTTTGCCTCTCCAAACTCCTTAAACAGGTATCTTGAACTGAGTAAATGACTTCTTGGTAGAGTCCTTCAATTTCACTCTGATCAAGAAACAGCTTGTCCACAGGCAATGATTTTAGGTTCCATCTTTGGCAAATAAATTGGGTGCCTGGTCCTTTTTTGTGTGTATCTTTCTGCTAAAATACCAATTACCTAGAAAATTTTAAAGCAAGTATTATTTCCACCAACCCTATCCACCCATATTATGTAACTCCACTGTCAGACAGTATAATAAATGTTTCCAAAGATAATAAAATTCTAGGATTTGATTATTTTAAACAAACTGGTATCAACTGTAATACAACCTGGTACATTTGGGGAGATCTAAAACCACGAATTTCACTGAGTCAATCTGGAAGAATATTGTAGCTTCAGCAAGATATAAAACTTACTGGAAGCCCTACATACAAACACCATCTGCTCACTCACAAAAGGTATAATGTTTGAAACAACAACATTCCTTTCCCTTCCCCTCTCTACCACACAGTTACACTCCTGATGGAGCAGAATGATTCTATTTATATGGAGAGCCTGAAAAATAACGTACTGAAAAAACAGAAGCATATGGCCAAATAATTTTGCATTGCACATAGAACATTCACCTGTACAATAAGAGATATAACAGGCTGAAAAATATAATCCTGTCCACCTGGAAATTGCCAATACGCATGTTGTTTCCCTCAAATTAAAGTGTCATTCCTCACTAATTACACTATGTAGTTGCCTAGTTCGAGTAACCCTTTGCTAACCACTAACTCTCTTCAGCAAGAGTTTAGATTTTGCCTTTGGTATCTGAAGTCATATATAATTTTCATGGTAGTCCTTAGAACTAGTAGCCAGAACACTGTTCAGAAGATAGCAAGAATTTCATTTACTTCATTTGCTAAAAATCTTTCAAGTTATTTTTTATTACCAAACATTGAAAAAAATGCAAAATTTCAAGGAGGCTTTGAAATAATGTTGAATATAGATGCACATATAAAACAGCAGTCAAGTTCAAACAAATGCTCCATTTAACTGTTTTAAACAAATTACCAAACAGCCTGATTGTAAACCCAATTTAAGCTAAGAAACAACAAACTTGTTTTAAAAAATTATTATTAAAGGAGGTGAGGGGAAAATATATTTAAGCACATGGCTAGATATAAGTAGGAATATTGTCACCCTCATAGCTATATCGCTAGTACAGAGCAAAGGTTTCATCATATTGGCAAGCATCTCTACCCTGGAACACAAGTTAATGAATGACATAGCCTTTACAGGATAAATCTTTTTGTATGCCTGCCATCCATGATCTCCAAGCCATAAGTGTTTTCCATTTTGAAGAAAGAAGATGGCTTAGAGCCCTTCCACTTTAGTTTGTTTATTGTGTATTCTTCTCCATCATGTAATATCAAGGAGCCTCTCCATGCATGCTATCCAGCTTTTACCTTCTAAGCAATGTTCTTCTTAAATGCTCATGTTTGTCTTCAATGTTCCATGACACTGGTAATGCTTAATCATTCAAAAGCCTTTCCAAGCAGAGGAGCATCATGACATTCTTCAGACTTGCAAAATTCTAGCCTAGATTCTTCCATTCACTTCAACTTGGCTGGAATATTATGTACCAGATGGTTCCTGTGAAATACACTTCAAAAAGCCTTTGCATCGACTGTGATGTTTTTCCACCTGCATTTGGTCTCCTGCATAATGTTCCTTTGTAAGCTGTCCTATGATCACTGCTTCAGGGTCTTTAGGGATTTGCACAAAAATGTCACTTTCACTTACCAGCCTGGCCAGGTCCTTTTCATTTATCTTGATGCTCCTCTCCTTCTATTTGAGGATGGTTTCCGAGATCTTCTCCAGAAAAGAGTTTACATGAACAAAGTCACCCCTTATCTGACTTCACACTTCAACTTGATTTCTGCTCTCTTGTCAAGCTTAAATGTCAAGATGATGTTTCATGACTCTTATTTATTGTTCTTTTATTGCTTCCTATATTGCTTCTATGTCCACCAAGTCAAAGACCTTTCTCATAGTCTGCCAAAGCCATGTAAACAGAGAGAGCCAAAAACCGTAGAACATTCCTGCTGGCTCTTCACTGCAGCAGATAAAGTATTGTAATGCAGATTTTCCACAGATCTCTGCAGGATCTTGCAGGTTCTGTAAATACCTCATGTCAAACACTACAATAAAACTGTATTTTTCCAGTTGTCTTTGCTGGAAAATAATTTGCGGTATTCCACAGTCCTCCAAAGAAGTTGATCCATTCTGCTGTATGGAGCGTGCTCCAAGGTAGAGAGATTGAATCCGACCCTCTACCCACAGCTGATTGAAGTCAAGAGCTTCTTTAGGTCTAATTCAACAATGCCTTTGAAAAGAATTTCGTAAAACCCCGACAATAGACTTATGAGCCTAGTTCTTGTGGTCCTTTTTGGTAAATGAATTCATACTACTGTTGGAGTCACTGAGTCTGGTGACATCTTTCTATTGTTCAAGAACTCTTGTTGGCAACATAGCATTCCGGTTCTCAAACGCCCAGTATACAACTTGTAAAGCCTATTTATTTGAGCATAAGCTTTCATGAGCTACAGCTCACTTCATCGGATGCTCACGAAAGCTTATGCTCAAATAAATTGGTTAGTCTCTAAGGTGCCACAAGTCCTCCTTTTCTTTTTGCGGATACAGACTAACACGGCTGTTACTCTGAAACTCGTAAAACATAACCATAATTTCTTGGTACTTCACTAATTTTCCAATTCTTAGCAGCCTTTTCTGCTCCACCTGTTCTGATTTCAGCAATATTCTTGTGTGATGAAGAATCATCTTCTAGGTAGCTTAATTCTCTTATGTATTCTTTATAAATTCATAGATTATAAAGCCAGAAGGGATCACTGTGATAATCTAGTCTAAACTACACAGCACAGGCCATAGGATTGCCCTCAATTAATTCCTGTTTGAACTAGAGCATATCTTTTAGAAAACCGTACCAACTTAATTTAAAAATTCTAGTGACAGAGAATCCACTACAACCAGTGGTGAGCTGAAGTCAGTTCGCACCGGTTCGCTAGAACCAGTTGTTAAATTTAGAAGCCCTTTTAGAACCGGTTGTTCCATGAGGGACAATCGGTTCTAAAAGGGATCCTAAATTTAACCGGCCAAGATTGGCACCTTAGGCGCCGACTCCACAGGTGCTCGAGCCCTGGAGCACCCAAGAGGAAAATTTGGGGTGGGGAAGAGCACCCACTGGCAGCTCCCCGCCCCACCCCCGGCCCCAGCTCACCTCCGCTCCGCTTCCTCCCCTGAAAGTGCCACCCTGCTCTGCTTCTCTGCCCCCCCACCCCCCCAGGCTTCCTGCAAATCAGCTGTTCACGCAGGAAGCCGGGGCAAGCTAAGAAGCAAGCGACGGCTTCCCACTCAGGCCCAGGGAGGCGGAGGTGAGCTGGGGCGGGGGGGGCGCGAGGAGGGCCGCCCACGCCGCAGCAGGTAACCCGGGCAGGTGGGGCGCAGGGGAACTGCTCCCCGCCCCAGCTAACCTCCGCCACCCTCGGCCTGAGCGGGAAGCTGTGGCCTGCTTCTCAGCCCTCCCCAGCTTCCCGCCAAACAGCTGATTCGCGGGAAGCCGGGGGAGGAGGCGTGAAGAAGCAGAGCGGGGCGGTGCATTCAGGGGCGGAGGCGCGCTGGGGCGAGGTGCGGGGTGGGGAACTGCCGGTGGGTGCTCTGCACCCACCAATTTTCCCCCTGGGTGCACCAGCCCCGGAGCACCCAGGGAGTTGGCGCCAAAGGGTGATGAGCACACCCTGCTCCCCCCCTAGCTACGCTCCCCCGCCCCTAGGAGCCAGAGGGACCTGCCGGAATCTTCCTGGGAGCTGCCCCAGGTAAGCACCGCCAGGACTCTCCACCTTGCCCCCCGACAGGTGCCTCTGGCTCTTAGGGTTGGGGTGGGCACCCACTACGGTGGCCCACGAGACCCTCCTGCCTGGTTCTGGGGGCAGTCAGGGGACACGGGTAGATGGGGAAGGGGTCCTGGGGAGGGCGTCAATGAACGTGGGGGGGTTGGATGGGGCAGGGATCCCGGGGGGCGGGGGTGGGCAACGACCCCCTCGTGGGATGAGGAGGGAACCCGTTGTTAAGATTTTGGCAGCTCATCACTGACTACAACCCTAGATAAACTGTTCCAATGATTAATTACTCTCACTGTTAAAAATTTACATCTTATTTCAAGTCTCACTTTGTCTAGCTTCAACTTCCAGCCACTGGATCTTGATATACCTTTGTCTTCTAGACCAAAGAGCCCTCTTTATTGTCAAATTTCTGTTCCCCACAGAGGTACTTATAGACTGTCATCAAGTCACACCGTAATTTACTCCTTGATAAACTAAGCAGATTGACCTCCTTGAGTCTTTCGCTATAAGGCATATTTTTCAATGCTTTACTCATAGAATCATAGAATATCAGGTTTGGAAGGGACCTCAGGAGGTCATCTAGTCCAACCCCCTGCTCAAAGCAGGACCAATCCCCAATTAAATCATCCCAGCCAGGGCTTTGTCAAGCCTGACCTTAAAAAACTTCTAAGGAAGGAGATTCCACCACCTCCCTAGGTAAAGCATTCCAGTGTTTCACCACTCTCCTAGTGAAAAAGTTTTTTCCGAATATCCAACCTAAACCTCCCCCACTGCAACTTGAGACCATTACTCCTTGTTCTGTCATCAGCTACCACTGAGAACAGTCTAGATCCATCCTCTTTGGAACCCCCTTTCAGGTAGTTGAAAGCAGCTATCAAATCCCCCCTCATTCTTCTCTTCCGCTGACTAAACAATCCCAGTTCCCTCAGCCTCTCCTCGTAAGTCATGTGTTCCAGTTCCCTAATCATTTTTGTTGCCCTCCGCTGGACTCTTTCCAATTTTTCCATGTCCTCCTTATAGTGTGGGGCCCAAAACTGGACACACTACTCCAGATGAGGCCTCACCAATGTCGAATAGAGGGGAACGATCACGTCCCTCAACCTGCTGGCAATGCCCCTACATATACATCCCAAAATGCCATTGGCCTTCTTGGCAACAACGTCACACTGTTGACTCATATCCAGCTTCTCGTCCACTGTAACCCCTAGGTCCTTTTCTGCAGAACTGCTGCCAAGCCATTCGGTCCCTAGTCTGTAGCGATGCATGGGATTCTTCCATCCTAAGTGCAGGACTCTGCACTTGTTCTTGTTGAACCTCATCAGATTTCTTTTGGCCCAATCCTCTAATTTGTCTAGGGCCCTCTGTATCCTACCCCTACCCTCCAGCGTACCTACCTCTCCTCCCAATTTACTGTAATCTGCAAACTTGCTGAGGGTGCAGTCCATGCCATCCTCCAGATCATTTAGGAAGATATTGAACAAACCGGCCCAAGGACCGACCCTTGGGGCACTCCACTTGATACCGGCTGCCAACTAGACATGGAGCCATTGATCACTACCCGTTGAGCCCAACAATCTAGCCAACTTTCTATCCACCTTATAGACCATTTATCCAGCCCATACTTCTTTAACTTGCTCATTCTCATGGTTCTTCTCTGCACTCTTTTCAATTTTTTTTACATCCTTCTTGAAGTGTGGACACCAGAACTGGACACATTATTCCTGCAGCAGTCACACCCCAGTGCCAATTATAGCGTTAATATAACCTCTCTACTCCTACTCGATATTTTACAGCTCAGTTTCTTTTCAAATCCCTCCTTCAATATTGCCTGTAAGAAGAGAATAATTAGCTAATAAGAACAAACGAGTTCCAAGTTACTGATATTTCCATGGGTTCTCAGTAGGTCCCTTCTTCTCTCTGCCCGTCTTTTAGATTGCAAGTGTAACCCACCCTCCTGGGTGTGGTGTTCTGTCCCATCTAGTGGTAGAGAGCATGATTAATGAGTCTGCCCTACAGTATTAGCTAACAATCAGTTGGCTTTTAGCTCATGCGATAGAGGCTCATGCACTAAACTCTAGGGGTCCCAGGTTTGATCCTGATGACACCCGGGGTCCTTTGGCATTACAACTGGGAGCTCGTCCAGGATTTCAGTTGGGAAGTCTCTGAAGCTTGGGATGTGCTTCCTCAGCTAGGGGATATATGTAACCCAAACACCTCCTGGGTGTGGTGTTCTGTCCTATCCAGTGGCACCGAGACCACTTAGAGAGAGAGAGAGATAAAATGAGTCTGCTAACAGCAAGTTAACATGCTGGAGAGGCTCATGCACTAAGCTCCAGAGGTCCCAGGTTCCATCCTGCCCGCCGATGACTAGGGTCTGTTGGCGTTACACAAGCTCTACAGGGCAGGGTCCATCTTAATTTTGTGTGTTATAGCGAACTAAGCACATTGGTAGTGCTAAAAGGAATAATAAAAATGTTCAGAGGTTTCTATCAAGAAAAATTTCTCACTGTCTTTATTTACATTGGTATTTTTCATATTTGTCCATATATAACTTTGGATTTATCCTAGCTACTCTGTGCAGTTTTCTGCAAGACTTCTATAATATCCTTCATCACCGATTTGATACTGAGTTTGTCTTTAACAACGAACACAAAACACAAAGGTTTGAGATGTATTTGCTATATTGTATCCTTGTTTCACAGTAAGGTTTATGGATCCACTTTATTCCAGTATTCTTGTAGAGACTTAAGATCACGCTCGAGAGGTGCTGAGCGTTCTCAATGCAATCCAGCAAAGCACTTAAGCACATGCCTAACTTTGAGCACATGATTAAGCATATGTGTGTGTGTCCAACGAGACTAAAGTTAAGCATGTGCTTACAACCTTTGCTGGAATGGGTTAAGAGTGCTCAGCACTTTGCAGGATTGAGCCCTTACTGTATTTTAACACAAACATAAAACAACATTTAAAAATAAACATATATTAGTCTGGTTTCAAGTTATTTTTTCTTCATGCCATAGATGCCTTCTTTCATATGAGTTAAAAAGCAATTCAAAAAATTTGGGAGGATCCCATTCCTATATTTTTTTCCATTTTCCATTGTAAATCAAAGCTCATATTCCAATTATTCTGGTTTATGTCACTGTAAATCACTGTCTTCAAAGTCGCAAATTCCATTGAAAGGAATATAATTTCAGCCAGCCACCTGCAGGGGTCAAGAAGGATTCTCTCCCACTGCCCCATGTATTCTGCTGGGGTTTTTTATTGTCTCCTTCCTCTGAAATACCAGGAACAGCCACAGCTGGAGATGAGGCATTGGGCAGGGGTTTCTTGCTCACCTGCTCAGAGGTTAAATGATCACCATCTGTGGAGTCAGGAAGGAATATTTTATCTCAGGTCAGACATGGAGTTTTTTTGCCTTCCTCTGCAGTGTGGGGATGCAGATCACCTGCCAGGATTATTTGGGTATAGCTCAATCATTTCCCGGCCATTGCAAGAGCCTTGGGCACTGGTGGTGCACCTTCTTTCTTTGTGGCATGTAATAGTCTAGTCTCCTTTGGGCTGTGATACTTTGGCCTAATCTTGGTTGTGGTGTTTAGTGTACAGGTGCTAGGTGGTGGTGGCCTGAGGTACACAGGAGGCCAGACCAGATGGTCTGGTGTTCCCTTTTGGCCTTAAACTCTGATTAATGATTAAGCCCAGATACGGGCCAGAGGCCCAGCTGAGCTGTTTACAATGGCCTGGAAAATTGTTGCAGTCATACGTTGCTCAGTCAAAATAAATTACACCTAAAAAAACTCACTACTGAATACACGGAACAGTCAGGATTTAAACGGAAGTAAAATTCTTAATTTTGCATGCCACTGAGGCAAAAGGAGGCTGAGACCCCTGCCTTTCATACTGCAATACCTTTGACTTCACGGGGGCCAAGAGTTCACTCTTTGACCTGACATGAGCTTTGACTCAATAAGAGATATAGCATATTTGTATATTCATATACTTCAGGCCCACCTGTGTCCTCTGCTTTAATACATAGCCAAAAAGAAGCAGAACCAATGCTGTGTGCGCAGCTTTCATTTTGTCATTTCCTGCCTTTTGAGTACTTCACCACCCCAACCGTAATGTTTTCTAAATGTGGTTTCATTAAATGAAATTTCACAGGTTTTTCAATCAAGTGAACAAGCTAGAAAAAAAGGAATTGCATAACATGCAAGTGTTTGGCTTGACATCACCAGAACCTTCTACCCTAAGTCCTTTCCTGTGCAGTTTGGTAGGTGCACAGGACAGACACTCTCAAGTTCAACCCTTAGAAGTAGTGCATTTGTTGAGGTAAGAATTCCTGCATAGCCCTTCCTCCTTTACAGCACAGCCAACCATGGTTGTACAGTACAACTTTCTCTAACTGCACATTTTACAAGCTAGTGAGACCATCACACATAAAATGCACCTCTATGCACAGAGTTTAATTCTTTAATGAGTCACAACTCTCGTCAAATAAAAAATCAGTTTTCACAAGAACACTGAAAGGCACTTCTCCATTAGAGCTATTTTCATGCCAAACTTCATCTCTCAACCCCTTAGCCCTTTAGGCAATAGACTTATGACAAAGAAAGTCACCAGGACAATTTTTAAACAATGGGAACATGTACCCACTCTCCCCCAGGGCTTGTTTACACAAGTTTTTTTTTACACTACAGCAGCTACACCAATGCAGCTGCACTGGTGCAAATCCCTAGTGCAGCTCTCTCCACCACGTCAGAAATGATTTTGTACTGGCACAGTCTACCCCAGGGCAAGACACACCAAACACATTCTTAGTGTAGACAAGCACTCAATCATAGGGGAGGGGAGAAAAAGAAACCAAAAATTATACTGACAAAAGGCTAAAGTTTCCAAAAGTTATAAACAGGGGGTTCAAACAGAAAGTTTCTGCAACATATGCTATGGAGGGCAAGGCTATTCCTACTGTTATAATATGATAGTGCTTTCTTATATCTTAGAAAAAGGGAATACTACACACGTGGACCCTTTCCCAAACAGGTCTCTTTGTGTGCTTGAAGTATAATCAGAAAATTGCCAAAGATCTCATTCTCTGCTTCCTAAACTGATTCTATTCTCTGTAGAGCGATATTTGATTCCGACACTTCATTGCACAAAAACCTAATAACCAACAGAGCAAGACAGCTGCAAAAATTGGTAGCCAATATAGCAGCCTTGTGAAACACTTGTAGTGTAAGCTCCACAGATCTGCTGTTTGTGAAGTTTATAGAGAAAAATGATTTATCTCCTCACACCAACATCAGAAGACTCCTCAGCAGCGATTCATGCTAAAGATCATCATACTCCATACATAAAATTACCAAAAATATATGGATGAGATATAAACGTGATTAATATGGAGCTGGGACTATCCGCATAAAACCACATAAAAGATGGGGGATGGCACATAATAAAAATGAGTGTGACCCAGCACAGTACTACTGTTTTGTATGCTGTGCCCCACCGTACAAGGCATGAGGCAATAACAGGGAGCTATTGTTTCTATAGGTAACAAAAGCCACCAAGTGCAAATCACGTATCAAAGCACGAAGGTGTGTCTTCATGGCAGGGAAGATGACAATCCTCTCCATTACAAAATAATAAGTAATAGTGCTTTAAACATTATGAGTGGTGTGCACGTGCGCACACATATATTTTACAGTTAATACTCAGAACACCCCTAGGAGTGTAATGATCCTCATTTTACACATGGGGAAACTGGCATACGGAAGCGAAGTGATTTACCCAAGGTTATACAGCAAGTTAGTGAAATGGAATGCAAAAAGTTCCCGGCTCCATGTCCTGTGGTTAGTCCACAAAACTAGTTTGTCTCTTCTCTCACGTTACACTGCATATGTCTATATTCAATTACACATAGATAATCTATATCTTTCGTCTATCTATACACACAGAGAAATTTACATACAACACAACCATATTTAAAATACTTACAAATGGAAGTAATTTATTCTTCACCAGTGATATTTACTATATATTGTTCCTATACTAACATTTAGCACGCACATTTTACCACAACAATTATAGTAGACATGTGATGGCCGCCCTCTTGCTCAACACACTGGGGATTGAACCAGGGACCTCCAAAGCCGAAAAGCACGAATGGCCAAAGGCCCAAATAGGACCTGCAATACAGTAGAGATGCACAGCAATTTATTTTATTTTTTTTAACCAAGAGTTTATTGACAAAGAAAATGCAGTCTGGGGTCAACTGGAACTATTTGTGAATTCAGAAGTGTGAACGAATTGTTTCTGCAAAAAAAAGTCAAAATATTTTGACTTTTTCAAAACAAAACGGCTTGCCTTTCAGTTTCAGAAGAAAAGTTGAGAAGTTTAGCTAAATTTATTTCTAAAAAAAGAAGTAAATACATCTGAAAAAGAAATCATTTGAGTCGAACAAAACACTGCATTCGACCTGAAATGATTTTTGTTGTTGTTTTGTTTTGGTGAGAAACATTTCCATTTTATGTCAACCTGAACAAAATATTTTTTGGTTCAGCCACCGAACCGAAAAAATGAATTATTCACCCAGCTCTGTTAACCAGTGAGTTACAGATGGACTTTCACTGTATCATCAGCTAACTTTTTGAAAACATTTTTTTTAACTGAAGAAAGTTCATGTTTAAACCAAGTTCCCTCCTGCCTGCCCACTCAGGGTTGTAGGGGAAGACCAAAATGCAGGTGACCATTATGTAACCACGCTGTAAGTGAAAGAACTTGGGAAGACAGGCCCGTGTTCTAGTGAAGCTCGAAAACTTGTCATACAGGAGATATTGGATGCTGTTACTGTAGTGAACCTGAGTGCAACCTGTGACAACCATATGAGCCACAAGTATCTTTGTACTGATATATACAACTGACGGTTTTCACTATACATAAAACCCCCTTGCCAATTTCTTCATATTTCATACTATGAACCAAATTCTGTGCTACTTACTTGAATAAAAAATCCCATTGACATCAACTTTGCTATGCTTGAGTAAAAACTGAAGCATTTGACCCGTTAGTATTGGATTGGTTAACAGGATTTTCTACGTTCAGCAATGTGACTGGGTCTTCTGGTATCTCTTAAAAGAATCAAGTGTTTTTCACCCTTGTTTGAAAACTCTTAAGGTAAGGAACCTAAAATATATAGGTTAACATGCAAGACCTTCTAGGAAAACTTCGTAATGCTTTATAATCGCATTGATTTTATTGGTTTCAGAGTAACAGCCGTGTTAGTCTGTATTCGCAAAAAGAAAAGGAGTACTTGTGGCACCTTAGAGACTAACCAATTTATTAGAGCATAAGCTTTCGTGAGCTACAGCTCACTTCATCAGATGCATATCATGGAAACTGCAGCAGACTTTATATATACACAGAGAATATGAAACAATACCTCCTCCCACCCCACTGTCCTGCTGGTAATAGCTTATCTAAAGTGATTTTATTAAATGCTATTTATTCTGCATAAAATTGCACTGTTTAATAAAATTAGAACAGACAAACCAAACAATCTGCCTGCAACTCAAAATCAGTTCTGTTTCAATTATTTTAGACAAGTAATACATACAGAACTTCTCTTCTATTCTAAGACTTGTCTCTACAATTAAATGCTTTGACTGCAAGATGAACAAAACTGGGAGTAGGCTCTTTTCTTGTCCTAATTTTGTTGATACTGGAAATAAATGCTGGATTATGGATGTACTTGGCCTCTTGCAAAGGCTTTCTAGATTAAGAATCTAAAAATATGTAGCATTGGTTGATATACAGTAGTTTGGCATTGTTACAGTACATACTATATAATGCCTTCGATATAGAGATGACTAACAAAATTGCTTATCTATGATAATACCAATAAAAAACTGTACAGAGTGATTTGAAAACAAGCCTATATGAAATAGGTTATTTTTTTAAACAAGACATTCAGAATAAAATGTGAATTCTCTGTTTTCTTTCCTTACGAAAGATTTTCTCTCTTTAGATGAGCATAAGAACAACCACACTGGGTCAGACCAAAGGTCCATCTAGCCCAGTAGCCTCTCTTCCAACAGTCGCCAATGAACAGAACAGGCAATCATCAAGTGATCCATCCCATCGCCCGTTCCCAGCTTCTGGCAAATAGAGGAGAGGGACAGGATTCCTGCCCATCCTGGCTAATAGCCACTGATGGACCTGTCCTCCATGAACTTGTCTAGTTCTTTTTTTAACACTGTTATAGTCTTGGCCTTCACAACATCCTCTAGTAAGGAGTTCCACAGGTTGACTGTGCGTTGTGTGAAAAAATATTTCTTTTTGTTTGTTTTAAACCTGTTGCCTATTAATTTCATTGGGTGACCCCGAGTTCTTGTGTTATGAGAAGGAGTAAATAACATTTCCTTATTTACTTTCTCCACACAAGTCATGGTTTTATAGACCTCAATCATATCACCCCTTAGTCGTCTCTTTTCCAAGCTGAAAAGTCCCAGTCATATTAATCTTTCCTCATATAGAAGCCATTCCATATTCCTAATAATATTTGTTGCCCTTTTCTGAACCTTTTCCAATTCCAATATATCTTTTTGAGATGGGGCGACCACATCTGCACACAGTATTCAAGATGTGGGAGTACCATGGATTTATATAGAGGCAATATGATATTTTCGGTTTTATTATCTTTCCCTTTCTTAATGATTCCCAACCTTCTGTTCGCTTTTTTGACTGCCACTGCACATTGAGGGGATTTTTCACAGAACTATCCACAATGACTCCAAGATCTCTTTCTTGAGTGGTAACAGCCAATTTAGACCCCATCATTTTATATGACTCATCTATAGCATTGTCAGTACAGTTGAAGTCAGCCAAAGTCCTCATTGATGTTCTCGTTTGCTGTATTTGCAAATCCCATAGGCTTTACATAGTAATTCTTAATTATGGTCCTAATCCTGCAATCTAATTCATACAGGCACCCTATACCTGTATAGAGTCTTACTGAAGTCAGTGGGGTGCTACCTAGGTGAAGGGATGCAACTAGTACAGACCACATTGCATGATCAGGGCCTAAACTGGAATGAATGAACTACTCACATGAGCCTGGATTACTTGAGTGAATGAAGACTGAAGGACCGGGGCCTTGGATGGGAAGAAAGAATTTGGATACATTTGTATCTTTGCATGCTTTCTGGAAACAGGGTTTTCTAGATGGTGATTTTAATAGTTATTTTAAAAACCTAAGAGACATTGGCCTTTGTGGAAATTTTCTGAACTATCACTGATAAAAGTCACACAGCACTAATGTTCTTCATCACACTTCTGAAATTTTTAAAAATCCTTCAAAGCCTCATAAGCGATCAGAGCACAATTCAGTTCCTCTAAGTGTGTTAAGCTCTTTTTTTTGTTAAGTGTAACAGAGGCTACATTTTCTATTTCTCATCAATTTTAAGAGTTAAAAAGATGTTCATCCCTAACTGGACAAAGAACAAACAATAAAATAATCTACAGCCTGAGTAACTCAAGGCAACAAGTTAAAATTTAATCGTATTAGTGCAAGGGGTATTTGCAATGCAGATTGCCCGTTACATTGCAAAATTTTAATGAATTCAAGACAGTACCTTAGACCCAGCTACAAGAGAGAAATCATGCTGAGTTAAAAATGCTATGTTTTTGGGTAGCTTGAATCACCTTCTATTTGCATTATGTCAGAATAATTAATTTGCAGTTTTGTCTGACATCTAATACATGCTGCAACAACAAGAGAGAGACAACCAATTTTTCAAAGTTTGTTGACTTCTTGTTACTGGTGAGCAAATTTAGCAGCAAACCTAATTTTGATACAGAGAATTTAAGTCTTTAAAGTATTTCTGCATTTTGATACAGAAATTCTGTTGGAACAAACAGTTCACACAACCCATCGAGATGTCTTCTCTATTCTCAGAAGAGCCTCTGATTATTATTTTTAAATAATCAGAAAGTAATTAGTGTCTTGGCTTTCACAAACCTTTGTCCCGTTATGTTATTTCCAACACTTCTTTGAAGATATATTTATGCCTACTACCTGATGCTCGTGCAAAGATAGAGGTCGAAATGCACTGCCTTTTTAAAAAACGTGTTTTAAAAGACCAAAATAAGATCAACGTTGAAACCAAATACTGCGTTCTTTACTCAGGCAAAACTCCCAGCAAAGTCGGTGGGAGCTTTGCCTGAGTAAGGACGGGAGGATTGATCCCTCTGCATCATTCTTCCCCCGGGTTCAAAGAAGATTTCTTTAAAACACCGCTGAGCTCGCCTCAGCGTCACTCTGAGACAGATTCCCCCTGTTCGGAAAGAGTCTGCCTGGTCCACCACCCCAGGAGTCCTCTGGTCAGTTTCCCTCTGTCTCTCGCCCAAACACAGGCGTGACTTGTTACACAGGGAATGGCACTCTAGCTGGCCCTGGCCGATCGCACTGCTCGGGCTTCTCGTCTGCTTCACGTTCACACATGAGTGCCCTCAGCGAGAGACGACCGCGTGAGGAGCGCGGACCCCCGCCGATCTCTTCGGCCACCCCACCCCCGGCAGGAAATGGCCCCAGCTGGCAGGCTGCTGCAGCTGCTCCGGACCAAGCCTCCGCTGGGTGTCAGAGACTTCCTTCCCCACCCACCCCTGCTCTTGGAACAGCCCATCGCCCCGCGGCTTGGAAGGGAGGCGAGCCCGAGCGGCGAGCTCCGGCGGGGGCGGGGGGCGAGAACTCGGGCGCAGCGGCGCCCTTCTCGCCTGCAGGCTGCACCCGGCCGGGGGGCGTTCGCCCAGCGGCGCTTCTCCCCGGGGGCGCCTCGGAGTCGGCAAACTTGCCCCCGCCCTGTGCAGTTCGGCTCCGCGTGCCCCATTACCTTGCAGAGGAGCGAGCCCGGGCGCGGCGTGGCTGCACTGAGCTGGCTGGGGAGGGCGGGTTTTCAGCAGCCGTAAAGCGGGGAGAGAGCCCTTTCCCTTTCCCCGAGCTGCGGTGTGTGTTGCTCGTTACGGGAGATCAGCCCGCTTGGCAGCCCCAGCAAAGGGCCGGAGCCAGAGGGAAGGAGAGAGCGGCTGAGTCACAGCCAGGGAGACAGGTCTGCACAGGGAGGAAGCGGGTGTAAAGGGCAGGAGGAGAGGGGCTGTGGCGGGGGGTGGATTCCTGCAGAACAGAACTAAAGAGTGGCGGAAAAGAAAAAAATCAGAGCCTGGCCACGTGGAAAAGCAGAAGAGGCTCTACCCTGCCCCCCTTTGCTGTCCAGATGGTCGTTGACCTACATTTCAACAAGACCTTCATGAAGCCATGTGTCATCCTACCATCATTCAGGGATTTTATCCTCACAGGGCTCTGGGAAGTAGGAAAGTGTCATCCCACAGATGGGGAGGCAGGATAGGGTAGATCAAGGGCATTGTCTTCACCAGTGGTCTCCAAACTTTTTGGCTCGCGCACCCCGAGGGTGAAGACCAGAAGACCTGCCGCAGGTGCGCTGCCGACGGAAGAAGAACGGAAGATTTACCACAGGCGGGCCGCCGGAGGGGAACACCAGCCGTGGACGCGCAGAGCTGCCGCCGAAGAGAAAAAACGGTGGAGTGCCATCCGGTGACGCTCCTGCTGCCGGCGCACTCCCCCTGGGATCATCTCGCACACCCCAATTTGGAGACCACTGGTCTACACTACAAAATGATGTTGACCATGGTCACATCGACATACAGCCACCACAATAATTAAATGGCTTTTGCGTGTCCACACTATGCTCCTCGTGTCGGCGGTGTGCAGCCGCAGCAGGAGCGCTTACGGCAAGGCACTGTCTGACACTAGGTCAACCTAACTACATCAACGTTGACTCTACTAGGCCTCTTGAGGAGATGGAGATCTTAAGTTGGCAAGCAGGGCATTTAGGGCGGCAGGAGTGAAATTTTAATGTAGACACTTACATAGGTCAACGTAATCAGTCTTGAGTCCACTTTATTCTGCAGTGTAGACCAGGCCTAACTAACTTGGCCAGAGCCACACAGAAAGTCTGTGGCTGAGCCAAGACTTGAACCCAGGTAATGGGTGTCTCACTCTAGTGCCCTAGCCACTAGACAACCCTTCCTCACAGCTGAGTGACTTATTTTGTCTAGGAGCTGGCCTAAGCTATACCACCCAAACCACTCTTTTGCCAGTATAAGATATGTCTGTGTAACCCACACACCTACTGGGTGTGGTGCTCTGTCCCATCTAGTGGTACTGAGACCGCTTAGAGAGAGAGTTAAATGAGACCGCTCTACAGCCTTAGCTAATAAGCAGTTGGCTTTGAGCTTATGCGGTAGAGGTTCATGCACTAAGCTCCAGAGGTCCCTGGTTTGATCCTGCCAACGACCAGGGGTCTGTTAGCATTACATCTGCACTAGGAGGAGTTTCGAGTATAGCTATACTGGCAAGCCCTTTCTAATGTAGACAAGGCTTAAGGGAAGGAGAATAAGCTATACCAGTGTAAGATACCTTTATATCAGTATAACTGTGTCCACACTAGGAATTGTACTAGTATAACTGTATTATATTAAAAAAAAAAAACCCCACGACTGAAATAGTTATATCAGTAAAAAAAACCTGTGTAAACCACGCCTAAGTTTAAAATCATGAGTCAGGAGCCAAATCATCTGTTTTGGGTCCTGTTTCTTAACAATCTGGTTTCTGAGCCTAAAAGCTGAGGCTTTAAGAAAAACAGTAAATATTGTGAGATTTGTGATAGAATTGCAAGAGTTGGCAACAGTGACAGTTGGCCACAATCTGCAGCGGAAATTCTGACCATTTGTCTAAGTATAGTTAAGTCTTTGAATGTGGTTGTTCAATAAAATGTGAGCTTGCCCATATTTTGGGGTTGAATTCTCATTTTCTCGGGCACATTAAAATGAAATAACACTGCTGCTGCAATTGCCTCTCTGCATTCTGCTTGCTGTTTTGGACAATTGTGCCAGGTTTTCCCATTTTTATGCTCTAGTTTTTAGTGTGTCTGACTCTCACTTGGGCTTCTGTGTTTAGTTTTGCCCATACTTCACTATAAATTAAAATGTCATTGGCACCACCAGTCTGAGGCTATGAGTCTCAGCTGAGGCCACATAATAATTTATTTCAAAAGAAAGCGAAAATTCTAATACCTAAACAATGTTACGGACAGCATCCATCTGGTTTGAAATCGACACCGAAATACAGACCAGCCCCAGTTTAGGCTGCTGTTGATGCGGAACACTCGTTTTGGCTGTGTCTGCAAATAGGTTTTATTCCAGGTTCTGCTTCGAGCCAATGGAGAATAACCTGATGAATCTGGAAAGCATCTACAGTTGGCCCATTCACTTGTACCTGCATCAAGTGTTGATAGTGTGCAGGCACCTCAGTCCTATTGCTTTGCTTAGTCCCTCCTTTCAACCCCTCTCCTCTGACTGATGGCTCTGTCCTATTGCTGTGCTCCACCCCTTTCCTATTCCTATCCTATTGCAGCAGCTCAGTTCTCTTTGTCCCGTTCCCCGTCAGACCTCCAGTCACGTCCCAGCTGACTGGCAGCTCCATGCTGTTACGCCTTTTTCCAGCTTGAAAGCTTGTCTCTCTCACCCACAGAAGTTGGTCCAATAAAAGCTATTACCTCACCCACCTTGTCTCTCTAATATCCTGGGACAGACAGGGCTACAACTACACTGCATACATTTTTCCACTCAGTCCACTCTCAGCCTCCTTATCCTGCAAACAGGTTGCCTGACTCCCTTCCTTGCACAGCTAGCATGTCTGCTTGTCCTCTGACTGGAGAAGGATTTTTCCCAGCCTCGTGGGCCAGATTCATGAAAGGCATCTTTAGTTCCTATACTTCTATCAAATAAGTGGTACTCACGTTTCTACTTTAGTAGTGAAGAAGCCATACAGATAACTGAGGACATATATGTCTATATGCATATACAGAAGATATCGTTTTGTGGTGTATATGTAGAGTAAGTAATTTAGGGAACCACTAAGGATCAGCCATTTGGAAGGGAGTGGGATGAGGTGGACTCACTGAGGTTTAGCCAGTAATCCTAGATTCCTGAGTTTTCCTCACAATTATATATGAACGTGTAGGTTGAACAATTAGAAATGGTATTCTGCAAACTCTTAAATTTAGCGTGTATCAATACTAATTAATTAATTCCACAGCAACAGAGGACAGTTTCCCAATGCACATCCTAGATTATGTATAGCTTTGTAATTGTCTGACATGCAGTAATTTGATGGCTTTGCTGAACCCCCTTAACATCAATAGATAAACTTTGATCTTGAATCCAATCCCATTATAATACTGTCTATTTGTAAAAAAGGAGCTTCCTCGAGGCAATTAATGATTTAATTCTGACTGGGAGCATTTTACTATTCCTTCTGTCCTAAATCTGTAATTTGTCTTGGATTCCAGGTTTCTAATGTAGAGGCTACTGAGATCAGCAGCTTTAGCAAAGCTGGAGAAACAATCTGTTAAATTTCACTGCCTAAAAGCCAGGGTTAAGGGACTATTGTTTACACCAAGAGAAAAAGAGAAGAGAACGAGGATCAGGAAGCATTTCCTAGAAGAGTGGATATGACATTCCCATCCCCACTGAAAAACAAAAACTTAGGAAATTGTTTTCCCGACCAGAGGATAAAAGTGCTACCACCAAAACCTCCACACATCTGACTTGTATAAGAGGAGAGCATTTCTGAATTTCAACCCATCTAAGGAAAGTAGCTTCTGCTCTTCGCGTACAGCAATTGCAATGTCTGAGAAGACGGGTACAGCTACGAAAGCAATTTCAGAATAGTTCAGAGAGCAGCAACACAGTTAGTCACTCTGAGAAGCAGAAGAGAGGGAGAAGCTAATTTACAAAATCAGTCAAAAAAGCAGTTTTTCCAAAAGGAAGGAAGAAGTAGGAAAAGTACCCTGAAGAAAAACAATGTGTCATGGGATTGTAACCTGGAGCCTGCCTCTCTCCTCAAAGTCCTGCATTTTGTGGGCAGGACCTTGAAAGAGCCACCACAAAGCGTTACCGCTAGGAAGCCCAAACCTACAAGCATTTAAATACATTAATAACTTTACTCATGTGCATAGTCCCATGGGCCATTAATCTGTTCCTTGCTGCTTTAACACAGTAATAATTCAATATTTCCTTAAAATCTGTCCTCTTTTCTCACTAAAATCCTTGCCTATGACTTGGTCATTTTTTTTTTACCTTGACTACTCCGAACATCTCTTCTCTAGCCTTCTGCTAAGTCATCCTGCCTCCCCTCAGCCTGCCACTGGATATCCCCGCTTTGCATCTCTTCACTTGCTTCTTCTTACCTTCAACCTCAAGTTCAACATCCTCACCTTCAAGATCCTGTACAACTTTGCCCCTTCCTAAGCCTCTGCTCTTACCTTCTCCTGCAGACCAGCAGCAAAGCCTGGGTCTTTTTTCTAGTCCCAGTCCAGTGCTCCATCTATAGCTTTTTATAAAACAGATGTTCTAAGGAATCGTTTTGTTCTATAGCCTGTGTAACACAGGAGGTCAGACTAGATGGACCCAATGGTCCCTTCTGGCCCTAGAATCTATGAATCAGGCCACACTGCCAATACTGAGCATCACATTTCATGATGTAGTCACAAAGAACCCTTTCTGGAGTTCTCTGTCCAAGTTGTATCTGAGGTCCCATATTATTTAGCATGTATATCCCCTCTTCTACTTCTCTACCTGTAGCAACAGCACATGTGCTGCAGTGTCGCTCACTGTCTAAAACTTTATTACTCAGATTAAAACCAAAACACTTGTTTTGCTACCTAAAAAACTCTCTGTATATTTCTGTTCTAATGACCCATCTTCCCCCAGTCTTTCTTACATGGTATCAGCCAGATTCTATCAGGATGAGAGAAACATATATTCAGCTTCCCACAGTACTCAGGTATAGCCAAAGGCAAATGTCTGAGTTCATTGGCAAGGCAAATAAACCATTTTGGCTTGTGACTCAGGATCACAGTCTCCAGAGATGAGTCACACAAAGAAGTGATGCCGCAGCATCCAGAATCATGAAACTAGGGTCTAAAGAAGACAGATGCAGGTGAGATTACATTTGCAAAATGTTAACGTGATTTAAAAATGACATTCAGGACAATGAAATGTAAACTGCCCCTTCCCAGGAAAGCCTCTTTTGGAGGGAGGAAAAATGTGATGTGATTAAAAAGAAAAACAACACCAGCTACCAAAATTATGGCCTCAATTCAGCGGAGCACTTATGTGCTTAAATCCATTCAGCCAAGTCCTTAAGCATGGGCTTAAAGTCACAATGAAATCAGTTTAATGTTATGCATGTGTTTAAAGACTTTGGTGAACTGGAGCCTCTGTTGTGAGGTACTATACTGGCAAGAGCTCACAAATGCCAAATTACAGTCACTGCCCGCAGGTGTATTAAAGTCTATACTAAAGTGGCCAGTTTCTTTAAGGTGGAGAGTGCCCCCCAACAATACAACTTTAAGCAATACAACCTTAAGTCTTTTTTTTTGCAAAAGGGCCACTCAGTTCAACAAAAACAAACTCTGTACTCACAGTATTGCAGGCTGAGAACTTGCTGCTTTAGTCAACTGCATCAGAACGGGGGGTGGGGGTGGGAGGGACTCCAACATACAAAACAGAAGGAAGGAGAAAACATGACTCCACCCCATAATACTCTGAGCAAGTTCAACCCAGTTAACCCTAGCATGATCACTTTATGACACTATGGTGGGTTCACAGGCCTTGAGATGGGCCAGAAATGATGCAGAAGTGAGAGCCTAGCTCAAGCCAAGAGTGGACAATGTGTACTTTGCATGCTGCACTGCTGGCTAAAATGCTTTACTGGAGATCCAGCAAAGAACAAGTTGTAGTAATCATTGTAAAACATCATAAACACATCTTTTAGGAAAATGAAAACTAAAATAAATAAATACATACATACTGAAAACTTTTGGTTTCCTCACTAAGGCTTACAAAGTATGATGTGGGAGTTTGGTAAAAGCCTTGTAAAAGCATTTACCAGAATTTCTGGTAAAAGCCTATGGCATGTACTTTAACTCAACACAATATTTTTTTCACTTTAAATCAGGCCAAACTGTAGGGAAGCAACCTCAAGGTGCTCCTACTACTAATCTTGAGCTGTCAACCACAGCAACAAGCCTGTGTTTGTTCTTGTTTGATTGGCTGGTTTTTTACAGCCTGGTAAATGATTTATCTGCTGTATTTGTGTGGAGCAACAGTGACATCTAATGGCTTGTGTTGTTAATTATTAGTGTGGAATCTCTATTGGAGCTACATTAGAGATAAAGGCAATATTGTGAGTTGTAACTGAGAAACAGTTCAGCATATCTGTGATAAATCATACTTTTCATTCCTTGCAACCAGGAAGTAACTTATGCACATTACATACTTAGCCCCGATGTAACAATCACCTCATGTGGGCAAACCTCTGCTCCCACAGGGAACCCTACTGACTTCAATGGGGCTCTGTATAGGCAGCAGAGTCCTCAAGCAAAGATCTGATTTCAGGATTAGAGCCTTTTTAATTCTGCACTGTTTAATTAAGCAAGCCACCCCACTGAAGTCAATGGAGGTTTTAGGTGTGCATGGAAAGGCTTTTAAGCACATATGTGAAGACGTGAAACAGCAGAAACCCCAGCTGTAGAACCAAGAAACAAGATGTGATTAAAAGGCTTGAAACTCCTCTTTGTGAACAATCTCTGCTTTTTACACTGCAGGAATTAATTTGAAGTATGTATTTTGTCAAACCCATCTATGATTCTGCAAGAAATTAATGAAATGACTAGACAGGGCAGATGCCAAGAATGGCCGTTTTAGACCTACAAACCTTGGAAATGACCTCTTAAATAACGAACCTGGAAAAATATGCTACACACCCGTTAAACTCAATGTTATCTACCAATGAAAGCCTACTGATAAGAATAGCAGATAAGAAATTAAAACATTAAATAAATGTACAGTATTATATGCTAGAGCTATTGGTTAGTATTTTATACAGCACCATACACATGCATAGCATCCCTGCCCTGATGAGTTTACAATCTTTGGCCCCAACCTCATAAAATATGCATTTCCATTCAGTACATACTGATATCTCTCTCTATATATAGGCAGGCCTCCATACTCCGTACTCACATAGATCCCCATTGAAGCCAATGGGGCTCCACACACATGCAGCATTCTGCAGATGAGGTGCAGATTGTCAGATCAGTCTTATATGGGTTGGTGATTTTCACTGCACTTGGAGATGGATACCCAACCAAAAAGCAGTGCAAGATATTAAGACAGTTCCATTGGATACCTGTTATACTTTAGACAGCAAATAATTATTTACTAAATAAAAGGTATTTATATTGGTATATTTATATACACACGTATATTTGCTGAAAATGAGATGAATTTCAAATCCATGTTAAAATGCTCAGGAACCAAATGAGCTCAGGAGGCTGCAATAATGCACAGAAATTGTGTTGATTGAAGGGAATTTCAGAAATTGGCTCCAATTTTACTTGTGTAAATCCAGCGTAACTCCACTAAGGGCATGTTATTCCAGTTTAGCCCCAGTGTAAATTTAGCCCTAAGACTCACCATTAGGACTCATCAGTTCATATAGCATAAAAATGGCATATTTTCACTTTATTTTTGAAAAGCTTTTATTTCACTGTTTCAGAGTAACAGCCGTGTTAGTCTGTATTCGCAAAAAGAAAAGGAGTACTTGTGGCACCTTAGAGACTAACCAATTTATTTGAGCATAAGCTTTCGTGAGCTACAGCTCACTTCATCGGATGCATACTGTGGAAAATACAGAAGATGTTTGTTTTTATATACACAAATCATGAAAAAATGGGTGTTTATCACTACAAAAGTTTTTCTCTCCCCCCACCCCACTCTCCTGCTGGTAATAGCTTAAAGTGATCACTCTCCTTACAATGTGTATGATAATCAAGGTGGGCCATTTCCAGCACAAATCCAGGTTTTCTCCCCCTCCACCCCCAACACCCCATCCCAAAACAAACCCACTCTCCTGCTGGTAATAGCTTATGTAAAGTGATCACTCTCCTTACAATGTGTATGATAATCAAGGTGGGCCATTTCCAGCACAAATCCAGGTTTTCTCCCCCCCCACCCCCAACACCCCATCCCAAAACAAACCCACTCTCCTGTTGGTAATAGCTTATCTAAAGTGATCACTCTCCTTACAATGTGTATGATAATCAAGGTGGGCCATTTCCAGCACAAATCCAGGTTTAACAAGAACGTCTGGGGGGGGGGGGGGGAGTTGGGTTAGGAAAACAAGGGGAAATAGGTTACCTTGCATAATGACTTAGCCACTCCCAGCCTCTATTCAAGCCTAAGTTAATTGTATCCAATTTGTAAATGAATTCCAATTCAGCAGTCTCTCGCTGGAGTCTGGTTTTGAAGTTTTTCTGTTGTAATATCGCAACTTTCATGTCTGTAATCGCGTGACCAGAGAGATTGAAGTGAATCTCTCCGACTGGTTTGTGAATGTTATAATTCTTGACATCTGATTTGTGTCCATTTATTCTTTTACATAGAGACTGTCCAGTTTGACCAATGTACATGGCAGAGGGGCATTGCTGGCACATGATGGCATATATCACATTGGTGGATGTGCAGGTGAATGAGCCTCTGATAGTGTGGCTGATGTTATTAGGCCCTGTGATGGTGTCCCCTGAATAGATATGTGGGCACAGTTGGCAACGGGCTTTGTTGCAAGGATAGGTTCCTGGGTTAGTGGTTCTGTTGTGTGGTATGTGGTTGCTGGTGAGTATTCGCTTCACGATGGGGGGCTGTCTGTAGGGAAGGACTGGCCTGTCTCCCAAGATTTGTGAGAGTGTTGGGTCATCCTTCAGGATAGGTTGTAGATCCTTAATAATGTGTTGGAGGGGTTTTAGTTGGGGGACTGAAGGTGACAGCTAGTGGCGTTCTGTTATTTTCTTTGTTAGGCCTGTCCTGTAGTAGGTGACTTCTGGGAACTCTTCTGGCTCTATCAATCTGTTTCTTCACTTCCGCAGGTGGGTATTGTAGTTGTAAGAATGCATGATAGAGATCTTGTAGTTGTTTGTCTCTGTCTGAGGGGTTGGCGCAAATGTGGTTGTATCGCAGAGCTTGGCTGTAGACAATGGATCGTGTGGTGTGGTCAGGGTGAAAACTGGAGGCATGTAGGTAGGAATAGCGGTCAGTAGGTTTCCGGTATAGGGTGGTGTTTATGTGACCATCGTTTACTAGCACTGTAGTGTCCAGGAAGTGGATCTCTTGTGTGGACTGGACCAGGCTGAGGTTGATGGTGGGATGGAAATTGTTGAAATCATGGTGGAATTCCTCAAGAGCTTCTTTTCCATGGGTCCAGATGATGAAGATGTCATCAATATAGTGCAAGTAGAGTAGGGGTGTTAGGGGACGAGAGCTGAGGAAGCGTTGTTCTAAGTCAGCCATAAAAATGTTGGCATACTGTGGGGCCATGCGGGTACCCATAGTAGTGCCGCTGATTTGAAGGTATACATTGTCCCCAAATGTGAAATAGTTATGGGTAAGGTGCCACAAGTACTCCTTTTCATTTATTTCACTGCATACGACTTCTTTTTTCAAAACTCTGCTTGAAGCCCACTATTTTTATAAATGCTTCCTGTATTGATACGCTCAGCCCTTTATGCTTTAGTAAACTTATTCTGCACACTACCTCAGTCCCTATCTATACCATACTTACAATGTTTCATAAAACGTTACAAGCTCACGCTTGCATACCATGGACAGGCAAAACCATTCTGGTGATTTTCTGCATTGCATCCAAGGTCCAGGACATTCGACAAGTGGACATGTTAGACGGTAAGGGTACACATAGTGAGATGCCCTGAATATGAAGCTTGTGGAAATGTTCAGTTAAAGCTATTTAAACAAATAAAAACTTCAGGCCAATAAAACAAAGGATGGGGGAAAATAAGAGGTCCAAACAAAATCCAGAAAAGTTTGCTGCCCCTTCTTCAATTAAAAAAAAAAAAAAAAGCCTGAAGACACAATATTCAAAGTAATACATTTCCAAGGACATAAAGTATCTATCCTAAAAACAATGGGACAAAGCACACACATAAAATTACTCTCATTTGTGCATGTTTGTAGAATTGAGTCCTCAATCAAGGCAGCCCATTGTATTTACTGTTACTTAATATATTATAATGATATAATAAAATAAGAGAAATTTTTGGTCATCTTTGATTTTGCTCTCAATGACCAGTTTCAAACACAAAGATATCAAGCTGCAACACTACCAAGAAATGTAGAAAGATCCGTATGTTTCCCTTAGATCCTGGAGGCTAGTAAACTATAGGTGAACTAATGACTGGTAAACTTTGGGCACTAATGACATCAATAGGTTGTTTTGCCATTGATATCAATAGGATCAGGACTCCCGATCACATGCAAGTTCAGTATCAGACCTCCTTGGAACATGCAGTTTACTAAAATATTCACATTGATTGGCTCATCAAACAGACTAAATGAGTGCATACTATCCAGTTCTCTACTAATGTATTTGCATATAGTTCTAAGCTGTTTTACAAGAGAATCAGTACTTACAATAAAGATTATAACCACAAATGATCAAAAATAAGAAAACCAGCAGTATACCATTTATACTTGATTAACCATTTTAGTGGCGGATTTTATCACATATTTGACAATTTAGAGAGAGAGAGAAGCCTCAGCTGCTGGCCCTTAATCCACATTTTAATTTCCTTTCATTTTAACAATAGAATGCAGCCATCATTCAATGACCCAAGCCACTTTTCCGCTGAAGCAGAATAGTCCTGGATCCTCTTATGATCATGTACCACAAGGCATACACGTTTCCTGCTGCCAGTGACATTTCCTGTTTCAGTTTCTCCACCCACATCTGACCCACACTGGCTTGGCTTCTAATCCACTACGGCTAAAAAAAAAAATTAAAATTAAAACAAGAGAGAAGATACTGCACTGGAAATGGCCCGTTGACATCCTGCAGGGCTCACACTTTCAGCAAGTACACAGAGCACAGGTGGGGTGGCTTACCCAACATTAGAACTAAACAGAAAAAACAATCTATATTCATCCTCATTGAGCATTGAAACTGGGATGGGTAATTCGTTCCGAGTGGGAAAGGAGCACGGCAGATTTTAGTGCTGCAGGCTGTTTTGAGTCCTTATTATTTAACTCAATGGGGGGGTTTCTTCACAAAACTGGACCTCCAATTGTTTGTGAACAAGAAGATAAATACTTGCTGCAAATGTGTGCTGAAGAACAGTTTTATTTCACCAAGCATGGCATTAGCATTTAAAATTCACCCAGGTGATGCGAACGGAAGCAAAGCTTTTCTTTAATTTAAAACTGTGCAGGCTTTCGTTGTTATTTGGGGCTTGTTTTTTATTTTTTAATAGTGGAAATATTTTATTTAAAAGCAGATCTGGCAAAAATAAGGGAGAGCCTAGAAAGTCCCAATGACTTCAGGCTCCCTTTGGTGTGTTAAAAGACAAGGACCCACAGAGCCTATAAGGTGTCATGTACTTCAGAGGAGAGTAGCTTACAGTCTATGATTTTAATGATTGTCCTACAACCAATCATTTTGTCAAGTACCAAATAATGTGTGGTTAAACTAAATCTTACTCTCTTATTCTTCAGTAGGATGACATTTTATGTAATCAGTTCAGATAAGAGAGTTTTCATGTTTCGGGGGTTGGTGATGGGAGTGGTGATGTTTTTCAGGAGATATTTTAACTCAAAGGTTTCAGTCTTAAAGACTTGGATGTATTTTTGGAATCGTTTGATGCTTTCTTTTATAAATAAATAAATAAATGAATAAATAAATAAAAACCTTCTTTACAAATTGGTGATAACAAATCTGTTATGGGGCCGGATTCAGATCTCACATATACCAGTGCAGATCAGGAGTAACTCCACTGAAGACAGTGGAATCACTCTGACATAAATCAGGAATAACTCCATAGTTATGCAGGCATAAAGAGATCAGAATCAGATCCCTGTATCTTTTATTCTCTCTTGATTCTCTTATGGCCTGATCCTCCGCCATTAAAAATAATGGGGCTTTTACAATTGACTTCAATAGGATTAGGATCAGGAGCTTATTAGGGTTAAAAATGTGTTAAATATTTTTGTTGCAGGAATCTCCCATCTAGAGCTCATTGCAAGATTGAGGTCTAAAAGAGATGTCTGTAGTCCAAAAGATTTATTTCCCTCTCTCCTACTCATACCAAAAGGAAGAATGGAAATATTTACAGAACAACTTCCCCTCAATAACCAGAAAAAAATCACTGCCAAGAAACGTGCTGTTCCACAGTCCTGCTGTTACAGTACATTCGGTGTCACTGATACAATCTTCCACAGAATGCCTCTGAATGTAAAAGACCTACTATACGAGCAAAGGAAGCATGGAACAGCGCATCAAGAGATGTGATTATGGAGGAAGGATGTTTGGTATGATCATCAATCAAAAGTATTTATATGGCTTTTGTTACCATAGTGAGCTCGAAAGCTTGTCTCGTTCACAAACAGAAGTTGATCCAATAGAAGATATTGCCTCACCCACTTTGTCTTTCTAATGAGTGCTTGACAGTCTTTAATGTATTTGGGCATTTGAAATCAATGGGAGTTAGGCATCTAAATATCTTTACAGACATGTCCCTTTTTTACAACATCCATTTGAAATAGATCTACAATACCGTGAACTAGAGCCCATCAGCCGGGTCGACATGGGGCAGTTAGAGAGAAACACGTTGGTACACATTACACATCACACCTCTCTAGTGTGCTTTGCCATGATGTGTTGACAACCCCTTAATAAATCTTGTTTTTAGGAAGACCAGTTGAGTCTAAAATTGTTTGTGAGTAAAGTCACAGTAAAGTCTTTTCAAAATCATATTTTAAAAAACAAACAGACGAATCACTATCCTAATGAGTCAAAACTTTTCCTTCAGATTCATCCTGCAGAGTCACTGGAGTCAGTGCCCACCAGGGTGTCTCCTCATGGAGATATCTAATTAAATGAACCACAGGAATTAAATGACCACATGGAAAGTCAGTAGTGGAAAAATGCCATAACTTGGATGCAAAAACATCATGACACAGATTTCTGAAGTAAGGAAGGCAAGTGAAAGTTACAGCAACAGGAGACATATTTGCTAAACTTTCTGCAAATTACAGTATGAACCACACACAGGAGGAAAGAGAATTACAGAATATGCAGGGAAGCAATTTTTTTCTGCAACAAACCTTTGAAATCTTGAGATGTGGACTGTCTAAACAAAATCTCAGCAATTAAAGTATTTTATCCTTTTCATCTCATCCCAGCTGTAATGACTGTATAGACTTCTGTGTTTGTCTTGTGCTGTGTATTTCTGTTTGTCCCATTAAAATGTAAGCTCTTTTGGGCAGGGCCTGCTTATTTGTTTGGCACAAACTTCCCTATTGAACAATACCAAGTACACACAAACAGGGTTATACTCCTAATGTTAATCCTTTCCCTGAAGCAAGCTAATTAAATCTAAAAACTGATAAAATGGTGTTACAGTTCTCACATAAATCAACAGAATCAAGGGCATTTAAATTTAACTCACTGCAGAGTCTTGTGTATATAACGTGGGACAGCACTTGCAACGCATCATTAGAAATGTAATCGGAACATTTTATTCTGTTATAATTGTTGTAGGACCAGACTGGGAACTCGCTACTGGGCAGCAGTGAGTGAGTACATGATAAGTCTCATCAATGTCAGTGGAACCACTACTATTGTAGTGAGTTGGGGTGTGAGAATGTGGTTTGTATTACAAGTTTGATATGTTCTTGGTACCACTTTTATCGCTGCATCATTAATTCGCTAGAGCACCAAATGTGCATAACAATAACACTGTGCACTCCCATAGTACTTTCCATCCAAGGTCCTAAAAGTGCTTTGCAAACAATAACTAGTTAAGTAGATCTGCATCTGCAAGGTGTTCAGAACCTTCACCACGAGCCTGGTTTACCATGACTTTGTATCTGGGGTAGTTTGCCTCTCCCCCGGCTAAAGGCTGCCAGGAACGATGAGGCTGCCCCAAGTTGCGCCCCTGATTCCAAGACTCTTAAGGGGTTTTGCAAGGGTGCAGATTTGCTGGAGTGCACAGTTGCCCCCACCACAACTCCTCCAACTGCAGATCTGTCACATTTGCATACCCTGTTTCTCCTCTGCCCCCACCATGCTTACTGTACCCAGGGCTCTTGCAGAGATGGCACTGAGCTGCACACAGGTAGTTCTGCACCATTTCTAGGAGTCCCCTGCACTAGGTGTATTCCCCAAGGCCCCTCCAGTGCAGGGGTTCTCAATCTTTTTTGAATCACTCCCCACCGTAGGTTATTTTTTTTTAACTTGGAAGCTCCCCTCTCAAAAAAATAAAAATTGAGCGAGTGGCATTGTGACCTGGTGTGCAATGCCGCTCAAATTTAGCCTGGCTGCCCTATCATATGTCATAATGGAGGGGCAGCTGGACCAAATTTGAGTGAATGGCATTGCAACCTGGTGCTTGCCCCCACCGTACACTGAATTATGAGAAGGCTTGCCGTGACACCCACCCAAGAATGTTTGACATGCCCCCCCCCAGTTGAGAACCTCTGGCCTAGTGCAATGGGCCTCTTGTGTCGTCATTTACAATACTTCAAAGGGGTGTAAAATGCTGCCACATCAAAGTAGCATGTTTCATTTCCTCTGCACTGTTGTAAATAGTATCGCAGTGTGCAGAACCATAGCAAATTGGGCTCATAGATTTCAGAGGTAGTTAAGGGGAGTCAGCCTGAACCAGGCTTAGGGTTGCTAATTCTGGCTGAAGCTATTCCAGGAGATTTTTTCCCCAACAGGAAGTAATGTCATTTTAAAAAAAATATCCTGTTAAAAGCTCTTGGATTGCTTTCAATCGTCACTGGGAGATGGATAGATGCCAATTCCGGGAGACTCCCAGCCAATCCTGGAGGCTTGGCAATCCTAACCAGGCTTTGTGCCTCACCTCATCCCTGTGTAATAAGCATTTACATTAAACAAACTTTGACACAAATAGTTATAAAATTTTTGGGGTGAAGTTTGACCTTTGACTGGTGGATATGTCTCCCATTAACTCCAGGATGAGCCATGCACATGCATCAAAAAAAGCAGACTCTGGGATTTACATTGTTAATACAATATGCATAATCACTTAATATATAATCTAGGGGCCAATCACAAATGTAGTGAAAGTGGGTGCAACATTATTAATTTCATTAGAATTGCATCTGTTCCAATCAGATCTCAATTTGGCCCTTCACTGATTTTTTATTTTATTTTTGCTCTCAATTAAATGACAGTTTAGCTGATTTAATCTGTTTTTTTTTTTTAAAACAAACAGTTGACTGCCTGAATCACTCATCCTATTGCAGTGCAGTGCATTCAAGATATTATTAAACCTTATAATTTCAAACACACTTGTGTGATTACAATTTAGATGAGAATTCATGAGTTTGAGTCCCACTTTATCTCCTTCTAGTGCTTGCTTGGGAAGCACAAGCCTTTAATACCAAACAGAATAAATAAATTGCTTCCATTGCTGAGATTGCAAGGGGGAAGGCCTGGCTGTTTTAAAGAGAATCTTCGGTTTTTGTTAAATGGTGGGCTAAAGGGGAAGTACATGGCTGGTAACTGGAGACATACTGTGTTTCCAGATGGCTAGAATGAAATTAGAAAAAGCGCTGGGATATGGAGAAGCAGAAGGGGACCAAAAAAGACCATGGGGGAGTTTATATCATCTCAGAGCTTCTGTTATCAGATGTCGATGAGGGTCATTTAGCAGTTTCATTGAGTCTCATTTCATTTTGGTGTTATCTCGGGATATTAACATTTTTATTTCATGTGGCCAACAGAGCTTTGAAGGCTAACGGTGATTGAACTGGCTTTTAAACTGGTTGCTACTTTAGCAGCTAGGCTTTAAGTAGAATGAAAGAGCGTTGTGGACTAATACATGCCTACAGATGCCAGCGTGTAAGGGATGTTTTTTTAACGGTCTAGTTCATTTTTATATTGAGTGACGGTGCACAGAGCAAGACAACAAGTCAGCCCAGAGTGGATGGTTTTTTGAAGTGTGATGTCTCGTTGGTACAGACGTTTCCAAGGATATGAAGAGTTGTCAGAAAGCAGTGAAGAAATTTAGGGATTATTAGCTGAAGAGAAAGCAGAGGACTTATCAACAAGGATGTCATTTCTAGGAAACAAGATATATTCTTTAAAAAAAAACAGTATTCACAGCCTCAAGGGGAAAATTACAGCTTTTTAAAGAACTGGCAGAAAAAGTAGCAAGGGCAAAAAAAGTCAAATGACAACAGATGCACTCCTTGGTGGGTCATTTGAATTTTGCCTGAAGGGTAATCCCAGTGGGGATGGGTATTTGCACTTCGTTTAGCAGCATCCACAGCAGGGATAAGGAGATTTAATCACTTTAATAGAATAACACTGTCATTAAAGGAGGATTTGGGAATGGGGGGGCAAGTAATTTTAGAAAGATTCAGTTGGATACCAAGTCTCAGTGACTAGCTTGCAGTTGCAGCTGTTTATGGCTGCATCAAGAACATTTCTGGCTAGGTTCTTGGTGTGCAGAAAGGTTGGCCTGCTGAGAATAAAAGTATTTAAACATTAGTAGGTGTCCTAGTTAAGGATAACTCCTTGTTGCACCTAAAAAATAGAAAATCTGGAAAACTTTATAAACACATGCAATGTCTGCACAATAGGTCTTTAGTGTCTAGAGTAGTGCGGGGGCGGGGGGTGTCCAACTAATTATCTTCTATTGTTTTTAAATGTCTTGCAAGAGTCTGATCCTTGCCTCCATACATCAACATTTTTTAGGATACCTAGTGACCCGACCATGCAATGAGTACCACCGAGGCAGACCTCTCCATCCAGGTAGAACCCCATTGACTTCATAACCTGTGGGTTAAGGACCGAGGTTCCCAAGGTACAGAACAGAGTTCTTTATCATGTATGGGAACGTTACAATGAAGTGTTCCAAACAAGCAGTAGAATTTTATCAACTAAGTCAAAGACAGCTGTTGTATTTTCCTTCACCCTCCCCTCCCACATAACCATCTACAGCTGTTACTGAACAAGTACAGAATCACTTGTTTCATTTACAGTATGTTGCATCAAATGTTACATACACAATTTTCTGTGTTGAGTAAGAAAAGGGAGTGCCATTTCCAAGCATTACCCTGCTAGCCAGAAGAATTTTCCTATAATTACTTCTACAGAGTGATCATAACATCTTGGGATCAAGAGCCCAAATGTCCTCAAATCTGTCCTAGTTTTTACTCTGGGCTGAATGCCATTTTCCAAATTGAAGAGCTCATAGCATTGGTTTGGAGCACATGAGCTGTGTAGGAGCTTGGACTCCCACTCACGTGAACAGCATTGTTCCTAAAGTGAAAAGAGAGAGAATGTTAAGAACTCTTTGTTCCAGGTTTGTCAATTTGTCAAAATGCGAACAAGTACCCCACACAAACAGTTGTCTAGAAAGCTGTCCTTTCTTCTCAAAATTTTTTTAACGTGTCTCAATCCACCACCCTCCAAAATCAATCACAGGCAGTCTCCTGCCATGCATAAATAATCCGGTTCATTGTTGCCATATATTTTACGGGATCTGTATATATCAGAATTGCATTATAAGAGCAGGAGAAGTAGGTCTTCTCTATAGCTTATGAAGAAGGGTTAGTGCTAGAAATCATGAAGAAGTGAGAGGGAAATTTGTGATATATGCAGTGAAATGTTATCTAAAATATGTAACATGGATATGGAAGGAAGAATAGGGAATGAGCTAAACACTTCTTGCGAAATACAAGGAAGGATTGTCTAGTGGTTATGGTAGCCTGGGAGCTGAGAAACCTGAGTTCTGTTCCCTGCTTGACACAGACTTCCTGTGTTATCCTGTGTTAATCTCTCTGTGCCTCAGTTTCCGATCTCACATGGGGTCATGTTGGGGATAAATACATGACAAAGATTTATGTGATCAATATTATAACATTGGGGACCTAAGATAGATAGACCTCTGAGGTGAGTGGTGCTCATTTTGCCTATGCATCTTCATGAGTCATGCCTTGGTAGTCTGCATTGAAGCTCCCATGATCTGCCAGGCAGCCATGTATAAGTAGCTCTTGAAGGCGGAGCAGAGGTAATTTGCCCCCTTCCTGTGGTGGTGGGGATGCACTTTCTGGGGGTGTTGGAGTAACAGTGGGCTGTGGAGATAGTCAACTGCAAGGTTGTGGAACAATGACTACCCCTGGGGTGTCCCTGCACCCCTTTCCCCATCCTCCTGTCTCTGCACCCCCACTCAGCCACCTCACTTTCCCCCATTCCCAAGTGGCCCTGCACCTCCACTCCCATTCAGCCCCTGGCTCAATATTGTCACCCGACTAGCTCCTGCCTGTCTGTACCCCCACTAGCCCTTCTAAATCACAGGCTGTGTGACCCCCACCCCCAGCAGCCCCATGTGCCCCACTCTGTCCATCCCCGCCCATATCCCATGTCTCCTCACTTGGCCCCGCAGGCAGGATGCTGTGACGAAGCCACTTCTGACTCTCCCTCTCTGTGGCGGGCTGCTCTGGCCCATGAGCCCACTGTGTTCTCTTCTGGCACCACCTGGTGGGGGCAAAAGGCATAATTACAACTTCCCTTCACCTCCTCATCATAATCTGAATGTGGGGGGGGCAAACCTTGGGGGACATTAATTCTGTGCTTGCACAATGGTGCAGAATTCCCCCAGGAGTAAAAGACCAGTGCATGAAGAGGATTTGCATTGTACATAGAGGCTGTTCCAGTTGGAATGGGTTTTCTAGGTACTGACTGAGTGAGAAGCTGACCAACTGCTGTGGAATTAGCCAGACTAGTCCAGGCCTTGGCTGTTCTTCATTCTTTGGAGCTAGCCACCCCAACCCTGGTGCTCTACACTCATGCAGGCCCATTTTGATGGTGAGTGTCAGTTTAATTTAAAGAATGTGCTTAAATCAATCCCTTTTCACTAAAGCACTCAGGGACTCACTTAACTTTAATGTGCTTATCTTGCAGTCAATTGATTTTAAGCATTTGCTTAAAGTTAAGCCTGGGCCTCAAGGCTTTGCTGAATCAGGACCTAAGTGTATGGTAAAGCAGACGTTGAATGGAATTATAGCAGAACAAAACAATACATTCAGTTGCTGCCATTAAATTAGATTAGTCTGAACTCTTATGGGGCTGAAGTGCTTTTATACAGGGAGCATACAAATCTCTTAAAAGTCCACATATTTTGTGGGATTATATCAGATGATCTCCCCATTTAGTAATCTTATTACCAACTGTGTAAACGTATAAGTTTGGCCATTAGTAAATATTATTATGATAATTTAATGTTATAATTAAAGATGGCATATGTAATAAAATAATAATACAATTATGTGTATTAAATGATAATATATATATAAATTATATATATAATCTGAGTGAACACATGCCTGTTTTAACAAATAACAAGTATGATTTACTTTGTGATTATATAATGTGCATAAAACAACAATCTTGTTTATAAAACCAGATATTTGGTTGCATGATACATGATCAACTTCAAAGCTGTCAGGGTGAGTTTCTTCAGAAAGACTTAGCTATTGCTTCTCTTTAATCAAGTTAATATTAGCAATAGCAGCTTCAACTGGGACAAATAATAAACAACTTATTCAAATCCAGTCTTATTCTAAACTCTACAGTACTTCCAAGACAATAATTCAGGGCCCTTTTACTTCCCATCAAAAGGTTTGCTCTTTATTACTCACATAACAATCGTGGACTTCGCTTGTATCCATACCCTTGACATGTCCAACCTTATCATGTCTAAATGTCTGACAGAACCTTTACATCATGATATCTTAGAGAAAACTGGCTTTGGGCCAGTGCTACTCCACAGACTCTCTAAATGTGCTGGAAAGGGCCTGCTCCATGTAGGCTGAAGCTAACATTATAACCCTCATAATCCAACACTGCAAAGTGGCTAGTATTGTTAGATCAGGAGCAGCACATTGGCTGTTTGTTTACTCACTTCCATTGTCATAGATCTGTTCAAGGACATTGCTCTCTCCGGGCTCCTACACTTAGAAAAACTTTTTAAAGCCAAATTCATACAGGCATTAAAATTAAAAATTGCAGCCTGAAGAAATCCCTTTAAGAGATCCCTCTCAGCAACATCCATCTCTCTCTCTATAAATCCACTGACATCTCCTGAGTAGTCTTTACCAGAGAGGCTCCTACAACATTTGCAGTTCTTTACATTTGCACTCCCTTGAAGGGCTTTAATTCCCTTTGGACGTAACTGCCCCTGCTAATACAGGCAAGGTGTAAATTGCACCCAATGCACCAGCAGAGGTAAATCAATCCCTAAGTCTGATGTCAGCTTCCTTATCTGTTCTTGCAACAACTCCCAACGCTAATAATGAGATCTACTGCTGTTATTTTACAGTCTCTTAAACACTCCATTGTTGGAGAGGATACGTGCATGCATTGGAAAACAAAAGAAAGAGAAAGCATTACACTGTCAAATTCATTTTGCACCCCCAGACACATGTTCCTGTAATTAGACAACGACAGTTCAGAAGCAAGGCAGGTCAGTTAATCACAGCTCAGCTCATTGTTTCCTAACTCCACCGACTTCTTACATCTTGAGTCTTACATTTTCCCCCTCTAATTCATAGCCCCATAACAAAGTAATCTACTGCCTCCACTTTATATTTCCAGTTTAACTTGTGCGCAATGCACTCAACATATAACTGATATCATTCACTGCTGATATTGCACGTATTACTGCAGCAGTAAATAATAATATATACAGTAATATACCACAAATGGAAGTAGAAAGGGGTTCTGTTTTTTGTCTTAGTTTTCAGCCTTGATAATATATTATCCTTGTTACATTGCACTAGCCAAATGACTGCACTGTTTTTGAAATGACCCAGTATGTAAATTGATATGAACTGGGGCATTGCTTGTAAAATTTTGAGGGAGCAGGAAAAGAAATTGTTTGGGTTTTAGCTACAAAGTTGCAAGTGTCAAAGTAGTGCTTTATTATCATAATACTTTGCATTTATACAGCACCTCTCAGGAAAGTCAATGGAAAATGCAGGTGCTCAAAATAAGGTCGATCCTGCAACTTGCTGTGCATGTGCAGAGTACTGCATCCAATGAAGTCCTATACAAAAGCGGCAAGATCAGGGCCTTATTTAAGTGCTTGACTAGGGATCTAGGTGCTGATCTTTACTGTCTCTTTTTGACTTAAATGACGTGCCCATAAAGTTCATTTGAAAATGTTTCTTTGTCCATGGAAAATTTCAGCACAAAGGAAATAAATCAAAAACTTGAAAAATTTCAGCTGAAACACCAAAATTTTGAGGCCAAACTTTTTCAGCTGAAAACTAAAACTTCAATTTGGAAATATGGCCTCTAGGTTTTATGGGAGATGTAGTTTGGAAGCTCATGCCCCCATTCTCCTCTACAGGCTGGACTACATCTTCCATAATGCACCATGATTTCTCTTCTTACTGAGTCACCACACTGTATCCCGGGAGAGGTAATCCAGCTCAGGAATCCAGAGGAGAATGGGGGCACGAAGCACCCCAACTATTCCTCCTATGAGGCTCTGTGGGCATATTTACAAATCAAAATGTTTCCGCTTTTGTCTGGAAAGTCAAAATTTTCTGCAGACAGCAAGTCTAAATCCAATTTTCCATTGAAAAAGAGTTTCAATGAAATTTTTTTTGACCAACTCAACTTGCCCAAGATCATATGCAAAGCTTGTGGCAATTCTGGGATAAGCTCTCAAGTCTACTGACATCTATTTCTATATCTTAGCCAAAAGGCTATTGTAGCAGAAGAGCCAGAAGTTATAAAGTGGATAATGCTGACTCTCACAAGCCATTTAGTCAAATCTGGAAAATAATACATTTTCCATACTAAGGAACAACAACAGAGAAACAGAAATATCTGATTTAGTAAATCCAATCTGGCTTGCTTATTTTATAGTAGATACCGCTCACTAACATCTTGCAATTTCCTGATAGCAAACCGAAATGTGTTAAAGAAGGGCACATGAATGGAACATCTTATTTACTAAATCAGAATTATTTCCAGAAAAGCTGAATACCGAACAAGCAGTGTCTTGTTGTAATTTACAGCTGGCCTCCTGTTTACACATTGATGTCTGTTTTTGCGAAATATACAGAAAATCTCTCATTTCATGCAACCCAAAAGGAACTCTACAAGAGCTCATCAAGCAATTTCTCAACATGCTGCTTAATGTATTATTCCACATCCATAAGAAACAAAGGCTTGGAGGTCAAGTTAACTCATGCAGAGATGTGTCATGTTAGTGGGCAGGAATGACGCCATTATTTTATGTTACCGCTATGTATGACAATTTTATTTTGACCATTTTCCTATAGTAGCTAGGATTTTCTTTCCCAGCCTCTTGGCTTAGTCTGTCTTGATGGCTCTTGACCACCAAAATATTGTTCAAATGAGTTTTTCTTCTGATCTTCTTACTCAGTCTCTCCATTTAAGTATCCAATTGTTAAGACTTATCAAGATGTGCGCTTGTCAAAGCGAGAGCAATTAATTCAATCTTAACTACGGAGCCATGATTGGCACCCATATAATACACACACACTCATTTTTAGAGCTTGCATGCAGCTGTTGTAGCCAGATTATTCTTGGGCCTTACACACAATGAAAAGAGTAAGCAAGGACACTTACCCAGTTTAATCCCTGCACAACATGCCAGCCTCATTTGTAGAACCTGCGCTTTGCTGAGCACAATTTAACTAACTAGTGCTTCCTAGAGAGCTCCCAAAGGGGCAGAGAAGAGGCAAGACCATGACCCCACCCTGTCTGTTCCAGGAAGGGGTACTGGATAGCCACAGAGGGGTGTGTATTGTAGCCTTGCATATAAGAAAAGTATTGATTAATGCTGTAATGCAAGTAGAAAACCAACAGGCCAAGGCCTATAAAGTAAGGATGACTTAGCCTAAAAAAGCCTAGGCTTGATATAATGAGATAACATGCAAGTGACCATAAGTCACAAGATGCTTGCACTGCAATAAATAAAATGTGCTAAGCACCAACGGATGTGACATAAAAAATCCAAAACCACCAGTTACTGATAGTTTAGGCAACATGTATAACTGAAGTGCACAAGATTTGACAGCAAGAATACTATGGCAAGCAAGTGACACAAACGCTGATGAGTTTGATGTAAATGGCTAATTAACCTATAGGAATTAGGGGACCTCAATAGAAGAAGGGTGTGGCAGTTCAGAGAAGTAAAAAGCGGCCCAAACCCTCATGGATATGTATACGATATAGGGAGCATCAGCATAACACATTATAAAAGAAGTTACCTGGTCTGCATACCGTGAGAGATGCCAGGACGATGCCCACTGGTAAGGATAATAATTAACACTTCGGGTTTCCCTGCAAGGGATAGTATGAGCAATGCAAGTGCTGGACGTTTTGTATTCTCACTAGTCCTTGCTATGCTGTGATGGTGGTGGTTCAGTGTGCTATGCCATTAAAATTGTTCATGCTTCAAAAGTTCTCCCCAACTTGTAAGTGGTTCTCATGCGCTCATCGAGGTTCTCACACTAATGACAATTCTAACGCGATAGCTGATATGTCCAAACCCTGCCAGATTACTGTATGTTAAACTATCAGTTATAATCTATATCCAAATGCCAGATTTGGCTACAGCACTCTCCATCCGTCTAATAATACATTCAACACACAACTGACATCACTCACTGCTGGTACTGCATGCATCCCTGCTGCACTAATAATATATACGATAATATGCCACACATGGGAGAAGGGGCATTCAAGGAGTGTTGGAACAGGTGCACTCCCCACATTTTCCAGGGCATTCTCGAAGAACTCTACTTCCTGGCACTCTGCCTGGGAAGACGGAATTTCTTATTGCCCAACGCAGGCCAGGCCTGTTCCCCATTGTTTTGGGAGATGTTTATTTATTACTGATTATGGCCCTGGTTATGTAACTAGAATTGTCTTTGTTGCTCATCTTTTCAGCTCTTACCTTCATGAATAGCCTGTCCTTAAAAGAAGGTTGTGAAGGGAGAAATGGAGGCCATAACGCAGACAAGAAGTGGGAGGTAGTTCAGAGAACAGGGACTACCATGCAGTGCTGAAGCAGGGAGCACAAGGAAGGAATTTCAATGTGGAGGACTCCCTGATGGCTTACAAGGAATTTAAGTGATGCACAGGGGCCTTTTGTTGGCTGTCTGTGCAGGGATCATTTAATTCACACGACATTTATTGGTCATATTTTGTAGCTTTGTTCATAAGTAATGATGGAAGTTGAAGAAGGAGAGAGGGTTTCTCCACTGTGAATAGAAGTATATGTACAGGAGTGTGATAATGGCTGGTGACTGGGTAAATGCACCGTCCCATCTTTTTTGTCATTAGATGAATAATTCTGCAAACACACGCCCATTCACCCCATCACCTTCTGTATATGTCAAGCTATTACTTGTGCCAGCATTACTGTATAGTGGCACAATGGGGTATGCTGTGAAAATGCTGTACAGTGGAAGGTTTGATATATATAGAAGGAGAGAGAGAGACAGAGAAAAAAGACCAATTTCTTCACCTCAGGGGCAAAATTGAAGTTCACAGGTGTGATGGATTGAATAACACTTCATCACAAGAGCCAATTTTCTACCTTCCCCCCTGCAGCTCTTAGAACATGGATTTAGATTTGATTAATGGTTTTTCTCTCTTTTTCCCCCCTGATTTTTTTTTTCTTTTTTGAAAGGCAAATACAGAATTTTGTGATTTCCTGTGCTCAACAGAAGCTGGTTGTTTTTAGCAAAAGCCATTGTTCTCTCTAAACAGGTAGCTAACTGATTAATTATCTTTATTTTTTTATGTGAGACAAGTAGAATTCTTTCGTTTGTGAAAATAAAAAGCTGAAAGGAAAGAGAAAGCTGTCATAAATATAAAGGGAAGGGTAAACCCCTTTGAAATCCCTCCTGGCCAGGGGAAAGCTCCTCTCACCTGTAAAGGGTTAAGAAGCTAAAGGTAACCTCGCTGGCACCTGACCAAAATGACCAATGAGGAGACAAGATACTTTCAAAAGCTGGGAGGAGGGAGAGAAACAAAGGGTCTGTGTCTGTCTGTAGTCGTCTTGGCCGGGGACAGAACAGGAATGGAGTCTTAGAACTTTTAGTAAGTAATCTAGCTAGGTATGTGTTAGATTATGATTTCTTTAAATGGCTGAGAAAAGAATTGTGCTGAATAGAATAACTATTTCTGTCTGTGTATCTTTTTTGTAACTTAAGGTTTTGCCTAGAGGGGTTCTCTATGTTTTGAATCTAATTACCCTGTAAGATATCTACCATCCTGATTTTACAGGGGGGATTTCTTTATTTCTATTTACTTCTATTTTTTATTAAAAGTCTTCTTGTAAAACACTGAATGCTTTTTCATTGTTCTCAGATCCAAGGGTTTGGGTCTGGGGTCACCTATGTAAATTGGTGAGGCTTTTTACCAAACCTTGTCCAGGAAGTGGGGTGCAAGGTTTTGGGAAGTATTTTGGGGGGAAGGACGCGTCCAAACAGCTCTTCCCCAGTAACCAGTATTAGTTTGGTGGTGGTAGCGGCCAGTCCAAGGATAACGGGGGTAATATTTTGTACCTTGGGGAAGTTTTGACCTAAGCTGGTAAAGATAAGCTTAGGAGGTTTTTCATGCAGGTCCCCACATCTGTACCCTAGAGTTCAGAGTGGGGGAGGAACCGTGACAAAAGCCATGAAAAGATTAATTATTGATATTATTATTATTATGTGTATAATCATAGCATCAAGGAGTCGCAGTCACAGTCCAGGACCTCATTAAACACAAACACAAAACAAAAAAGCTAATCCCTGCCCCCTGCCCCTACCTACTTAATTTACATAGCAATATAAGAATAGCCATACTGGGTCAAACTATTAGTCCATCTAGCCCAGTATCCTGTATCCTGACAGTGGCCAGTGCCAGATACTTCAGAGGAAATGAACAGAACAGGGCAATGTCCAATGATCCATTCCCTTCATCTAGACTCAGCTTCTGGCAGTTAGAGGTTTAGGGACACCCCGAGCATGGGGCTGCATTCCTGACCACTTTGGCTAATAGTCACTATGGAGCTCTCCTTCATGATGTTACCTAATTCTTTTTTTAATCCAGCTGTAGTTTTGGCCTTCACAACATCCCCTGGCAACAAGTTCCGCAGATTGACTGTGTTGTGTGAAGTTCTTCCTTAAGTTGATTTTAAACTTGCTGCCTATTAATTTCATTGGGTGATCCCTGATTCTTGTGTTATGTGAAGGGGTAAATATCACTTCCTTATTCACGTTCCTCACCCCAGTCATGATTTTATAGACCTCTACCATATTACCCTTTGGTTAGCTATTTCTAAGCTGAACAGTCCCAGTTTTTGTAAATCTTTCCTTGTATGGAAGCTGTTCCATACTCCTAATCATTTTTGTTGCCTTTCTCTGTACCTTTTCCAATTCTAATATATCTTTTTTGAGATGGGGTGACCAGATCTGCACACAGTATTCAAGGTGTGGGCATACCATGGTTTTATATAGAGGCATGATGATATTTTCTGTCTTATTATCTCACCCTTTCCTAATGGTTCCTAACATTCTGTTAGCTGTTTTTGTCTGGGTGGAAATGGTAGGCAGAGATGCGGAATGGGAGAGAAATAAGTTGGGGGGAAGAAAAAAGTAACTGAAAGCCCTGACTCAGGATATGTCTACACTTTGGGCTCTGGGGTGTGATCCCCAGCTCAAAGGGATGTATCTGTGCTCACTCTATGGAGCTACTGCGCTACAAACAGAATGTAGCTGTGACAAGCTGGGTGGTGGGACGGTCTAACAGCCCTGAGGATGATCGGCATCTACCTGAGGCAGCTAGCCTGTCCCACTGCATGCACAGTGGCATTCCATTTTTTGCATGATAGCTCAGTCAGAGCTGGCATGCATACATCTCCTTGAGCTGGGGTGTATCCTGGGTGAATTACTTAAACAAGTGCATAACTTTAAGCAGTAGACTAATCCCATTGACTTTACCACTTTATTGGGCAGTGCCGCTAGTTGCTTATCCTGGGGCTCTCAAACATTTCCCCGCTATGGATTTCTTTGGAAAGAGAATCCTAGTATGGGCCTTCTCCCTTCCCCCACTTGCCTTACAGCCACTATAGTGCTTGTTTATATGGAAAAATAATGTTAGTATGGAGAGAAGATGAAAATGAAATTGTTTTAATGCCAATAGGTTTGGCTGCATTCACCAATTTCAATAACCAGGGTTATTAAAAAATTCTCAGAGTTGACGATATTCACTGGGGCTAATTACCTGCAGTACTTGAGTATTGAAATCTGTATCCATCCCTGTCTGAATTCAAATCCAAAACTCCCCATGCCACTTCCCTCCTTGGTTACAACAAGCAAAATGTGCTTTTCCCGATTAATCTAAGCAGCCTCAATGCACCTGAAAGAATTTAAAGAAGAACATGCTAGCGTTAACATCATCTGCATTCAGTCCAAGAAGAAACTAGAAAGTGTGACTAGCATTAGGAAGCCCAATTATGGAACTTGATGCCGTAGGATGAAAGACTTCTATTAAATAAATGCTTGTTGATGGCTGATGCAAAGGAGACCCCTCATTGAGGAGCTCACATTACGGAGATTATGATAAGACCTTTGAAGAGTAGTCTTTGGTTTTTGCCTTTGTTCTGTTTTCACTGAGTGTTGTGCGGCCCTAAAATTCACTTAAGAACAATTAAGCTTAATCCACAGTGTCTAGCCAATCCATAACCTCAACTCATCCCTATATATGGTAATGGTGAGTGATATGGGTCAGTATTGCACAGTACCCAGTACAGTACTGCAAAGAGGCTGACTATTATACTATGGCTCCTACAGACGTGTGGCAAAATGTTTTGATAAGCCTGTGGCTGGTACTTTCAGTCTCTTTCTCAAGCCATGTTACCAGAGAACTGAAGACACAACTGTGCTTCTGCCAAGGTGTCACGTTGGAGCAGAGATGACTGAAGTGAGACTGGGCCAAGACAAGAGTTCTAAAAGTGTTTTATTGCCATTTTTAATATGACAGTTGGTCTCTGGCAGCCCTGACCATTATCCTTAATACGTAACACCAGCCAGAGGTGCTTTTTTTATGAGGTTAATTCCTTTGTGAGCGGCACGCTTTGGCGTCATTAAAATGATCCTTTTAGTTAATCCCCTCTTGCAGTACCTGTGTCTTTCAGTCACAAAACAGCAATAAAGTTTGTCAGATATATTTTGGGAGAATGAAAGGCTGTGTGTTTCATGGACTAACAGGAGATTTTTGGACAGGTATCCTGGACCCAAAAACCCTCTATGGCCCAAATCCTGAATTCTATACTTACCTTTATTCAAGCAAAACTACAGCTGACATCAGAGTTTTGCCTGAATAAGAAGTGACAAAAGATCTCCTGCTTTGGCCCTATAAGCAGGAAAATTCAGACAGTGTAAAATTTAACCCTGTGCAGAGGGCCAGCCAGGGTCTATGAGTCACAAAAGTCCCATTTAAGCCTATTTTGAAATCATAAATCGTACATATTAATTCTTTGGACTGCAGTTATGTCTAGCAGCTGCAGTCAGAGACCAGGACCCCAATGTGCTGTAGAAATAGGTCTTGTTCTGGCCCATTGCACAAAGTTTTGTGCATGTAGAGAAAACAGTACTTTTTCCTATCTGCAAATGGATTTTCAATTGTCAGTCGATTAAGGGGTCTTTCCTGGGATCTATTAACATGTTGTCATGGAATTCTTTTTCTTTGGAGTTCAATATAACTTAACTCTGTCTTAATCATATTGCTCCACTTCATTTTATTGACAGAAGCTCCAGGGCCCCTTCGTCTTTTATTACTGCCCCTATGCAATGGTGACGCCATTCCAAAAAATCTGTGCTGCTTTCGGTTCTATAAACTCTATTACCTGTGATTTACGTGGTGTGTCTGGAGTTTTTTGAGACGGGAGAAGTAGAGGAAAGGCAGAGCGATAAAATGCTCCAGACTCCGGGGTCCGTCAGCCCACTGCTTTGTGGTAAGGATCCGCAGTTTAGAGGCAATAGTGTCATTTCTTCCCTTGAATCATATTCTTCCTGTTTAATAAATAATAAGGACTCAGTCTGACTCCCATTGTAATCAATGAGGGTCTTGCCATTAAAGTCAATGGGAGCTGGATTGGACTTTTAATCCAGAGAAAGTTTCAGAGAGTGCATTTCTTGTAGCATTCCCATTGCTTATCTTCTGGGCTGGATAATGCCTTATAGGGAGAGTCCTGCTGCCACACTCCTATATAGGGTGCAACTTACCTCCTCTGATGTGACTAGAAGCTCTACTGGCTGGTGGCTTGAGGGAGGGAAGAAAACAGAGCCATGGGCCTCCCTTCTCTGTGCCAAGTTTGGGGCACCTGTGGTCCTAGGTGAGTAGAGAGGGATCAAGGACTGGAATTCCTGCATAAAGGTCAGCCAGGCTCTGACTCTTGGGTTAAAAACCTGGCTCCATTGAAGTCATTAAGAGTTTTACTATCAGTCAGAAGTGTTTGTATCCATAGATTCTGCCAGTTCCATTGATAATTTTTGGATAGTTACATGAAAGTCAAAGTCAACCAAAGGGATGCCAGGATCTTGCCAAAGTTCTAATACCATCTAAAGATAATCTATATTACAGTAGCACTGTTAATTGCTCTTGGGGCAGTCTTCTAGCAGTCCCAGCTATTTCCTAACTGGCTTCCCTTTATTCATCTCAAATTAGCCCAGTCCATCAGCTTAACCTAAAATTAGTCTATCAGCCCTAAACCCCAGGCCTTGCAGTCTTCCTTTGACTCTTTGTCAGTTTCTTAGCAGCAGCCTGACATGGGGCTGGGGCCTTTCTGCCTCTTCAGCACTCTGTGATCTCCTTACTTTATAGCTGGGGTATACTTTATACTTTGTTCTTCTTATTGGCTCCAGCTGTGAGTGTCTGCCTCCATGACTGGCAACTCTGGCAGCTGTGTTGGGGTATCGTCAGCTGGGTTGCCTGTAACCTGGGTTGCCTGTCCTCTCTATGGGATCTGAAAACCCCATTACAAGCACCTAAAGCCCCATTCACAATTAGAGCCACAGTATGCTAGGAGTTGAATGTTAGGAACACGTAACAAAAGATGGCCCCTGCTGCAGAGAGATTACAGGCTATTGCCTGAGCCATGTAATTGGGTGCAGCGTATAACTTAATACAAACACATTTGATATTCTCACTTTGGGTGGTTGCGAGGAGGCCTGTGACCGAAGACTATGGGCCAAATTTAGACCTGGTGCGACCCCCATGAAGCCACTGTGATGTCCTGTTTGCATCTATCTTGCTGATATTCTTCTGCTGCAGGTTTGACCCCAAATGGCATTCTCAGCCATCTGTATCTCCCTGCTGGTGTCCAAAATGTGGTGAGTACATGCTTACCTTTTCCAGTAGTATTTATTAATATCTGCCTTTGGCATCAAGCACTGAGAATAATTTAGCTTTTGCCAAGTAAGTACAATTGCAGACATTTGGTAGTGAGCTCGTTTTAGTGCTTTGCTTAAATTGCTTGTTTCTATGCAAATGCGCAGCTTGCCTGGCTCCTCAGTGGCTACGAGGCTGCTTAGCCAGCTTGTCAGCTCAGTGACTTTAGCAATGATTCTTTCTTTTTACATTGGCTTTATTGGGCCTGTTATTTTTTCTCAGAATGCAATGACTACTCCGTGAGGCAGGTGCTCTGCTGTCTGAATCATTTTATTTATTTCTAAGTATAACATGCCTGGAAAACAGCCCATGCCTTCGAAAACATCTTGGTAATCTGTCAGTGGCTTTGCTACAGGGATGCCACAGTGCATTGTCTGCTCTGGCTGCCTTTTTTCATTTTGCTTGTGTGTTGGAATCGTTTGTCCCAGGATGAGTGCCACCGTGTTCATGCATTCCCCTGCTTTAGGTGAAAGCAGTGACTTCTATGTTGTTTATACTACCTGAAATTTCAGCCTATATATTTTTCCTTGTTATTCTGCTTGAAGTTTACATTGTCCCAGCTGTGTTATGATTGTACCATCATTTTAAATTTGGCTTTGCTTGGTTGCAATTTACCTTTCTTTTCATGCTTCTCCAATGCTGCTTGGTGAATTACCTCTGTGTCTGATGTATGGAGGCTTTGCATTTAGACTCGAGCTTGTTAACTAGATGCACCTGTAGCCCTGGGTAGTTAGTGAGGGGTCTCTGAACATTCTCATTCAAGCTCCTGCATCTTTCGTCCCTAGGACTAATCTATCACAAATGACTTCATTGTTTAAGATTTGATAACTGCCTGAGTCAGCTATTTTGCAGTTTGCCAATATAGGGGTCTGTTGTTTCTTCAGAGTTTTCCATTACCTTTTGGGAAAAGATACCTTTTGTATCTTTTTGTATTTGTATATCTAAGGTGCCACAGGTCCTCCTTTTCTTTTTGCGAATACAGACTAACATGGCTGCTGCTCTGAAACCTGTTGTATGTGACATTTTTTTGTGGGTTGAAAATGTTTTTGAAGCACTTCTAGGATTTTACACTGGTTTTCCTGGTCTGCTGCTGACATATCCCTGTTTAGAGCAGGAGGCAGCCTTTGTCCATTACAACTAATAGTATGGTTGTTCCATCCAGACCCATTACAATTTTGTAGTTTTCTCACTGTGAGCTAAAAAATGTTCATTTGCTAATCTTGTCTACTGTCATGTCAGGGGCAGGAATCAGATAGGCTGTGATAATAATTGTTTTCTCTCTCTCTTTTTCCCCCTTTGTGGTTGGTTGGTTTCATTTGGTTTGCGGGGGGCGGGGGGAGAAGAAGTGGGAAGGGGGAGCGTTGTAGCCACATATTGTAGCAGTGATGTTGCCTGACCAGCATGAGACTTACTGGTCTCTTCCTTTTTGTCTCCTGTCCTGCCTTTGCTGGTGGTACATTTTATAGTTGATTAGCTTGTGCAGCAGTGACCCTTACCATTGTGTCCTCTCTCTCACTCTCTTCCTCTGCACTGGAGTCCATTTTCTTTCCTCCTGAGCCACTTTGTGAATGCAGAAGCATTTATTTTCTGTTCCCTTTCTTGAGTTAGTGTCACTTTCTGCTTTATTCTTAGGCGCCTCCAAAACAGAACACCCAGCAGTCTCTTTTGGTGTAATCAAATGGGCAAATACCATAAAGTTATTTTCCTTTACAAGCCAAACCTGCAAGGGGATTTTTGTTGTTGTTCATTCTATTTCCACCACAGATGTAAATGTCCTAGTTGCTTTCACCACTAGTGGAGACAGGGCAAATGTCATATTCACAGAAACAGAGTTGGCTTTGAGAGCTATTGATTTTTTCCTTTCGCTTTCTGAAGCTTCACTAGACTCCACAAAAGCCTTTCTCTTGTTCAGAGGCTCTGGATTGAGACACAACAGGGACAGCAGTGATATTAGGTGATGCAAAAGGGAAGTGGGCAGTCTGGTCAGGAATGAGGAAAAGAGCTTGACAATGTTTTTTTTCCCCAGACACTGAACCGTTTTTGTTTCAACCCCAGTACTACTATCAGGAAACCTCAGGGACCAGAACAAAAACAAAGGGGGGAAATATACTATGATGTACAGAATGTTGGGCATCATTAAAAAAGGGATACATAATAAGATAGAAAATATCATGTTGACTCTGTATAAATCCATGATACGCCCACATCTTGAATACTGCATGCAGATGTGGTCTCTCCATCTCGAAAAAAGATATATTTGAATTGGAAAAGGTACAGAAAAGGGCAACAAAAATGATTAGGGGTATGGAACAGCTTCCGTATGAGGAAAGATTAATAGGACTGGGACTTTTCAGCTTGGAAAAGAGGCGACTAAAAGGGGATATGATAGAGGTGTATAAAATCATTACTGGCATGGGAAAAGTAAATAAGGAAGTGTTATTTACTCCTTCTCATAACACAAGAATTAGGGGGTCACCAAATGAAATTAATAGGCAGCATGTTTAAAACAAATAAAAGGAAGTATTTCTTCACATCGTCAATGCACAGTCAACCTGTGGAACTGTTTGCCAGAAGATGTTATGAAGGCCAAGACACTAACAGGATTTTAAAAATAACTAGATAAATTCATAGAGGATAGGTCCATTCATAGGTATTAGCCAGGATGGGCAGCGATGGTGTCCATAGCCTCTATTTGCCAGAAGATGGGAATGGGTGACAGGGGATGGAACACTTGATGATTACCTGTTCTGTTCATTCCCTCTTGGGCACCTGGTATTGGCCACTGTCAGAAGACAGGATACTGGGCTAGATGGATTTTGGTCTGACCCAGTATAGCCGTTCTTATTTGTGACCTTATTTATATTCACCCATTCCTTCCCATTCCAGTTCTTCATGTGAATTGCAATAATCTTGGGTTTTTTTCATACTTCATTCTGAGACAGTGAGTCAACTAGATAAGTCTAAGGTGTTCCCTCTGGAGAGGTAGCTACTTTTGGTGACAATGATGGTTTTATTCAATGCTATGCAGGCTCAACATGTCTTTATCGTTCCCCAGCAATACAGAGCTCTCCATAAACTTCTCTGAACACACACCATGCATGTACTGAAAAAACAACAACCCACCAAAATATTTCTCTCTCCCAGTGTGTTGTGGCAGGATATTATAGCTGGATCTCGGTTTTAAGTCTCATCCAAAAGATGGCACCTCCAGTAGTGCACTGTCCCCAATACATTCTTCTGTCGACCTAGCTACTGCCTCTTGGGGAGGTGGATTACCTATGCCAACAGGAGAACCTGTCCTGTTGGCGTAGGTCATGTTCACACTGAATTGCTGCAGCAGCACAGCTGTGCTTAAGTGTCTTACATGTAGACAAGCCCTACATTAAGTAATCATTCCAAAATACCTAAGTTCAATTATTGCCTTTTGTAGAATTACCACCTACTTTACGTGATCCAGAGCAGGACAGGGAAAGAAATCAGACATGAACAAAGAGGAATAGTTCCTCGTGTTACTGTGAGATTATGAATCTCAGGCCCCATCCCCTATGCTTTAAAAGAAACAAATTGTTCAAAATAATCCTTTTTATTAAGAGTTGGTTGGGAATTTTTTGACAAAACTGGAAAGTTCCAGTTCATTGAACCCAAGGGGATGCCCAGGGTTTGTTGCTCTGCAGCAGCCCCAAGGTCCTGGGGAAAATATTTCCAACGTATGGTGTTTCCAAAATAAAAATTCTTAAGAATTTCCAGTTCATGGGAAATCCCGAGTTTCAGCCAGCTCTGATTTTATCCCCTTTCCCCATTCAGTCCTTTCTTCCAGTCAGTACGTTTACTGAAACCTAGAAATCCACACACTGCTCTTCACCCGCTCAACTATTCTAAGTGAAGTTAGAGGGCCAGGAAAGAATGTCTCTTTTCGCATCTTTGGCAACCTATTTTATCCAAAACAGTAAAAGGGTTCATCTGGCTAATGGCCATTGTGAGCAATTCATTGAAAGGGGAATAGGGCAGTAAGCAGTATTTTGAAAGCCACCTCTATAATGAATAAGAGGAAGATGTTTGATAAGAGGAGTAGCTTTTCCCCTCAAGTTTGCTTACTGACTTTCCTTCCAGTGACCTACTTTTTGTGCATCAGTACTGCCCCGCCTGCTAACACTTGTCAATACACTTCAACCTCACCCTGCATAATCATAGCTGGGGCCCTTTTGTTCTTCCCACCACCTTGTACCTGTCAGTGCAATTTTGCTGTCTCTTTCTCTGAGAGGAGGAGGGTGTCTGAAAACAATGGCACACACTGCACGGGAGAAGGGAAATGTTACTGATACTGTTTGCCCCATAAGGAACCAAGCACAGCAAGCAATAAATACATGGTAGCTTTTTCAGTGTCCTGGGTCAGCTTTTACATTACACGGTCATCTCTGAAATGTATAAGGGCGCATCACACCTTCGACCAGTGCAGCTGTATCACCCATCCAGGTGTCAACATGTATTCGTTTTCATTACACCTGCCCTCCCTGCTGTTTTCTCTGACAAGTTTGGGATTTGAGAGCTGCTTTACTAGACCATTATGTCCAGCATCAGCTAGACTGCCTATGGAAAGCTGCAGCATGGATTTGTTTTCACAAAAGGCATCTACGCAACCTGCCTAATCAGCAGTTACCCAGTTTGCTCACACAGGACAGCATCAGTTTACAGACCATACTTGTTGTTGTCCCTCCTGCATCCTCTGAATTATTCCAATCTGTCTCCACAAACTGAAATTAAAAGGTCTTTTAACAGGTGTTTATTGGTTTCAGTATCCCATTCCTAGTGGTCCTATAACTCTCTCAAAGAAAACAGAAGGAACTGGACATAAGGAGCCAGATTCTGCTCCCTGGACCAGTGAGGCTCTCTTATGCCACTCTGGCTGTGCAAAGCAGCTTTAAACTTACTTTAGCCAGCTATCTGGGGACTTCCTTGGCACTGGGGAAATCCCAGGTGGTCAAGCTAGCTCTTGACCAACCTAACCCAGTTTACATGCACCCTTGTATTCCAGAGATCCTAGCTGCTGGAAGGAAGCCTTGTGAAATTGTTGCAGCCACTGCAGCTAAGAACAGCTCTAAATTCCACCTGGGCTATGGAGAGGTCCCGGTGGCTTGAGGATAAGTTATCTGCAAAACTTACAGTCACTTATGTAGACTGTAGTAGCAGTCACTTATGTACCTGTGGTAGGCACCAAAGCATCAAACAGCCAGTCCTGAGAATCTTGATCAAGATGTTTTGGTGCTGTTGCTTCTCTTTTCCTTTTTTTTAAAGGATGGATGAGATTTGCAGATATTTCTTTAGTAAATGTTAAACTTTATGAATAGAACTGTGCCTCTGCAGATAAACAAAACCATGACCACTCCAGCATCCCTCTGGAAGGAAGGAGATTATTAAAGAAGAGTGCTCTCACTGAGGGAAATATGGAGACTGAAAAAATTATTGAAAAAACAATTTACTTGGCCAATATTTTCTGGCATTTCCTTTGCTTCGTGTTTTAATTAAGGCCTTCCTTTCTCTCAGGCATGTTTCTGTACTTGCTTTTGCCCCGAATTCATTTAATTTCACTTCTTAGGATAAATCCTGCCTACCCTAAGAAGTTCTTCTGGAAACGGTGAGTAGGATTTGAGGCTGTAAATATGTGGCCTAGCTCCAAAGGGGGATAACTTTGTGTGTTTTTGTTGTTAGTTTGTTTTTGGTGCCCCCTATGGACTCTGTGGGATGGAGGGGATGGGAAAAGGGCAGACTGGAAGATAGCAAGGCAAATGGCTCTGCAGCAGTGAAGATCCACGGGCCAACTGAGGGCTCAGACATTGGCCAGGAGCTCTGAAGGGCTGGACTAGTTGCCAGAGGTTGGATCTATTTCCACACATGCTTTGCAGCATAAGGGGAGGATTATTTCCTCACAGGCTCTGTGGAAATTATTTGTGTACAGCTTGGTTTATGCCTGGATTAGGCCCATAGCCGGGAGAAGTTGATGCTCTCACATACTCAGGCACTTAAAAATGTAAGTTTGAAAGAGGTTTCCATTACAAAAGTCCCTTTTCTTAAAGCTTCATAAGGATGGAAGAGTTATAGAAACCTGCAGAATGATTTCTGCTGCTTTGCACAGCATTAGTGTCATACGCAAGCAAAAATCTCATCCTCTGAATTACTAGTTGCTTGCTAATTATGTCTAGACAAAAGTTACATACAAAATATGATGATCGATTATTATTATTTATATTGCATTAGCGTCCAGGAGCCCCAGTCCTGGATCAAGGTGCTGTGACGCTAGAACAGAACAAATGGAGGGTCCCTGCCCCAAAGAGTTTACAATAATCTCTCTACCTGTACAAAACCTAATTTTATCCATTGCAGAATGACTCTCCCAAACTGCTCCAAGCCATGATTCAGCACTTCTTTATATCCTAAGGAAAGTCATCTGGCTCTAGCCATCCGGGGAGGGGGGTAAGTGATCTGAAGATCTCTCACAAAGATCACCCTGACAGCAGCTAACTCTCCTTGAAACCAGGGGAATGTTAGTTTGAGAGCCTCATACAGTTGTAATGGGCTCTGGAACCATATGAGGGAAGAGGCAGTTTTTCAAATAGACAGGACTGAATGCATTTACAGGTGAAGACCAGAAATCAGATCCCACGGCACTGGGGCACAATGCTCTTTATGGGAAACCCTGCTGAATTAGTGGGAAGCTGCATTCTGCCCTAGCTACCACTTTGCAATAGTCTTAAGGTAAAGCCCATGTAAAACACATTTCAGCAACCTGGTCTTGAGGCACTAGGTGAATCTGACAAGATCTACAACTGAAAGAAAAGGTCAAACCTTCTGACCAGGTACCACCAGTGAAATGCACTCTTGCCAACTGCTGCTATTTAGCAGCGACGGGGATACAACATGCCTTCCCCAGGATGTAAGCCTGCACAACAAATGGGACAATATTCCATAGTCTCCCCCCATTGCTTCCTCCCACCCTCTGAACATCAGCTCAGTATTATCTGGGTTGATCTTATAAGAGCTAGCCCCCATTCCCACTCAGGTGTCGAAGATACTCATCCACACTGGGTTAACAGCAGAGAGGAAGAGCGGCGAACAGCAGAGAGCCTAACAGAGGGAGTTTGCCTGGGATCTGACTGAGAGGAGGTATGCTAAGGGCTGCATTAGGGAGGCTGTGTTGGTAAGTATCTGAGTGTCTGTTATGGGGACAGTTTGACAGTTTGACCATGTGCTTGATTGGTTGTTTGTTTGAAAAGTGTGAATTGGGAGTGTTTGTTCCAGGTGAGCCTTGAGTGGGCCTGACTGTTATAAAAAGCCAGTCAGCTGCGAACCAGCTGAGTGGCAAACAGCAGAGAGGCTAACAGAGGGAGTTTGCCTGGGAGTTTGCCTGGGGAGAGCCCACTGAGGCTTACATCTTGCCGGCTTCTCTGAGTAGTTACTACAACTCCTGAGGAAGCTCGTAGAAGGAAGGTAATATGGATGGGGAGTGTTCGGCTGTTGTGACCTGCACTGGATGTGCCATGTTTGTCTTTCTTCCACAAGACAGAAGCGACTTTGTCTGTACAAAGTGCAAGCTGGTCTCCATATTGGAAGAGAAGGTTAAAGCTCTGGAGAAACAAGTATCGACCCTGCGTTGCATAAGAGAAACTGTAGATTTCCTGGACAGATGTCAGGATATGCTTCTATGGGCACAATGTTCTGAAGATTCAGAGCAGGCTGCGCAGCAGGGACAGGAGGACGGTGAAGAAATTTGGCAGCATGTGACCTCCAGAAGAAGAAAGGGGACGAGCTGGACGAGCACAAATCCATGGGGCCGGCTGCGCTGCATCCGAGAGTGCTAAAGGAGTGGCAGATGTGATTGCAGAGCCATTGGCCATTATCTTTGAAAACTCATGGCGATCAGGGGAGGTCCCGGATGACTGGAAAAAGGCTAATGTAGTGCCCATCTTTAAAAAAGGGAAGAAGGAGGATCCTGGGAACTACAGGCCAATCAGCCTCACCTCAGTCCCTGGAAAAATCTTGGAGCAGGTCCTCAAGGAATCAATTCTGAAGCACTTAGAGGAGAAGAAAGTGATCAGGAACAGTCAGCATGGATTCACCAAGGGCAAGTCATGCCTGACTAATCTAATTGCCTCCTATGACGTGATAACTAGCTCTGTGGATGAGGGGAAAGAAGTGGACGTGTTGTTTCTTGACTTTAGCAAAGCTTTTGACATGGTCTCCCACAGTATTCTTGCCAGTAAGTTAAAGAAGTATGGGCTGGATGAATGGACTATAAGCTGGACAGATTGTCGAGCTCAACGGGTAGTGATCAATGGCTCCATGTCTAGTTGGCAGCCGGTATCAAGTGGAGTGCCCCAAGGGTCGGTCCTGGGGCCGGTTTTGTTCAATATCTTCATAAACGATCTGGAGGATGGTGTGGATTGCACCCTCAGCAAGTTTGCAGATGACACTAAATTGGGAGGAGAGGTAGATATGCTGGAGGGTAGGGATAGGATACAGAGGGACCTAGACAAATTAGAGGATTGGGCCAAAAGAAATCTGATGAGGTTCAACAAGGACAAGTGCAGAGTCCTGCACTTAGGATGGAAGAATCCCATGCACCGCTTACAGACTAGGGACTGAATGGCTAGGCAGCAGTTCTGCAGAAAAGGACCTAGGGGTTACAGTGGACTTGAAGCTGGATACGAGTCAACAGTGTGCCCTTGTTGCCAAGAAGGCCAATGGCATTTTGGGATGTATAAGCAGGGGCATTGCGAGCAGATCGAGGGACGTGATCGTTCCCCTCTATTTGGCATTGGTGAGGCCTCATCTGGAGTAGTGTGTCCAGTTTTGGGCCCCACACTATAAGAAGGATGTGGAAAAATTGGAAAATGTCCAGTGGAGGGCAACAAAAATGATTAGGGGACTGGAACACATGACTTATGAGGAGAGGCTGAGGGAACTGGGATTGTTTATTCTGCGGAAGAGAAGAATGAGGGGGGATTTGATAGCTGCTTTCAACTACCTGAAAGGGGGTTCCAAAGAGGATGGATCTAGACTTTCTCAGTGGTAGCAGATGACAGAACGAGGAGTAATGGTCTCAAGTTGCAGTGGGAGAGGTTTAGGTTGGATATTAGGAAAAACTTTTTCACTAGGAGGGTGGTGAAACACTGGAACGCGTTACCTAGGGAGGTGGTGGAATCTCCTTCCTTTGAGGTTTTTAAGGTCAGGCTTGACAAAGCCCTGTCTGGGATGATTTAGTTGGGGATTGGTCCTGCTTTGAGCAGGGGGTTTGACTAGATGACCTCCTGAGGTCCCTTCCAAACCTGATATTCTATGATTCTATGATCCCCATTCTGAAGACAGCACTACCCATATTCCTTCACTAATCTGCCTGGTGGGCCCACATATGGGCAAGATCCTCCATTCTATTTAATTCAATTGAGTTATGCCAATTTATGCCAGCTGAGTATCTGGCCTCATATGTTGCACAGAAGGGGTGACAGATGAGCATCTTGTGGAGCCCCACATGAAGGAGACCAAGGGGGTAGATGAGCAATAAACCTGTACCAGGATCTCTATGAAATAAAGAACAGAGCTACTCAAGAGCTCAGACGACCAGTACAGGTAGGGCCGACAGATGTGCAAACACCTCGCGATCAGTAGTGAAGAAGGCAGCTTATGTTTGTAAAAGAATCACCATGAACACATCTCCAATCAGCTCCAGGAGGAGCTAGTCACCTGATTCACTCAGGGCAATCTCAATACTATGTGGAAGCCTAAAACCAAAGAGAGGGAGAATTCCATAGCATGTTCTGCTTAGTATCAGAGGGATGACTGTTTCTTTTTATTAGCTTTAAAAAATATATTTAAAAATATAAAAATATTAAATAAATATTTATTTATTTGTGGAGATAAACAATGAGGCTCTTAGGGAAGGCAGACCCTTGTGGAGGAATCTCCAACCCTGTGCAGCAGAAACACACCAGTTCCACTGTAGCCAATACCTCCCATGATAGTAATGAGCTAAGACGGGGAGCCACATATCCAAAGAACCTCACTGCTATTTATTTATTTATTTATTTATTTTTAGATGCAGAATCTAAATCCAGCTATGGATCCAATTTTAACGTGCTGATCCCTATTTCTGTTCTGGGAAAAAAAAACACCCCAAAACTCTGGATCTAAACATCCCAGAGCTTAACAGCAGTGAAATCCATACAAAGGATTAAAATGTGCAGCTTTGTTCTTCATTAGTCTTAAATTCCAGTCTGCCCCTTGGGAATGTACAGTTTGGATGTTGACTCAAATGACGCTGACCTGTTAGGGAACCACAGGTGCATATGAGCCTGATAAGAGGCAGTCTCCAATATCAATGCATCCTTTTGATAACCTTAACACAGCTTCTCAGAGTGACCTTCACAGGTAGCACAGAGCCAGATGGTAGGCCTATGGAAGCTGCAGTGTTTGCATTCCACTGTGATGAATGACTGTTTTCGATGATCATCATGTTTTTACTCTATCACTGTATTCTAATGTGACTTCCAGTGACACACTTCGTTAAGTGTATGTGTGTAACTGAGACTAATAATGTCCTATGAGCTTACTGTGACTGACTCAAAATGGGGCCAACATTTTTGTAGTTGAGGTAGAACAGGCACAGTCAAGATTTCTGGTTTCATTGCAGCATGCCTGTGAGAATCAGGAGGGGGGGAAAGAGATTAACACAAATTCTATTACAGGAGCTAACTACCTCAGCATTAAGAAGGAAATCAAGAAGTCTCCCCTTTCCTAGAAGCACTCTTCATTTAATTACCGAAAGCCAAATGAAACTATTAACATGGCAATTAAATATGCTGCACAATCTCCCTACCTCATCTCATCAGAAAATGTCACATGTAAATCAGGCCTCCTTAACACACCACAAGAGTCAGTGCTTTTGTTCAGTTATATCACAAAGGCCTGAGTGTTGCCTGAGCAGCTGGTTGTCCAGTCAACATGAGCTGACTGAAATCCTGCCACCACATAACTGCACCAGGGCGACCCAGTGTTCAGCAGAAGGAACGGAAGATAAAACTTTTCGGATCTTCAAAAACTTCTAGAATAGACGATGCAGCTGTGAAAACCAAGCCATCTTTTGGAAGAAGATCATCCTAGGTTACTAGTGAATCCCTTTTGAAAGCAGAAAGAAACCAAGTGATAAGCACAGAGTCCTGAGCCTCACTTTCCTCTGCTGCAAGATACTGTCTTTTCAATCGCACTATTGCTACACTCAGACTTGAGTAAGTATGTGTCATTCCAAGGTCCCTCACCTTTATATTATCTATTTATTCTGGGATCGTACCTCACCAGGAAATTCATATAACTGCTTTGTTCTCTTAGCAGATTCTTTGGACTAAGAGAACCCCTTGAAGATTAGCAGAGTTAACGAGTTCTGCGAGAAGCCGGTCAGATGCTGTGACTACTGTTCCCTGAAAATCAGAGTTTTCTGGCTGTCAGTCAGTGCTTTCACCTCTAACCCCTTTAACTGGAAAACCAATTCATAGAACTTTTAGAGCTTGACAGTACAGACTTCTGCTTGGTAGTGATCACAACACGTTTAGTATCAGGTAGGCTGGTGCCTTTCTTAGTGATCTCTCCCCAACCTTTGCTGTTTCATTGGGACAATAAACATTTGTTCATTTTGCACACCTGTGACCTGAAGCAGGGCACACCTTTGGCAGGTTCCTCAGTTTTCCTCTGACCTTTTCCTCCCATTTCATCTGAACCCAGTCTGAAGTTCACAGGTTTCAACCCACGCAGATATAGAAAAAAAAAAAAATCAACAACCTAAAACAAGTTACAGAACTCGCCCTCCAAGAACTAAAATGATCAAGTTTTGCCTAGCTCTCCTTATACCGTAACTTTTTCTATAGCGGCACTGCTGCTCAGCTATCTCTCTGGCAGAGTACATTTTACAATTATTTAAACCAAATATAGTCCTAGAGAAGCATTCAGGGCTGCTTGTGATCTTGTCTCCCGGAGGTTAGGGACCACACAGAGGGCTAAAAATACAATGTGCAAAACTATCTGCAACAACTTGGCATGGATCCATCTATTGTACGGCTTCATGCTCCACACAGATGGGTTAAAACAGTGCTCTCGCACAAAGCCAGTTAACTGTGATATTATAACTAGAGGTTGCAAAGCTGACATTTGATATGCTACTCAATAGTAATAAAACACCCTTCCCTTTTGGGCAATTTTGCTAATGTTTCTTATCTTCTCCCAGTCCCTCCAAAAGGGCCCACACCCCCTTTATACTCTTACCTCCCCTCGCATGCTTGTTAAACACAGGCACATTAAGAGCTAGGTGGAGAGTCAGGAACGCCATAAATCTGACTCCACTACCTAACCAGTTCCTGCACTCATTAGCAACCAGTTACAGTCTTGGGTACCTAGTGTCAATGACAGTAATCTGTTGGTAGATGCATCTGCTCCTGCCCCTTGTATACTACAAGTACACATCAATATGCTGGGTGTTTTTTTCTCCACTCCCTTGAACCTTGTGTAGCCATTTACCCCAGCCAGGGAGGAGCCAGATAAACTCCAACTAGTAGAGCCGACCCAGAGGCAGCCACCTGAGGTTCTGTTGCAGGTACTGTCAGACGCTGATGATGATGTCATTTTCCCATCTCTTCCCTGTGCTGATTGGCTGTTCACTCCAACCTGCTCTAGCCCCTTCCTTCACAGTCTCTTCAGCTCATCCCCACTTTCCTTCTCCCTCTTTTCTCCCCTGCTCTATTCCATCTTACCTCCCTCTCTTCTATGCTCCCTCTCTGTTCCTTTGTCGTTCCATTTTAGCTAACTCCTTCCTAACAAACTCCCCCCCAAGAATGGGGGAAAAAATGGTGGCACTAACATGACGTTTGCAAACCGCCACTTCGTGTGTCTTATCTATTTAGATCATAAGCTCTTTGGGACATGGACTGTCTATTCCTCTGAGTTTGCACAGTGCTTTGCACACTGAGTCCTTTTCTCAGAATCATAATACTTAATAAAGTGGATGTAATTGCTGCTATTTTGACATGTAGTGACTTACACACTATGTAAAACGGTCTATCTTTAGCTTTTATATGACTCCCATTATTGTAGCGTTGGAGTACGTCACAATCTTCAAAGTATTTATCCTCACAACAGACCTGTGATGTAGGGAGATTGGGAACTGGGGATCAAGGAGACCAAGTGACTTGCCAAAGCTCACACAGGAAAGATGTGGCAGAGCTGGGAATCTAATGCAAATCTTCCAGCGACCATGCGAATGTCCTGACCAGTGGGCCATCGTTCCTCTCTACTGAGAACAACAACACAAAGTGGAAAGCAATGGAAAATCAGGCCCAATGTGCCTAATAGGTTTTTGCCTGTTGTTATTAAGTCATTTCCTTTAACTATCCGGGGTGAAATCCTGGCCCCAGTGAAGTCAATGGGAATTTTACCATTGACTTCAGTTGGGTCAGGATTTCATTCCTGAAGTTTTGTCTGCTGGAGTTCAGCTAATAAGTGGAACTATTTGTTACAGGTACCACAGTCATCTTGACAAAACCTATTTCTATATTTTCTTTGAAACAAAGTATTCGTAGGGCCTCATGCTGACAAGTGCAGGGACAATGGCCATATTTTGGCTGTGAGCTATTCCACGCACATTCATAGCCTACTCCATTTGTCCCTCCTGCTAAAGGTGTAAGGACATGCATAGCAGGCACTGCTGGGTTTGGAGGTGTATGTGCATTAGTCTGCGGCCCCTCACATGAGCTGTTCTCTGCCCCTCCTCCCATGGCTCTGTCACAGAGGTCCTATAGAACTGCATCTCTCTACCATATTTCAAAGGGAAAAATCACCTTCTGTGCTGTGAATTTGCTGGGCATGTGCTACTCAATTCTGGCTCCACCCGAACCTGCACACATTGCCTCCATGATGGGCACCTATAACTCAAAGGGGAGTGCTTCACCAGTTTGTGTGCCTGTACCCTGTCCTGGCAACTCTGCTATGCAAACTACTCGCAAATGACGTGAGATGGGCTGACTATGGGCTGCCCAATACAGCGCCCATGAACACTGATGTTACAGAGCTCATTTACACTGTTTAGAGGGAATTTAGGTTTGGGACTATAATTTGTCCCATTATTATTACTGATTTGAACTTAAAACAAATATATTCCAGACAGAACTAAAAGATTTTCTCTCTCAGCAATAAGTGTCAGTGGTTGGTTGGTTGTATGTTCTAATTTTCACAGCAATGTTGTCAGTGTAGTTATTTCCTATAGGCATGAGGAAATGAATTGAGAAAGACTTGAAGGAACAAGGGGGCTAGACCCCTTCCTACTTTTACATTAGGTCCTTCCAGGTCAACAGGGAAGCACATGGGTGGTGGAGTGTGGAGCAGCCTTTGATCAGTTCTGGTCACCTCATTTACAAAAAGAATATTGTGGAAATAGAGGGGGTTCAAAGAGTGACAATGAGAATGATTAGAGGCATGAAAAAACTCTCATATGAAGAGAGACTGAAAGGATTGGGACTGTTTATCTTAGACAGGTGCTGAATAAAAGAAGGTTAATTGTTCTTTTCTTTCTGAACAAAGGGACATTTGGCAAAATTGAAAGGTAGCAAATTTAAAACAGAAAAGGAACTACTTTTCCCCAATCTGCTGTTGTTACCTTGTATAACTCATTATAACAAGGTATCATTGATACTAAGAGCTGAGCAGATTTCAAAAAAGTATTGAACACATATATGGACACTAAGAGTATTTAGAGTTAGGATTTTTTTAAAAAACCGTGAGTTTAAGAAAGGGTATAAACCCTCCTGCTGCAGGGTATAAACCAACCTCTGACTAATTAGGGGGTGATAGAAAGAAACTTCCCCTGTAGGCAGGTTATTCCATAACTGCTGACTGCAGGGTTGTTTGCACCTTCTTCAAACAGCTGGTACTGATGGTTGATGAAACAGGATACTAGATTAGATGGATCAGTGGTCTGACCCAGTATGGCAATTCTTATATTCTTATGTTTTTCTGTAGGTAGAAAAGAGAAAGAAAAATCTTTGGATATGAGAAAACAATTTAAACCAAAAGTCCAATTAAAGGAGACAAGAAGAGTGGTAAAGATAAGAAGTGAAATGAACAGAGATAATGAAACCTTAAAAATAACCCAGTTTACAAACCTGTGCAAGACAATAGGAACCGTGATGAGAGAGGCGATGAAGAACAAAATTGCATTTATCAAAATAAATGTTTTTTTTTTAAAATTAACAGCTTGAAAGCAGTAGGAAGAAAGGAAAATAAAACATAACTGCAAGGACTGAAATGCTATCACTGTCAAGAGAAGGATGAAACTGAGAACTAAAACATTATATACCTAGCAGTACTCCAGGTCTATGATTTAACTAGGTTGGTAAAGAAGTTACTTCATTAGTAAGGCTAAGATTTTGTAATGGATATTTTTAGTAAAAGTCAGGGACAGGTCACGGGCAATAAACAAAAGCTTCATGAAAAGAAAAGGAGTACTTGTGGCACCTTAGAGACTAACCAATTTATTTGAGCATGAGCTTTCGTGAGCTACAGCTCACTTCATCGGATGCCCGTGACCTGTTCCTGACTTTCACTAAAAATATCCCTGATAAAATGGGGAGGCAGGTTCAGCACCCACTGCTGGGGCTCTGAGGTCCCCTGACGCTGCAGTGAGTGGGAACTCCAGGCCTCCCCCCCGTGCGGCGGCTGTGCAGCTCTGGGGGGGGGGAGGTGCCACCTGCCGCAAGTGGGAACTCTGGAGTCCCCTGCCGCCCATGGGGGCTGGGAGCTGCGGGGAGTCTCCCCACTGACCACTGTGGCTGGGCAGCTTCAGGGTCCTCCCTCCATGGCTGGGCAGCTTCAGGGTCCCCCTGCCATGGCTTGGCAGCTGCAGGTCCCCACACTGCCCTCTGTGGCTGGGCAGCTGTGAGGGGTCCCCCCACCAGGGCGGGGGCTGGGAGCTGCGGCGGGGGTGGAGGGGCAGCTGGGAGCTCCAGCCCCGGGGCAGAAAATGTCACAGAGGTCAATGGAAGTCATGAATTCCATGACTTCTATGACCTCCATGACATAATCGTAGCCTTATTCATTATCACACACACCCTTACCCCTGAAATCACAGTTGTTGAATGGACCAGGAAGAGCCAGGAAAAAATGAGTAAATACTTAGGAATTTGGATGTTGTACTACAGTGTAGTAACCCAGAATGCCGGTAACATGCGAAGTGGCTGTGTTGAAGAACATCAAGCTATTGCCCTCCAAACAGTAAGAAAGGTTTGGAGAAGACTGCATAAAGGGGTTTTATTTATTTATTAATGTATTAAGCTTTATTTAAAAAGAGAAGTATTTGAATTATTCTAAAATAAAGTAATACAAAATCTGCTAATCTGCTTACTGTACTCTGTACCTCAATTCTCCATCTGTTAGACTGGGATATTATTTCTCTACTTCACCGGGTACTATGAGGATAAAATCCATGAATGATTGTGAGACACTTAGATACTAGGCTGATGTGGGCCATAAAGCATCTAAATAATTCCAGCTATGCCAACATCAATCATGCAGTATAAAACAGGACACCCCGCCCAGTTGTCTGGCTACCAACCAAAGGCCTAAACAAATGCCCCATCTCTCTTTTCTTTCCTGCAATGGGAATTTGGCTATCAGTCCAGCACAGACACCTTGTTTGGGACAACACAGATGTGAACATTATCCCTCACCATCCAATCCCAATTCTGATTTGGAGACAAATGGCTAAATTCTGCTCTATTTTACAACCTGTAGAACCCAACTGAAGCCAATGGTCTTCTAATGAATTGGATAGGAAGACCTAGCAATCAGCCCACCATCTTGGACTACACCATAACCTGTTATTTTTTAAAAAGTAACTGTAAAACCTGGACCAGCACTTTATTAACATTGTATCATTGCATTAAGATTGTATCACTGCAAATAAAATTCTTTACTTTTCAAGAACAAAATGTCAATACTGTCATAGACATACAAAAGTTACCAATATTTGATTAATGTAACAATAACATGATGTCCTCCCTCTACATAAACATAACAAAGTATACAAGAGAAGGTATCCTCAGTTGTCCCTGAACAAAGTAATTTGAGGATGGTTCCCTGGAGGAACCTCCTTTTATGGAGCCCTACTATTCAAATTACTCAGTCACTGGAAGCCACTGCTTACTCAGCAGCCAATGGAGGAAGGAAACATGACTATGATTGACAAGGCATGTGGTTCAGCCATTCCTGGCACTATTGTTTCCTGGTATCTTGGTGACCCTACAAAAGGTCAAAATGCCAGCACTTGGCTAGAGAGAAAAGCAAAAAGAAGATGGCTTGCTGTCCTTCCTCCATGTACACCCCTTCTTGATCATCTGGCAGAGCACAGCAGTTCGGACCCACAAGTGAACCAGCAGCCCACATTCTCTTTGCCTTCTACAAAAGATGCCATGGCACTGTGAGTCCAGCAGCTGAGAAAGGGAGGGTAAAGTATAATTCTATTGGGCTTAAAATTAGTAAACATCAGTAGTACTTAGTTTCACATTGTGAGAGGGTAATGATTTTTGGACATTACTTACCTTATCTGAATTGAACAAGTGTCTTTGAAATGAAAGCTTCCATATCTCATTCCACATTACCTGAGCCATCTTGATCCCATCTTCAGAAGTCCAGATTTTGAGCTCAGTTATTCCAGTGGAAATCCAGAGGATTGCTACCAATTGCAATGGACTTGCTCCAGATTTACACTAGTGTAAGTGAGAGGAAAAATTGCTGCATGGTGTTCATATCATCAGAGTTAGCCAGCCACACTTATCACACCAGTGCAGCACCCTTATGATGGAAAACAAAAAGGTTTTACAGCAGTATCTTATATCATCAGTCAGTGGAAATTAATTTGAAAATACATTTGAAAACATTTCAGGACTTCAGGACTTTTCAATTTATTCAGAGCTAGTTTGTTGTTTCAAACAACTGTCAAAGATACTATTACAAAATAATGCAAGCCCCATAGCTTATTTTACACAATACTAAAAGATGAACTTGTGCATGAAGACATGGTGGTCAAATATCCAAGCATAGACATTGCCCATGATCACATTTCAAATGCACAAGGACCTAAATTCCACTTCCAGGAAGGCCCATGACTATGTGGTTTATACAAATAACAGGTTAAATACTTCATTTAGAGCTACAGTTTCCCTTGACACCTGTAACCATTCTGGGCAAAAACTCAGACCATGGCAGATGGAGGGAGAGCACAAGAGTTGGGCTGCAGCTGAAGTATCCAGAAGGAATTCTGGCAGAGTCACCAGGTGTTTTCCTGATTGTTCCTGGGCTGTGTACATTGGTGTGACAGCTATACCGGGTGTGAAGTGTTTTTTCCCATCCCAAAACTGGCTCACTCTGCTTGCTACTAGCTGGGGGATTGAAGGGCATGACTCCACCATTCCCTCCCTCTTATTACAATGATAATCTATTTAAGTAACTAATCCACAGAGATTTGGAACTATCCAGGGGATCTTAGAAAACATGGCCATATTTATTTACATCAACTAGTGCTTTTAAGAAACAGAAGTCCAAACACAGACTCCTCACCCAATCTTTTCCTCAATGAAGTCGGTAGCAAATTTTCTATTAGCTTCAATAGGAGCAAAACTAAGTGTAAACTTGCCTTTTGTAAAATATAGTTACAGTGTTGTCAACTCTCATGATCGTATCTTCAGACTCATGCTATTTGGTGTTTTTCTTAAAGTTTCAACTACTAGTATTAGGGCTTGTCTACAGGGGGACACTAAGGGCTTGTCTACAAGAAAAATTAGACTGTGGCAAGCAGAGGTGTGACTCTACCCTCTCTCTAGCCAGCTGTGGTCCAGTTGTCCATATGCATCCTGCTGATGCAGGTTAACAGTTTGTTAATGTGCTTTGAGCTAGTCCCATTTCAAAGAGGACTAGCTCAAAGCACACTAACAAACTGTTAACACACATCAGCAGGGTGTATTGGGATAGTTAGTCCACGGCAGGCTAGTGTGGGGGTAGATTCACACCCCAGCTTGCCATGATCTACTTGTTCTATCGATAAGCCCATAGGAAAATTAATTGGAAATAACTAAAAAAGTGATTCACTTTGGAAGTGAATTAAGATAAACTTAATTAAGGCCACTTTAATTTTGCCTGAGACTGTCCACACAGAGGTTTATTGCAATTTAATAACTAATCCACTTTAAATGCACATCTTTAGTTAATTTGGAATAACTTTCCTGAGTGTCCCTGTGGAGAGAAACTGTTAGATATTACCTGAGAATCCCAATTTCCGTTTTTTAAAACCAAGTACATTTCTCATCCTCAGAGCTGCAGAGAAAAGCTTGAAAACCTGAACCCTACATGCCCCAACCCCAGAAAGCAAATAAAAAGAAGTTAAATTTATTATTTTTTAAATCTCATGAATTTAAGCCAATTTCATGGGGCTTGGGGGGCCTGACTCATGATTTTTGGATGCTTGGGATTGCTGGTGCTGTATTTATACTGTATGCTGACATCAGTGTACATTTGCAGCTACTTCATTGACTCTAAAATTATATCAGTGTAATAGAAAGTAGAATTTAACTCAATAGTATGTCTTGTTCCACTTACTGTTCAAATAATGGGAGGTAGACAATGGGTGAACAAATAACAATGAAACATATAGGGTTAGATCTTCAGATGGGGTAAAATATCATAGTCTCAATAACTTCAACAGAGCTACAATGACTTACACAAGTTGAGGATCTGGCTCATATTGAATATACGCAGAAGCATATTTTTTGTTTAATTTTAATATTAAAAATATGGTTTAGTCAACACATTCTCTGTAACAACTTCATTTGCTGAGATGTTATGCTTGTCAGAATGTCATTAAACTGAGAGGGCCTCTCTTGTTTGGACAATCATACAAATGATGGCAGGCACATTTTATAGCACAGCTAACCATTTGTTTGCATTCATAAATCCAGCAGTCATATGCACTTGCAATTATTTTGGGGGCAGGGAGGAACTGGAGGATGAGATGAGCCATGATGAACACCGAGGGCCAGGGGGAAGATCTTCAGCTGGTATAAATTTGTCATAGATCCACTGAAGTCAATGGGGCTATGATGATTTACAGCAGTTGTGGCTCTGTCCCGTAATATTAGGAATGCAGATTCAGCTGCCAACTCCACCTCTGTACTTAATACATGCATTTATCCTTGAATTGTATCCACACAGGGTGAACAGATAATACTCTCTGTTTACATGCTTTGAAGGTGTGTGACTTACAACATATTGATCAGAATACAATTGACGTATATAATGGCCCAGACAACATATTTATAGTCATACTATGACAAATTAATTTTTACACCATTCTCAAAACTCCTGTGCTATTTTGTCTTCATTTAAACTACTATTTCCAGTTACCATATGACATTAACCTGTAGTGTCTGATCATAGCTCCACTGAAGTCAACAAAAGTTTTCCCATTGATGTGAAGGAGCAGGAAGATTAGGTCCTCAGTAGGCCTTAATTTACCATTTTTAACATTATATTTAATTGTTTTTCAGTAGATAAAATATAGTAAACATTCTAAATAAACTTTATTTTTTCATATATGCATGAATTATCAGGGGCTATTTGGTTACTACTTAAAACAATGAAGGTTGAGTTAGTTGCACATTAACATTTTGGAAGTTAGTCATCTATCAATCCAAGGTGATTTAAAACACATTTTTTCCCTCCAAACTTATTTAATCAGTTAATATTTAGTATTCTTACCCTACACAATGCCTTTAAATCAAGTTTCCACTGAATCTGCCAATATGAAATCAATTATGGCAACAGCATTAAAAAAAACCAAGACAAAAAAGAACCTCATGTTCTGCTTGTGGTTAATTCATTGATTCTTCTGTATAATTCTATTGAACCCTTTATCAAATGCACCTAATTTCTGGCTTGCATACAAATACAGCAAAGTGCCAGAACTAAATCAAATCAGAAAGCTTAAGAGAGAGAAACAACTTCAGCAGTGTGTGTGTTTCAAACAGTCAGATTTCTCTGAAGACCTCAGAGGGACATCTGACTCACAGATTGTTATCATTTCAAGAGGAAAAGAGGTATAACACTATTTGAAGAAAGTCCCTTAGTTTATTGAATATATATATATAAAAAGCCAAAACAATTGCTGCAATTGACAAGATAGCTGAATGAACGATAACAAAACCTCAGCAGGGAAATGACCATTAATTTAATTTATGTGGGAGCATGTTTTCGCAATAATGACCAAATTATCTAATGTTCGCTTACATTTAAAAGCAATAGTCCATAACAAATCATTACTAGAAAAGGAGAGTTGAGGGACAGGGGAAAGGCCAATACTTTGAATTAATACCATAGAAGAAAACAAGTTACTAACATCAAAGAACCACTATGATGTTTTACAGCTTCCTAACAATTCCAGTTCTATTTTGTCTCTTCAGAATATTTCACTGAAACTCGCAAGAGAAATCTCAGCAATTTCTATGTAGTGGTGTTTAAAGCTGTAACATGTTTATTTGTTAGGCTTCTTTTCACCCTGTTTTTATTGCATATCAATATTTATTTGAGTTCAGTTAACCAAAAATATACAGTAAGAATCCATTTTTGAATACATTTAGTAACAACACCACTAACCCTGATGCTGTCCTATAGAAGAGTATGTTTATCTATCTTAATTCCATGCTCCATAAATCTTCACTGGATACAGTATACAATATGTGGCCTACTGAGATACTATTAAGCAACAGGTGTTTCAATTTGCTTTCTTTCCCTATGCAATGTCAGTACTGCCTTCTCTGTGCGTAAACTACGCATCCAAGACTAGATATGAAGTAATATATGTCTATAATTTTAATAGAAAATGAATGGGGAAAAGAGGCATTTATTCCATAGTTTTTTCCTCAAAATAATCAAATATTTTTTCTTTAAATGTCTGCAAACATATTTACAAAAATGGGAAAGCAGTAAATACAGGCTTTTCATATTTTTGCTGTACTTCCAAATACTGACTAATATCCTAATTGCATTGGAAATCTGCTCCAATGAACAATACAAAAAATAAAATATCACACTCCATTTGGTTAATCATTGTCTATTTTGAAAAAAAAAAAACCAACCAAATATATCTTTTAAAAATGACAAAATTAAATTCCATAATGCATAACCATCAAAAATCCTCCAAAATGTTTCTTACATTTGTGAGTATGTTTCAGCTTTAAAAACACTTTGTGGCCTTCGTTCATGTTATAAAAGTGGGACATCCTCTTACTTTCAGAAAACTAGCTGCTGAACTGTAATTATAAAGTAGCAACTAAAATTGTATTCACAGTATCTGCATCATGTGAATTTTTGAACAGGAAAATGTTATAAAATTTGCATTGCTGCCTTGATCTTTCACATTTGTGGTATTATTGGCTGACAGAAAAGAAAAAGTATACTGTCATGCTTGGTTTACCTCAATCATTTATTTCTGAACTAATAAAAGTAAACAATTACCAGATACTGTATATAGAGATATATAGATATGGCCACCATTAAATTATAGTAGAAAATTATTTTGAGTTTGATAAAGTTAAGAAAAGCACATGAAATCATATTTTGTGTATATCTTGTTTTATGGCCATTCATGGTTTTGTTTGTTTTGTTTTGTTTCATTAACATAGCAAAAAACAATCTTCCTATTAAACAATAATTATCAGATGGCAGACAATTCTTTTTATTGGTTTACATTGGCAGGTCACAGTCTAAAAGCACAACCACATCAGGCAGAAATTGCACATAGACCATCCTGGATTTTGAAGACTTCAATCTTTATGCTTCTACCAAAAATGCTCCTTTTAAAACTGGGGATGATAATCTATATTATATTAATTGTTAGTGTATATTTTTTATTAGTTTATTAGCTAAAGAAAATGACTGAAACTGCAGTGGTTTTTGTTGTTTTGTTTTCAGTGTCACTTTTGAAGTCTATTTGATGTTCTTAAACACACTTTGAAGGGTAACTTTCTAGTAACATCATTTTATGAAAGTTTAATCACCCTCACAGTGTGAACCAGGTGAGTTTCATTTCATGGAATACTGCATATTTATCTGTTCCTTGCCTTTTCTAAATTTGATGTATGTATTTTTAAATCTTACTTCTGGCTGCAAAATTATGGCAAGTTAGTGGGTAGTGGTAATTAATGTAACACTGTGACATTATACATTCACAGTGTCATGATTTTTATAAGGAACTGTTTTAGGTAGGATTGGCCTATAAATATGCAGTTGTATTATCTGTAGAAGGCATATCCATGTCTTCAAAAACCAGACTTGTCTAAGAAATGACTCTTTATTTGAGACAGTTACCATTACTTCATTAAAAAATGACAAAACAGCAATAAACATTTTAGCTCTTTAATGAGCAAAGATCAGATCTCTTAGCATTGGAATAATATTTGTTATCCAGATTATCTTTATTTCACTCAGTGACCAGTAATATGGCCAAGAAGTACAAAGTATTTTTTCATCAAGTAGTATACAATTTTTTTGTGTGTGTAATAAGCTTTCATTCTTGAAAAAGAGTAACTGAAAAGAAATGTTTCTGTTACTGCAGTTAGTTTGTCAGAGAGAGTTCTTTGCATTATCTTACAAACTATCAAAATTGCTAGTAATTTGAAAAAATGTAAAAAAAAATCACATAACTTTAGTCTAATAGAAATATAGTACAGGTAAGAGAAAGTATTTATCAGGGATGTGCTCTTAAGTCCATCTCATTTTTTTATATAAATGTACATCTGATTACATATACAAACATTTTGAAAGGACCGTGATATGCCGTTTCTGGAAAACAACAGGGGAATGAAGAGTTTCTTGTGATTTTAGACCATTCATTTAAAATCACACAAACAAATGTAAGATTCAGGTTTAAAAATTTCCATTTGTTGGCTCTCTCCATCGTTATGGATCTTCTCTATCTACATTTGTACTCTATAGAGATCTCATCCAGTGAATTCACTTGAATGGCAAGGATAATGTATAGCAAAAAGGGAAATAACTTTACATTAAAATATTAGCAGTAAACTTTGTCACATGCACCATGAGTTAAAACAATAACAGAGCTGTAATCAGAGTGATAATGTTGGGGCATCTTTATACTGCAAAAATATCCTTGCAATGAAATCTTTGGACACACTTTATCTTACCAATATGAACTAAATATATTGTAACTAAACCACAGCAAATTATAAATCCTTCATCAAAGAGGTTCCATTAAGGTTATAGTTCTATAAATTATTTAGGTGGAAACGAAAGAGAACATTAAAAACACAAAAAGATATTTTTCCCTCTGGGATTCACTCAGGGAGTGTTCACCCCTATATACTGAGAATACCATCAAATACCTTTAAGAACTACTGTAATTCCTTCTATTACTGAAGCTACTGTGAATTATTTTACTGTAATTACTTTTGCCCCTTTAAAAAAATCTTCTTTAGGTTGTGCCAATTGATGGAGGAAGCTTCTATTAAAAACTCCAATGGGATGAGAAGAATTTTAATTACGGCTTAATCAGCAGCACAGCCACCAAGCATATAAATTATCATGCACATCGTGCTAAAAATATCCAGTTTCCTTTATTCCCACAACTTTTATACTGACAGCACTTATGTGATTATGTTGTACCTGCCAGGCTTTAAAACTTCTTTGTTTGACTGGCAGATTTCAGCATGAGCCCCCTACTAAGGCCTTAACAGCATTGGTGCTTTGTGTACTTATCCAAATGTGTAAATATGGACTACACAATAAAACAGTTCCAAATAAAAATTGGTGAAAATTATCTGACATTCCATTAGTGTGTCCCTTGTGCATATTTATAGATTTTTTTTTTTTAAATTTCAGTCAGAGTTCTTTTCTGTTTGTGTTGCACATGCCGAATTCCATTATGTAACTTAAATCTTCAAAAATTAACAGTTGAATGTGAATGAAAAAGTATCATTCAGGACAATTGCTTCAAGCAATTGCAAAGTTGTTTTTTTTAAGTTCATTTGTATATATGTACAATTCATTTTTTTTCAAAACCCCCAAAGTTCTTGATATGTATATTCACATAATATTCCTCTATATTTAAATAGTAAGAGTCTTGTAGGTTGAAAGCCAAGTAATCTTCAGTAATGTCACCTACTGTAATCCATCAAAAAAAATAAAGTTTGTTTCATCTTCTCTGGCTATACCCTGGTTGTTGAATGTGAATGGGGGTGGGGGTGGGGATGGGGCAGAGTATTATTCTGTCCTCCAGTAAAGGTATTGAATGTGTGTAGGGGCTGAATCCCTGGTATAGTGTTGGGAATCATTGTAATGGTGTTGGGTGTCATTAAGGGAATATCATCAGGAGACCTTCTCATAGCTAGTGTGTAGTCTGGGGGACAGGCGGTCCGCAGAACCACCTCATGTGGATGGATGGATTCACATTCATGATCCAAGTCAGTGTGCTTCATTTGGAGGGACATTATCTCCTCTTCTTGTGCATGGGCAAGATCATTGGTAGTAGTACGCTGTGGGCTACATCTCCTGTGAACATCATGTCTCCTCTTGTCCTTTTTGTAGTACAATGCTGCAAAGGCCAAAATGTTTAGGAATAGCAAAGATGCCCCAACTGCAATAGTAACGCTCAACTCTGTGGAATAGTCCCTTTGATCCACTGAAAAGGGACTTGGTTGTTGTTTGGGATCATCTTGTTTGGCTGTAGGAAAAGCTGAAGTAACAGGTACAGAATTTTTCCTTGTTGGTCTGAAAGTAATATCTGTTGATGGCACTTTAGTTGTGGTCGAGGTATACTGTGAAATGTCGTTAAGATTGTGCAGATGAGGTACCAGTTCCAGCCACAGGTTCACTTTATTGGCCCTGTAATGTTCCTTCACTCGTGGTTTTAATCCAATATGAAGATACAGTTGGTCTTTCTGAGAGTATCTGGTCCATGCTACTTCCTCAAAACGATTGGGTTTAGTATGAATGAATTTTGTATCTTGTGGGACTGGTTGATTTGGGTCACTAGAATAAAAAAAAAGCTGAGATGTAAAGCCTGCATTTCAGAAGCAACTATAAAATTAAGATTTGATCCTGCATTTTAACATTTATTTGGGGGAAGGAGGGGAAGGGCAGTGAATGTAGTTTTGATCGAATTGGAGGCCTAATAGCAGTTAGAGCCAACACAATGCAAGTGGACACTGCAAGCTTCCCCAATGCCCTTTGTACCCCAACCCCAATCAGCATCCTAGTCCTTTTCTCTTGAGGAAAAATTGTCAACAGTATTACACTTTGGTACTAGTGATGTGGATTAATGCCTACTAGAGACTAGGATAAGGGGTCACAAACCTTATTTTTATTTGTAACTTAAATCACACCTCAGGTCTTCAGAGGTGAAAGGGCAGTGTGTTAACTTAATATAGCACACATTCACTGAAAGCCAAACTGAGCGCGGAGAAGTGGTACAAGGTGAGTCCTTGGCACCTTTGCTAGTCCATGTATCTCACATTCATAAGTGCCTATTCATTTGAATAAGTGGACATAATTTTAAGACCAACCTTCCATGTGCTGTGATGTTGGTGGCATTTCACGTTCTATGCAATCAAAATACCACCACTACGGGAGTACAGTCAAATATTGTGGTTTGTTAAATGATGATCTGTTTTTAATGATGTATACTTTATAACTAAAAGAAAAGGAGGACTTGTGGCACCTTAGAGACTAACCAATTTATTAGAGCATAAGCTTTCGTGAGCTACAGCTCACTTCCTCAGATGCATATCGTGGAAACTGCAGCAGGCTTTATATATACACAGAGAATATGAAACAATACCTATTCCCACCCCACTGTCCTGCTGGTAATAGCTTATCTAAAGTGATTTCCAGCACAAATCCAGGTTTTCTCACCCTCCACCCCCCCACACAAATTCACTCTCCTGCTGGTGATAGCCCATCCAAAGTGACAACTCTTTACACAATGTGCATGACAATCAAGCTGGGCTATTTCCTGCATAAATCCAGGTTCTCACATCCCCCCACCCCCATACACACAGAAACTCACTCTCCTGCTGGTAATAGCTCATCCAAACTGACCACTCTTCAAGTTAAAATCCAAGTTAAACCAGAACATCTGGGGGGGGGGGTAGGAAAAAACAAGAGGAAACAGGCTACCTTGCATAATGACTTAGCCACTCCAAGTCTCTATTTAAGCCTAAATTAATAGTATCCAATTTGCAAATGAATTCCAATTCAGCAGTTTCTCGCTGGAAGAAACTGCTGAATTGGAATTCATTTGCAAATTGGATACTATTAATTTAGGCTTAAATAGAGACTTGGAGTGGCTAAGTCATTATGCAAGGTAGCCTGTTTCCTCTTGTTTTTTCCTACCCCCCCCCCCCCCCCAGATGTTCTGGTTTAACTTGGATTTTAACTTGAAGAGTGGTCAGTTTGGATGAGCTATTACCAGCAGGAGAGTGAGTTTCTGTGTGTATGGGGGTGGGGGGATGTGAGAACCTGGATTTATGCAGGAAATAGCCCAGCTTGATTGTCATGCACATTGTGTAAAGAGTTGTCACTTTGGATGGGCTATCACCAGCAGGAGAGTGAATTTGTGTGGGGGGGTGGAGGGTGAGAAAACCTGGATTTGTGCTGGAAATCACTTTAGATAAGCTATTACCAGCAGGACAGTGGGGTGGGAATAGGTATTGTTTCATATTCTCTGTGTATATATAAAGCCTGCTGCAGTTTCCACGATATGCATCTGAGGAAGTGAGCTGTAGCTCACGAAAGCTTATGCTCTAATAAATTGGTTAGTCTCTAAGGTGCCACAAGTCCTCCTTTTCTTTTTGCAAATACAGACTAACACGGCTGCTACTCTGAAACCTACTTTATAACTGCTATATGTGATCTCAGTATGTTCCTTATTCACTATAGAACATGTTACAATTTCTTACACAGTGGCCAGACTTAAAAAATTGAAAGTGTTACCAGTTCCAACAGAATTCCCCATTTTAAGTACAGAGAAATCTCTCTCAAAGCATCATAATCTTACAAAGCAGAATACGCTTTTTAAGGCCAACTATGGTAATATGAGAAAGCTAAATATTAGATTGAAAAAGATAAAAATATCAGAGAAGCTGCTTTCTGCAGCCCTTCTTTTTTTATGTACAAAGAATTTATCACACTGTTATGTATAGAATAGTCACGTGGACAGTTTCCCCATGTGTCAACAGAATGTTCAATTTTTAATTGAACTGAAAGATATTAAAAACATATAACTCTCAACCTAATTCCGCAACCCTTATTCACGTAAATACGCCTTCCTGGCCCAAGTATTTCCTACAGAAGTCCATAGGAAAGGATTGCTGGATCAAGTCCTCAATTTATAGATGAGATTACTCTCTATCTAGTACTCACCCAGTTTTTGCAAAGTTAGTCCAGTATGTCATCACCACTGCGCTTAGCATAACATCGTTTTTGGAGAAATTACAGGGAAATAATTCAGTAGGACCAATCATAGGGATTCCCAGTACATAAGGAACCTCATCCCCATGGGCTGCATCTGCCCAAGCAGGTACCTGATCTGTTTGGCAATGATGGTAGAAGGCATAGAAGTATGTAGGCGATCCAAAATTCGAGTGAAGATCTGCTGTAGCCACTGCTGGTGCAACCCACTGGTGATCAGTAAACAAAGCTAGCAAAGTTTTCCTTCTTGTCTCCGGATTGTGTCGGTCTGCCCAGTCAGTATACATAAATTTAATAGTTTCTCTCAATATATCTTTGCCTTCAGGGTATCCATATAAATTATCAACAAAATTGGAAACAGCAAAGTCAAAATCACTAGCTGATATGCCATCTTCGCTATCAACTATATTTTCAACAAATTTTAAACCTTCCCCTTGGTTAACTCCCAACATGATGTCATAGTTGAGGAATTCTCCTTGTTCCATCAATATCTGAGGATCATCTGGTATCACATCACCATCAATTACTGGTCCAAAGGCTATGTGGTATCGTGCTGGTTGAATGTCCTGGTCCACAAGTTCTCTATAAGGCTTCTTTTGTAGACACTCTACCAATTCTACAGTGTCTGACATGTTGCAACCAACTTTTGTAGCCAACATCCTGGCATATTTTGCAGGTTGGAAACTAACTGCCCAGCTGGAGAGAGCTGTTCCACTTTGAGCTATTGCTCTTTGAAAAAGTCCTGTGGGGGGAAAAATATTTTAAAAGTACTGAGGTGACCTTTATAAGCATGTAGCTGTTTAATGTTTAGATTAGGTTTGTGGGACAATAGGAAATCTTTTACCATTTTTAAAAAAATGACTAATAAATAAATGCAATACAGAAGGTAAACTCTGCTTGTTGCTGTATCCACATCTAACGTGTACAAAAAAATGCACATATGTATATAAATCCTAGACCAATAGATAAGTAAAACTCATGCAAATACCAACTTATAGCAACTGAGGACCTATACCTGAGTAACTCAGGAAGCCGAAAGAGTGGGAGAAATTGTCTGATGCCATATCTTGTTCAAGATAACCCTGTTTGCTTTGAAAAACCCATAATACTAAAATTATTTTATCAGGTTGGAGGAAAAGTGAATTATACCCTGCATTTGACTGATTTCTTAGATACTGTTCAAGTTATCAGCAGCTTGCATGTGTATGACCATGTTTTAAATTGAAGTCTGAATAGGACCTAATAGACTGTTTTTATAGATTCTGTTTAGGATTGAACTTGGCTTGAGATGTACAGGTCTTCTCAATTGGGTATTATAACAAATTTTATATTCTGAAGCCATACACAGTGCTGGGCAGCATTCCTAACTCATTTATCTAAGAGGCAAGATCCTTTCTTGTAAAAGGTCCTGTTTTTAATTAAGGTTTATGGTGATCACATTTAAATAAAAAAGGAAAATGATGTTTTATACTGAATATCCTAAAATATTGCTTTGTGACTTAGAATTTAAACATTTACTCAAGTTTTCATTTATGAGAGATGGGGTGGATGGGGCAGATTCTGCTGTCACTTATACATGTGTACACCTGAAGTAACTCCACTGACATCAGTGCAATTACTCCGGATTACTCTGGTGTTACTGAGAGTAGAATCTGGACCAAAAGCTCTGCTCATAAATATATGAAGCCCTGTTTGAATTGCTTTTTTTTTTTTAACCTTTAGGTATCTTTGTCCACATCATGGGTGAAATCCTGACCCCACCAAAGTCAACGGGAGTTTTGCCAATGATTTCAGTGGGACAGGATTTCATCCCAGTGCTAAGCCATGGCTCATGTACTAGGCATGTATGAAAGGGTTTTATGGGGAATTCTGTCCTGAAGGGATAACACTAGAGTGGCTGATCCCATATATTTGGTGCTCCCCTCTGTGTTGGGCCATGGCATCACTTCACCCCTTCCCCATTCCCTTCGGGGAGCTCTACTTCCAACAGGAATTTTGAGTTTGGCCCCTGTGCAATGAAGTGGGAAAGGATCTTCTACTCCACACTCCTAGGAAATCATAATTTAGTCCATATTAGGCACTATATTTTACCCTTCTTGCTAAATAGTTTTAACCTTTTAAAAAATGTTCTGCATCACCACATAAGTTCTACAACGGAAGGACACCAAACAATTTGCAATTATGCAGTCTATTGGAAAATATTTTGTAATCTGACCTATATTTCATAGCTAACTATATTTTATGCAAAATGCCCCTTGACATCTACACATTACACTAACATAAAGCATATTTGGCCAACATCTGCTTTTATTTACACCAGTACAAATCTGGAGTAATTCTAGTGACATCAGTAGAGATACTAAGGATTTGCAGTAAGATAACTGAAGGCAACTTTTGAAAGCAACATCTGACCCTCTGTCATTGACTTACACAAACAAAATGTCTTTGGGGCACATCCTGCACATCAGCCAGTACCTCCAGTGAACAGGAGTTGCAGCTGCTTGGCTCATCTAAGAATCTGGCTCTTTACAAATACAAATTATGGCCTTCATCTTGCAATGTGATGTGCGGGTGGACTCAGGCACTGCACAGAGCCTGAGTTAGGGCCTACCTGAATCACACTGCAGGATCAGGACCATGCTCAAATGCTAGTTAGAATTAATTGCTTGCATGAAAACATTTTAAAAAAAGGTCTTTGGGGAGTTTTACGATCCTTGAAGATTATAAACCCTGAGGTCCTTACTCAGTCTCTACTCTGCCCTTACTCAGGCAAAACTTTCATTTTAGTAGAATCTGGATGTGGACTGAAATATATGGCTCAAGTGCATCTCTAGATTCATGAGATGAGTCATAACTGAGTTTTGTCTGAGTAAGAGCTGAGTAAAAACAAAGCAGAACCTCAGAATTAGATCCAGAGAAAAAATAATATTTATAGGGCCAGATATTCAGTTGATGTAAATCAGCTTGAAGTCAATGGATCTACAGTGATTTATACCAGCTGAGGATCTGGCCAGTAGAATACATGCAGCAGAGTACCAAATTGGAATTTTCACTAGGATGTAATTCTTAATGCAACGTAGCTTCACTTTATGTGCATGCTGTGTAAATCTCTTTTTTTTAATTGTTTAGAATTATTTTCTATACCAATTAGAGAAAGAGTCAGTTACATGGTAAGAAAGTACTGAGATAAACATTATAGCTTGCTAAATTGCACATAAAAGGCCAGATTATGTTAAAAGTCGTCAAGTCCTCTAGTCATAAAGCTCAATTCAGTTACTTTAAAGAAATACTTCTGTTGAACCATGTTAGTGAAGAATGGATGACAGAGAAAAGTAATTTTCATACTGTAACTGATTTCTGCCAACAACAATGTACAGTAAAGGAAGTGAATTAGATTTCTATCAGGAAATATTCACACTCGTGGCTCAAGGGGCTGTAGGCTGATATTAAAATGACATTAAGGCATAATGGGCCACACTTTGCTATCGTTTGTATGTCAAGGTCTCGCTGAGGTAAATAATCATTTGCATTTATTCATCCACAGATTTCAAAGTACTTTACCGAGATGGATAAGCACTATGGTTCCCATTTTGCATATGGGGTAGCCAAAACAAATTATTTGAGATCTCCATCTTGCAAAGTGCTGAGTGTCTCCCGACCCCTGAAGAATGCTCTGTTCAGTGGGAGATGAGAGCAGTCAAGTAGGCACTCAGCAGACAGTAAATGGGCTTGCGCTTTTGACAAAATGTTATAGCATTACAACATGACTGTGTAGAGTTAGCTGACAAGATGCACATCATGACTGATGGGTCATTCCAGATAAAAGCATATAGTGTTCAGCATTACATCAGTTACTTGTAATTAAACCGAAGGCCAAATGGTCAGTCATTGGCAGAGAATGGACACCAGGTTTCCTGACTCTTAGCCCCATCCTCAATCCACTATGCCACAGATGACCCACACTGTGAGTTCTGCTGAAAAACTGATGGCATGATATGACCCAGAGATTACACATGGTTATGGGCACTATGCTTAGGCTAAGGTCTGACTGGTAAACTACTGGCTTAAAATGCCATTTTACAAAACATGTCACAGGTTAACGTGCAAAGACCTATATAATTGTGAGTGTCAAATTTATACGTGGATTCTACATTTCTGCTTCAAGGTATTTCAAGTATTAAAGTGAAAAGTGGTCTTTGGCTGGAAATGGTTAAAAATTATTTTCTAAAAATAATAATAAATAAAAATAATAATTATTTTAAATAATTTTTAAAATAATTTTTTAAATTAAACCCACTGTCCTAGGAATCTATTTTCCACAATAGTTTTGTTTACATAAAAGAGAATTGGCCTGATTCTTCTCCCATTTACATCACTGTAAGGCCAGATCCAAAAGCCCACTGAGACTTAGTGGGAACCTTTCCATTGACTCCAATAGGCTTTGGATTAGGTGCTCGATGAGAAGTAAATTCTACTGATGTTAGTGGAGTTACTCCAGTACGAGTGTACAATCAGGCCCTCCAGGGAGTTCACCAATGTAAATCGGAGGAAAATGAGGCCTTATGTGTTTCTCCAGACTCCATCAACAAGGGTTTTCTGTCATCTGCCCACTAAGTCTAAACAATATATGTGAAACGGATAATGACAGGATGGTGTTAGAGAAGCAATGTGATCAATAAGCAGTGGCCGTGCAAATGAGAAAAAAAGTGTGTGGAACTCTGGAGCCAAAATGGAAGGAAAAAAAGATTTTTGTACTCAAACAACATTTTAAATTTCCTGCTGTTTGCTTTAACTTAATTAGAGAAGAGGTGATAGTTATAGATTAGAAAAAACACATATAGGCAAAAAAAATTAATTTGTGACCTTGATGCTTTGACAATTTTGGCTCACGCATGCAAACATTCTTTTCTCAGAAGACAGCAAGTGAAATTCATGCAGTTTCAGACAAAAGATTTCTGAACTAGGCACTTTCCCCTTCCCACTAGATAATACTGTGAAGCATCTCAGCCACTAGCTTGAAAACAGGAACCATGTCGTTTTATTTTTCTTTAAATCCTGCTCCTCATGAGAAACTAAACATGCCTTTGATGACTGATTGAATATAGTCGACCTCATCTACTGTGAGCATCACCGACTGGTTTTCCAAAGAGGACACCCTTAGGTAGGAAAGAAAAGAGACAAAAATGATGTACTGTGCGTGTGCTGTTCAGAAGTCTGTTGCAAACGTGTTTCTACGAAGCTCCACAAAGAAACAGAAAGAAAGTCACCCCAAATTTAAACGTGCACAGAAGAGTTGAGGAGAAAGGCAGCTATTACAGCCTTTAAAAAGCCAGATTATTACTGAGTTGAACTCAGCAGGCCATAGAAAGAGAGAGAGAAATACAGAGCATCACATAGTACTAATGGTGGTGGCATGCAGACACCAAAATTGTCAATATTTGCAACCTGCATAATACCTTTGGTTGAATTGCTCCAACGGTTACCTTCAGAATAATGGGATAAAGTCAATAGATTGACGCATGAACCACCTGCACCGGATCCAAAAACAGTTATTCTTAATGGGTCACCACCAAAGAACCCAATATTTTCACTAGTCCATCGCAAAGCCTGGATTAGATCAAGGAGGCCATAGTTTCCTTTTGCTGCTTGATCCCCAGTACTCAAGAAACCTGCAAATGTAAAGGAACAAGAGAAAAGGTTTAGCATACGCTCCTCAGATTACGCTTGTTGCTCTGTTATCTTCTCAGTAATGTTTCAAATGTAAATGGAGCTAAGTACTCTGTAAATACATCATTTTTTATATCCACTTGGCAATAATTTACAAGTGACTCATCCTCGCTACAGTAAATCCTTTGCTGTTCATTGTAATATTAACAATGATAAATGAATGTGAGAATTGTATAGGTACAATACAGGATAATATGCTCATTGCAGAATGAGACTGGAAATAAGTCAGTAAGGACCTATGGCTTTAATAGTAATACATTGAGAGTAAAATCTTTGGGGAAGGGACCATGTTTTTCTGTATGTGAGCAGTTCCTTTCTCATTGTGGGCACTATTGGAATGCAACTAACAAAAAATAATAACACAAATTTGAATAGAACACCACAACATTTGTAAGGTCAAATGTTTAGCTTCTGACTGTGTGTGTTAAAAGGATTATGTCTGAAAAACTTGGTGCATGCCTGTTTTGCAGCAATTTATGTAAGCATAGGAGTCAGCTGGGACCCAATCTGCATATGCAGATGTGTGTTTGGTGCATGCCAGAGGGGTGACTGCTCAATTTTGGAATCCATTGATTGTGGTGTAGGTACTCCCTGTATTACCACATTGCCTCCTTTTTTCCTCTTTTCTCTCCCATTCGCTTTACTCCCAAAAAGATTCAATTTATGTCAGAGGACAGACAGAGCTGTACAACCTGAGTGACTCTCCTACTCCCTGAGCTCCAACCCACGTCCACTAACCTGGGTTAACTGAGTCTGCATTAAAGGAAACACAAGGCAATTTGAGCTTCTCTAGTAACCCCCTAGCATTAAATAGATAGGAGCTTAGATGTAAACCAGGGAGCACATAACTTGTTTCCTCATAGTCATTTGGGAATTGTATCAGGTGGAGAAAGAATGCTTTTCCTGTAGTCAGCACAGGAATTTCGGTTTTTTGATTATTAAAGACTTGTGATTGTTACCATTAGGCAGCGGACTCTAAAAGCTGAACAATAAACACATCCGAGAAAAGATCCTATTCGTTTTTATCTTGGACCCCATGGGTCCCATTGGTCTCATGCACAGCTTATAAAGTCTTTTGAGCAAAGGTTTAAATAATATCAGCATTTTAAGGAAAACCAAAAGCCTCCATTTGTGTATGAAACTGATTTCACGCACACAAAATGGACAATGTAACAGCCTTTCAATGAGGGCCCTGTAGAGAAGTACCACCATTAAAGCAATTATCTCCACATGAACTACATATTAGTGGGTCCTCTGTTCTACTTAAAGTTACACTAATTTAACTCTCCTTTGATGCAGAGATCACCATGCTAAACAAAAAAGTTTACAGTACTTTTCCAGAAGAAAGCATACAACAATTCTCTAACAAACCTCATCACTCACACTGTCACATCAACAGCAATACATGCAGCTCTTAAGACTTAAATTCAGAATAATAACTGTGTATCATATTGATGGGGAAGGAAGAAAAAAGATTCCTTATTTATAACAGCTAGCTACTATGTCCTTTTAAAAATATCCCTTTTGTTACCCAAAATACCAGGGCTTAAACAGGGAGAAGCTGAGTTTATGGACTCTGTTACATAGATAGAGAGAGATGACCATTGACTCTAGAAGTCAACAGGAGAGTGACTGCAGAAATACAGAACACAATGTGTAGTAAAAGCCAACAGAGGAGGATCAGGCTTTACTGTAATTGATGCACCTTTCCAGTGAGAAATGGATACAATGCAAGAGAAGAAAGGTTTCAGAATATTTCTTCTCTTAATGCATAGCAACATTAAGGCCATGATTTCAAGCTTTGTGATAAAGGACTTGATTCCACACCCGCTGAAGTCAATTAAAAGACTCCTACTGACTTCACCGGCATTGGAACAGGTCCAGAGTTAGGCACCTAAATACAAGTGTTCTGATGTACAGAGAGGCTGAGCACATTCAACTCTGAATGAAGTAATTTTGAGCTGGGATGTCCACACTCTCCGAAAAACAGGTCACTTTTTTTTTTTTTTTTTACAATGTGCCAAATTTTAGGCACCCAAGTGTGAACTCTTAATCCTGAAGGTTGTGACAAGATATTTAATTCAGAGTTGTACAATCATGTGGCTTCTACTGAACAAGAACTTAGATAAATTTTGACCAAAATACTGATATTCATCTGCAGCCAAATAACAGTTGTCCAGCATGGGTTGGGGGAAGAGATGACAAGATAAGAAGGCTCCATTCCACCTTCTAGTTCCCCCATACCCTTTTGGACATTCAGCTACTGCTCCTCTTCCCTTTATGCTTAATTCCCTATTGGCAGCCTTTCCCTTTCAACAGGCCCTTACCCCTTTTTTTTCATTCTTTCACTTCTATTCCTCTATCACTCGCCTTCCCAATATCAAATCCCCTTCTTCTCAGGCAGAAAGTCAGTAACTGCAGTTCTTGCGATGTGAATAACACATTGGTCAGTAGTCCCCATGCACTTTATCCACAGAAGATGTGAATGTGTTACAGCCCCAAGCTACGGAATGTGCTTCTCGACTCAAGCTGGCGAGCTTCATGCTTTTAGCTCTTCTGCTCCCCAGTTCAAACCCCAGTGCTGGCTGGGGGTGGCTACGGAACTTGGACCATCCCTTAGTCTGTTCTTAAACTTTGTTTAAGAGAGACAGATATGAATCTGAGCTTGCAGATGTAGATCTTCACCTGCTAGACCAATAGTAAAAGCAGAAGCACAATCAGATTAAATTATATATATATATATAACCTTTCTAGAGGACAGCAGTCCACTATTTTTTATTACTATAATTATTAGTATGCAAAAGAAGCCAAACTTTCATTTAAAACAAGTAACACTGTTCAGACTAGATTTCATTACACATTTAATTCTTATTGGGCTGGGTGAAATTTTCACACAGCTCGTGATGGTCAAATGGAGATGACCTATTTGTCCAGCCTTTTTCATAATGTGGGATGACAACAGCAAGTTATGTATAATATAATAGGAAAAGAAGTACTAGACTAATTTCTGCGCACAGTTACACCACAGTAAGTCCAGAGTCACTCCAATGACTTAACGACTGGTGAGTGAGGGCAGACTTTGGTCCACTGTACCTGATATGTTCTGTTTTGTCAGATTATGCCTAATCACTGTTACTAGTTAAAAAAGAAAAGGAGTACTTGTGGCACCTTAGAGACTAACCAATTTATTTGCGCATGAGCTTTCGTGAGCTACAGCTCACTTCATCGGATGCATACCGTGGAAACTGCAGCAGACTTTATATACACACAGAGAATATGAAACAATACCTCCTCCCACCCCACTGTCCTGCTGGTAATAAATAGCTTAATAATAATAATAGCTCACGAAAGCTTATGCTCTAATAAATTGGTTAGTCTCTAAGGTGCCACAAGTCCTCCTTTTCTTTTTGCGAATACAGACTAACACGGCTGCTACTCTGAAACTAATTTAGTGTTCAGTCAAATGCTCTCACATTCATTCTAACAGACCTTCCCCAACTGTAAACTACATGGAAAGCTAATAGGCCTTGCTGCAGAGAGATCTGAGCTATGCTACATTTAGAGGTGCATTTGTTTGTTTTAGGTCAGTGCTGAGGTTTATTGCCCAGGGAAGGAACAGGCTAGAGATATAAAATGCTAGGCCAGCAGTTCTCCAGTGTTAAGACCTTATATACAACATCTAATTGGCATATTTTGTTCAATTTAGTTACACCGGATTCCTAGTCTCAGATTAAATTTTTTTATTAAAGCTAATGTTAAAAAAATTATATAATACATAGGTTGAGAAAAGAGTGTTTCTACATCTGGGTATAGTGCTTAGATTATCCATAAATACAAAGTTTGTTTTAAAAAGTCATATGATACATATAGTACATAATCAGCAATAACCCAAATTTAGGTGAATAAATTTAACAATATAGTTTAGATATTAGAGTCTAAGTACTCGGGTACATCACTCATGAAAAGTTGTACAGAGAGTTGGTTGTGGAAAGCAAAATATATCAATGAGTAAAGATTGTCCCTCAGTAATTGAGCATTTCGGGTAAGTTGTCCATTTAGAAAATACAATCCATGAGGAAAGAATTTCGGTTACTTTCCTGACGGCGCTTCTCATTGGCAGTCTAGCTCATCCCTCCTGGTATTGCCAATGTCCGACACCATGAGTTGCTGCAGCCGAGCATAGCACTGACCGATTCTGCATTCTCTCAACACTCACTCGTAACTAGGGTCCCATGCGCCCAAGGCTCTGACAATCAGCGCGTGTGTCTGAACCTGGTAACCCTTAGCTCTCAAGGTTTTGGCAAGAGGGGAGTATTTCTCCTCCTTTTGAGCTTGGGCATTGTGGAAAGCCAGGGTCCTATTCTCGAAGGGCTCTGTGACATCCACCATGATGATCTTCTTCTGGTCCTTGTTGGTGATGACGCTGTCCAATCGCAGTTGGCTGTTAGTTCCGGGGATGGTGGAGTTCACGGCAACCTTCCCTATGGGTGGCAGGATGGCTCTGACCAGGCGATCTTGGATGGCATTGTGTTGCAGCTGCCAGGCTCTGGAATGGGGCTTGCAGCTACACAGGCAGCATATCCTTAATATTAACAGAATATTTTACTAATGGAGAAGGGATAAAGCAACTAGCAAACTAGGAATCACAATACTGAAAAAGTAGAAAGAGTCCATAAAACATAAAATGAATTTAAAAAGTCTTCCTCCACAATCAGGTGTCTGCAACACATATCAGGTTCCAGATCTTATAAACAAGGCTTCTGAAAATGTTGCTCGAACTTATTTCTTGTATCAAATGCATTTTATATGCAAAAGACAGTGTGATTGTAATACAAGTGGAGAGTCTTCCTATTTCTGTAGATTCATGCCAAACACATACAGATTACAAGTAGGTGAATGATTTAAGAACTGAAGGATTTTATTTTAGTTCTGTGAGATGTTCAAAAACAGACTAAATCATTATATGTTTTAGGATTAATAAGCAGATACATTCTTTATTGACTGTCAACGATGGAATGGACACTGACGGTACTTACACTTACATAGCAACCTGCATCTTGAAGGATCACATAAGCAGCTCTAGAGATACTAATTTTATTTTGGATTTGTAAGTAGAAAATGAGATTAATAAATCAGTACGGAGACCTGGGTCACCATTGTACCTGGGCAAACTGCAGGATACATGTTTATTGCTGTTTGCAAAATATCAATGAACAGATATGGATTCTATGTAGCTGTTCAGCAAACCATGTATGTGAACATATTTCAATCTCTGAATTGTACGTAAACATTCACTTTGTATATGTATTTTAAATATTCATTGTGTGTCACTGGTCAATTAAGTCATATGGTATTGTTTATGCTCTGCAATTTCATGACTGAAATGTTATAAACTGGGGGCAAGCATCTTTCAGACAAATAGGCTATGCCCTTGTTTGTAGGTGATTACAAGATTTGGCGCAAAGAACAGCCATTACCTAAGAGTTATTGTAATAAAATCTATCCCTATAAAAGTTCATGGAAAAGTGAATAGAAAGGGGTGTGAACATGGCTGACTTGAAAAACGTTTTGGACTCCAAAAAGATATCCCAATATTCACACACAGCCTTACTCAACCTGTAAATACTAGGAAACAGTTCAGCTATTTTATCTACATGATTTCAGTTTTGCTTTTGGAAGAACAGTATTGAAAAGTTAAGCTTACGAACAATAAGCCATATTATGAGCAATGCAAAGCAACTGCACTAACTCATTAACTTACTGGACCCTAACGTGCTGCAGCTGGGAGGTAGGATTTCTTAACAAGTCCAATATTCAGCACTACTGCACAAGTAGTTGGCCTCAGGAAATCCCCATTCCTGCTGCCAAAACAACTATTTGTAGAACCTAATCAGCTAATTGCGAAAGGTCCACATGCTAAATATAGGCACTTAAAAGAAAATGGTACCCTTTTGGCTCAGCCTAGCATTCTGAAAGTACTCATGGAGAAAAGCATAGCATTGAATTAATTCTCATCTATGTTTTTACAAATTATGAGGATCTCTAAGGTGCACTATTGGGTGCCAACTCCTTTTGAGTAGTGTTGGTGGGATAGGCCAGGGGTCACAAAAATGCTACAGCTGTGGCAGTCTTTGAAACAACAAAAAGAAATTCCGCCTCCTTTGGGTTTTATTCCTCATTTTCTTTTAGTGTCACAGGTGACACAAAAAAAGCCCCAGCAACTGGAGTCCTTTAAAACAAGGAAAGAAACTTCCTCTACTTTGGATCTTAGGCTTGGTCTACACTGAAAAGTTACATTGGCAGCTACCTTGGTCAGGGTTATGAATAAAACCCTACTCCTGACTGAAACAGCTATGCCAACAAAACCCACAGTGTAAATGCAGCTATGTCAATGGAAGAGTGGTCCACAGTAAATAAAACAATAACAATGCTCTCATAACCCAACACCTCTGAAAACCTTAATAAAAATAAAACCAGACAACATGGCCCAAAGCAAATCCTAATAGCAGGGCAATGTGTATAATACAAAAAAAAAAAATCAATCATATACCAATCCTTTGGAACACAGACCATCCCCAACCTAAACACAGCCCCAACCAAATCCCTAAAAATAAACCACCAACTCACAAACATAATGGGTGAGATTTGTAATGCTGGCCTAACTCTCCTCCCATAAAGTTAATGGGGAGTTTTACTTTCAATTGGAGCAGGGTTAATCCAATGTTCTTAGGAGATTTGAAACTCCCACCTGAAATATTTTCAGGATGCCATATTTTGTCACTTGCCTATTTAGTGGGAGAAAACAGTTTCCTTGAAGAAGGCTTTACCTCTTTTTCTCTCATAATTATATCATGGTTGCCCCACTATTCCAATCCTATCAATCTCAAATACCAAGATATGGTGTTAGGCAGTACACAGAACATTGAATCAAATGCCTACCCCTTGCCTACTGAGCAACATGAGAATCAATTTTCAGTGGCAAAAATGGACACATGGCATATTACATATTGACCGAATTATACATGAAGGACTGGAACGTTCAGACCTTACTGGATATTATTGGGTAGAACAACTATGGGCCATGATAGCTTGGTGTAATGGAGAATATCAATAAACACTGGATAGACATGGAGTCAAAAGCCTTCTCAACTCTATAAGGTCAAGAATCTTTATAATAAAAGAGCCGAGATCTGCTGAAAAAGTCTCCCTTCCCATCCAGCTGTTTCCTTTTCCTTAAGAATCTGTGACGAAATGAGGTTCTTATTCTATAATCTGATCCATACGGGAAGCCCTTTAAAACATTGGGAATTTAAATCAGTTTTGAGAAGAGACCAGAAAATAACCCAAACTTGTGCACTTGCCAAGAACTTCAATTTTTATGAAATTTTAGCTTTCGCAGAAAAAATTTTCCCAAATGAAAAATGGTAGGTTGACAGAGCTCTCATGGTTAGAAGATGCTGTGGAGGATGGGATTTTAGGCCAAACAGAGGCACTTAAATTTATATTCAGGCAGCCTGATTCATCCCCAGCTCCTACTGACCGTAAATTGAAAATGTTCATTTTAGTTTATTGTGTCATGGGACAGTTAATTAGACATGCGACTGTTTAGAATGTGCATTGGTCCAGTTTAGATTTGCTTAGTAATGTCTTTAAATTGAAAACTTCTGCTGATCTCTGCAGGGCTGCAGAACAGTTTTCCCTCATGTTAAAACATGAAATAATCTTGGATTTGTAGTGGCTGATCTGGCTGTTAATATGGATTTTGGTTAGTATTAATCACTTCCGAAGGCTTCTGAAAATGCATATGGATCGATGAGATGGTGAAATGCAGATTGACACTTTTGGTGGTCATTCTTATAACAATGCTTTAAAAATGTGAAGAACAAGCCACTTTCAGGTTCTTTGATACAACAGTAACTCAACATTGGGAGGCTCTGTGATGAGGATCCAATGTTAGTATATAACCTGATGAGTCAGATTTGAAGAAAGGGAGGTCAGGAATCTGCCTGCAAAAATGTGTGTGCAATTACTGTAATAGCATGCACAAATGTAGTTAGATCCTAAACAGCCATTGGAATGTGCAATCATCCAATTGAGTTCAGAAATTCAGGTGCTAATGTGAACCTCAGAGTTTGCTTTTTGAAAACGTTGACATACTCATACTGTATTACCATGAGTTAAATAATCAAGTTAAAAATAAAGACGTAAGCATCTCTTTTTAAAAATTATGTCTGGTTTAATTATACTATATGTGACATTGCACCCCATAATGCTTTTTAGAAATATGATTATGAGTATAAAAGGCCCTGGAAACCCTTCCATTTTGTCTTCAGCTGGCTCAGAAGATAACCTCTCCACACCAAAGAGATGCCTGAAAGAAACTGGAACAAAGGACAGTAACTACGGGGCGGGGGGGAGGGAGGGGGAAGGAGAGTGATTGCTGGACTCAGACTAGGAAGGAGTCTAGTCTGTGAATGAAGCTTATTAGAACATCTCTGAGGGTGAGATTTGCCTGCATTTTGTTTCTTACTGTATTAGGCTTAGACTTGCATGTATTTGTTTTATTTTGCTTGGTAATTTACTTTGTTCTGTCTGTTATTACTTGGAACCACTTAAATCCTACTTTTTAGATTTAATAAAATCACTGTTTACTTATTAATTAACCCAGAGCAAGTAATTAATACCTGGGGGAGCAAACAGCTGTGCACATCTCTCTATCAGTGTTATCGAGGGTGAACAATATATGAGTTTACCCTGTATATGTTTTATACAGAGTAAAACAGATTTATTTGGGGTTTGGATCCCATTGGGAACTGGATTTCTGGGTGCTAGAGACAGGAGCACTTCTTAAGCTGTTTTCAGTTAAGTCTGCAGCTTGTGGGGGACGTAGTTGAGACCTGGGTCTGTGCTTGTAGCAGGCTCAACAAGACTGGGTACTGAAGTCCCAAGCTGCCAGGGAGAACGGGCTCAGAGGTAGTCTCAGCACATCAGGTGGCAGTCCCAAGGGGGTTTCTGTGACCCAACCCATCACACTATATCTTATTCTTTGAGATCAGTCATTCATTCTGAGACATACTTGTTGAAACACACTTGAGTAAACACTCTTTTATTTTTTTTTGGCTTAACATCCCTACAGAATGCATAGCAATTCTTTTACTGCTATGGCAACAATTTACCTCACTCCCTAGAGGGACTGCATAGTTGACCGACCTTATGACCTTCCTGTGGTCTGGAACCCACACTAGCTAATGTGCTATGGTACCCAAGACTTAGGAAAATGAGAGAGAAAGAGAGACTACAAGAGAGCACTCTGTCACTTAAAAACAACTCCACAGCAAATTTGTCTTTTATCAAAAATATTGCCAGTTGGCAACAGCTCAATTTATAGTTATTTTAGCTTTCTTTTAAGAAGAATGGGCACCAATTTTCATAAAGTAGGTGGGTAGATAAAACATCAATTCAATTTCAGCCCTGAATTTTAAAGGAAAAAGGAGGCTAGGTGAAACAGATACCAGTCCTTATCACACAGATCCACCACAAAGAAAGCAGGTTAGCACGATTGGCATTTGTGTTCATGAGGACAGAGCTACTACATCTATTCTTATTCAAACAAAGGGATATAGCCCCCTGGTCAGGGATCTATCTAATCTATGGACTTACCTACTTATCTAGATTGTTATACTGCATCCATCATTATATGAACTGTGCACCAGGAATGGTGACAAGGACCCTGACAGTTTACCAATATTTGAGGCATCATCTCTAACTCTTTGGTCTTCAGTTTTCAGTACTTTAGTTGTGATCATTGGTAGCCAAAATATCAAGTAATTAAGAAGTTACTGTGCCACATCACATGCCTGCTTTTTCCTACCAAACATCCTGGTCTACCATGGATGCTTTACTGTCATGGACGCTTTACTGTCTGCAGCTTCTGTATTTATCATTGGTTAATGTAAGATGTAATAGCTATTCCAAATGATTTCCCCCCATTGCAATCCACATTTTATTCACATTTTGTGAATTAAAGTCTGGAAGCCGTATAGCAAAATTTGAAAGGGGATGATCCTGAATGCAGCTTTTTGAAATAAAAATAACAGGCTGTAAATGCCACTTTAGAAAAAAATGACTGCTATTAAAGTATTCTTCACAAACAAAATCCCAAGAGATTAAGCTACCGCTGTCTGCACATCTGTTGAGCAAAACAGTAGCATGCAAAGTTTATACATTAAAATACAAGTAGTATGTACAAACCCTGCATTTTGCTCAAGAACATAATTATAAAACACCTGATCACACACAGATCTTCTTTCTAATTTTGTAGCAAGAATTTAAATAAATACAAGATGTCAAACATTAGTCCCCAGTTTGGAGGAAGGGGAAGGCTTCAGTTCCACCCAAGTTAATTGAGGCTAGAATCATTCCAGCAACATCTATGGTAATTTCACATTGGTGCACCTCAATTAAGGAATAATAAGAGTGCAAGTAATTTATACTCATAGATTAGATGTCGTCCGTGAAAAAATTACCGATTGACTGAAAGAAGGTCTCTGGAATACTTGCTGAGCAAAGTAGTGGGAGTCTCAATTTTGGGGCCCCCTCTCTGACTGAACCCAGCATCCTGATCCTATTCAAAAACATGGTCACAATAGCCACACTGACATTTTAAATCATAAGAAATGCTTTTTTTACACACACCACGTGTCAATTTTTTGACTTCATTCAAACGGCACCTAATAGAGCTTCATTAACCAGTGACCGCAAAGAACCTTGAGCTCATTTTCTAGTTGCTTAAAGGTTTCAAACGTTTATTAATTTCATTCAATTGCTGACAAAGGGATGCATTTTTGCCATTATTATTTTTTAGTTAAAGAATGCTGGAATAAAGTTTAAAGTATACCCTGCTGATGAGACCCTGGTGTCACCTAAGTGCATGTAGGTAACTAACTTCCCATTATGCTAATGTATAAAACCATACACTCTACTGAGTGGAGACTAGAGTCCTAATAAATGTTTTCTAAAACAATGAGATAATTTCCATTAACATCAGGAAAAATCATTTATTTTTATGCTGTTTCTGACACTTCCACTGCCCAGGTGAGTCCTGGGGTAGATTTGTTGATTTGCAGCCATCTTCCCTTGTGTATTTCACTCTTCCTATTAGTGTCAAGGGCATTGCCAATCCTCAATTTTAAAAAAGGCACATGCAATGTTTTGATATCATCACTTGGCTGTTTAGTGGATGGGTGAGAGTCTCAGCTGGTGTGCATCAAAGTTCCTTTAGTGGAGTAATGAAGTCACACCAATTTACACCAGAAGAGGAACTCCATATGTTTCTGACCTCTGTGGACAGCAAAAGGTCATGTGTGCTGCAGTTGCAAGTGATGTTCATAATCATTGTAACAACTGTAGTTGTGGTGACAATTCATAAAATAAATTATATTTTATGAATAGCAGAGCATAATTGATGCTTAAGACAACTGTCCATCCATGTGATGACCAGAGGCTGAAGTACATGATGGATGCAGACTTTCAAAAAGAAACCTATGTATATACTTGAGCTAATGTGAAGTACTGAAACTGGTCTTTTTTTCTGGACAGATCTGTCCACATAAAAGTTTTATGCTCCTGTGACACATAAAATGAAAGTGACATACGGAAGTGTTCAGTGTTGTGCTGTACAGCTGAATGGCAGATTTTGCATTCAGTGCCAGTATATTATTTCAGAAGTTGCTCTGTTTTGTAAACTCCGTTTGCTCAGTGCTGACTGATCAGAGAGCATCATTGGTTCAGAAAAGCATCAGATGATATGCCTAGCTGCCCCTCCCTCTTTCCACCAGAAGAACAAAGAGGCAGATAAAGCACTACAGGGAGGAAATTCAAAAGGTATAAAACAAAAAATATGTATATGTCATTATATGTAAGTCAATGCTTCATGGATTCTTTAGGTATTTTAGAAACCAACACTACATATAAAACCTACCCTACAATTATATTTGAAATAACACATATGGAAACAAACATAATTGCCTGATCTTTGAGTAGGAGGACTAAGTTTTTCACATTCTTCAGTTGTTCGCAACCAGACTAAATGAGACATCTTAAAGCTAAAAAAACACCCATCAGCAGCAGAAGCTAAATTGTAACCATTCTACTGTCACCAAAAAGAATAAGAAAGGGAGGTCTCGGGAAGCAAATTCTTAGCACAAAACAAACACTGAATTTACATAAAATTGCCAACTATAACAAAAAGCTGTCACAGGAGGACAAGAATGTTTTTTTCAATTTACTGAGAAATCTTATGGCAAAGAGTAACCTCTCTCCTCCCTGCTCCCCACACCTCCTGGCCTTTGATCTAGAAGTATTCCAGTGAAACTCTGGTATCTTGTGCCTTTGGGAGGACATATCTAGTAGGCCCCACAGGGGTCAGTCCTGGGTCTGGTACTATTCCACATTTTAATTAATGGCTTGGATAGTGGAATGGAGAGTATAGTGTGACAAAGTTCCTCCTCTGCCTTGGTGGGTCCTACACTTATTGGCGGATTTTCTCAGCTCAGAGGTTCATGGCAGCCCTCAGTTTGGCCACTTTCGTGGCTCAAATCTGCCATTCACTCAGTTTCATTCATCACTGGCCAGCATGGGGAAAGGAAGAAGAACAATCCCAACAGTCTCTGCTGATCCACCTAGTGGATCAGGGAACAGGCCAGAGACCTTCCCCTCTGGTGGAACCCACAGTCCAGTTCAACTCCTCCAGTATCAAGTAGGGATGGAGGGATGGGGGGGAACCCAGGCCCACCCTCTACTCCGGGTTCCAACCCAGGGCCCTGTGGATTGCAGCTGTCTACAGTGGCTGCTGTAACAGCTGCATGACAGCTACAACTCCCTGGGCCACTTCCCCATGGCCTCCTCCCAACACCTTCTTTATTCTCACCACAGGACCTTCCTCCTGATGTCTGATAATGCTTGTTCTTCTCAGTCTTCCAGTAGTACACCTTCTCACTCTCAGCTTCTTGCACTTCTTAATCCCAGCTCCTTACACACACTGAAGTGAGCTCCTTTTTAAACCCAGGTGCCCTGATTAGCCTGCCTCAATTGATTCTAGCAACTTCTTGATTGGCTGCAGGTGTTCTAATCAGCCTGTCTGCCTTAATTTATTTCCAGAAACCTGATTGTTCTGGAATCTTCCCTGTTACCTTATCCAGGGAAAAGGGACCTACTTAACCTGGGGCTAATATATCTGCCTTCTATCACTCTCCTGTAGCCATCTGGCCTGACCCTGTCACAATACTTATAAAATTTGCAGATGATACTAAGATGGGAGGGGTTGCAAGCACTTTAGTGGACAGGATGAGAATTCACAAGGACCTTGACGAATTGGAGAATGGGTCTGAAATCAGTAAGATGAAATATAATAAAGAGAAGTGCAAAGTACTACACTTAGGAAAGAAAAATTAAATGCACAACTACAAAATGAGGTGTGGTCGTACTGCTGAAAAAGATGCGGTAGATCACAAATTGAATATGAGTCAACAATGCGATGCAGTTGTGAAAAAGGCTAATATCATTCTGGCATGTATGAACAGAAGTGTCAAATGTAGGATATAGTAGGTAATTTTCCTGCTCTCCTCATCCCTAGTTAGGCCTCAGCTGGAGCCAAGTGTCTAGTTCTGGGTGCCATACTTTAGGAATAAGGGGAGAAATTCGACAGAGTCCAGAGAACTATAAAAATGATAAAAAGTTTAAAAAACCTCACCTATGAGGAAAAGTTAAAAAAATTGGGCATGTTTAGTCCCGAGAAAAGAAGACTGAGGGGGGGGACCACATATGTTAAGGGCTGTTCTAAACAGGATGGCTGATCAATTGTTCTCCATATCAACTGAAGGCAGGACAAGAAGTAATTGGCTTAATCGGCAGCAAGGAAGATTTAAGTCAGATATTAAGTAAAACTTTCTATCAATTAGGATAGTTAAGCACTGGATTAAGCTTCCAAAGGAAGTTATGGAATCGCCATAACTGGAGGTTTTTAAGAACTGGTTAGACAAAAACTCTCAGCAATGGTCTAGGCAGGATGGTCCTGTGTCAGCACAGGAGGCTGGATTATATGACCTCTCAAGGTCCCTTCCAGCCCTTCATTTCTATTATTCTGTTTTACTGTAAAATGGATTCGGACTGGCAATAGTCACATATTACATAAAATAGTGCCAATATATTTTTAACACTGTTAACCAAACACCACAGACTCAAGTGGAACTTTCACAGCCTCAGGTGAGTTAGTCTGAAATTTAATCTGTGCTAATTTCCCTAAACAGATGGTACATTAATTAAACAGTACAAAACCATTTTACACTCTCTTTCTGTATTTGGTCCCATTAGAAATTACTTATGTTAGTTACTTAGGACCTAATTCTGCCACACTTACTCATGATGAATAACTGAAATTAAATGACACTATGTGTTTAGTAAAATCCTATGAGTAAAGGTAGCCAGCCAGTCAGGCAGCGGCAGAGGAGCCAGCAAACAGAGCTGTAAACAGGGCAGTTTGAGTGGGAGTTTGCAAGGGAAGTTTGGGAGGAAGACTAGGAGCATCAGGCAAAGGTACAGATAAGCTAGTGAAGGGAGTGTGTGGTGGTCTGACCGTGTTGTGGTGCTCGTTGGGGGTTTGTTTTGCTGTGGGTGGTGGTGGTTTGGTTTGGTTTGTGTTTCCCAGACTAACAGGACTTAGGTGGGAAGGCTATGACAGATACAGAGACAGCAGTGGTAGTGACCCAAGCAGTGGAAGACACCATGAAGATGACTGGATGTGGAAGCTGCGGCATGTACATGATCCTGGAGGGGGTACCTGAAAAGAGTTTTGTCTGCATGAAGTGCCGCCTGATAGAGCTGATGGAAGAAAAGATCAGAGGATTGGAGATGCGGGTGGAAACTCTGGTTGAGTTTAGAAGGGGGTTTGAGCAGATGATGGAGCAAAGACATGAGGAGGCTGAAGGGAAAAGCTCAGACTTGCAGATGGAAGAACTCTGAAGGGAGACTGCTGGGTGAGGAAAGTGGACAGTTGAAGCATGTGATTAAGAGAACCAGGCAGAGGAAAAGATGGGCTAGTGAAGGAGAAATAGAGCTCAAGAACAGGTTTGCGGAGTTGAAAAATGAAGGGGCACAGCAGATGGTCACTGAAGGTGGGAGGGAAAGGAAGAAGAGAAGAGCAGCTAGTTCTATAGGAAGAGGGGAAGAGTCAATGGAGATAACAACACCAAATATGAGCCCCAGGAGGATACGGGATGGGTTGCAGAGGATTGCAAGGGAGAACAGGAATCGAGAGGACTTGCAGCCAGAGGGAACAGGGGATAGACCGGAGAATCGCACCATCACCAGGAAAAGGCAGGTCTACATGATTGGGGACTCCTTACTGAGAAGAATAGACAGGCCTGTAACCAGAACTGATCCAGAGAACAGAAGGGTGTGCTGTCTGCTGGGTGCTAAGATACAGGATGTGGTCCTGAAGCTGAAGAGGATCCTTGCACCACATGATCAGCTCCAACCAACCAAGTTCAAAAACTCAATATGAATGGTGAAAAGCTGCCTCAAATTTTCCGTGACACTATTTTGCTTATCCTTATGCAAAAGTTCTATAGAATTTAACAGACAATTTTAATATTCCTGTAGGTTTTTAGAGTCATTCTCATGACTGAATAGACAATGATATATTTTTTGCTAGAAGAGATAACTTATGCACCCCAAAATTACAGTTCACAGACTTTAGAGTTCAAAAGGTGGCAAATTCTGGGGCTTAGTTACAGATGTTTATGGAAACTTAATGCTGAAGATCCTAACTTAAAGTTTAGGTCTTTCAGACAATAACATTGTAATGAATTTCTCTTTTTTTTAATGAGAATGGACCATATTTCTGCTCTCAGTTACTGTACCAATCATTAAATAAGTTTATCCAACATGTATATAGACATTTCTACTGTTTGGGCTTGATTTGTCACTCATTTGCAACTTAAATACATATTTTACCTTTCCAAAAGTTGGTGTAAAATGCTGTCAAAACATCATGGTAACATTTAGAAATTCACTTTCACCGGGGTAAATGACAAAACAAGAGGCATGGCAGTGGAGAATCAAGCGATATATATTTTCTTTGGTGATGTCTTCTATGCTTAGTGAGAACTCAGTTATCTTAATTCTGGCACTGTGTGCACTGACCGACAAATCTGTACTTTCATCTACTCTAAAGCATACAATATTCATGAATAAAGTGAATCTAAAAATTCAGTTTCCTAACAAAATGTTCACTCCCTCTCTGCATGAAACAAATGAAAAAGTTGTCACTTATATAAAGCATATTATTTCCTGAACTGTAGCTTTTGACTGGATATTTATATCTTACATGACAGTTCTCTTATTTGAAGATGAATATTCACTAAACTGTGCCCCCTATAATCCAATTTTTGCGTTTTTGTTTTGGCTTTAATTAGTGGATGGTAAAATAGTCCTTTTAATTAAACAACTGGCACACTACACCTGGCCCTTATGTTGCATGGTACTTAAAAGCAGAGAGTAAGTTATAAAAAACATGACGCATCAGAGTGTTCTCATTGCTGAACTCAACAAAGGTTTCCCAAAGTGCTTGGCTCATAATTCACCTAACAGCGCCCCAGAGTGGTAATGTTAGGGCAAGACTTATACACGATATAAACATTACACCCACAACCAATATTATTTCTGTGATATAGTAAATAAATACCTATGCAATGTCTGTCCCCATACTTCCCTTGGGTTATGACTTCTTCAGATTTCACAAATGAAACAGGATTAGGCCTGGTCAGTACTTGAAGTGTTTTGCAGGACTAAGTGTGTTAACCTTGGTATTCTGGCCAGATTTCAAGCTGGGAAGTACATCCTGCCTACCTAAATTTCCTCTGTAGTGTCTCTCTTTCTCTCTCTAGTCCACTTCCTTCCCTAAACTGTTGTGTAATGTTGCTGTGCATCATTAAATTGCTACTGCATCCCACCACAGAAGTGGCTGCACATTAGTGATACCAGTACACATTATGAAAGATGTTTACTTTGATACTGTAAGTCACTTATTGGTAACTTTTGGGAATCAGTCTTAAAAATGGTAAGATCTGATGACCTGATTTTCTCTTTCCTTGTTCTTCTCCCCAATTCTTTGTCAAGGGTGAATATAAGATGGAGTATGCTAACAAGATAAATAATATCAATATTATATACCAAAAAGTCTACGGTAAAAGAATGTTAAGGATGTGCAGTCAAGCACTCAAAAGTTAGGAAATGCCAGAATTATGGTTGCCTGTGTAACCTCAGTTTGGCCCCTTTGTGAGTATCATTATGATACAGTCTTTATTCTCATGATCACAAAATACTTTTTCAGCAGAACCCCTCTATTTACAGTGGTCAGCTTGACATCAGCACTGGGTATAATGAATGGCTACATAAACCACAACAGGATCTGTGCCTCGGTTTCTTTAATGCAGCCAGGTATGTTGGCCAATTTACTGAAACCTCTTCAAGTACTAATCACTCACTGCCCATTATTTGCAGTACCACTTTGAGCTCTACATTGCTTGGCAGTTTCAGGCTTTGAGACTCTTATCCTTACATTTTCAAATTATGTGGAATTTTAGCCATGCAGCTTCTACTGAGTTTAATGGGAGTCCTAGAACTAAAGCACTGTTTAGTACTTTGAAAATAAAGGGGTCAGTTTAATTAATTTTACATTTAGTTGAACAACTGTATTTTCAATGCTGACAAAGACTGGGCAGGTTTTCTGTATTTCAGAGTCTTGGTCTTGGCAGCTGCTGCCTGGTATATATAAAAGTTTCAGTGAAGATACACCAGTATAAAACTGGAGTAACACAATGGTGAATCAGACCCCATAATGATTATTACATCAAACTCTTACTATAACACATTAGAAAATAAGAACATAAGAGCGGCCATACTGGGTCAGACCAAAAGTCCATCTAGCCCAGTATCCTGTCTTTCCAACAGTGGCCAATGCCTGGTGCCTCAGAGGGAATGAATAGAACAGATAATAATCAAGTGATCCATCCCCTGTCACACATTCCCAGCTTCTGGCAAACCACCCCTGCCCATCCTTGCTCATAGCCATTGACGGACCTATCCTCCATGAATTCATCTAGTTCTTTTTTGAACCCTGTTATAGTCTTGGCCTTCACAACATTCTCTGGCAAAGAGTTCCACAGACTGTGTGAAAAAATACTTCCTTTTGCTTGGATTAAACTTGCTGCCTATTAATTTTATTTGGTGACCCCGAGTTCTTGTGTTAAGAGAAGGAGTAAATAACACTTGCTTATTTACTTTCTCCATGCCAGTCATAATTTTACAAACCTCAATCATATCCCCTCTTGGTCCTCTCTTTTCCAAGCTGAAAAGTCCTAGTCTTATTAATCTCTCCTCATATGGTAGCCGTTCCATACCCTTGATCATTTTTGTTGCCCTTTTCTGAACCTTTTCCAATTCCAATATATCTTTTTTCTGTTTTATTATCTATCCCTTTCTTAATGATTCCCAGCATTCTGTTCGCTTTTATGACTGCTGCGGCACATTGAGTGGATGTTTTCAGAGAACTATCCACAATGACTCCAAAATCTCTTTCTTGAGTGGTAATAGGTAATTTAGAGCCCATCATTTTATATCTATAGCTGGGATTATGTTTTCCAACATGCATTACTTTGCACTTATCAACACTGCATTTCATCTGCCTTTTTGTTCCCCAGTCACCCAGTTTTGAGAGATCCCTTTGTAAGTCTTTGCAGTTTGCCTGGGGCTTAGCTATCTTGAGAAGTTTTGTATCATCTGCAAATTTTGCCACCTGTTTACCCCTTTTTCCAGATCATTTATGAATATGTTGAATAGGACTGGGCCCAGTACAGACCCCTGGTGGACACCACTATTTACCTCTCTACATTCTGAAAACTGACCATTTATTCCTACCCTTTGTTTCCTATCTTTTAACTAGTCTCCAATCTATGAGAGGACCTTCCCTCTTATCCCATGACAGCTTACTTTGCTTAAAAGTCTTGGGTAAGGGACCTTGTCACAGGTTTTCTGAAAATCTAAGTACACTATATCCACTGGATTCCACCCTGTCCACATGCTTGTTGACCCCCTCAAAGAATTCTAGTAGCTTAGCGAGGCATGATTTCCCTTTACAAAATCCATGTTGACTCTTCCCCAATAAATTATGTTCATCTATGTGTCTGACAATTTTATTGTTTACTAAAGTTTCTACCAGGTTGCCTGGTATGAAGTCAGGCTTTACCGCCCTGTAATTGCCAGGGTCTCCTTTGGAGTTCTTTTTAAAAATTGGTGTCACATTAGCTACCTCTGGTCATTTGGTACAGAAGCTGATCTAAATGATAGGTTACAGACTACAGTTAGTAGTTCTGTAATTTCACATTTGAGTTCCTTCAGAACTCTTGGGTGAATACCATCTCGTCCTCGTGACTTATTACTGTTTAGGTTATCAATTTTTTCCAAAACCTCCTCTAATGACACCTCAATCTGGGATAGTTCCTCAGACTTGTCACCTAAAAAGAATGGCTCAGGTTTGGGAATCCTCAGCTGTGAAGACCGATGCAAAGAATTGATTTAGTTTCTCCGCAATGGCTTTATCATCCTTGAGTGCTCCTTTAGCATCTCAATTGTCCAGTGGCCCCACTGGTTGTTTAGTAGGCTTCCTGCTTCTGATGTACTTAAAATTTTTTTTGCTATTACTTTGAGCCTGTGACTAGCTCTTCTTCAAATTCTTTTTTGGCTTTCATAATTATATTTTTACACTTCATTTGCCAGTGTTTATGCTCCTTTCTATTTTCCTCACTAAGATTCAACTTTTTAAAGGATGCCTTTTTGCCTTCCACTGCTTCTTTTTCTTTGCTGGTTAACCACGGTGGCACTTTTTTGGTTCTCTTACTATGTTTTTTTAATTTGGGGTATACCCTTTTAATTTTATGTTTTATGTTTACAGTATGGATGTATACGCACATCTGAAAGAATGGATAATCAAGTTCGATAGTAAACTTACTATTCCCAAGAGCTATATCGTGTAGAAGAGTTCCTTTATTAGGAATGAAGCAAACAGTATATTTAAAAGGTGTCCAAGATCTCAAGTTCATGCCTCATCAGTTACTCATTCATATTAGTTTATTGATATGGGCTTTGCAATGCTCTCCAATGACAGACAGTTGCCCTCAAAGGGTCTAATCTCTAGTCCACTGCCTTTAACGAAGAGACTCACATTGACTTCAGTAGGCCCTCATGTCCAAAAGATTTACTATGCAGTACACTATGTGTCATACTAATTCATAATCTTGAAACTCAGTATCTACAAAACAACACTGACTTGGGAAGAAACCAGAGAATGGGCATTTTTATAAAGAATGGTAAGCCCAGAAGCCCAAAGCATCTGAAGAAGTGGGTTTTTTACCCCCAAAAGCTTATGCCCAAATAAATCTGTTAGTCTTTAAGGTGCCACAACACTCCTCGTTGTTTTTACATACATATACATACAGTATTTTTGTGAGATGTGTGTGTGTACTTTATAATTACAGAATTACATATAAAAGTGTTAAAACATTTGTTAGATATACTTTTTAGCAATGGAAGTGTCTGTAACCACAAGAGAACACTCCCCTCCAGAACCTAGAACAGAATCCAGAATTCCTGAGCCCCCGTATTCCTCTGCTCAAAAGCAACAGCAGTGAAACCCAGTGGTAAAGTGTGTGTCTCATTCCTCTTCTAATGGCTGGTCCACACAGAGGATAACAGCCTACAACTGCTACCAGTTACCCTGTTAATTCAAGTAGTAAAGGTCTGTGCTATGGATCTAAAGGTTCTTGGGCTAATGGCCCATGTGGGGGTCAGTATGATGGCCAAAGTAGTATCATGTAACTGAAGAATATCATAATATATACTCTGATGGGAGTCATATTTACAAGCAACCTTAATTCTGGCAGTTTCTACCTCTGAGTGCTTCACTTTGAAAAATTAATGTTCTTCTAACATAATTTCTGTATGTAATATACATACATATCTCATATTTATAATCTAATAATATACTGTAATCTCTTGTACACACACACACACACACACACACACACACACACACAATTAAGTTTGAAGCCCTGCAAAAGATGTGCTGGCATGGACTCCTGTATCTGTTAGCTGTTAATACAGGATTGGGACTTTAATTTGTATTTATTGCATGATGCTGAAAAACAATACTTTTAAGACAGAAAAAGAAAACCAGGAAACTGAACATTAGTGCATCTCCCGCTGTTTACTGCTGGAGCAGCAAAATCTTCCATATATATTTTAAAACAAAACCCTGGAGTTATTTATTGCAAAGGGATTGATTGCTTGAGGAAAATGTTCATTATAAAATAATAAACAAATTGGTTTATAGCTTGTTTACTACATTAAATAGTACAAAGAGGGAAAAGGAGAAGTGATTAATTCATCGATATAGTGGTCAACCTCATGCATTATCAAATTACTAATTAGGGTGTGTGTGTGCAAACTTCTCACCCCTAGAATATTTTGTATTCAAAACATTGTTTCCCAGAAGCTAAAGTAAAAACTAAAACTATACAGTCTTTGTACCCTCTGCAGGTATCTAACAGGTTTTAAATATAATAAATGCACTCTGGCAAAGTTAATGTATCATAATAGCAAGCAGACCCCTGTATCACTTTGATACATATACCCGGTAAAGCATCATTGAAAATAAGAGTAATTTATGCTAAAGAAATAATCGTGCATAGCAAACCCACCCTCTTTTAAGGAAGGCATTTTAAGATGCAAAAACATGACCCCCATTTCCCATTTGTTTTCATTGCCTGTATTATTTATCCAGGATGGCGTGGTTTTAGGCCCTGCTGTTAGTCAATTTTATAGTTTGAGTGAGATACAAAAAAGTCAAGTGACTCATGCAAGGTCATATAAGTGAATCTGCACCTTGGTCCAAACCAGAGCTCAAAAGCATCCTGACACCTTGTCCTCTGCCCTAACTACTTGATTATCCTGCCTCCCATTTTATGACGATCAGCTGTGAGAAAAAAACAGTCTTGTAAATTCTGTTTGTAGTCATTAAGAACTGGTGAAGAGCCACTGAGAGGGATCAGATGGCTCTTGTGATTGGAATTCAGGGCAAACAGCACTTCACTCTGGCCTGTAAAACAAACTTAAGGGGTTGCCTGCCGTCCCCATCATTTTCACAATAGTACTTATCTTTCAAGTGACAAAACAGTGCAGGTGCCAAGATTGTAAAAAGTATTATATGGTTCTGCCTGCTGTTTTTTCAAGGTAAGTTGGCAAGGCAAAGGGCTCCAGACAGAAAAATGGAGTAATAAAGTTTAAGTAGTGGGCAATAATATTCGTCTGCAGTGCTGCAATGCCTATTAAGATATTGAACAAATTCCCTGCAGTTCTAATTTGATTTTTGTGTGTTGTGTACAACCTTTAAGGGCCCTAGACTGATAAATCCTAATTTTGCTTCCCAATTATTCTACATGAGTCACTGTATATGATGGACTTTTCTATAAAAGCATACAAATACTTATAGTGCTGTGGTGCAGTTGCAGTATTCTTTAGAGACCACTGGTATATTAATTTGAAAAAACAACTAATAAATTAATACATCACAGCAGAGCACTAATTGCTGTCTACATGTAATAAGATCTACAAAAACATAATAGGAATACAGAAGGCTAACTGTGGCCTTAAACGTAGTTTATGTGAAATACTTCTAGACTTCACACAGCTCTAAACCTAAAAAACAACAACAACAACAAAAACAAAGAAAAAAGTGCACAAAGACACCATAAAAAAGGATTTGAAAAACTGACTTTCTAGGTGAGTAAAAATCTTTACCATGTGAATGCCATCAGCTTCTACAGGATCTAAACTTTCTTTTGATTTTCCAATCCTTACGGTTGTGAAGAAAACTATCCAAAACCAAACCAAGGTACCTTGCTTTGTTCCCGAGTCTGCAGGCAGACAGCTTAAGTGCCTCTGCTGCTGCTCACAGAAAAAAGACAGCAAATGGATTCAGAAAGATAGAGGGGGAAGTACAAGAAAGTAATTAAACAATATTTGTCAGTATGATAGGCAGTAGTCTCAGTGCACCAGCTGCCTAACCATTAACACATTTTTGTAGGTATCACAGGAGTCATTTTGCAGATGTTTACAAGGAGCCTTTGCCAAGTGCAAGGGGCAACACGGGAGAAAGCAGGCAGGGGCTTGTTTGAAAATGTAACAAGTTGGTACCAGAAACTGATCAAAGGGAGGAGCTGACATCTCAATAACGAATGAGATGATAGGCTGTGAAGGTCTTTGAAAGAGAAGACATGCAACTTATGTTAGATATGACAGAGAAGGGGAGCCAGCGGAGGGATGCAAGAGCGGGGTGGTATGGTCAAAATGACAGGCTATGAGAATGATCTTTGCAGCGGCATTCTGAATGGATATGAGTGGGGCAAGATTGTGTTTGTCAAGGCCAGAGAAAAGGATGTTGCAGTAATTGAGATACAACATGCAGAGAGCCTGAACAAGAGTTTTAGCTGTGTGAATGGAAAGGACAGGCCATATCGTACAGCTCTTATGTAGCAATAATCAATAAGACTTAGACATAACAATTGTGCGTTGTGTGACAAAGTACCTCCTCTTGTACTTCCTGCTGCCTATTAATTTCCTTCCATCTTCACTAGTTAGGGTGACCAGATGTTCCAATTTTATAGGGACAGGCCTGATATTCGGGGCTTTGTCTTATACAGGCGTCTATTACCCTCCCCCATCCCAATTTTTCACACTTGCTATCTGGTCACCCTATCTATGGTTTCCTTCATTCAGATTCTAACTGCATGCTGGTTGCAGATTCTTAAGTACGTTTTGAGGGTTCCACAATATCATGTGGAATGAATTGTCTAAATAGTAGTAAACAAAGGAGAATGATCTAACAGCAGTATACCAGGCTGAGGGTGTCTTTTGGGGTACCACAGGAATCTATGTTAGCGCTCATCTTATTTAACATTTTTGCGAATGATTGGGAAGAAGGGGTATGTTGCACGTTAATTAAATTAACTGATAATACTGAACAGGGAGGTGCTGCACACCAGTGAGAACACAGGAGCAATAAATATGGAAGCAGAGAGATTAGAAACACGGGCAGAAAACGATTAAGCTTTGAAAAATGCAAGCTGTTAAATATGGGGAGGAGAAGGGAAGAATTAAAAGAATACATATCCCAGATATTCAATGTGAGAGAGAAGCCTGGTAATAGTAAAGGGGAAAGACACTTTTGAGTAAATGTGGACAGGACATCCAGCATGAGTTTGCAAAGTAAAATTCTGGAGCAGGAAAGTCAGAGCCCTCATTACACAACTCCAGATTGACAGCACCTGAAACGCTGGATGTCTGATTACCAGAAATATAATGAGTAGACAAACTGAAGGAAGGTCACAAAAAGAGAAGGGAAAACAGTCAGGCAGGCTGGAGGTGAGTGACTTCGGAAAAAGATTAAAATACTGTAATATATAAGGTAAGGTAAGTACAGAATGGTCAAAAAAATGTCCCCTCCATTCCCGAAGACATCATTACAGTCTGTGAATTATTTAGGTGCTACACAGGGTTATCACTACAATGAAAACAAGAAAAGGAAAAAGTCAGATTCAATACCAAGAAACACATTTCTTGGCAGCAAGATCTGTTAAGAGTGTGCAAAAGTCTCTCCAGGGATGTGGTGGAAGCCCCATTGCTTGGTACTTTTAAAATTGGAATGGAGAAAGCACTACAAAATTCTTCATTGGCAAGGGAATGAACAAATAGATCTTTTCCATGTCTAATTTTTATAGCTATATGGTGTCATAGCCATGCGGATACCATTATTGATAAATGATCCTTACAGTATTTTACCATTATTGTGTTCCTGCTTTCCAGTAATGAGAAGACTCCCCCTAGAAGGGCAGCATATGGGAGACACTGTCTGCTTTATAAATTCTATCCTTGAAGTAGGCCAGCTGCCAATTATAACTGAAGGTTAGAGAACCTGAATGTGAGTACACTGTGTGCTTCTGATCCTGTCTCTCTCTCTCTCTCTAAAAGGAGGCATTTTAAAAAAGAATGTAGATACAATCTAAATTAGGGCTTAGAAATCAGGGCCAGTCCTTTTTGGAGGATTTTGCATTTTATGCGTGTGACGTGCACTTAGGAAAAGACCCATTCCAACTTACTTCTTTTTATATTCTGAGGCAGTGAAAAAGACTTAACCAATTGTGTGACAGAATCAATTTGCCAAATTTTATTCTGATGACTAGTTCTAGTTGTTCCCTATAGACTTTTGAAATGAGTATGAGAGAAGCTCTAAAGCTTTCCTGTGGTTACAAAATCATTAGAGAAGGGACCAGCCAGGAGTAAGATGGCCTCTGTCCTTTTAGAAAGCAAGCAAATATGACAAAGAGCATCAGTTTAAAAGTCACTGTTTGAACTGACTGATTTCCCTTTTCCTTAGCTTTGATGTATTATGCATCATGGCAGCATCTTTTGGAGACAGGGGAAGCATCTGTGCTGTTTACCGATTAGAATTTGGCACACGTTCCCATATGTAGGCATTTGGAAATCAGCAGAGAATGTCTCTAACATTTTTTTTAATGGTGAGATCCAATCAGACAAAGATGAAAACTCCAATTTATTTTGATTTTCATGTTTCTGAGGTGTAGGAAAAATACATGTAATGCTAAGACAATTAACTAGTTTTAATGTTAATTAAAGTACTTTAAAAAGAATGCTATTCAGCCCCCAGTCTCCATATTCATCCATGTTTTGCAGCCACAAACACCCACAAGCACACTGCTGATACACTTACATGCATGCAAGTATTTGTATGTGAGCCTGCAAAGTTCTGTGCATGCTTGCAAGTTCTAATTCTAGCAACGGTATGCGCATAGTTGTTAGTACTTCTAAAAAAGTGCAAGTCTGCTTGTAATTTTGCACACGAACAAGTGGAAGATGGGAAAGAAGCATGGCTGAAAGTTCAGTACTTAATGTGCAAATGCTAAAAATGCCATAGCCATAATAAATGTAGGTTGAGTTTTTATTACATAGGTCAAGCAGGGTAGTGAAATGGTTTAATGCACTAGCTGTTCATCTATGGACTCGTGGATTCACATCTATGAAATGAGTTTGGCAGGCTGCACCTACTTTGAAAAGCCCTTTGACTCCACATCGACAGACCTGCACAATTCAGAGCAGATGGCAGCTTTTTTTCCTGGCAAATCCCAGGTCAGTAAGAACATGGAGTTTCATCAGAAGTTAGGTGCATTTTGGAGTTGCCTCCAGTTCTCAGTGAAGTCACTGGGAACTGGATTGGGCCCTCATATGGTGACATGGCAAAGCTCTATATATGCCTCTAGCTAAATGCTGTCACTCTCCTTTGCATGCACATAAGATTATCATAGATTTAAAGCAAAAAATAAAAGCATTTTAAAAGAATTTAAGCCCAAATCTTTAAATCCTTTATTTTAAATTAACAGGAATGTAGCCTGTGTGAGGACAGAGTAAATCTGAAGGCCACGTTGTGCCATCTAGGTGCAGTCCTGCATTTAGAAGCAGGAGAAGCATGGGCTGGCATTCAGAATGCTTCCTGCGGCTCCTAGACATGCAGAAATAACATGGCTGCTATTGCACCCTTTCAAGGGCTGCACTTTATTGCCAGCTCTGCTAACTGGTTCCGGGGTGACAGCCCTGTGGCCTAGAACCTTCTTTGTCCTCGTCTGAACAGCAGGCACCACTAGGGTAGTAGGGAAAGAGCAAGCCACGTGCACACCAGAAAGCAGGGGCTACAATTCTGACTTATGTAACAGTCAGGCACAACGTAGCCCTCAGTCAGAACCTCAGCATTTGTTCCATAGGCCCCAATTCAACAAGGCGCTTGAGCACCGAACTCAATGGGACTACTGAGATGCTCAAAGCTAGTCGTGTGTTTAAGTGCTTTCCTGAATGAGGGTCTTTAGCTGAATGTGATTAAATAATTTTCAGTCTGAGGCAAAGTTCATATTGTTTTTCTTACATAAAGTTTGATTAAATAGATCTCCAAAAGTGATTTTTAGGAGTAGCAGAGCGAATTTATGAAACAGGGGGTAGCACAATTCAAGTAATTCTAAACGTCTCCATTTTCATTTTGAAAATTATAATCACATAAGCCTGAGATCCAACCTCAGGCTAATTGCCTTCTGTAATGGATTCAATGATAGAAACAAAGTAAAATGCTCAAGTGCTATGTTTTGAATCTCAAGGCTCTTCTCAAAGGAAAATTCAGAGAGTTTCTACTTCCGAGATTTTAAGGAAGTATCTCTTGGGGCTATTTTAACTTTTTTCTTTTTTTGCACTCTGATCATAGGCCATTTCCTTACCAAAAATAACTGAAAAGGCTACCCGTGGCTCTGGCATTTAAACAAAACCATGATACATAAATCATGCTGGAGTGTGGTTTCTGAACAGTAAGACATTATAGAAGAATCAGGCATGGTAATATGAATAATTTTCAAAATACTATTCCTGCTGGCCCTTTCCTAGCTAGCACATTTAAATTCTTCCTTAATGAACCTCTGCAGGCTAGGAAATGATGTCCAAAGGCAGATAATCCAAATGGATTTGCAGGAACCATCTGAAATAAATCTGTTTGAAGTTTAGTTAATCTGTTTTAATAGTTTACCAGCCAGCAAATTCAAGACTTGGGAAGCTGGAGACAGACAAAATGCTAAGCTCTATTACAGATGAAATGCGGTAAACATTAAAAACTAAGGCCTCTTAATAACCAGAAATAGGCTTTCCATGGGTTTCAGGTGTGGAAATACCGTACAGCTTCTACAGCTCAGCATCCGCAGAGTTGAATCTTGATTTGAGACATTAAATTATCCTCTTACCAGAGGCACAGTGCACCGTTTTAGGGCCTTCTGCCTCAATTTGCATGACAATCAGCTTCCTTTTGTTGGCCTTATATATTAATCAACAACTCAGTTGAACTCCACTGACTACATAAGGAAGTCATCTGACATCCAGGCTGAAGGAGAGCTTTTTGTGGCTGGTTGGCAGCAAGCCAGCTGCCAAGCAGCCAGATAGTTCCATAAAGGTGTCTCCCGGTGGGGTTAGAGACAGTTAATCCAGTCTCTGGGTAGATTAATTGCTAGCCTTTAAAAAATTGTTTTTTGGATGCCCTGGACTGCTCTTTGTCCTTTTTCCCCCGTGTCTGAAGCATCTAAAAATCAAAGTTTATCCATTCTGTCTTACAAATTATATTGCATGTCTGTAAAGCTCCAAGCACACCTGTGGCATCAGACAAATAAGTAATAATAATAGAATCTGAACAATCCAAGGATACAAATTGATGTAAATGGCAGTTTCCATTTTTGTTAAGGGAAGTTCCTTTTATCCCTTAATTTTCTTGGCTCAACAAGACTTTAGTGACAACACTTCGAAATCTCTGGTGAGGGATCCTAAGTTCAGACTTCAGAGTGGATGCACGCAATTATCAGAAGGTCAAAGATGTCACCTGACATAATTCAAGGTTATACTGCATTTGTGTTCAAATTAGACATTTCTCTCTGTGTCACAACCCAGCTGCTCCTGGTTGGCTCCCAATCCAGTGTGAGATGAGTTATTTACATTAAGTGCCAATGTGGACACAAGAACAAATGGATATAAACTGACCATCAAGAAGTTTGTTTCAAATTAGACAAAAGCTTCTAACCACCAGAGGCGAGAAGTTGTGGAACAGCCTTCTCAGGGGAGCCATGGGGGCAGAAAACCTAACTGCCTTGGTGAGTTTATGGAGAGGATGTTATGATGAGATTGCCTACATGGCATGTGGCCCATCTGCGACTGCTAGTAACCAATATCCTCTATGACAAGAGATGAGACACGAGATGGGGAGGGCTCTGAGTTACTACCATAGGCACCGACCAATGTTCCCTCTAATTTTTGACAGGCCGTGTGCACAAAAAATTTCTTCTGTGCAAATTGTGCTTCTGTGCAAATTTTTGTGCACGCATTGTTTTGCTGTGTGCGCAGGGTTTAGGATCTGCGTGTGCGTGCACACGTGCACAGCTTAGAGGGAACAGTGGCACCGACTCCGTGGGTGCTCCGTGGGCTGGAGCACCCACAGAAAAAAATTATTGGGTGCTTAGCACCCCTTGGCAGTCAGCTTCCGCCCTAGCGTCTTCAACCTGCCAGGGGCGCCGCCGATCAACTCCTCCCCTTCCCTCCCAGTGCCTCCTGCCCACTGCAATCAGCTGTTTCACGGCATGCAGGAGGCTCTGAGAGGAAGGGGGAGGAGTGGGGATGGGGCACGCTCAGGGGAGGGGGTGGAACTGGGTGGGAAGAGGCAGGGAAGAGGCGGGGAGGGGACGGCATTGGGGTGGGAAGAGGTGAGACTGGTGGGAGCTTGGGAGAAGAGGTAGGGTGGGGGTATGGGTCTGGGGTGGAGCAGGGGGTTGAGCACCCCGCCAGGCCCGGAGGAAGCTGGCGCCTATGGTTACCACAGCAAATTCTTTCCCAGGTGTTTGGCAGGTGGTTCTTGCCCACATGCTCAGGGTCCAACTGATCACCATATTTGGGGTTGGGAAGGAATTTTCCTCCAGGTTAGATTGGCAGAGATCCTGGGCTTTTTTTGCCTTCCTCTGAAGCATGGGGCCTGGCTCACTTGCAGGTTTAGACTAGTGTAAATGGTGGATTCTCTGTAACTTGAAGTCTTTAAATCTTGATTTGAAGACTTCAGTAATTCAGCCAGAGGTTGTGGGTCTACTACAGGAGTGGGTAGGTGTGGTTCAGTGGCCTACAATGTACAAGAGGTCAGACTACATGATCACGATGGTCCCTTCAGGCATTTAAGCCTCCGAGTCTAGGCTCTGAATCTATCTTCCATCAGGAGGGAAGAGGTGAATTGGTCTCTAAACTCATTAAAGAGGTTAAGAGACATTAGGTAGTAGGATGGAGGACCTCACTGAGGCTGGAACCAGGGCGACTAGACAAAGGGAGAGAGGAGATGGAGAAACTCTGGAGAAAAGTTAAGGCTAGAGCTGCTCGACATATTTTATGGAAAATTTTCCCAGCCAAAAAATGCAATTTCATCACAAATGAAATGTTTTGCAGGGAAATGTCATTTGACTTTTTTTTTTCCCCAATTTGACTGGAAATTTTGAAACTAAACAGAAATTTTCATTTCACTTAGGGAGAGCAAAAGAATAAATATTCTCCAAGTTTTTTCCCCACTGATTTTCTTTTCCCACTCTAACTTTTCAAAATAGCTACAACTTTGCTAAAAGTTACAGAGCGGCAAAAGGAAAATGAGACACTAACAAGGGGAAAAAAGTCGGTGGGAAAAAGCCGACATATTATTTATTCTTTTACACTTTACCACAGATGCCGACTTTCATTTTTCTGGGTGGGTGCCTCCCCACTTCTCTGCCATGAGGCCGTGCCCCTACTCCACCCTGTCCCGCAAGACTCCACCTCTTCCTGCCCCTGCTCTGCCCTCTCCCCAGGTGCCCCGCCCTCACTCCACCTTTCTGCCCCCTCCCCCCAGCACCTCTCACCCACCATTGAACAGCTGATCGATGGGTGGCTGGGGGGTGCTGAGCACCCACTATTTTTTTCCCCATGGGTGCCGATGCACTTTTAGACAAAAAAGATAAAGGGGAGTGTAGTGAGGCGGTGTGGTTCCCTGAGGCCCCGGAGACAGATGAGCCCCTCCGGACACCAGAGTGGGTGGAGCCAGGGAGCTCTGAGCCCGCCCCCCAGTGGGTCAGGCGTTGCCCCGGAAGGATAAAGGCCCGACCTCAGGGCTCACTATGGAAGCAGCCGGCCTAGCTCGCGAGTGGGAAAGCCCAGCGGCCTGTGGAAGACCTGAGGACTGGCCCGACCTGCCCCCCGCCAGCTACCCGGAGGAGTCGCTGAGCCTGTCCCGTGCCAGCTACCACAAGGAGTTGCCGAGTCTACCCCTGGCCAGCTATCCCGAGGAACCCATGGTGCTGGACCCCCCTGAGGACACCACCCTGACCCAGGTACCTCAAGAGGTGGGGAGTCTGGAAGTAGCCCGGGGGCAGCCAACCCTAGGCTGGCCGCAGCGCTGCCAGCACCCATGTCAGTGTGCTGCGGTCAGGATCCCCACTGACTCAGCAGCGGGTCTTCTGCTGCTACTAGGGCCCCAGGCTGGGGACGCAGTGGAGTGGGAGGGCCTGCGTCCCCCCCCGACCCCCAACTCGCGGGTGGCCATCTCCCCTTGTCCCAGGCCCTTTTGAACCTAGGGCCTGGGCCTGTTATTATACACTGTTACTGCTCAGCCCCTGCCTGAGCGCCTGACTCACCATTGCCCCGCCCTGACCTAGGGCCTGGGCTTGCTATCATATACTGTTATTGCTCAACCCCTACTTGAGCGCCCAACTCACCATTGCCCCACCCTGACCTAGGGCCTGGGCTTACCATTATATCCTGTTACTGCTCAGCCCCTGCCCGTGGGCCCGACTCACCACTGCCCCGCCGTGACCCAGGGCCTGGGCTCACTGTATTGATTTGTACCTTCCCTAAGGCCATAGAGGAAGACTCCTGCGGCCAGACTAATTCCCTGCAAGAGCTATTCCCAAAGGTAGTGAGGCGGTGTGGTTCCCTGCCGCCCCGGAGAGAGACGAGTCCTGGCTAGCCTCTCTACAGGGAGAGAGAAGGGCGGGGGGCGGAGAATCAAAATGTAAAAAATTCAAAAACAAAATCTGTTTTCCAAAACTGAATTGAAAATTTCTATTAGAATCAAATCAAAAAGAAAACTTGGAATCAAAACAAAATGAAAATTTCACTTTGCTGTTTCTGAATGTTTCCAGCAAAAAAGTCAAAACATTTCAAACGAAAATTTCTCATTCAAACATTTTGCTCTGGAATAAAATAGTTTATTTTTTTAACCATCTCTAGCTATGGGCATATGTCAGGAGAGAGTAGCTGATGGAGCATAGTGGGGCTTGGTTGTAGACTGACAGAGACGAGGCAGCAGCCACGGTAATAGGGAATGAGAGGAGGACATGATTCTGGGTTAAGGATGAATGCCTAGAAGAAGCAACAAAGGGGATTAGTAAGGATGGTAGAAGGGAGGTATCTAAGGAAAAGAGAGATGGATGGCTTCAGTTAGTAACTGTAGTTGCAATTCATTAATTAGGCAGTGTCATACAGGGAATGGGATTGGAGGCTGAATTTTATTGCTGGCTCTGCCACTGTCCTATTGAGTAATCTTGGGCAAGTCATTTTGTGGCTCCGTGCCTCAGTTTCCCCATCTATAAAATGAGGATAATGATACCCTCTGTTGTAAAGTGTTTTGACGTCTACAGGTGCATAATGCCATAAATGTTATTTCTTTCTTTTATTGTCTGTAAAGCACTTTGAGATACTTACATGAAAGGTGCTGCATAAGCAGCACAGAATTTTAGTTTGGGATTCTTTGAGGGAAAGAGAAGATGGCTTTGAAAATGATGGTGAGAGGTGAGAATATGAACAGCAAATCACCTTGCACAGCTATCAATTTACACATTATTTTATTATATATATACCCACTGTCTATTGCCAGGGCTGCATCCAAAGGCCTACAGTAATAAAACACCTGATAGCTATGTAATCATTCATTACTGCACTCCTCACAAATGACTCGTTACTTCTCAAACTTATTTATATGAGGCTGGATTTTCATTTTTCATCACTGTGCTCACCAAAAAATAAAAACTGCTTCTGTCTCACTGTTGCCTTCTCTGCCTGTAAATCAGCAGCACTCATACAACATACAACTCTATAACATCCCTTCGCTACTCATCAGAAGAAACAAAGCACATAGATGATGTTTTGAAAAGAATTACTACATAATAATAGTTCTGAAGCATCTGGCATATTGTTTTTAGGGTTTGTGCAATATTTAATAATGTCCCAATCTGTCAATTATTACTTGTATTAAATGAAACAAATAAATTAATTAAAATCACAGCATTTTAAATGTGTTTTGGAGATTAACAGGATGGAAATTACCATCTTTTTCATCATGACAACTGAAGTCACAGCAGGGAAAGTTTGAAAACCTCAGCAGTAGAGTCTAGCCTTTTAGGCATAGGTTGATACCTATTGATTCTTATTAAAAGGAACACAAACCCTTTTTAAAAGACACATTCTCTGCATACAATGAGTGTGGCAGAAAGGTGGCTGTAGTAAAAAACAAGGTTGATTTTGCCATGTTTTGAGTTTGGTTTGCTTTTGCAAAACAAAGTAGGAAAGAAGAGGCAGTTCAGATCTGGGATTCATTTTAAGCACAACGCTTAAATTTAGGATGGGTAAGGAAGATGAAAGATCAGATCCTGGCCCATGCTGATGTCCCACTGAACTGCTAGAGTGGCACAAAGGGACCTGAAAGCTTCCATAAAGGATACCTAAGGATGACTCTGTGGTTGATGAAATGCCACTGTAGCCAGAAGTATATTAGCCCACCTCAGTCCATCCCCACAGTGATAGGAGAGGTGCTGAAACCACAGCTGGAGCACACTGCACTCCGATGATCCTTGTTGCCATAATGTCCCTTAGAAGCGCGATTAACTCATGACTCAGGTTTTGATTTTGCACCAAAGTTTGGCTCGGTAGTTTCACACAAGTTCCTGGTTCATATACAGTGGTGACCATTAAAAAGTCAGTATTTGCCAACAATTAGCAGCAGCATTTGAAGGTAATTCACAACAGTTGGACACAGAATAACTTAGGTACAGTATTGCAAATACCATTGTGGGGTAACTCTTGACTTTAAATGACATGTTACAGTCCTCGCTTTTATAATTAGTTCTCATCTATATCATATACTGATAGTACTGGCATCTATTTACAAAATTCACTCCAGTTTATAGATTATCTTTATTTCACAAAACTTCTATGCTTATCCCAATTAGTTTTCTGGAAAAAATAAAACAGAAAAAACCCCCAAAGCCAATCTAGTGTCTCATTAAAGAAATGTAAATAGGCTATGTGGATAATTTTGTTCATCTGAGTTGGTTCAGACCTTGCTGTAATCTAAATAACCTGATTTAGCTGTGAAAGATGGAAATGAGGGAGCAGAATATAAAAGAGAAAGCATTATAAGATGGTTTTATTCTAATTCTGATTCAACAGCAACTGTGGCAGCTCTTGGTATTTTTGGAAAAGCTGTAGATAGCTAATCTTAGAATTGAAGAATGGCAGTTACGCTTCTTTTAGGAAGAAAATAACAGGAGAATGGAATATTGAATCAAGTGAACAGGCACATCTTCATGAATAAACCTGGCAAGACAAAGAAATCTAGATCAAGGATCTTGGAAAAAGACCAGGGCCGGCTCTACGCGCCAGCAAAACAAGCAGGTGCTTGGGGTGGCACAGCTCTAGGGGTGGCGTCCCGGCGCTGGCCATGCTGCCCCAGCTCGCCTCTGCTCGGCCTCTGGCTGCTCCCCTGAGCGCGCTGCCGCCTCTCCGCTTCTCCCCTCTCCCTCCCAGGCTTGCCGTGCGTGAAACAGCTGTTTCGCGTGGCAAGCCTGGGAGGGAGGGAGGAGAAGCCGAGTGGCTGTGTGCTCGGGGGAGGCGACGGTGGTGGAGTGGAGGTGAGCTGGGGCAGGAAGCGGTTCCTCTACACCCCCCCCCCCGTTACTTCCTGCATTCCCCCCCTGACCCTTGCTCACCTCCACTCTGCCTGCTCCCCTGAATGTGCTGCCTCTCCCTCGCCTGAGAGGCAGGGGGGAGAAGCAGAGCGGCAGCATGTTCAGGGGAGCAGGTGGAGCGGGGGTGAGCGAGGGTGGGTGGTTGTGGGCGGGGGGAGCCGCAGGAAGCAATAGGGGGAATGCGGCATGCCCGGGGGAGGAGGCAGGGCCAGGGATTTGGGGAAGGGGTTGGGAAGGGGCAGAGTTGGGGCAGAGCCGGGGGCGGCGGGTAACGAAAAAATGCGGGGGCGGCCAAAAATTCTTTTTGCGTGCGGCGGCAAAAATCCTAGAGCTGGCCTGTTAGAGACTAACAAATTTATTAGAGCATAAGCTTTCCTGGGCTACGGCCCATTTCATCGGATGTATAGAATGGAACATATAGTAAGAAGATACATATATACATACTGTGACAAAGTTCCTGCTCTACCTTGGTGGGTCTTGCGCTTATTGGTGGATTTGCTTGCTTTGGAGCTTCACGACAGCCCTTAGCTTGGCCGTTTTTCTGAATTCACAGTCCAGGTCAACTCCTCCTGTGTCTGACCAGGAGTTGGGAGGATTTGGGGGGAACCTGGGCATGCCCTCTACTCCGGGTTCCAGCCCAGGGCCCTGTAGAATGCAGCTGTCTAGAGTGCCTCCTGGAACAGCTGTACGACAGCTACAACTCCCTGGGCTACTTCCCCATGGCCTCCTCCCAACACCTTCTTTATCCTCACCATAGGACCTTCCTCCTGGTGTCTGATAATGCTTGTATGCCTCAGTCCTCCAACAGTCTGCGTTCTCACTCTCAGCTCCTAGTGCCTCTTGCTCCCAGCTCCTCGCATGCACCACAAACTGAACCCAGGTGCCCTGATTAGCCTGCCTTAATTGATTCTAGCAGCTTCTTTGTTGGCTGCAAGTGTTCTAATCAGCCTGTCTTAATTGTCTCCAGAAGGTTCCTGATTGTTCTGGAACCTTCCCTGTCACCTTACCCAGGGAAAAGGGACCTACTTAGCCTGGGGCTTATATATCTGCCTTCTGTTACTCTCCTATCAGTGTCCCCGTCAGGTTCCCTTCATTTAACCCTTTGTCCGCACTCCTGTCCCTGTTGTTCATTATTTGTCCCCCGTAATTAATTGGTTTTCCAGGTCCTGCCCACTTCCTGGATCCCAATAAGGTTACTCTCCTATAGACATCTTGCCCGACCCTGTCGCAATACAGAGAAGGTGGAAGTTGCAAACTGTAAGAGGCTAATTAATTAAGATGAGCTATTATCAGTTGGAGAAAAAAACTTTTGTAGTGATAATCAAGATGGCCCATTTAGACAGTTGACAAAAAGGTGTGAGGATACTTAACATGGGGAAGTAGAGTCAATATGTGTAATGACCCAGCCACTCCCAGTCTCCACAAGTACTCCTGTTCTTTTTGCGGATACAGACTAACATGGCTGCTACTCTGGATCTTGGAAAACTTAACTTCCTCTCAATACTAGGCACCTATACTGTCCATTTATTGAAAAAGTCAATTAAAAAGATACTGTACAAGAATTGCTTGCCAAAAGGAGTGTATTGAGTGCACTAGAGAATGAATCCCCCCTTTCATAGAATGGTTACAACTTGGGCAATTGAAGTGCAAGAGACCCCATCAGTGTTCCTCTTTGACCTGAGATGAGCAATATTTAGAGAAATGCACAGATTCACAAAGTCTGCAGTTGACATTTTTCGGGTGACATATGAGTCAGGAAAGAAAGTGCATCTTTACTTAGCAGGATATTTAAAGGCCATACCCATTGTCCTTCAAACTCTTCACACAAAAGAGATCCATGTACAAACAACTTCTACTACAGTGATGGGGGAGAAGGACTTTCAAACTTCTTGGGAAAGTTCCATGTAAAAGCCTCTGCAGACTGTGTCAGCCAAGATTCAATATTGCTGTGTTGTGGATGATGCAGACTGGTATATAACAAGGATATGTATATGTGAAAAGCAGAAGGAATGCTGTGAGCAGGGACAAATTCTATATGTAAAATTGAGTGCAACTGCACAAGAGAGATCAGGCGGGTCCCACTTATGGTACGTGGCAGATAGTCAAAAGCTAAAATGTTTCAAAATGAGGTGCCTAAGTTAGGTGACTAAATCTGTAATTAGATCCCAAAATAAAAACAGCCTGATTTTCAGAGATGGGAATGCACAAATTTCACAGCTAGAATTGAGCATGCTTAGATATCTTGGGGATGGGCGTGGTATAAGAACCAGAACAGAATAAAAAAAAAAATACAAGCAGTCAGAGTTCAGATCCTTTTAAAATCAGGCCACTTAGTTAGATGTTTAAATATGGATTGAGCGTCTAACTTTAGACACCCCCATTTGACAATTCTGACCCTCATTCTTACTAAACTTGGTCACACATACAGAAACACACCAAGTATAATACTAAAGTAGGGAAAATCTATACAGTTGATTTGCTTTTTCCATTACATTTGTGAAAGTAAGGTCTTGTCAGGGGTGTGCACAAGGGCCACGACACCCCCTGCCCCCAAATCTCCAGGTGTCCCTGCAGCCCGGAGAGGGAGAAAGCAGCAGGGTAGCTGGCTGCTGGTATAGCTCCTCCTCCCAGCACCCCTACAGCTACAGCCTGCTGCTTCTCCTTCTCTGCTGCTGGAGTTCCATGTGTTGCCTCTGCCTCTGCCTCTACCCCCTGACTCACCTCAGCAGGCGGTCTGCAAAGCAGGCAGCAGCGCTGGGAGTCCTGGGACTACAGCAGCAGGGAAAGAGAAGCAGTAGCTTTAGGGTGCGGGGAGGAGGATCTCAGCTGGCAGCTAGCCACCCTGCTACTTCTTCCCTCCCCAGGCTGCAGGGACACGGAGACACACACACAGAGGTGTCCCAAGAAATCTCGGGGGGTGGGGGGTGGGCCACGCGAACCTTTCATTTGAGTGTGTTTAATGTGTCCCCCCCAAAAGCGGTCAAATTTAAATGCACACCCCTTTGTCTTGTCCACATGGCAAGTTTCAGTCACATGGTATGAGCTATTTCCCCTTTTTTTTAAAAACAATTCAACTAAGTTTTGTTTTTTTTAAATAAGCAAGTTTTTTGGTATTTAAACAATAGAGGTCTACGTCCTTCAGTAATTTAACTGTAAAATTGAGTTAAAAATACCATTATCGGTGGTGTCACACCTTTTTTTCACCCTGACTCTATTCCAAATATTATGTTCTCATTTACTGAACCCCGTGGATTATTAAAGTCACCTAGTTGCAAATTGGCTTTCCTCCCAAACTAATAGTGTGGAGACTCTCTTTCTAAAACAAATGTAATATTAAAATGCAGAAAAGTGACCTAAAAATGGCCCTTGAGGGCAGGCCTGCAATCTCCTGGATCACATTTTCCTTATTCCCTCATTTGTTAAGTTTCGCAACATCAGTTTTTATATTGTTGCTATTTTTTTCAGTCCAAATGGTTACTGAATAGTAATGAACTGTCTCTCTTTGACAAATGAGTTATTGTTTGATATATTACATTAGGGATGTAGAGAATAAACTACTTACAAGACACTAGATATTTGTATAAAATACATTTACATAATACTACACTATTAGTGTAATGAGCTCCCTTATCTGGAAATAAATAGGGGTTGTAATAAATATAGATTTTGCCACTTTTACAACTGTATTATGAACCTTCTGAAATAAGCTTTCTGGAAGTTAAAAGGAAAATGGTTACCTTGTCTTACACATACCTTTGAATGTTGATGTTTTACCCAACACTAGTTATTTCAGACAACCTTATCTATATTACAACTACAATAGTGTTCAGGAACCCAATTACATCAAGGTACCCCCCAAGGTGGCTACAAAATGGTCTCACTTTGTAGTGCAAAACTGAACAATTTTTTTCAACTGAATAGTAAATTCACCAAAAAATGCAGTTTAGAGATGACCAAAACTATTCACAAATTTGGGTAGGATCTGGGGAAAAGTTTTGACCAAATAAAAACGAGGACTTTTTTTTTGAAAATGTTGAAACTAACTGTTTCTAAATGAAATTTCAATTATTTTAAAACGTTACTTCAAAACAGTTTCATTTTGAAAAATGTTGTTTCCAAATAATGTTTGACACATTTCATTCCACACAACAAAATTTATTTTTTTCATTTGAATGACAAATATCCCGTGCTCCAAAATTCAATTTTGATTCAATCCAAAAGTATTTTAAAAAAATCAGTTTGGCCACCAAACCGAAAAAAATCAATTATTCACTCAGCTCTAATGTAGCATTAATCAGGGGCTGGATCATCTCATTCCCACATGACTGATCTACACAGACATGAATAGTCCTATTAACTCACATAAGTAAGGGTTTTGCAGGCTTGGTCTCTCTCATGCTAGAAGCTTGCTCAAAAAGTAAACTATCTTGTTGATCAGTGCCTGAGTTCCAAGAAGAAGAAAGATCTTTATAAAGGAATAAATAAAAAGTGGAACTAATGTATTCCAAAGCATGCACTAACAAGCAAAACTTACTGGAAAATGAGAGACACGTAATAAATGATCATTTGGATACAGTGGTCAGCATGATAGCTCTTCGTAGAATCATTAGGCAAGAATCTTGCAATCTATTCTGTTTAGTTTTCAATTACATTTTTACACTTGCACACAGTGAACCACCTCCCAGGAGAAAATATGGGAAACTGCATATTCAACTCTAGAGTAGACTAGCTGCTGGCATTATAAACCCTGTGTCATGTAATGCTGCTGAGAGACACTGTGGTTAATGTGCTGGAGGCCACTTTACATTAGCATTCTCTCCGTTACTACCACTGATGTTAGTGCCAGCTCTGGGACATTTCAAAAGGAAAAGAGTCAAAGGTAGACACCCCACCCCTTTGCACATCTACTCAGGCCCAAAGTATGTAAAGAAATTCATTGGTGGACACCATTTTCAGAAAATTGCTTCCACAGACTTTAATCATGCAGGCCTCACTAAGCTTTGAATACATGATCATTTTACCGAGTACAGTACTTTATCTATTTATGTAAGTTATTCTTTTTAATTGGAACTCAAATAGCACTTTATATTTATCTCCATTAATTGGAGTTGAAAAAGTTTCAATTGCAGGATCTTCCCCATTCATAATCTATTTTTTCTAGGATGTATCCTTCCCACAAACATTTTTTTCTCATCTTATAATCCTTCACTGTGCAGTGAATTTTCTATTGAATATTTGGGAGTGTCAGTTTTGGACTACAAGCATGGCAGAAGAGAAAAGCAGAGAGAGAGAAAAAATAGTGCAAATGTTTTGAAAAGAATGGCTTAAAAAGACTGCAGTTTTCAACACTGATGGTCCAAAGCACTACACTTTACAATAGTGCTATTATAGCAGTGTTTTGGCTCATTATGTTTATAAGGCTGGAACTGAATAAAACAGAATAAAATATAACAGCAACAAATAAATAAAATCAACATGCCAAGCATGATGAAATGCAATATCTTGAAGTGAAATGAGCTGGAACTGGAATTCTTCTTTTTACGCTTTTTATTAGATATGACCTTGCAATAAATATCATCAGTAGCATTAATAATGATTTTAGAGATATACAGAACACTCAGAATATGAAATCTTGAGAGTTGTCCATCATCTGCCTACCATTGAACAAGTAAGTCTATCATTTTAATATCATTTATGAAGCAAGCATGTCTGAAGCACATTGTTTCTGGTCAGCAATTGTTCTGATGATGTAATACATCAACTGAGCAAAGGGTCTCTGATGATATATTATGACAGTATATCATCAGAATGACACTGTGCTCTGTAACACATGATTACTATGATACATAAGAGGTAAGGGGAAAACAAGTAAGAAGAGGCTGTGCTCTGGGACTGCTTCCCAGGCAGTGTAGGCTGTACAAGGTGGTTGACCAGACAGAAAGCAACTGGAAAGAAAGGTTGGGAAGGGGAAAAAAAGAAGTAAAATCTAGGGAAGTGGGTGACAAAGTTGGGGTGGAGGGCGGGGGAATGGGAAAGGCATAGATAGGGGAGTCACTCTGTAGACATGGAAGGAAAACATTGTCAAGGTTTTTGTGTGACCATCACTATTGCTTCTCAGCAATACACTTAGGACTGGCACCACAAGGCAGGCTAGTTCACAAGGCGTAAAAAACAGAGTAATATAGACTATGCAGAAATGTTAAAAATAGTGGCAATAACGAAAGTGTTCAAACATAGAAAAATACTGGTGATTTTGGAAATTACCATATTATGATGACACAGAATGAGGACTACAATTTCATGTGAGAGGAAAAAAAGCAGGAGCACATAAACTCTTTAAAAGCAAAGATCCTGTCCACACATAATCATTCTTTAGTAATTAGGCCTGAGGGAGCTGATATGCACAAAACATGAAGTAAGTGGAATATTTTCTAAATAGTTTTGGAGGTGGGCTGGAGCCAAAACCACAGATCTGAACTCCCTAGACTTGGAAAAAGGTCTGAATTTGATCCAAAGTAGCAGATACTAACTCTCTGGAAGTTTTCTGAGTCCCTCTAATTTGCCTTTCACAAAGGACAACCGGGAAGTTTGGTATAGACCAAAGGATTTGAGAGATACAGAAAGATTTGGATGGCAGTGTCATTCTTTGTCAACAAAAATATTCCTAGCTTTGTGACCTCTGTTATGCTTGCAAAATTTTGAGCAGCATGTAGGCCCCTTACTCCTGTATATGGGAGTTCTGAGTTGGCCTGAAAGATCCTTTGACACTTGGATATTAAGCTTCCCTGCATCTGGGAATGCAAAGCAGATCAAAGGGACTCACTGAAAACTTTTAAATCCAGAACTTCAGAGTTGAAGAGAGGGTGCCTGAATTCTGATCTCTCAACTGGGCCTTCACATATCTTGGCTCCTCTCTTGTGCATGTGGGCTACTAAACTGCTTAAGTGTGTGTGGGGCCCAATGAACTATTCATCCCATTCAGCTGTTGCTTCAGAGCTTTCATCTGGTCTGAGAGCTTTCAAGTGACTTTGGCTGCTTGGCCCCCTGTCACTTAGCCAGTGAGATGCTGACTTTCAAGCTAGGATATTGGTCCTTTGCACTCTCGCTGTGATACTTGGCTCAGTGTGGAGTAAGGCCAGCCAGGAGCACTCTAGCCAACCTCCTGCCTACACAGCCTCAGAATCTGGATTTGGACCTTTATTTATAGCTATTATTCACCACATATATTTTTAGAAAGCAAATATTAATAAGAACAGATTCAAGTTCTTCTTAGCAAACTATTTGCAAGAGCAGTACTAACAGAGCGCCTGTCAGATTTTTATGAGTGCAAGGCTGTGTAGAAGATGAAACTTATTTCATAATGTAATTGGACAATCTGCTAGAGAGTAGGGTTGCCAGTTGTCCATTTTTCGACTGGTACACCCGGTCGAAAAGGGACCCTGCTGGCAGTGCTGACTGGGCCATTAAAAGGCCGGTCGGCAGTGCAGTGGGACTAAGGCAGGCTCCCTGCCTGCCTTGGCTCTGTGTGGCTCCCAAAAGCAGTGGCATGTCCCAGCCAGGGGGCTCCACAAGCTGTCCCCACCTCAAGCACTGGCTCTGCAGCTCCCATTGGCTGGAAACCGTGGCCAATGGGAGTTGCACAGGTGGCACCTGTGGATGGGGCATCGTGTGCCATGTGGAGCCACCTGGCCGCACCTCCGCATCGGAGCTGGAGATGGACATGCTGCTGCTTCCAGGAGCTGCTTGAGGTAAGCGCCACCTGGAGCCTGCATCCCACACCCACTGCCCCAGCCCTGAGACCCCTCCCACTCTCTGAGCCCCTCTATCCCAGCCTGGAGCCCCCTCCTGCATCCCAAACCCCTCATCCCCAACCCCACCCCAGAGCCCACACCCCCAGCCGAGAGCCTGTACCCCCTCCCATACCCTAATCCTCTGCCTCAGCCCAGAGCCCCTCCCATACTCCAAACCCCTCGGCTCCCCCCCAGCCCAGAGCCCCCTCCTGCACCCCAAAATCCTCATCCTTGACCCCACCGCAGAGCCCGCCACCCCAGCTGGAGCCCTCAACGCCTCCTGCACCTCAACCCCCTGAGCCAGCCCAGTGAAAATGAGTGAGTGAGTGAAGCTGGGGAGAACAGGGAGAGCGAGTGACAGAAGGAGATGGGGATGGAATGAGTGGGGGGAGGGGTCTCGGAGGAGGGGCGGGGGCGTTCAGTTTTGTGCGAGAAGAAAGTTGGCAACTCTACTAGAGCAGCACCAAGTCACTTATTCTGTTATGCCAAATTTTTCCAAAGTGCCTACTTTTGAGTCCCTCTTTAGATGCCTAGTGCTGGATTTTCAAAAGGTGCAGATCAGCAGCATCTCCAATTGACTTCAACTGGAATTGCAGTTGATAAGTTCTTCTGAAAACCAGGCCCAAGGTCTCTCAAGGCAGAGACTCAAAAGTTGAGGCAATCACAAACAGTGAACATCTTTGAAATTTGTGGCCATATTTCTCTGGTGGAATGCTTTCCTCCAGTTCCTGTGACGGAGGAATGACCTTCTGAACACGAAAGCTAGTGTGAATCAATTAATATAAACTTCCCTTCTCTGAAGCACCTTTCTGCACAAGTGTTGTGCTTGTTTCTGATTACAAGATGCCAACTTACCTGTTTCTTCATATGTACATAATATATATGCACCTTACAGGTTGGATCCTTGTAGAAGGTGGTAAAGAATAAAAGAAGGAAAACTCCAGGGCGAGAATAAGCAGGGCAGACTTTTCATTTTAGTATCTTATCAGGCTAGGATCACAAGGTGGGTGATGGAATAAACCAATGAAGCCACTACTATGGTACTGTCATTTACCTTATGAGCAGCAAAAGCAGGTGGACTCTCAATGGTTTAATTAAGGAGAAGTTCCAGAAAATATTGTTTAATAGAAAAGGAGAACATAAATATGGAAAAAGGAGATTTTATATATATATATGAAGACGTGTATATTTCCATCTCTCGAGGGATCAGCTGTCTTGTAATTGTACAGTATTTGAAAATTCATATGTAAGGAAAAAAAGTTTCCCTTAGTCTCCACTGATTACTTTTTTGGGACTTCAGCCTTAATAATAAGTGACTTAGTCTCATCTCTAAATTGCGTGCTTGGTAGTGATAGAAAGTATTTGAGAAGGCAGCTAGAGCAGATGAGTTTTGAAACTCTCTACACAGCATGAGAAACCTCATCTTCATGTTATTTGGGCTGTTCAAAGATAGAATATAGTTAAAGATGTAGTAGATCCCTACTGTGACACCACAACAACCTGCAGGGGGGCTCACTGCAGCAATGAATGAAAACTTTATTATTATGAGCTACTTTAACTATATATTTTCCCTCCAACTGACAATATTTTCCCTACTACAGATCATTCTTGAGGAAGTCCAGAACATTGTTTTATTTCCCATTTAAGCTAACCCCTTTGTTGCATTTGCAGTCCATACTAATGCCGTACTGCACATCACTTCACCCCAACTGTTAACAGAATTATAACACAATGAAATTTAAGTGGGTTTTTTTTGTGTGTGGTTCAATTATAGCCACTATTTTCAGAATTTTGCAATATATTGTTCTTAACTTGCATAATTAGCACAATTCATATCCCCACAGATTAGCACCCAGCATCTGTACAACCACAAGCATTGTATCCAGTCTCTTACATAATCCACTGGTGAACAAAAACGTCTGTAACCCACACACCTTCTGGGTGTGGTGTTCTATCCCATCTTGTGGCACCAAGACCACTTAGAGAGAGAGAGAGACTAATGAGTCTGCTCTAGAGTTTTAGCTAAGAGGCATATGGCTTTTAGCTCAAGTGGAAGAGGCTCATGCATTTAGTTCCAGAAGTCCCAGGTTCAATCCTGCCCTCTGACAACCGGGGTCTGTCGGTGTTACAAGTGGGGGCTCGTCTGTGATTTCAAGTGGGAAATGTCTGAAGCTCAGGACACACTTCCTCAGTTAGGGGAAGTATGTAATCCACACACCTTCTGGGTGTGGTGTTTTGTCCCATCTAGAGTGGCACCAAGACCACTTAGCGAGAGAGAGATTTATGAGTCTGCTCTACAGCTTTAGCTAAGAGACATATGGCTTTTAGTTCATGCAGTAGAGACTCATGCATTTAGCTCCAGAGGTCCCAGGTTTGATCCTGCCTGCCGATGACCGGGATCTGTCAGCATTACACGTCATTATAGCATGAATCTGATATTGTGATTGTCTGTCATCGCTGCAAAGCAGGTACATGCGTTAAACCTGCAGATTAATCCATGCTTATTAGGCAACCATCAAACCTGAGACCACCCAAAGTATCCCAAATGTAATGAGCACAATTCTACTCTACCTTTATAATCCTATATGCAGTTCCAATAAGCAAATGAGACAAAGGTCAGTCTCATGAGTGGTGGGTTAAAATAGGTGTCTTTGTAGAATTAATACTTTGTATATAATCAACTTTGAGTCATATTCTGCCATCCTTTCTCATGTTCAGCTGTACTTTACTTCACAAATTTTACCTTAGTTCGGCTACTTGCAGAGTAAGATAACTCTCAACCAGAATAAGGGTAGCAGAATATGGACTTTATGTTAGGAAAACTGTAAGGTGACATGATTAAACACTAAAAGCCAGGAAATGCCACAGCTACAATTGCAAGTGTTTTAGAATGGAAACATTTATGCAGCCCTAATTTTAAAGGTGTTTTTTAGCTTCCCTTAACATTTACAAATATGGATAACAGAAGGTTTTAAATGACTTTTCGTAATCAAACTGGGTTTTCTGGTTTGTTTTTGATTTTTTGCCCAGGTTGATCTGAATTTGAGGCCTATGTTTAAAAAGTGGCTTTATACTCGCCTGGTGGTAATTTGTGCTAATTTTAAGTACTACAGTAGAACCTCAAAGTTACAGACACCAGAGTTATGAACTGACCGGTCAACCACACACCCCATTTGGAAATGGAAGAATGCAATCAGGCAGCTACAGAGACAAAAATTAAAAAAGCAAATACAGTATAGTGCTGTGTTAAATGTAAATTATTTTTTTTAAAAAGGGAAAGTTAAAGAAAAGATTTGACAGGTAAAGATACTGTTTCTGTTCTTGTTTCATTTAAATTAAAATGGCTAAAAGCAGCATTTTTCTTCTGCCTAGTAAAGTGTCAAATCTGTATTAAGTCAAAGTTCAGCTGTAAACTTTTGAAAGAACAACCATAATGTTTTGTTCAGAGTTACGAACATTTCAGAGTTACAAACAACCTCCATTCCTGAGGCGTTCATAACTCTGATGCTCTATTGTATGTAAATCACACAGATGTAACAGTGAGTCTTCCTTATATTGCCTTATGAAAAAGTTTGCAAGCATACTTGCACTATATATATTGCTTACAAATGCCGTGCTGTCCTCCTGACAAACCATCTGTGGCAAATCGCTGTAATAATCTCTAGCAGCACTGCAGCTTAAGAGTCATACCATCAAACACTCTACCTCAAAGACTAACATCTAGGCTCAAAATTCCAAATATTGCGGCCTAATAAAAATTTAAACAATCTGAGATCCTCTCCTGGGATCAGCTGTCAAACATCTCTTGAAAGAAAGAGGCAAACAGCCTCCACCCTAGAGTATAAATGCCTTTGTCTTTGAAAAAAAGAAAAAGAAAAAGACACAGCAAGGGGTGTTTTTTTCACTGAAAAATATATACAAGATACCCTTTTTGATATTAAAATGATAGATTTTTGATCTTTTCTCAAAAACTATGGCAGGGATAGTCATTCTAAACATTAGGATCCTATTTATAAAGAAAAAAACAACCCATAGTTATCTTTTTTCTACTGTTTTTTAATATCCACTGTTTTTGTTGATCTTTCTCAAGACTTGTATGTACAATCATTCCATTAGTGTTGCACAGAAAACCTTCCACTGACGTCTGCTCTAAACCTAATCTGCCCTGCTAAGTAGCCATGTTTCGCAAGGCCCTGCCTCCCTCCAAGAAAGAACAAAGTTCATTTTAGTTCAGTGACATTTCAGATTTTGTTGTTTTCTTCTAATCAAACCTCATCACAGATATTTCATTCATGTTTTGGTAAATCTTCTTGTCAGAGTATGCTTGGGAGGCTAATTCCCCAACAATCTCCTGTGGAAGGAGAACATTAACAGAATTAGAATATCTACAGTTTAGGCATCATTTGCTCCTTCTAAACCATGAATGAAGGACTCCTCCCGCACACATACCACTCCCTCAAATTCTACAACTTAAATTATGAATTTCTGTATTATTTCCACATCAGCACTCTCTTTTAAAGAATATTTTAAGATAATGCTAATAACCTAGGTTCAAGAAATGCCAAATAAATCTACCCACTTTATTAAGCCTGTTAAAATTATTTTGAAAGTGAAATAAATTAAATGCAGTGTTGCTCTTTTTTGTATCTGGAAGAGACGTACAGCTGGACTTGGTTTAATGAGAATTTATGAGAGACATACTAAAACCTCAGCTCTAAGCATTTCCAAATCTCAAGGAGGTGCACTAAAACTTTCAAATGCCAATATATTGATCAATTAAGATCACATTTAGTGGTAAAATTATTGACTGATGCTCATCTGAAGTTTCAAACCAAAGGGAATGATACAGGGTTTCAAATGCACTAGAAAGAGTCCATGAGCCAGATAGAAAGCACTATCTAGGAATAATCAACAATGTTTACCAAAGTTTGCAAACATTATTTATTTTGAGTATTAAGGGTAAAAGACAGTCATGCTGCTGCACTTTCAGATACTTTTATTACACAGTAATACAGTCAGTGAATTCCTTGAATTCCCTCCCACAATGATGAGATTCGAAGGGACATTAAAAACTAAAGTCTACGCTACACAACATTAAAGATCTCAGAGTATCATGGAATCACAGAATATCAGGGTTGGAAGGGACCTCAGGAGGTCATCTAGTCCAACCCCCTGCTCAAAGCAGGACCAATCCCCAATTAAATCATCCCAGCCAGGGCTTTGTCAAGCCTGACCTTAAAAACTTCTAAGGAAGGAGATTCTACCACCTCCGTAGGTAACGCATTCCAGTGCTTCACCAGCCTCCTAGTGAAAAAGTTTTTCCTAATATCCAACCTAAACCTCCCCCACTGCAACTTGAGACCATTACTCCTTGTCCTGTCCTCTTCTACCACTGAGGATATGAGTATGTTCATAACAGTAGGGTTTACCCTGTATTTGTAGCCAAAACTGTACATTTTTGCAGCATGCTGTGTACCAGAGCTCTGGCCCAATGCACACTGAAATTAGGGGAAATACATTAATTCCAAGGCCACTGGACTAGGACCCAGTTAGTTCCTGTCCTCCACCACAAAGTTGGCAGCTACATTTAAATACTGCTGTATGTGTAGATGTAAATTAATTTAGGATTCTTTGGAATGAAATGTCCTATATAAATGTAAGGCACTTCAGTATTGGATATATAGGACAACATCAAGTTATTCAGCATTACTCAAACAGGGATAGCCAGTTTCTGGGGCACTAAGAGATGATGGCGCTTTTTCCGCCTCACAAAACAGATGAGGGCAAGGCTCTTTCAGCAAAATAGAACTGCTTTTATGCCTCTTCCAGTTAGCCATATTAAGGCTGATAACATCACAAGACTTCTCAGAAACTCACTGGCACTTTATTTCTCTAGTTCAATTGCATTTCAGCTGAGTTTGGAGAAAAATCACTTTGAAGCTTCAGTTACTTTTCACTCTGAAGCACTAAGTTTGATCTGTTCAAAGTAAAGTGATTGCAGAAACAATTAAAACTATTTCAGGAAAAAACAGTGTCATGTTAGTCAGAAATTCTCAGTCGTGATGAAAGTATATCCTCGAAAGTATCACAATTATATAGGCCACACTATAATACTATTAGGACTTGCCAAAAAACAGATTTAGGTATGAGCTGCAGTTGATCATGAAGTTAGAGAGAAAACTGAAATTACTAAATCTGGTCTCTACTTTCTCTTCACATTGAGAACAGAGTCCAGGAAAGAGGAGCTTCAACATTAGTGAGGTCAGGCACAACCTCTTTTGCTACATGTCCTTTAGAGATAGGATTTTCTTGGCTTGTCATATTAGATAATTTCTGTACTCCAACCATCACCTTCAGAAGGGATTTTGTTAACTCACCCTGTGCTTGATATATTCAGATTCAATGCATTTTAGCTGACCGTGGCTAATTTCACCATATCTATTCACTCAGCCCTAAGGCAAAAGCATGAAGTTTGTTCCTTATACTTGGACAAAATTCACCAAATACAATGCAAATGATCCTTGTAAATGTGTATGAAGCAGTAAGTATTTCTTTGATGGCTGTGAATAGGTTTGCAATGAACACACATATATGTTCGCAAGAAATGAAAGTTCACCTCTTGAAGAAGACACCTGTACAATAATCTTAAGTGGCATCTGTGTGGAAATCTATTTTCTGACTCAGGTGCAGTCTTGAGGCAGTAGGGCTTCCAACAGTTAAAGAGTCATCCAGAGCCCAGTTGCTGCTTTAAAAAGAAAAATATCCAAAATTTGTAATCATGGGTGTGCTATTGATAACAGTGATCCACATGCACCAACAGTCACTGTTTCTAATGCATGGAGATGCAGAAGACAAGGTAGGAAAATTATACCATCATGAGCTCAGATGACAGCAGTAATAACTCCTGTAGCTCAAATGTAATATTTGGGTGACTTTATCTAAAGAATTGTTATTAGCAACACAGTGAGCATGGCACTTTATAGACACAGATCTGCTGGCACGAGCAATACTTGTTGTAATGACACAGAAAAATGTGGTCAAAGAAAGGCCATCTCAAGAGATATCGTGTACTGTGTCCTTTACATATTAAAGCATTCTGGATGTTAATCTGAGCAAATTTTTTTTATTTTGAAGATTATAAAATGATTAAATATGTGTCTGGAAAAATGAACACAATGTAGTTTTTCAGAGCCAAAAAGAAAGACTTTCTCCAAAACAAACCATCCTCCCTAGGACACCCACCCCCCCTTTAGCTTTAAAAAATGTTCGAAGAAAAGAGATGAAACCTCTGCTGTCCTTTAAAGGTTAGGCCTTCCCAGTGGAAGTGAATCCTAGAGTCTAAGGCCTCCAATAAAAATGAATGGGCATCAACCCCTTGAAGTTTCTAACTAGGCTTTGTTAGGACAAACACTGCACATGATCTCAGCTGCTGAGGTGGCATATGGAAAGGAAGGTGGTCTCTCAAACAGGATTCCAGTTGTGCAATTGCATGTAGCATAGCAAAAAAGCAGTTTAGGTTTACTTGGTGATTGCCTGTTCTGTTCATTCCCTCTGGGGCACCTGGCATTGGCCATTGTTGGAAGACAGGATAATGGGCTAGATGGACCTTTGGTCTGACCCAGTATGGCCATTCTTATGTTCTTAGGTTGTAAGTGACTTAAAGGCATAGCCCTGCATCACAGATGTGTAGGACAAACTCTGGCTGATCAGACAGAATTCCTCCTGGCAGGGCCACCACCAGGCACCAGCGAAGGAAGCAGGTGCCTGGGGTAGCCAATAGAAAGGGGTGGCACTCCGTGCGTTACCTGGGCGGCACGTCCGGGTCTTCGGAGGCAATTCGGCGGCGAGTCCTTCATTTCCTCTCTTTATCTTCGGCGGCACTTCGCCGGCAGCTCAATCGGGTTTTTCTTTTTCTTTTTTCTTCACTGCTTGGGGCGGCAAAAAGCTGGAGCCGGCCCTGCCACCTGGGCTTCCAAGGAGGAGTGCCTGCTGCAGTGGAGTTCCCCCACACTAGCCAGACGCAGCATGCACTCCCGACTGTGCCCATCTTACTCCATAGGTGGTGGGGCAGGGCGATGAGCCCTTACTCCAATCTCTGCCCCCTTGAGTAGCCTCGCATGGAGCAACTGCTCCCCATCCCAGCCATATGACAGCCCCTTCTATAGGGGTGCAATGGGGGAAGCTGAAAGGCGTCTTGTGCCTTCTCCTTCTCCTGATTTAACCCCAGCCGCAGGCTGTCACTACATGTTGCCCACAACTCTGCAGCACTGCAGTATGTCGACACTATTCAACTTTTGCATGAATTACAAGTGGGCAATTTGATACAAACTTGTTTTATTTTTCAGTTGAGGTTTCTCACAGCAAGGCCTAATTTCATATGCATTTAGGATGTAAATTGCAGTAATAATCTGTGATATATAAAGTTTTCTAGGATAATTGTGTATATATCTGTCAGAGGGAGGTAAGCAAGGACAGACTAATACTGTGGTTCCAAAGCTAACCACTACTAAATTGACTGATGTATACAGGGGAAACTTTTGCTAAGGGTTTGAAACTAGCGTCTATAAAAATCATACTGGATTTTTTTTATACACTGAAAGCTGAAATGATTACTGCCAAATACTTACTCTCTCTGTGAGTAATGGAGGCCGGCCATTTATGGGTAATTACTCACTTCCACCCATTTCCGAAGGTAGTGGCAGAAGGTGAGACGTGAATTGTGCATCCTTTCATTACATAAGGACACTGTCTTTTTTTAATATAACCTGCCAAAATCTAAAAGAATATATCATACTAATGAATGATGCTTTTCCAAAAGCACTTTGCATTTTTGTATAACAGAGGACAACTGCTAGAAAGGGCAACAAAATCCCTTCTCTACTAGCTGGATTGATTAATAGTGTGGTTTTCTTCCACGAAACCCTGTGTTATTGCCACTCCATTAAATAATAAGGTATTTGCTCTTAGTAACTTGAGGGATTCAAAAATCCTCCAGGGAATGTCACATTTTTTGGATACAATCATTCTAATGCTAAATCTCTCATGAGCTGTGGTTGACTGGAGTATGACAATTTATTCTGCTACTGTGATATAGAAGAAAGGTTGGGAAGAATTCCAGTGCTATAGCGCTTGCCTCAATATCTAATATGTGACATATGGCATATCTCAGTGTTAGATTAATGAAAAACAGAAACATTGTGGTTATCTTCACATTAAAGTCGCAAGTTACCGTTGAAGTTGCAACATATGCTTAGCACTGAATATATCAGATTTTTAAAAATCAGCAATTAAGGTATGTTTAGCGTGATATCTTACATGGGAACATTTATTTAAGAGTTTGTATGAACTATAAAGATTTGAACACATGGAAAATATTTATAACCTAGTCTACCTTTATATTATTTCTCATTTGTATACTTTAAGGCCCCAGTCCTGAAAAGCACTTAAACACGTGTTTCATTTCAAGTTCAGAGCTTTGCTAACCTGGAGCCTAAATATTTAGTATTTTTTTTAGTTGCATCATTCCTAGTTATATATCAGTGTCAGTTTTAGATTAGCTAAAAAAACCTTAGTTTGAGAATAACCAGATTTTTCATCTATTAATTTTTTTTTAACATGGAGTCAAGGCAAAGTTTAGGAGCTCATGCCCATAGCTCCATACCTCTGTCTGCCTCATTGTTCACTGAAACTGTATATTTTTTTCTTTCTTTCTTCATCTCCATAATTAATCAAATTCATTGGCATCACTATAGGCAAATTCTTCCCCACCTTACTCCAGCTAAACTACCTTCCAAGTCAACTGGCATTATATCGTAGTAGGTTAAATTCCAAAGCTGCTATGAATACCAATTAAATAATGTTATTAGCTTAATCTCAGTATTTATATTTTTTTACATTGTAGGTAACATTTAGAGCCCAAATCAGCAAACTAAAACCTATGTTCTTCTGGGACCCCTCAGCGGGGCTCTCAATAGATGTGTGGAACTGCCGGCATAGAGCAGTTTGCAGGATTGACATTTATGGTTTTCAATAAGTTCTAATTCACGATGAGTCAGCAGTGTGCCCTTGTTGCCAAGAAGGCCAATGGCATTTTGGGATGTATAAGTAGGGGCATAGCGAGCAGATCGAGGGACGTGATCGTTCCCCTCTATTCGACATTGGTGAGGCCTCATCTGGAGTACTGTGTCCAGTTTTGGGCCCCACACTTCAAGAAGGATGTGGATAAATTGGAGAGAGTCCAGCGAAGGGCAACAAAAATGATTAGGGGACTGGAACACATGAGTTATGAGGAGAGGCTGAGGGAGCTGGGATTGTTTAGCCTGCAGAAGAGAAGAATGAGGGGGGATTTGATAGCTGCTTTCAACTACCTGAAAGGGAGTTCCAAAGAGGATGGCTCTAGACTGTTCTCAATGGTAGCAGATGACAGAACGAGGAGTAATGGTCTCAAGTTGCAGTGGGGGAGGTTTAGATTGGATATTAGGAAAAACTTTTTCACTAAGAGGGTGGTGAAACACTGGAATGCGTTACCTAGGGAGGTGGTAGAATCTCCTTCCTTAGAGGTTTTTAAGGTCAGGCTTGACAAAGCCCTGGCTGGGATGATTTAACTGGGAATTGGTCCTGCTTCGAGCAGGGGGTTGGACTAGATGACCTTCTGGGGTCCCTTCCAACCCTGATATTCTATGATTCTATGAAAGCATAGGAAAAAATGTACCTATACTTCTCTCTTATCTTGTACCTCAGGCTAGGCAAACTAGTTTATTTTCACTAGTGTGACAGGGCAAGGCCAGATGGCTATAGAAAAGTAGTGGGAGATAGATACATTAGCTCCAGGCTAAACAAATCCCTGGTACCAGGATAAGTTAAATGGCAGCTGCTCCAGGTCAATTAAGACACCTGGGGCCAATTAAGAACTTTCCAGAAGGCAGGGAGAATGCTAGGTTGATTGGGACACCTGAAGCCAATCAGGGACTGGCTGAAACTAGTTAAAAACCTCCCAGTTGGTCAGGTGGGTGTGGATGTCAGGAGCTGTGGGAGGAAGTTGTGCTGTTGGAGAGACTGAGCAGTACACACCATATCAGGCACAAGGAAGGAGGCCCTGAGGTAAGGGTGAAGTGGAGCCTGAGGAAGTGGGGGCTGCTGTGGGGAAGTAGCCCAGGGAATTGTACATGGCATGTTTCTAAAAGGTCAGCTAACATAGCTGATACTATTAGGGTCCCTGGGCTGGAGCCCGGAGTAGAGGGTGGGCCTGGGCTCCCCCCTTTGAGCGCCCCCCCCGATTAATCACTGAGACTGGGAGACAACAGAGACTGTGCAAGGAAGGATAGCTTCTCCTCACCTCCCTTGCTGGCTTATGATGAAAATGGCTCAGTAGACTGTGACCCTTGTCTCTAGAGAGAGAAGGGTTATGTGGAGGGTCACAGTGAGCCTCTGAGGCTAGTGAAATCCGCCAGGGACCCACGGAGACAAGGACAGAGCTTTGTTACACTAGTGAATTTCTTGAAGAATGTGACAATGCCACCTATTAATGGCCTGAAAAATAATCTGATGTGTCAAGTGATTTCCCCCACCCCATACATAACTTTCGTAATAGCAAAATTCATTGTAGCATTACTTCAATGGAAAAAGTAAAGCATTTTGTTAGGAGCACTAGAAAAAACACAATAAGTGATGCATAACCCATCACATAAAAAACAAACAAACAAACCCCTTCAGTAATGTTGTCTATGTTCTCCCCTCACTCACTTCAATATCAGTAGGTCAGTATGAACATAACTGAGACCAGATTTTGGTCTATTAAGGTTAAGCCTCTCACTTCCAGATGCTGGGACTGGACAACAAAGGGTTGAGCACTAGATGCTTGCCCAGTTCTGTTCATTTCCTTCCAAGTATCAGGATCTATTTTCTATAAAACCATGTTGATTGGCATTAATTATGTTGCCCTCCTTTAATTCCTTATTAATGATAGAAATGGTCCCTATATTTACCTGGAGCACTCCATGAGATCTTTATGTGTCTGCTCATTTTAAGACTTGACTGCAAGAGAAAGCTGCACTAGTCTTAACATTAGGTGTGATCTTTTTCCCGCTTAGCTGAACAGGTGCAAGAGGCAGTGTGGACACCTCTTTTGGTTTAAAACAGGATTATTTGAATTAATTTCAATTAATCTGGAATCAACTTAAATTAAAGCAAAATAAATTACTCCTAAATCAATGGAAGTGTCTTCACAGGGACTTGCATTCAATTAACTTAAACCGGGTTTAAAAAATGATTGGAATTATACCAGTGGAACTTCTGCTTGTAGATAAAGTCTTAGGGCAGTGGTGCCCAAACTTTTCCTGTCATGCCCCCCTTACCAGTAATGGAATCTGTCCATGTTTCCCCACTACCACCCCATTACTGCACAGCTCAGCAGAGGATCTTGGGCTGAAGGCAGAACTGGGTGCTAAACTGGGGATGGGGGAGGACCTGGGACTAGAGGTGGAGCTGGCCTGGGGGCAGAGCTGGACTGGGAGTGGAGCAGGCAGCGGTGTGAAGCTGGGGGTGGGACTGGAGATGGGCAGGGAATGGAGCAGTGGGCAGAGTGAAGCTGTGGCTGAGGCTGGGCGGGGAGGTGGGGGCAGAGTAGGGCTGGATGGCACTCCCTCCCATGGGGGCTGGCCTGGGCCCTGCCACATGTTCCTCCACGTCCCCCTAGAGGAACGTGCCCCACAGTTTGGGGACCATTGCCTTGGGGTTAAAGACTAGTAGTGTGAAAAGGTGGAGACTCAGATGTTTTCAAAATCAGAACAAGTGGTCAGAAATATTGGTGAAAGAGTTGGGAAGACAGTGTTAGAATTGGATACCTTTGTTTATATGGAGCAGAACCTTCTTCCATGAATGATCTCACTGCAGGTGAGAATGATCTCACTTTCTCAAGCCAAGTCTCCAATAATCCTCTCCTGACTAGTAATTCTGATTTAGAAAACATTTAAGAATACTCAGCTCCCATATCACTTAATAGAATGTTCCAGGCTAGAATATATGTATCTATGTATTGAAAGAAAGGTCATCATTCTTAATGACCCCATTGATGAACATCCTATGCCCCGATGAAGCTTCGGAAATAGACAAATTGCTTTTAAAGGGCACAGCTATTAAGAGATCACATCAGTTCTGAATGAATTTTGAAATACTTTTTAAAGATTAATTTTGAATGCATTTATTTTTTATTAATAGGCACTAGCATTCCATCTTGGTAGGACAGGCTTTTCGGATCTGTAAAGGTTTTCAAACATGAAAATCACCTGCCGTGTTTATATTACTTACTAATTTCTTTTCACCTCACATACTTGACTATGGTGGGACCTACCAACCCCACACTGGGCTTCAATGGGTTAATGAGAGCCTGGGGTGTGTGTGCAATCAGCCTTAGAGCACTACACCTGCAGACAGTGTCAAACCTGGAGGGAGGAGTTAAAAGGGATGCTGAACATGCCTCAGTTAGGCTCTGCCCAGGCAGGAGAGCAGATCTCTGGCTCTCACTCAGTGACAGAAGCCTGGCTGGAGTCAGGGAGCTGAGGTAGACTGGTGGCATATGTATCTTCCTTTGGGAGGCTGCCTCTATAACAGGGATCCCAAGGCAGTTGGGAAAGAGTGGCAGGGGGGAGTCCATCCAGGATTCTGCGCATTGGCAGGGCCTGCAGGGGGCAGGAAAGTTCCAGCATGGTCAGGGACTGCCCTGCCAAGGGAGCAGAGAAAACTCTCCTGCAGCAGAACCAGCTGGGTGGCTGAAAGTGATGAGACACCCTGCAGCGTGCCTGGGGAAGAAAGCAGGGCTGATAAACTGGGAGTCCAGGAAGAGGCTGAGCAAAGGCCCATGACAGGGCAAGGTATGAAGTGGTTCAGGGATGCAGCAAGGGGTCTGAAGTCAGGTCTGGATTATGTATTCATGGGTTCCGGGACCATACTGTACTGGAAAGGGAGGGCCTGGGTTCCCCCACCAACCCACTGAAAGGGTGAAGCAGAACCATTCTCCTTCCTCCTCTCCCTCCCCGCTCCACAGGAAGGGAAAGGACTATTGACTTCCCCAATACCAGGGGTAAGGATTCGTGAGTTTGGACTCAGACCTATAGACCTACAGTCCAATGTTATTTGTTGGACGATTGGTACCCCAAAGGGGATGGGACTATGTGTGATCTGACCAGAAGACGGAGTTGCGAGGAGCAGCAGACCGCTTCACGGCCAGAATGGCTGTCAGTGGGGGGGCGCTTATGGAGAAGAGCCTGCTATGCCACACCCACCACTAAGGGGCATGCAGCTGGTGAATCACATGCTTATATTGACAACTGTACCTTATAAGAGTTTCACAAATCACCTACCATAGTTAAATTGCACTGTGAGCTATGAAGCAAACTGTTCTGTAAACTGCATAGGATTAAAAGTAACCTAGCCATCTTGCAAAACATGCCAATTTTGCCTTGGATAGATTCAAGCGGTTATCTTGTTATTTATTTAATTAACTTCCTTTTACTTACTATACCCTGGGAATACCTGGAATACTGCAGATATTGAGGTAAAGTTATTTAAGGAGTTGTCAAAGGTATTGGTTTCCAATTGCTCTGTGAATTAGGGGTATTTCACACAACTCTTGCGGGCTGTCAGCAGAGAGCTGGATCAGCACACTGTGCTGTTTCCAGCTGCTTCAGGCATCCAGGCTCCATAGAATCAGGTGGAAACAAGAAGGTGCCAGCCCAGATGTCTCCACACAGCGCTGCTGCTGTCATTGTAAGAGGAGAGAAAAGAGAACCTGCCCTCTGGGGCTAGAGGCACAAGTGGGAGAGAAATATGCAGTGGAGCAGGAAAGAACGAAAGGTATCTGGGCAGCATGTCCAAATATAATGGCAGCTGGGCATTACATCCAGGGAAACAAAAGAGAAGGGAATTGTGCAGAGGGAGACGGCAACCAGACAGCAGTGAAGCAGGTGCACACGTGCAGTGGAAGACGAGAGGAAATGGGCCACAAGCCAGACAAAACATTTGCAGAACAATCTAGGGGAGGGAGAGGAACAGAACAGATGGGGGAGAGAGATAGAGAGATGAGATGAGATGAAGAGCAAAAGCTGAACTGTGGTTGACTGTTTTCAAAAAGGCCAAAATACTTATTACATTAAAGTACATAGACAATAACAACTAGCTCTTATATAGTTCTTTTCATCTGTAGACCTTATAGTGTGTCACAGAGGAGGCAGGTATCATTATCCCCATTTTACAGATGGGGAAACGGGATTTACAGAGGGGAAATGACTTGTCTAAGGTAACAGAGCCAGGATTAGAACACAGGCTTTCTGAAGATGAATCAGTGTTATATCCACTGGGTTACACAGCTTCCCAGGTACTGGCCTAATATGACTCTTTCCAGGCCAGCAATTGCTGTACGTGCTACAAAGATGCTATGTGGCTGCAAATGGGAGGGGAGATGACTTGTATGATCACATATAGCAAGGCAGAGGACCAGGAGATCATATGTGTTTTAAAGATGTGGAGCACAGTCCCCACTGTGAAAATGTCTGAGAAGCCCAAAGTAAGTCAATTAGCAAGTTTTTCAAGGGTGACCATTCTCAAATGAGTCTTTTACTTCCAGACAAATTCAATGGCCTCAACTATTTAATTAACTCTCTCTTTCATCCCCAAAGCATCTGGCAGCAGTGCAGCATTGCCACTAATAACTTTGTTCCTTCATTAAGCCCAGCCTGGTCCTACCCCCACATACAATGTCCTGCCATCTAATCAGTGGCTGGCCTCTAGGTTGGACTGCATTATTTTCTTTGGCATTTTATCAACTGTGTATCTGAGGCAGTGTCCACACCGTCATAATTTGTTTTAATGTAACCAATCCTGGACCCTGATTTTATATCCTACTCTTCTTCTAACTTCATTTGTCTTAAAATTATTCCACTTTACATATGCCCTCTTTCAAAAAACTCTCATCTCTACCGGCTCCAGCCTTCTGATGTCTTTTACTTAATGCAGCTTCCAGATCATCCAGTAATACTATTTGTACACTGGTTTGCTACACTTTCACTTTGACAGCACACGTAATGCCAAGCCAAATAATTAGAGAATAAAAATTATGATGAAAGTAATTGTCAACAGTTTTAGGAGATATAGACCACGAGAAAGAAGGTGGCTTCAGACCAGGCTGAAGTTGCATTGATCAGAGGTCATTCCTCACCTGGAATACTATGTGCAATTCTGGTCTCCCATGTTTGAGAAGGATGAATTCAAACTGGAACAGGTACAGAGAAGGGCTACTAGGATGATCTGAGGAATGGAAAACTTGTCTTATGAAAGGAGACTCAAGGAGCTTGGCTTGTTTAGCCTAACTAAAAGAAGGTTGAGGAGAGATATGATTGCTCTCTATAAATATATCAGAGGGATAAATACCGGAGAGGGAGAGGAATTATTTAAGATCAGTACCAATGTGGACACAAGAACAAATGGATATAAACTGGCCATCAGGAAATTTAGACTAGAAATTAGATGAAGGTTTCTAACGATCAGAGGAGTGAAGTTTTGGAATAGCCTTCCAAGGGAAGCAGTGGGGGCAAAAAGATCGATCTGGCTTTAAGATTAAACTCAATAAGTTTATGGAGGAGACGGTATGATGGGATAACATGGTTTTGGTAATTAATTAAATATTCATGGTAAATAGGCCCAATGACCTGTTATTGGATATTAGATGGGGTGGGATCTGAGTTACCCAGGAAAGAATTTTCTGTAGTATCTGGCTGATGAATCTTGCCCATATGCTCAGGGTTTAGCTGATCGCCATATTTGGGGTCAGGAAGGAATTTTCCTCCAGGGCAGATTGGAAGAGGCCCTGGAGGTTTTTCGCCTTCCTCTGTAGCATGGGGCACGGGTCACTTGCTGGAGGATTCTCTGCTCCTTGAAGTCTTTAAACTACGATTTGAGGACTACAATAGCACAGATATAGGTGTGAGGTTTTTTGCAGGAATGGTGGGTGAAATTCTGTGGCCTGCGTTGTGCAGGGGTCAGACTAGATGATCACAATGGTCCCTTCTGACCTAAATATCTATGAATCTATGCTCACAGAGGTCATGGGGATTAAAGATATTTACTGTTTTCATAGACTTTACAAAGGCATTTAATTCAGTTTGGTGGGAAGAATTATGGAAAGCAGCAACAATCAAAGGAAATTCCAGCTAACATAACTGCAATTATAAAAGCTACGTATGAAGACTCCTGCAGTGCCATTAAGAATTGGTGGAAAATTAAGCAACTGGTTCAAGTCAAAATTTGGTGTAAGACAAGGGGGCATGGAATCACCTTAGCTTATTATGTTCTTAAAACTGGACAGTAAGACCATTAGATAAGTTGGAGGGCATGATATTGGATGATATACAGTTAAGCTCCTTAGTTTAGGCAGATGCTGTCATATAACTGCCGGACATGTTTGAATTAATGATGACATTCTTCTTTACCTTCGAAAATTTGTGTAGTTGACTTGGACTTACAATAAATGCTAAGAAGACAAAGTGATTGTACTTTGGAAAAGGGACAATAAATAAAGTGTTGAAATGCAGCAGTGGTGAAGTTGTAGAACAAGTAGAATCTATGTGTACCTATGAAATTTGATCAAGGATGAGATTAAAAGATGTGCCTAACCCAAAAGTGCTGCACAGAAAATGATGAAATTACAGACAGATTAAAAAAAACATTAACTAGCATTTAATAATAGAATCAGACACACATTTTCCAAAAGTACAAACATTTTCACTTAGCACCAAGTTTCAGACCTTGAAGAAGGCAATTAGTGTTTCACCAGACTCATGTTAGCAAAAGTGTAAGTAACCATGTCTTTGCATTGAAAGAAGTAGAGAACTTTTCAGACAGAATGTCTAGTATTGCTAAAATATTAAGGAACATTAAGAAACCTCAGTTATGTGGGATGATAAGAACTATAGCTGATATAATGACATTTAGGAAAATTACGTGGACTGTCTTAGAATTTCAACAGAACATTAAATTGCCCTTTCATAATGAAAATGAATAACGAAATCTGTCAAATATCGGTAAGACACATTAAGCTGTGTAAAACTATTTAAAGCAGCAACGGTGTGCCCAGAAGTGACTCAGGCGGTGCTGACCATGGTTCAAAGAATTGTTTGTAGATCACATCTCTCCCTGAGATATCCCCAGGTTACTTATTTCCTTGCTCTATTAAAGACTGTAAAAATGAAAAAGTTAAGGTCAGTGCCTAATGAGCAGAGGAGTTGGTGTGCTGCTCAGAGGTGAAGAGAAATTTTCTTTGACTTTCATTCTGTGCTTCCAGTTTTAATTTGATTTGATAGCCTGCTGCCCTATGACTTGCAGTGAGTGTTTTCTCTGTGAAGAAGTCATATCTGAAAATTAAAAGAAAAATCAAAGTTTCTGTATATTGAGCTTCACAGCCTCCCTGACTATGCAGGATTGCCATCCTGACAAACTGCTAAGGAGCAGAGTCTTGCAGCAACCTTTATCCAGGAGAGCTTTTCTAGGACCTTTTTTCAATTGCTCTATTCAAATACCAATCAAGTACAAGCATCCGCGACCACAGCAAGAACAAATAAGAGACTGTGGGCACGGAACTATCAAACATGTTGTGTGGACGTAAACCGAAAACCACTTGAATTCCACTGAAGCTAAAATGCAGTGGTTCACATGCAAAAACATAAGAGTATTTCATAAACGCTATATAATTGCAGACTATTACTAAGAGATGCATCAAGACACCCCAACAGACATAACACTTACATGGTGAAAGGCCTCAGTATGTGTTAAATTATATGACTAAAATACCTCTCTAATCTGCTTTAAGGGCTCACTGCCTAACAACCCTTCTAAACAAACAAGCGAACATCCTCTACCCTCTGTGCCAGGAATTAAGTACAGCACTGGCACCTCAGCAGTGCCTGTGAATCAGGACTGGTAGCATAACCTCTAGCCTCCTCATCCTCGTATTCTACTGCCCAGCGTATGTAGCGATCTGCCATTAAACTGCAATGATCACCCACCACACTACTAATTCTGTTACAGATAGAAAACACTAGGTAAGCCACATATACTGAATTATGCCACCTCCAAATCTACTCCTATGACAAAAACTGTTTTACCAATGCAGAAGGGTCAATGACCTTATTAGCCTGCCAGGCAGGCGGGCACTAAAATATTTTTACCATGTCCGTGTACTCTTTATAAACTCTTCCTTTGGTCACCACCCTCAGTTAATTGCCCCCCTTAGCTTATCAGGTTCCCACACTTAGCAGCTATTGGCCGTTAGGAATTGTAGGAGATCCCACAGGCTATCCTCCAATCTGCACCCTAGGCTGCTCCTAAAAAAGGCTCCCTAGGTGGAAGGCTGCATTGCATTCTTGATAAACAAGTGATGGAAATCTCCAGTTCCTGGAATCTGGAGGAGCAGGGAACGTCCTGTTTCTGGCAAAGCCATTATACTCCATCTTCATTTAAAGGTTAATTGCTCGTTATGAAATTGAATGAGGGTTGAATGTAGTTATAATACTGTTAGAAGATCTCTCCCCCTAAATTTACATAGGGATGGAAAAGGCATTGTGTGTGTTGATCTTCTGGGGCCCATTTCTGCCAGCCTTACAATAGAACTAATTGTAGAATAAGTCCCTATGTTACCAGATGGTCACAACAGGGATTTGACTCTGAATGTGAAGTGGAAACCTTTTGTTCTGCCAAGAACCTGAGGCTGATTCCAGTGTGGGGAAAGGAAGGAAACTGAGTGCCGTAAAATACCAATGGAGATCAATTCTGCTGTCATACCAATTTGATCTTGGTGTAACTCCATGATGTAACTCAGTGGTGCTCAGAGCAGAATAAGGTCCAACACTGGTCAGATGTATGTGTGACAGTTCCTGGAGTGCCAAGGACAGAAAGTCAGCTTGTTATCTCTTGCCTTTATGGAGCCTTGCTTGTACTGGCTGGCTGTTAGCTCCCAAACCCTACCACCACCAGCCTATCAGGTGAGCCACTAAGGCACTCTCTGTCATGCCAGCCCTGTCTTTGCCTTGCAGGTTAACAAGAAGTGCATCCCAGTCCATTAGTCCTCTTGAAGCATTCCCCTGTGACATCCAGCCCCTAACTCACCGAAATCCTAGATCCTCTGTTGCCAAAGAAACAATTTCCCCCAATTTATCAGTTTTACCTCAAATCACTGCTCCTGTATAACACAGAGAACTTGTGTTTCACAGAGAAAAGTGACACTGTGGATAGCACTATGCTGGAGGGATGGCATCTCCTGCCAACATAGCTACCCACTTGTTGGGGTTTAATTATGCCGGTGGTAGAGCTCTCTCCTGCTGGCGATAGAACGGCTGTGCCGCTATAACGTCCATAGTGTAGACATAGCCTTAATGTTCCTTTTTACCTCCAAGTGGTTTTGATTGTTTGCAGTTATCTTTGATGGTTTTCCTGAAGAAGAGCTCTGTGTAGATTGAAAGCTTGTCTCTTTCCCAAACAGAAGTTGATCCAATAAAAGATATTTCCTCACCCACCTTGTCTGTCTAATATCCTGGGACCAACACAGCTACAACAACACTGCAAACTATAGGTTTGTCCATTGACTGTTCTGGGATAGGGCAAAGGTAGACAACTGAAGAATACATTGCATAATTGGCTAGCTAGGGAAAGTGACAACTCCCTCCCACTTGAATGGGTCATCTCTGAGACGTAGGATTCCCTGGTCACTAAGGCCATGTCTACACCACCACTTATGTGGGCAAAACATATATTATTCAGGGGTGTGAAAAAACACCTTCCCGAGCAACGTAAGTTTAGCCAGCGTAAGTGGTAGTGTGCATAGTGCTACATCGGCAGGAGAGCTCTCTCCCGTCAGTATAGAGCGGCTACATGAGAGATCTGTAAGATTTGCATCAGTACAGCTGTACCACTGTAAGCTCTCTAGTGTAGACATAACCTAACTTTTACTCCAAGACCATAAGTGCATAATTTTCAATATAGTTACATCATTCCTAAAATATTACCCATACAGGCACCTTGTAATGATTATGAGTATTGCTAAGTTACAAGCTTTCCACAGAGACCTCCAATCATGGACCATGAAAGTGGTGTACTGGGTATGGAGATTTTGTCAGGTCTGAGACAAGAGTTACTGGTTAAGAACAGTAAACTCTTTTGCCATTTGGCACCAATGTGCCTCTGTGCCACAGTACAGCAATCTATAAATGATATCAAATATAATAAGCCTTCTTTCATCTCTCTGTGGCTTAAATTGGAGAGGGTTCAGAGAAGAGCCATGAGAACCATTAAAAGATTAGAAAAACATGTCTCCTAGTGATAGACTCAAGGCGCTCAATCTGTTTCCCTTACCAGAGAAGGTTAAGGGGTGGCTTGATTACAGTCTATAAATATCTACATAGGGAACTAATATTTTAGAATGGGCAGAGAAAGGTATAATATGACTCAATTGCTGGAAGTTAGGCAAATTCAGATTGGAAATAAGGGGTACATTTTTAAACAGCGAGGGTATTAACCAATGGAACAATTTACCAAGGGCTGCAGTGGATTTTCCATTATTGACAATTTTTAAACCAAGATTTGATGTTTTTATAAAATATCTGCCCCAGGAATTATTTGAGGGAAGTGCTATGGCCTGTGTAATACAGGCTAGTCTTTCTGGTTTTAGAATCTATGAAAATGTTGACGTTATCAAACTATATAAGCTTTTCTTACTAAAACTGAATACTATACCGTATGTGGATTGTAGGGTTCATAATGTCACACATAATAGTACCCTTCTGGGTGTATATGCTTTATGTTGTTATGTATGTTGTAGTCCATAGGGCTAGCCTGTTTGCTTGCTTTATTATATCCTGTATTATGGGTTATTTGTTTGTTTTATTATAATAGATAATAGATGTATAGATTTTTACTAAAGCACTTTGGCAGTAACGCAAGGAACCTACAGGCCACATCCTATATGATGCGCTAAAGCAAGTTAGCTTATTTATGTTTGTGACCTTTAACATAGATAGGTAATGATGAGCTGAGGCAGGTTAGCATACATGTTTGTGTCCTTTGGCATAGATAAGTGGCTGACCAACTGCCTTTTATAAATGTAAATTTATAAACTTAACAGGTACACCACAAAGAATCTGAAAATAACAGCCACCAAACTGGTTCAGGTGAGAAATAACACATGTGAGAATGAGCTAATTGTCATTAATATGTATGAATGTGCCAGCCTATAGAGTAAGCATACCCTGATAATATGTGGGTGAGGAAATGAAGTTTGGATATGAAGGGTGGGCACATAGTGCTCGGGCACTATAAAAGGGGCAAACCACCACGTTTAGTTAGTTTTAGGTGGGTTTTAAGTTAGTTTCTCTTAGGTCTTTCTATAGCTTTCTAGTTCTCTAGCTTCTCTTAAGTTCTTCATCTTCCACTCAAGGATTGAGGAAACTGGATCACTGGACTCTTTTGGCATGCCAGAGGCGAGGCTGTCCTTTTACCCCCAGGTTATCAAGAAAGGGTGCTAGGAAGTTTTATACTAAATAATACCATACGTACCTCTAGAACAGTGGCTCCCAAACTTGTTCCGCTGCTTGTTCAGGGAAAACCCCTGCTGGGCTGGGCTGGGCCGGTTTGTTTACCTGCCGCGTCCGCAGGTTTGGCCAATTGCGGCTCCCACTGGCTGTGGTTCGCTGCTCCAGGGCAATGGGAGCTGGTGGAAGCGGCGCGGGCCGAGGGACGTACTGGCCGCCACTTCCTGCAACCCCCATTGGCCTGGAGCAGCAAACTGCGGTCAGTGGGAGCTGCGATCGGCCGAACCTGCGGACGCGGCAGGTAAATAAACTGGCCCAGCCTGGCAGGGGCTTTCCCTGCACAAGTGGCGGAACAAGTTTGAGAACCACTGCTCTAGAACAATTTTATTTTCTTTTTAATTCTGCTTGATTACTTTTTCATTCGATTACTGTTCCATTTATCTCAACAGAAGTATTTGAGGCTCTATTTTTTTTGCTCTCAGCATGAGTGTCCCTGTTATACATCCTGAGGGTCCTTGCAAAACTCGGTGTAGTCTGATTCTGGGACAAGAACCTTATCTTCTTATCAGATTAATTGGCAAGCCTCTAACCCATATTATATAAACAATAATATGAATTCCCTAAAATCAGGCAACAATGTGAATGTAATATATAAACCATTTACTAAACATAGTTGTTTTTCCTATATGGAATTTTGATTTATCTGTTGTACTACACATCTACACCTGCATTTTTACTGAAAACAGGGTAAATGTGTACACACAAGCTTGGTAAGCTACTGGAGAAGCAAATCAATGACATCTTCCAGATAAAAAGATTCCACTGCTGTCCTTCACAGCAGTACATATAATAGTCTGTATTAAGTAAACTGCCAAATGCAAGTATTGCTTAATTGATTCTCATCATATCATGAAACATAGTTTAGATTACCTCTGCCCCAGTGCATTTAGATTCCTTTCTATGCAAAAATTTCTGCAGGCCATTTCTGTGTGAATGGCCAGTTTTTCATGTGGAAAGAAAGCTGAGACTCTGTCTTATTGAATAAAATGGGCTCATTTCATGATTCATTATGCTTCTTTTTGTCCTCATGTATAAGCCAAGTCTTCTGTTCCACAGCAGGAACGGATGCACAATGGGGTGGTGCATAGCCATAAAATGAATGCTGCAAATTCTCACACATTAAAAGGTATTTTTTTAAAAAAAGAACATTTTGCAAAAGGTGCTGTCTTCATTTTAGATCTAATTTTTCATTCTACACAAACATATTTTTCTTTGTACTTAAACCAAATGACAGATGTTCATAAAAATGACAAAGATTGCTTTTGGCACTTCTGTCCTATGTTCTAATTTATTACTTTTCTGTAATAGAGTGATGCTATTCTTATGAAATAGGGATCCTAAAAATTGCCAGGTGTTTGATGTGTGATTATTCCCTCTATATGCAAAACAATGTGTTTCCATATCCATTAGTGACTTCCATACTTAGTGAAACTGCCAAGTATTCTGGCTCTACTCAGTAAAGCATGTAAGTCTGATGTTAAACACATCCTTATGTGCTTTGCTGGATGGGAAAAGAGTGTTCAGCTTGTAGAACTGAGACTTTAAGGAAAAGGGAACTGGGATTTCAAGGTTCTGTTCCTAAGTCTTTCACTTAATAGCTTTGCATCCCTGGGCAAATTACTTAGGCCAAAATTGCAAATTTGGGTTGAGAAAAGTTAACAATCTAAATCCATATTTAGTAAAGGTGGTTGGAAAACAGAATTTTTGTTCTGCAGGAAATTCTGACATTTTCAAATTTATTTTCATTCTGAATCAGAATGAAAAGTCACAACTTCAATATTTCTGACAGATTCAAAATGTCAAATTCTTTTCAAAAACATCAAAAATTTTCATTTTGATAATGTCAAAATATTTCATTTTGGGAAGAAAATGTTTTGTTTTGACACTGTCAAAATATTATAGTATACATTATATAATAACATATGTAAATATAATAAATATTTCAATTTGTCTAAACAAAATGGCTCAAACCTGAATCATGTCTAGGTATGTGCACTGAACATCACTAGTAACCAGGCTGAGGGAGGCATTCATCAAAGAAATCTTCATAAACCTAACTTAATCTTTTTACAAGTGATTTTCCCCCTCCCATCTGTGAAATTCTGTCAGTACTTCCTGTTTCACCAAAAGCATCCCACAATGCATCATTTTTTGCCCATACTAATACCATGGATTGCAGATGAAGGAAAAAAATACATTTTTAAACTACCTTTTATAATTATTTCTGAATGCCCTCTACAGACTGCTTACATAAGGACATTCAGAAGTAAAATCTGGGCTTAATTGAGGTTTCAGTTTTTGTGTCAGTTCACCTTTCACATCAAGGAGGAAATTATTAGCAACTGAATTAGTTGGCTGCCAAGAGAGAAGAACTCATATACAACCACCCCCAAGCAGAATGATATAATAAACTCTGATGCACAACCACAAGTGTCTGTTAGTTGTTGATTTTCTGCTCTTCCAGAAAGGGTTAACAAAATATCAGGAATGAAGCTTTTAAGCAAGAAATGAATGAAATTGCAGGAGGCAGCATTGCTGAATCTGCCCCATGTAAAATATTTCTAAAATAATATGTCATGGCAATGTATGGACACAGGAAGAATGATCCAGAGTGGGTTACCAAAAAGCTTGATCAGAAAGCCATAATCCACAGTATTTTTAGTCTCACGAACCCTGGAAAACCACAAACCTTATAATTCACCATAAAGAAGCCCCAAACATATCTGTGGTGCAGGTGAGAATTGCAGTAGCCCCAAAAGTGCATAACTGGTCCAGATGTGTCCCCTCACCCCTGTGTCACATTCCTCCAACATATCTGGACCTACATACCACAGCTCTCAGCCATGTAATTATATCTGGGCCTTGATACAGGCCTTTGCACTTTTCCCTTAGTCTTAGTGATGGGTCTCAGCTGCAAAAATTGGGCTCCACAGTTTAATTTACCCAAAGTTCAGGACTGTTTTGTGGCAGGGATTTATCTCAGGTCAAATTTCTACTTAATATAATTTAGGGTCCAGTGCTGCTCTCATTGAGGTCAATGGAAGTTTTGCCATTGAATTAAATAGCACTGGGCCATTAGGAATGGTTTCCACATTTTCTCTGACATCTTTTGTTTTATCCTCCATACCATATGGTACCTTTTTTGAAGATGCCAGTTCAGTTAGATGGTAGAACTACTCCTTCTCCACCATCTAAAGACTTCTGTCGTTGCTATTAAACTAAGCAACACACATTTGGCTTTTGTTCATTAATGCCTGGCAATACTGAGTAACCTGACAGGTTACATAGAGTTGAAGAAACTAAAACATTCTCTTATAATTTTAAGGTTGTAAACCTATCAAGGGTAACTGATGAAATGTTGTCCTTGTCTCTATTTAATGAGCATTCATGATCATCCATATGAAGAAAGACACAGTACAGCTGAGTTACATTGCTTTGGGAGGTCTATCCCTATACGACTTAAGAACAGTCACTGTGAAAATTGAAGGGCAAATTTAGCACACAATGGTCATGGGAATACTGCAAATTGTGTTTCCTCTTTTCTCTGAAGAGGTTATTATGGAATAAGATTGAGGAAATGTCATCAGAGAGGTTAAAAAAAGAATCTACTCCCTCTAGATTGAAAACAATTTAAGATCAAAGGAACCTATTAGCTTTTTGTTATTCCATCACAAAGAGTTTTCTTTCCTTCCACTTTTTTACATCCTTTAGAGCACATGCTCATCACAATTTCAGAACGGTGGGCACCAACTTTTGAGAAATATATATATATTTTTCACTAAGCAGTCACTAATGTTGGGTGAAACAGTGGTACCAACTTTTGAACCAGCTCAAACTTGGGCTGGGTTCAAGGATTGATATGATTTTATACATTTGGATGGAAGCAGTTCTTGCAGCTGGGAAATCGGCAAAACACAGTGGAACACTCTTTTCTTGGCCTCCCACTGTTCCACCAACTCACCATTGCTATCTATGGGAGAGAGGGTTGGTAACCATATCCAGCCTGCTGCCTCTTGGGACTAGTGACCCCCTTTGAGAACCCTTGATTCTATGGTTCATAGGTCTTCAATGAACACTCCCCTATTTTGTGGGTCACTGACTGTCCCCCAAACCTCCAGTGTCTTTTGCTACAGCAACTCTGATCTAAGCCAAAGCAGCTGACAGTGTCACACCTCACATCCTCAGAGATTCCCAAGCAATTAAACAATGGCATGCCCCCCCCAGTAATAACTTTGTATCATGTGATAGCTGAACACCTGAGCTTTCCCTAACCAGTATGCTACCATAGGTCTCCAAGGGGTATTACTTGCCCTTGAAGCCTAGTGCAGAATCACTGCAGTTGGACAGACAGAGTTTCCATTTTTGATGCCTTATGGGGGTGTCAGGCCACCTTCTGTCCCGCAGAACATCTCAGGGACTGCAGGGGAAAAGGGTGTTGGCCTTCCCTCACACCTCCCTTCACCCTCAGACACAAACATTGCAAAGTGAAGCCAGCTGGCATCTGCCTGAAGATGAAGGCAGGAGGTCACCAAGCTGAAGAAGGAGTAGGAGGTAAGAAGAAGCCACTGGATCCCTCTGAAGACTGCAGTTTATTGGGCTTGCTGGATTGTGGGATGTTGACTTGAGGTATGAATGTATTAAACCTGAACCATCCATCTAACTAGCAGTGATCGGCTCTCTGACAACCTCTTGATCATAAAATTGCAGAGTTCATGGTACAAATACCATGGCATGCTTTGCATGGATCTATCTTCCACCCAGGAGCCAGCCTGCCTTCTCTGAGACCAATTAGAAAAGGTATATAAGAACGTGCAAGCTTGAGCAAGAAAAAATAATAAATATGCCCACTACGCTTTCCAAAATTTCCTGAACCTGATTCTGTACTGTGATCATCAGCGGGTGCAGCACAGTAGAGACAGCCCAGGAGGCTGGCACAGGACAAATGTGGTTTTATACCAGTTATGCACCTCCAACATTCAAGGCTGCTTCGGAAACTGGTGCTGCCCCTGGGGGCTGCTCTTATTCACAGCAATCTTACCCAGGTTGTTTATCAGAATACTCAGAGCGCTCTGTGCTACAGCCTCTTCCCCTCCTGCCCCCAACATGCCACTATCCTGGCTTATAAAGAGGGCTACGTACTCCAGCCAATGCTCCCATTCAGCAGGGGACTTCCCTAAGGGGGATACAGAAGGACACTGAATTCTGGCTCCATTTCTCCCCCAAGATCAGCATCATCAAGAAACATTTGACGGAATTGGTGCACCCCAGAGACTCTTCCCCCCCCCCAACGATGTCACTATGCCATCCATTCCCAACCCCTGTCCCTTAGTCCTACTATCTCACTTCATCCAGGTCCACAGCCTCTGACCAGTTGACATGTCAAATAACTCTAGGAGAGATTTCAACTGTTATTTCAGAAGGAAAAATGCTGGATTATGTTCTCATATTCTCCAGAAATATCCTCATTTAAGTTCCTTTTCATCTAGTTCCCCTATTAATCATTGAAAAGCCTTCAGGGTCAATCAAATTATTTTACAAGTTGATTGATGCTGGAGTCTGCTGTAGTGAATACCTAGGGAGCTATAGTTTACCCCTGTCCTAGCAGTGAGGTAGGAACTCAAGTTGTGAAAGCTCTCAAAGGGTTGCATGCTCATGTATAGGGGATGCCCTAGCAGGGAACTTCAGGGGTAGTCTATAAAGGTCAGGCAAACCCCTGGTGGGTTGGGCGCTTCTCCATAGAAGTGTGTTTATAGGGCTAGATTCTGCCCTCTCTGAGGCCTTTTCCAGATCTTACTAGGAGGTTTTGTGATTACAAGGTGTGCCTAGAATGTCAACGTGTCATATTATTGATGATTTCTTAGGGCTAAATTGTGCCTGTAAACTTAGTATTGGGGCATGAACACCATCATCCCAGAAGGTGTTGTGCCTAAGATTCACATCTCTGGATCATAGTTCCCCCTGAGCCTTCCGGTCAGGAGTCAGTACTTTGCTGCTGCTCTACATCAGTAGCAAACTACACACACATACGCCATCTCTACCACCAGCGCCCTGGTTCATCTGTGTTGATCGACACACTAGGTGTAGAGACAAGGCTCCATCCATTCATCATGCCTCCTCGACAACCTGCTCTCAGGGATAGCAAGCAGGTGGGTAACTCCTGCAGGAATGTAATAGGGACTTACTCCCCTGTGTAGTCATACCATCCAGTCACCGTCTAGCCCTTACTCATCTGTTACACTGATTTCTATGTGCTATTGCATTCTACAGTGAATGAAACAGAGAAAACTAGACAGGCATGCTGCAGTGGGTCATATTTTACAGAGAGTGGGTAGCCCACTGGATTTTTGCACATAATATCCGGTCACAGTGTCTGAGGGAAATCTATGTCCATTTAAAAATTTCAGAGTAAACTATTTTCTGGACAAAGCAGGGACAGCCACTCATTTCATTTTGGACATCAGGACGAAGTCTTAGAACTTTAGGCACAGGAGAAGGCCATCTAGCCCTCAGCCTGAATTCCTATGTATTTTCAGGTTTCAGAGTAACACCCGTGTTAGTCTGTATTCGCAAAAAAAAAAAAAGGAGTACTTGTGGCACCTTAGAGACTAACCAATTTATTTGAGCATATGCCTCTAAGGTGCCACAAGTACTCCTTTTTTTATGTATTTTCAATCTCTCAAACATTGTGACTGTACCATATTAGGAAAGTATACAAATCGTAGGAGAACCTACTGGCGTGTTGACCTTGATTCTCTCAATTTTACTTGCTATGCAACACATTGGTAGGGGAAAACTAATGCAACTGACATCAAAGAAATCATATGCAGTGCAATTAGGTTGGCATACGTCCGAACTTCTAATCTACCATGTGACTGACAGGACTTTAGTCCGCCAGAAGAAAGAGATTGTAACACAGCTTTCTGTTTCTCCGAAGTTATCAGTGGTCTCATTCAGACTGTACCAATCTAATTCCTTTCAAAGTAATTGATTATTTAAGGAGTTATTTTCAATGAGTCCTTTGGGTCCTAGTGCTTGTCCACCTTCCATTTGGTAGAGAAAAATATGTGCTCTCTTCTGCTGAAACTGTTGGCACATGGTAGTGCCAGATGATACTTATGTCATAAAAATAATTAGTTTGATTTAATGTTCACTCACATGCACAAAGCTAAGTGAAAAGTTTAGGGCCAAGAACGATGTTCTATCCAGAGCTCACCTATCCAGACCTAGCCTGTGCTCTGTAACTGCAGCTGAAAATGTTAGGAATACCATTATAGTTTCATGTATGTGGTACCCCTACTAAGAGCTCGACTGCATGCTCAGGCCTTGATTTAACAAAGTACTTAAGCATGTACTTAGTTTAGTCATGTGAGTAGTTCCACTGAAATCAAAACTTTAAACCACCTTATAGGATGAAGCCCCTAATATAAACATTTTCCCAGTGCAGACTGCCCTAATGTTTCATTGAAACATGCACAACACAATCTTCCAAAATATGCACGTTATGGTCCAGATCCTGCAAAGACTGCTCATGTTTAACTCCATGACTCTCAGTAGTCCCATTCAATTAAATAGGATTACTTATACATCGCAAGTGAAGCACATGCACAAGTCTTTGCAAGATTGAGTCTTTAGTGTATTATTCTATATGGAAACCATCTGCTGCTATTAATTTTTCAAGTGGGCTTTTACTCTGTTTATCCAGAAAAATAACCTTGGACAACTGATAAGAGCAATGAAGGTGTGAACACACCATACACCTCATGGAAATATGAACTGTAAAGCCAAGTAGGGACTGTTTTCACGCTGTTACACACAGGTAGCATGTGTCCTTTGTTCATTTGTAATACAGTAGTGCCTCGGGACCCATAAAGAGGCACTCACCTCTTGAGCACCTCCAAACAGCAGGGTGTGGTACCACAGTCCTTTTCTCACCCCTGGTACCTCCTGCAGATTGCCAGCTGACCTTGGCAGGTCTTCAGTGGCTTGACCCTCCAGCCACATCCCAAAGTCCCACTGAACCCCTTCCAGGTTATTAAAGAGTCCAATAAATAAACAGTCTGTTTGCCCTCCCCAAGGTCTTCAGCCCTGGCTCTGGGCCCTTTAAATTTGGGAGCCTTTGTTTAGGTTCCCAAATAAGGACTGTCCCTTTCTTGGGGTTTATGCTGCTTTACCTGTGGCCATTAGGGGAACCCAGGCCTATGCTCTATTCTTGGTTCTAACCCAGGGACCCTATACACAATGGCAACGTCCTGCAGACCTTCTTTGCTACTTCCCTGAGCATCTTCCTACCATGGCCTCTCTCTCCAGCCCTATCTCAGGGCCAACATCCTCAGGTTCTTCTCCTTTGCAACCCCACCTATGTAAGTTCAGCCAGCCATAAACTCTGCCTAATTGTCAGACTCCTTTGGCTAGAGAAGAGCACCCTTCTTCACTCCTCTGGAGCCAGCCAGGAACTGAACTTATAAGGCCATGGCCCTGATTGGCTGTTGCTAGACCCTCTAGCTCTTGAAGGATGCGGTCTCTGTGGTTCCCAAAATGGCTGCTCTGGAGAGTCTTCTCTAGGACAGCTTGAACAACCTACTTTTGCTGCTCTCTTCCTCTCAGCTCTTTGCTTCTTGGGGTTGGATGTGGTAGTACCCTGAGGCACCCATCAGGGAGCTGCAAAGGCTGAATAGTCCCAGTCACAGACCCCTACTGAAATCAGAGCCCCATTATGCTACGCAAACCCTGCCTCAAAAATCTTACAATCTAAACACGCAAGATAGATAAAGGGTAAGAAGGGGGGTACAGAGATGTGACGTGACTTATCAAGGTCACAAAGCAGATCAGTGAGACAGCTTAGAACCCAAGTCTCCGGTCTGGCATCCTGACCATTAGACCAAAGAAAATAACAACATTAAATGAAGCAAATCCCTTAAAAACCTACATTAATATAATGTTCTGAATACACAGTGGAAGATAAATTATTCCGGGGAAAATAGGTTAAAATTCTCACAGTGACTTTGTGTATGTGTGTGTGTTTTAATACACAACCTTAATGTGCCATCAATTTATTTTGGGAATGTAATATAGTTTCTAATTCTGCAAAGCACTTTAAAGCTTGCAAAAGGTGATATACAAATCAATACATGATCATGTTTATTCTATTCATATTTCAAACAGGAAAAAAGAGTGGCCTGAAATCTACTTGTGCATGCAAGAAAATACTGTGGCTTTAAAAACTGATTGGAAATAAATAAAAATTGTAGTACCAGATGCACATCTTATATTCCCAGAGCAGGCCTTGAATTGTAATAAATTATTGGAAATAGAGGCTTCACATCTAGCATATTAACTCAAAAACCCCTCAAAGGCCAATACCATTTATGCTGTGCACTGAAGTGCCAAAGATAAACCATTCATTAAGGCTACATACTTAAGGGAACATTAGCAAGTGCAATAATAAAGCAGGCTGAGTCTATTGGAAAGAGAAGAAAAGGTCCTTTTTTAGTGGTCCTTAGCCTTTTAGTATATACTGCTTTTGTATATTGTTTTGACTACAGATAGGAAACAATATTTTCAATTAAAATGTAGTCTGCATGACACATTTTAAAAGACTGGAAAAAATGTTTTATTTGAATTCAAATCCAAGGTCATCAAATCTCAACAGAATGGTGATGGAAAGTTGCCAATCCCCATGAATGCTTCATATGTATCACAGCACTCATAACATTGCCTTGCAACGGACATTACCTAAGGAGATTGTTAACTTTTCCATACATAATGCATCCATTTTCTCCCAGTATGCTGCATCATATCTGAGGTTCTGTACAATATATTCTGTACAGTACAATATGTATTCTAATAAGTCTAGTAGGGTGTGATTTATCATGCTGTATGCAAATTGATCAACATCCCCAAGATGGCTCTTTTCAAATCCTGGTAAATTTTTAAAAAGCATTTCTCTTAGATCAAGATAAAACTTAACTGAATAAGTCCTCCAAGGAAAATGTGTAAAACTCTATATCTGAAAAGCATAGAACTTAAACTTGACATTTACTTAATTTAAAATTCAAGGGGAAACCAACATAATATGTAAGTCTCACAATTTACAGAGAACAAGAACAAGGGTTTAAATTTTCCTTTTTTGTGACACATTGTAATTGTTTCTGTGACAGATCCCTAGTTTACATTTAGGGCTGGAATGCATGCAGCATCAGATAAACAAGCACGAAGCAACCACAGTTAAATATTTATAGTATTACCAGGATTCCTGGACTTGTTGGTATTCTGCTATAAAACTGGGGGATTATATGCAAATGAAAAAGAGAAAAAAAATTACAAACATTTTACTCCAGTTAGTATGAGTTTTTAAGTTGCCATTCATAGCTGGATATATTTAATTACTTAGAATCTTTCACCCTAAATGGGTAGAACATATGCTTGGTGTTATTTACAAGCAATGCTTCCCTGCACTCATCAGTAGTTCTGAGAATTTGAAAGCAGGGCTTGCTAATGAATACTGGACTTAATGATATTACATTTTAAATAACCCAAAGTAGAAAGGGAAACACAGAGTATTAGCATGTACAAGGTACTCAGGTACCAAAAACTTTCATAAACATAGAAACCAGCACTATAGCCTTGTTTCAAAAGGCACTCAGATCAGTGGAAAGATTCCCTTTGATTTCCATGAGCTTTGGATCAGACGCTATATTGTCAGCTTCCTTTACACACAGCTGAAGTGTACGGGTTGGTATTTATAGCAACTCATATAGAAAGGGAGGTAAGAGAGCCTTTGGCAACTAGAAAAAGTGTCTCTGTTAAAACAGCACCCACTACTGGTAATGTTCTGCTGGTATTTCTATTACAAACTCCAATTTCCAATCACTTGGCTCTGGAACCAGCTCTTCACTGACATGTGGCCTACAACTGCGGTTCTCAACTGGGGGTCTGCGGCTGAGCTCTTTCAGGGGGTCCGCAGGGTCCCCTGGCTGAAGCCTGGAGCCCCAACACCCCCTCCAGGCGACAGCCACAGAGCTGAAGCCTGGAGCCCCAGTGCCACAGCAGGGCAGCATCTGGGAGCTGTAAGCCCCGGTGGAACAGCAACTGGGAGCTGCAAACCTGGTGCCATGGCGGGGCTGCAGCCGGGAGCTGCGGGGTTGCAACCCTGAGCCCCGTACTAAATTCCTGAATCCCAGTGGTGCCACAGAGCTGAAGCCTCATGCCCTGGTGCCGCTGTGGGGTTGAAGCCTCAAGTCCTGGTACTGCGGGGGAGGGGTGGGTGGGTAGCAGCCGGGAGCCATGGGCAAAAGTCTTCAGCCCCAGTGCTGCTGCGGGGCTGAAGCCGCGGTGCCACGGGCTGAAGCTGGGAGCTGTGGCTGAAACCCAAAGCCCACTCATCCCCACAGGGCTAAAGCTGGGAGCCAGGGCTGAATCTATGAGACCCAGTGACAGTGCTGAATCTAACTGGGGGTGAAGCCCCCTCCAGTGGGCTGAAGCTCAAGCCCCAGCTTCCTGCAGGGAAGGTGGGGGCTCAGACTTCTGGGTCAGCCCCTGGAGTGGGGGTCACCCAGCCTGCAGGTCAGCCTTAAGACCTTCTGGCCCAGCTCTGTCTCTGCCCCCAGAGACTTTGCATGCGAGGGCTCACTCCTTGGTTTCTGCCCTTGGCCCAGTGAGTCTGACACCAGCCTTGCAAGTTAGCTAGGTCCTTATACTGGTTGTAAAGGAGCTAGTTCAAAAGGAGCAGGACATGTTCCACAGCACAGGGGAGGGGGGAAAATTAAGTGTATACAATAAATATCAGATATAGATAAATTTTTAATTCGACCATCAGCTTCAAAACAACAAAATCCAGAGAGTGACAATACCAAACTTCCTTCATCAAGTTCAACCACCATAATGGCTGAAGAACATCAAGGAGGTGATGTGAGTAAGAAACATAAAGCCACTATTAACCTCACAAAATTTAAGAAATATGAAGACAGCTGTTTGAATTTTGGTTTTATTTGTTCCGGAAGTGGAGATATATCTCAACCGTAGTGTGTAATTTGTGCACAAGTATTGTCCAATGAATGTTTGAAACCCTCCAAATTACAGAGGCATTTAATTACAAAACATGACATCTATAAGGATAAGCACCACTCATTTTTTGAGCAAAAGGCCAAGGAACTGCTTGGTACTAAAGCAGTAATGACAGCCACAACTACAGCAAACCAAAAGCTTTTAAGGTCATCCTACATAGTGGTGCAGAAAATTGCAAAAACAAAAAAATCAGATACGATTGCTAAGATTTTGATAATGCCATTTGATAATGCCATGTGTTATTGAAATAACAAAGGAAGTGTTTGGAGAGGAGAAGGCCAAGGTACTGACAAAAATATCAATGTCAAATGACATTGTCAGATGACAGATCATTTCTATGTCAGAAGACATAGTTTCTCAGTGTATTGATCAGCTGCATGACAATGATTTCCCTATACAACTAGATGAATCCACAGACATTTCAAAAATGTCCCATTTACTTGCCTATGTTCGGTATGTGTGGAATAAGGAAATAAAGGAAGACTTTTTGTTTTGCAAAGAGCTCAAGACAGCAACAAAGTCTGATGACATTTTCAAACTGCTAGATGATTTTATGATTTCAGCAGAAATCAGCTGGACTAATTGCACTGGGGTCTGCACTGATGGAGTCGCAGCAATGACCGGAAAACATGCCGGTGTTGTGCAAAAAATAGAAGCCCTTGCACCTTGCGCTATTTGGACACACTGCTTTTTACACCGATAAGTGCTTGTTGCAAAAGATATTGAACCAGGTCTTCACGGTGTTCTGAATACCGCAGTAAGGCTTGTTAATTTTATTAAATCCAGAGTAACAAACTCCAGGTGTTTTGCTGCACTTTGTGAGGAATTGGGTGCAGAGCACCATTCCTTGCTCATGCATACAGAGGTGAGATGGTTATCTCGAGGCAGAATGCTTGCCCGTATATTTAATCTCAAGGAAGAGCTATGTACTTTCTTAGTTGATAAGAAAACTGAATTTGCCAAACTGCTGAAAGACGATGTGTGGCTGGAAAAACTGCGTTACCCCGCAGACATATTCTGTGAAATGAATAAGCTGAAGAAAGCTTTGCAAGATAGGAACACTAATTTTATTGCCCAGCGTGAAAGACTCGAGGCATTCAAAAGAAAACCACAACTCTGGAAACTTCATGTCTGTGGGGGCACTACTAATATGTTTGAGCTCTTACATTCTTTCATTCAGGAACGAAACATTGACTCTGCCGTAATTAAACCTCAGCTAGCAGCGCATCTGTCTGGTCTGCTTACAAAATTTAATGCTTATTTTCCCGAACTCACAACAGAACAAGCTGTTACGCACATTTGGACTACAGACCCCTTCAGTGAGAACACTGAAGCTAAACTTCCATCTGATGTTCCATCACAATTGTTAAAAGAGCTCATTGACATTTAGTCAGATGGCTCACTCAGAACCAGGTTCACAGAAATGCCGCTGGAGACATTTTGGTGTGAGTGCTCTGATGAACACATCACTGTTTCTTCAGCAGCGCTGAAAGTTTTGATCCCCTTTAGTACCACCTACTTATGCGAAGCTGGATTTTCAGCCATGACATCAATGAAAACAAAATATCGAACCAAGTGTGCTCTTCAGAGATACCCCCACATCTTGACAGAATAGTTGACCAGCACCAACAACAAGTTTCACACTGAGTAAATAAAAAATAATATTCAGTTTATTTTTGTGCCTATATTGTCCTTTCTTACATATTTTCTGTGTGTGGGTGTTTAACTGTATAACAATCCATTTAATACAGCTTTTAATCTCTGGGACATGCAGAAAAACCATTGTTGTGGTACAGGTGGGCCTTGGAGTTTTTGTAGCATTGTCAGGGTGGCCTGAGAAAGAAAAAGGTTGAGAACCTCTGGCCTACAAGATTTCAGCCCAGGTGTTTAAACTGGTTTAGCTATTTTAAGTCATTGGAGGGCACAGAATATTGTTTTGTTAGGTAAGGAAGCTATTGTGTATTTTAGTAATGGTTTCACATTTCAGGTTGATTATTAGTAAGCTGAGTTATCATGCATGCACAGCAGTTACAGTGTCTCCTAGCGTGGAGCAGTCTCCTATGGATATATTGTATGAATTAAAGTATTGCAGATTAGGTCTTCTGCCAACGCACTATAACAATTTAAAAGAAGCCATTCTAGTCCATTGTGTCAGCAAACCACATCCTAAATCATTACCAAGTAGGTGTAGACATCATTGAACAGAACTACTCTGAAAATGCCTTGCACCTAGTCCCTCACAAGTAATCTAGGGGATTTGCAAGCAGTTTGGGAACATTCTTCAATTCTTTCATACAATAATGGGTCCAATCTGATTCCAACCCAGAAACTCAGAGTTAAAGGTAAAGGTGAAATTCCATCCCTATTCAGTTTGGCCAGCTGATTCAATTCAGATAATTGTGGATGACTGTAAATAAAGTACCATATCTGGCAAAATAATGGGCCAGATCTTGAGCTGGTGTAAATCAGTGTAGCTCTACTGATTTCCATGGGCAATGCCAATCCATGCCAGCTGAAGACTTGGCCCACTGTATGTAGGCATCATGGGATAAATTAAGGATGACATGTTGGTCTTGACACTAATACTTAAGTATTCAAAATGTTTCATGAGCATTTAGCTGTGTGATTCCCATTGACTTCAGTGATTAATGGGAACTGTGTTGCTTAATCCTTATACAGTGCTTTGAAACAAACATCTGGTCCTTTTACGGCCTTCAGTCCAACCCAAAGGATGGGATTTTCAATAACAGTCAAGATTGGCCTAACTGCTCCTTCTGAAGTCTAATGTTACTTGAACGTGATTTTGGCAGTGTATTAGTAAAAAATGTTTGACCCTAAATTCATTCTAAGCTAGTAGAAAAGCTGACTATAATACAGAGCCTTTGGGTATGATTCTTCTTTAGTATACCCTTGTTTGACAGCAGTAGAATGTTATTAACTTCACTTAGCTATTTCTGATTTATACCAGTGTAAATGCGAACAGAATGAGGTTCTCTAGGTGTAAATATACCAGCAAATGTTATCGTTAGAATTTTCTTTATTCCTAAATTTGACATCATTTATATCCATGAAATAAATCAATGGTATATTAAAGCCTAAAATGAAAAGCATATTTTTAATCTGTTTCTGTTCTGCCTTAATCTCATTGATAGCCCATGGAACATAGGTTGCTAAGTCACTTTTGAAAATGAGATTTACAGCATGTCTACACTGCCCTGCAGTTTGGACTATGGGGGTGTGAATAGCAGTGTGCACCAAAGTGCTGCACTGTAACTCCCATGTGTGGATGCTGCAGGAATGAACTAGAAAGTTCCATGTTTGCCTTATGCAAACTAGGAACCTTTTAGTTCACATCCACAGCCTCCACATGGGGGAGTTACAGCACCACACTTCGGTGAACATAAGAGTGGCCATACTGGGTCAGACCATAGGTCTATCTAGCCCAGTATCCTGTCTTCCAACAGTGGCCAATGCCAGGTGCCCCACAGTGACTGAAGAGAACAGGAAACCATCAAGTGATTCATCCCCTGTCACCCTTCCTTAGTTGTCTCTTTTCCAAGCTGAAAAGTCCTGATCTTATTAATCTCTCCTCATATGGAAGCTGTTCCATACCCCGATCATTTTTGTTGCCCTTTTTGGAACCTTTTTCAATTCCAATTTTGAGATGGGATGACCACATCTGCACGCAGTATTCAAGATTAGGCATACCATGGATTTAGATAGAGGAAATATGATATTTTCTGTCTTATTATCCATCCCTTTCTTAATGATTCCCAACATTCTGTTTGCTTTTTTGACTGCCGCTGTACATTGAGTGGATGTTTTCAGAGAACTATCCACAATGACTCCAAGATCTCTTTCTTGAGTGGTAACAGCTAATTTAGAACCCATCATTTTCTATGTACATTTGGGGTTATGTTTTCCAATGTGCATTACTTTGCATTTACCAACATTGAATTTCATCTGCCATTTTATTGCCCAGTCACCCAGTTTTGTGAGATCCTTTTGAAGCTCTTCGCAGTCTGCTTTGGACTTAACTATCTTGAGTACTTTTGTATCATCTGTAAATTTTGCCACCTCACTGTTTACCCCTTTTTCCAGATCATTTATGAATATGTTGAATAGGATTGGTCTCAGTACAGTCCCCTGGGGGCAGGGGTGAAAGTAAGTTAAAGGACGTACGGGTACACCAGAGACCTGAGCAGGGGGCGTGGCCTCAATCAGAAGAGGCATGGCCTCATCTGGAAGAGGTGGGGTCTTAATCCCCGGGCCCTTTAAATCTTCATTTAAAGGGCCCGGGGCTCCAGCTGCAGTAGTGGCAGCTGGGAGCCCCAGGCCCTTTAAATCACCCCCAAGCTACCAGCTGCAGAGGCAACTGGGAGCCCCAGGGCTAAGGGGTGATTTAAAGGGCCCGGAGCTCCAGCTGCCGCTACCGCAGAGGAGATCTGAGCCCTTGAAATCACTGAGGAGCCCTGGGGACTCCCGGCTGCCACCGCTACGCCGGGGCTCTGGCAGAGCTTTAAGGGTCTGGGGATCTGCTATGGTAGCGGCGGCCGGAGCCCCGAGCCCTTTAAATCACTGCCAGAGCCCTGATGCCCAAGCCCTGGGGTAGCGGCAGCCGGGCTCCATTGGGGATTTAAAGGGCCCCAGGGCTCCAGCCGCTGCTATCACTCCGGTCCTTTAAATCCCCTCTGGAGCCCCACCGCCACTACCCTAGGGCTTCGGCAGCAGGGCTCAGGCAGTGATTTAAAGGGTTTGGGTCGGTAGCGGGGGCTGGAGCCCTGGGTCCTTTAAATCCCCTCCGGAGCCCCGCCGCTGCTACCCTAGGGCTTCGGCAGCAGGGCTCCAGCGGGGATTTAAAGGGCCGGGGTGGTAGCAGCGGCTGGAGCTCCAGGGCCCTTTAAATCCCCGCCGGAGCCCTGCCGCTGCTACCCCAGGGCTTTAAATTGCCGTCTGGGAAAGCTGGTCCCGGTACGGCGCACCGGCTCTTGCCGGTATTGCCGTACTGGGGCATACCGGCTTACTTTCACCTCTGCCTGGGGGACACCACTATTTACCTCTCTCCATTCTGAAAACTGACCACTTATTCCTACCCTTAGTTTCCTATCTTTTAACCACTTACCGATCTATGAGAGGACCTTTCCTCTTATCCCATGACAGCTTACTTGGTGAGGTGAAAATCTAAGTATACTATATCCATTGGATCCCTCTTATGCACATGCTTGTTGACCCCCTCAAAGAATTCTAGTAGATTGGTGAGGCATGATTTCCCCTTACAAAAACAATCTTGACTCTTTCCCAACAAATTATGTTCATCTATGTGTCTGACAATTCCGTTCTTTACTATAGTTTCAACCAATTTGCCCAGTATGAAGTCAGGCTTACTGACCTGTAATTGCTGGAATCACCTCTGGAGCCCTTTTTAAAAATTGGAATCAGATTAGCTACCCTCCAATCATTTGCTACAGCAGCTGATTTAAATGATAGGTTACAAACTACAGTTAGTAGTTCTGCAATTTCACATTTGAGTTCCTTCAGAGATCTTGGGGGAATACCATCTGGTTCTGGCAACTTATTGTTTAATTTATCAATTTGTTCCCAAACCTCCTCTAATGACACATCAATCTGCAACAGTTCCTCAGATTTGTCACCTAAAAAGAATGGCTCAGGTTTGGGAATCTCCCTCACAGCCATGAAGACTGATGGAAAGAATTGATTTAGTTTCTCTGCAATGGCCTTATTGTCCTTGAGTCTCCTTTAGTACCTCGATCATACAGTGGCCCTACTGGTTGTTTAGCAGGCTTCCTGCTTCTGACGTACTTAAAATTTTTTTTGCTATTACTTTTTGAGTCTTTGCGGTGCACTGCTATTCACACCCCTGTTAGTCCAAACTGTGGGGCACTGTAGACATGCCCTTAGACTCCAAAATCACTTTGGCGCTTTTGAAAATGTTAGCCCAGACTTCATATATTTATATAAGTGATCTAAATAAAAGATGAGAGCATTGGCTATATTTAAATAACTAAAGCAATCTAGGGATTTAGTATGCATTTCTTGCAAAGCACTAATGCAGTTACTCTGACACAGCAATCAACTCTCCTGACCAGCATGCAGAGTAGACTGTGATGCTAAGAAATGTCACTGAAATGCCAATGTGTGCAGAAGGATATATAAAGCTATATGTGCACAAACCTACAATGATTTATACATTTTAATGTGTCAGATTTCAGACAGACTGTCAAAATCAGTGTTCCACTTGAAAGAGATTTATATAGCCTCATCAACACCACCACGTTGGGGCACCTACCCAAGAGACTATCTCTCCCTCTGTGCTTTAGTGCCAAAGCTGAGATCTGCAAAGGCACTCAAACTGCAGCCAGATTGGTATAAATGAGAGGGGTCTACTGTCACGGTGTTCTCCATAACTTTGGAATTCACTCACCTGCTGGTCTGAAAGAGCCTAAATCTGATATCTTTAGGGTATCTTGCAAAGCATTTTTTAAAAAAAACTTTTTAAGATACCTGTTCCAGTTTATTTTAAATCATACTGCTGCATTTAAGGTATTACTTACACAATATTTTAAGTTATGTCAGAGATGCCTATTACATATAGACGGGTGTATTTTATTTATTTTTGTTTGCATTTTTATATATCTACATTCAGAAAGTTGTATGGAACTTCAGACTCATGGCTCCACTAGGAGTAATATGGCTACCATACTGCATCACATTTTGAATATATCCTGTATTATTTGTTCATACCATTGTGAATCATAAATAAATATATAAATAACACCTACCTGTTCTGTAGTGCTTTTTATCAGTAGATCTCAAAGTGCTTTATAAAGGAGGTTGGTATCATTATCTCCACTTCACAGTGAGAGACAGGGAGATGAAGTGACTTGCTCAAGGTCATCCAGCAAGCCAGTGGCAAAGCCAAAAATAGAATCCAGGTCTCTCCTGAGTCCCAGTCCAGTGCTCTACCCACTAAGTGACACTGTTTTACTAGATTGAGTAAATCCCATTGAAAGTGCAAAATACAGTCCCTCAGAGGATATATCAGATCTCAGATTAATGCTGAATCCAATTTTTGTAAAAAAATAACAAAACCAAAACCCAACGTTCCAACCTATAATTTTGCCTTACGTGAGTCCATTGCAATATGTAACAAAATTGCAGGCAAAAGAAGCAGGGTAAGTTAAGAAGACGAAAAGACTGCCTTGAAGGAACTATGACCCATATTTCCACCCTCACAGCTAATCTTTGAACCTAAAGAACATCTATACAGGAGCAAATAGTCCAGCCTGAAGGGAACTCACACTATGAACTTTAACCTCTTTTGATGCAACCTGGTAAAACTAGAGACATAATGGAAACAGGTAACTGAAAAGCATACATATGGTCAGAGCAGCAGGAATTTTGAGATGAGGAACAGCTAGTGCAGTGGTTCTCAATTGTGGTCGACTGCTTGTTCAGGGAAAGCCCATGGCGCACCAGGCCGGTTTGTTTACCTGCCGCTTCTGCAGGTTCGGCCAACTGCAGCTCCCACTGGCCGCGGTTCACCGCTCCAGGCCAATGGGGGCTGCAGAAAGTGGCGCAGGCCGAGGGACATGCTGGCCGCTCTTCCCGCAGCCCCCATTGGCCTGGAGCGGCAAACCGTGGCCAGTGGGAGCCGCAGTTGGCTGAACCTGTGGATGTGGCAGGTAAACAAACCGGACCGGCGCGCCAGGGGCTTTCCCTGAACAAGCGGCGGACCACAGTTGAGAACCACTGAGCTAGCAGAACCCTAAATGGTGATAAACCCAAGTAAGATACAGTACCCCGTGGGAATGAATTTAATTACAAATCAAGGAGAATCCATAGTAAAAGAAAACCAACCAAATAAACATAACATCTGATGCTGGAAAGAATACGGTATTAACATGTTTCTACAGATTTACCTGGCCTACATTTTATAGCCAAAAAATTAAGAACTAATAGTAGGAATCCTATAAGCCATCAAAAGCCTAGGAATGGAAGGAGGTAACAGCATACAAGCAGTTGATTCATATGTATAGCAACACCAAGGACATAACCACTTACTATATATTTATATTAAAGAGCTCTAATATCTTCTGTATATCACATCTGTATTGATTGCTCAGAACATTATATAATATTTTGCATTTCATTTGTAACAGACCTGAAATCAAGCAAGTGAACAGAGGGCATTCAGGATACTGTATACACAAAACTTGGTGGCTACTACATATCTATTTCCATAAGGGGACACAAGCTGAACCCAAAGAATTTTCCCTTTGATCTTACAATATCATGGGGATCTGGGATTGATAACCACCGAGGCTAAGCAGCCCCCAAAGCAATCAACGTGGTGTACTGAAACTACTCAATGGTCTATGATCAGAGAAGCTTTGCAGCGAATCCAATCTGCTCTTGTGAAAGTCAATGTCAAAACTCCAAGTCACTTCAATGAGTGTAGGCTTGGGCTCAGACTGAAGAGGGACTTCTGTGTGCAGAATTACACCTCTCCTGAAAAGACAAATCATGCAGTGTGAAGGGGCTTCTAACCATTTACATCATCATCAGGAGAGAACGAGCAAAACATATGGGGGTCTCACTGCAAAAGCTGTCATTGCCAGTGTAACCCACAGGCTCCTGGGTGTGATGTTCTGTCCCATCTAGTGGCACCGAGACCACTTAGAGAGAGATAATGAGTCTTCTCTATAGCCTGAGCTAACAGCCATATAGCTTTTAGCTCATGCGGTAGAGGCTCATGCACTAAGCTCCAGAGATCCCACCCGTGGTCTGTTGGTGTTACAAGTGGGAGCTTATCCGGGATTTCAGCTGGGAAGTCTCTAAAGCTTGGGATGTGCTTCCTCAGGCAGGGGAAGTATGTAATCCACACACCTCCTGGGTGTGGTGTTCTGTCCCTTCTAGTGGCACCGAGACCGCTTTGAGAGAGATTAATGAGTCTGCTCTACAGCCATATGGCTTTTAGCTCATGCAGCAGAGGCTCACGGACTGAGGTCACAGGTTTGATTCCGTCCGCTGACGGGATCTGTCAGTGTTACACCAGGTTTAGTACAAAAATGCTTTAATGACAGCCAGAAATCTTGAGCTCAGAAACCCTTCTTTTCACTCAGCCTTAATAATTAGAAACTAGTTAACAGTAAATTGAGCTTTTTCGTAAACATTTGCTATATCTATATCTATCTATCTTTACACATATAGGAAACTGTGTCAAATCTCCAGAGATGAAAGCTTAACATCTGAGCCAACTGCACAATTTTGTACACTACTGAACTCCAGAGACCATGGGTTGATTCTTAGTGTTACATCAGAAACATTAAAATTACCATCAGGTTTGGATGAGATCGCCACATGTTCATTAAATTAGGCAGATTGGTTGCCCCCTGAGGGCAGGAAGGAAAAAATCAGAAGAATTGGAGCAACCTTGTGCCACTAAATGAGCTGGCACTTACCCAGGACTCTAGTGCTATTAGGAAACATGAAGTGTCATAGATATCAGTGGTTAATATACTGGGCAATAGTGAAAGAAGACCAGATCAGATCAGGCATGAAGAAGGATGGGTGGAAGTATGGGGGTGAGTTAAAAAAGTGTACAGTCACTCAGCATCACACTAATTATTACAAGGAGAATTAGCAGTGTAAGCAAGCAGTAAGATATACATTTGTTTTCCATCAACAATTAGTTTTTTTGGAAATATACTCTGAGATATGAAGCTAGCAAGCAAGACTTTTTTATTTATCTGAATAAATGAAATTATCTGATAAGGAATATTGGTAAGTGAAGAGATCAGTAAGGGAAATGCTTATTCTAATCAACATTTTAAGAATATTTGCATTTGCAAAGCCTAACGTAAGAAATGAATCAAAATTCATCTGTTCAACTGTTGTAAGCAATCCATACATATGTGTTTGAAAATAGTTATATAAGAGCCCAGCTCTTACAAACACCTACTCAGGTGAGTAGTCCGTACTCACACAAGTAGTTCCATTACCATTTATGGGACTTCTCACATGAGTAAAAGACTATTCATGCTAATAAGTGTCTGATGGATCAAGACCTAAAAAATGTATTTGATTCAAACTGCATTTCTCCTTGTCTTTTTAAACAGCGGATACACTGGGGGAAGGAAACATGCTAGACAGAAGCACCCTTTTATCAGGATGTTGGTTCACAGGCAGATATTAAAAAATCATCTTTCAGAGATGTAGGAGTAATTACTTTTTCAGTTTTCAGAGTAGCAGCAGTGTTAGTCTGTATCCGCAAAAAGAACAGGAGAACTTGTGGCACCTTAGAGACTAACAAATTTATTTGAGCATAAACTTTCGTGAGCTACAGCTCACTTCATCGGATGCATAGAATGGAACATATAGTAATACATATATATATATATATATATATATATATATATATATATATATATATATATATATATATATATATATATATATACACAAACACTGATAAGTTGGAAGTTACCATACAAACTGTGAATGGCTAATTAGTTAAGATGAGCTATTATCAGCAGAAGAAAAAAAAGTTTTGTAGTGATAATCAAGATGGCCCATTTAGACAGTTGACAAGAAGGTGTGAGGATACTTAACATGGGGAAATAGATTCAATATGTGTAATGACCCAGCCACTCCCAGTCTCTATTCAAACCCAAGTTAATGGTATCTAGTTTGCATTAGTGCAAACTAGATTAGTGCAAACTAGATACCATTAACTTGGGTTTGAATAGAGACTGGGAGTGGCTAGGTCATTACACATATTGAATCTAAAAAGAAAAGGAGTACTTGTGGCACCTTAGAGACTAACCAATTTATTTGAGCATAAGCTTTCGTGAGCTACAGCTCACTTCATCGGATGCATACTGTGGAAAATACAGTATACGTCCGATGAAGTGAGCTGTAGCTCACGAAAGCTTATGCTCAAATGAATTGGTTAGTCTCTAAGGTGCCTCAAGTACTCCTTTTCTTTTTGCGAATACAGACTAACACGGCTGTTACTCTGAAACCTGTCATATTGAATCTATTTCCTTAAGTTAAGTATCCTCACACCTTCTTGTCAACTATCTAAATGGGCCATCTTGATTATCACTACAAAACTTTTTTTTCTTCTGCTGATAATAGCTCATCTTAACTAATTAGCCATTCACAGTTTGTATGGTAACTTCCAACTTATCTCTCTCTCTCTCTCTGTGTGTGAATGTATATATAATCTTACTATATGTTCCATTCTATGCATCCGATGAAGTGAGCTGTCGCTCATAAAAGCTTATGCTCAAATAAATTTGTTAGTCTCTAAGGTGCCACAAGTACTCCTGTTCTTTTTACTTTTTCAGTGCTCTTTACTGTCAATCAAAGCTTTTTTGCAAGAGGACTGTTCCCATGTCCAATCCCAGCAATAAAATAGGGCTTTTTTTTCCCCCAAAGAAGAAAACCTTAATAATGAGCAGAAACTTTTCTTCAAAAAGCTCAGCATTACTCATTGCCCCTAAACTTCTCATGCAAATAACCCCAAATGTCAAAAAATGAGCAATAATAAAAACAACTACAAACAGTGGTAAAATTTACAGTCATCCAAGCTTCAGGTTTATTTTATAACTGCCATATGAGATTTTATTTCTGGAAAGAAGCTTCATTGATAAAGAGGTTTAATTGTCTATCAACATGCCTTATGGTGCAATTGCTTCATTTACTTCAAGGCTGAATCTTATTACGGTACTACTTCAATTCTCCAGGCTCCCCTCCATCTTGAGGCTGGTGCTTAATTAGTTCAGCCCTGGCAATGCAAGCAAATACAGAGCATTTTCTTTCTCTCTCTGTCTATCCCACTCCTCCTGAGAAATCTAATAGACTATTGATTTTCCATCCTCAAAGAGATCAGGCTCCACTTTCACTGTTCAATCATGATATTAGCTGTCCATTAACTTGAATTCCCTGGCCTGACAGCTTGTTGACACCTCCAAGGCTTTCCAATCAGCCAATCAACACCCAGATAACAACTGCAATTATGTATCTCTTTGAGAACTTTAGACAAGGTTTTATTCTTATCCCTCCCATCTTTTCCCCCTTCAGAAATTTCTATTCCTATCTTCATTTTTCTTATTTAGCATTTGAATAAGGCTTTCATTTCTTAACTACTGTACTTGAAAGGAGATTATATGTGTGATTGAAAGGATGATTGTGTTATCTGCCGGCAAAGCCATAATTTTATGAAATGCTATTTCTACACCTTTTCTGCACCTGTACTGTTTTGAAAATAAGATGACACTAAAAACATTTGGGACTTGTCAAAGCAAATAAATTAATCAAATTTTGGAAAGTTCCTCATTAATTTTAGCTGTGCAATTTTTCTGCCATGTCAAAAATCACAGGGTTGATTATTCCATTTTTTAAAAGTAACTGAGATAACTGTAGAAAGAAAAGAACAGTGTCATGATACTGATACATGATATTGGCCCCAATGTCCATTGTTACAGGAGTAAAGAATATATTTATGCAGAGTCTGATTCTACTACCTTTATTCAGGTTGAGTAGTGCTTACTTACTCAAGTAGGCCCATCACAGTCAACAAGACCACTTGAATGAGTAGATACCATCACATTAGTAAAGATTTAAGAATTGAGCCCAAGGAGAAATCTTTACTAAAAGGAGCAAAATGTAATTAATGTTCTATTCTCATTTAGCCATTAAAAAACTATAGGGAGGGACCTTTCTGCATAATACATTCCATTTCCAAATACTTTGCACATGGCTCTTTTTCATCTGCTGAATTTACCATGGGGAAAAATTGTTGGATATTTTCTAATAAAAATTGAATCTCTTATCTGCAGTCTCTCTATCTCTTTGAACTGCAAGCTTTTTCATCTACTCCCTTTGGAACTACTTCTTTAGACCTCTAATTAGTTGCTATAGCCTTGACCACTCATGGCCAGACTTAGTTTATTATTCTTAACTCTGAGACATACACATATGCACTTGATCCATTACCTACAAAACACCTTCATAACTTTTCCTGAGAATATGCTTCAGTAATTTCAAGATTAATTTGTCTTTTATGTCTTGCTCTGTTCCAGCTGCTCTTAAACCTGCTATCATTGTATCTTTCCTAAAGAAGCCAATGTCATCCCTTGATGAACCTGCAAATTATTGTCCTATAACTCACCTTCCCTTCTTTTCAAAAGTATTAGGAAAAAATGGAACCTAGAAACTAGCTAGCTAACTCTCATTTATTTGTAACAGGCTATTTCCCACATCTCAATGCACATTTCTGAATTAACATTGCTACAGGTTACAATCAGAACTTTGCGATGTGACTTACCTACTGAATATTTCATGTGCTTTTGACACAATTTATCATGATATTTTAATGAATTGCTTTCAGTATTATGGCATTAGCTCTAAGACTAGCCAATAGGTCTATCCTTACTTACTGAATGGATTCAGATAGGGGGCTTTTTTATTAAAAAAGGTAGAAGATATCCTTTGAATTCTAGTATAGTCCAGGGCTGAGAGCTTGGGACCACTTCTTAATGTCTACTTGCTACCCTTGGGCAGCATTACTGTGTAGAGCACTTAGATGTGAATTTTCATCTCTATGCAGATAAGTCTGATTTATGGCAGTAGTAATGATATCGCTCAGTGATTCCTATTTTTCAAAATTGCTTTTAGGCTATGTAAAATTGGATAAGCAATAATTTTCTTTGAGCCCCAATGACAGCAAAATTCAGTATAGTATTCTTACATCACCTATTCTTTTACAAAAAGACAGGAAGGGTCAGATTTACTAAAGAGCTCAGCTCCTCTTGAGGCACAAAAATAAATGGGCAGATTTTGCAAAAACAGCTCAACACATTGAAAATCTTCCCATGAGTGTCACAATGAGAGATGCAGGGTGCTGATCATTCTTGCAAATCTTGGTTTTATGGATGTGAAAAAGGAAACTGAGCACTTTTGAAAATCTTTTCTTCTCTATTTTACTCAGTACTAGAGAATCTGGCTCTGATAATGTAATGAGCTTGTAGCCACATACAAACACACACCATGGGTCTTCGGGTGATGAAGGTGGGACCATCATCACCAAAATCCACAAGCTCCTTCTACTAATACTATCTGAGCTAAAGGAGTAAATGTTAGCTAGGAGTAAAACAATAGGTTGTCATCCTTGATGCACGCCAGCTTCTGGAAGAAAACAACCACATAAATCACGTTCCAAATTTGGTTTTTCAATAGGACCAAAACCAAACCCTTATTTTTAATTAGTGAATTGGACTGAATGCTTTTTATTTATGTATTTATTTATTTTAATAAAGAATTACATGATAGAGGATGTATACATTTCACAAACTGTATCTCCTATACACTACAATCTTGTTTTATGCAACCCTCAGTTACCCAAAGCCCCATTTTCTATAACAGGATCACATTCCCTACCTGCGCCGCTATTAATTACACTGAAAGTGCCTTAATGGTTTAAAATTTTCTTACATTCAGATGATTAAGGTTGTACTATACACATTCCTTATCATCACTAGACTACACAATTCTCCTGAGGTTCAGATCACCCTTCCTGTGGCAAAACCAATGTCAGATGATTTAGGCAGCAAGGAGAGGACAACAACATGAAGTTGCCCGCATGGAATTTTCCCTGTATAGTCCCTTCTTGTGGAAGCAGCTGAAAGGGGGATTCCCAGCTCCATAGGTCTCACATATATATAGGAATAGAGATGGGAGCCCACTTTGGTGCAGCTACAAAGGGTGGTTGTTGCTGTTCCACTGGTCTTCCTCTCATTTGACATTCTGGATTCTGCAAGACAAATGCTGTCATTGGATCACCCTGCTCAGCAGCAGCCGCAAAGAGGGAGGCAGTGTAGCTCGGAGCTCTGTTACCTCTGGCCTGGTTTTCCGAACAAAAATATGGGAGCGGGGGATGGTGCTGCAGTCAGCAGCTCCTCTTTTCTACTGCCACTGGTCCCAGAATCCATGAAGCAGCCACACAGGGAGGGAGTGAGAGAATTGGTACTGCAAAGGTATCACTTCCAACCTTTCATGCCGAAAGTAAGAGATCTGTACGTGTGGGCCCCTCCACATGCAGCTCTTCTGACGTAGCCCTATTTCATTCACTCCTTTGCTCATTACCCAGTTTTTACCATGTCCATTGCAGCTTGATATGCATTTCAGGGGCTTCCAGTCCCTTGCTCCAGAATAACATCAGTCACGCTAGCATAGGTGCTGGAACTAAGGGTGCTGCCATACCCCCTGACTTGAAGTGGCTTCCATCATATATAGGGTTTACAGTTTGGTTCAATGGGTTTCAGCACTGTCTCTCCCCCCCACCGCCCGCCAATGCAAATTGTTTCAGCACCCCTGCACTCCAGTTATTCCTTTTCTTGTGAGCTCTACCTATACAGAGCGTGGGTTTTTATTATATGCATTTTATTGGTGATAATATAGCTGAATATACATCTCTGTATTTTTTCTTTGATATCATGTTGTAACTGATGTGCCCTCTTCTGAATACAAGACTTACCATTGTTGACAGTATGCTATTCCACTAATGAAAATTAAGTACTGAAGAAAATCTTTTCATTCAGAACCTCTAGTGTGACAACCAGGTTATTATGCTTCTCACAGGAAAATGTAAATCGTTCCTCATACTGGAGAAGGGTTTTCTTGGACGAGAGGAAGGAATTATTGTAACTGCCTGGATCATTCCCAAGACTGATAATTGTTACAAATTTTGCAAATTATTTGATGGCTTAACTTAGGTACTTCTATGACCCCTCTTACTGTAGTGTCTGAGCATCTCACTATATTTAACATATTTATCTTCACAAACCACTTGTGTGATAAGGAAGTACCCTACTAACCTACCATCCCCATTATACAGATAGGAAAATGAGGCACAGAGAGGCTAAATGACTTGCTCTATATCACACAGGAAGTCTGTGATGTAACAAGGACTTGAATGCAGATTTCCCAAGTCATGTGCTAGTGCCTTAACCACTAGACTATCCTTCATCTCTGGCCACTGGGAAATGAATCAGTGGTTTTATTCTAGTTCCTGCTAAACAGGTAATAAATCAGCAACATTATCACCTTTATTGGCAGTCTCAGTAGGAAAGCCCAATAACTAAAATGTTATGGACATAACTCATGGCTAGAACTGGCCCCTTCAGCTCAAGATTAAAAATACATTCTTAGGAAAATGTAGGGAAGCTTGTAGTATTGCTAAGCATGATGCCTTATTTCATTGTTAAACGGGGCATGGTTTTTTCATAATACTAAATTCTCTTTGAGGAAGTTAAGTAAGGGATGCAGAGTGTTTTGTGGTTGTTTTCATGGAAGATACTATCAAAATAAATGGATCAAGTTTATTTTAATAGAGTGAGTAGAGCATTAAATATTTGCAGTAGAGCATTAAATATTTTTTCAAGGACTAACAAAAAGGTGCAAAACAATCGATAAAATTAGTTGCTTTATAATAGAGCCAGATGAAGTATGAGAGAAAAAAAAAGAAAAGAAATTAAAATAACATTTTATTGAAATGGAAAATGTAAGAGTGATTTAAGATCATGTTTACCAGCCAACATTTTGGTTGGGTAATAGAAAGAGATTATATATTACAATAATTGGAGTGATTAATCCTGATAAGTAGATTAAGTAGATGATCTGAAATCCTAGTCAAAGGTAGGTTTCAGAGTAACAGCCGTGTTAGTCTGTATTCGCAAAAAGAAAAGGAGTACTTGTGGCACCTTAGAGACTAACCAATTTATTTGAGCATGAGCTTTCGTGAGCTACAGTGAGCTGTAGCTCACGAAAGCTCATGCTCAAATAAATTGGTTAGTCTCTAAGGTGCCACAAGTACTCCTTTTCTTTTAGTCAAAGGTAGTTATCTGATGAGTGTTTGGGATGCATTATAGGCTAGAAAATAGTGAAAATCACATTTTCCGTAAAGTTTCTATATTAGGCCTTTCAATGAGAACTGGAGGAAGAGCTCCAGAAGACTTTGTATGAAATCTTCGTATTAGTGGACTGGAAAATGGGCTTTCTTCACTGGGAATACTGAAAGATCTATCTCTAGCCTAAGCTTAGCATCAACCATTTGATTCGCACAAGAGAATGATTTTGCAAATTGTAAACGAGCTACAATGTGCGTATAGACTTGTATTAGAAATGGTTAAGAAATATCATGTCTTCATATCCACCTCCTTGCCACGGCAGGATTGTTCCCTATATTCTATCTTGAAAGGTTTGTCCAGTTTAGTTGTAAATAATTCAATCAATGAAGCTTCTACATCTAACCTTGGAGGGTTATGCCATAGCATAAAATAAACATACAAATGTAGGCTGGAAGCGACCTTCAGGGCTCATTTGGTCTATCCCCCCACGCTAACATAGGATGAAGTAGATCTAGAACATCTCACAGCTGTTTGTCTACCCTGTTCTTAAAAATCTCCAGTGACAGGGATTCCACAATCTCCCTAAGTAATCTGTTCCAGTGTATAACTATCCTCGTAGTTAGAAAGTTTTTCCTAATAGCTAACCTAAATCTTCAAAGCTGCAAACTAAGCAAATACTTCTTGTCCTACCCTTGGTGGACATGGTGAACAATTGATCACTATCCTCTTTATGTCCTTGCCTCTCTCCTTCTCCCAGTCTTCTCTTCTCAAGATTAAACATGCTCAAATCTATCAACCTTTCCTCATAGGTCATAATAATAGGTCACTGTCCCAATATTCAACCTAAATTTTCTTTGCTAAGTTACATCCTATTATGGCTAGCTCTACGCACTTGGGCCACTCTAAATCCTCTCTCTGTTTGGTGCTTGCAGTCTTTTAGTAGTTTAAAACAGGTATATTATCCTCCTATATATATTGAGGGCCTGATTCTTCTTTCCCTCAGAATAGAATCGCTCAGCGGTAACTCCAATGAGGTCAACAGAGTTATGCTGATGTAAAACAGGTATAAATGAGAGAAATATCAGGCCCATTGTTTGGATTATGTTAATAGAAAAGCCTATTTATTCTCAGATGTGAGTCAAACTACATAGTCTCTTTCCAAACGATTCCCCTCAGTAAAGGAGTACCTCAAAGATTGGTGATTATGTCTCAGTTTTATTTTCCTACAAGCTGTACATTCAGTAGCAGAAAATCACTTTCCTTTACTTGATTCTAACCAGACCTGAAAGGTTTTGTGCACACAGAATGTATTTGCCAAGTTAGACATGGAACAGATACAGAAAGCAAGTGATCTACAGAAACATGAATCCTACTATTGAATTCCTTCTAGAGCTAATTCTATAAATAAATAAAATCTAATTCTATTCATTGAATAAAATCTAATTCAGACCATTTACATGGTAAGAGGAAGATCATCAGCTGATATAAACTGACATAGCTGAAATAATCTGAGGATCTGACCACATACATTTATAGAGAGAAGGTCATTTCTTCAATGCTTTCCTTTAAAAGTCAGAGAAAACCCCTGAAGAAATTAAATGCTCAAAAAAATGATATGGATGCAATTTGAGGGTTGGACAACTTAAATTAAAATAATTCAGAAAATGCCAAAGCTGAGATCCATAAAGCAACAATTAGTTGCCTATTCTGCACAGTGTAGACTGCTTATACTTTGCATTTAATAGCATAAACTTACGCCTTGATTGTTTCTTTAATGCACAGACCTGTGCTGAGTGCAGAGCAGTGGTGCACTGCCCTAGTCATTCTGTAAGAGTGGCCTTTGAAAATTCTACTTGCCCAAGGTAAGGAATATTTGAATGATGGATGAGTAAAATATAATTCATCTTTTCATTATTGTCAAACATCCTGGTAGATTTTTCGCTGGAAAATTTACATGTCACTTGAAAAAGAATCACATGCCTTAAACTATATTTTAACATTTCATCACATTAAACTACACTGGTCTGACATAAAATAAGGCTGCCGTTATAATCAGCACAATTCCTCACAACAGAGGATGACAAAGATTTCATTATATTCTGCTTCAAATACAGAAATAGCATTTTTTAAAAATGACAGAATGTTTTGGAGACAGAAACCTTAGAAGTACCTCTGAATAAGCATTTGGAAAATACATTCCAAGTACATGTTTTTAAAGACAGGTTATTTATTTATTACATGAGATTTAACTTTTTGCATTATTGCCTAATGAATGATGGTCATGCTCCTATTTTTTAAACTGAATGCATTCATATTAAAAATATAGAAAGCCCAGTATACACTGAGGTTCGATCTATTGACTATGTCAGTAATAGCAGCTTTTTCATTTCCCCCCTTGTAATGGAAGTCATTGCTTGCATTCAGAATGGATTCTTAGCCTTTATTAATCTCAGTGGAAAGCCCGTCCTGGGCTTTGAAAACTACTGATTTTTTTAAAAAAGAGACAGGATTCCTTTTCTATGGCCTGTTTAAGATTTATTTCAAATCTCTCATAAAAGGGAGTCTCAAATTACAGGACAACTTAACCAACACTTAGTGATCAGTGATGCGTTTAAAGTTCCTGCCTTAAAAGTCTTAAAAGGCTGGAGAACAAATTATAATTTTTTCAATACACAAAGAGGAGTTTCTTTGCAGCTTGACAAGCCTGTTGCATTACATTCATCCCATTAATATCAAAATAAAGTTGTGTGATAGATATTTAGGGTGAGATGCTCACCACTCTTGCCTGGATGAACTAGGGCACAAGGAACAGGCTCCCTACACTTGCACAGGGAACAGTCATCTTGGTAGCTGTATTCCAGGGTGGAAATCCTGGCACCTAGACCTGTCCTAGATCAAACAGTGCCCCAGGTGAGGAGAGTCGTCAGCACCACCCGCTTATATTCCCGCGAGGGCATGGCTGACAACAGTCTAGGAGGTTTGAGGAAAAGGTAGTTCTCAAAGTCTGGAGGTCCCACGAGATCCTACAATGGTCCAGAACATGATAGGAGTTTAGTGAAAAATGAATCCACATACAGAATACCTGAAACATTTTACTTCAAACATTCTATTTTCCTTTTTGTCCCTAACAACAAAAACAGTACCCTGACCCTGACACCTCCCAAGCCTGGCACCCCAGGAGGTTGTCTGGGTTGCCTGTCCCTAAATCCGGCTCTTCCTGGCCCTACTGAAGTCAATGGGAGTTTTACCATTAATTTCAACTGAGTCAGCTTCTCATCCCATGAGTGAAAGGTAGGGAGTGTCTATGCCATGAGCAGTGCTAGACATCCCAAAGAGCCCTATTCCATTCCCAGGGGCTGGCACTGGGGGAAGTGCAGGTGGACCTTTTTAAGTATAGTAGTTGGTTGTATTTTGTGTGCATGTATTCTCTGAAGACAGAATGCTAGGGGTGTGGTATTGCTTTGCACCTCAACTTAACAGAGCTGAGATTTCAATAACTGCAATCTGGTCCTTTGGATGAAAGAGTATTTTATTATAAGCACACATAATAACCTTTTTTACTCATTCATATTTTGCAATAATAAATCCCCCCCGGACATTAATTGGTGTTAATCATCTATAGCATTGTCCAGTGGTTACAGCTGGGAACTGGAAGTTAGAAGATCAGGGTTCTACAGTCACCTCAGGCACTGATTCACTGTTATTTAGCCTCCCTGTGTGAAACCTCTGTAAAGCACTTTGCATGAAAGACGCTGTGAAGGTATTAACAAGGAGTAGAAATGATCGTATTTTACCGAAATACAACATTTTTTATATGACATGTGATTCTTAGATTCAAAGCCCTTAATTATCATACAGAATGGCAAGAACATTGAAAACTAAAGCATGTGTTTCATTGCTTTTGTGGCAATTTTTGATAGTTCGAGTTACTTAAATTTGACACATCTATACGTTTTTATTTCATACTGTCTTCGGAGCACAAGAAATGATAAAGGCATTTTGTACCCTCTTGTAAGACAGCAGAAATTTATGGAGAGACTCAGTAGCTTTAAATTCTGATAGCACTGCTAGGGTTATCATCTTGTTCTTACCAGATATAAAACCACTGATCAGAAACAAGGACGCATTGCTGAAACTCTCTGAATCCTTGTAAAACCGTAATAGTTTGTTGACTGAAAGTTAACACCAACACTCAACAAGATTTTACTTGGCATTTTTAAATGAATTAAGTTTTGCCGGAAACAAAACTTTGGCAACAATGCTAGAGGAGATTCAAATCTTTTAAGAAACACACAGCAAGTAAAGTAAAAAACTGATATAACTGAAGAGCTGATAAAAACCAGCTCTGGCTCTTGATTTACAAGTAGAACTTGACAAACTGATAAGCATTTATAATAAGACTTATATTTTTTCAGGGTTGATTTGGAAGTTTCTAACTATGAAGGTAATTTCAATATGAAATCACAAGGATCTGCATTTAAAGCAGGTACATGGAAAGTTGCTATTGTGTCTTCGTGGAAAGCTGGTTAATGCAAAGGACTCTCTGTAGGACAAATTGACAAGGCCTCATTACACTTTGCCAAATCATTTAAAACCTCTCTAATACAAGCTAGCAATATAATATTACAAAGGGAACTTCCACATCAGTGAGTTTAGTTGCCATTATTTTGGATGTGTATAATGCTGACAGAGGCAGTATATCTAGGAATACGTTTTAGTTAGTTCTGATCTCTTTACTGTATAGAAATTGCACTGCCTTCTTTATCTACCTTTAATGCTAATGTGCAGCAGATCATTATACACAATTTATTACAGGCATAGTATTTTTATAGATTTTATCTAGAATGCTATATAAATATCTAAAACATTGCTGCAGTTCATGGTCTAATGTCATATTGGCACATTTTGCAAGTTTTAGGAGATAACACCAAACAGGATAAGAAAAATATGAATGTCAAAATGCCAGTTAAAAGAAATCCACAAGCTGTAGACTTCCTTAAGTGCTACTGACAATTCAGACCCTAGGAAAGAATAGTCCTTTAGGCTGGAATTTTGAAAGGATCAAAAGAAAGCTAGATGTCTTGCTTTGCTATTTGAAAGAAAATGTACTTTTTGCTTGATTAATGATCTGTGAAGATAAATGGAGTTTTGTTTGCATGTGAACCGCAGGATCAGACTTTAAATAAAATTGTTCAGTGGACTTTAAGGATATTTTATCTTTCTGTTAAAACAGGGTTATAAATGAAAAAGAAGCCCTTACAGCTCCGTAGCATATAGATTAAGGGCCTAATCATTTATGACCTTTGGTCATTTAACATGGAGAACTGCCACTCAAGTCAATGAGAAGTTTGTGTGCCAAAGGATTTCAAGACTGGATAAGTTCAGGATAGATTTGACAATCCAAGTGGTTGAAGTATAGTACAATGTATTAAATTCCATGCATGATTGAATTACAGGAGGAGGCTAGTTCAACTGCATTCTAAAATGTTGGAAACAGTTAGATTCGGGGAAGATTTTAGTGCATTGTCACTAGTAGCATATGTCAGCAGATACTGATGGGGTGACATTCTAATATTTTTATTTAGGCCATGATCCATCTTTTAATGCTATTTTATCACGTTGACTAGTGAAGAGAAATAAGAGTTTTCTGTCTTTGATGCTGTAGTTTTCCTATGTCTTTTGCTTTCAATAGCATAATTACTGAGAAAATTGTAGTTGTGTTGTCATTGTATTGACAGTGTCAGGGGTGCTGGAACAATTTGTATAGTGGGAGTGCTCAGAACCATTGAACCAAACTATAAACCCTGTATATGATGGAAACACCTTCAAGCCAGGGGTGCTAATGCACCCCCAGGATCACTAGTTCCAGCTCCTATGGACAGTGCTCAACAACTACATAACACGCACAATTTGGAATTGCAATGTTTTGTAGTTCACTCATTGTTTTGTAACTTAATGAACTCCCACACCTCAGCTTTACATTTCTGTGGTTCAGGGTGCAAATCAATTCTAATAAAAATGCATAATCCTTGGCATTAATGTGCTCTTTATACATATTGATAAAGAACTCAGTAAAAAATCATTTCTCCACTTATCTTCCTGAATCTTGTTATCTCCCTGTAATTAACTCCATAACAAACATAAGGGAAGACATTTCATATATTCAAAGCACACTGGGTCAACTTGTCTGAGCAAGCTCTTCACAAGATTCCAATGAAGGTTGGTAGCTTTATGAAAATAAAGCTTGACTGCAATACCTTCTATAAATGTTAATGCCCAATTTTTGGTATTTCATCATATTAGGGCATTGTTTTTTATACTATGTTTAAGATGCTGACCATTTCTCATGACATTCTCACAACTCCCACAAACTTCAAGGTGTTTCTTGAGTGTATCAGTGGGGGAAAGCTGAGTATAAAAGAACATTTAATACATTAACTAATACTATTTATATGCATAGTTCAATGGAAGCACATAGTGTTTTACTACATACATGGATTCCATGCCCCTAGAAACTTCTAATCTAAGTTGAGATGAGATCAAACAGAAGGAGAGAGCAACCACAGAAAGTGTAGGAGAAGGGATGGTCGAGGAAGAGGACAGCAAAATGATAGGCTCATCTGAGAGGTTAATGCTTTTTAGGCACACACAACGAAGGTGTTTTTTCCCCTCTCATTTATATTTTATTCCTTTTTAAATTTATAATTTTGGATACAGCATAAGTAGTGATGGCTTTTGAAGGACATAAATCCACACTGTGTAGAGGTTAAGCACAGGAGTTTATTATGTATAGCGCTGACAGAGTGTCACCTTGCTTATTAGGCTTAGAGACACTGTCAATCAATTGATGACAATGGAATATATGGATTTTCTATGGGCAGCGGAAAGTGACGGGGTAGGCAGTCCCACACCCCCAGATAGTTTAGCTGCAAGACATGATAGCACAGTAGCCAATGGTCAGAGGTTACATAATGTCTCCGCCCATGGTCTCAAGCTGACAAATTAGCATTTAACATTTAATTAGTACTTTAATAAATGTATTAGTATAAAATATATATGTTGAATTCTGATTTGGGGTTCATAGGAATGAAGTAGCTCCTTTGATTGTCCAACAGATACATATCTAGGGGTAAAAGCAAAGAAACAGTGAAAGTATATGGCAATAAAGATGGTCTTTCAAGTTGTTCATTTGTGTTTTAAGGCAGGCATTAGTCCCTCGGAAAGTGAGGTGGGAGGAGGCCATATTTTATACTAACGTGCTTGAACCTTTTATAAACTCAAGGTTGGAAGTGTGCAAAGAACATCTCCCTATGGAAGAAACTAACACAACAGAAAACAGGGCTTCTTTGTTCTATTTGCAACTTTGAATAAGACACAATTATTGCCCCCAACATTTGGCATTTTGCTGACCAGACATATCTTAGCAAAAGCAAGGTTATCTTTAGTTATTCTGCTTTCTCTTAGCTATTGCTAGGCCTCTGACCTCTTGACGAAACTCTGCATTTTGGGCCTGTACACAAATCCATATACCAGATTATTACGTCAGCAATGGCTTTTAACCCTTTACTTTGCTATATTAAAATTGTTCTGAAATTGCCTACAATGTGCCTTTGACTACAATGACACTCATGTTATACCTATAAAGGGTAAAAAAATTAAAGACAAAGTAATTTATTTCAGTATATCACAGTTTATTACAAAACATTTCAATGCCTAGACAACACATATAGAGCCAGATCCTCAGATGGTGTAAAATAGAATAGATGTATTATAGTCAATGTGGTTAGGCCTAGCTGCTAGACCAGTGTAGCGAGACCAGCTGAGAATCTGGTCCATAAACTCTTGTGTGCTTAACCAGCATATAAAGTGCAGCTAAAAAGGTCCTTCTAGCACCTTCTTTATGTGGCATTTTCTGCTTTATTCATTAGGGAAAATTACATATTCGTAATTGTGCTTGCCCTAGATGTTTTATAGTTCCACTTACCAGAATCCTTCATGCCACCAAGCAGGATCCAGCACCTGTCACCTACCAGGATTTAAATCACAAGAGGTATATATAGTCAGGTTCCACCCCCTTTCTCTAATTATTTTAAAAGCAAACTAACAACAGAGGTGATTTGTAAGTTTTTACGGCACACCAAGAATTATGTAAGAAAGGAAGAAAGTTGGTTGGAGGAAAAGGAAGCATTGTGACACACAATTACCAGAGTGTAATTTCCCCTCATTTATAGTCTTCCTTTTCTCCCATTCTAGAAATTCCATATGGCAACTGGACATGGTGAGCAGTGTGAACAAAACCAAGGTGGCTTTACTTAAAGTGGTAACCTGTAGAAATCCATGACCAAGGTCAACATTGGAGGAGGATAGATTTAGCCAATAAGGAGTAATAAAGAGGGAGGAAGGGCTGGCAGGAAAACCTTATATATATATAACTGTCATCAGCTACCTAAAAAGGATGGCAATAACTCTAGTAGAGAATCTTAGAACAGACATAAAGAAGGATGCCTGTTTTGACTGGGTAGCGTATTAATACAGTCATCATTCTATCCAGCAATCCCGTCTTTAGAAACTCTTCTGTTGTTGTTTTGACCTTGGAAATACATGATAAAAATAGATGCTTAGACTTCCAGAAAGGCTTTGTCTATGCTAAATAAAATTTGATAGCTCTCTTTACAGCTAAACCATCAAGTTCCTGAGTCAGAGAAAACACAGGATGATTTATATGAAACTTCAAATTTTAGGGATAAAATCCAGAGATAATCTGAGAAAACAACTTTGTCTGGAAACAGGCAGATAAGGAGAATGAGTAGATAAGGAGAATGAGCAGATAACAACTGAACTTAACTCCTCCCTTGCTCCTAGCAGAGATATAATCGGCTAAAAAATAGGACTCTTCAAAAGCAAATAAGAAATACTGATCTCAAATGGAGAGCCACGTAGCACTTAACATGCACATCAATGGTGGAGAAAAAAGCCATTTTTCCCCGTACTGGATTCTGTGTAAAAGAAATTGTATCTGTTTGCTAAGACTGCTGAGCCCAAGACCCTTTCTGAGCTCAAGAAAGATATGGGTGAGATCTTTTTGAGAGCAATTTGTAACAAAAAGTGCTGCAAATGGAGAGTAAGTGACCTAGATGGAAGGTGAAGAAAACGTCCCTCACAGAATGGGGGCACATCCCTCGGCCCACTCCACTTCCCACAGCCCCCATTGGCCTGGAACGGTGAACCGCGGCCAGTGGGAGCTGTGATTGGCCGAATCTGCAGACACTGCAGGTAAACAAACCGTCTCAGCAGATTTCCCTGACGGGCTGCATGCCAAAGGTTGCCGATCCCCGTACTAACTATTCTGCAACCATCCAGCCCAAACTTCAGAGGTGGTGAGCACCCTATTTTTCAAAAGAAGTCACGGGCTCTCATACCACTGAAAATCAGATCTGTGGCTATAAGTACAAAAATACAGGAGAGAACCAAATTCTCTAGAACAGTACTCTGCTGTGCTTTGCTGGTGTTGACAGTAGAACTAGAAGGGAAGGCAGCAAGAGAGGAGGTGTGAAATGTACCGCTTAATGATTGCTGAAAGTAAACAGTGCTGCTGACCTGAAGGTCAAAGACAGGAAATGCTTTTACAAACTATGCCCTTTTCCCAGAAAGCTAGTAACCCTTGTGGGAGAAGCATGCTCATTCATGTTCCTTTTCTTCTAGAAAACCAACCTTGGGATTGTGTTTCTCTCTCTCTTTTTCCTCTACTGGGGAAAAAATGTTAGCAGGAAAATGCAGAGCTCAAAACAGGGATGGGGCTGTCGCAATTTTTCCAGGATAATGGTTGGTGGGACTCTGTCAAGGCTGTCCACTGGGGTCAATAGAATGATACTAATTTACACCAAGTCAGGGTCTGGCCCCGAGTCTGAATGGTGAGCCAGGTCTCAGAGCATAGGCCTTTAGCAAATCCAGTCTGAGTAGTCAAGCAATTCTGTTGACCACTATGACATGAGACACTTAAAATGGATTTAAAGAAATTTGGCATGGTTTAAGGGGCACAAAGCAGCCATAGTGAACCAGTGAATCTGGCCAAGAACTAGGAGAGGAGTATCTTTATAGGCCTGATTCTGATCTCACTTACACAAGTGTAAACCAGGAGGCATGCCACTGAAGTCAATGGAGTTTATCCTGGTATAATAAGACCTCATATATTCAGGAGAAGAGGCAAAAAAGATGGTAAGAAAAAGAATGCAGCTTATACGGAGGCATGTGTGTGTGTGTGTATTCACATATGCTGGCACCTACTCAGGTACACACTCTATTTCCCCCCCTAGATTCATGGTAACTGATGTTACATTTAATGAATGGAAGGTGGGATGGTAAACATCATGCATGTGCAGTTAACACAAAAGGGAATATAAATCCACTATCATTCAGCACTAACTATTACAGCTGAGTTATGCCTCTATCTGTGACTGAGCCACGTGGGGAAAGAAAGGAGACACACTGCTGTGGGGAGCAAAGTATGCACTGCACGGCAGGCCTTGCTGCAGCTCTAAAGGATGCAGCAAGCACCTTGTCCGGTGCAGACGCCCTGGGGCTTTGCACCACTCATGTCTCACCCAGACACAACTTCTCTGGGATGATGCTTGTTTGCCCCAAATTCTTGCTCCACACCAGAGTGGAGGGAAGCAGATTGCACCTCCCCCTGCATCACTGGACTGGGGACAAATAACCATGTAGTACAGGTTCAGGCATACTTTAGATCTATACCTGAATAGGAGCACTCATCCTATCCATACTGGGCCCAGTCCAACTCCCATTGAGATTGTATCAGGCCTCGTATGATGTGAAAATGTTCTTAGTTTTCTCATTATCTTATGCAAAGAAGTCCCTCCCCCCCCCCGAAAGATCCTAACCGTCTTCTTGTAAAACAACCAGGTACTGAAGACTGAAATACAACGGCAGTTTCCTTCCTACCTTATTTTCTGCCATAAAAAGCCGGCAGCCTAGTTTTAGAGGATCCTTCCCTCAGCATTACCAAAATGAGAACAAATTTCAAGGAGGTCACTCTCAGTGGAGAGAAACTTTCTACAAAAGACCTAGTCTCCCTAGTGATGAGAATATCTACAAAGGAATTCTCTCAGTAATGCAAATCCACAAACCCTCCAACGATTCACAATTTCAAGGAAGTGAAAAAGCAAAAGGTGCACAGAGCACAGTATGTTTTCCTTCCAGGCCATTTAGAAAATAAGTTGGGCTGATTAATGGGAGTGGTTAATAGCATAAAAAACATAACTAACTTTGTAAAAGTTTCTTATTTGTAGTAATCACAGATGTTTATTACAATCATAAATTCAGTTAGTGAGAGGCAAGTTCTGAGAATAAAGCACTATATAGCCTTTACATACAGTAAAGGATCAAAGAGAAAGATCCCTCTAAACCAGCAGGTCCAACCTTAAGCTATATTTTAGTCTTTCGTCAAGTGATACGTGTTGAAATGGCTGCTTTTGACAAGTGCTGAAGTATCTGAATCATTCCATTTCCACCATTTAAAATAATAGTGGGGTTTGAGGGAACATTAGGAGATGGTCGGCTGAGGAAAAAAAAAAGGTGTCTGAATTATAGGTATAAACAAGGTAATCATAGGTGACAGGTACAAGTAATTTATTGTCTGTTTGCTTTGCCACAACTATGAGCCAAATTCATTCCTGGAAGTAAATCCAGGAAAGTCAGTGGAGTTGCAGGAGGAATTAGTTTTGGTGCAACATGCCAAAATATTCAACGTTAACTTCCTCCCATCATCTAGCATTTACAAATCTGGTATTTCTGAGTTACTTGTTTTGAAGACTACAAGTAATATTGCTAATTGTAGTATAAAAACTCCTGACTGAGCAATGCCTGGTTAAGAGACATTTAGCAGATCTACTTTGATATTTTTCAAATACTACAAATGTTTATCATAGCTCACAGAGTGTAAGTCTGGAGCACCTGCATAAACCGGGCAGGCCAATGTGTGATGCTTAACACAGAGGGAAGACCTGGGGCTAGAATCAAAAAGGAAGGTAAGTGCAGTGACATTGAGCCTAATTTTTAGGCACCTTGAAAATAACTGGAAGTCACAAAGTCTGAGTTTGCTGCCTAGGCCCCTACACAATGAATGGGCAGAGATAGGATCCTTAGAATGGAATTCACAAAACCCAGCATATTAGGCGGCTCTCCGCTTAAACAAGCCAATGGGAGATGCCAAGCTGATGGGTGTGTGCTAAGCCCCACCCCTCTCTTGGGGGTAGACACCTAAATCCAGACTTCAGGGAGGCACCTCCCTCTGCTTGGGTTTCTCAGCTGCAAATCCTCTCGTTGTTAAGAGCCCACACTCTTTTAAGAAGAAGCTGGTGGGGGAAAGGAGGAAGACAATGACAACTTCCTTCATAACTTTTACCCAGTGATTAGGGTACTCAACTGGGATGTGGAAGATCCCCAGGTCAAGTCCCCCCTCCACCTGAGGGGGAGAAGGGATATGAACTGGGATCTGCCACCTCAGATGACTGCCCTAACCACCATTTGGTTTCTCCTGTTGAAGCTGTTGTGCTATGAATTAAATAATGAAAGAATCATTGGGCCAAAGAGAGTATTCAAGCATGAGAATGACTCTATAGCTTGGTGCTTAGAACACTCACCTGGGAGGTGGAAGACCCAGTTTAATGACAGCATCCAGTCCCACTGTGCCAATGACTTTCTTTTAACTATCTCAGGTGGAGGAGGAACCTTCCACATCCCAGGGGAGTACACTAACCACTGCTCTAAAAGTTATTAGGGAGGTGGGCTTCCACACTCCCCTCTCTAACTTCTCCATTTGTTTTCTGTATAGGAGGCCAATCCAGTAGGTGATGTACTGGATTGGGCCCCACAGTGAGTTAGGTGGACAAAAGCCTATCTTCCCCTGTTTCATGCATCACTGTGGGGTTAGGCATCCGGATGCTTGGTGTGGGGGTATGCACATGCGCAGAGGCAGAAACATAGGTGCCCAGGGGCACTTATACTGCAAGAATTGAGGTGTTGAGCAAGTTTAGGCATCTACAGAGTTTGGTGGGAGCTGAGTGAGGGTTTTGTGAATCCCAGCGGGGCCTGACTCTGGGATTTAGGGAATCTAAGTCCTTTTGTGAATCTAGCTTCTGGCGAATAAGGCATAGGACTGGGAAGAGTGAGCTGCTGGTTTTATTCCTGGTTTTGCCATAAACTTTGTGTGATGTTCGGCTAGTCACTTAGCATACATTTTACAATCTGGATGCCTTAAAATTAGATACCTAAATCCATATTCTGGCAAGTAAATCCAATTCACATTTGCTTCAATGGGAATTGTGTTTTCAGCACCTTTGAAAATTAGCTACTTATTTATTTGCCGAAATATATATTTAAGGATGAAATCCTAATTCCATTGAAGTCAGTGGCAAAACTCCCACTGATTTAATGGGGCTAGGATTTCACACTAAGTCTCTAAACAATAGGCACCCAAGTGTTAAAATGTTGTTCCTCAACCCTGGGCTTCAGTTCCTCCATCTGCATAATAAGGATACTAATAATTACCTACCTACTGGAGTGTTAGGAGGCTTAATACATTAATATTCATAACATTCTTTGAGATCTGCAGTGTCAAAGCACAATAGAAGAATTAAATGGTATTATTTTCCAACAACCATCTTTGATCCCTGTTTGTACCTGCTTAGGAAGTTTCATTTTTTGTTTGTTTTTTAAAGTGAATTTATTCCTTTGAATGGTACCAGACTAATAACCCTGAAGATCTATATTTCTAGAGAAGAGGTGTAGCACTGGAAGCTTAACTGGAAGTTTCTTCTTACCACCTGTGTGCCTCAAGCATAAAGTGGTGAGCCATCAGGCTTGTTCAGCTCTTGACCTCTCTGAGACAACCAATAAGGAATCAACTGTGTAGGCGGGGGCTTTACAGATGTGGACAGCTCTTTTGGGACCACCACAACATTTCATGAAGGTCTCAGAATTTGGTCTCTACCAAACTAGGGTGTATTTGCATCAGTGATTTAGAGTTGAAAAGCTTTATCTCCCAGATGAAATCAGCCACCATCATCCACTTGCTCAGTTAAAGGAAATGCATGTTTTCATCAGGATGCCAGTTCTTCTCTCTGATCTCCTAGTGTCCACATTGATTAATGGTCTGTTTTCTAGGCAATTTGTTACTTAAGTTTCATCTGCTTATTCAGAGTTTTCTGAAGGCTGCTGTTGCCAATTCCAGAAGGGTTTCTTACAGTTGGAGCTCATTGTGCCAACATATTTGCATGTCTTGCATGACATTTTGTCATACAGTGTTGGGTAATTGGTTATATGTATGTGAACAGCTGTATAAGCTTTTGTTTATAAGACTTCAAAAAAAGCCTGTGTTGCCTTCTTGAGATCTGTCAGTCAAGGAAAGATGAGAGTAAAATTTATATGAGTGTGCCTCAAGCACTGAAAATTAGCTTCTTTTATTTCTGAGCAGATTCTCTGATATCTGGAGGCATGGCTGTAAACATGGCTCCTTTGTGTGGTTATTGTAGAAGTTTGAGTGACCTAGATAGACGTACTGCTGCTGGAACAGCATCTGGGGTGCATTTTTATTTTCTAAAATAATTTTAATATTGCATCACTTTGCACATACATTTATTTCTTCATATGAATTGGCTATTTCCCTGAACATTTGAAATATTTTAATTTTGGCTTTAGGGGCTCAATCCTTCATGTGCTCAGCATTCCTATCCCAATCATGCAAAGCACTTAAGCACATGCTTAATTTTACACATTAAAATAAGTGGGACTACTCGCTCAAAGTTCAGCACTTCAATGCTTTCTTGGTTTGGGACCAGAGTGCTAAACAGCTTGTAAGATTGGGGGTTTGGGCTGACGGTCTTTTCTATGTAACAAATACACAGCAATGTACAGAGCCTGTTCCTTTTCTACTACAAACACTCACCCTCATGCGTGTGCAAACACACACTAAGATAAAAGCACTATTGAAAATTAATGGAACACTTTTCTCTGAAAGCATACTTTATGGATTTCAACTTTCCTTTGTTACAGAGATCCTACAAAATTAGGCTTCAATTTCCATACATTTAGTTTCCTACACAGATTATATATCTTGCATAGCCCTACACTATTTCTTATTATTATAGTATGGATAATTTGTATGACAGTGTCACTTAGAGGCCCCCATCAGGGTCCAATATACCAGGCGCTGTTCAAACAGACAGTAAAGAGCTGGCCTTTTCCCCAGTTTGCAACCTTGGTTACTTTCAAGACACAATGGGTAGATGAAACAAACAAATGGGGGAGGGTGGGAAGGCAAAGTAACAAAAACTTTAGCCATCTTTTCCATAGACTAGATGTGTGCATAAAGTAGCTTTAAGATCTGATCTGATTCTGCAAACTGTAGGCAAAAGTCTTACCTGAGACAAAAATTTCACTGCTTAAGGACTGCAGAATCAGTCCTTATAGGGCACTGGCAGCTAATTTGAATAAACAAATATTATTGTTATTTATTTCTATTATAATAGTGCCTAAGAGGCCTAAACATGTAGCAGGACCCCACTGTGCTAGCTGTTGTACAAACACAAAGCAAAAAATACATTCCCTCCCCTTAAGGGCTTACAGTTTAAGTCTAATAAAACAAGAATTAAAAGATGGAAACAGACAGATAGATAGGACAATGCAAGGAAACAGTGCAACAATATTGGTCAGTATGATAAGCAGTGGATTTTGCACACCAGCGGCTTAACTTCCATCATATTTTTGTAGGAATTAATACAATGATTTGTTTTAAGAAGGGTGACATGACCAAAACAATGAGCTAGGAGAATGATCTTTGTAGTTGCATTCTGAATTAACTGGATCTGAGCAGCACAAGATTGTATTTGTCAAGGTCAGAGAAAAGGATGTTGCAATAATCAAGATGTGAGATGATGACAGCAGAGTTTTAGCTGCATGGATGGAAAGGAAAAGCTGTATCTTAGAGATGTTAAAGGTAAAGAATCTGCAAGATTTAGATGGCTGGATGTGATAACCTAGAGAGAGGACATCAAGGTTACAGGTCTGACAGGAAGAATGGTGGTGTTGTCCATCATGATCATGAAAGGAGGTATGGAGAAGTGCTTTGGGAGGAAATTAAGAGCTCTATTTTAACCATGATGAACTTGAGCTGACAGCTAGATATCCACATGGAGTTGTCAGAGAGACATGGTGAGAGTTTAGTTTGGACCCAAGGAGACAAATCCAGAATAGAGAGGTAGATCTGTAAATCGTCAACATAGAGATGGTAACTCAATCTGTATATGTGGATAAGATTATCCAAAGATAAACAGAGGAATAAGAGAAAGGACCAAGGAAGGAGCCCTGTGGAACCCCCCTGCAAGTCAGAGGGGTGGAAGAAGTGGATTTGCCAGATGACATGCTGAAGGAGTGATTAGACAGATAGGAGGAGAACCAGTAGAGGACAGAGTCACAGAAGCCAAATGAGGACAATATTTCTACAAGAAGAGCATGAATGACTGTATCAAAGGCGGCTGACAGGTCAAGGAAGATGAGGATGGAGTTCTGAGCATTGGCTAAGAAGAGATTATTAGCGACTTTGGTGAGAGTGATTTCAGTGGAGTGCAAGCCGGATTGGAGAGTCTAGCATGGAAATGGAGAGCAGAAACTTCAGACAGGGACCGTAAACAGTGTGTTCAATGATTTTAGAGAAGAGACAGTAGTTGGAGAGACAAATGCAGTCCACAGTGGGTATTTTTAAGATGGGAGAGATTAAAGCATGCTAGTATTGTGAGGGAAAAAGCCAGAGGAGAGTGTTGCTTGCATTGAGATAGTAAAAGAATGAAAATAAAATCCCCTTCCCATCCTCTTCCATTTGGAAAACACCAGTTCTCTCCCCCACAGCGTTATAAGCCTCCAAAACACAACCTAGCTCTGGTTTGTTTATTTGTTTGCACACCACCATCAATCAACCAGGACGTCAGCAGTAATGTGCATAGCTTGGGAACAGTGTTTTGTTAGTTAACTGCTGCTGCACAGCCAACAAGGGAAATAAGTACAAAAATGATTTTTCTATGTAGGTACAACTAAAATAATGTGGTTTCTCACCAGAGGAACTGAAGATTCTTTCAGAAAATTATGTTTGAAATCTGTAAGACACTTCCTCCCCATAATAGATTCATATATTTCAAGGCCAGAAGGGACCATTGGGATCACCTAGCCTGACCTCCTGTATGACAAAGGCCATAGAACTTCCCTAAATTAACTCCTAGAGCAGATCTTTTAGAAAAACAGCCTATCTTGATTTTAAAATTGTCAGTGATGGCAAATCCACCACAATCCTTGGTAAATGGTTCCAATGGTTAATTACTCTCACAATTAAAAATTCATGTCTTATTTCTAGTCTGAATTTGTCTAGCTTCAACTTCCAGCCATTGGATCCTTTTGGACCTTTCTCTGCTAGACTGAGAGTCCATTATTAAATATTTGTTCCCTGTGTAGATACTTAGAGATTGTAATCAAGTCACCCCATAAAAGGAACTTTAAGGAAGTCCACACTTTGGGCCTAAATTCCTTGACGCAGTACGCTTTTGAAATGCATTTACACTACCTAATTTGCTTAACATAATTTCACTATTTTTAGCACCAATTCCTTTTCTAACATCTACAACACAAAGCATGTGTTGCAACAAATATCCTGGCTCAATTTTGATAAATTACAAAACATCAAAGTAAATTGGATAGCTAATTAAAATAAAAAAATCCAGTTTTAATTGGTCTAGTAATCACGAGCTAATTTAGTAGTGCAGAGTGGGCAGAGGTATAAAGAACAGCATGTTGGCATTTGGTTTCATTAGTACTTTAGATGCCAGTGCACCCACAGTAGTTTCTAATACAACAACGTGACTATATATTGGAGAAGATTATGAATCCACCCAGTTTAAGTTAATTTAATAATACAGATAATGTAGGAATCTGGCAGAGCTTGGCATTCTACATACAACATGAATGTGATAAAGTGATAAGCACCTAAGAAATATTATAGGTTGAGTCTCTCATCATATTAAAACCAACAGGAGTTATACTTGGTTCGGAAAGAGGAAAGTAGGATGAGGCCCAAATGAATGTTTCTGGTCTGATCAATCTGATAAGTGGCCTGATGGTCCCACTGAATGGGGCCCTTGGACTTCTATAGGAATGGGAGAATACATTAAAAACCCACTTCCTTCCCACAAATAGAGGGATACATATTAAATAATAGACTGGTCAGGTATTTTGCTAATCATGGTACCAACTGCTATGGACCCAATCTGGCTGCCACTATGGAAAAATTCCCATAGGCTCAAATGGGAGTAGGATCAAGCCACATTAGGAACAGCCTGCTCCTTGTTATTTCTGAAAGTAGAGGTTTGGAAAGTATAATACTTAGATACTGTTAAAGGGCTGACAATGCTAAATCACTGGGACTTTGACACCATTCCCATTAGGTGTCCCTGGCAAAGGTGCTGGTACATTAGGAATAATAGTAATAAAATTCAGTATTGTGGGCTGACATTCCCAAGGTGGGTGAATTTTGGAGGAGTGGGTTGGATGGAGGACATAATGAGCAAGCACAAGTGCTGTTGTCTGGTTGGCCAACCTTGCAGGAAACGGTCTCCTGACAAACAACAGAAACAGCAAAAGTGTAAACTCTGAGTTTCCTCAAAAGGCCACTGAATACATTTCATTTTAGATTGGGTCCTCTGACTCCCCCCTTCCCTATCAACCTGTGAACTTCAAAACCAAAAAAGGCCCATTGAAGTGCAAATATTGGTAAACAACCAAAGAAAATGGATTTTTAAAAGCTACATTAACACAGTGGTAACACTGCAGAAGATGCAAAAGTAAAGATCCCAACAGCAACCCAGCCATTTTGTAATACATATGTAATCTTTAGTTAATCTGTCATCATAAAAAGAGAACTAAAATACAGATTTTAAAAGAAAAATGGGATTAGAAAATAATATTATTTATATTATTCCAGCACCTTGGTTCCCCAGGTCATGGATTAGAATCCCATTGTGTCAGGTGCTGAGAAAACAGAACCAAAAAGACTGTTCCTATTCAGCATAGCCAAATAAACACTGACTTTAATGGTCTTATGCCAATTTAAAGCAACTGTGAGGTAGGTCCTTTAACTTTGTTTTTTAACGTCAGCAAAAGATCATGTAAATTAAGAGTTTAATTAACAGTATTTTCTCCATTTAATGGAAACAAAAATGAAACGTCTTTCTCACATGGTTGTATGTAACCAAAGATTTCTAAATGAAAGGCAGTGGGGTTCATGTGGATTTAGTGCAATCAGTGCAACTCAGAACAGAATCTGCACAGTACCTTTCTGTATTAATCAGTAATAATGTGATTTAAACAGGAACCCCTTATTACGTTAAAGAATAATTATTATTTGATCGTCTGTTCTATTGTTTTCAGAGTCTATCTATTCCCATGTAGTAAGGGAAGTTAAAGAGCATAAAGTTACTAGGTGAACACTATTTCTTTGTTCTGCAAACAGTAAAAGTACATGTGATTTCACAATAGGGAAAAGTGCAGATTTATATGCCACATTTTGTAAAACAAAGCTACTGTAAATCTCGTCTCTAACTCAAAAGGCAAGGAAATCAATGCTGGATGCTCTAATTACTGAACCAAAGCCTGCTAAATACTGAACAGAAGCAAAAGTTTCTGCTTTCTAACCAACCGTTTGTATAATCGCTTATAAGGAAGCCCCAAAATATCTGTTGCTAAGTGTTTTTCATCTACACTGTGATTCATGAGTTAGATGGAAGATGAAACAGTCACTGCTACCATTTTTATTTTTCAGTCTTTGGGTGATGGGGTGAGGGAAAACCAACTAGAGACAGATTTTATCCATTCTAAACCACTCACAACGTAATCTAATTATTTACACATTTTTATTGTGAAAGTGCTATTTGTGGCAACCCATCTTATTTTTCATACCATCCTGCCACCTCCAGCAATGAAACAATTACATAGTTAATAGTATAGATGGTGTACTGAATGCTACAGCAACAGGACTTGTGATTTAATGCCACAAATACTGTAACTGATTGTCATTAGCAAGAAATGCATAACATAAAAGTTAGTTTAAAAGGGAGCTTGTAAGTGTAAGTGAATGTAACCTACAACCTATATGGATCACGGGTGTGCAGGTCATATTTTCCAATATGAACAAGTCATTGAGCTATGATGTCAGGACAAATACACCTTGCCCCAGCAAAGACCACTGTAAAGTGTGATTCTACTTTGAGAAATATTTATGTGCCTTCTTACTCAATGGATCTGCTCCTTGTGAATATTCAGGGTTATATCAGCTGACTTTAGTGATAAAAATAAGCAGGGCCGGCCTTAGGGAAAATGGCATCCTGGACGAACTTGTATTTTGATACCCCTGGCTCCCTCTGTCTTCCCATCCATCCCCCCATCGCCCCTGGACCTCACTGCCTCCACTGCCCCCCTATCCATCCCCTCAGGCTCCTCATCCATACCCCCAGGCTTTCCAACCTTCCCCAGGCCTCATGCCTCCCTCCACCGTTCCCCTGAGCTTCCTTCTGTGGCCTCGCACCCCAGACCCACCCATTCCTTGCCTATTGACAACAGCGCCCCCTGACCACGGTGCCCTGGGTGGTCGCCCACATTGCCCACCCATAAGATCAGCCCTGAAAATAAGTTTACACTGGTTTTTGTTCCCTTTAGTCCTGCTGAGCTAAGACAGAGGGAGCTGAATTGTGCTCCTTGAGTATTATCAACAGAATTATTTACCCATTTCCAATCAGTTACTTGCACCTATGCATTGGTGGCCCAGTCATCACTGAAGGCCTTAATTTGGCCTACAGAAATATTAATACCGGTGATGATATGTGAAAAAGATGAGACCAGGGTGAGTTTGCAAGCCTTGAAATTAGAAATAAGACTCCATATTTTTACTTATAAACTGAGTTCATTTGTTATGGAAATGATAGGGAAACAATGAACATAAAGCCATATCAAGCCTATTTTACCATCACTTTCCAGAACGTATCTGCACTTTGGCCTTCATCCAAAGCCTGATGAAATTATAATGTGAGTCTTTCCATTGAGTTTCAATTGCCTATGGTCATGTAAGAATAGCAATGTAGTGGAATTAGTATTATAAAGACAATGCAGTACACTTCAGGTAATTTGATCCTACAGCATACCCAGGGAACATGTAAATGTGGGCTCTAAACTTCTTTAAAACATGAGAGGAAGGTTATATGGCTGTTCAGAGCTGCGGTTTGGATTCAGAAGATTATAGAATCAAGAATTATGGATCCAGACAGATCTAAATTCCACAAAATTGGGTGGATTTAGAATGGGGAAGTGTTGGTTGTTTCCAGTCTTCAGCATTTCTAGTAAATGTCACCATTCACTATGCTGCCAATGAAAGTAAATGTCCAGAATCTTCCTGCAACCCTTTCTTGAATAATGTCTTATTCAATTAAAATGCTACTCACAGACTAAGTAACTACTCAGTGTTAAGGGTGGTAGAATCTGGCTCCAAATAGTTATTGAAGCTTTCTCTGAAAATCGCATTAGTTCTTTTATCACAAACTGTACAGATGCTTTATTTTCTAGAACAAAACTGACCTGAAGCTCAGGTCTGAAAATGTAATGGGGGGGAAGGGGGGAAGGGAGAGGAGAAAAGAAAATGAGAAAACACGTAACTGCTTAGCTGAGGATGTTGAAACAAAGCATGGTCAGAAATGGAATAACATGACAGATAATTTGCAGTGATCTGATGTAAATTGAGTGGATGCCAAATAACCTGTTTTAGTCATGGTAAATTTTTTCCCCGATACTTTTAGTATCTTTTTTCAAAACTGCCTGTAATTGCCACATTGTATGAGCTACCCAGATCGCTGGCTTGAAATGAAAATAAACTTGCTTTTTCAGGTTTGAAAGGCAGTTAATTTAGGAATAATATGCCTGATCCAGTATATCTGAAATGTACAGTAGGATTGGGTCTGATGTACCTAGCAGTGAAGTTGGTATCAGCTCTTGTGTTTTACCCCTTATTCAATATAACAGTAATTCTGCCACTGGATATTTAGTTAATAGGAGATTTTAGGAACTACCAAAGGGCATGATCCAAGAATGGCCAACACCCTGTTTCCTGGCAACTGATGGCCTGGCCCTTCCCCCCTGCAAGGTGAGAGCTAAAGGGTTGGGAACAAAGGAATCAGGTGACCTCCTGGTCCCGGAAAGGGACAAAGCCCAGAGGAGGAGGGGCTGGAGAGAGTTTCAGTTTGGGGCTGGCTGGGGACATGGAGTGAAGTGCACAATGGAAAGACTCCAATGGACTTCAAAGGACGATGGATTAGGATTAGAGGCTATTGGCTTTTAGTTCTCAAATATACAGGTGCTGAATTCTACATTTAAAACAACAAATATATCCAGAATAATCATACCAAGGCTCAGTTTTAACTCTATGTGTGAACTGTGGCTGAAACATAATTTAGCAAGTCTCCGAGAAGTGGGAGGTAAAACTTTTCATATATTTTACCTATCCCTAATGTAGCTAAAGGCATGACAATTTTTGGAGTTTAGAATTACTCTTTTATTTTATTTGATAATGCAAAATACATTAAATGTAACTTGAAAGTAGATTAGAATGGAAGAAAGTTATTTGGTTTGCTAAATGTTGCTGTATGTAAGGACCATTTTACACTCTTACAACTGCAGAAGCCAGGGATATGGAAAAGGGGCTGGTGAGGTCCTATACTCTGTGGGGGCTGAAGGCTACCTTCCCCATGGACATGTGGAATTGGAAGTCACTCCCACTGTCTCTTCTGTGAACCCCCCAAACCCTTGAAATGAAGGGTAAAATTTCAAGGAAATCACCTGGCTCCACTATCCCTGTCCTGTGGGTGTCTTCATAAGAGTGTATAATTTGGTTCTTAAATTTCTGCTTAATTATGACATAATCTGTCCACCTAAATCTACAAGACCATAACTGTGTACTTGAGCAACCCCAATTATTTACTCAAAAGGCTTTAATTAGAGACCATTATTTTCATGTGAGTTAACTTCCCACATTGTCTGAGCAACTGCTCAGGAATTACTGATGAGTGATATACCTCTTCCCTACAATTCTGTTTGTCTTGTGCTTTTCTATCTACAATGCATTAACTAGTTCCAGGGGCTTTACTAAGAGTGTAATGGCTTTTCCTGTACTCTAGTAAAAATATATCCCCACAAATCAAGAAGAAGCAGACTCCGACTAAGTGGCTCAGAAGATTTACATTCTACTGCTAACCCAGTTATTACTCCACTGAAAACCCCATAGCATCAATATAATGAATCCCTCAACCTCTGCCGCTAGCACAATTTTTCTTTCCAACCTCATTGGCTCCCAACTTTCTGCTTGACCTTTTACAATCTGTGTGCGGCAGAACTTCATTACAACCTTTTAATGATGCACAAATGGCACACAACACCAAGGTCACAGCAGATCCCAAGTGAGAACTTCTCAAATACCACAGACTAGATAGTGAGACTTCAGTTAAAGAGACAGAGTAACCCAGTGGAGAAATAAAACCTTAGGATTTAGTTAGGATCCCAAGGGTTGGTAGCACAAAAAAGTGACAATGTCATAAACTGAATATCTGCTCCTGAGAAAATGTTTTAAGGGAAAAAATGCATTTGTCATGCTATCAGCAGCTAAATGAATGAAATGGGTCATTTAGGAAACTGTCTGAATGCCAAAAGGATAACAGTTTTTAGCTTAGAAAGATTCAGATCAAAGTCCATATGACTAGAGGTGGAGAAAGTGTTAGCAGTAAAATCATTTGCAACATCTGCAAAAGCATTTGAGTCCTTTTTACTCCCCCATCCTCACATTTTATTGAAGGAAATGTAACGTACAAAATATTTCCAGATCCACATGGATTTAATCCTCCTCTTCCTCCTCTTCTTCATCCTGGTTAATCTGGAAGTATCGCAATTCATAGCTTTCCTTGCTATTGACAACTACACGCAGCCAGTCACACAAGTTGTTTTTCTTTAGATATTTCTTAGTAAGGTACTTCGGATATCTCTTGGAAAATGGCACCTCTGAAGTTACAGTGATTTTGTTCTTGCTTCTCTCAATGGTCACCACACCTCCACCCAGATTACCAGCTTTTCCATTTACTTTGATTCGTTCCTGCAAGAACTGCTCGAAGCTGGCTGCGTCCATGATTCCATCTTCGATGGGATGGCTGCAGTCCAGAGTAAATTTTAGGACCTACTTCTTTGTTTCTAGTAGGCAAATGGGAATCAAATGACCTGAGTTCTATTCCTGATTACCACCGGCTTTTTATTACCTTGGGCAAATAATAGAACCTATGTGTCACAGTTTCTCCATCTGTACAATCGCGATAATGAAAATTAACTATTTGCATAAAGTGTGGTGAGAGAGTGCTATACTAACACAAAGCTGCTCTGTCTATACACATATACACACTCTGCACAGACACTAGTGAGTATATGCTATTCTGTTTTGATGAATATGAGACAATGCAGATAGTGTATCTCAAGTTAGTGATACCCTCCATAGAGTATGATGCTACTAATAAATAGCTCATGCTCACAGTATGTAGTACAATGTAATTAGTGCCACTAATGATTTACAAATACAGCAGATAATAGCTAACAATTCTAAAATAATAGTTTGGTTCAGATGCAGCATTTGATTTCTCTGATTCATTATGACCTATGGCATTTCCTTTCTATATGTATTGAATGTATTTACTGTGCATATATGCAAAGCTATAATAAATGTACATTATGTCCTGATTCTCCTTTTACTTACACTGGGGAAATCAGGAATAACTCTATTAAAGCCAATGCAGTTAGACAAGTACATAATCATTCTCAGAGAGAACTAGGCACCAAACACACACAGACATTTTTCTTATACCACTGGAGATACAGTGAGCTACTATTTAAATTGAGTGCCAGGACTGCGTACTAGCGCCCCTACATTCTACTCCCAGAGCGTCTACTGATTCATCTCATTGTGACCTTGACCAAATCATTTAATACCACGGTGCTTCCATTTATCCATTTCTAAAGCTGACATCATAACACTTACCTACCTTCCAAGGGGGAGTGTGAGGATTGATAAATACTTATACAGCATGCTGAAATTGTTGGATATACAACACTCTAAATGTGCAAGTATTATATATTGTTATTTTCCCCTAAAACATTATTATGAAAAAAGGAAACAAGTTGAGGCAAACACCGTGTCTGACATTTCTACAATTTTGTTGTCAGCGGGCAGTGCTTAGAGTTCAGCAACTGCAAAATAAGAGAAGATCTTTATTAATGACAACAAAGCTGCTGCCTCTGGAACAAAGATTATGGGGGCCAAAATCTACCCTCATTTACACTGATGTAACAGTCAATGAAGTGGCTGCAATTGAGTCACTCTGGATTTACACCCCATGTAAACAAGAGCAGAGGTTGGCCCCATTACATAAAACAAAAACAACAAGGAGTCCGGTGGCACCTTAAGGACTAAGTTTTATTTGGGCATAAGCTTTCGTGGGTAAAAAACCCACTTCTTCAGATGCATGGAGAAGTGGGTTTTTTACCCACAAAAGCTTATGCCCAAATAAATCTGTAAATCTTTAAGGTGCCACCGGACTCCTTGTTGTTTATGTGGATACAGACTAACATGGCTACCCCTCACAGGCGCCAGCTTTCTTTGGCGCTGGTGGGTGCTCGTGACCCCCCCCACCCCAGCCCCGCCCTGACTCCACCCCCTCCCTGCCCCCATTGGACCCCTCCCCAAATCCCGGCCCCAGCCCCGCCTCTTCCCCGAGAGCAGGGTGTTCACCCTCCTCCCCCCTCCCTTCCAGTGCTTGCCGTGCGAAACAGCTGTGAGGGAGGGGGGAGAAGCAGGACGAGGCGGCGCACTCAGGGGAGGAGGCGGAGGTGAGTTGGGGCGGGGGGTGGGTTGGGGAGCTGCCGGTAGGTGCAGAACACCCACCAATTTTTCCCGGTGGGTGCTCCAGCCCCAGAGCACCCACGGAGTCAGTGCCTATGCTACCCCTGTTACATTACATAAAACAGTTTGTACAAATACATGGGTCCAGAATTGTGCCTATTGTACATTCATTGAAAAGGGGTAGATGATGCCCTAAACCAGGGATGGGAGGTACATAAGCTGCACCAGCTGTAAAGTAGTTCTGAGAAGCATTGTGTGTCAGAGATATCCCATTGAAATACAATGCCTTCCCTGATCCCCTTTTTTCCTCCAGAATGAAGTAGAAGCTAGTTAACTTTGTGTTTCATTATTTTACAAAGCTGATCTATTGTGTAGTAAATAGAAATTGATGTAGGAGTGTGAATTATTAAAAAGGAAACAACTAAGTCAATAAATCTCTGACATCACTAGATTTGCTATTGGCAGTTCAGGGCCTTTGTTCGGACCTCACAGTTCTGCAAATCAGGAGTGACTCCACTGAAGTCACTGGACTGACACTAGCATAGCTGAGCCAGTGTGATGTGGAGAAGTAAACTGCATCCAGTAAAGGACTGCAGTAACTTACCTCCTCCCTGAAACAAATGGGAGGCAGTAAAGGAAATGTGGGTCTGAGTCTCTGGTCCATCCTAGGGCTCCCACTGGAGTGGGCTTCAGTCCTTGCTCTGGCAGAATTCCTATTTCAATGTGTGTTATGATGGCAGACTGCAGGATCAGGGCTAATGTCGGTGAAATGATTTGGGTTGGAAGACACTATATCAATCTAAGATGCTACTGTTTTTTAGTCCTCACATGAGGGAGAGCTACCTTACCCTTACTTCCAAATATAGGGCACTGGTGAGGTTTCAGATCACTTCTGCCATCAGTTAGAGTCCTGAACATAGACTAACAGTTTGCAAGAATGTTCTCACTGTTTGTGACAAAAAAATCTTCAATGAAAATGGTATGTAATTATTAGGGAATAAACAGAAGGCTAAAACTTCAATTGTAACATGCATATACTGGGATGGAAATCTAACCCTATGAATATGCTTTGCTACTGGATCTTTCATTACTAGTCACTACAATCAACCCATACCATTACCTTTGTAGGGCTGCAACACAATGGTGCTGAAAACCAGAGAATGGAAGCATTAATTTGTAATATCTGCATTATGTCTTTATGCCTTATTGCAAAATACTTGCCTTCAGCATGTATGTCCTCTTCTTTCAAACCTTTTTTATTTTTCTTGTATTGATAGTAACCAATAAAAGATAAATCTCTCTCACCATTTATATTTCAGTTCCTCTATCTCCCTTTTCAAATAGCTCAGGCAATTAATACAGGACAGCATTGTATTCCAAAATCTTTCCTCTTTTTGGGTTGTTCTCCATTCAACATTTCATTCATCGTTTATATTAAAATTACATTTTTAAATAGTTGAGAAAGCATTAACAAATGATGAATAGATGTTATAAGCCTGAGTTGTATGCATTATAGATGGCTGTAAGCACATCAATAGAAGCTTTTATAGTTATAAGCCATAGTTTTAAGTGACTTATTGAGTTGCTGAACTCCATAATAATCTCGAACAATGGATTAACCATGTATTAAAACATCTATTAATAATTTATTAACTTTTTTATAAATGTAACCTTGATACAGAAGATGATCAAGAGACCAGTGCCTAATAACAAGCAGGAATGTTTAGTAACCTGATACACCGGTAGTTCAGTTTGGGGAGCAGGAGGAAGAGAAGAGGCAGGGGAAAATCAAGATCAGTTTCACCAGCTGGTTAAAATACCTTTATTCCTGGGCCAGATTCTGAAGCTCTCACTAAATTCTTACTCAGGCAAAACTCTGATGCTTCAGTTGTAGTTTCACCTGAGCAAGGAATGAGCAGAGCATTAGTATGGACCTTGGCATATGGTCTGATTGTATTTGGAAATTGTGAAAGAATAATAGAATATCAGGGTTGGAAGGGACCTCAGGAGGTCATCTAGTCCAACCCCCTGCTCAAAGCAGGACCAATCCCCAATTTTTGCCCCAGATCTGTAAATGGCCCCCTCAAGGATTGAGCTCACAACCCTGGGTTTAGCAGGCCAATGCTCAAACCACTGAGCTATCCTCTCCCCCACCAAGAGCCGAACATCAGCCCCAGTGTGTGGTACCAGCAGTAGACGAATTATGTTCTAGGTAGCGGCAACAGGAGTGGATTTTACTAGTTAGTTTTCAGACCCTGTATTAGGAAATCAATACACAAGAGAAAGCTAGGATACTTCTTTGGAAGGCTCTACCGGCCTCAATGACATCACGTATCCAGGGCTCCCTCAAGATTTCCTGTTAGAGAATCACCACAGCTATAGCTGCTGAAGAGTATCAGAATTCTGTTTTCACTTGGAGGATTACAGCCATAATCTGCATACTTTAGGTTAGGCTAGTTCTCAAAGCTGTCCACCGAATGCATTATATGCCTTTATGATGCTCTGTTCCAAGTCAAATCTGGTGCATTATGGAGCAGAGCACTTGGGAGGGACACCTGTCTGTTGACACATCTGGCCATCATGCTTTAGGTCTTCTGAGGAGTCTTCCCCATCCTGCTTTCATGGATGATTTTCAAGATGATTCACACAGGGAAGTTGGTAGGCATTTGGAACAGATGACCGTATGACCTTAGAGAATGTTGGACAATCATCTGAGAGAGCAAGACCTGGTTAGTTAGAAAATCGATCTCTTTGTTCAACTTGAATTGTATCACTTGATGTTTTCAATAATTTGGAGATGCTTCATCTGAATGGTATCTGACTTCCTTTCAGTCTTGACAGTGATGGGCCACATTTCATCCCATAAGTAAGAATATGGACCACCAAAGCATTATATATCCTCAGCGTGGTCTCTCTACTTATCAGTGTGTTTGGTTTGCAAAAGACATTCCCTTAATGAGGCACCCTGTTACTGATGACACTTTTGCAGTGTGGGCTTCAAATTCTCTCTTGATACTGCCTGTGTGATCGTCAACAGAGCTAGGTGAAATGACTGGCTAGGTAGGTGAAATGACCGGCAATCTCGATTGGCTGGTCACCCACTAAGATGTTAGAGCCTGCAGCATATTCAAAATTGTCAATCAGAAGAATTTTTGTTTTATCTTAATCAATTTTCAGGCTGACTTTTGCCACAGAGCTTTCCAGAACTTTAAGTGTCACAACTAATGCATGAATTGATTCAACAATAAGTGCTATATGGTTAGCAAAATCAATGTAAGTGAGGGTCTTACCAAGACATACACTTAAAATGCATTTACTTAGTGTCTGGTCAAGCATGTAGTCTATGACAGCATTAAAGAGTTTTGAGGAGGCAAAGTATCCTTGTTGAATGCCCAACCTAATTTTGGAATAAGGTTGTTCTTTTCTCATTTACAAGACTGCATCTTCAGGAATCATAGAACCTTAGGATTAGAAGGGACCACAAGGGTCTTCTAGTCTAACCTCCTGCCAAGATGCATGATTTGTTGTGTCTAAACAATCCAAGACAGATGACTATCCAGCCTCTTTCTGAAAACCTTCAGTGAAGGAAATTCCACGACTTCCCTGGGCAGTTTGTTCTATGGTCCTACTGTTTTTACAGTTAGGAAACTTTTCCTGAGATTTAATCTAAATCTGCTCTGCTATAGTTTGAACTCATTGCCTGCCTTCTATAGCAAGAGAGAAAAAAATTCTCCATCTTTTTTATGGCAGCCTTTCAAGTATTTGAAGACTGCTATCATGTCTCCCCTTAATCTCCTCTTTCCAAACTAAACATACCCAGTTCCTTCAGCCTTTGCTCATATTGCTTGTTTCCACCCCTTTGATCATCTTTGTCACTGCCTCTGGATCCTTTCCAGCGTCTTTACATCTTTTCTATTCAGCGGTAACCAAAATGGGATATCGCCTCCTATGACTTGCATGCTATGCCTTTGCTAATGTCACCCAAAATTTTATTTGCTTTTTTTGCAACAGCATTGCGTTGCTAACTCATAGAATCATAGAATATCAGGGTTGGAAGGGACCCCAGAAGGTCATCTAGTCCAACCCCCTGCTCAAAGCAGGACCAATTCCCAGTTAAATCATCCCAGCCAGGGCTTTGTCAAGCCTGACCTTAAAAACCTCTAAGGAAGGAGATTCTACCACCTCCCTAGGTAACGCATTCCAGTGTTTCACCACCCTCTTAGTGAAAAAGTTTTTCCTAATATCCAATCTAAACCTCCCCCACTGTTGAGGTTGTGATCGCCCACAACTCCCAGATCCTTCTCAGCACTACTGCTGCCATGCCAGTTATCCCCAATTCTGTATTTGTGCATTTGTTTTTTCTTTCCTAAGTGTAGCACCTTACCTTTGTCTTTGTTGAATTTCACTTTGTTGTCTATAGACTAGTTCTTCAATTATCGAGATCCCTTTAAATTTTAGCTCCATCCTCCAAAGTGTTTGGAATCCCCCCTTGCTTTGTGTCATCTGCAGATTTGATCAGTATGCTTTCTATTCCTACATCCACCTCATTAATAAAGATGGTAAACAGCATGAGACCCAGAACAGATCCCTGTGGAACCCCACTTGAGACCTCCTTCCAATTTAACATCATTCCATTAATGGTTAGTCTTAGTTTGTGGGTTTAAGCAATTATATATCGACTTAATGGTAGTTCTATCAAGCCTGCATTTCTCCAGCTTACTTATGAGAATGTCATGTGGGACAGCATCAAAAGCCTTGCTAAAATTTTATGTCCACTGCATTCCCCACATCCACCAAATCAGTTACCTTGTCAAAGAAGGAATTCAAGCTGCTTTGGCATGATTTGTTCTTAGTAAATCCATGCTGGCTGCTAGTGATCACCCCTTCATCCTCCAGGTATTTGCAAATTCAATGTTTTATATGTTGTTCTAGTACCTTCCCAGGTATCGAGGTCACACTGACTGGTCTATAGTTCCCTGGCTCCTCCTTTCCCCCCCTTTTTAAAGATGGACACTATGTTAGCCCTTCTCCAGTCTTTCAGGACCTCTCCTGTCATCCACAAGTTTGCAAATATTATTGCCAGTGGCTCTGAGATTACTTCAGCACTCTAGGGTGAACAGTATCAGGCCCTGCTGATTTGCATTCATTCACATTAGTCAGATGATCTCTGACGTGTTCTATACTTATCCTTATCTGCCTCCCTTCCCCTTTATTATCTATGATAACTTCATTGGTCGTATGGTGTCATAAATATAAAGGGAAGGATAACCACCTTTAAATCCCTTCTGGCCAGGGGAAAAAACAACTTCAGGTCTGTGAAGACTTGTGAATTTCCCTGCCTTTAGGTAGAGAAAACTCCAGCTCACAAAAGACAATTCCCTTCTGTCTCTGCTCTGGCTCCCAAGCAGAGACAAAAAAAACCCCTCTAACTGCTTTCAGCTTAAAACCCCTGCTTTCCAGCAGCCCAAAGGAAAAAAAAATATTTCCTTTTAAAAAATCTGTGCTTCTGGTTCAAAAAATCTCAAATTGATCTCAAAATGATTTCAAGTTAATCCCACCGCTCTGCCACCATGTCAAGGTTCCTTCCCCACTCTGAACTCTAGGGTACAGATGTGGGGACCTGCATGAATAACCCCCTAAGCTTATTTTTACCAGCTTAGGTTAAAACTTCCCCAAGGTACAAACTATTTTACGTTTTGCCCTTGGACTTTATTGCTGCCACCACCAAACGTCTAACAAATATATAACAGAGAAAGAGCCCGCTTGGAAACGTCTTTCCCCCCACAATCCTCCCAAACCCTATACCCCCTTTCCTGGGGAAGACTTGATAAAAATCCTCACCAATTTGCTTAGGTGAACACAGACCCAAACCCTTGGATCTTAAGAACAACGAAAAAGCAATCAGGTTCTTAAAAGAGAAATTTAATTAAAGAAAAAGTAAAAGAATCACCTCTGTAAAATCAGGATGGTAAATACCTTACAGGGTAATCAGATTCAAAACACAGAGAATCCCTCTAGTTAAGTTACAAAAAGACACAAAAACAGGAATATACATTCCATTCAGCACAACTTATTTTAGCAGCCATTTAAACAAAACAGGATCTAATGCATATCTAACTAGATTGCTTATTAGCCTTTTACAGGAATTCTAACCTGCATTCCTGCTCTGGTCCGGGCAAAAACAACACACAGAAAGAGAGAACCCTTTGTTTTTCCCGCCCCCTCCACCTTTGAAAGTATCTTGTCTCCTCATTGGTCATTTTGGTCAGGTGCCAGCGAGGTTATCTTTAGCTTCCTAACCGTTTACAGGTGAAAGGGTTTTTTTCCTCTGGCCAGGAGGGATTTAAAGGTGGTTAGCCTTCCCTTTATATTTATGACAGGCCTCCCTTCCCCTTTATTATCTATGATAACTTCATTGGTCGTCTGGTCACGTTATATTTTTTTTGAAGACTGAAGAGAAGTAGGCATTGAGAAGCTTCACCTTCTTATCTTCCGTTACCAGCTCACCTTCTCCATTGAGCAGCAGACTCTCACCATCACTGATATTTCTTTTTCGTCATGCAAGTTTCAAGATCAACCAAAGCAATTCCCTGTCAACGCAGTCAAACATGGCTTCGATATCCACAAATACAATGTGAATGGAGTGCTAGAATTCTTGTGCCTTTCTCAATAACCTGGGGCACTATGAAGATTTCCTCAGTCGTGCAATGACTAGTGTAAACAGCTTTCTGTTATCTTCACTTTCTCGTTAAGATATCAGTGTCTCAGACCAACAAGACAGAAAGCAAAATCTTTCTCCAGGATGGATAGAAGAGAAATGCCACAATAGATACAACAGTATCAGTTGCTGCCTTTATGTTTTACATTTATTATGTAAAATAATGCCTTTTTGCCAGTCAGATGGGACCGACTCTGTTCTCTGTATGTGTCACCTAAAATAGTAGGAGGTTTTCCATGCTCTGCGTACAGCACTGACAGCCAGCTTCCACTTTACTGCTAAATTATTAAAACTTTTTCATTTTCTTTTCCTTATCAGAAAAGGGGAATTTCTCTTCCCATGCTTGGTGTTTAAAATATGCTTATTAGACCTCCCATCTGTGCAACCCTGCTTGACAAACCAGCTGGATGCTCCCTTTACAGAATATAGCACAGGCAGTGCGTGCATAGCTCAGAAGAGAGCCTGAACCAATCAAGCCTGCTAAATTTTGCTGTGATAAAAAATACCTAAGTTATGACTTCTCTTCTGCTCTAATTACAATTTAAGACCAATTTAAATCCAGTTAAGTTCTTGGAGGCTTTCTTTTAGCCATTAATAGGCTCTAAATTACAAAAATATAAGACGCCATGGAACATCAATCTACAGTCACAATACTTTCGGTAGAGTTGTCATGAAATTATAGAAAGATAATAAAATGATTGGACGTAATTATGCAGGAGGAAAATAGGACCCATCTCAAAATGTCAATCAGCAAGTAATTAATCTTAATATATGAAAATGGAAAAAATGTGTGGTCTGAAAGTCTTGTTATGAAAACAAACCACACACTCCCTAGAGGAACTGATGCAGTCCAAGATAAACGGGAAGCCCCTTTATTATTAATTTGATCAATTTCATGTTTACCATAGTATATAACAAGGTTGCTAGATTTATTAAAATGGAGAATAGCTTTCTTAAATCTACAGTATATCATTTGTATTTGCAAATGGTGCACACACACAAATAATTTAACTGATTGGGAAAGGTGCAGTAAGGATCTCATAATTTCCTTCAAACAGTGTCTATGATATTTAGATGCATTTGTAAAGCACTTATCACCAGAGTAACTAAGTGTTAGATGCAGATTAAAACTCAGTGAGAGCTGCTCTGTGGCACCCAGTGCTCAGTATTGCTCTTGGTATAATAGGACCTGCTATTTTTAGCACGTCAGTCCACTACTCCGCTCTAGCTTTAATTTTGGGTTGATACTTCTGAGTATGACAGGTTCTGACCGTGATTCCCTGGGGGAAAAAGGTGCAATTTACAGATTGACCTGAAGATAACAAGGGCAGCGTTCCTCCTGATCTCCTTTAAGTTGGTGTTCCAGGAACTTAGTTCTGCTGTTGAGAAGATAATACTTGCCATTATGAGTCTGTGCTTGGATTCAGATAATAAACATAGCTAAGGGTAATCCTGCAAGGTGCTGAGCATCCTCAAATCCCAAAGCAAGCAGTGGGACTTGAGGCATGCAGCATTGCACAGGAAGTGCTCTGCATTTTGCAGGATTAGGCTCTACAAGCCTGATTTTACTCTTACTGAATTCAACAGCAAACTTCCTCTTCAACTCAGTGGGAACAAATTAGGATCCTATGACAGGAAAGTCACCCCCTAAAATTGCTGGTAAGGTCTCTACACTGAAACCTCTCTACACTTATATAACTCAAAATTCAGATAATCTATTTGGATTTATCATATAGAAATTTTCCTGTCAAGGGTAGTTAGCGTAGGTCCCACTTTAGCAAAGTAGTTAAGCATATGCAAATCAGAGCCCTATATTCTAATGCACAAATTAGGCACTTGTACTTACTGTGTATGATACAAAGTAGTAAAAAGAATAATGCTTTTGCTCTCTACATTGTACATCCATTAACAGTGACTATCATTACTGTTCAAACCCTGATAAAACCATATTATGGGCAAATACAATTTAATTGGCCTTAACAGTTTCATTTTCTGAAATTATTGTATCTAACATGCAACATAACCCTTCAACAGCTTGGTTATATTAAACACTGGTGGCTCAGTCCTATAAACTCTCATCATACCTAATTCACACTGAAGTCAGTAGAAGTCCCACACAAAGAGGATTTGCAGGATTTGATCTCAGGTATACACTCATTGATTTTTTTAAACCAGAATTCTCCTTAATTACTACATGCTGACAGAATTTCAATCCTCTTGCTGAACATGGTATAAGTATTTGTAGGCTTGTATCAACACCAGCTAATATGAACAAATGGTTTCTCAAATGTGTCCCATTTCTACAAGTCTACTGTTTGAAAATTCACTACAGCAATATGCTTTAGAAGCTTCATCATATCGTATTTACAACAGAAAGAAATTGCTTACACAAGCCGCATGTATTTCCTATCAAGGTGATGTTAAGAGTGACAATAACCTTCTGTCTCTTAGTTTCTGTTTTAGTCCCTTCTAGAGATGGCGATGAGGAGTTGGTTGTAAGCATCCTATTACTACATCTGCTTAGCTAACATTATTTTCGTTTGTGCTGGACAGGCTACTACTGGGGCAAAGCCTTTCGGAATTGTATAGATAACAACATATACTGATGCAGCCAAAATTGAGAATCTAATTAGAAGACCACAGAGTCTGAATTTCACTGTCAAATATGCAGAAATTAAAAAAAATTGGTACATTGTTTGTTGTTACTCTTACATTGGGTTGGTGTCGAAAATGTATTACCTGCTTTCCAAACACAGAAAAAATCCCCATAACCCCTTCTCCAAAAAGCACACAAACGAAAAGACAGACAGCCAAAAGGTGGCGGAAAGGATGCAAAGAGAGTGATGGGGTGATGTCAGGCAAAGATGTTTTAATTACAATGTTTTCGGGGTTTGAGTTGAATAAATAAACTTTACCTCCTGCAACGTCCCACCACATATTCAGAAATCTCCTCTTTCTCCCATACCAATCTCCAGTCTAAATCCCAGTATTCTTACTTCTATCCATCCCAATAATCCCACCCCTTCCATTCATACAGGTTACAAAACTCACTTACAACTTAAATAAACAGATAAGAAGATGTAGAATTATCAGTGCAAGCTATCCATAGATAGCCACTTAGCATTCTCCAGCAGTGATGCATATTATAGTGCCCTGTGTTCTTTAATAAAATCACTAGAAAATGTTGGCAAAACCAACAACAGAGAGATTGACTCTGCAATCATTACTCACATTGAGTAGCATCTTATTTCTCAACCAGTGCTGTTCATTTCACTAGAACGACCACTTGCATAAGGCATTGTTCATCACGCGTAAGGAAGGCAGAATTTAGATCACAGTAGATATTTGCTTCCACAATCCCCAAATGGTAATTGATTTAGTGTCATTTCTTTTTCCATATAGTAATATTTCAGCCCTGATTTTTGTATTAACATCAATACCACACTGAGCCATGTCTTTTAATATTCATTCCTCCATTTCGAAGATGCTCGTTATCACATTGATCTTCAATTCATTGTTTTCCAAACTTTCTGCTTACTTATTCTACATTATAAATTCCTATTGAGATCCCCTATTAGCTGAAGAACTCACAGAAAGGATTCTGTTAACCCTCTAATGAAGTCCCCAGACAGGGCTGTTAATTTTGTGAGGAACAAAAGTAAACATTGCTCTATGCTTCAGAAGTGACCCTGTATACTGAAAGATCTGTGCCTTACCTTGTTACAAATTCATGTGTTGGGTAAATTAGCCCATGCCCAAAGGACAAGAAGAAAAAAGGCTTAAATGACATTCACACTTCACATTTCCCACCAGTTGTTTTATAGGAAGAATAGTAGCATCTCAATAAGCGTATGCTGCTGCAAGTAAAAGAAGAAATTAAAATCTCATGGTAGACCTGCTTAGGATTCTTCAAGCCGCAAACACAGATTATACTAAAAGAATAAGACATTCCAATGACAGGAAGAGACTACTTCTCAGACATAGGGGAGATGGAAAGCTCTAAGTGTCTACAGCTACTTCTGCATAGCACCTCTTCCTGTTGTGGTGTGTCCCTGCTCAAGCTTCATGTTGACAGGTTCTCTTTCTTAACTGTAAATTTCAATCACTTTGTGTATTTGCTTTTCAAGAATGCGCATAAATCTGATTAATGCTCATGGGAGTTCTGCACATACCATAAAAGAATAAACCCCCTTCCCCCCCACGTTATTGTATTATTTCCATATAATCTCAGACCACTTTCTTATGCCTAGTTTCATACCACCCCTTCCCATTTTCTCCACTGTAGTGGATTCAAACATTTCTGCCACTTTGCTGACCTGAAATATTGGTGTTTCTTCTTTCCCTTAATCATTTAATGTAACAGGAGTTCTTAACTTTCAAAGCAGATCTACCTCCTTAGCTCCATAATGCATCCTCCCACCCCTCACTCCATTGAGTGCCCTTGTTTTCATCAGTTGTTTCTGCCTGACCCTTTAAGCAATGCATTACCCTTCCAGCCATTCTCCTGTAGTATTATTGTGCCATTACTCCAGTATTGTGATGCCTATCTTATTTCATACTATACTTTGCTGTCATTTCTCTGTGTAATGTGACCCATTACAATATATGGCCTATAATCAATAGCTGTATTAAGCAGTTAAAGCAAGGGACGAAGAAATGGACTACTGAGTACTGTTCCTGGCTCTTTGACTGATAGGGTGATCAGACAGCAAATGTGAAAAATCAGGATGGGGTTGGGGGGTAATAGGTGCCTATATAATAAAAAAAAAACCAAATAGCGGGACTATCCCTATAAAATCGGGACATCTGGTCACCCTATCCACTGACTCGCTCTGTGACCGGGGCAAGTCATCTTTGACTCACTTTACCCACTTGTAATACAGTGATAATGACACAACCCACAGTAGAGCTGTGAGGCTTTTTACAAAGATTCTAAATAATAGCAAATTATTATTGTTATAATTATTCTTAAATGTTAGAGTTTGTCTATATTCCACAATGTTTAAAAGAGATACCTCAAAACTGATATATTTTTAGATTAAAAAACCCCAAACCCTGTACCTAATAGATGGGTACATTGTTATGCTCAGCAAAACACATTGGATTTGACAGTAAACTGTATTGTAATAAAATGCAAAATGGAATCGATTGATTTCTACTTTTCACACCTTTCAGTACTTTAATACGAAAAGCATAGAAAGAGTACTGTATGTATTGGCCAAAAGAGACTCTTAATACAATTGGTTAGTGTGAATTTAATCTAAAATGATCCTGAATACAGAATACACCTATGATAAATCTGATTGATAATGGTTTTCTTTTTAGTTTTTATTCTTTAATTTATTTATACCATGCTATTAGTTAAATAAACATTTAGGGCCTAATTTTCAGAGGTGCTGAGCCCCTGCAACCCCATCTAACATCAATGGGAGTAGTTAGTGCTCAGCAACTCCACATTAGCCTTTTCGACCACCTACTGGCATCATGAAACCACTTGACACATTTTTATTGTGTTTATTACTACTTAGGTAGATATTGCATCTTTTCTCTAAATATTCAATTCCAGTTTTCAAGGTGTCCGCTTCTAAAAGGGTTTTTGTTTGTTGGTTTGTTTTTGTTAATCAATTTGAGATCAGAATTTTATATTGCAAGAGCAAGCCAATCTTATAATACTGTCACAGGACAACAGCAACTGTTGAAAGTTTTCGGTAACGATTTCCTTCCTTGTAGTAATTAGTATTTTTAGTGTTTTGCATTATACCATTATTTAAATTCAGTTGCTCAACAGACTGCTGCATTATTAAACCTTTTGCTCTTGGGGACTCTGTTTCAATTTCTGATGCTGCTGTTAGAATCAGCACCATGTTGTCTAATGTCAAGTGGCAATTTTCTCAAGTTCAGTCATGCTGGCAAGGATCAGTCTCTTTACTGATAGCAAGTTCAGATGCTTCAAGGAAGGGTGGAAAATGGTTAGGAATAAATTCCTCCTCGCCTTCATTACAGGAAGATATAGTGGGTGCTAGTTGGGTTAGTTCCATACTTAAATATTTATGTTTCATGGCAAAAGGAAAAGAACATAAAAAGAGAATAACTGCCTATATCACTATAGAAGACACTGGAATTTAGGCCAGCTTTGGGCATAGGGAGACTACCTAGAGAGTCCCATTCAATAGTTCCAACAGTGCAGTGATTCTCAAACTTTTATACTGGTGACCCCTTTCACATAGCAAGCCTCCGAGTGTGACCCCACCCCTTATAAATTAAAAACACTTTTTATATATTTAACACCATTATAAATGCTGGATGCAAAGTAGGGCATGGGGTAGAGGCTGACAACTCATGACCCCCCCCATGTAATAATCTCACGATTCCCTGAGGGGTCCCAACCCCCAGTTTGAGAACCCCTAAAATAGTGCTTGGGAGCACCATACTCATTCATTTCCAGGCAAGCAAGGGACAATAGATTGTGTCAGGAATCTCCCTACTGACTGCACAGCCATGCAAAGGATTCTGGGATATGGTGGGGACAACAGGTAGCCAAATCCCATATTCACCAGAGTTTACCAAAGGTATTTAGAACTGAGAGGTCATAAATAAAAGTTCTATAAAATGAACGGCTTTAAAAGTTGACCCACCCACCTACCCTCAATTGAATAGCTTGTGAAAGGAGGTGGTATTATTTCATGCTATGGTCTACAGTAATGGACACAGATGTACCAGACAGAAGAATTAACAAGACAGTGGGTTGGGAGGGCTCCTCTATTCTTCACATATGTCACTGTGATGCTAATGCTAGAACAATGGTGAGCCTACTGCTGCTCCATAAGTGAGGCACTGAACGCACAAGGAAAACAAATATTGTTGTTGCCAAGGGTTAATTTACTTCTCTAAAGCAGACTTTGAATGGAAAGGAAGGCAATTCTACAAAATTAGACTATTATTATACTCATGTTATATTATTAATATAATTATAAATTATTATATCTCATTTTCACGCTATAGAAGCCAGCAAAGTGAGGAGTTGATTTCTTATTTTCAGTTGAAATAATATTGGCCCAAATTCATCATGTTATAATTCATGTTATATCTCATTCTTTAATCTAATCTCTTTTTAAAAACTGGTTTAGAAAATTATTTAATGATTTTAATGAATATGTCTGTCACCAGAGTATTTCAGTTATGGGGGAAGTTTTGGGCACCACATAAAACTTGTGCCACGTTTTCAAAAGCATACGCGCAAAAGCTCATCAAATGATGACAGGTATCTCCTGACATTTGTGTGTACAAATTAGATATAAAAACCTGAACAGAAGAGACAGTTACAAGAATCTAAACAGAAGTCGTAAGTGTGTAAGCCAGGGTCATTCAAAAGTGCACACACCCTTTCTCACCTGTTCTTTTGAAAATGTGTCCCTAATGTCTTATCTGAAATGAAGTACAAACATGAGTAGATCTGGTATTATTTTACCAATAAAAGAAAAACAAAGTGCTTAGATACTTTCTTCATAAGGGTCTGAGCTTAACATGCTTATTGGAGTGGGCAATTGTCAGTGTACAGCACAACTAATTACAGGAACAACAGTGCAGGGAAGGTAAACTGTTGATAGTAATGAAAATAATAGTGGACCACCATCCGATATCTCCAGAGGATACCAAGTTTCAGAGTAACAGCCATGTTAGTCTGTATTAGCAAAAAGAAAAGGAGTACTTGTGGCACCTTAGTGACTAACCAATTTATTTGAGCATAAGCTTTCGTGAGCTACAGCTCACTTCATCGGATGCATTCAGTGGAAAGTGTAGAAGATCTTATTATATACACACAAAAAGCATGAAAAAATACCTCCTCCCACCCCACTCTCCTGCTGGTAATAGCTTATCTAAAGTGATCACTCTCCTTACAATGTGTATGATAATCAAGGTGGGCCATTTCCAGCACAAATCCAGGTTTTCTCACCCCCCCGCCCCAAACTCACTCTCCTGTTGGAAATAGCGTATCCAAAGTGACCACTCTCCTTACATTGTGTATGATAATCAAGGTGGGCCATTTCCAGCACAAATCCAGGGTTTAACAAGAACGTCTGGGGGTGGGGAGTAGGAAAAAACAAGGGGAAATAGGCTACCTTGCATAATGACTAAGCCACTCCCAGTCTCTATTCAAGCCTAAGTTAATTGTATCCAATTTGCAAATGAATTCCAATTCAGCAGTTTCTCGCTGGAGTCTGGATTTGAAGTTTTTTTGTTGTAAAATAGTGACTTTCATGTCTGTAATCGCGTGACCAGAGAGATTGAAGTGTTCTCCGACTGGTTTATGAATATTATAATTCTTGACATCTGATTTGTGCCCATTTACTCTTTTACGTAGAGACTGTCCAGTTTGACCAATGTACATGGCAGAGGGGCATTGCTGGCACATGATGGCATATATCACATTGGTGGATGTGTAGGTTCAAACATTCTTGTTAAACCCTGGATTTGTGCTGGAAATGGCCCACCTTGATTGTCATACACAATGTAAGGAGAGTGGTCACTTTGGATAAGCTATTACCAGCAGGAGAGTGAGTTTGTATGGGGTGGGGGGTGAGAAAACCTGGATTTGTGCTGGAAATGGCCCAACTTGATTATCATACACATTGTAAGGAGAGTGGTCACTTTAGATAAGCTATTACCAGCAGGAGAGTGAGTTTGTGTGTATGTGTGTGGGGAGGGTGAGAAAACCTGGATTTGTGCTGGAAATGGCCCAACTTGATTATCATACATTGGCTTGAGGCTTTTGTCCTCATTTTAAGAATCACTTGCACAATAATTGCTAAGAAAAAGTTTGCCATTCATTCAAATATAGGAGGTAGGTGTCCACAACGCAAGATCACGATTAGAATTGGCATCCTGAAATGGGTCAAGGATAAAATTTCACAGACACTGAGCCACTCTCACCGAAGAGGTGATTCTTCCAGGCCAAGGCAGTGGATGATGCTTGCCCTGTGATTGTTGTCTCTCTTCTGTAGATACGGAGAAGATTTCAGTTTCCAAGGCTGTCAGTCCAACCTCTTTCACAAGCACTACATTCACCCACAGAACATACAGAACCAAAATCAATCAAGAAAATTTCAAAGAGATCAAACAGTAAAATTAAACTAGAACATGACTTTCCCCTTCCCCCGTAAGCTCTGGCTTCACGCAATATATTTTTCATTCTGAAAAGCAAAGTAAATGGGTCTGAAATGCTGGACTGTTATTCTCAATCTGTTTCTGTTTGAGGAGATGCATATGGATATTTCACATGTGTCTCTCTATGACTGAGCATTTTGTTCCTGTTGGTCAAAGCTACGAAAATCAGATTGAATTATCCTGACTGGGGCAGATACAGGCATGACTGAAAAAAATCAAAGGGGAAAGTTGGAAGATTAAAACTGTAAATTCACAAATCCCAATGAATAAAATTAAATGCAATATGTTGGAAGTGCCTTCCTTAGAAGGTCAAGTGTCTACATGAAGTCTCAGGGATCATCATTTAGATGTTATCATTATAACTGCTACAGTAGATGGTATAACGACTCTTAAAATGATTACTTACCCCAAAGGTAGCTGCACTAAAGTGATGGGTGAAGTAATCCCTATACATATAAAGTCACTAATTCTGCTTTACGCCATGATTATCATCACCTTATATAAGTTCCTTGTACAAAGAAATTGGATGTCAATAGTATTAGTTGAATTTTGTTTTCTAAAAAGAGGCTCTGAGATTCTCTCCCAGGCTGTGAGAGATGATTCTATTTGTATCGGGAATTGATAGAACATGATTAAGACAAGGTCTACAGCGGGATAGCATGTTTTCTTTCTCAGCCTCAAATCTAACAGACTAGGAGACGATGCTCTCAGCAGAATGTAACAACACAACTTGTATAACAAGAGCCATAAAGTTAAAGTATTCCCTGACCTGAGACCTTCTGCAAAACTTAAAAGAAAATTTGCTTTACCCAGCAAAAAAGCCTTTCTGCAGACAAAAAGGTAATAACACTGATGCTCTTTCCCTGTCAAACTAAAGATTTGTGATGGTAAAATGGAATAAGCTTTCTGGGATGAGTATGCATATGCCACAAAGGAATGATTAGAGCATACCTAGGTGGAGGAGACCTGGAACAGAATAAACCAGAGCTCTGATTCCAGCACTGTGTCATGGTAAGCTTAAATCTGCTTGGCTTAATTCTGCTCTCACGTATATGCATGCGGTTTCTACGAAAGTCAGCATGACTGAGGGTAGCATGATTTTTTGTTGTGGCCTCTTACACTTAAGCAGCCAGATTCTCAGCTATTGTAAATCAGTGTAGCTCCATTTTGACTTCATAGAGCTTCAACAATTCATACCATCCTGACAAGTATAGCTGTCCCATAATTTATAGCTGTCCCATAATCTATTTTTGGACATTTTCTTAAAATTTATTAATTACACACTTTATACATAATCTTTTTTCTATTGTTATTATACGTGTATAGCAAGATGCTCAGATATTTTGGTAATGGGCATGACTATAAATCTTGAAGACAAGTATCACAAAAGACTGACCAGCAGGCAATTGCAATTACCTGAGAATCACTTAGGATTAAAACACTGCAGCCATGTACTCTTTCCCTTCAGCCTTGCTCATTGAACTGGGAGCTGGGATGGTATAGGAGATGGTATGGCAGCTCTACACCATCGGTGGAGTCCATCCACACATGGAGCAGGTTTGCTGGGTTTCTGACTGCTTTGTTCTACTGTCATGGAGCCAGGATCTGGCTTTAAGCTTTCAAAGCCTACGGAGTCACTCCAGATTTTCGCTGGTGTTGGTCAAGGCAGTTGGCAGGCTCAGATTCTCTGAAGCCCTAAGAAAATTATGTGGCATTTACCCTAAACTAAAATAATTTGTTTCATCGGGAAAATATACCTTCCTGTCTGTCTGAGCTGTGAAGTAGCTCTTATTGGCAAGGATGCCCATGGAAATTTGAACAGGTTCAGTTAGTTGTTAGCAGCAGACTAACTTGCCCTAGGATTTTATTCCAAAAAGCTCAGCATTGTTATCTTTGCTTGGAACCTTACAGTAAAAACTAAAATGCAGCAGCTGTCATTTACCAGCATCTCCAATACTCTTCTATCTTAGAGAAGATGAATATAGAAATTTCTGGGGGTCAATACATAAACTGCAGTATCAACAGGAAAATGTGAAGCAGAACTCATAAAACACATTAGTAGGTCTACTACAGACTTAGAATGAGATTGATTCAGGAGAAAATCCTGTCCAGAACTTACTGGACTGCTGCTGGCAAGGAGCAGAAACTCAACATGTGCAAGAGGTGATAACTTGGTGGAACTGTGGATGAACTTTTGGTAATTTAAAACCATATGTTCTGGCACTGTACCACCATCGTGTGCTGCAAAAAGGATGGAGTAAGTAGAAGCCCCAGTTTAATCTGCTAAGTGCAGTTTTTACCATTTTATTTCATTATTTTCTAAAGCAAACTTGTGGGAGCAGGGATGTGGCACATGTGAAAAATAATTAAATAAAATTGACCCTATTTTTTTCTAATAAGTAGGCTCAGCAGTCTCCTCTTCCCTTAGCCCCTGCCCACCACACAGACTCTGAGGGTATGTCTACGCTGCAATGTCTACACTCATGGGGCCTCAGACCTCAGGATTCAGCCTTAGCCTGAACGTCTACACTATCATTTTACAGCCCACACAGCCTGAGCCTGACGAGCCTGAGTTAGCTGACCCAGGCCAGCTGTGGCCACTCTGTGGGTCTTTTATTGCAGTGTACATGTACCCTAAAGGTAAATCTACACTGTTCACTAAACCTGGGCTCTGACTCAGGTTTGAGCTCCCATCCACACACAAATCAGTCTGACTCAGGTCAGTAAACACTCGGGATCAAGGTCCTAGGATTCTGCTAGAGGAGTGGGTCAAAGTCCCGAGTCCTGCTGTGACTCGGGTCCAAGCCCTGTCATTTTGCAGTGTGGACGCAGCTGAAGCTACGGTCCCAAGTTAGAAGGTCAAGTAGTGCAGTATGCATTTGTTAGCACAGCTGTGAGACCTCAGTCCAGCAACTGTAAATGAAGATTTACAATGCAGTGTGGATCCTCAAACATGGGCATGGAACCATTGAGTCCACAAGCCAAGGTCTGATGGACCCAGGTAGACATATCCTAAGGCTGGTAGCAGCTGGGCTGGGCCTGCTAAGGCTTTTCTTGGACAGATGGCAGAGCCTCCTTCGTTTTCCCAACCAATCATAGCTCCTCTTTGTGTCAGGCTGTGCCAAATGTTTCTCTAGGATAAAGGAACTCTTTTATTGGCCAAGAGGAAGGGCACTGCCCATTCTTACACTGAGTGCTCTCTACTCTTGTTGCAGCAAGGTTTTCCCTCCCATCCTTGTGCTGTGTTTAGAACAAGCTGTCAATCCTTATTCTCAGCAGCTTGTATCAGCATTTGCTGAATTAGTATTATTATTCTGACTAAGCCTTGCATTCTTTTCTGTTCAAGTCAAACCACAGTTGCATGTTTCCACATGTTACGGTGCAACTTGGGAGGGGATGTAGTTGTTGCAAGGGGATACACTTATTTGGCTGATTGGTCAAGGATAGTGAAGTAGGGAGGGGGACATATCTTTCAGAATTGCAGGATTCGCTGTGTAACTGGGAGAGAGAGATTCACTGGCAGAGACTACCTGTAGTCTGTTGCAATGCCAGCTCTCCGTCTACAGAGGTGGAGAACAGCTTGTGGCATAATCTGCATTTCAGGCTCGGGTTGGCTGGATGGAATCTGCTGGGCATGAGTTTTGACTTCGGTGTCTGTCAGTGAAGACAGAAGATGGATCATGCTCAGGCTAAGTGGCTGCAACCACTCTTTGTTTTAAAGACTTTGTTTATTCAGCTTCTTGATTTGCCTTCTTGTTATTTATTCAGTCTTTTGTGTCAAACAATTCCTTAGCATGTGAGATGTCTTTTTGAGGATCCCTTTTGATGCAAGAGATCAGCAGATAGCTCTGGTTTTGATAAGGCTAGAAAGGACACTTCTAGCTCAAAAAGCTCAATACACGACTGACTGGCAAAGAGTTAGAATGGTTAGAAATTGGAAGTCAGCAAACAAACTTAGCATTGAATCATATTTTAGCCTCAATGATCTGGCATATTTAGTGAGGGCTATTCATCACTTATATGATAAATATGAAAAGTCTGGTCTTAATTCTAGGAGACTTATTCCTGAGCAACTTCAGTCAGATTAACTGCGTGTTTCATTATTAAATATATTTGTACATACAGTACTCTGAATTGATTATGGTTTGTCAGTTACTGTGACACTGACTGGTTGGCTGTTCTAGTTCCTTTATGCTTTCACTGGGATTTATTTCCCAACAAAACAAAACAATTAAAAGGAAAAGCAAAAAACAAACAAGAATCCATTTGGGATTGCAAAAGAGTGTTAATCTGAAAAAACAATAGGGATGGAGGGAGGGAGGAATTATCCAGACTTTCCCTGACTTCATTACTATTGCCATAATACTCAACATCTTCTACACTGCATTTCCAGATCTCAAAAGGCATGATCCTGGAAGGTGCTCGGTACCATCAAGTCCCACAGAAGTCAACTGAAGATAAGTGAATTTAGCACCTCTCATGGTCAGACTGAATGTCTCACAATATAAATATTAGATGTGGCCACTGCAAGGTAGATGAATATTCAATCCATTTTACAGATGGATAACTGCACCACAGGAGTTGGGGCTCAATGAGTGGATTGCAGCTGGGGGAAATGCACAGATGCAGCACCCTAGAAAGAGCTCCTTGAGGCACTGCATCTCAGGGAGGCCCAATGCCTCAAACCACAGAAGAGGAGCACAGCTGCTACATTCCCCTGAAATATGCACTGTGCATTCTCCCTGAAGCTGGACCAGCTCCACTGTCCATAGCACACTAGACCCTGCTACTGTCAACAGTGGTGCTGGCATACAGCTTGGCCCCCAGTAAGTTCAGAGTGCCATCATACACAGCCCCTGTATACAACAGGCTACTCATTAAGCCATTCCGATATGTGAACTCTCATGCATTACAAGGCACAAATAACCCTAAGTTATTTGTCCAGGGGTGTTCAGTGAATTAGAGACACAGATAGAATGGTGCTCAGAGTCCATCACTGCCTCCTACTCAACATTAGAAACTTTTCCTGGTATAGCAATGTCAGTTATGAACGTGATTGTTTTGGTGAAATTTTTATACCATCAAAAGCCCAAATGTAGACACAGCCATACCAGCATAAAAGTACTTTGTTGACACAATGTATTTTGTTTGCCAAACCAGTATAAAAGACCCCATCAAAAACACGTTTTAGAACATTAGAGAAAACAGAAAAGAAGGTTTTGCTGGTATAGCTAAACTAGCTACGCTTTTAAGTTTAGACTAGGCCCGCATGCTAGGCCATGTTCTCTCCTTCAAAAAAAAAAAGGTTAATTTTGGATAATGTAAGAACAGACTCAAATTATCTCCAAAACCTCATCCAAACTAGCATGCCCATATTTCATTTTAACTCCTCCTCTCAGATCCCTCCCTCTCTCTCTCTCTCTCAAAAAGTGCCAATCCCAAACTCTAGGCAGCAGCCAATCCCGCCCAGCATATAACAGCCAATCTTTAAGGACACTTTGGGTCACTTGTAGCCTGAGGGAGCTCTGAACTTGCAGTGGCCACATCTAATATTTGCAGGTGTTTTTCTGTTTTTAAAAACGTGTGTGCACATTTCCATATATTTGGCAGCCTTCCCTCCTCCCACCCCCTTCCATTTAAATGGACACTTTGTGAAACCCCACCATTCAGAAAAGTGGGATGGGGTAAGTGGGAAAACAGTACCATAAATAACAAGTTTTTTTGTTTTTTACTTATGCAACCAAAAGCACATGGCCTACTCAATATATTAGGAATACAGAAAACAAGTCATTTGTATGGGTAGCAGTTAGGATAGGTTGTACTGTATTCAGCGAGAGAGAGAGAGAGTCCCTTTCCTAGAAGCACAAAACATACATAATATAGAGTTGCACTGAAAAGGGTCAAAGTTCTACCTCACTTAAGTATGATTTGAGACAACACATTTGAATATGCCATTCATTATGGCCCTAGCTTTGCATGATGGGTGTGGCAGGAAAATGCTTGTATGGTTTGGGTATACACCAACTCACCATGCTATCATTTCATTCATGGAAGTTCCGTCTTCCAGAAACAGTGCTTCTGGAAATGACATTGTACAGCCAGTTAGTATTCCCAGTCGTGTAACACTGTTCCCAGAAACAGCAACCTTCAACAGTAATATTTCCAGGAATGATACATGGGAATGTTTATAGAGGCAGGTACAAAACTAGCAATAAGAATTTACTATACATGATGTTAGCGATATCTACCTTAAAAGATTTGGGTACTTTCTCCAGGTCTACCATTGATTATACGGGCCATAGTACAATATGAATCACACTTAATTTTCTCTTTTCTCTAATATACTAAACAAAAATAGGGCCAAGCAAGCTCTGTGATTGATCTGACAGTTTTCTCTGATCTATTGGCATGGATTTTCAGCTGCACTATTTAAGAGTGGAGCCCTGCAATTCTTACTAATAAGGATTCTTACACAGATTTTCAGAAGTATTTAGTTCTTACCAAGATTTTCAAATGCACCTACTCAGGTTTAGTGCCTAACTCCCAATGATTTCAATGGGAGTAAGATGCCTAACCTGCTTCGGTGCTTTTGAAGATCCTGCTAAGCGCTTATTTGTGGCTCAGATTTTTAAAGGTATTTAGGTGTTGCCTTAGGAGCCTAAGTCTCATTTTCAAAAGTGACTCAGGCACTTAAATACTTGTAAAAATCTTGGCCTAGGAGGCTGTCAGTGGGACTTAGGCTCCTAAGTTACTAAAGATGTGATCCACGAAGGGACTTAGTCATTGCAATGCTGAGAGCAACAACCTTTAGGCACATAAAATGTCACAGGAACAACACTGTGATCCACAAAGTGAAGCTGGAGGTCTAGACTCCCCTATACAATGAATAGGGAGTGATAGGTGCCTAAGCACATGATCCACAAAAGCCAGCATGCTAGGCAGGGAGTCGCCTAACTTAACCAATGGGAGATTCCAACTAAAGGGGTATATGCTCAGCCCCATCCCTCTCATAGAGATAGGTGCCTAAGTCTTCTAAATGCTTAGAGGCCGCCTACTGGATTGCCCCACACATGACTTTGAAGGCTGAATGATTTGTGAATCACTCTGTGGCTTAGGTGGGAAATAGGCCTGCAGAAGCCTAGAGTGAAGCAGCAGCGTGCACGCTTAGATGCAGAAATACAGATGCCTAGAGAACTTTTACTGCAAAATCTTAAGCGCAGAGTTTAGGCGCCTGCAGGTTTGCTGGGGGGTTTGTGCATTGCAGGGGAACCAATGCAGGGATTTAGGCAGCTAAGTACTTTTGTGGATTGTATCCTAAGAGTATGTCTACACTGCAATCAGAAACTGATGCTTGGCCTGGGGCAGCTGATTCAGGCTCAGGCTAAGGGGCTGTTCAATTGCAATGTAGACATTTGGGCTCAGGCTGGAGCCTGAGCTCTGGGACCCCACATCCAGTCCAAACCCAAACGTTTACACGGCAATTAAATAGCCCCTTAGCCTGAGCCCAGCAAGCACGAGTTCGCTGACCCAGGCTCGCTGCAGGCGTTTCACCTCAGTGTAAACATATGCTATGTGGCTTTTCAAAATGAAACTTTAGGCTCCTAAGTGAGTTAGACGTTGCCATGTTGAGTGGAGCAATGCCAAACTACCTTTAAGAATATGGGCCTGTATCTTTAGATGCCTAAATACCTTTGAAAATCTGGCCCTATGGCTTCAATTATTAAAATTCTTGCGTGGTCTTCTAATGATTTTTCATCATTTTAATTGAATACTACTTCAGAATGGCATGAAATTATGTTCCATTTCCAACTAGCCACTTACAAACCCATTTTATTAATTAGGTTGTTGCAACAATTTTTTCTCCTTTACTTACCCTATGTTCAAGATATATTCATCTCACTGGAATGGAATATTTAAACAGCAATGGATTTGATTTGCCCACTGAAGATTAAGGTGAAAGCTAGTGTACGATAGCACATTCACAGTCCCTTAAAACCAACAGAAGCATTCAAATTAGCATTTGCGTTGGAGCACAGCATGGATATTAATGTAAAATTAATCCTTTACAAATTTATATGGACTTCCTCAAAATGATACAGAAATAGATTTCCTTACAAAAGAACATTTAATTACATCCTTTGAAAGAACAATACTCCTTGAACTAGACAGCCACAATGAAATAATTATTTGGAATTACAGTATAGCCAATGCAGTCTTGAAGAGTTGTTAAAAAAATCACATTTTATGAAACAGCCACAATAAAGGGACACCACATTGACTTTTTATAATTTATCAACTCTAAATGAGAACACAAGGTTTGTTTACTGTACATCAATGAATGTTTTTTATGGCAATTACCGTTAATTCCTTCTCCAAAGTCAAATCAAGTTTTGTAGCAATCTTGCCATTAAAATAGTTTTATATTTATACCAAAAATAAGAGTATGTAATTTTTGTTTCCTCCAGCATTTCTTATACTGGGAATCAATTAACAATGAAGTTAATTGCAAGCTATAAAATTGCTACTTGAGTCAAATTACATGTGATAGTTTTGTAATTTGGAAAAATGATTGATTGAAATGAGTTACCTTAAATTTACATTATGTAGGATCTGAAATTAAATTTGAATCAGGTTCCTAAAAATGAAAGGAGATGTCAATAACTCTTTTGATACCTGTGATATTTTAAATGGCCATGGGCCAGAGGAATATCATGATGGCCACTTGTAAAGTGCACATTATAGTTTTCCTGAGAGGAAAGAGAAGTCATTTCGGAAGATTTGCTTATTTTGAGCCAGCTTTTGCTATTTGTCCAATGCTAGCATTCATAACTCAAAAAGGGCACATAGGTGCCTTACTTATTGACCGTATTCGGAAGAAGAAGAAAAAAAAACAAACTAGGCTATAAGGCTTTTATTTTTCCACTCAGCAAACAATTGACAAGGTTACTTGATTGCACCTCTGTTGATTTTTAATAGTAATGATTACAAAGACTAAAAAGCTTTTGGAATTCAAGATTATATGGGGGAGAAATTGTTGTGTTATTACATCCAAAAGTCCTATCTAATGTTGGAGTTAATGAAATGTCTCTTTAATGCAGGATGGAGCTTTAATTTTTATTTGGGGTATTTATTTATTTTTAATCAATATGGTTTATAGATTGCGGGGACTAGAGTCTGGACGACAAAGAAATGCTAGTGATTTCTACTGGCTGAAGCAGAGAACTTGGAGCTAGTGTTTCTGTGTTTTATTCCTGCCTCTGCTACTAACTTGCTGGCTGACTTTAAGAAAGTAACTCATCTTTTGCTGCCCCAGTTTACTCATTTGTTCAATGGGAATTATCACACTTATCTCACAGAAATGTTATGATTAATTGGTAAATCTTCTGTCAAAGGCACCATGGCTCTAATTTGGCAAATCACTGAAGAATACGCTTAACTTTAAGATCATGCTTAAATCCCACTGACGTCAATCAGACTTAAGCACATGCTTAAATGGTTTACTAAAGAGAGATGCACTTCATGATAGATGTACGTATTTTGCTGAACTGGGGCTTGTAAGTGCGAAGGATTGGTATTGCTAAATAGCCAGTAGGGAAGTTTGATGTCTGTGCTTACAGTTATGTGATTTTTCCCATCAGAGTCTATTTATTCCCCTCCAGCCCTCTAACACTATATGCAGATGTTTAATTCAGAGAAATAACATGTATTATGACTTGCTGTTTTCTTCTTAGGACTTGTTCATTAGAATTATTGTTATTAACATTGCTCTCTCTTTCTTCCTTTGTAAGCTGTCTCCCAAGGGTGTTTTGAGGATTAATGTTTGCAGAGAACTTTGAAAATGTAAAGGACTGAATAAATGCTAAATATAATTTATTAACATTTTAAAATAATGTTTTTTGAGTCAAATTCTATCTTCTATTCAAGATGACCTACATGATTTAGATATGTGGAAGGTACTGCATGATTTAGATGTGTATGTGATTTAGATATGTGATAAGTGATATGTAGATATGCGATTTAGATATGTGGAAGGTACTGCATTAGAAAACTAATGAAACACTGGACAACTATGGAGAAACTATCTGAAGGACTAATTATAAAGGTGAAACTGCTCTCTAATTTTTAAGCTTATTTTGAATAAGTTGAGTAATGTTCTCAAAACTGACTCAAATAGTTGAGAACTGAAAATTAATGTAGTATTTCCCCATTATAAGGCTCTCTATCAAAATGTTATGGCACATTGACAACCCCAGCTCCCCCTGAGATGTTAAATACACATTGTTATTACATGTTAGGTCAGGGCAATACATCTGTCAGACAGAAGAGCGATAACAGTCTCACGGAATAGTAGATTTGGACCTGCATCAGGTAAAATGGCACATAGAGGCAATTCAGCAAAACCAGAGGGTGGATAGACAAGCGGTTTTTGTCTTGAGCTCGCCACAACGTTGATCAGCAAAATCAGAGTGAAAAGAATGCATAATCATAAGGTGGTACTAGTCCCTACATATGTAGCCATTGTTTGGGGGAAGTTGGCACAGTGTCAGTCTGCACCTGTTCTCAGTGCCTGGGTTGTAGTACTGTAAAATCAGCCAATTACAATATCTAGAGCATATAATTAGTTTAATAACTGGTGATGATTGTGTGTAATATCCTTGGTTTGTACATCACCCGTAAGACGGCGAATACTACTGCTAGCATACTGCAGATTACGAGCGCTGGGAGCATCTTTTCAATAGCAGAAACGCTATAAAGCTGCACTTATTAGATTACAGTACATTTGCATGTAAAGAACATTTGGGCCTACCCTTCAAAAGAGTACCCTTCAAAAGCCTACCCTTCAATACCCTGAGGCGTATTTGTATTTACTCAGCTTGAATATATTTAGCAGGAATTATGGGCCAAATTCAGAGGTGATGAATGGAGGTGTAAATTACACACCATCAAGTGGGTTACAGGCAGGGTAAGTTGGCATAAGGAGGAAAAAAACCAGCTTACACCCTCTTATTTCTGAAATGGGCATTCACATGGAATGTAAAACCATGATGGCCTTCTGGCATATAGTTAAGACTATTGTTAAATGTATACTTTAACTCATACTTTATGCACCTGTTTGGAAAATAACTGGTATATCAGTGATTTTTCATTGTAGACCATAGTTTCATGGGCATACTGACCAAAGATTTTAATTACTGAACACACAGACACATATATGATTTAAACCAACATTTAAATTACAAATGTGTTGCCACTAAGTTGAAGGCAAGTCATAAAGGGAAAACAACAAAAATTCAAATGCTAAAAGAGAAGTACTGCCATAATAAACTGTACAGGGGTAAATATACAAGAATAACCTTAGTTTTTAAGGCAATGGATTTGTGTCATTCTTAAAATATATCTATGGACATTTTTGACCAAAAACTTAGTATTCATTCTAATCAGAGAGTGATAATGCGAAACTTTTACATTTATTTAATCCTGCAAATGATGGAACCAATGTGCCTATCAAGTGGGCTATTCACACATAAATTCCATTTAATGGTTTCCTGTTAATATGCTCTATTTGCACAATGAAAATCCAGCAGTGTTATAGCATTGTTCCTCTCCTACCATTAAGCTGAGCAATAATTGAGTCAGTCAAGAAAGTATGTTTTCACCTTGAAGTTTTACATTTACATTATTCCACCACAAAACCAAAACATACTATAAAATCTCCTGTAATTGCTTTTTTAAAAATGTGGAAAGCAATTACGGTTCTAGCATTTTAATATTTTGGACCTGATCCTGTTTCCATTGGAATCAAAGGTGATTTGCATAATGGGCTATTGATACAAAATGAAATGTGTTACTGAAAAGAAAATACAATAAATCATCAATACACTCATCAATTTTCATGCAGAAAACAAGACATATTTATGAAACAAGCTTAGTTCACATATTTGATTTTTTTAATTGCATGTTTCATCAATCATAAACCATTTCACTAATAAACAAATCAGAAGTTATTTAAAATTTGTCAGACGAGAATTTTTAACTATATTTTAGTACACATAGCATATCAGTTCAGAAGAGAAATGTACTCTGTGTAATAGGCAGTATTACTGATATATGCCTTAACACATTTTTTCCTGCAGTCTTTCAATAAGTCGATGCTATTTAAAATGGTTTTATGCTCTTGCGTTTGTATGCTTTAAATACCAGAAGAAGAGCTTATTAATAGTCTCTATCCTGTATTTCTTACTCAGGGAAAACTCCCACTGAGTAAGTGAACTGTTACCTTTTACTGCTACTGTAAGAAATAACATCCTACAGAACAGTCCTTGTGTCAGATATAAGGTTTTAGTAGGCCTGAGAAAAGAAAGTCATAACTTCACCAACCACGTCATATCCACCCTGAAATTCAGCATAAATAGTACTAATGGCCTTCAATTCAAGGGAAAAAAAGTCTGCTAATTTTAGCCATGGGTGACACTAGGCAAAACATTCGTTAGAAATGCAAGGAAGTTGAATTCTAGTAGATCCTAACTCAGTTCGATTTTTAATTGCCAAACTGACATACTAGTTCTTGATTTCATGTTTGAGATTAGTTTAAGAGCCTTTTCATGTAATTTAAGATTTAATCAAGCAGCATGTACTTAACAACCAACTTTCCACTGCGATCTCCAGGATTTCAAGCAGCCTCAGTCTGCTCTCAGTTTTGCCAGCGTTAGTACCTAGAAACTTTATGGACTTCAAAGGAAATAATCTGGATTTATTTTGGTGCAATTGAAAGCAGAATTTGGCTCCACATATAAAACTAAAATATTTTCTATTCTGATTTATCTTTAGAAAAATGGTCTCCAAAAAAGTGCAATAAATCTAATATAGAGTCTGATCAGTTCATTCAATTTGCTTTAGAATAATAAATTGCTTAAAAGTGAATAAATATTCATCTACCTAAATTTGCTTTTGATTTTATGAATTCAGTATTAGGGGCCCAGTCCTGCCACCCTTGCTCACCTGAATGCTCCTATTGACTCAAAAGGGACAACACATCTACATAAAGCCTGCAGGATCTGACCCTAATTCATTAACAGAAAAATTGTGACTGGTGCATGTCTAAACTAAAACTTTACGTTACTGAACCGAATAAGGGTCAACAAAGTGATGTCACATGGGAAAACTGACAAGTTTGTGACTCCATCTACTGACCAAATGCTACTATAGCAATCCTAGAAAAATCAAACAGAAACTTCACAAAACACAGTTAAAAGCAACATTAGTTTAGTACCCCGTAAGTTAGATGTCTCTACAATGCAGGTCAGGTCATGAACCATGTAAACAGAGTTAATTTGGACTTCATGCTAGAGATCTACCGATTACATGGGATGGAATTATAATTTACACAGCACATACCTTCTATATTTTATAGTAAACATAATATGTGTGTAATTAGATCATTGTTTTATTTTGTTTTTTTTAGATCTGGTTGAATATCATCAAAAGGGTGACTGTAATAATTTTGTTTGGCCACTATGAATTTGATCTTTAAGGCAGTATTATACTGCTGTAACAGATCACACAAGAATCCCATCCATGATTACTAAAATGCTACTTTTACTCTGCATACAGGTCGCTCATTATAACAATGTTAACATATTCCCAGTGACACCAAAAGCTAATGAAAATGGCTGCAGAGTGTCCTCTGCTTATTTACATATTTTAAACAAGAACCAGGAGAAAAAATAAATTACATTGAAGAATCATTTATCTACAGGGATTGGACAGCCTCTTGTCCTGTTGAATTATATAATCGTTAATTTAATTGCTTCACTTTTGTAACATCCACATAAAAAATTAAGACCCCGTCCAGTGAAGGAAAGTAAGATAAATAACTAAGCACAAATTTGCCTATACCAAATATACCATAATTTAATAAGTATGCTACCTCTTTATAAATCATCTTAAGAAAAAGGCAATGACAGTCCCTCTTTATGAAGCACTGGTGTAATTGCATCTAGAATAATATATTCAGTTCCAGCTACCTCACTACCAAGAAGAGGTTGATAGATTGGAAAGAAACAGAGAAGAACAAGAGAAGTAATTATGAATTTGGAGAGAATGACTTATGAAGAAAGTTTATAAGAAATTCTACGTATAGCTTGGCCAAATGATGACTAAGTGGGGACCTGACTGCCATGTACAAGAGTACAAAGAATATAAACACCAATGAGGTGTAAGGGGACATTACCAAGATTAATGGGTTGAATAAAGCAAAGGAAAGTATAATAGTAAGGCATAATAATACTTTGCACTGATATATAATTCTGAAGCCTTAACATTCCACTTCTCGTGCATGGGACTCCTTGGGCAAACCTATTGAATTCTCAAAAAGAAAAGGAGTACTTGTGGCACCTTAGAGCCTAACCAATTTATTTGAGCATAAGTTTTCGTGAGCTACAGCTCACTTCATCGGATGCATACTGTGGAAAGTACAGAAGATCTTTTTATACACACAAACCATGAAAAAATGGGTGTTTACCACTACAAAAGGTTTTCTCTCCCCCACCCCACTCTCCTGCTGGTAATAGCTTATCTAAAGTGATTGAGTGGGGTGGGGGGGAGAAAACCTTTTGTAGTGGTAAACACCCATTTTTTCATGGTTTGTGTGTATAAAAAGATCTTCTTTACTTTCCACAGTATGCATCCGATGAAGTGAGCTGTAGCTCACGAAAGCTTATGCTCAAATAAATTGGTTAGTCTCTAAGGTGCCACAGGTACGCCTTTTCTTTTTGCGAATACAGACTAACACGGCTGCTACTCTGAAACCTATTGAATTCTATTGACCACCACCAATCTTCCTGTTAAAAAGCAAACACACAGTTCCTTCCAGGATATAGATTTTTAAGATTCCAGCAGCAGAGCACTTTTTGAAGGATCTCAAAACAATTTATAAACTTTGTCTTTTTTTAATAAATGGGAAAGTAATTTGCCTCTGTGGCAACATAATGAGTCATTGAGAGAGACTAAACCAGAACTTTGGCTCCCAGTCTTTTGACCTAACCACAAGTTTGCTGTTCTTCCTTGAACAGGATGAACAGCAGCAAAAGTTTCCTCAGACTCTGGGAAGTGTGTACACCCTTATCCAGAGTCATCATAAAGCGTCATGTACATAGCTGTGTGACTTTATACAGCACTATACAGAAGGGTCAATACACTAAATAAAACAGTCCTTGCTCCAAGGTGCTTATTCGCTAAAGGCAAAACAGGTACAGAACATTGACGAATAGTGGCTGTGGATGCTTGAAGCAACACTAGCAATTGTACTGTAGGAAATAGCTTTATAGTGGCAGAAAGACTTCAGCTAACAAATTTTTTCCTCCCTAATTTCTACCAGCAAAACCCTGTCTTTACTATTTGGAACTGAAGACAGAGGTCAGGGTCACCCAAGGAAAAAGAGCCATTTTCCTGGTAGAGGGCAGGATGTTTCCGGGGGGGGGGGGGGGGGGGGGGAAGGAGTAGCATGTGCACCAGCTAGCAACTACTGCACATTACAACATACATGGTGGGCAGGAGAGCTCCATGTACATGGAAGGCTGACCCTGTTCCCAAGCATACCACCACCACCACCAAGGTGCACTGCCTAGGCGAGCAGCCAAAGCTGTAACCTAGCCCTCTCTCCAGCTCAATTTATACTTTATTTTATACTCAAACATGGTTGCAATCCTGACGTGCTGCTGGATACATGAGAGATTCCTTCCTCCCCCGTTGGCGCACAAACATACCAGATGCCAGGGTTTAGCCCTATGATTTTCAACCGTATGAAATATATTTGTAGTCTCTGGGCCAAATTCTCCCTCAGTTATACCCATAACTGTCTTCAGTGGGATATCACTGATGTAACTGAAGGCAGAATGTGGCCTATGATTTGATTTCTAAATAAAAGAAGAATTTGGGAAGGGATGGGTTTAGCACTGCTAGATTAATGAATGCAAATGTTCTCTCCCTTTTAGTTTTTTCCTCCTCATAACTTTTATGCCAGTCCAGATTCCTGATATGTAGTTCCTACTCAGAGATTGTGACAGTATTTTGAGACATTTTGGTGATGTCATCCCTTGTATATAAAGGGACTAGCCAGCTCCCAGACCTCAGTAAAACAGACCACACAACTTTGAGACATTGAATCTAGCATGAAATTTAGCATGATTTAGTTGGGGTTGGTCCTGCTATGGGCACTAAGACTTGTACTGTCTCCATCTGCTGGCAGGGAGGAACTATAAATCAAACGTTTGGACTGGCACAGAATTTAACAAGAGAAATAACATTTCCCTGGCACTAAGGGTACCTCACAATCCAACCATGAAATAATAATAGGGCAGCTATTTAAATAATTTTAGAATATACATTAATATACACTCTAACTGGGTAATTTAATGCTTTTTCAGAGCTCTGTGTGAATTAAACAGTCCTCATAGTAAGTATTACATAATTATACAAATCTTTGTATTCTTACAGCCCTAGATAAAAAGTATTAGTCCCGACAAACAAAATAATATGGTCTAGCAGGAAACAGTATGGTCTATAGTACACTTTAAAGTGTACAACTCAAAATATATTCAAATGTTTCTGTAAACAGCTACTGATATCACAGGATACTATGGGGATCAATCCTGCAACCCTTTAGACATTTTTCTCATATATGCAGTCTCAGGTAAGTCACTTCATTGACCTGTTTCCAGGTGGGAACTACTGGAAACAAAAAATGATAGATAATGATGATAGAATAGATTAATTTAGAAACTGGATTCTGAATTATGCTTAAACACTATGAAATGATTATTTAATCTTATGGCAAAACTTAAAGAAGGACTAAATGCTATAGAAGTCACTGAGGTTCCACAGATATGACAGAGAACAGAATTTGGGTTAAAGACTGGAAATATATTTCAGACAGATCAGGCCAATACAACTACTCACATGTGTATGGGTCACATGCAAAAACAACCAAATGCTATTAAAAAAAAATCACAATACATTATGAACCTAACACTATTCATTTTGCACCTAAAAACACACAGGAAGAAGTATTCCTCAACAGTACATAGGGCTTCTTTAAAGAAATGATACTCAATGAGAAAATACACTTCAGAGGATTCAGACATAAATAACACCAGCAGAAAAAGCAAACTACATTATTTGCCAAACATCAATATACAAAACATCATTGACTTGTTTCTTTGCTAAACAAAATTAATAAAATTGGTATAGTATGAAATATTCATGAATATGCATTACTATACAAACACATTTTGCACCACAACAGCTGTGAGATGTTTACTAATTCCATTTTAAATCAAAATGACATTATCTCAAGAAGGCGCATATGGCTATAACTACCATTAAAAGTGAGGATTAATCAAGTTGCCAATACTGTAAACAGCTACCATGATCCCAGTGGCGTCATCTAATCTTGAAACCAGATAAAATGTTAGAAATGTAAATTTGTTTAAGAGCAGAAATTTCTTATCTTCATATTATTTTTGTGTAAAAGTATTGCAGATGAAAACAAAATTAACTTGATTAAGTTGTCAAATGTCTCAATGAATAGGTTTTTTTCCAGATACATTTCACTGTAAGTTCCTACTGTAAAGAGGATCATGACGAAGAATAAACAGAGCAACAAGATTGAGATGGAAACATGAAAGTGAGAGACTAGAACCACCTGATTTTGTCATCCCATTTATACTGCTGCTGTTAAAACTAAACAATCTCTGCATTCTGGACCAGAGAGTGCCCCGCCCTTCATTGGTGCACAAGTGGGGCAACAACTTCAGCTGGCTGAGCCCCTGCAAAGGCAACAGGGATAATGACACTCCTAGAGCTCCAGGTGCCAAATGCTCGGGTGTCTTCATGCATCAAAATGAGTTTAAACTGAGGTAACTTACACTGTCTTATGGTCCATACAGGGGACAAATTCTGCTCTCAGTTATATTGGAGTAACAGTTAACTTTGATGACACTACTCACGTAAGAGAGGATTACTTAAATGAGAGAGGCTGCAGGATCACACTCTAAAGTTGGTCTAAGCTAATTTTGATAAATAAAATTACGTTTCAGTCCTACAAACTCTTTCTCATGTGAGTAATCCATTCTCAAACAGTCCTATTGACTTCAGTTGGGTTCTTTGCATGAATGAGGAGTTGCAGGAATGGACTTTATCTATTCCCCTTTAACTTTAAGTATGCTTTTTATATATGCAATAATCTATGTCTTTTCTCAGCCAATATCAGAACAGCAGAGTTTCAGCAATAATAATGGTAACATGTAGTGATAATTTCCTACTTTTTCATTTCCTATTATATTTTTAAGATCCGGTCTCTCACATCAATTTTAATTATCTTTTTTCCTCCAAACTAGAGCTGGTCGGGAATTTTTCGAGAAAACTTTCCTTAGGTCCAAGATGGAATTTCTGGTCAAAACACAGGAACAACACACCCCAGAACAGCAAATTCCCGAGCTGTTAGGGCAGTCCAATCTTTGCTCCAAATCGTGTAGAGCAAGGACCTGAACCTAGGTTTCTCACGTTCCAGGTAAGTGCCTTAACGAACATGCTAGTGGGTGTTCTGGGGTGGGAGTTGTGACAGATATGGCAACTGCATGCATATCCTTGGAAGACCTTATTGAATTAAGTTAAGTATCTTTGGGATCAATTGTATTAAATGCAAAGTGTACGTATTATTGTTGGCTGGGATTCCATGTAGTGGGTAAATATAAGGTGAAGCCTGGGAGTCGCAAGGACTATATTGAAAATGTGCCAGAAAAGAATGGATTTTTGGGGCAATAACTAAATGAAGTTAAGTGGATTTCCTGGGGAATACCTTGGGAAAGGTTAATGCAAATTCCCCACCTCTGGTAATGCAAAATCCCAGCCTTTTGAAGCTACATCCTGAAAAGAGGGAGATTACCTGCTGATTATCTTCTCCTGGAGACTGGAGAACAAAGGCCCAAGTTGCATAAAGAAACAGCTGAACTGTCCAGCCTGGGTTCTGAATCTGAGATAGTTATGAACTTGTAACCATGGAGAAAACCCAATTGTGGGTTTGGAAAGACTGATACCTACCAGAGCCCAAGGCTGAGGCTGGGCTTCACTTCTGGTAAGCATTTTAGCATGCTTGTAGGTTCTTTTATTGTTTTTAATATATTTTTTCTGCAACACTGTTACCTTATGAATACATGTGCTTGCTTAGAAAGAGCTGTGTGGTAACTTATAACTGCGAGCAATATACTGGGTGTACGTTTTGAAGAGAATGCAAGCAGCAGACACTGGCCTGTTTAGGCAGTCTGGCTTGCTGGGGATATCACAGCCTAGGCAGAAAACCCTAGTCAGGAGGGAGATGGATGCAAGCCTCTACCCAAGAGAGGTGATGGCAGGGAGCCAGAGTCTAAAAGTGGGTGCCCTTGATGCACCACAGAGGGGGAACACAGGCGCAGTCACCCTGAAACTGTGTCAGGAGTCTTTGTCCCTGAAAAATTTAGAGAGGTCTGAATTTAGTCCCAATGAGAAATGCGAAAAATTATTGAAATCTCAAAACATTTTCCCGCTACAGGAAAATTTTCAAGACAAATTCCACTCCAAACATTTTTGAGATATGATACTTTATTATTTTGCAGATACTATACTCCAGGTTCGGAGCATGTCTGATACCCCAGGACTGATGCTGGCGTGGGGCGTTTTTCTTGGGGGGCGGAAAAGGTATGTCCCTCCCCATAGCTGAGTTTGCAAGGCTTCCTGCCCTCAGGCAAAGCTGTTAGTTTTATATCTTAATAAAGTTGTGGTGGATTTTTGCCTCTCTCCCCTAAATTACTATCCATGACTTTATTCTGTTGTCTCTAAGGTGAAGTAGTTTTTTTGTAGCCAGAGGACTGCAAGCTCATCCCCAATATAATAATTCTTGATAAAAATTTGCATTGATAATGTACATACATTAGGACAATTTATTAATGTAATGTAATAAGCCATATAAAATGAATGTTTTATAGACTAAGTGAAAAAGCATACATAAATTTTGATCTTGTGACATAAAATAACTTCCTAAGGAATAATTTATTTTATTTGTTAATCACCAATGTGTTTAACGTGTCATACTAATCTATCTGAGACAAAAAAACAACAACCCTGCAATAAATCTTTCATTTAAAATACATCCATAACTTCACATTTGTACCCTTCTGAGATTTTGTTAATCCTCTATGCACAATAAGATTTTTATTAACTCTAATCATTCCTTGATAACACTTTTGATTATTACCCTAAGGCAACATTATAGATTCTAAGTTGTTTTTCCACAGTTGTAATTGCCATATGTTTTCATTAATCTGATTCTGTTAGCTCACTGTTTGCTTTGTGATCTTAGTGTCAATCAATTATTCTGCTCGCCCATGCATCAATCCCATTAGGATGGGTGTAGGATTCGGGAAGCGTAGTTTTTAATTTTGATTAGTCATAAAATAAACTGATTGAGACACCATCAGTAGATGAATAACTTCTTTTTAAAATATTACACAATACCATTTCTATATTTTCAAGGTGTTGCTCCGCATATCATTTAGTCACTCAAAACCCATTAAAGTCACTGGGAATTGTGTGGTTAAATCCCTAGCAATTCTTTCAAAATGTAAGGGTTTACATCAAAGCAAATGGACAAGTGCTTAAAAAAAAATCAATGTAAACTGACATTTCCTTTTAAACTTGTCACTGTGATTAAGGTAGAAATTGACCTCAAAACAGCTACCATACTTGATGCTGTTTCCTAGCAACAGTTTCTCAAGAGAACTTTGTAAAGAATTTCAAATGCACTTTATAGTTTAATAATCCAGCACCTTGCACCCAATTAAAATTACGCTGCATCTATTTTCTGTATTTTGAAATTATCATTATATTTAATCTGAAGATTTATCAGCACTGATGCTTGTACATTTAATTAAAAAAATTAAAGCTTATTTTTCAGTAAAAAATTCTGTTTCATTCAATACAATAAAAATATAACAAAAATTATTATACTTTATACAAACCTCTTTCACACTTTGTATTTAAAAAAACAATTCTAATATCTTTAATGGTCTTTAAGGAAAAGGGGGAAAACCTGTATTTAACATATGACAGTACAAACTAAATTGTAGCTGCCATGGTATAGCAAACAGACTCTTTATATTTAACTCACTTTAAAGAATGTCTATACCTCATTTTGATTGAAATATATTTTAGCAGCAGTACAAAAACTGAGAAATATTAATCCCTGTGTTGACAATAAATTGAAGCATAGTCCAATGTCAAATCTTTACCTTATCTTTGTTAACAGTATTCAGCTGAAAACCTAGTGATGCAAAAAAAAAAAAAGATCTTTTAGTTATTGTGCGGTGTGAGATATATGGTCATGGAGGATGACTGCATAATTCATGTCTGCTGCTGTAATAATTTACCCACAGTGCCTATTTTTGTACACAGAATGTAAAGTGCACCATCTGGCTGTAAAATAGATCCTACACGTTATTCACTTAACAAATTTCATTACAGCTCATCTACTGCAAGAGCATCAAAGACATTAAAGCAGGTACTGGTACATTTTTAAAGGACTCTGGGAATCATGCCTACTGTAATCGCTTGCATGATAAACATATTCAAATGTCACTTTCCCAAACAGTGATGTTGGGAAATAAATTAAAATAACCAAATTCTGAAAAAGAAAAGAACAGAACAGAACAGAAAAGAAGCTTGAAACTGTATATTCCTTATCTTTGGCAGTTCAGCTCTAACAGAAAGGTTCTGGAATTATGAACTTTACATGGGATAACCACTCATTCAGATATCAAAAAGCTGTCCTAGTGATAGGAACTCTCTTTTGCTCAGTAGCATGCCACTCATGAGGCAACTGACTGAAACACCCGAGAGATAATTTACATTCATTGCAAGCTCTTTGGGGACTGCCTTTTTGTTCTGCATTTGTACAGTTCACAGTGGGGTTTTGGACCTTGACTGGGCCTCCTACACACTACCACAATACAAATAGATAACAAGCTGCACCTTCGTTCTACATCTAACCGAACCAGGAAAAATGGAAAGAGCAGATTGGTAGTCCTTGCCAAACGCAATTCAACTTTATTGGCTTCAGAGCAGTGCAAAGGCCTCTGGGCTAGAAATTGGCTGCTTCAGACCACTGAATCCACTGAACAAAAAAGTAATGCCACAGAGTCTATTTTACACTTCTACACCTCCATGTGAGAAGGCACCATTGTGTATTAGGTCCTCAAGGGCTAGTCACTGGGGCAATGGGACCACTATGCCCAGGTAGAGGGCTATTTTAATGTTCGTATTAAGACAGCAGGGAACTCTCTGCTTCCCAGCCCTGTGATTATTACTCTTTCTACAGACTCTCAGGTGAAAGTGCAGTTTTGGCAGCTGATACGAATTTAAATATTGCTACTCTGGATGAACATGAGGCTTTCTTTAGGTACCACTAAAATTATATTGACTTCCTAGGATACTGTTTTGCAAGCTATTCAAGTATTTATAGCAAAAAACGAGTTTTATTCACCCTGGATAGCTCAACTAGAAACTAAAGATCATGATCTGGATACATTCTCAGAAGCATACCAAGAAATGACCCAGACACTACAAAAAGAGCTTGCCAGCACCAGAGCACTTCCAGGAATTTTAATTAAAAAAAAAAAAAAAGATTCCTCAAGAGAATGACTCCTGCAAACAAACCGCACTAACATTTGGTGTGTGAGTTTGGCCAAAGCTACCAAGGGAAAGTCTCCCTTAGAAAAACTGACATATTTTGGAAATTGTATTAGAAACTAAATGTACTTTTTTCTGGCATTCTACCTATGCATTCTTAACTCCTTCTAGGCACTCAGCTGTCAGGGCAGCTCCTATTTGGGTTTAGTGGATGAACAAATATATTCTTTTACTGTCTTAAGCCTGTCTTCCTCCAGTGCATAAAATTCAGAAATTTAGGAACAGGGCTGTATCACCGTAATGAAGTATAAGAGATATTGCTGGTCATTGTGAACACATATATCTTACTACTACACAAATTGGCATAAACTCTGAATTCTGTTTAAAACAGATTTTAAGGAGAGAAAAAGGGCAAGAGAAAGAGACCCCTTTGTTTTTCATTCTTCAAAAATCATGGATTCATTTCTAGCCTCCTTCCAAAATGGCAAAAGTTTTGTGATATTGTATTTTAGGCAGCTCTTTAAAAAGAATTTAAAATATTCTAGGTCAGACTGCTGAATAAAAAACACATTGTGTTTTCCTTTTGACAGGTTTGGTGGGAATCCTTACACTAGCCAGAGATTCAAAGATTAGTGGTAAGAGGCTGTGACGAAATGCGAAGTATTGTATCCTGTCCATTTAAATGTTGAGCCCTTGATTTACATACACTACAAAATAAACTCTATATCTCTCACAGATACCTATACATGTATCTAACAGATGTGCTGAAAGTTTCTTGGTAATTAATAATCCTAAATTGACAGCAGATATTGTGAAGACCAAGGGCCAGATTCCAATCTTACACTAGCATAAATCCAGAGGAATGCCTTGAAGTCTGTGAAGTTATTTGGATTTACACTGCTGAAACTGAGATCAGAATCTGGCCCATCTGTATTTGAAAAACAATTTTACATAAATTGCTTCCTAATTTATCACTGATGTTGCTGTATACTTTTCTAAAGCATGCTTTCACCATAGAATCCAAATATAAAACATGGATGGAAGAGTTCTGCCTCAGATGACTTATCCACAGATACCTTTGTTATCCATAGATGCAATGTTACATTCACGTATAGAAGACTTTCCTGTCATTCAAATATGTTGTTATATATTGATGTGTCATCATACTTGTTCATAACATTTTTGATTGACAGCTTAGAATATGGAATTTAAGGAGAAAATATTTGAAACAGAGCTGATCTAACTTTAGACTAGATATCAAATAACTAATGCGCATGAATGGAACCCAAACTAAGTTTCACTTGGCGAAAAAGCACTCAGGCTCCAATATCAAGGCCAAGTCTCTCCCCATGCTTCAGGATGGTGGGCCCTAAACCAGCAGAGCGACGGTGGTTCTGGTGCTTGGAAAGCAGGCTGCAGAGAGACCAGACAAGGGTGATTCTTCATTCCTCGTAGGTCACTGAGCTGCACCTTGTAGACTCTCTGCAGCAGTGTGGAGAGAGGTTAGTTAAAGGGCACGGACATTAATTTATCAACTAGCCAAAACCCTTGCATGTGGCAGCAGCTTTACAGCAGATAATTTCAGCCCACGGGCAAAATTATCTGATGTGAAGTTGCTTTCCTGCTCTGGAGGAAGATATCTATTCCCTTGAAACATACCAGGTCCCTGTGCAAGAAAAGGCCTAATGCTAGAGATTTGTGAAGGAACCTGAATTAGGCCCTTGATGGAATTATCTCTTTGTATTACACGTTTATTTATTTTTCTGACTGCTTGGCATAAGGTACTGAACCAATACTATTTCAGATGTTAATAAAATTTATTTCCAACTTTACCAGTACTGGTGAAAATTGATGTTTTCCAAGACAAACTCTAGCATGCACAATTAAAAATGCACCTGTAATAATTAATAACTAAGTTACTTCTTCCTGTATGTCTTACTTCCTCCATACATGAAGATTACCATTGTAATAATACCGTATCACTGACAAGAAGTTTGGAAATGCCTTGGGTTTAAGTAAAATACCGCCACCAACCCACAGGTTAATTAATGAGTGAAGTTCAATGATTTGCACTTGCAACTACAGTCTGGTCTGGGACGCTGTCATGATTTCTTAAACTAGATGAATTCTTTCCTGTAGTGTCAGCCTTCATCATCCGTTAAGCCTTAAATTTGCAAAGCCTACTCTCACGCTTGTTTCTCTCATATGATAAATGAATTCACAGTTATTGCCAAGCTTGTTTATATGATTAAAAATTTAATTGCAACATAGTGGAAAATATTAAAATCCAGCTTGTTACTATTATTTTAAAACCAAAATGTATTTCAAATGGTCTGAAATACAATTTACATCGTAAAGAATAAACATTTCTATAGCATAGAAATTCATAGTTCTGCATCAGCCAGCCTCCCTCTTTACAGTCCTGACTTCTACATAGGGCCTAAGTACATTTCTAATTACAATTTCTATTCATGCAAATGACAGTTATGCCTCAATATTTGTCAGTGGAAACACTAGAGAATCCTAAGTGGAACACGGCAAATCCAAAATCATTAGTAAACCTCTCCATCAACATCTGACATACAGTATCATATTGAATAGGGTTAAGTGTTTGTCTTTGGTGATTTTGTGCATTAGCATAAAAAATCTCTTATAAAGTCAGAATATTAGTGATGGATTTGATTGTGGTTTGCTCTTGCCTGTTTATCTGAGATGCATTTTTGGTAATAATCTGACTGTGAAACGAAATTCCCCAATATAAAAGAAGCTTAATTAGAAATTAAATCCAAACAAGCCATTCGCTAAATCAAAGAGTAAAACAATCTCCTTTGACTTTAAGACAAATCCTACTGGCTTGTCTTCTACAGAACTGAACATTTATATGTTGGGATATGCAGGTTACATTTGTTAACCTTACACATGTTCATCATCACAATCATTAGCACAGAACGGAAGTATATGCTAGCAACCTTTGCCCTTATAACTTTAGTTTAAAACCATGTGATACATGACAGAAAACAGAGGTAAAAATCAAAGTTCACAGTGGCTATTGTATTGTTTTAGATGGCCAAAGCTTTCTTGCATTGGGGTGTTTTTTTTTTTAAAAAAGATTCAGCCTAATAAATTCCTTAGGCTATGCCTATAACATAATTCATACCAGGTGTCATCTACTGTTTAAAGCCACCATACACAACTGTATAGAATAATTTACCAGAAATTCAAACTGCTTAAACAGTCCACTTCTAAGTTCACCAGACTTTGAGATCAATATGTAAAATGTGTGTCAGGAGTTATGTGATTTAGCATGAGGTAATGCAGTATAAAAGTTCTCTGATGGCTACACAGACATACCCACTGGGCCCAAAAGTGTGTCATGCCTTACCTTAATTTTTTTAACCACTTTGAAATCTTAAACAATAATTTGTTCCCTCCTCCTCCTTCAGTTCTGCCATCTTACTAGCTAAATAATTCTACTTTTCCAACTTAATTGAATCCCACACCCACAATCTGAGCTGTCTTCAAAGCCTTTGACTCACTCCTCAAACCCTCCCCTCCTCTCTCTGCACAGGATCTTGCTGATTTCTTTCAAGAGAAAACTGACAAAATCAACTTGACCTTTACCCTCCCCTCAGTTTGCCTTCCCTTCCCATCTATAACAAACTCTCTTCTCCTTTTCCCCGATCACAAACACAGAAGTTTATTTACTCTTCTTCTCTAACACGTACACTTGCCCCAGTGATCCCATCCCAATCTATCTCCTGATCTCCCTCATACCAAATTTCTTCCCCTTCCTTACTCTTCGTGTGGCTGTCTACCTGTCAGCTCAAGTTTAACTTAGCTAAAACAGAGACCTTTCCCCCAAAGCCTCCCCACCATCTTCTTTCTCAAAATATGAGGAGAGCATTACCATCATGATTGTCACTCAGGACCATAACCTGAGCATCATCTTTCTCTCAGACCTGTCTCTAGGTCCTCACACTCAGAATACATCTGATCTTTTCCAATTTTTTTTTTTGCATAACATCTCTAAAATACAGCCTTTTCCATCCATCCACACAGCTAAATCTCTCATCCAGTCTCTCATCATAGTATATCTTTATTATTGCAACATCCTTTTCTCTGGCTTTGACAAATGAAATCTTGCCCTGCTTATAGCCATTCAGAATGCTGCTACCAAGATCATTTTCTTGGCTGTTGTTTGACCATGTCACTCATCTCAAAACATACGAACGCCATACCGGGTCAGGCCAAAGCTCCAACTAACGCAGTATCCTGTCTTCCGGCAGTGGCCACTACCAGGTGCTTCAGAGGGAATGAACAGAACAGGCAATTATCAAGTGATCCATCCCCTGTTGTCCACTCACAGCTTCTGGCAGTCAGCGGCTAGGGATACACACACAGTCTGGGGCTGCATCCCTAACCATCTTGGCTAATAGCCACTGATAGACCTATCCTCCATGAATTTACCTAATTATTTTTTGAACCCAGTTATATTTATGGTGTTCACGACATTCCTGGAAATGAGTTCCACAGGGTGATTGTGTGTTATATGAAGAAGTACCTCCTTTTGTTTGTTTTAAACATGCTGCCTATTAATTTCATTGGATGACCCCTGGTTCTTGTATTATGTGAAGGAGTAAATAACAGTTCCTTATTCACTTCCTCCACACCAGTCATGATTTTATATACCTCTATCAAATCCCCCATTAATTGTCTCTCTTCCAAGCTGAAAAGTCTGTCTTTTTAATCTCTTCTCATATGGAAGCTGTTCTAAACCCTTAATGATTTTTATTGCCCGTCTCTGTATCTTTTCCAATTTGAATATATCTTTTTCGATAAGGGGCACTCAGAACGGCACACAGTATTCAAGGTGTGGGCATACCCTGGATGAATATTGTGGCATTATGATATTTTCTGTTTTATTATCTGTCCCTTTCCGAACTAATTTAGATCCCATCATTTTATATGTATAGTTGGAATATGTTTTCCAATGTGCATTACCTTGTATTTATTAACATTGAATTTCATCTGCCATTTTGTTTCCCTCTCACCCAGTTTTGTGACATCCCTTTGTATCTCCTCGCAGTCACTTTGCATCCCTCCACCAGCTCCCCCTTCTTAATCGCATTAATCACTTGTCTTCACTTTCAACATCTTTCACAGCCTAACCCCACGCTACCAATCACCTCTAATTCACAATCAAAATGTCAACTCCCACCTCTGATTGGTCCATGATGCCAGCCTCCTTTGCCCATTTGTTAAATCTGCAAACAAGCAACTTTGTGCTTCCTCTTAGGCTACCCCTCAAGCTTGGAAGGAATTCCCCATAAGCATCTACACAGCTAACCCATTATCCTCCTTCAAAACCCTCCTCAAAACTCTTCTTTGCCATGATGCCTACAAAACACTTGTCAACGGTTAAGCTGCTGGTATGCATAGACCACTTCAGATCAATATTGTCTCATTTTTTCCTTGTACTGCCCAGTCTGTCTTTATCCATCTGTTTTCTCCTGTTTTTTAATACTTAGACTGTAAGCTCTTTAGGGCAAGGACTGTCTTTTCAGTCTGCTTGTACAGCATCTAGCACAATGAAGTCCTGGTCCTTGACTAGGGCTCCTAGGTGCTATGTTAATACAAAATATCATACATATAAATAATTATAAGAACACCTTTTCAGTTTAATAAAAATGTTCTTTTTATCACTTCTGTTTCTATCCGTTCTTCAGGGTAAGAGATCTTTATTGTACCTCATAATCTATGGACATCATACATTATCTTTGTGAAATCATAGAAATGCAGGGATGGAAGAGACGTCAAGAGGATATCCATTCCAGCCCTTGCACTGAGGCAGGGCCAAGTAAATGACCATCCGTTAACATTTTACTTAAACATTTTAAGTTGTAGTTAAAAGGATATATAATACCTTTCCCCTCATCAACATTCTTTTTAGAAATTTTAGTGATGAAAAGGGCTTTCTTGGAAAAGCATCTTCCTAGAGAGAGATCACTCTCTCCAGCTACAGTAGAGAGGTCTCTTTACAAGTACAAAATATCTCTGAGGAATATGAGTGTTTTGTTAAATGAAAGGAGGAATAGTTTCTTGACAGTGCAAATGGAAGGAAACCTGTGACTTCAACTTGATATTGCAAGAACAGAGAATATCAGTACCTCCAAGGCAAAGATGAATACATACAGTATCTGTAATCACCAGAGATAACTAAGCTTGTTAAATAAACAGAAGAAAGGCTAGACTGGCCAATAGTTTTCTGCATCTATGGTTCCTAAGGATCAAATTCAGAAGTGAGAGACTAACATATAATAAAGCTAATAAGACAAACTAATTCTTGGGTTTGAAGTCTCAACACCTGAGAAATTGTACATCTATGACAGCATTGTAAATACATATACATTAGGAAGTATAATCCGCAAAATTGATTTTTTATGTATTACACATCTCTGTATCTACAGAGAAAAGTGCTACCTATATTCGTTTATTATTGTTATTATATAGACTCATACATTAAATTAATGCTGTGTTATTTTGATGCTCCCATTGGAGAAAGTTATATTTTGGTATTTCTCTCATTAAAAATTATATGGTTAAAATATGTTAATGTACTAAATCTTATCCAAGGAGTGACTTCAGCAGACTAATTATCAAAATCTCCTCAAAAGTCATCTATATTCATATTTTTACAAATGATGCTTAATGACAAAAGTAGAAGTGATGAAGCCTTAAGCTTCCTTAGTGCTACACTCAGTAAACACGTGAATTCAGTAAGTCTTACTCCTGCCATCTTACCAACAAGCAGTATGTAACTTTATGCAAAATGCCTCTAACTTTCTGTAAAGAACAGGGAGGAGTTCTGCACTCATTTACAGCACAGTGTAGAATTTGTACCAGTGATATTAATCTACAGGCATAAATCCAGCCACAGAGCCTCCTCAGCCAACAGAACTGGGGCAGTTCCAAAGGACAAGGTGAGGGCTGGGTGGCGGGGGGTGCTATGCTGAAGATACTCACTTCCAGCACAATGCAGAACTCAGCTTTTCAGGATCACCTTTTGCTGCAGCAGATAGAGGTGGATTACAGATCAAGTAGAAGTGGCCTGCTTGAGGAGAAGGCCCAGTGGATCTGTTGCTGCTGCAGAAATTTGTCCTCCTTTCCACAAGGGGCTAGGTGTGCACTTGAAAATACTGGTGTAGCATCACCTAGTTGTTTGTCTAAAGCAAAACTGAAAAGTTTTTCAGGATGGTCACCATGAACAGAGTCTTAGGCTACATTTTTCAAAGGCACAAAGGACAATTAAGGTACCCAATTCACATGGACTTTCAATGGGAGCTGGTTGCCAAGCTATCTTGGGCCCCTCTGAAAAGCATAATCTTATTTGTCCATTTATATTTTGCCATCTACTATTTTAAGCAAAATTAGCTGGAGGCTAATTCTTAGAACAGAATGGAGTGTGGAAAACTATGCTAGAAATATTTACAGTTTCTATTAGAAAAACACTACTTCTATGCAAAAACAAAATCAAACTACAAAAGTCAAATGGTTTCTTTTTACCCCCTCCTGTTGGTTTGGTAAGGCAAACCAAAACAACAGAATTATTTGTATCTTTCATTGGCTCACATTTAATAACCACTTGGGTCAAACATCATTTCACATCTCTATAAATGAAAACCTCCCCATAAATGGATGGCTAACATCCTTCAACAGCAGCAGGTAGGATTTATTAGAGCCTTTTCTTCAATGGCATACTGAACCAGTAACTGATGCAGCAACGCAAGATATTATTAACGCTATTGCCTCTGCTAATTGCAGATTTATTATGCACGCTTAATATTCACTGTGGAAATTTCAGATATTGTGTGTCCCATTACCCCAGTGTTGTGCTTCACTTTTATGGTGTGGAAATGTGCGGCCATGTAAATGACACTTCTGAAATAGTTTTACCCACATTAAAAAAAAACCCTGAAATGTTTGAACCATGCCATGAAAGGATCAATTTTCAACAATGGAGCATACTAAATTTAGAATGAGATGTATTTGAACAGAGTGGTTTGGTTCCTTTTTAAGATTAGGGCTAAGTGAATGGAGTTACTATTGTTTCAAAATATCTCAAACATTGTCATCAGTGCAGTAAGGCTCAGATACAGCAAGGCACATAAGGCTCCCGCAAAGCACATGGCAAAACTCATGTGCTTAACGTTAAGCATTTCTATGAAAGTTTCACTTATTCAAATCCAAGCACGTGATAACAAACAAACAAACAAACAAATCCCGTATGAGTATTTCTCCCATCTCTACTTAAGCAGATATTTGCGTGCACTGTTTAGACAGTACTTTTAACATCAGACAGTTGCTGTGCTATGAGAAACAAAAGTGCCAGCAACAAAAATTGCCAGGAGCAATTTAAGATTAATCTTTCAAAATTATATTCAATTTACAGTTTGGATCTTTGATTCTTTCCTGCCCTAAAAACTTCCAAGGGTTGTCCTTACACTTTTGAAAACAAAGATTTATAATGGAAAAGGATAAGATTGGAGTCACTTTGAGCTTGCTTCAAGCCAGTTTTTCTCTGGGGTAAAATCATTATAAAAATACTAATGCAGGGAATATGTACTTTTCTGTGTATCATCTACATGAGTCAGACCACTAACTGTATGTACAAATTAAAAATAGATATTTACTATGATATGGAATAACACAGAAAAGTGTATTACCACTGGACAAATATTTTGCCCTTTTGTTTCTGAATAGTAAAGCAACAACAAATCCTTATTATGAAAATTATAGATATTATACCATCAAGTGTAAAGGTATTGTACTACTCTCTATATTCCTGGAAAATTTCAGCCAGAACTGTTCAGCTGTTTCTGAGAACGCCACTAGGGAAAATACATTGTTTTGTTGAACAATTTTGGTGACCTTTCCCTTGAACAGCTCTGACACCCCCTATGTTTTGGAGCAGGGACTTGAAATTTGGCAGAGAAGTGGCCTTCGTATTGGTGATGTGCCTTTTGCTGTCCCTGTGAAAACCCACCCAAATTTGGTCAAGTTACATGCCTTTGAAAAAAAAATCATTCTTTGCACAGGCTCGGTAGCAACTTCTTAGATTTTAGCAGCTGAATTCCACAAATAATCCATCAATACTGAGCAGTATTTTCCTTGCAATTACAGGCCTGGACTATTGAGGGCATTGTGACTGGCTGCACAAGGAGACTGGGACTGAGAACCAGTGGAACTAAGGGAGAGAAATGAAGGGGGAGACGAGACAGATTTGAGAAAGAGCCAGCCTGTGACACTGAGATTGCACGAAGAACCCAGGGTTGAGAATTGGGCCTTGGAGCTAGTGGGGGAGAACATAGGATGTGAAGTCCGGGGAGGAGAGAACAGGGACTGGAAAGTCACACATGAGATCCCACAACCCTTTCCCTTAAGAAAATAAGACCCTTCCCCGCTCCTGTAAAGATTTGTACACATGCTCAACTTCATGCACTTAGTAGTCATTGCGACTACTCGCAATGTGCAATGTCAAGCAGATAGATGAGTCTGTTCTAGGATTGAGGGATAAGAGTTTGCAGAATGGGGCCTTTTCTATGGGGCCTTTTCTACTTTTTTGCCAAGTTGTGTCTAATTAGCTGCATTTCTTGTCATTCTATTTAAAAACAAACAACATACTCATTACTAATAACTACAAGAATTAATAATTTTGTTTCTGTTGGTAGGTACATAAATATCTTTAGCACAGGGGCGGGCAAACTTTTTGGCCTGAGAGCCACATCAGGTTTCCAAAATTGTATGGAGGGCTGGTTAGGGGAGGCTGTGTCTCCCCAAACAGCCAGGCGTGGCCTGGCCCCCTCCATCCTGCTCCTCACCCCTTGTTGCCCCCCCCCAGGACTGCTACCCCATCCAACCTGCCCTGTTCCCTGATGGCCCCCCCGGGAGCCCTGTCGCATCCAACACCCCGCTCCCTGTCTCCTGACCACCCCTGGACCCCTCACCTTGATTGCCCTCTGCTGCCCCATCCAACCCCCACTCTCATTCCTGACTTGCCCCCCTGGATCCCTGCCCCTGACTGCCCCTGCCACCGCACCGCCAACCACCCTTCTCCTTCCCGACTGCCCCATTGGAACACCTGTCCTATCCAACCCCCCTGTTCCCTGCCCTCTGACCGCCCCAACTCCTATCCACACCCCCGCCCCCTGACCACCACCTCCAACTCCCCTGCCCTCTATCCAACCCCCGTGCTCCCTGCCCCCTTACCGCGCTGCCTGGAGCACTGGTGGCACACTGCCCAGAACACCAGGTCAGGCCGTGGCTCTGCAACTGTGCTGCCCGGCTGCCCAGAGCTGCCCAGAGCATTGCGGTGCGGCGCACTGAGGCTACGGAAGAGGGGGAACAACTGGCGAGCCTCCGAGGCCAGGAGCTCAGGGGCCAGACAGGAGGGTCCCACAGGCCGGATGTGGCCCACGGGCCGCAATTTGCCCACCTCTGCTTTAGCAGCTATTAAATGCTAAATATTAAGTAAGTTGAAATGAAAAATTTATCCTCCGCCCTAAAATGGTTCTTGGACATATAACACCTCCAGCTATATGCTTAATAAAAACTTTTTCTTGCTCTGTAATGGTATTTCAGAATCATAGAATATCAGGGTTGGAAGGGACCTCAGGAGGTCATCTAGTCCAACCCCCGGCTCAAAGCTGGACCAATCCCCAACTAAATCATCCCAGCCAGGGCTTTGTCAAGCCTGACCTTAAAAACCTCTAAGGAAGGAGATTCCACCACCTCCCTAGGTAACGCATTCCAGTGTTTCACCACCCTCCTAGTGAAAAAGTTTTTCCTAATATCCAACCTAAACCTCCTCCACTGCAGCTTGAGACCATTACTCCTCATTCTGTCATCTGCTACCGCTGAAAACAGTCTAGATCCATCCTCTTTGGAACCCCCTTTCACATAGTTGAAAGCAGCCATCAAATCCCCCCTCATTCTTCTCTTCCGCAGAATAAACAATCCCAGTTCCCTCAGCCTCTCCTCATAAGTCATGTGTTCCAGTCCCCTAATCATTTTTGTTGCCCTCCACTGGACGTTTTGCAGTTTTTCCACATCCTTCTTGTAGTGTGGGGCCCAAAACTGGACACAGTACTCCAGATGAGGCCTCACCAATGTCGAATAGAGGGGAACGATCACGTCCCTCGATCTGCTGGCAATGCCCCTACTTATATATCCCAAAAATGCCATTGGCCTTCTTGGCAACAAGGGCACACTGTTGACTCATATCCAGCTTCTCGTCCACTGTAATCCCTAGGTCCTTTTCTGCAGAACTGCTGCCTAGCCTAGAAATGTAACTTTTAAAGGACTGGATCTGGGAATGATGAAAAATAAAACAGCAGTGAGTTTAGAGTTGAGGGCTTGTCTTCACTACGGGAGTAAGTTGACCTAAGTTACGCTACTCCAGCTACGTGAATAACGTAGCTGGAGTTGACGTAGCTTAGGTAGACTTACCCCAGTGTCTTCAGGGCACTGAGTTGATGGGAGACGCTCTCTGGTTGATTTCCTTTACTCTTCTCGTTGAACTGGAGTACCGGGGTCGACCGGAGGGGACTGGGTCTTCGCTGGACCCACTAAATCGATCCCTATTGCATCGATTGCAGCAGCGTCAATCTCCCCAGAGTGGAGACCAGCCCTAAGTCGAGTGAGGTCTAGGGAGGAAATAACCGCCCTTACTGCTGGCATAAAAATAGTCTTCTGGTAGGAACTAATCAAATTCCTTGAAACAGGTTAAGCTCATCACTGGTTTACGGGGGCTTCATCTTGGAGAGCAAAAGCATTCACAACCTAAAAGGGAACTCAGATATCAAGTGCCTTCCAAAGATGAGAGATTAAAGTGTAACTGAGTTCAGCAAGATTATTGACAAGGCATTTAACTGAGATAAGCAAATACTGCATTAAGGCTGACCAGGGCTGGCGCTAGGTTTTTTGCCACCCCAAGCAAAAAATTTGCCACCCCAAGCTCCGAGAGCGCAACTGCCCCAAAAATGGCCGGAATGACGCCCCTTGAAATGTGCCATCCCCAGCACGTGCTTGCTTTGCTGGTGCCTACAGCCGGTCCTAAGGCTGACACTCTTTAACTTATTATAATTTGCCTTAGATTTTTGGGCCCAGATGCTGTGCTGATTTATCCTCTGACCAACCATTATCTTTAATGGCATCGCAAAGCATTTAAATTAACTCAGGATTTGCCCATTTGCACACTTCCCCCTGAGATGTTGCTAAGATTGTGCAAAACCTGGACAATTTTAAAGATGCTGTTGCAATTTAGGTTTTTTTGTTTGCTTGTTTTTTATTGTCCAATGGACCAAATAATGCTTTCAGTTGCACCTATGCAAATCAGGAATGACTCTACCAAAACCAGTGTTGCTACCCTGGCTTTATTTCTGTGAAGTAAAATAAGAATCCAGCTGTTTGTGGTCCCCTCTTGAAAATTTTATTACTCTTCCATTTGGCAAACACCATCACCACATTTTGAACAAAGCTTGAAACTAATTGTTTTGCTGAAATCATTATTTGTGCACTAGCATCACCAATTATCAGCACATTTCTTAGATGAGGTTAAGTTTAGCACATTTCTGAGATGAGGTTAAGTTATTTAGGGTTTAGCCTTGAGATGCCAAGCAGGGCCAACCTTAAGGAAAAGGTACCTTGAGTGAACTTGTATTTTGGCACCACTGGCCCCCCTCTGCCTCCCTGGGCTTCCCATCACACCGGGCCCTGCTGCCTTGCCCACCCCTGCATTGCCCTGAGCTCCCTTCTTGCGGCCTCGCACCCCAGGACCGCCCCTTGCCTCTTGACCATGGCACCCCCCTGACCACAGCACCCTGGGCAATCACCCACATCACCCACCCATAAGGCCTGCCCTTGTGCAAAGTGTCCTCAATTTCCACTGATATCAGGGGCATCTTGTGTCTTGCAGGAGGCAACGAGCTGTTGTAGAAAGAGCCCTTCGTTTGTACTTTCTCCATGGACTCTATAGGATGTCTAGGACCCAATCATTAGCTACTAATTGTTTTTTTTTAATTTCTCAAAGTGTTACATGTCAAAATAACATATTTAAATTCAAATCAGACCAGAATACAACAATCTAAGCATTAAATAGCTTGACAGTAGCAATTGTCATTTTGTTGATCTTTGACTTTCATGGCTTTTGTCCGTTTGTTCTTCTACAACAGCAATGCAGTTTTTGAGTTTAATTTGGCATAAGGGTGCGAAAGTTGAATTTAGTCTGCCTCCCTCAGCTAAATTATTATGTTCTAGACTCCAATTCATGGTGGGGGGCACTGAATGATCTAACCTGTCAACCAGAGACATTTAGAGATGCTTGATACTAATTAAGCAGATCGGCTATGATGCCAGACGTCAGTAAGACAAAGGACTCCATCCATTTGATAAGACTCTGCTAAGCAAGGTTTAAAATTAATTCATAATTTCTTTTTATGTTTGTTATGTTTTGTGAAAATGAGCTGCCATTCAATATTTCATAAGCTGTGTGCAAGCAGCAGTGGCTTAATTTCAGGCAGTGTTGACAGGCCTGGGTAGTTTTGAGAACAAATGATTACCCACAGCGATCAAGCTTCAGATAATTGGAGCAGCACACTGAACTATCCAGCATGCAAATATTAATGGACAGCCACAAAGTCTCTTTGAATCTGCATAATCTTAGGATTTCTAACTTCACTTTACTGTTTGACATTTGGGATACGTCATTATTTTCAATACAAACAACTTGACATTTTGTCCAAAGGAGCCACCATTAAAGTCCTTTCCATCTTTCTATAATTAAACAAATTCATGCAATTGTGGAGCAGTGAATTTAAAAGGCAACATTTTGGCAATTTATATTTGTCATCTGGAAAACATTTTCCATAAGAAAATTTCACTTTTTTTTTTTGGTCTTTTAGGAAACTATAGTGCAAGAACCAGGAATGACTGCTGTCTAATCTTCAGAGCAGGTGACATGAGAGGTATGATTCGAGTTTCCATTTCTCACTCTGACACCGGGTAAGTTACCATAGCCAAAATTCTTAAAGCAGCTATTTAATATATTTTCAGAGATGCTAATCACCACCAATTTCAAATGAACTGAATAGGTGTTGTGGGTGCACAGTACTTTTGGAAATCAGGCCATTGGGTTTTAAGCAGGCACTCAGAAATTGAGGTTCCCTAAATTAGTGGGCACTTGAGTATTTATGCCAAACATATCTAATTCTGTTTACATATCCCAGACGGGTGATGTGAGGCATGATTAATTATCGTTTGTAAAGCATCTTTGAGATCCTAAGATGAATGGACCAGTCTCACTAGATCTAGACTGTTCTCAGTGGTATCAGATGACAGAACGACGAGTAATGGTCTCAAGTTGCAATGGAGGAGGTTTAGGTTGGATATTAGGAAAAAAATTTTGACTAGGAGGGTGGTGAAGCACTGGAATGCGTTATCTAGGGAGGTGGTGGAATCTCCTTCCTTAGAGGTTTTTAAGGTCAGGCTTAACAAAGCCCTGGCTGGGATGATTTAGTTGGGGATTGGTCCTGCTTTGAGAAGGGGGTCGGACTAGATGACCTCCTGAAGACCCTTCCAACCCTGATATTCTATGATTCATTCCAAAGCATTACTGTTATTACCAATAATAATATAAAACCTGCTGTGAAAATTTACAGTTAGCTTCTATGCCCGTTATACTTCTAAGTAACCAATCTGTAATGGTAGGTTAATTAATCACACTGAAAACCTGTAGGAGAACTATCTTTAATATTAAAATCTAGAATCAAAATTTAGATTTCAGCTGAAGCAACCAAGTTCGTTGCTTTAGACATCTATCTCTCTCTCACAAACACACACAGCATTAATATTGTCAAGGTGACAATGGACATATTTTACTATTTTTAGCCAGAAAGTTGAAAGTATGAAAATCTTTCACTTTGCTTTGCAATATCTTGTTTAATAAAGGGGGATTGGAATAATATTTTTTCAACTTTAACATCATTATAGAGAAAGAGAAAAGTGATTTGTGGGATCTAATGTTGAAAAATATTTTCCTCCTGGCTGAAAACAATTATGTCTCCTTTGACAACCCCCTATCACTGTACTACCCAAAGGAAAAAGCTTTCAGTGTCCTCTCGTTAAGATCATCATGAACCCTTGTTATTGATTACTTCCTGCAGTACCTAGAATCCTCAATGTGATGCTATTCAGGAAAAAAATGTTTGTAAACAACCACTGGTGATTAGTGATCAATGAATGTTATTAGCCAACAAGATAAATGCAATAGGACGTCACGTGAACATTCGTGCTAAGGGCGGCCTCTGTTTCATTCCCCACCCAATTCAAAGTTGATTCTTTTCAGTTTAAGGCAGGTGGGGAAAAAAACCCAACCCCCTGTAGAAACCCAATGCATCTTGTTGAGATGAGCACAATTCATTTCTGACCACTAATATTAGATTCAGATTAGACTTTCCAACTGAAATCTTTATATGTTTCTTTGACTAAATTTTTGTTCAATATGAAAAAAATTCAACACTACATAACTTCCTCTTACCCAGGCTTCTGCTTTATATGTAAATTGTTGTTATGTATATGCTATTTTTCAAATGTACCAAATAATTTCACACCCCCCATGTGTAACTACACGCTTTTGAATTACACTGAAAAATGGCAACGATGGAATTAAAAGGGAGCTACTGTTATATTTAATACAATGTCCTTTCTGTTCCTCAGAATGCTGATGCCGCCCTATTTGGCAATATCAAAATGCCACCTACTTGCCTCAACGGGTGGCAGAACTTGATGGGGCAGCAAGTAAGTGGGACATCTCTAGCAGCAAGGGAAGGGGACAGTCGTTGAGGGTCACTAGATAGCTCCTCCCCCGCCCCCGGAGTCTCTGGTATCCATTGGCCAGTTGCGGGGAAGAGATACCAGTTGGGGGGAAGGGATACTGAATGGTCCACATCCCCCAGCTCTATGATTTAACCTGGAGTATGGACCATGTGGATCCTCTTTCAGCTCTGTTCCAGCAGCTAGTATAAACGGCTAGTATAAAAATCATAGAAGATTAGGGTTGGAAGAGACCTCAGGAGGTCATCTAGCCCAATCCCCTTCTCAAAGCAGGGCCAACTAAATAATCCCAGCCAGGGTTTTGTCAAGGCAGCCTTAAAAACCTCTAAGGATAGAGATTCCACCAAACTCAATCCAGATCCTGCAGTAGCAAAGTTGCCAAGCGGTTAAGGTGAGGGTTTTACAGTTATATCTGTGGAAATAAATACTGCTTTGAAATCAGAGACCAGGTTGAGGCCCTTTTACAAATCACATCCCCAAGTTGAACGTCACACAGGCACAGGGCTATGGTAGCAGTGCTTCTTAAGAGCTATCTTGTTTTTGTTAAGGCACTCAAGTGGTCCATTATTATTTAATATGATTTAGGCCCAGACTGTGGCAATTAGCCACTGGCCTGTATTGGGGTGGTGTGGACATGTCCTGAACCATAGGTGGCTCCATGAGGTGATAAACAAGTTATAAAATCCTAGTTAGGCAGAGAAACAATATTCACGCCAACTCCCCAGTGTGCACGGCAGGAGTGAGCAGGCAGTATCATTTCTAAGGATGGTGTACCAGGCTCGCATTTTCTCACCCAGAAAACTGTGAAGATGGTGCAGGGGAGATGAGAGAGCAAGGCCACGGATTACTGCCCTCCCACAATCACAGGGAGTGAAATTTTCCATATTTCTTGCTTAAGAAGTAGAGAAATAATGGGCGTCCTTGCTGTGTACTCACTCATGGTATGTCTACACAGCAAAGAAAAACCTGCAGCAGGCCAGTGCCAGCCGACTCGGCCTCTCAGGGGTCTGGCTGATGGGCTGTTTCATTGTTGTGCAGATTTCCAGGCTCAGACTAGAACCTGAGCTCTGGGATCCTCCCACTCCACAGGGCCCTACAGCCTGGGCTCCAGCCCGGGCTCCAGCCCAAGCCCGGAAGTCTACATAACAATGAAATATCCCTGCAACCCAAGCCCTATGAGCCAGAGTTGGCTGGCAAGGGCCAACCCTGGGTTTTTCTTTGCTGTGTAGACTTACTCTCAAAGGCCAGGGGCATTCTGGCCCTTAGGAAGCATGACTCCATTCCTTTGTATCGTCAGTGTTAAATCAACTGAAAATGTACTATTTTAGCACTTTTCCTAGGTGGTAGTCACTGGTGGCCTTTTGCTATGGCCATTTCAATATAATATTCCCTATCTCTTCCTAAGCCTAAACCTGTACTAAGGGTTACCATCAGGACCAGTGTATACCCCCTTCCAGGTCCCCTGTGTACCTTGATTGATTTTAATAGAGGAAAACGTGACCTTTCCCTTAAGGTCAATAAAATCATCCTTCACATTACTAGCCTAAATCCCATTTACTTGGGACTTAGGATCCTTAGGTGCTTTTGAATATTCTACCCTGCATTTGCTTTCGTGAGCTACAGCTCACTTCACGAAAGCTCATGCTCAAATAAATTGGTTAGTCTCTAAGGTGCCACAAGTACTCCTTTTCTTTTTGCGAATACAGACTAACACGGCTGTTACTCTGAAACCTACCCTGCATTGTTATTTATATTATTGTATACATATTAAATTGGGCAAATAAAATCCTTTTCTTACATTAACTACTATTTGGTTAAGTAAATTCCTTTTTATGAGTTCCTGGCTATAAAGTTTTGCAAGTGCATTACTAGAAGAATTAATAGTTCTTTGAGCCAGGCACAATAGATTTCTCCTTTTAATAGACAGTTTAGTGGAGAGGATCTGGTTAATAATTTCAAATAATAAAATATCCCAGGGAATAGAAGTCTATCTGATTGTATTTGTTTGTACAAGACCTCAGCTCAAATCCTCATGCCTCTAACTTTTCCAACTAGCACTACTTACTCTAACTAACTATATAACCTTATTCTGAGTTACCAAACACTGCAGCTAAGTAGTTGGTCTAAAGCAATAGCCTCAGTGATACAATCTGGTAATATCAGATCAATAGAACGACAGACACTTCAAAATCCATTTCATTATTCTACTAACTGCCTAACAGATGATGGTGGTAATATAAGGCTGAAACAAGAGTACCAATTTCAATGATATAATGGCATTGAGAAGAGTGAAGTGTCTCTTTCAAGGCTGTAACGTTATTACAGGAATGGCACAACAGAACTCGGCACCTACCTTAAAGGCCTGCAAGAATGATAGATGCAATATACTAATTCCTGATGGCTAAAGAATGTTATTGCACCGTAAAGGTCATTTCTTCAATCTTGTGGTACCTCTTCAGCTGAGAATTGCAATTTAGAAACTTTACTAACATCCTTCAACGTGCTACAAGAAAAAATATCATAGAGTTGATAACTTTAAGACTATTTATCTGCTTACATGTACTATTCCACTTTACTATGCTGCTTCTTTGTATACAAAAACTGATAACTTTAAATCTTCAAATCAGTCTTTCTTTGAAAAAAGAGGCAGGGGGGATACTGGCTAGTATCTGAATTGGTTTATTCTACAGATCCAGGTGTTATGATTTTTCAACAAAGGACTTAGCAATGCAACCCCCCATTTTGAAGCACGAACAGGTAGGTAAGCACTCATTTACTGGATCTGTGCATCCAAAGGCTCTAATGTGCACAAATATGCATAGCTCTGTGTGCATGTGTGTTGTGTTTCTCATTTCATGGGTCCATCAACTGTGATTGCCTTTTAAAATCTGACATACATTGTACAGCCCTTAGAGGCTACATGCATTGGTTACAACAGGGTGAAGTAAGTCTTCTGTGCATGTTCACTAATATCAGTCACGTCCACAGAACAGTAGGGTCAGACATCAAAGGCAGTTAGAGAAACATTTTAAACAGCAGGTGAAACAGAAATTAAAAATCCAATATAATTACTATTTAGATAAGGTTCTCTAATAATTACTCTAAATCTTTTTGCAAAAAGTTTCTCTGTTCCATTCAGTAGTGGCTGCAGTATGGCAATAGGTGAAATAACCATCATATACACACATATATATATATATATATATATATATATACACACACACACATACATACACACACACACACAGAGCCTAATTATCTTCTCAGTAACACTACCATAATTCCACTGAATTCAATGGAGCTACTCTGGATTTATACAGGTGTCAGAAAAGTACCAGGCCCACAGTGTAAAAAGCTCGTTGGCATCCTTTCTGGATGAGAGATGCTGTGTGAATATGAAGTATTTATTTCTAATTTTAAACACAAGCCTTCACATTCCCTTCCTGTTCTGGCAATTATCGTAAAAAATGACATAGAGGCAGATGTTTTATTTAAATATTAATTGTTTTAAGTACATAACGAGTCCTTTTTGCAATTTCTTTTTTTATTAAAAATAAAATTGTTTTGCCTCATCACATTAATTAAATATACCTTAAAGCTTTTTAGCCAATATTTAAATAACTCAGAAAAATTCTATTTTATACACAGATATTTATTTACTGAGTTACTCGAGTATCCTGTTTGCTTCAGAACATGAGCAGTATTGGTTAATATACGATATATGCCATATATATATCATTTAAGACATGATCCTGACAACAGCGGTTGATGGACTCCATTTCATTGGTCCTTTCCATCCATACTTTCTATGATCTATGTTCCTAGCAGGGCATTACTGATCTTCATGCACAGGTGTGGCACTTTGTACCTCAAAGCAGGACCCTGGAACCCCCATATATTCTTCATATATCGTTATGATATTTCATACAAAACATGCCATATAAGATAATAAGAAAGTTCACTATCAACATATGTATATCGTTAGTGTGTATGAAGTCATGAAATTTTCCTGTGTGGTTCTTACTGAATATGTTTTAAGTTTGAGGGTTGTCCACTGCCAGTGACACCAAAGGAGGTGACCCACTCCCAGGAGGGTGTTAAATGACCATTAATCAGCAGGGGAGTTGTAAAAAAAGGATTTACAATGCTGTAAGAGAGCAGCACTAGCATCACACAATGGGGGATTGCTCAAGCCAGTGACTCAGCAGAGCCCACTAGGACATGTCTGGGCTAGTATTTTCCAGGGACATGGACTGAGGATATAATATAGGAGACAGTGGCATCATGCTTTTACCTTTCTCCTCCCCCCACACCTACACTGGAAGCAACAAGAATGCTGGGAAGACAAAGATTTGAACTGAGGAGACTGGTCCCAGGCTTAAAGGGGAAGCCTGTAGATTAAGAACTGTAACCTACCTGCAACATCCACCGGAGAGAGGAAAAACTGCTTAATCCAAATACTATCTAGTCCAATAAGGTTCAAGACTTGGACTGCATATTTATCATTTATTTTCTTTGGTAACTAACTATCTGACCTTCTATGCCTACCACTTAAAAAATCTGTTTTATATTTTACCTAAAACAATGAGTTTGGTTGAAGTGCTTTAGAAATCTCAGCTAAGGTTACAAAGACTAGTATGTGCCCTCTCCACACCGAGAGAGGGGCAGACTGGGTAATGAACTTACACTAGTCAGGCTTCTGACTAGGGCAAGATGGTACAGTTCTGGGGTGCAAAGCTGGGGACTTGGAGGGAACTGGCTGGTGCCTTTCTCTCTGTGATTTGTGAGTGGCTCAGGGAGCATTCATGCAATTTAACTGGGTGTGGGGCTCCAAATGCTGTTGCACTAAGTGATAACAGCTCCTGGAGGGGTTTGCTGCTTGTCACTAGCAAAGCATTGTGAGCCCAGGTTGGAGAGTTAAGGTGGCACAGCGGTACCTCAGTTCCAGGTTGTACCCCAGGGATCCCATCCCAACATAAAATTGGACAAATTGGAGAAAGTCCAGAGAAAAGCAACAAAAATGATTAAAGGTCTAGAAAACATGACCTATGAGGGAAGATTGAAAAACTTGGGTTTTAGTCTGGAGAAGACTGAGAGGGATATGATAACAGTTTTCAAGTACAAGTTGTTACAAGGAGGAGGGAGACAAATTGTTCTCCTTACCCTCTGAAGATAGGACAAGAAGCAATGGGCTTAAATTGCACCAAGGGCAGTTTAGGTTGGACATTAAGAAAAACTTCCTGTCAGGATATTTAAGCACTAGAATAAATTGCCTAGGGAGGTTGTGGAATCTCTATCTTGCAGATTTTTAAGAGCAGGTTAGACAAACACCTGTCAGGAATGGTCTAGATAATATTTAGTCCTACCATGAATGCTGGGGACTGGACTAGATGACGTCTCAAGGTCCCTTCCCTTTCAGTCCTACAATTCTATGATTCGATGAAATATGACACAGAAAAAAAAGGAATAGGTTTAATGTGGCAAACAGCAATTTTAGTTAACTAATCTCAAAAGAGTGGTAGGAGGGGTGTGAAACAGCCTACCAACACACGCCTTCCTTTACCTTGTGTGGGTGAGAAAGTCACAGGCAAGAGTTATTCAGTCTGTGTGAGACTCAAGAGACTGCCCCCGCTCCAAACCAATCTGGGCTGGTGGCAGTAGCTTTTTCTGCCTCATGTGCAGATTTCCCCAGGAGCTGCTCAGCCACTTACTATGTTTATCTGCACTAGACACTGGCTACGAATTGTGACAAAGGTGGAGTAGGGTTTTTTCTCTTTTAGTATTTGTTTTTAATTTTTCCTAACTAGCCAGAACTCTAGGCTCCAATGGAGAAGGGAAGAAATCCAGCCTCCATGAGCTAATCTCTGGTAAGAAAATCCCTTCCTGGCCTCTGAAAAGGCAATCTGGCTAGGCTCACAGTGTACTCAGAGATGCAGCCAGACAACTCTCCATAAAATCGTAACAGTGGGCAGCAAGCTCACAACAGGTTCTCCTCAGATGCACTTTGGTTCTTTGCGTTGGGTTTCAAAGCTCTTCAAAGGAACCGGCATGTGATTTGGCACAAATAGGTTTGAGAACTCTTCCAGCACCTGAGGAGAAAATGGTTTTCAGGGTCTGAGCTAATCTGCTGCAGGAGGAAACTAGAAACAAGGGAATCAGTGGAGGTTTGCAACCCCACCAACAACTGCTGGCAACACCTTTGAGGACCATATTACAGTAGATGGCATTAGCTATTCTGTATGAAGAGCCTAGGTCTAAAAGTCAGTGTTAAATACTATAAGCAGGAATTGTTGGTTCTCTTGTAGCAATGTCATTGATCAGGGCTGTTCATTAATTCCTTTGGGCTGAGAACAGTACAATATCAGTACATGCTGTACCTCACAAGCTATCTACAACGGTTGTTATATTTTGTTTTCTGCTTGCTGCACCTTAATTGTAAGGTGTTCGTTTGCCAGTCTCTTGAAGCTCAGGGCTCTGAGGCAATTAAAAGAGATGTTACTTATCTGTACAGTTTCTGGAGTTCTTCAAGATGGGTCCATTCTTGACTGGAGATTTTCATCAGCAGTGTCCATGGGTGCATGCCTGTGCCTTATACATCCTTGTGCTCCAGTGTGAGGGGATATAGGGAGGGACAGACCTGCTGCCACTTCAGTTCCCTGTCAAGCCCAGAAGCAAGACCCTGCAGCAGAGAGAACGGAGGGTGGGTGGTAGAGCACCCACAGGGACAAAATGTCTCAAAGAATTCCAGTTACTGTACAGGTAGATAACTACTCCTTCTTCTAGTTACTGTCCCCGTGATGCTCCACCTCAGGAGTCTCCCAAGAAGAACCTCAATGTGGAGGAGATGCTCATAGGATAGGAACCTGGTCGGTACCAGAGATCCTGGGCACTGATCAACAGGAACGTTGAGTGGTATACAGAGACAGCGTGCAGATATAGTCCATGTGTTCCTTGTGACTGAGGCCTGAGGAGGATGGTACCGGAGCACAGGTGAAGATAGCTTCTTAGAGGACTCCTTGTTTTTGGAGTTCTCCAGTTCTGATACTGATGAGGATGTCATTTGAGGCAGTTTGCCAAAGGACTTCTCAATGCGGGGCATGCCAGAAATCTTTTCAATGGGTATCACACTCTTGGAACTGGGGCTAGCAGAAGCCTCGCAGTATCCATATCAGGACACGAGGTCTTCTGGTTCCTTGGCCTCAGAACTGACTCTCTCATTCTGTTGGAGTCTTTCTCCAGGTAGCGGGGTGTCCTCCTTTTTGAAAACTTCAAGACTTCCAAAGTTGCCCCATGGTCTCTGAGGCTGAGGTCAAAGGAGCATTCTGAGCAGCTGAAATGGATGTACAGTTGGGGGTAAATTGGACCCCACGGGTCTTAAGTACATTCCATCAAGAGGAGCTTCACTCTGTCTTCCCTCATCTTCTGATATTTGCTCTTAAACGCAGAGCAAACCTTACACTTAGATGGGAAGTGGGACTCTAAGGCAACAAAGGTAGCTGGAATGCCTGTTGCTGAGCAAGAAAGATCTGTGGCAGGTCTGGCAGGGTTTGAAACCTTGGGTCTTTGGGATAACCTGAGCCTGGACGCTGCAGATAATAGAAGCTGAGGGTGCAGGAGGCCCTGGTCACAAAGAAAGAGATTGAGGGAACCCCTGGAAAAGCACAAGCCTGTGCTAAACAAAGAAATAAAGAAGTCAAAGTATACAGAAATTCAGCCATGTAGCTAACAGCAGACACAGCAATCCCAGTCTCTAGCCGCAGGCAGTTGAGGAGGAACTGCAGAAGCAGTGTAGAGCGCAGGAGCAGACCTGCAAACACTGCTGACAAAAATCTCCGATCAAGAGTGCCGGTGCACATATCCTGAGGTGCAGCACCATACGAGACAATAATTTGAAGAAAATCATGAACGATCTTACTGAGTGAGACATTCAAATTTCTCATTCTGATGGTGACTGTGGGCCAGATCCTCAGCTCATGAAAATCAGCATAGCACCATTGGAGTTTATGTTTAATACACCCATTTTATTTATTCTTCTCTTATTCTCTTGAATCTAGAATATAAGTCATTTAGGTTGAAAGTACAAGTTTTGCTCCTTGTGTGGGAGAACCTCTCAGTCTTTGACTGACCAGGGATATTTTAAGAATAAGTAGAGAATAGTATGAAAATCAACAAAAAAAATGAAGCAACACAAAATGCTTGACAACGTAATATAGCAATGAATGAGGATGTGACTAGATATAAATAGCCCAATATTCTGTTCAATCTCATCATAAGATAATTTGTCTTCACTAACCATAGGATAAAGCATTTTAAATTTATTAACCCTACAATCCCCTTATTTCATATTTTAGGATAAAAGTCAAGCCATCACTTTATCTCCTTTATTTTGTTATCTCTTACTATCCTGTTTTCTTCACTCATAGGAAATAGGTTTTCACCTGCTTTTATTCCATTACTTACGTACTTAAATTTAGTTTTCGGTGAAGCAGTGTTAATGAATATTTATGAGTAGGTCCTGTAGTGTTCATTGAATGTGTAAACTTCCCTTCACAGCAGGCTGCAGATTTACATTTTGCTTTTTATTACTAAAATATTAGCCGTACAAATCGATGTCACTTAGAAAATAAGAAAACAATAGTTCTTCCTGTAACTTTTAGCACATTTATCTGAGTAAATTCATTATTCTTCTTGTAAAAGGAATAAAGGAGTAAACGGAATATCCAGTTTACCTTTTTGATATGTGATATTTAATTGTAAGTCTCCCAGTAGCCAGGGTTTGAAACATGTGCAGCCTGTGAACTGGATCCCACAAACCCTTACTTGTGCGAGTCGTCTCACTGAAGTCAATGGGTCCATTAAGGTGAATAAAAATTACTCACATGCATAAGCATTTGTAGGATCAAGTCCTTTGCCACTACTATAAACAATCTATTAAACAATTACATTGATTTAGGGATTGAGTCTATCTTCAAACACACACTCATTAGGACTGTTAATCATAATGATGGTTACACATGTGCATCAAGGAAAGAATAAGCTGTACAAAGTCAATTTGTAGATTCCTTCCCCAGCAAATATCTGGGGAGCCCCAAACTGTTCTCACAGTTGATCATTACAAAAAAATCAGATACTATATTCACACTAATCTAAAGGTAATTCCAATTACAAGTGTGTAGATAAAGCTGTAAAAGCGGCAAAGAGTCCTGTGGCACCTTATAGACTAAGCCCTGGTCTACACTAGGACTTTAGGTCGAATTTAGCAGCGTTAAAATCGATGTAAACCTGCACTGGTCCACACGATGAATCCCTTTATTTCGACTTAAAGGGCTCTTAAAATTGATTTCCGTACTCCACCCCTGACAAGTGGATTAGTGCTTAAATCGGACTTGCCGGGTCGAATTTGGGGTACTGTGGACACAATTCGACGGTATTGGCCTCCGGGAGCTATCCCAGAGTGCTCCATTGTGACCACTCTGGACAGCACTCTCAACTCAGATGCACTGGCCAGGTAGACAGGAAAAGAACTGCGAACTTTTGAATCTCATTTCCTGTTTGGCCAGCATGGCAAGCTGCAGGTGACCATGCAGAGCTCATCAGCAGAGGTGACCATGATGGAGTCCCAGAATCGCAGAAGAGCTCCAGCATGGACTGAACGGGAGGTATGGGATCTGATCGCTGTATGGGGAGAGGAATCCGTGCTATCAGAACTCCGTTCCAGTTTTCGAAATGCCAAAACCTTTGTCAAAATCTCCCAGGGCATGAAGGACAGAGGCCATAACAGGGATCTGAAGCAGTGCCGCGTGAAACTTAAGGAGCTGAGGCAAGCCTACCAGAAAACTAGAGGGGCAAACGGCCGCTCCGGGTCAGAGCCCCAAACATGCCGCTTCTATGATGAGCTGCATGCCATTTTAGGGGGTTCAGCCACCACCACCCCAGCCGTGTTGTTTGACTCCTTCAATGGAGATGGAGGCAACACGGAAGCAGGTTTTGGGGACGAAGTTGATGATGATGATGATGAGGTTGTAGATAGCTCACAGCAAGCAAGCGGAGAAAACGGTTTTCCCAACAGCCAGGAACTGTTTCTCACCCTGGACCTGGAGCCAGTACCCCCTGAACCCACCCAAGGGTGCCTCCTGGACCCGGCAGGCGGAGAAGGGACCTCCGGTGAGTGTACTTTTTAAAATACTATACATGGTTTAAAAGCAAGCATGTGAAAGGATTAATTTGCCCGGGCATTCGCGGCTCTCCTGGATGTACTCCCAAAGCCTTTGCAAAAGGTTTCTGGGGAGGGCAGCCTTATTGCGTCCTTCATGGTAGGACACTTTACCACTCCAGGCCAGTAACGCATACTTGGGAATCACTGTACAACAAAGCATTGCAGTGTATGTTTGCTGGCGTTCCAACAACATCCGTTCTTTATCTCTCTGTGTTATCCTCTGGAGAGTGAGATATCATTCATGGTCACCTGGTTGAAATAGGGTGCTTTTCTTTAGGGGACACTCAGAGGAGCCCATTCCTGCTGGGCTGTTTGCCTGCAGCTGAACAGAAATGTTCCCTGCTGTTAGCCACGGGGAGGGGGAGGGTTGAGGGTGTGGCCAAGCGGTGGGGGGGAGGCAAAATGCGACCTTGTAAAGAAAGCACATGTGCTATGTATGTAATGTTAACAGCAAGGTTTACCCTGAAAGACTGTAGCCACTGTTATAAAATGTGTCTTTTTAAATACCGCTGTCCTTTTTTTTTCTCCACCAGCTGCATGTGTTTCAATGATCACAGGATCTTCTCCTTCCCAGAGGCTAGTGAAGATTAGAAAGAAAAAAAAAACGCACTCGTGATGAAATGTTCTCTGAGCTCATGCTGTCCTCCCACACTGACAGAGCACAGATGAATGCGTGGAGGCAAATAATGTCAGAGTGCAGGAAAGCACAAAATGACCGGGAGGAGAGGTGGCGGGCTGAAGAGAGTAAGTGGCGGGCTGAAGACAGGGCTGAAGCTCAAATGTGGCAGCAGCGTGATGAGAGGAGGCAGGTTCAATGCTGAGGCTGCTGGAGGATCAAACCAGTATGCTTCAGTGTATGGTTGAGCTGCAGCAAAGGCAGCTGGAGCACAGACTGCCACTACAGCCCCTGTGTAACCGACCGCCCTCCTCCCCAAGTTACATAGCCTCCACACCCAGATGCCCAAGAATGCGGTGGGGGGCCACCGGCCAACCAGCCACTCCACCACAGAGGATTGCCCCAAAAAAAGAAGGCTGGCATTCAATAAATTTTAAAGTTGTAAACTTTTAAAGTGCTGTGCTTGAAGTGCTGTGTGGCATTTTCCTTCCCTCCTCCACCACCCCTCCTGGGCTACCTTGGTAGTCATCCCCCTATTTGTGTGATGAATGAATAAAGAATGCATGAATGTGAAGCAACAATGACTTTATTGCCTCTGCAAGTGGTGACTGAAGGGAGGAGGGGAGGGTGGTTAGCTTACAGGGAAGTAGAGTGAACCAAGGAGCGGGGGGTTTCATCAAGGAGAAACAAAGAGAACTTTCACATCGTAGCCTGGCCAGTCATGAAACTGGTTTTCAAAGCTTCTCTGATGCGTACCGCGCCCTCCTGTGCTCTTCTAACTACCCTGGTGTCTGGCTGCGCATAACCAGCAGCCAGGCGATTTGCCTCAACCTCCCACCCCGCCATAAACGTCTCCCCCTTACTCTCACAGATATTGTGGAGCACACAGCAAGCAGTAATAACAGTGGGAATATTGGTTTCGCTGAGATCTAAGCGAGTCAGTAAACTGCGCCAGCGCGCCTTTAAACGTCCAAATGCACATTCTACCACCATTCTGCACTTGCTCAGCCTGTAGTTGAACAGCTCCTGACTACTGTCCAGGCTGCCTGTGTACGGTTTCATGAGCCATGGCATTAAGGGGTAGGCTGGGTCCCCAAGGATAACTATAGGCATCCCCAACAGTAATTTTCTGGTCTGGGAATAAAGTCCCTTCCTGCAGTTTTTGAAACAGACCAGAGTTCCTGAAGATGCGACCGTCATGTATCTTTCCCGGCCATCCCACGTTGATATTGGTGAAACTCCCTTGTGATCCACCAGAGCTTGCAGCACTATCGAAAAGTACCCCTTGCAGTTTATGTACTCGCCGGCTTGGTGCTCCGGTGCCAAGATAGGGATATGGGTTCTGTCTATGGCCCCACCACAGTTAGGGAATCCCATTGCAGCAAAGCCATCCACTATGACCTGCACATTTCCCAGGGTCACTACCCTTGATATCAGCAGATCTTTGATTGCGTGGGCTACTTGCATCACAGCAGCCCCCACAGTAGATTTGCCCACTCCAAATTGATTCCCAACTGACCGGTAGCTGTCTGGCGTTGCAAGCTTCCACAGGGCTATCGCCACTTGCTTCTCAACTGTGAGGGCTGCTCTCATCTTGGTATTCATGTGCTTCAGGGCAGAGGAAAGCAAGTCACAAAGCGGCCTCCATGCTTGCCTTGGTATGGCGTCCGCACAGAAAAAAGGCGCGGAACAATTGTCTGCCGTTGCTCTGACGGAGGGAGGGGCGACTGACGATACGCTTACAGGGTTGGCTTCAGGGAGATAAAATCAAGAAAGGGGGTGGCTTTACATCAAGGAGTATTGCAGGCAAGACTTCATGGAGGGTTCCAATAAGAAATGGCGCACCTAAGTTATTGTTCTTATAGGAACAAGGAGGTTAGTCTGGCCTCTGATTGATACGTAGCTAGATTTACCTCGCTGCACCTTCCCTGTGAGTGACTGCAGTGTGACCTAGAGGAATGAGTCCCCTAGACGGGGGACGGGGGGAAGCAAATGAGTACAAAACAAATCTGGTCTATTTCTTGTTTTGATCCACTCCATCTATCTTTTACATCTTTGGCTGGCAGCAGACAGTGCAGAAGGACTGCATGCCATCCACATCTCGGGGCTGCTTGGCAGAAGATGGTACAATATGACTGCTAGCAATCCATATCGCCTGCCTGCTCACCATAAGATGGTTCAATAGGACTGACTGCAGGACTAAAGAGAATGACTTGATCAAGTTACTCCAAATTTAGTCCCTGCGCCCATGTCTGTCCAGGCGCTCCCGGCCGACGCGGCCAGGAGCACCTCGGACATGACGATGATGGCTACCAGTCCTATTGCACCGTCTGCTGCCACAAGGCAATGGGTTGCTTCTACTGTGTAGCAATGCAGTACCACGTCTGCCAGCACCCAGGAGACATACGGTGACGGTTACCTGAGCGGGCTCCATGCTTGCCATGGTATGGCATCTGCACAGGTAGCTCAGGAAAAAAGGCACGAAACGATTGTCTGCCCTTGTTTTCACGGAGGGAGGGAGGGAATGGGGGCCTGACGATATGTACCCAGAACCACCCGCGGCAAGGTTTTAGCCCCATCAGGCATTGGGATCTCAACCCAGAATTCCAATGGGCAGCGGAGACTGCGGGAACCGTGGGATGGCTACCCACAGTGCAACACTCCGGAAGTTGACTCTAGCCTCGGTACTGTGGAAGCGCTCCACCGAGTTAATTCACTTAATGCACTTAGAGCATTTTCTGTGGGGACACACACTCTCGAATATATAAAACTGATTTCTAAAAAAACGACTTCTATAAATTCGACCTAATTTCGTAGTGTAGACATATCCTAACAGACGTATTGGAGCATAAGCTTTCGTGGGTGAATACATGCATCTGACAAAGTGGGTGTCACCCACGAAAGCCTATGCTCCAATATGTCTGTAAGTCTATAAGGTGCCACAGGACTCTTTGCCGCTTTTACAGATCCAGACTAACACGGCTACCCCTCTGACACTAGACAAAGCTGACAACTCTTCATTTTCTTTAAGGTAAACACAGGATTTTAGGCAATACTGTACAATAATTTATAGAGGGGAAATAGCTATCCAGTAATGCAAAAAACATTACCCCAAGCATTTAGCACAAGCTTCTATGTGCCATTTTTAAAAAAGTATGTAGACATTGTTCCTCTCAGCACTGTAGCATCTAACTGACTTAGGAGCCCCAGTCTCATTTTCAAAAGTGACTTAGGAGCCTAAGCCCCACTGACTTTCAATAAGACTTAGGTTCTTAAGATCCATACACTCAAAGATACTCAGACACCTAACTGCAATACCAATTTCAGAGTTGCAGTGCCTAAATACTTTTATAGATCTGGCCCTTACTTCCTTGCAATCAATTACAATTAAAGATAGGCCTGAACCAGCACTATGGATAACCCTTTAAAAAGAGCTGCTCAAAAAATGGGGACATTTTTTTTCACATTTTTCTGTGATTCCCACCCCCTCTCCAATTTTTTGCAGAACTGTCATTGCAATGGAAATTTTCTGAACAGCTCTACCCTTGAGCTTTAGGAAAATTCAAATCTGGGTCTGCACTTCTGAGGTTACAAATCTGCTTTCTGCTGAGATGCTTTCAATCCACTACATTACACTATTACTCTTTTCTGGATAGATAGATTTATATAATTCTTATGGACAAGGCAAGAGTAAATTTTAACAATGGCTAATTCTGTACTGAGTTTAATCCTCCCTCTAGTCTGATTTCCATTTATTTGTAAACTGTGCAAATGTGAACCTAGTTAATCAGAAAACTGAGAAGTTCAACCCTCCTCCCCTGGTTTGACTTCTTCAAACAACTTGAAGGTGCCAAAGAAGGCTTTATCTTCTACATCTGACAAGTTCCTTATTTAATTGGAAAAACTGTCATTATTCATCATTGAAAAGCAACTCATTTATGTAACATTAGGCACGTCTAAGTTCTTTAGCTATTTTACCTCAATGGACAGTCATTCTAGAAAACTGAAGTACAATCCACCTCTGCCTTTGTGTGTGAGTTCCTCTGTGTCCCTTTTCCCATCTCAAAAGGGAATGTTTGGACACCGCCAGTAAAAGGCTCAGAGAAAATATTGAAATTAATTATATCAAAAAGTGCATCAAGTACAAATACATTGGTAGACTGTGTTGATGGTAGTTCTGTCATCTGTTTCCATTGAGTAAAAGCAGTTCTCAGGCACTGTCAACTGCTTTAGGTAGTCCTTTTATATAGGAATTCTGTGGAAGATGTTCCACATATTAAATTATTTAAAAAAGCCCATGTGTGTTAAACTATATCATTAAGCAACCAGTTTGTAAGGAATCGGTTGCATTACTGCGTATTGTCATACTCTTGGGGTGCAGCACAATAGATGCAGCAGTTAACACACATGATGTGTTAAGTAGAAGGTTCAAAAATAAAGGAAAAAATGCATACATAGATTCAAGACCAATTGAACACTTCCATTATGGCAGTTTTAAAAGCATTTGTGATTCAGACATTACCACATAATCTGACTTTTAAATTGCAATCAAGATGCAATTTGGATGGATTCATGGTTTGAAAGAGCTTTGCTTAACTCTTAACTCAGACTTTTTTTTGTTCCTTTCCCAGGATCAGCAGGAAAGAACAAAAAAGGTACTCTCCATTTTGAACAAAGCAGTTAGCAAAAATGCCATTATGTACTATTCAGGAGAAATTTTGTGACTACCAGCACAAGGCTGCTTGCTAAAACCAACATTTGGAGATTGCTAGCCAAGTAATTTCTCTTAAAACTGTTCTTCAAAAAGCACCTTTTGAAAGTTTGTTATATATATTTTATTGAGCAGCTGTATATTTTAATTGCGAAAGCAATAACTATAAAACTATAAACCTAAACCACAGACTGCTCCCCTACCCCTAGTTCCTATATGATGCTGGGAACTTCTAAGTTGATTTACTCTCCCCAACCAATATATCACACTGTGCAAGGTCCACGTACCACCCTGAATCCTACTTTGTCCTTTCAGAGACACCAGATGTCTGCGCTTGGCATACCTGTCATGAGCTTCATACCTCTGGGAAAATGAGTGGGTGGGTGAGAGAGCTAATAAACCACAGAACCTTCCACCTGTAGATCACCAGCTTGAATCCAGAGCAGCTCAGTAGGGATTAAAAGTTGTGCCTTTCTACTGGATTTTTGGGGGCTCCTATATAAAATAACTGTGGTAGATCTCCATACCACACCACATACTTGTCACATGATTTACCCTCAAACTCAGAGAGGCACGAACTCTTTGGGCCATGGAGACTGAATTATCTTTGACGCTCCTGAAGTACGCTCTGCCTGCATGTCAAGCCTGAGGCATGACAGCAGGGTAAAGTGTATTGGAAGCTTGTCTTGCCAATAAACAAGGACTTCATTCAGCGGGGCTTTCAGGCCAATGCCCTTAATCTACCCAATGATTTTAAACTGAAGTTCATGGTTATATGCAAATTAACTAATTGGCATAAAAATCCCACATGACAGCTGACAAGTTTTGTGCAGTGCGTCTCATTTATTATGGTTTCCTCAGATTGAAAATACAACTGTCTCCTTGTGACTAAGTAACACAGTGTCTATCTTAGAATATGAGTGGAACAGACAATTGTAACTGGGTAAACAAACAGTTAATATGCTTTGAAAATTTAAAGCAGTACATAAAAAAACAAAAACTCTCTAACCCTTTTATGTGGACCACCATGCGTGCATGTCTATATTGTTAATGTAATCATCGTTATGTATCGCATCATTTTCTTCCTGCTATTTTTTTATACTATTGCATCTAATCTAAAGTGAGGCCCTGGTATATTTTAAAACACTTACTAATGTGATTAACTTTAAGCACGTGAGTAGTTCCATGGAAGTCAACAGAATACTGACATGAATACAATTAAGCACCTGAGCGAGTGTTTGCAGGATTGAGATCTTAGATTGTAAACTCTTAAAAGCAGGGATCTGGTTTTCCTATTTTCACTATAATATGTCCAGCATACTAATGCATGCTGTAAGCAATAATAAGTACTAAGAATTATTATAAAACCACGTTGCTTCTGACATGGGCCCTGACTCAGCAAGGTGCTTAAGCATGTATCTAGCTTTTGAGTTCAATGAGATTGCTCCTATGCTGAAATTTCAGCATGTGCTTAAACAGCTTGCTGAATCAAGGCCATGATGCTGCATACCAGGTCCACAGGGACAGAGCTATATAAAATCAGTCAGAGGTTTAGCTGGATCCTAAGGTAGATCCTCTAGACATTATAATCAGAAAGAGATATAATTAACCCCCCCATGATAAAAAAAGCACACCAGAGATTAATATATGTTTACCACATTGTCATCAGGCAGAAAAATCAAAATGTTATTGCTTCTTTTAAAGCAAAGCTAGAACAAAGCATGCAATGCTAAAAGATTTTCAATGGACCATTGTATCAAAGGGTCTTCATAGGAATTCTGAAGACAAATACATAAGGAGGAATTGAACATTGAGTACCATCCGTCCTGTTTCTCATCTTTGAAATTCAGACAAATGATTCATGTGCTTTGAACAAAGACATTTTTTAAAAAACAAATCCACTCCACCTGGAAATATATAGCTGACATCCACTCTTGCATTTCAACAACCTACTTGGGACAGCTGTGCAAAATATTCAACTCCATATTACAACCTAAATTGCACTTTGTCTTATATCAAATGTGTAATGTTTTTAGTTTGTGAATCTTCTGGAAACATGTCCAGTTTCACGTCCGCTGTTCACCTCCATTGAAAATACATCAAAGTTGGGTGGGGTTTTTCCCCTTCATCTGTTTGTCAGAAAAAAAATCTGTGTGTGTTAGATATGTAAATAAGTGTATGTGTATTAGATAAGTAAATAAGTTTTTTTAACAGTCTCTCCCTCCCTCTTTCTAAACCATCAAAGGAACACTTTAATGATGACCACCTTCGAACTTCTGCTTCAAAATTTCACAAGCACACGATTTCATGCTGTCAAGGTTCCTTCCCCACTCTGAACGCTAGGGTACAGATGTGGGGACCTGCATGAAAAACCTCCTAAACTTATCTTTACCAGCTTAGGTCAAAACTTCCCCAAGGTACAAAATATTCCACCCGTTGTCCTTGGATTGGCCGCTACCACCACCAAACAAATACTGGTTACAGGGGAAGAGCTGTTTGGAAATGTCTTTCCCCCCAAAATACTTCCCAAAACCTTGCACCCCACTTCCTGGACAAGGTTTGGTAAAAAGCCTCACCAATTTGCCTAGGTGACTACAGACCCAGACCCTTGGATCTTAAGAACAATGAACAATCCTCCCAACACCTGCACCCCCCCTTTCCTGGGAAATGTTGGATAAAAAGCCTCACCAATTTGCATAGGTGATTACAGACCCAAACCCTTGGATCTGAGAACAATGAAAAAAGCATTCAGTTTTCTTACAAGAAGACTTTTAATAGAAATAGCAGTAAATAGAAGTAAAGAAATCACCTCTGTAAAATCAGGATGGTAGATACCTTACAGGGTTATTAGATTCAAAACATAGAGAACCCCTCTAGGCAAAACCTTAAGTTACAAAAAAGATACACAGACAGAAATAGTTATTCTATTCAGCACAATTCTTTTCTCAGCCATTTAAAGAAATCATAATCTAACACATACCTAGCTAGATTACTTACTAAAAGTTCTAAGACTCCATTCCCCGGCAGAAACAGCATATAGACAGACAGAGACCCTTTGTTTCTCTCCCTCCTCCCAGCTTTTGAAAGTATCTTGTCTCCTCATTGGTCATTTTGGTCAGGTGCCAGCGAGGTTACCTTTAGCTTCTTAACCCTTTACAGGTGAGAGGAGTTTTTCCTCTGGCCAGGAGGGATTTCAAAGGGGTTTACCCTTCCCTTTATATTTAGGACATATGCAAAAGTGGCTTTTTGTGAAAAATGGTCATTCCCCCAAAATGTTGTGCAAAAGCTAAATTTCAAAAATGCAAAATTGTCCGAAATGGGATAAAGATTTTTTTCCATAAAATGCCATTACAAAGTACCCTTTTCACATATATCTACTTTTTTTGAATTAACATTTGGTAGGTAAATCATGTAGGTCTTGTAATAAACAACATATATACAATATTCCAGAACCACAAGCTTGTTCTCATGGCTAAGAAGCTGAAATATTGATCAGGTTGGTTCAGTATTCCAGATTCATAAGTTTCCCATATGTGACCCAAAGAAACTTCCTGTATCTTCATTAGTTTAAAAAATTTCATTCAGAGAGAAAAATTTTAAAAAAAGTTTAATGGAAAAGGATCACCACTAAAATCACTAACAGTTATTAGAGGAAACTTTTGGACAAAAAGAATTCAGGGCATATTGTGTCTTCAATCCACATACCTGGATGTACCTAGGCAATGATTATTATTTAACACTTATTTATGGTGCCATACTTGTGAATGCCAATGGTCCAAAAGTGAGGGAATTAAGGCAAATCACTTTGGGTTTGAGAAGGTGTACAGCAGATTGATAATTAAGCCAAAAAGTCAGACAATTTATTCTAAATGAAAAATATGGGGGCCAGATGGGACATTTACTCATGTCAACAGGATTAGAATTCAGAATTGACCTTGATAAACTGGATAAACTTGGAAATCAAGAAGAGTAAACTGAATAAAGACAAGTGAAAAGTACTACAGTTCATAAAATCAAAAAGATAACTACAACATGGGGAATAAATGGCTAGGCAGTAATACTGCTGAAAAGGATCTAGATATTATAGTGGCTTAAACTGAATATGAGTCAATAATGTGAATCAGTTGCAAAAAAGGCAAATATCATTCTGTGGGCATTAAGAAGAGTGTTCTATGTAAAACACAAGAGGTAATTGTTCAACTCTACTCGTCACTGGTGAGGCCAGCTGGCATACTGGGCACCATGCTTTAAGAAAGATGCGGAGACACTGGAGAGAATCCAGAGGAAAGCAACAAAAATGGGCATGTTTAGTCTTGAGAAAAGAAGACTGAGGGAGAAACCTTATAATTTTCAAATATGTTAGGAGCTGTTAAATAGATCAGTGGTTCTCCAAGTAGGGCCGCTGCTTATTCAGGGAAAGCCCCTGGGCCGGGCTGGTTTATCTGCTGCGTCCGCAGGTTTGACCGATCGCGGCTCCCACTAGCTCCAGTTTGCCGTTCCAGGCCAATGGGGGCTGTAGGAAGGGCACTAGCACATCCCTCGGCCTGCGTCGCTTCCCGCAGCCCCCATTGGCCTGGACTGGCGAACCGCGGCCAGTGTGAGCCGCAATCGGCCGAAACTGTGGACGCGGCAGGTAAACAAACCGGCCTGGCCCACCAGGGGCTTTCCCTGAACAAGCAGCAGCCCTAGTTTGAGAACTACTGAAATAGAGGAAAGTGGTCAATTGTTCTCCATGACCACTGAAGGTAGGATAAGCAGTAATCGGCTTAATCTGCAGCATGGAAGATTTAGGTTAGATATTATGAAAAACACTGTAACTCTAAGGATAGTTAAGCATGGAATAGGCTTTTAAGGAAGGTTGTGGAATCCTAATCATTGGAAGTTTTTAAGAACAGGTTAGACAAATATTTGTTAGAGATGGTCTATGTATTCTTGATCCTGCCTTAGTATGAGGGATGGACTAGGTGACTTCTCAAGGCCTTCCAGCCCCTACATTTCTATGATTTTATGCTGACTAGCTCATTACTCCACAATTAATGCCACTGTAATCAATAGGGCTAAGTAATACAATAAGGTGATAGTCAATGTAAGCACGGTAGAATCCAGCACATGACAAGTGAAGCTGAATATTTGCATCAAGCCATCGTTTTTGGTATTGTAGGAAAACAACTTTATATAAATAGGAAGTATAAGGGAAAATGCAGCGAAGGCTAATTATATCATATCCATTGCTTAATCAGCATCATTGTAACACATGTTAAACCTAATCCAAGAGAGAGAAAAGTTAATTTTAAGCACTTGCTGTCAGCAAGTCTGTAATAAGCATCTTGTTGAGATAACGCAAAAATCCTTCTTCAGAACACCACCCTCTAGACACTAGATTTAACGGATTATGCTATTAAACCCAGTTACTAAACATCTATCTTCCAGCCTACAATTTCTCTCTCACAATATGCACGCACTCTTGTGACAGCACCCCTTAAATACTTTGAAGTCCTCTTCTTGTGAAATTCACTATACCTCTTAGATGAAAATGTGTCCGAGGAGCTTGTATACAATGCATATAACTCTGCTGGTGTTCCTCGTTCCTTGTTAAAACTGGAGCAGAATTGTGTTTCTCCTTTAGGCAATGCCTTAAAAAACTTTAGGCCATATGTTCCTGAATTATTTATCAGATGTTACTATGCAAACAAGGATTAAATAATTCTCTTTGAGCACCTTATGGTAAACACAGCAGCTAGGGGCACATTTCCTGGGTGATATCTACATTTCCCCCCATCCTTCCTGGCAAACAAATTGTGTTTTGCTGGAGATGCAGGATTTTCCCTTCACTCATAATTGTGTGAATAAGGAATAACTCCACAGAAGTTGAATGAGCAACATCAGTGTAAAACTGGGGTCAGTGAGTGGAGAATCAGGCTTCCTATTTGTATTCCAAATGCATTTGATTAATGAGGATTGGCCAGAAATAGTACAGAATTATTTTATCTTTCCCCCAAATCATCTGGTATTGCTTTTTAAATAGCTAATCGGTTTCTCAAGACTGAAAATTAAATTAAAATTCTAACAATTACATCATGATTCTGCCTTCATCTTTTAAAAAAAAAACTACGCAATCAAATGTAGCCAAAACAGAAAAAAAATCTTACAAGTTTTCATAAAGATAGGAATCCCTTACGGATGTATATTTTAACCAATATTCTTAATCTACATAATTAAACTGACGTGGCTCAGGCATTATCTCAATTTGAAGAAGAAATCAGACTGCAGAAAATGTGGATTTGCATTGTAATCAAACAAAAGAAGAAGAAAAAAGTAGTATCTGAATAGGTTGCTGAGCATGAAACAATACCTGGACACAGAAGAGATAAAAACATTCACTGATGATGACTATTACTTAGTTTAGTCTACTTTTATCACTTTACCCTACTAGTAAAGCTGAATGTAAAATTGGAATCACAAGTTGCTGAAGTGAACTCCCTGAGAGGACAGAAATTTCTTTTTTGGATTCCTCAAGCTTAAACATGTTTGGACACATTCTCAATTTTTACAGCTCTTAGCATGACAAAGCAAAATTGGCCTCCGTGATGGCAGAGTTTAAATATTTGACTACTATGCAAGAGCAGCTTAGTAGAAGGAAGAAAATTTCCATGGAAAATACTGAACATATATGGATAATCTTTGTAATCTTGATCTATTGTATACTGACTGAGAGGTCTGGATAATAAGGTAATATATATTAACTTGGCCTATTTAGGGACTGGTAATTGAACCCTATGGGAGCTTTGTCAATGGACACAGGATCAAGTCTTAAATAATATGAGAAGCTAACATGGAGAGGCTGGGTGCCATATAAAGATGGATGATGTAGAAGTACACTCTGTGGTACTAGTTCCAAACTTTTAAATACATATGTAAATTGCAAAGGCTCAACATGATTCAAAAATTGTTCTTAAAGGAGGTATTCCATAATTCCAGAGGGGAAAGATGAACATCTGGGACAGTACTCAAAGAAAAAATAGAACAATCTCTTGGTTTACTATGTCTAAAAACCCAAACCTTTTGCCAGAAACAGTTATTCCTGTGGGAGTCTCTCTCAGGTAAGGACTGCAAGATTTTGCCTTTAATTAACAACAGGGGGAGAAACAGTCAAAGATTTTTAAAATCCAAGTCCAGACTCTACCCTCTGATATCTATGTTCAATTTCCATTGAAGTCAATGACTAAATTCAGTTCTGGAATAACCAGATGCAATTCCATTAACTTCATAGAGCTATGACCACTTAGAGTTTGGGCCAGGGTACCAGTGTAAACATAAGTGAAAGATTAACTTATTTTTTTTTCTTTTTTTTTTTGCCTGTAACATTAAAAGAAACTTTAGAAGCAACATTTGTTTTCTCTCTCTCTGGAAGTGAGAATTTCTAAAAATCTTTGTCTTTTTCCATTGATCTCTAAGCTGAGCACCTCTCAGGGGCGAGCTAGAAATCAAAATACAAACACACAATGAAACGGTGTTCATGCAAATTATTTTCCTTAGCCATATTTTAATTATCAGACACCAGCACAGCCCTTAAAGCTTGCTTATTCCCCGTGCTTTCCACACCTCATACCTTTTTAATTATTACACCTGTCATCTTTGACTAAGAAGCTGCCTAAGAAGATTAACACTTGTTGACCTTTTTCTCTTAACCTTATTCTCCCCCCCCCCAAACAAACACACAAACAAAAAAGAAAGCAGTACATTTTTAGGTGCTGGGCCAATGATGACAAAAATGTGGTTGAGTACCAAATATGTAGAATCAGTGACCTCATCCATGTAGTTGACATTCCTACTGAGTAAACAGTGAAACACATTTTTAAAGTGTGAATAAAAAACGGCTTTGTAGGAAAAAAATAGAGGGGTTCCTTTAACTAGAATAGAAATAAACGCCGAGAAGACAAAGAGATGCTTTCATGGCTTCTGATGCACTATTATTATGCCTTTTCAACAAGTATCAATGCTCTGCCTTCCCTTTCACTGGTAAACAGTGGAACCTTTGCTGAACTGATAGTCAGAACCAGTCAACAGAAACTGCTTCGGGTCACATGATCTCCAAGCGCTGTTGTTGCCATAGCAACTGCACTATGATAAATTAGCCTGTCTCTGCTAAGCATTCTGTTTGCCTAGATGTCTTAGAAGGTGCACTTTTTTTTTTTTAATTTAAGCTCTATTTTCCAATTTCAAGTTAATACCTGATTGAACTCCTTTGGTGGGCTTTCTGACATTCAACGTCTTGCAGCACAACGTCAGCAGCATATTATTCCTGACTTTTGGGATGGGATAAATACTCTCAGCTATTTAATTAAGAATTGCCAATGTGTCTGGAGGGCTGTTTTATATTTTAACGGATTTTTGTGCATTCTGATGAGGCTTGGTTCCTTGTTTCAGAAGCTATTCCAGCAGAGGTTAATATGGATTTATTTCAGGTCTACTTACTTTCATATTGGTTGATAATTGAGATAAACTGCTAGACTTAACAAACCTAGAGGAATAAAATGTTGGCTATAAAAGTAGTGGAGCTTGTAATGGCCTAAACAGTTATTTATGGTAAATTAATACATTTTATTGTGCTTTTTAAAGATAACGTTCATACTATTGTTAGAATTTGCTTGACTTTCATCTTTTGTTTTCAGAGATGTAAGCCAAATTGTGGAAATTTAGGAATTCCTTATTATCTGATGATATGATGAGGTAATAAGATGCAATAAGGCATGTGGCTATTATTGTGCACTAAACCCTACACACAATGGAGTCTCCCTTTGTGATTTTAATTGCAATATATTAAGTTACTACACAGGGCTCTGATTTCAAACATAAAAGAAACTCCTGTTGAATTTATTCCACCCATAATGTAATTTGCATTGTACATGACAATGCTCATTAGGGACCTGATCCTGCAGTGTGCTGAATGCCCTCAACTCCCACTGGCTTGACTGGGATTCTAGGGCATTCAGCACTTTCTATAGCCAGGGCCAGTAAGCCAAGCATCAAAGCATCCACCTGGAGATTGCTAAGGATTTAATGAAGCTGTAAGTAAAGGTGCAGGAAAGCAAGCAATGTCTTTTTAGCCATGAATGAGCATGTCATAAATATAAAGGGAAGGGTAAACCCCTTTGAAATCCCTCCTGGCCAGGGGAAAGCTCCTCTCATCTGTAAAGGGTTAAGAAGCTAAAGGTAACCTCGCTGGCACCTGACCAAAATGACCAATGAGGAGACAAGATACTTTCAAAAGCTGGGAGGAGGGAGAGAAACAAAGGGTCTGTGTCTGTCTGTATGCTGGTTTCTGCCAGGGATAGACCAGGAATGGAGTCTTAGAACTTTTAGTAAGTAATCTAGCTAGGTATGTGTTAGATTATGATTTCTTTAAATGGCTGAGAAAAGAATTGTGCTGAATAGAATAACTATTTCTGTCTGTGTATCTTTTTTGTAACTTAAGGTTTTGCCTAGAGGGGTTCTCTATGTTTTTGAATCTAATTACCCTGTAAGATATCTACCATCCTGATTTTACAGGGGGGATTTCTTTATTTCTATTTACTTCTATTTTTTATTAAAAGTCTTCTTGTAAAACACTGAATGCTTTTTCATTGTTCTCAGATCCAAGGGTTTGGGTCTGTGGTCACCTATGCAAATTGGTGAGGCTTTTTATCCAACATTTCCCAGGAAAGGGGGGGTGCAAGTGTTGGGAGGATTGTTCATTGTTCTTAAGATCCAAGGGTATAGGTCTGTAGTCACCTAGGCAAATTGGTGAGGCTTTTTACCAAACCTTGTCCAGGAAGTGGGGTGCAAGGTTTTGGGAAGTATTTTGCGGGGAAGGACGCGTCCAAACAGCTCTTCCCCAGTAACCAGTATTAGTTTGGTGGTGGTAGCGGCCAGTCCAAGGACAACGGGGGGAATATTTTGTACCTTGGGGAAGTTTTGACCTAAGCTGGTAAAGATAAGCTTAGGAGGGTTTTTTCATGCAGGTCCCCACATCTGTACCCTAGAGTTCAGAGTGGGGGAGGAACCTTGACAGAGCACGATAAACATAAATTCTATCTAGCTTCCCACCTGTGAAAACTATATGAAAACGGTAACCAGATTAAGTAACCTAATCCAGACACCCAAAGCAGGGTTTGTTTGTGAATTTTTTTGTGGTTTACATCTATTTCTCCAATGTTAATATCCAGCAAACTTTTGACAGAATCCAGTCCTCAATCCTGGTGGCAATTAGCAGAGAGACGGAAATTTTATTATTCTAATCCTTTTGCCAATGCACAAATGCTAGAAGCCACCCTCATTGAGAAGTCCTATTATGTAACAGAAAATTATATCCCAGCTATACGATGGTAAATTTTCTATTATATTCTTTAGTTTTTAAAGTAAATTCTATAGAACCCTACTAAATACAGTGTATGGAGCTATTGTGTAAGGGCCTGCTGAATTTTACCTTGGGCAAAAAAAAAATAATAAAATAAAAAAAAAATCCTAAAGTATCTCTCTTAGCCTTTCTATAACTCAGACCTTCCATGGGTGCTAACGAGAACTAGACATGTATCAAAGAGGGAACAGAGCTAAATGTTGAGAGTCTCTCTTGATTAGAATATGTTAATAAAAAATTAAGTGGACATTTATGCAATGGTGGCTAAAAACAGTATTCTGTCTATTGAGATATTTCTAAGAACTGATCCCGCTATGCATCCTTACTTGAATAATCCTTTCTGATGTGAGCAGTCTCGCTGCAGTAAACTGGACTACTTGTGGGTCAAATTCACCCCTGTGCTGCAGGCTATCAAAAGGCCTGTGTATCATTTATATCCTATTTTGAAGGCGTAAGCAGCCCTTTAGGTCACAGGCCTCTGCAAAAGGGTGAATTTCACTGTGTGTTTGTAAGAATTACAGAACAGGGTTCATAAACGGCCCATCACCATGGTCTTGAGGTACCAGGAGCATTCAAGGATATAGTATGAGAGGCTGTAAAGTAAAGAAATAGTCATATAGCATTTAGGAGTTATGTTTCAAATATAACACACTGCACATATTAAATGTACAATGTTTAATAGAAGACTGGATAATTTAAATAAGTTAATTGTTACAATACATTCTGATTTAAATTATATGTAGAAGTATTTTTACATTATGTTAACCAGGCACAAAGTGTGTGTTTGAATGCAGTCAGATTTTTTATTGCTTCTATAACCAAACACATTTTGTTTTTGAGGCTGATTATCCACCACAACCCCCAAATCTTTTTCAGGAGTCACTGCTTCCTGGGATAAAGTTGCCCATTCTGGCAACTTTGTTCCTAGGTGTATATAGTTACAGTTAGCCATCTTAGAACACATTATTTGCTTGCAGCCTGCTTACCAAGCGATCCAGATTGCTCTGAATCAGTGTCATGTCCTCTTCATTTTTTGCCACTCCTCCAATTATTGTGCCATTTGCAAACTTTATTAGTGATGATATTAGGTTTTCTTCTAGATCTTTAATAAAAATATTAAATAGTATAAGGCTAAGAACTGATCCCTGTGGGACCATTAGAAACACACCCTGCTTACAATTACATCATTAATTATATCTTTGTAGCTTTTTTTAATCAAAATGCCTTGTGAAAGCAAGTCAAATTAGGGTGGCCAGGTGCCCAGTTTTCGACCAGAAAGTCCAGTTGAAAAGGGGACCTGACAGTATCTGGAAAGTTCGGTTACTGTGAGAGGGAAGAGGTGGGCATACATCACCATGTTGGCCCCTACTCAGCCAGGGCTGCCTCCTACCTTCATCGGGTGGCTGCAGTTCCCAGCCCTGGCTCTGCATGCAAGTCCTTCCTGACCAAGGTGGGTGGGATGGGAAAAGCAGTGAGCAATGGGGGGCAAAGGAAGGAGAGGAGTGGATGGGGGTGGGGCCTCAAGGGAAAAGGCGAGGCAGGGCCTCAGGAAGAAGAGGAGGGGCAGGGAAGGTTCCGGCACTCCTGCTGGAGTGTCCGATTTTTAAATATTACCAAGTTGGCAACCCTAACCCTAACCCTTACAGAAGTCTAATATTACATCAACACTATTACCTTTATCAATCAAACTTGTAATTATAAAATATATCAAGTTAATTTGACAGGATCTATTTTCTATAACCCCTCATTGATTGGCAGTTATATTACCTTATATAGTTATGTTACCTTACTATAATTGATTGTTAACTGAGACCTGTATCAACCCTTCTATTATGTTGCCCAGGGATCCCTATAACGATTATCGTGAGTACATCTTGTACATTGAGCATGCATGCACGGTTTGTTTTTTTAACCAGCTATGACAATGAAAGAAAGAGTTCAAATCAGATTGGTTAAAAAAATTCCATCCCTTACTTAGATCAAATATGCAACATTAAAATGTACATATATGTCAGGGAAAGGAATAAATAGCTTTAACCAGTCACAGAAACAAGAACCTTAAACAGCAGAAGACTATAATTCTCGACTCTCAGTACAAATTGTATTCACCCTCAACCATACTATTTACACAAATATGTATGTATTGTGATACAGCCTGGCCAGAGGGCAGCAGGAGAGTGTTAGAAGGGAGCCTTATTTCCTGTAGAGGGGAGAAAGTTTGCTATAGATTAATTAAAGCACCTGAAACCAGTCACCTGATAAAACCTCCCTGCTTCAATCAGGCAAGAGGAGGAGTTGAAGCAGAGTGGATTGGTGTTGGAGCAGAGAGCAGTTTGGACGAGTTGAAGCAGAGTGGATTGATGTTGGAGTAGAGAGGAGTTTGGAGGAGTTGAAGCAGAGTGGATTGATGTTGGAGTAGAGAGGAGTTGAAACAGAGTGGATTGGTGTTGTAGTAGAGAGCAGTTTGGAGGAAAGCAGAGGAGAATTTGGAGAAGTGCTGCGGTGGGCTAAGAAGACCAAGACCCTAGGTAAAGGGACACCTGGTTTGTGCAGAGGGAGGGCAGGAAGTCCCACAAGCTGACGGGCAGGAGAGGGAAGTAGCCCAGGGGAAGGAACCATTAGTTCAAGCAGTTTACCGCTATCCCTAGGGCCCCTGGGCTGGGACCCAGAGTAGAGGGCAGGCCTGGGTCCCTTCCTCTCCACTCTCCTCCTCTAGGATACTAGTGGGGCAGTTAATACCCCAGTTCAGGGGCAAGAAACAGTGCCCTGAACCCTCCCCAAGAAGAGGAAGTGCGAGACCCATCAAAGTAGTGCCGGCAACTTGCCACAGTATGTATGTGTACACATACACACACACACACGCACGCTTGGGGGGCAAGGGATCTTTCCTGCTTAATTGCCTGTAAAGTATTACACATATCTATGACACTATATAAATAATACATACACACAGTAGGCTGTACAAAAGCTAGACGCGCACGTGCTGGCTGACAAAGGAAGGACTGGGTTGATGCTTCTGTGGATGAACTAGTCTCTTGGAACTGGAGTAGCCTCCTTTACTGTGAAGGCCAGGATGTTTGTGGAACCTACACACGCCAGGAGCTGCAAAGGCTGTTTTGGGCTAGATAGAATCCTACGAGAGCAAGACATTAAAAAAAGTACTCCACACTTTTTTTTTTTGGCAAAAAATTTGTTGCTTTTGCACAAACATCACTCAATAATCAAGTTTAAACTTCATATAACTGACAAGCTGTTGAGTAAAAATTCCAGCCAGGCGATTCAGCGGTATCTAACTTTACTAAAAAAAAACCCCAAACCCACACAACATGCAGTGATTCTGGAGAAAAACTAGTGTCTAAATCACTCAACTTTATTTTCAAATGAAGGTTTTGTCTACACTGGTGCTTGTAGCCACTGGTGTAGACACTCTGATGTAGCTGCACCAGTGAAAATCTCAAGTCTAGAGATGGTACGGTGGTGTAAAGTGGCACTGGAACTGTGCATCTATCCCATTTTGTAACATGGTTTGAAGGTCCTACACTACAGAGTGCAGAAAAAAAGGCACTAAGAAAGATGCCTTAAGAGACCTCTGTGTTTTGAATTGGGTGTTCCAAATTGCAGAAGTAACTATAAATGACTACAGAATTATAATTGTATAATCAAGGCTTGTTTTACTGCAACTCCAGAAGCTCACTTGTTATTTAATTAAGATACTACTTGGTGCAAGTATGGGTGGCAGAATCAGGCCCTTGAAGACTTAGTTTGGCTTCATTTAAACTTCATCTAATCGACAAGCTTAATTTTAATGGACATTTAAATGGCTCAATTTTAAAGGATTTGGATACCCAATTTCCATTAGGTAGCTTGAGAGTGCTCAATTCTTTCAGGCCTTAAATCTTCAAATCAGGAACAATTTCTTCAGTTTAAGAAGAGTCATTATTGAAAGCAGCACCCGTTGTCAGAACAACAAGGTGAAAGAGGCTCTTTTAATGTTTTAGAGGTTGTGATGTTCTTTGTATTTTATATTAACTTTAGACAGCACATTAAGGTGCTGAACAAGGGGCTTTTATACATATAAATCCGATTGCTTGGAGCTACTTAGTCAAATAGATGCAAGAATATCATGCCATTCTACTTGTACCAATTCAAAATTTAAGTGGTATTTATGCCATGGACATAAATCTATTGCCACACCTATGATATGAAGTCCCTGAACCTTATACAGGTCAGTAAACATCAATGCCCTGGTGTAAAATATTCATTATATGTCATTCACAACAATACTGATTTCCACCTTTGTCATTCACTAGTGGGTATTAATGTGATAATATGATTACTCTATTAAACAATGTTAACCAATTCTGTTCCTAGGTAACAAGGATATAGAAAAGCTAAACTCATCTCTCTCTCTCTTACACAGAGCATAGTGAGAGCATCATTCATATTATATGTAGTACAAATATTCCAGGAAGCCAGAGGAATCATTTGGGATGGTCCAAAGAGGTGTACAATGGGAAGAATTTAAAAGGAACACTGTCAACTCAATTTTTTATACAATGCATAATTAGCATTCTTGTCTCATGAAAAGGATGCCTGTATTTATTTTTAAATTTTGCTCTAAAATGATTTTTTTTTTGGCAGATCAACCTCTCCGTTTCATGCTGATACAAAGACCAGCCTATATATACAAATGTGTATGTAGCCCAAGTAGGTGTTCATGTCTGGGTGCTGCTTACTGCAAAAGCAAATGCAGCTGCTTCTGGGGAAACCATGGAGGTTAAGCCACTCAAAAATCCCATGTGAGCGGCGGCTCCTGGAAGATCTTGAGTCTGGAGAGAGACTTCAAAAAAAATTCCTTGTGCCTGGGGTTTCCTCAGAAATATCCTGTGTACCATCCCCTCCATGTATGGTTTAACACCAAGGAGAGTGTAGAGACATGAACCCTCATCTGGCTAGATTTGTGTACAGAGGGGAAATTCCCATTAGGCTCATTATTCTTCATAAGGAAAAAAAATCCCTCACTGATGACTGGGGCAGCATTGTTATCTTACACTGGTTTTCTGGACCATTTAATTGAAATCTTATTAAAGGTACAGCCTCCTTTTTTTTTAACTTGTGTGTGAAAGTTGCTATCTAAGCTTTAGTGTAGAGCGGTGGCTGCTGGGATCCAGTTGCAGCTCCTTAATACTCAGGACTTTGGCAGAAGTTAGGGAAGCAGGAGGCCTGCTCTAACTTCTGCCACTGGCTTAAGATCTACAATGCCATTTATGCCATTGGAGAATCAGATGTAGTGGAGCTCTGCTCCACCAACCTATGCCACCTTGCTGCCAGATACAAACCCTCTCTCCTCTTAGGCTGGAGTGGGAGGGGCAGAGGACATAGATATTAGGGAAATCTATGCTAATTCCAGCTGTTTTAAAGCCATTTAATGACACATAGGCAGTGCAAACTGACCTTAGCACAATGAAGACTCTGTCCATAGTGACTTCAAAAAGGTTGCCTGGGAAGACTTTGGCCCATGTGTGAGACTTAGGGTAACTAAGAGCCATTTCAACAAACACCAGTTTCAATAATGTCATATAATATCCTGAGTATATACTGTTCAAACTAGATTGTCCCACCTAGTGCACATACCTTCAGTGGTGACCTCAGCATCACACTGCTGTGGGAACTTTCATGTACTTGGTGTGGTTTTCTCTCCAAGTCAGAATATTTTGGAAAATGGCAGTAAGCAGAGTCTATTGAAAACTGCCCCACTTCCAACTCTTCCCTCATTTCCTCTCCCTGACCCTCTCATTCCTTTGGCTTCTCCCTTCTTCTCACCTTGGTGCTCTTTTTATCGCCTTCTCCCACTCTCAGCACTGAACCTTTACCGTTGAGACCCCATATGCTTGGAAAAGCCTCCCAATACTTACCCACCATGCCCCTACTCACCTCTCAGTCAAATCCCTTGTTATAACCCAGGTCTTACAGAAATCTTTTCCAGCATCTCAAAAACATATAATCAATCTTACCTGAATTACTGCTCTGATTCTTGTCTTCTCTAATGCAGGGCTAATCTGGGACCTCTACTGTGCATCCACACAATGGAGTAAGAACCCACATCCTTTTGTGGGCTATCTGTACTTTGGGTCCAGGCATGTGGGGCAAACAGGGCAATGCACCCTCCCTGAACCAGGCGGGCAGCAAGTGAGTAAGGGTCAGACATGGGTGGAGCTCTGCTCACCGCCGGCACAATCAATAGGATTATTTGCAAACCAGAGAACTATCCAAGGTGAGTAATGATGGCAGAATTTGGCCTGTTCTGAATAAGCAGCCATGATATACGCTCAGCAATTGAATATTAGGAAAAAAGCTAGTTGTTTGAGCAGGGGACTGGATTATAAACTCAGCTCTGTCATTCGTCTCCTGTGTTACTTTGGGCAAGTTACTCCGGTCAGTTTTTAAAAGTGTACACACTCTTTTGTACACATACATAAAACACCCAATACACTTAAGCAAAATAGATTTGTGCACATACAAAGGCATGTGAGATTCACCCCTGAGCAGAAGGTCCGCTCAGAGCCTCTATAATACTGAAGTCCTACATAAGCCCTCAAAATAGTAACTTGTGCACTTGACTTTTAGTCCTCTCTGTGCTTCACTTTATCCATGTGAACACTGGAAATAACAATGTCATATGACTCCACAAGATGGTGGTTGTTTGTTAAGGAAACTTGTGGTCCTTGGATGAAAGGTCAATAAGCACATAGTACTGTCATCTGATCACTAATGACTGCTACAAAGCCTGAAAAGAAATTTATACTGAATGATCATGAACTGTTCTATGCAAGCTAAAAATGAAGGTAATTCACTCATCTCAAAGAAACCACATCATCCCGTTATCACAAATTTCTTGCTGCCCTTTGTCTTTGTGCTGCTTGTTACCTCTGGAATTTTTTCCAGTGAAGAAGAAAAATCCCAAACCAAGAACATCCAAAAATCAAGCAGCTCTCCTTTGCTTGCCAAACAATGCACACACACACGTGCACATGCACCCTGTAAATCTAACCAAAAAGAAGCTTATTCTATTAGACGGATCTGAATCAAACAGCTTGCTTAGCTGTTACAAGTGGCTCCTATAACTACGACTTTGGCAGCGGTACTACTACCCAGGTCTCTGCCAGATGTTATCTTTTTTTTTTTTTAATTAATCTCATCTGCCAGTACATATGGTAGTAGCCTCTGAGACTCAAGAGGAGCTCCCACTGTAAGATATACAGCATAGTGCTAAAATGGACTGTATTTAAAAATAACTTTAAAAAGGAAAATGTGACAGTACCCTTTATATTTTGGCATGCAAAAGGAAAAGATCTCTAAAGAAATTGCTTGGAAGTGGCTAGTTACAACTTCATACTCATACCACTGGGTTTTATAATGCAAAGCAACAATCTCTGGGGATGCATGAGCTGACCTCCAAAACCTCTTTTCTGCTCTCTTTGTCAACATCTCCTACAAAGAGGCTGGCTACACCTGGCTGGAGACTGCAGTTATGCAGAAAGCAAGGTCAGAAAGGCAACATGGCTGCTAAAATAGGTTGACACCCCTGCCAGCAGCATGCCATTCATTGCTTCCAATTACCATCTTGTCATACTGCATGCAGGCAAAGCACTTGCTGATATGCTGCCTGTTAAATTATACACTCTTATTACTGCCATTGTCTTGGAAAGGGAGAGGGGTATTTTAATTCTTTATTCCATTAACTCTGAACAGTTGTGGCTTTAGATGAGTAATAACATTCTGTTGCATAAATGAAATTCTCAGACATCTTCAGACATAAGTAATTTGGGCTTCAGAGGGTGTTATGCCCTTTCCCTTTTTTATCAGAACATTAATTTTAAATAAAAACATATGCATAGGAGGTATAGATATCTAAATGTGATGTGTACTCACACACACAGTTTAGTCCTTTTAGCACCTTCTAGGAAGTGAAACAAAGACATTTCACCATTCATCATTTTGTAAAATATAAAACGATATTACTGTAATAGCAACAGTAATATTTATATAGCACTTTATTACAGGCCAGCCAAGAATGCAGTCCCATTGGGCTAGGCACTGTACAAACACAGATGGTCTCTGCTCTGAAGAGCTTTCAATCTCATCAGTCAAGATGGGGGAGGAAGGTGGTATAATACACAAGCAAAGGATCAAAAGACCTCAATCATTTTATAAAAGTGTTATCATTGGAGCTGGAGAGGTAAAGGGATATGCTCAAAATCACACAGCAAGAGCTAGGGATTGTAGTCCAAAGCTCTATATACTGGACCATGCTGCCTGCTAGATGTAGTAATCAATTCACCTTAAATGGCTGCCCGATAATATAGTCTTTGTGAAAAAGTGACCCCATTTTTAAGCCTTGATAATGGACTGCATGCTTTTTTGTTTCTTCTTTAAATGCAGTTTAAACCAGTATATTTTTACATTGTACTGGTCATCAGAAAGTTGCCCTATAAAATCTCTGGAATGGGTTTTTTAAATGGGCTCAGTATGCAGGCCTAGTGCTTAGGGTGCCAGCCTGGCACTTGAGAGACACCCAGGCTCAATTCCCTGCTCTGCAACAGACGTCCAACGTAAAGTCTTTGTCTCTTTTTGCCTCAGCCTCTGTTACATGGAGTTAAAGTAGTTCCCTACCTCACAGAGGTGTTCTGAGAGTAAATTATATATATATATATATATATATATATATATATATATATATATAAAGACTGTGTGGTGCTCAGATACTATGTTAACATGGGCCACGTATGCACCTTAGACAGATAGCTCTAGTAGTTCTCCACAGAAGCTGCAGATGCCAAACTCTTCTGAAGTTCTGGCCTCAGTTATGGGCATCCTCCTGCCCATTTCTTAAAATAATGCTTCTGGAAGACGGGACTCCTGTGACCGCTGTTAAAGTGTTGCCTAACATCGATATACATCTTTGAAAAGAATACATTCAGCTATGGTACTTCTGGGAAAGACATGCAACAGGATAAAACCCAGAGATTGGAGGCATCACCCTAAACCAACCGCAGAGCGGGAGAACATGATTCAACTTATCTTGACAAACCATGACAAAATTTTCTCACTCGCAAAGCTCAGAAACCTTTGCTTTGTGTGCATGGACATGAGTGCAGGGTACACCAGGGCCCGGATTCAGCAAAGCACTTGAGCACAAGTTTAACTTGAATTCATGTGTAATTCAAGACAGTATCATCATTGTTGCTAACATTCATTTCCTGAATCCTTTTATTCATGCTCCAATAAATGGTGACTACAGAGGGAAATTTAGATATACCTCCACACATGCAGTGCCATGCCACACTCACAGTGATGGCCCCCTTCCGTTCTGTGTCCTCTCCAATGCCATGCATTACAAAGCCACTATTTTACAGAGAAGATCTTTTGATTCATTCCCCCAATCTAGTGTTGCTCTGAATGAGGCTATTCAAATAAATAAAATATAAAGTAATTTAAGAACCGTTCTGTGGAGGGAAGGCTATATCTATTTCTGAGGTTTTATATGTGGTATAAAAAAGTCACTATTTTAACATTTTTATTTTTTTAAATGAAAAAATCTCCTACCCACTGCTCCTGCTTCCACTGTGTGTCAATGCTACTGTTCTAAGTGCAAGTCCAGATTGCAGGAGGGAAAATGCTGTGCAATGAAGTCACCTCTGCCACTGGGTGGGCAGGACCTAGCATATGGAGCGGAGCAAGAATTTTGGTTTTAGAATAAAAGTTATGTTCATCTGGGAGCTTGATCTTTAGCAGAACGTTTTACCTTTCAGAGGACATGATCTGCTTGCAACTCATCTACTTCCCTTATACTGTGAAATCCTAGCTTACCTGAAGTCAATGTGAAAACTCCCTTGGCTTGAGTGGGGCCAGAATTTTACCCATAGTGTTTGTCAATGCTATTAATATTACAAAGTAGTTGTGTAGGACTGATTTTTTTAAATAATAAGGTGTGTACCTTTGATAACGATATGTACAAATAAACGGCTGAATAGGCAAAATTCCCATAACTGTATTCAACTGTGGCAACTGCACGAGCAAATTACAAGCCAAACTGCATAGGTATTTTGCTCAGGCTCTTGTATGCCTGACTTAAGTTCCAGGCTCTTTAAGATTAAATTTTAAACTACTGGACCTTTTCTTTAATCATTTAAAAGATACAGCTATGTTTATATTGTTATTTTATTTCTTCCTCCCTCATTTTTTACCTCACATTAATTAAAAGATGCTTTGAAGTAAAGGCTTTCCTCCTTGAAGTCTGTCATTAAACTAGCTGAAATTGCTGCTTTCATTAGGACACTTAATTGTGATGTTGCATGTCAAGATCAATTAAAGCTCTCCTGCTGGCTCAGTTGGTAATGCCATGTTATGCCATATAGAAGGCTGAAGTTTGGAAGCAATTCTGGGGCATTAGATCTTTGTGCCAATGAAGGCTAGGATAGCAGCAAACTGAGTCTCAGCTCCAGAGACTGCAAAGTGCAGACTTTATCATTCCTTGACATCCCCTTGTGGCTGACATCATGAATGGTATTAAGAACCTCTCTTCTCGTGCCTCTCCTCTTAGACACAAGGTTAATTACATAACTGGAAGAGGCTTCCTGTTAATGAACTAATAACTGTACCCAGAGGACAAGCCTAAATTATTGCATTTATTCCTGGGAACTTTTCTGTCAGAATGATGTAGGCAAACTGAAGGGGCTCCGAAAAGTCAATCAAACAATCAGAGGAGGGAAAGAAAGATAAACAAAATATTTTTAGCTTGACTGTGCAACAACCCAGGGTGAGAACTTTCTACACATATCAGAACGATGTGAATAGGTACTAGCCATTTATTAGTAGTAGTAATAGTAATACAAACACATAATAAAGAGTAGAGAGATTATTTCAGATGGTAAGAGAGGATGCAAGGAATAATTATGGGGTGAAATAAAAAAACCCAAAAGTTGTTACAGAGAGCAGTATCATGCTGGAATAGCCCTACAAAATGTACTTAAAAGGAATAATCCTGCATTGGCCCCCAGGGAAATGTCTAGATAGCCATTTATCACTAACTAATATGAATCTATGACCAAAGAATAGAAATAACATTGAATAGAACAGTTTCATTGCAAAAGGACTACAGACAAAGCTGGTATTCTTAAAATCTTAATACTACAGTTTAAGATATGCAAGAGATCCTTGTAATTCACTAGGCCCAGCATCTTTTCCAGTCTATGAGTGAAATCTTGCCCTTAAGTGAGAGACACACATGGGCAAAAAATAGAGCAGAGTAGTTGTAAGTGTGTGTTGATAGGGATCTACACTGCCAGCTGGGCACAATGTCTCAGCTGCAGGCTAGAGAGGCAAGGAGGAATGGGCTTTCAGGGCACTTTGCTGCTCCTGTGAAAAGAAACAGTACAGCTGACCAGAATGGGCTGCAGCATAGTTATGATCATGATATGATAGGGTCTGACAAGTATAGTTTTTGCAAAGGAAAACCATCTCACACTAATCTCTTAGAATTCTTTGAATGTGTCAATAAAGTAGAGGATTAAGGAAAACCAGTTGACAATTTATTTAGCCCTCAAAAAGACCTTGGATAAGGTCCCTCACAAGAGGTTACCAAAGAATCTAAGTGGTCATGGGTGAGAAGCCAAGTATCTATCTACATGGATCCAAAAAACGCCCACTAAACCCCTCTTTTTGTCCTGTAACTGCAGAGATATTAACAGACCATTTTACCTTGAGTCGTGAGTGCAGCAGCAAGTGTGGTCATGAGTAAAGATCAAATTTGTGGGTTAAAGTGTAAATCCAGGTCTGGATTGTATATCTTGAATCTTAATTTGACGCATATGTTGCACAGTGCCTCTTTAAAAGCCACCTCTCTTTTTGGCTGATAATAGAGCAGACTAGAAGGAAAGGGATTCGGGGAGCCCATGGAATTTTGGCATTTGGCCAGGAGGCAACTAGGGAGCAAAACTTGAAAACAGAAGTTGGGTGGCAAATACCAGCATGTTATTCTCTTCCCATTAACCCTCTCCTTCAAATAACTTTTCAAAATAGTAAAGGATTTTGCCTTACCTCTGCTGTGACAGCCCAGTGGTATGTCTGTCAGTCACAGTGTGGCTGTGTCCTACTCTCCAGAGGCAGCAAGTCCTGCGGGTTAACTGGGAGGCACTGCTTTGAGAAGTGTCAGATTCAGCACTATGAAAGACAGGCAGCCCGACAGGCCAAAGCTTCAGGGGAAATGGCATTAGAAAAAAAAAGCTAATAGCAATGGGTCAGTTGTAACCCAACTGTTGTACACAAGTTTCCTGCATGGTGGTAAGGCACACAGTGTATCAGAGGAGGCAGAAAACTTCATGTGCCTCTCACAGTAAGTACCATGGAGGGGTAGCTTTAATCTGGAGGGAAGGTAAACAATTCAGAAGTGAACGCTGCCTAAAATCAGATTCATGCATGCTCTAATTTGCTGGATCTCCAAGTGTCGTGATATAGAAATGCCTGCCTGATTAAAGCTCTGCTAAGAGAAGGTTCTTTAATCATACCAGAAAAAACAAAGGAATAATTTGAAAACAATATGTTGTGAAATGGAACTGACAATTAACTGCTCAACAAGACTTAATCAAAGAGTATTCATCAGGTACCCAGACCTCCCTGCAACAACCATGAGCTCTAACTGTCAACCGTATGGGCAGTCTCAATACAGAGTCCAAGAACTGAAGCCATAATCCAGCTAAGGGAGCTACTCACAAGCTTAAATTAGGGATAGATTTAAATACTTTGCTGGACTGGGGCCATAGGATGTCATCTTCCAAAGTCAAGTCCATCGAATTTAGGAGTGAGTTCAGAGCACCACGAAAATGAGAAGAAAAGATCTGAAGTAAATTCTGACCCCAGTGAAGTCAATTCCCATTGACTTCAATGGATTTCACCCCAATGACTAGCTCAAAGTGCATTTGTAGTACAGTACATAGCTTCACAATACAAACTTATATGCACATGGCGACAAGATAAACAGGTGAATTGGTGGAGTGGTCATGTAAAAGAGAAGAAAAGCACTCTGGTTCTCTTTTAAGGAATAAAGCCATACTTAAACTGATATTTCATAGCAGTGGAGATCCTTGTGTTTCAAAGGAACACAATAACTCAATAACTCGCAGCGTGCTTGCTTCAGTCTGGCGCATTATGAGGTCATACTTTGAAATGGAGCGATCCCCTCTGCTTTTTGTGCACCAGTTCTAACGCTGTGTTATGGGTTTCCTCTTTGAAAGTGAACACTCCTGGCTGTGATGACTTTTAGTTGCCAGCATTTAAAATAAATGCAACAAAAATGTAACATTTTAGAAGCCTTGCAATGTCCAAAGAGTGCACAATTTCAAGCCCTGAACATGTCAAACATAAACAGAATACAAGAAATCAAAGACTACTGGAGCTGAGCAGAGAACAACAACAGGGATACAAGGAACCGGAGGCAAGAAACATTGATGGCAGGAGCAAGGAGAATGCACAAGAATAGCCCAGAGCTGTTGCACTGGGCACCAGCAAGTTAAGGGAGAATACAACAAAAGACAGATATAATACTGTTTCTTTAATGAGCATGCCATCCTGCATGAAGCTTCTCTGCTCTGGGCAGCTTAGAGACAGCTATGGCTAAGGCTTTCCTCCACTGGGTTGAAAAGGAAGAGAATCCACTGCCAGGTGCTGACAGGCTCACTGCAGCCAGGGAAAACCAAAGTAAGGGAGAAAACAAGCACTCAATTTAGGATGGTAATTTTTGCAAGATACACTTTGAGTTAAGAGTTTCTCAGGTATTCCATGCCTATTGGTTGGGGCTTGGTGTGGGAGTCTCCTAGCTCCATTACCTCCCTGGACCAGGAAGATGGGGAGACGCATGTGTGATTAAGCCAGTCAGTTTCCTAGGGATCCCTTCTGGATCTAATACCTACCTGGCCTGAGAAGATAGGAAAGAACTCTTCTCAGAAACTCTAATCCACTACCTTTCCTTTTAATATATATGCCCTTTTGAGCACAGATGGGAATCCCTCTTTCTAGCCAGCAGGCTGAAGAGCTTCCCTGTTTCCCCTTGAAGGAAGTTATTGCCTCACTTATCGTGGGATGTGTACACCTCATAGCAGGGAGATAACTGAGGGGCCAGGGGTGACAGGCAATGGTGGGGTGGTGGGCGGGGAGGGGGAGAGAATGGGGAAAAGGAGGAGAAGGGCAACCAGATTAAAGATGTGAAGAACTGGCAGAATGAAGTAAAGAAGAAGGGAAGAAAAGAAGCAAGAAAGAAGCAAAAGAATTGTCCAAGACATCAGGAAATACAGATGTGATAGGAGGAAGCCACAAACTTAAAAGACAAAGAGGAAGTAGAAGGAAAACCAGAGGAAAGAATGCCTTGTTTCTCAGTACTAAAATGATACTTGCTTGAATCTATTTTTAAGTAATATGAGATCAGCAGACCACATATGTTTGAAATTTAAACTCCAACCTCTTTTCTTAGCATTCCTGCATCTCAAACACCTGTGCAATCCAGAAGGAATTCCTTAATCTGATCTTGTTTTACAAAATAATCACTTTGATTTCTCAGCACTTTCCCCTCTTTACTACTCTCTGATTATTATCATGGCCATCAGCTGTTATCTCAATCTCTAAGTCCAGAGTTTCTCATATTTCACACCTTGAATCTAACCTTTCAAAATGTCTTATCCTCTACAGATCCAATCGTGCAGAATGGCTGTTTCGTAATATCCACTGAGTTCTTCCTAAGCAGTACTAGCATTATTTGCATAGAGACATCCATGCCTTCTGAATGTATGAAAACAAAGGCAGACAGGCTCTCTCTGATCAGCGCAGACTTGGGGGTGACATGCTTTCAATTTAGCACACACAGGTGGTTTTCTTTTGGCATTATAGTATTTCTCTCTTATCCTAAAAGAGTAACTAGAGACATCCAACAAGAAAAAGTAGGAGCGGCAGCAGCAGGACATGAACAGCTGCCATCTTCACCTGCTCAAGTGACCCTGACATTAATTCATTTAGTTAATTAGTTTTTAAAGACCCCCATGTGTTCCCTTTTGTTAAAAAGAAAGTTGGTCCTTTGTTTGACTCTCTTCACATTAAATCAGAACCTTCTAGAGGACCTGCTAAACTAATAAAAGAACAGAGTATTTTCATTTTTCCATAATGGACAGCCTATTTAAATTAAGCACTCAATTAAGAAAAATATTTCCCTTCATTTTACTGTGGGCTTGGGGAGGTGAAAAATTGATGGCAACTGACTCTCCTCAGTCACCATAGAACTAAATAGACACAGCTGCAAAAGCAACACAGCTGTGGCCGTAATCATGGTCTAACACTTGCCTTAGTCGTATATCTTTGATCAGGAATCTAACCAGCAAGAAATAAAAAAACCTATAACAAATAACAAAATCATCCCCCAAGGGATGGCTGCACTCTTTATCTGGAAGTCTCCATTTCTGAATGTGAAAGAAGGCTGGGGGGAGGACCTTGAATCTTGTAGTGCTTTCAAGATATGTCAGAAATCAATGCAGAGGTATTCCACAAAGTTAATTCCTTTCCCATACAAACTCCTTCCATTAGCAAAATGTGATTTCCATAATCATTTGATTAATAATGTGGAGGCCTCCTAAATCTTTCTAGACATTTGGAGCAGTACACACACACACCCCTCCCGCAATGTACAGAAGCATTTGTGGTTTCAGAATCTGAGAGCAAAATCGTGCCCTAACACTTTGAATTAGAAAAATTTTAACAACACCTGAAACTTCAAAACATATGTCATTATACTTCTGTACATATAGATACATAAAGATATTGTATATTGTGTTTAAAAACCACAGATATGCCTAGATTATGAAACAAGGAGTGAATTAATCCCTGGTACTGGAAATAATTTGAAAAAAAATTTTCCTTGTGAAAATTGTGAAGGAAATATCTTATACAAGACATATGGACATGTGAAACCATGGTAGTTTTTTTCATATACTTTATGTATCATTTTGACAGCTGATGCACGGTTTGTTAAATATTCCTGTTTAAACATGTAAAATATAACTAAATATTTATTTAAAACAACAGAGTGAATTGGAATCACTGATATCATCTTCAACTGTGAGGGTAGAAATTATATTGTGATAATGTATACAGAAAGTAAAGACAAAATTATAAAAGGGAATAGTGCTGGAATTCACATTATGGGTGAGTTCCTCAGCTGGAGTAGGATAGCATAGCATCTATTGACCTCCTGAGGGTCTAGACTTATTTTTGTAACATATTGTAATATATTGTAAGATGTAATATTGCTAAGATGAGTACTACATTTATGATACAATTATTCTTTAAAAATTAACACAGAAAGCAGCTAGAAGACCTTCTATTTGTTTGCTACAATTCAACATATGCTGCATTAAAAGATTGAAGTCCTTGAAGCAAGCTGCTGGGCTTTCAGGGGGACAAGAATGTCTTGGCATATGCCTGCAGCTACACCAGATAACCCCAAATGTTTGGGAGTACAACACAAAGGGTCATCTCTGGTTGGCCTCAAGAAACTTTGCGGCCGCAGAAATAATTTATACAAAGTCAAAGAATAATTAATTTTATTTTTTTCATCAGGAATGGAACCGATAGAATAGAGAAGGCTATCAAAGCAGCCTTCCAAATCCATGTGGTTTTATAGTCAACCAGTGTTTCATCAAGCAATAGCAGGGTTTTCTTTTAGAGGAAGCCTATCATATACGAATGTTTTTACAACCTACTTAAGAACTTTTTACCCAATGTATGTAAATTATTTCAAAAGCTCCATGCATACTCAAATGTGGGTCTCTATAAAAGGATCTATCCTGCAAAATATAGGTTGACTTCTTAGATCCCCAAAACAGAGATTCGAATGGGTCAGATTTCTGGAAATACTTACAACAAAGGGCAAACATTCAAAAATCCCTGGATACTTTTTCCTAAGAATGTTTCCCAGCTGTAAACTGACAGATTTAAGATAAAATCAGATGTAAACATTACCACACATCTAATCTGTATACATTTTTATTGCAAATCAACTAAGCCTAGTTGAAGCCCCTAGCCTTCCAGGTGCAGGATGCCAAGAAAGAACATGTTCACATTCAGTTGAGAAAGCCTAAATCCCTTTACAAGCTTGAGTGAATATTGTGCCAAGTTGCAATTAACAAACATTGAAGCAATCCAATAAATGCACTGGACACTATTTCAGCTACATCAGTTGATTCTAACTTATGCTGAAAGGTACAAATGTGCAGCTGGAAAATGGAAGTTTCAAGTGGTGATTTATGAATTTTGGGATACAATAATCAGTGCTGTAAAAGAGACGATAGGACTGGATTTATAGCTTACTCTGGACCTCTGCATATCAAATTACCCCAAGTAGTACCTGGTGCTTCCTCTGAAAATGTGGATTTACATATCCTTAATAAATGCTAAAAGTCATATTAAGATCCTGGAAAAATTAGACAAACCCTTGTCTTTCCAAATGGACATTATCCATATCCAACTCAGCAGGATACGGGTAGCTATTTCACTAGCTTCAGAACTAGGTGATCTATTTTAAGGAAATATGGAGTTCCTTATATCACTTATTCAGGTAGAGATAGAGTACAGACATAACTAAATATTAAAAATAAAGTTTAGTTATTAAAAGAATTTTGGGAAGAAAATTATAAATCTAATGTGTGTCAGTTTTATGTTCTTTGGTATGTTCTTTATTCGTTTCCTACATGTTTAACTTTATAGATATAGAAAATAAACACACACACACGCATGCACAAGATATTGACTGGAAGGAATTAGATAAGCATCATTTTAAATTCACTTTTGTTATAAATATTAAGTAACAAATATGCACTGTATAAGGGGAAAGGAAGAACTCGATGGGCAATCATTTTAAAAGCAAAAATACATTAAGTAAGAACATACCCCAATGAAAATAGATTTTTTAAAATGTATTTGTTCACTTAAAGTAAATTAATCAAAAGATTAGTCTCCTCGAATAAGTCTGATTTTTAAGAAGTCTTGCAATATGAACGGAAGCGCATCAGATTTGTGCTCTGATGAACTGTCATGGGGAGTGAATTCCAAATTGTGTGCATTATAGGAATCCAGCCTGGAAGTGATGAAACTATGGGTGCCTGCAATTAGGACTGATTACATTCCCTTTGTAAGGCAGGCAAAGACATCATCTGTTGCTGTTGTAGTAAGAGATCTAACAGGATCCTTGAGACAGCCTGTCATTTTGGAAAGGGACAGTACCAACCGCCTGATACTAACAACAATGATGCAGGCACAGTACTCCTCCATTCCTCTAGATGAACACACTGAGCAACCAATATTATATCATGTCTGGATTCAGTCCAAACGGTTCACTCCTAGCCATGTCCGAATCTTGTTTAGGGCACTCGGAAAGCATAAATGTGGGTTTGATGAAGAGACAGAGCTGAACATCAGATGCATACAGCTGACATTGGAGCATGCTTCACCAAAGGAGAAAAAGGGAAAAATCCATTAAAATATTAGCATTAAAATGAAGTGGATTACTGAGTAGTTTTATTATGTTGATTTATTTACAGTGGATACGTTATTATATTATTTGTATTGCAGTGGTACTTAGAGGCCCCATTGTGCTAGGCAATCCACAACCCTCTTGTTCTGAGGGGCATACAGTATAAATAGGGAAGGGATGGAAAACAGAGGTATGGACCCGGCGGTAGGGGAGGAGAGGGCAGGTAAGGGACTTGCCCAAAGTAAAGTTAGTGACGTGGCTGGCATGAAAACAAAGCAGCTTCTTGGTAGAGGTGGGACTAGAACCCAAAGCCTCTGCATGCCAGTCCAGTTCTGTAGCGACTGGACCCCACCCCGATGCTGTTACTCTGAAAATACATTTCTTATTAGTCTGATAAATAAACTTTAGAAGCAGCTTATCTGAAAGGTCCTGACTCAACACCCATTGATGTCAGTGCAAGACTTTTAGAGCACTCACTGGGGCTATGGGAAACTAAGGTTCAGTTCCCTGTTCCACTGAGTTAAGTTAGTTCGAGTACTTTGAGCTAGCCCCATTTCAAAGAGGACTAGTCAAAGTGCTCTAATGAACAGTTACTGTGTGTCAGCAGGGTGCCCATGGACAGTTAATTCACAGCAGGCTAGTGTAGGGTAGCTTCACATCCCAGCTTGCTGCAAACTAAACATTTGTGTAGGCAAGCCCTTAGTTTCTCTGTATCTCAGTTTCCAGTCTACAAAAAAAGAGGTGGATAGTACTTTTATCCTTTCCTCACAGGGTGATTTGGAGATAAATAGATTAAAAGTGATGGGGGACATATAAGTACCTTAAATAGCCTAGGCCCAAAGTGCTGTTCCACTCTGCAAAGAAGCTGTGTAAAAATGTCACCCTCTCACGTGAGAGTTGTTTCCTACATGTATTGAGAGTCACAGCCGCTTGCTCTATTGACAAAAGCAATACAGTGTATTTTGTTACATTTTATTCCTGATGACATGGCAGAGACAACACAGCTCCGGGACAGAGAGCTGGATTCTATTTTGCTCACACAACAACAGGACTACCTACTAAGTTCTGATCTCAAAATCTCTATTGTTGCATACTGAACTACATGACCCATACATAAACCACAAAGAAGCCAACTCAGCTTAGAGACTGCAGGCTGAATTTACAGGACTGACAATTGGAAAACCAGAGTAGATTTGATCTGGAGTCACTGAAGCAAAGACAACTTGGAACCCCACAATGCTATTTTTACAGACACTGGGTCGCCCTACCTATATCAACCTAACTGCTACGTCTCTCATGGAGGTGGAGTTATTAGGTTGGGGTAGTGGGTGACTTACATCGGCGGGAGCACCACTGTAGTATAGGAACTTACAGGTAGGTCGACATAAGCTGCCTTACATTGACCTAACTCTGTAGTGTAGACCAAGCCACAGTCACTTTTCAAAACTAGAATGCTTAAAGTAGAAATAGAACCAATGCAGATTCATGCCGTGGGTACTAGAATTTATAAAGTCTTAAAGCAAACTTTTTATAGTTTTCTACTTAATTTAAAAAGATGAAATTCCTACTCCATTTTCATTATGTAATTATAGTTTTCTCTAAAACTATAAACAACCATTCCGTGGGCTGCAAGGACAATACTGTTGTATGTGGGACACCCTAGTTCAATGGAGGAGGAACTTCTTGTGTGTCTTGTACAACACTGAGCACAAAAGTGATACAGTACTTAAAACAATAATAGTAATTATGGACCTAATTGTGCAAACAGTTACACATTCGTGAGTCACAGACTGCTCACATTAATGAAAGTTATGCACATGTTTAAGTGTGTAATAATAACCAACACACATGGCAACAGCATCTGGGAAAAACAATGGGCACAATTCCTGAGAGTCACACTTCTCTATTTGAGGGCAGAGATTGGGGTTTGATATGTGAGATATCTCTGCAATTCTGCACAACATGACAGAATTATCAACATTTCTCTCCACAATTTAGCAGTAGTCCCTGCCTTAAGTTTTAACTTCACTAGCAGCTAGTTTCTGACACTAATTCAATTACAGTGGTTAAATGCCTTCATAATGTTGATCTGATTAAATCAGGCAAAATTATGAAAACATAATATTACTCATCAAATGAGGGCTTGGGTTTGTTTGCTACATGCCATCATAGCTCAGTTCATGTTGTCACAAGTGATTGATAACTGCTCTTTGTATTCACATTATTTTCTTTATCGTTTCTCATCAGTTATCAGCAGGTTTAATTGCTGTAGAGTTATACAAAATAAATGAATTGCAACTAAAAAAAAAGATTTTTGGTAAGCTCCAGTAGAATTCTACAATGTAGTGCTACATATTTGAAATTCATCACTATGTGCGTTAAAAGTTGAAATCTCCACTCAATAAAAAATATTACAGAAGTATGAAAAATGACATTAGAGCACAGAGCAAATAACGTCTCAGTTCATGTTCTCTAATACTGAAATGTGCCTGTAATGACTACAGTTACACTCCCCAATTCAGCAAGCCAAGCTGTAACATTTTTTTTTTTTTTTTACACATGAACCAATTGCAGAACATACATTGTGAAACTGTTGCCAACAGAAGCTATACATTTCCAGAAGCAGTTTAAGAATGATTTCTGTAAAGGCAATGGCTATGTCTATCTATCTACACACACACACACACACAAATGTATACACATATATGTGTGATCTATTGAACATTCGCAACACTTTTTAGGCAAAGAACAGGCAAATAGTCCAATATTTAGATACAGGTGATAATCATAATCCTACAGTTTGGCTGTTATTTAGACTGATGATTAATAAGCAACATTCATTCAACCTCTGCATTCTTGCCCAGATACTACTTCTACCAAGCAGCACACTGTGCTCACAGCTGACCTCATCTAAAAGAAAAAATTTGGAAAGCGTCCAGCGGAGGGCAACAAAAATGATTAGGGGAGAGGCTGAGGGAACTGGGATTGTTTAGTCTGCAGAAGACAAGAATGAGTGGGGATTTGATAGCTGCTTTCAGTTACCTGAAAGAGGGTTCCAATGAGGATGGATCTAGACTGTTCTCAGTGGTAGCAGATGACAGAACAAGGAGTAATGGTCTCAAGTTGCAGTGGGAGAGGTTTAGGTTGGACATTAGGAAAAACTTTTTCACTAGGAGGGTGATGAAGCGCTGGAATGCGTTACCTAGGGAGGTGGTGGAAAGAAAGAAAGGGGACAACCAAAGATGTTGTCCAATGAAACTTCTATCTTATTTCATCTTTATTATTATTGTATTACAATCGCTTCTGTAGGTTCTAATTTAGATAGAGCCCCATTGTGCTAAACATTGTACAAATACATTGTAATACCTCATGATTTCCCCTTCAAAAATGCTTGCCTATTGCCCTGGTGGCATGCTTGAGGTACTGCAGACATTTTTTAGACTGCTGAATCCTTGTAGTCTGTTTACAGACTGAAAGTCCTTGGGTACTAGAAAAGGACAATTTCTTTCCTACCTGTAAATTTGTGTTTTCATAGCACAAAGGGAAGCCATCAGCCTAGAGAATCAATCCCTTTGTTAATTATGTTGTTAGTATGCTATAGGCTGTCTTAGGCTTTGGAAGATACTGTGTTTAGCCTTTCATGCAGTTTTATGGGTTGTACAGGGAAATCAGCTCAGTCCCAGAAGGTATCTAGTCAGCTACCTCTATATACATTAGGGAGAGTGACTACCCAGTAGTCTTATCCCAAACTATGATGGAACTGCAAAGGTACAGGTAAGAACAAAACTGTCCTATTTTTAGAGAAACTAAACACCCACAGTTCCCATTGACACCTGAAAACTAGGCCTAAGGTGTTTCAAGTTGGGCATCCAAAATCAGAGGACACATTTGAACATTTTGGTCTAAATGACTTGCCCAACGTTGCAGAGAAAGTGCCTGACAGAGCTGGAAACAAAGCTTAGAAATCTTGACTCACAGCCTCCTTCTCTAATCTAGAACAAACAGTTTGCTCTGTCTGTCAGTGATACTGCTTTGACTGTAGTAAACAGATTGGTCCAAGACCTCTCGGATAGGGATCTGAAGAGTCAAAACAGTTACCGTATACTGGATATGTTCTGTAACTGGTGCAAAAGGTTAGTGCTATTAGATGAACTGGTGAACTACAGCCCTGATAAATCAATCACTACAAGTGTGCTATCACTCTAAGAGCTTCCAAACGTTCAGAAGTTAAATGCTTAGAGTCATGGGCTCTCTCCTCTTAGACTTAGCGTAACAGTTTGAGTAAAAATTGTCTTATGATAAGAAAGGATTATGCCTAAGGAAAAGAAATTTATCATCCATGATGCAAATAGATTAAAGACAATGGACGATCACATTCTAATTATAAAAGTGACAGTAAATGATAATCTACTAAGCAAATTGCCAATATATACATCTATTTGCTGTCACTGCAATGAACTGCAACAAATTTATAACACATTGCTTATATCTCATTTCCACAATTGACACAAATGTGATTTTTTCCTGTCACTTACCCTACTAAGAGCAAAGGACATGTAATTCTTTACCAATACTGAAGTGCAGGATGACTATATGAACATAGAACGTAGCAGTCTATCATACTTCTCCAACATCTCTCATTACAAGGGACATCAAATTGACCTCTGCCCTATACTAACCTAACATTCTTATTTCTATTACTGTAAATTATTTACATCTGAAATATGGCATAATAGAACTGAGTTGTAGGCAACACTGTTTATGCTGAAGACATTAATCTTACATGGCTTAAAGCTTCATGCATGATCTTTTCCCCATGTTTTTCCTTTTGGTTCTTTTTCACTACATTGTGTCCCATATTTAGCCAGATGGTGTGCAATCTACAGACAATCACACAGACAACATGACTGCTTTATTTAAACAAAACACCAGGCTTCAGGCTTTCTAGTTTCAAACAAACCACAATTAAGAAAGAAGTTTGGGGTTAGGGTGAGCCTTCCATGATTCCTCACAATTCCCTTCCAAAACCAGCTGAACATGTCATAAAATCAAGAAGAGTGGAAAATAGTTTTCTTTGGAGCACACCACCATTTCCAAAGTCAGCTGAAGGGTGCATTGAGTCATTCAGCTGTGAAGTAGAGTACTCTCTTACTCAAATGTTAGAGCCCCTTGTCTCTGCAGTTATAGCTATCGCAGTCCCCAAACTCAGATCCACTGCAGGGCAGTGTGCTGCCCTAGACCCTTCTGAACTTAAAGTGAAAACCATAGAGCACATTATTTTGAAATGCAGTGGATTAAAGATTTGCCTAACTTTCACATAACCCTCGAGTTACTGCACTACTCAAGAGGTGGCCAATGAGCATGACACAATATTAGAGGATTCATTTTATATAAATCATACCCCTGGTTTAAAAAACCCAACTTTGTTTCTCACCAAATGCAGAAGCATTCTGCCTTCAGTGGCACCAAACTGTAATTCTTCCTAGAGAAAAATTATCAGAAGCAAATTACAAAAAGAGAGTTTATAATTTACTGGTGGTTGAAAGGAAATACTGCTGACCTCAGTACTTTTCCCATTGTCCAAGTGTCCTCATTGGGGGAAATCATCATAACTGTCATTTTTGTTGGCAATCTCAGTGGAGAAGCCAAAGACTGAATGTTATTCTCCCCATGGAGAAGGTCCCTCAAAATACCCTCTTAATGCTTTTAGCAGGGGAGGACTTTGACTGGACAGCAGAGGAATGAGAGAAGGCCAGCCATGCCTGGAACAGTAGAGCCCATAGGCAATGTTGGAAGAGTCACGGGAACAGAACCACCTCACAGATACTTTTGTTGGGGGTCTCAGCTCCAGGATGCCAGGACAGGGAAGAATTGAGGCAGATTCTGAGCCCAGGATATGCAGCACCCAGAGGGAAGGTAGGAGCTCTGTGGGGGGTGCAAACCGGTAGACGGGGTCTCTGTCCCACAGTGGAGTTTGCAACCCAGTTCCCCAACCTGTAGGTGCATCCTTCTGGAGGAGCAGGAGCCCTGCTGGGCAGAGGGGAAAAGGTGACAGCGGTGGGGTTGTTGATGCAGCTTGCCTACTGCAGGGGATTCAAGCCAGGGAGGCTGAGAAGACTAAGTAGGGTGCTGTTCCCTTCCCCTGCTCCCTACTTGCAGGACATGGCGTTGAGGGACAAGAGAGGCTGCTGCTGCCACTGCTGCAGAAGCATCCCGTTCTCTAGGACCCAATTGCAGGACCAGCCAAGTTACTGCTGCCCTCCCCCATCATCCTACTTGTGGAGTGGGGCGCAAGGGACACATCTGACTGCTGCTACTGATGATAGGGTAGGGAGCTCTTCCAGCACGTGCTCCTGGAGCCATTCAGCTGGAACCCATCAAGATGCTGGGTCCCTTCCATCACCACTCTCGGCTCATGGGGGAGGGTACCAGGGCCCATATGTTGGTAGAGTCACTGCACGGACAGAATTAGACTTTTCTTCCCCCCTTGCTTGGGATTGGGCTAGGGGGCAAGCCCATGGCTGTCAGAATACAGCGTCTGCGGGTCTGGGGCAGCTACTAGCTTTACAGCTGCCCCTCCCTCTGCAGTACACAGGGTTAGTGCTGCTGGGAGGAAGGAGGGGCACAGCACAGGAGTGGCCAGAGGCTGTAGAAAGGATGTCCCCTCTTCTGCCTTTGAGGGTCCCAATACAGTCCTCATGGATGTAGTAAGAGTGGTGGCCTCGGTGTTTGGAGGAGATGGAAGGCAACGATGCTGAGGAGGGGAGCTGGGGGGAGACCCTCTCCCATCCTGGATTGAGAAGCAGATTAGAACCGGAAGATCTTGGCAGCCAGGCAGAAGAAGCTGAGACCATTTTTATGGCAGGCAGACAGATTCTGTGAGCTCACCCCATTTGCCAACAGATATACAAAGTGATGCCCAGTCAGCTATAGAATATTGGCTTCTGATAGCTATAAGACTAGTCAAGAATGCAGGTGCCACAAGGATGTTGAGGGACTAAAAGCCCTGCCTTACTGAGTTCACAGAATTTAGAGCTTGGGAAAGGATTCCAGCATCGCTGGTCCATCACTATTAGATAGTGAGACATGCAGTGTTCATTGTGCATCATGGGTTAGCTTGCTCCAATATATTGGGCTGACTAGCTGGCTTGTCCTTTTGGTGTAAGTAGCAAGTTTCCTAGACCCCTGTAGGGATTTCATAGTGCAGAAGCTCTTGGAGGTGACGGGCACAGGAAAGATGACAGGAACCCCATAGCCACAGAAATGATTATGGGATTATTAAATGCTCTGCCCAGGATGTGCAGTTGTGGGATGGAGGCCATTTTATTTAAGGAAAATAAATATTTTTTTATTCATTGGCTATTCATTGTAGCCCTCTGTAGTGCTTTCAGGATAAGTGAACTGGTGCCTCCAAGGAGCCAGGAACAAGTCTATGTAGGCAGTTGCATTGTCAGATGCACTGTTGTCACCCAGTGCAGTGTAGGTACTCTACACTCTAGGGTGCATTTAAGGTACTCTAAAGCAGATCAGATTTGGAAAGGGGCCTTAGTGGTGTTACGTGAATATGCAGAGAAATGCCTGTGCCCCATAGCGGGATTCAAAGCTCTCCTAGCCATACAGAACCAGGAGCTGGGCCCATTCTTTATACCCAGGGATGGCAGCTTCCTGAGAAGATACCAGTTCTCTGCAGTATTGAAAAAAGCTTTGGCATACTGCATTCAGAACCCAGCTAATTTAGGTACACATTAGTTCAGGATTGGGGCAGCAGCACTGGCAGCATCAGAGGGTTTTCACTCACACAAATGTCCAGGCAATTGGCCACTAGAAATTGACAGGTTGCTGGGACTGGCAATAAGTGTGATAAACCCTGTCTGTTTCTGATTACAGGAAATATCCAAAGCTTACTAGATGTTTGGATTTGTGGGCATCTTACAGGGCACTGGGCCCACAAGGAGGTGGCCAGGTCAGCAGCTAGATCACTGCTGGGCTTCAAGGGTGAAGTTGTATGCATTCAGAGGTTCAGCAGGAGTTCAGCAGAAGAGGCATGCTGCAAGTATCTCTTCCCCACCACTCTTACCTCAACAGAAGTAAATTCACATGCACAAATATCAGAGATAAAGAAAACATTCTCTCTAACAATGAATGCATATTAGAGGACATACTTGTCTATTTCCGCAATACAATCTACAGTTTAGATTAGTCAAAAGAAACCATTTAAAAATCATACATAAACCATTCCTAAGATAGTGTTAGGGTAAGAATCAAGCCAAGCAAAGGGTAAAAATTTTCAGAGATAGTGTCCTAGCTAAGATATCTATAATTACACATGTGACCTATTCTATACAGTTTACTCCTCATGATGAATAAAGAGCCTCATATAAAAATTTCATTTCATACTTAAAGGTTTTAAACTGACATTCAAAAGGAAATGAAATCCAATAATGTGTGGGTTGAAGATTACTGTAGGACTCAAGCAGGAAGACACCTTTGGAAATTAAAGTTGTGTGTTTATGGTAGGATAACCAGTGATAAAAACCACAACCCATTTTAATAAACAGCTGTGGTGAGCAAGAAAGCCTAATACATTGGATACCTTTCTAAATGGCACTATTTGAACAAAATAAATCAAATCTAAGGCATGATAGAGGCACAGTTTTTTGTGACAACTGTAATTATTAAATAGAGGGTTGCTGTCCAGTTAAAGGACCCAGAATAGAAAGTGACAAATCCTTCTCCTCTTCTGATTTGTGGATGGATTCTGGAAAAAAGAGAGGTACCAAAGAGCTCATCTTACTCTACTTGTGCAGCTTTTAGAATACAATTCTAAAATATAAACCAATCCATAATGTAATGTCTTTCTATTTTAGAACAGAGAAAAAAATTCAAATGTAGGGAATGTGCAATAGAACAAAATAAATATTAAGAATAATAGTTATAATTAATGGCAATACTTTTGTTTTTCTGTAATGATTTTCATCTTATACTTCCTGTGTGGTAGCTCTTCTATCTGGTGATCTCAAAGCATTTTACAAAAATTAATGACTAATTTCTCAACGCATGCGTGTGATAGGTAAATAAGTAATATTACCCCATTCTACAGAACGATCAAGGTCTCACAACCAGCCTGTAGATAAGTTTAGCAATAGAAGTCTAGTCTTATTCCCAGTGCTTACTACAGAGATCATTCTTCACCCCATGCTGTGATGGTAAGTAGGGGCCATATCCTGAAAGGTACTGAGCATTTTGGAATTATGTGCATCTTTGAACATACTCTCTAGAGGGGTACTTACCACACTTCAGAAATATACCTCTAGAAAAATCAAAGGAAGAGGATAAGATCTCAGAGACTAAATTTTTTACAAGGGGAAATGCTAACTTTCTACATAAGGCAAAATGTCTATATTCAAGAAGAGTTTTGCTGAATATACAGTTGAATTGCATTTTAGTAATTGTCATTTTAATGAAGGAAAGATGAAAAAATGAAAAATCTTGGGGACTCAAAGGGATTACCAAATTTTAGTATGCTCCAGTAAAACATATTTTAACATTAAAGGCACATTAAAAATAATGAAACATCCTCTATTGACAAGTCACCTTCACACACATTTATTTTGCATTTTTACTGCATTCTAAAATGCTACACTTCTGCGCATCCTTTCTTCTTTCAAAAGTGGCTGATTCCTACCCATAACCAAGGAAGGAGAACACCACCACTTTCCACAGTGATCAATATAGTAAATAAACTTGCCACAGTTCTTCAGTTTGTTCTTATGATGAGTATTCTGTATTCGTATTATGGTACAATATAGAGAGTGGTGGAAGCGGGGGTGGAGATTAATAAAGTCCAGCAGTAATTCCCCCTGCAAATGTGTTTGGTGCAATTTTTATCATTATAAAGTCAAAAAATGTGGTCTTTTTATAAGCCAGCAACAAAAAAGTTATACATCGCTCGCACCGCTCAGCACTGTCTTCAGGGGGTAAACAATGCTAGAGGCAAAGAAAAATCCACAAAGTACATTCTCTCTCTCTTTTAAAGCAAAGAGCTAGTCCACAAACATTCACACACAAGGCATGTCTGATGCTGGGTCTCAAGAAAGTGAAGAGGACTCCCAAGCATTCCATGTTATGTCTATTCCAAACATCCAGAGAAAGAGGATGGGGGAGTGGAAAGGCATCCACTGAGGAGAAAATAAGTGATTTTACACCAGCCAACCCTTCAAAACACACCTTCCAAGGTCCTAATCTGCACGCTTAATTCCCACTGAATCAATGAGCGTTTTGCTTGAGGAACAATTGGAGACCCAGCTCCTGATATAAATCGGTGCCTGCACAATTATGTATGTATGACAGCTGTAATTATCCCTTAAAAGACTCTGATCTATAAAGCTCTGTATGACTTGGGTCTTCTCTGCCTTATGCTCCAATCTTGCAAGGAGCTCAACACAGGCTTTGGATGGGTGAAGAGCTCTGATTGTGCAGAACTCATTATGGGACTGCGGCCTTAGACTAATCTTTTCGATGCAGAGACTTTGGGAGAAATTCTGGTGAAATTTTGACTTCAATGGGGCCAGACCACCACTCCTGGTTGATTTTTTTATAAATGTATAAAGCGCAAAGTTATGTTGCTACAAATATTTTCAGTGTGATAAAATTGTAATAATACCTTCGTGGCTTCCTGTCTTTTGCTTCACATTGGGGGCACTTGCTAAAAGTGTCTAGGTTTGGACACTGGTGACTATGTTAATTTGCAGTTTAAAAAAAAATCGCATATAGGCACCTAATGTCAACACAGAACTTAAAAAGCCTGTGTGTGTGGCAGGCAGAATGCTGGAAAGAGGAAAGAAGAATCAGAAATACTTAATCAAAATGAGGGGCCAAATCTTGGTCCCACTGAAGTAAAAATTAGGGGCCAAATCTTGGTCCCATTGAAGTCGATGGAAAAACTCTCATTTAATTCAATGGGACAAGGATTTGGACATATTTTAAAAAGAAAGAATGGTTGCTAAAAAGTCGTCGCATTTTAACTTGTATTTGAGTCTCTTATACACTTAGGCCCTGATGCTGCAAACAGTTAGGCACATGCTTACCTTTACGCTTGTGAGCATTTCAGTTGAAGCCCACAGGATGACTATTATGAAAAAAGTTATACACACACATTGTTTTCAGGATAAAGGCCTTAACCGTTAGCTTATGTTAAACTAGAATTACTTCAACTTGGAGGCATTTAGGAGATCATTTTGAAACGCAATGTTTCAATGACAAACTATATCCAAATACAGAGATATGTGCTTGAGGAATATTTGGTAAATCTGAATTTATCCTCCCAGTTTGTTGACTCTGTTCATCAGGGGATTTAAAGCCAAACATGGCATTGCAGCTTCAAAGCCTCATACATTAAAGCAAAATACACAGTTGATCATTTTGTAAACAAATATTGAGCAATTATCATTTCTCTCTTTTGAAGCTGTGGTTTTTATCACTTTCCCGCACAGCTTGAAATCAAGAAATCAATGGCTTCTTAAAAAAAGAGTTACTTCAATTTAAAAAAAAATAACTCTCCATAAAGAGAGAAACACTGCATTTTTGTTTTTTTCTATAGCTGGATGAAGAGTATTTTGTTTAAGAAATTAAACTTTCATTACCACAAGACACAGAAAAGGAAAGTGACAGACTAGCTAATTGCAAGTTGCAAGCCTAATCCAAAACCCACTGATATCAGTCTCTTTCCAATCTGAAAGAAGCAGATAAGCAAGTCAGATAGCAATGTAAAAAAAAATAAAAAATAGAAAGCTAAAACAAAATGTACCAACCAAGGGAAATAGAAACTGCAGATAATTTGGAAGTGGAGATTGTAAAAGACCATTTCCTGATGAAAGGACCTGCGATGGGGCCTTCACCCCACACTGACAGAGAAGGGGTTAATAGAGCCCTGGGGAGGCTGTGCAGGAAGCAGCCAATAGGAGAGGGGCTGCAAGGAGCAGCCAATCAGGGCCGAGCAAGCCCATATAAAGAGCTGCAGGGCAGAGTAGGTTCTATCACTGCCTGGAGCTCAAGAAGTGAAAACAGTGTCTCTAGCTGAGACCTGCAGCACCTTGGACAGAGCAACAGCTGGCAGGAGCAAAAGGGCTCCTGGTTGGCTGCTGAGATTGGGTGGTTGCATGCCTGCGGAAGGGTGAAGAAGGTGCTGGGGCCAGGGGGAAGTGGCCCAGGGAAACATAGTAGCAAGTGGAATTTGAGGTGCAGCAAGAGGCTGCAATCCACAGGGTCCCTGGGCTAGGATCCAGAGTAGTGGGTGGGCCCTGGACCCCCTCCCTACTCAACACTGGAGAATTGGCTAGACTTGAAGTGGCTAGTGACTATAGACGGAGATACTCACCCCCAGAAAGGGGAAAGCATGGATGGTGATAAGGCCATACGGCCGAGTCATGAAGAGGACACTGCGGGTCCTGAACTGAGGTGGGTCAGCAGACAGAGAAGATGACAAGCAAGGCATGACAAGGAGAGGGTGTGCCGGCCAAAAGAGCTAATCCCCAAGGTGGCCAGCAGGAGGCACCACTCTGGTGAGTGAACCCCAATACAGTGGCATGTATTAGAGCTTATTACATGCATCATCACCAAGTAGCAAATGAAGTCATTGCATTGATGACATCAACAGTAGCCACCATGTTACTTTCTAGGCATGTTGGTATGGGTATACAAGTTTTTATTGTGATGGAGCAGGAAAGACAGTCAGAAAAAGGCTGCAAAAGTACCCAAAGGCTTGTGTGATGTGGCATATATACCCTGCACTGATGGGGGCAAGGCTTGGAAGGCTGTGCATGCTAAAATAGGCTCACACCACTGTCCCGTCAATCATGCATGGTAGGGAGGGAGGCTTTAAAAGGAGGAAGCTGCAGTACACAAGGGGGAAGCCCTGAGAAGGGAGTGACTAGAGTAGGAGGAATCTAGAAATGTTCCCGCTCTGTGGAGAGTCCAGCAAACCCCAGGGATAAGCTCAATACAGAAGGGCTGACTCCGCTACCCAGCCATAAGGATTCCAGCAAAGCTTCTACTCAGGCACCCATGAAATCAGGTGGTAACTCAGATCTTTTCCCCCTTCTTATTGTCCCCAGCAGGGGCTTAGTTTGTGTTGGCCTGAACTCTTCCTTTTCCTTCACCCAGAAGTACCATAAGCAGGCCCCCCGACTCACAGCCACTACCAGGACTAAGAGGCTGTGGCCTGTATCAGGTCAACCCCACGATGGAAACTGGATGTGATGAGGAGCCCCAGAGACTCTTTTTACAGCTTAAAATAGGAAATTTTGAAGAATTTATGAAATTTTGTGTAAGATAACTTACTTGATTTGAAGCCAGCTGTAACTGGAAACATGGACACGGACACTACTGTTGGGTGAGCTACAGCTACCAAATAAGAACAATTTCTGCATTAGACTGCAAGATAAAAAAGGTATACCTATTTATCAGAAATGTATTAGGCAATATCCTGAATTAAGAGACTGCCCCAAAGAAATCCCAAATGTATTCAATACATTCAGCTCTGCCTTTACTGGAAGACCATCAATTTTGTCAGCACCTTGAGAGGTAGCTTAAGATTGGCTTTATTGTATTTGTATGGTAATAAAACCAGCTCATCTTTCATATTCAGTTTAAAGCCAGAATATCTCCTTTGTATTTGAATCCTACAAGAAATCTTACTTTGCAATGAGTGTATTATCAAAAAGTGACTACCAAGAAAAATGGCTTCCTCTTTAAAGCATTTCTGGAAGGAACCTTTCTTCCACTGCACTTATACTGCCAGCTACAGTGACTCCACTTTTTAACTGCACTTTGCTGAGGTTTGTGTCCCACAGGGAACTATTTTCTTCTTCAGTATATTTGACATGTTCAGCTGTTAGTGCTCATTATGGTCATTATGAGCTATTACTGCTCATTATGCTGTTAGGCAGATGACACCCAGATTTACTGTGCTAATAGCGATGGGGGTAGGGGGAGACTTTTTTTTTTTTTTAACAGATACCTGAGTCATCGGAAAGTGTAGCAGCAATAGCGAGGAGATGGTGGAAGAAAAACTTATTGAAAGGAATACTATATTTTTAAACCCAAAGCAGTGTTATTAAATCTATTGGATAGGAAACTAGAAACAACACAACACCAGTACATAGCAACATTACGTTTCTCTCCTTTTTTTCTATCGACACTAATTTTATAAACTGAACTACCAGGAAAATAATTAAGTCTGAGTGGAACAGAAGATGAGCTCAGATATTCCCATTTTTCTATTTTCCTCAATCCCATCCCTTGTGTGATGACATATTTCACTTTGGCAGCTTGGCTTAATGGTACAATTTCAGATCGCCTAGGGCACTACAATTTAAGTACTACCCAAACCAAATATTGAAATATTATTGGCATAGGCAATTTCTGAAAACAACATGGAGAACTACATAGCTACAAGCCTGTCTGGTAATTATACCAGTTACAATCTTGCTTTGCACCCTTCTTCCGCCATTGTATAAAAAAACCAGAGAATCTCATTTACCAACTTGTCCAACTTGGATAATTTGGAAGGGGGTTGTTGGGTTTAGTTTTCGATTTGTATTTGATTTATATTTTAAAACCATTTACCAGCAAGAAACAGCAAAGAACATCTATCACATACAAACTTGAATCACAGTGACTAACGCATTTAAGGGTATGTCTACACAGCAAGGAAAAACCCACGGCTTGCCCGTATCAGCTGACTTTGATTCACAGGGCTTGGGCTGCTGGGCTGTCTCATTGCTGTGTAGATTTCTGGGCTTAGACCAGCGGAGTGGGAGGGTCCCAGCGCTTGGGCTCCAGTCCAAGCATGGAAGTCTATACAGAAATGGAACAGCTGCACAGCCCAAGCCTGAGTTGACTGGAATGGGCCAGCCAGGGTTTTTTCTTTGCTGTAGACATACCCTTAGTTGGTTAAATAACCCATGCCAACTTAATTATTTTTTCTAACACACTTCGCTGATTTTTTAACTAGTTAGATAAGTCACCAGGTAGAAAAAAAAAAGACTATAATACAGATAGAATTTGACTTGGTTTTGCTGGGAATTAAGTTTTCTAGTCAATGACAGCAGATTAAAAATAACATCTTGAAAAAAGATGAATTATAATATTACCTCTTGAAAGAGCTCTCTTAGAAGACTACACTAAATGTAAAGATACAGCACATTCTGGCTTTCAGTTGAACAGAAGTCTTTTACTAACTTCCCGCATGTCACACAACTCAACACAGCACTCAAGTTCCTTGACACAAAATCCTAGAATAGAATCTCAGGGGGTGCACTGCACTGCAATTGCTTTAAATATTATGCACTCACTAGTGTAAAATGGCTAGTATAAGCCAAGGAGAATCAGGGGAAAGAATATCACTGCTGCCTGCCACTTCAATGTAGAACAAGAAAGAAGCAAGTAATCTTTTCCCCTCATGGTTTCTTACAGTAATAGTTGTTCACAGGAGTGAAGCAGGACCAATTGTTCATATTCACTAGCTGAGAGAGAAAAATGCAATCATAGATATCAAGGTCAGAAGGGCCCACCATGATCATCTAGTCTGACCTGCACAATGCAGGCCACAGAATCTCACCCATCCACTCCTGCAATAAACCTCTCACCTGTGTCTGAGCTGTGTCCTCAAATCATGGTTTGAAGACTTCAAGGAGCAGAGAATCCTCCAGCAAGTGACCCCTGCCCCATGCTACAGAGGAAGGCGAAAAAACCCCAGGGCCTCTTCCAATCTGCCCTGGAGGAAAATTCCTTTCTGACCCCAAATATGGCAATCAGCTGAACCCTGAGCATGTGGGCAAGTTTCACCAGCTAGATACCCAGGGAAGAATTCTCTGCAGTAACTCAGATCCCACCCCATCTAACATCCCATCACAGGCCATTGGGCCAGTTTACCATGAATAGTTAAAGATCAATTAATTGCCAAAATCATGTTATCCCATCATACCATCTCTTGCATAAACTTATTGAGTTTAATCTTGAAGCCAGATATCGGTCTTTTGCCCCCACTGCTTCCCTTGGAAGGCTATTCCAGAACTTCACTCCTCTGATGGTTAGAAACCTTCATCTAATTTCAAGTCTAAACTTCCAGATGCCTAGTTTATATCCATTTGTTCTTGTGTCCACATTGGTACTGATCTTAAATAATTCCTCTCTCTCTCTGATATTTATCCCTCTGATATATTTATAGAGGGCCGTCGTATCTCCCCTCAGCCTTCTTTTGGTTAGGCTAAACAAGCCAAGCTCCTTGAGTCTCCTTTCATAAGACAGGTTTTCCATTATATCGGATCATCCTAGTAGCCCTCCTCTGTACCTGTTCCAGTTTGAATTCATCCTTCTTAAACATGGGAGACCAGAACTGTACACAGTATTCCAGATGAGGTCTCACCAGTGCCTTGTATAACGGTTCTAACACCTCCTTACCTCTACTGGAAATACCTCGCCTGATGAATCCGGACCGCATTCGCTTTCTTCATGGGCATATCACATTGGCGGTTCATAGTCATCCTGTGGTCAACTAATACTCCAAGGTCCTTCTCCTCTGTTACTTCTAATTGATGTGTCCCCAGCTTATAACTAAAATTCTTGTTATTAATCCCTAAATGCATGACCTTACACTTCTCATTATTAAATTTCATCCTATTACTATTACTCCAGTTTACAAGGTCATCCAGATCTTCATGTATGATATCCCGGTCCTTCTCTAAATTGGCAATACCTCCAGCTTTGTATCATCCGCAAACTTTATTAGCACACTCCCACTTTTTGTGCCGAGGTCAGTAATAAAAAGATTAAATAAGATTGGTCCCAAAATCAATCCCTGAGGAAATCCACTGGTAACCTCCCTCCAGCCTGACAGTTCACCTTTCAGTATGACCTGCTGTAGTCTTCCCTTTAATCAATTCCTTTTCCACCTTTCAATTTTCATATTGATCCCATCTTTTCCAATTTAACTAATAATTCCCCATTTGGCACCATATCAAATGCCTTACTGAAATCTAGGTAAATGAGATCCACTGCGTTTCCTTTGTCCAAAAAATCTGTTACTTTCTCAAAGAAGGAGATCAGGTTGGTTTGGCACGATCTACCTTTTGTAAAACCATGCTGTATTTTGTCCCATTTACCATTGACCTCAATGACCCTAACTACTTTCTCCTTCAAAATTTTTTCCAAGACCTTGCATACTACAGATGTCAAACTAACAGGCCTGTAGTTACCCGGATCACTTTTTTTTCCTTTCTTAAAAATAGGAACTATGTTAGCAATTCTCCAGTCATATGGTACAACCCCTGAGTTTACAGATTCATTAAAAATCCTTGCTAATGGGCTTGCAGTTTCATGTGCCAATTCCTTTAATATTCTTGGATGAAGATTATCTGGGCCCCCAATTTAGTCCCATTAAGCTTCGAGTTTCGCTTCTACCTCAGATATGGTAATACCTACCTCCAGATCCTCATTCCCATTTGTCTTGCTACCATTATCCCTAAAATCCTCATTAGCCTCATTAAAGACTGAGGCAAAGTATTTGTTTAGATATTGGGCCATGCCTAGATTATCCATAACATCCACTCCATCCTCAGTGTTTAGCAGTCCCACTTCTTCTTTCTTTGTTTTCTTCTTATTTATATGGCTATAGAACCTTTTACTATTGGTTTTAATTCCCTTTGCAAGGTCCAACTCTACTTGACTTTGAGCCTCTCTCACTTCATCCCTACATGTTCTGATCTCAATAAGGTAGCTTTCCTTGCTGACCCTCCCATCTTCCACTCCCTGTATGCTTTCTGCTTTTTCTTAATCACCTTTCTGAGATGCTTGCTCATCAAGCTTGGTCTACAACTCCTACCTATGAATTTTTTCCCCTTTCTTGGGATGCAGGCTTCCGATAGCTTCTGCAGCTTTGTCTTGAAGTAATCCCAGGCCTCCTCTGCCTTTAGATCCATAAATTCTTCAGTCCAATCTACTTTCCTAACTAATTTCCTTAATTTTTGAAAGTCAGCCCTTTTGAAATCAAAAACCCTAGTCGCAGATTTATTTTTGTTTATCCTTTCATTCAGTTTGAACTGAATTAACTCATGATCACTTGAACCAAGATTGTCCCCTACAACCATTTCTTCTATGAGGTCCTCACTACTCACCAAAGCCAAATCTAAAATGTCATCCCTCTTGTCGGTTCAGCAACTATTTGATGAAGGAACCCATCAGCTATCGCATCTAGGAAAATCTGAGCCCTATTATTATTACTAGCACTCGTCCTCCAGTCTATGTCTGGGAAGTTAAAGTCTCCCATGATCACGGAGTTTCCATTAATATTTACTTCCTTAAAAACATTAAAGAGGGCTCTATCCATATCCAAATTAGATCCCAGCAGTCTATAGCGCACCCCAAGCACTATCCCAGGGGAGGCTCTAGTAGTTTTCTTCCCCAATGTGATTTTTGCCCAGACGGACTGTCTTATCCATTCCCTTGCTTCTTATTTCTTTACATTCTACCTCATCATTGATATACAATGCTACTCCACCACCTTTACCTTTATTTCGGTCTTTCCTAAACAGCACATACCCTTCAATACCTGTAGTCCAGTCATGACGACTATTCCACCATGTTTCTGTTATCCCTATAATATCTGGTTTCACTTCCTGCACCAGTAGCTCTAGTTCCTCCATTTTGTTACCTAAACTCCTCGCATTGGTGTACAAACATCTTAATTTTTGCTGTTTGGCCTCACTCACATTCTTTACCTGATGAGGCACAGACATTTTACAGCCAGTATGTCCTATTAGACTGGTATCCACACTGCCCTTCCTCCCTATGTCCACTCTCCTACCCACGGCTGTATCCTTTCTTACTTTGTTTTCTTCCCTCTCAATGCTAAAATCCAGCATGGAGATTACCTGGACATCTCCCAACCATCTCCCCCAAATTCCTAGTTTAAAGCTCTCTTAATCAGTTGTGCCAGCCTCCATCCTAGAAGTCTATTTCCTTCCCTACTCAGATGAAGTCCATCCCAAGAGAACTGTCCTCTGTGCATGAATGCCTCCTAGTGGCCATACATCCCAAAGCCCTCCTTATAGCACCACTGCCTAAGCCATCTGTTGATAGTTGTAATCTTGTCACACCTTTGTTGCCTTTCTCTAGGAACAGGCAGAATCCCACTGAAGATCACCTGAGCCTCGATTTCCTTAAGCGTCTTCCCCAACCTGGCATAGTCTCCCTTGATACATTCCAGCAAGAATCTACTGGTATCATTTGTTCCCACATGAAGGATGATCAGTGGATTCTATCCTGCTCCCTTTAGGATCCTTTTCAACCTCAGGTCCACAACACATATCTTAGCACATAGAAGACAGCATACCCTTCTATTCTCTGGATCAGCTCTGGTTACAGGCCTGTCTATTCTTCTCAGTAAGGAGTCCCCGATCATGTAGACCTGCCTTTTCCTGGTGATGGTGCGATTCTCCAGTCTACCCCCTGTTCCCTCTGGCTGCAAGTTCTTTCCATTCCTATTCTCCCTTGTAATCCTCTTCAACCCATTCTGTATCTTCCTGGGGCTCTTATTTGGTGTAATCTCCATTGACTCTTCCCCTTTTCCTATAGGACTAGGCATTCTTCTCTTCTTCCTTGCCCTTCCACCTTCAGTGACCAGCTGCTGAGCCCCTTCTTCATTTTCCAACTCTGCAAACCTGTTCTTGAGCTCTATTTCTCCTTCACTAGCCCGTCTTTTCCTCTGCCTGGTTCTCTTAGTCACATGCTTCCACTATTTTCTTCACCCAGCATTCTCCCCTCAGAATTCTTCAGTCCTGCTTCCATCTGCAAGTCTGAGCTTTTCCCTTCAGCCGCCTCATGTCTTTGCTCCATAATCCGCTCGAACCCCCTTCTAAACTCAGTCAGACTTTCCACCTGCATCTCCAATCCTCGGATCTTTTCTTCCATCAGCTCTATCAGATGGCACTTCATGCAGACGAAACTCTTTCCAGGTACCCGCTCCAGGATCATGTACATACCGCAGCTTCCACATCCAGTCATCTTCATTGTGTCTTCCACTACATGGGTCAGTCCCACTGCTGCCTCTGTATCTGTCATAGCCTTCCCACCTAAATCCTGTTAATCTGGGAAACACAAACCACACCAAAACACCAGCACCCACAGCAAAAACAAACCCCAAACAAGCACCGCAATACAAACTCCCATTGCAAACTCCCACTCAAACTCCCCTGTTTACAGCTCTGTTTGCTGGCTTCTGTGCCGCTGCCTGACTGGCTGGCTACTTTTATAGGACCCCTACTCAGATGAAAATACACAGAAACACTTTATATTTACCCTCTTTTTGCACTCTAAATAATTACACATTTGGACTGCCTATGCATGCAGTATATGGATTCTCAGAGTCCCAAAATATGTTTTGCCTTTACCTCAGCAAAAACCAAACAGTAAATCAGTAATGAGTTTGAAGAGTTAACAAACAGATGGCTTGCACCTTCCCACCCAAGCACAGCCAAAGGATCTACAAAGACTCAAGTATCTGCCCACACTGATCTGACTGCAGGGTTAGGGTGGTGGTCCTAACTCATGACTCCCATTGAAGCCATTAGAAATTTTGACTGAGTAAAAGCAACAAGGTTGGCTCATCCATTATGCATTAACTTGATTATTGTCAATCTAAATATAGAGTTTAAAATGAAACCACTCTATGGAGAGACTGGGCCAGAAGAGGGAATCAAGGAGAAAGTTAATGAATGTGCAATGTCATTTGTCCATGCTAAGAGTTTTAACTGATGCAACCCATTTTCATATTTCTAGAATTGTCTCAGCTTTGATGAGACATCAGTTTTAAAGGATACTGCAGATTTCTTTTCAGTCAAACAAAACCAACACAGTTTATCATAAAGTTATGGTGCAATGTGCCAACTCAACCTCATAATTTATCAATTTTCTCCTACTAGTCAAATGTTCAAAAGGTAGCAACACATTTTCTAGAGAAAAAAATCAGGGAAACAAAGATACAGATCCTTCAACCCCTGGCAGACAAATGGCAGAACAGTAACAGAAACAGGAGCTGGTTTAAACCCAAAGGTTGATTTCATAATGATGGGAGCAATGTAAAATTTTATAGGAATATGAATAATATATCTTCTGATTCTTCACTTCATGAATCCTTTGAAGATTTCTCTTGCTGCTGATCAAGCATTGCTTGACAGCTAACTCCAGGAAAAATTAGATTAATAGATTCTAAGACCAGAAAGGATCATTGTGTTCTTCTAGCCTGACTTCCTGTATAAACACAGGCCACAGAACATGAATTAACTTAACTTCTATTTGAACAAGAGCACCTCTTTCAGAAAATGATCAAATCCTTATTTAAAAATTTCCAGTGATGGTGAATCCATACAACATCTGGTAAAAAGAACAGGAGTACTTGTGGCACCTTAGAGACTAACAAATTTATTTGAGCATAAGCTTTCGTGGGTATGCATCCGATGAAGTGGGCTGTAGCCCATGAAAGCTTATGCTCAAATAAATTTGTTAGTCTCTAAGGTGCCACAAGTACTCCTGTTCTTTTTGTAGATACAAACTAACACGGCTGCTACTCTGAAACATTTGGTAAGTTATTCCAATGGTTGTAAACTCCCACTGTAAAAAATAGGGTCCTTGTTTCTAGTCTGAATTTGTCTGGCTTCACTTTCAGCCTTTTTTTTATAGATAGACTGAAGAGCCCTTTATCAAAGTTTTGTTCCCCATGTAGGTACTTACAGATTGTAATCAAGTCATCCCTCAACCTTCTCTTTGTTAAGATAAACAGACTGAGCTCCATCTCTACAAACATATTTTCTAGTTTTTAATCCTTTTAAGAGGTGCCATATTGATTTAATATTGTTCCAATATTTTATGTATTAAATATTGATTTAATATATAAAACCAGTTTCTTAATAAAAATGTAATATGATAGCAAGTCAAATGTCTTACAGAAGTCTAAGTATATTATGTCAACGCTATTACCTTTATCAACCATTCAAAAAAATATCAAGTTAGTTTGATAGGTTCTATTTTCCATAAAACCATGCTGACTGGCATTAATTGTATTACCCTCCTTTAACTCTTGATTAATTGAGTTCCATATCAGCCATTCATTATTTTGCCTGGAATCATTATCAGGCTGGCAGGCCTCTAATTACTCCAGTTGTCCCTTTTAAAATATTGACATTAGTTTTCTTCCAGTCTTCTGGAACTTTCAGCATCCCAAGAGTTACTGAAAATCATCATTAACTGGCTCTTGCTCCTTGACCAGCTCTTTTAAAACTTTGGGATGCAATTTATCCATATCTTCTGATTTAAAAATGTCTAACTGTAGTATATGGTGTTTAACATCCTCATGAGTTACTATTGGAATGGCAAGTGTATCGTCATCACTACATAATTTGTCTTTTTCTCAAATACCAAAAGACTAAATATTTATTCAAGACTTCTTCCTTTTCTTCCTTTTCCACTGAATGCATCTGATGAAGTGAGCTATAGCTCATGAAAGCTTATGCTCAAATAAATTTATTAGTCTCTAAGGTGCCACAAGTACTCCTTTCCTTTTCTGCAGTAATTCTGTGACCAACTCTGCTTTATCTGTCAATATGATATAGAAATATACGTTTCATCTCAATGCCTTCATCAAGGTCAAAATGTTTTTTTCCCATTAAACATATTGCCAGACTCCATAAATATACTGACGTGTTACATCATAGTAAGAATTTAGGGCTTAATTCTACTACCTTAAAGTTAATGGGTATTTTTCCATTGGCTTGGATAAGTATAGAATAAGCTCATACTTAGAAGACACTGGCAAATTTTAAAAAGTGACTTACATATTAACAGCTGTAAGCACTATGTGATATTCCTAGAAATATATGAAACCATAATTCAGGGGTAGATCTGGTGCATATATTTTTTTAATTAAGGAATAATATTTTGTTCCAATCCATCCCTGGCTGGGATGATTTAGTTGGGGATTGGTCCTGCCTTGAGCAGGGGGTTGGACTAGATGACCTCCTGAGGTCCCTTCCAACCCTGATATTCTATGATTCTATGATTTACACAGTGGATAAAGCTGAATTAAATAAATTTAAAATTCATTTTTTCTTTTAAAAATAAACCTATTTAAAATCAAATGTGAAATGATAAGCTATTTTAAGGCATGAACTTAAATAAATCAAATACAATCCTTTTACATTAACTAAAAGTAATATTTAATCAATACATGTTTTCTAGAAAAGTTTTTAAAGAAAGTGAAACTACTGAACTAGTGGAAGATACCGATTAAGCACTTGTAACCAGAGAGTTTGTTGAAGTGCTAAACCAGCTTTTGACAGCAGTAGCCTCCTCCGCAGAGAAAATATTTTCTTCATTTCATTTTTCTTCAATGATTACTTCATTCAAAATTGAGAAACTGATTGGGAATTGAAAAAGCAGAAGCTTATTTTCCTCTTCCAATCTATGAATTAAAAAGAGGTGTGAGAGGATGATCTCTACTAGGTTTCAGAGTAACAGCCGTGTTAGTCTGTATTCGCAAAAAGAAAAGGAGGACTTGTGGCACCTTGGAGACTAACCAATTTATTTGAGCATAAGCTTTCGTGAGCTACAGCTCACTTCATCGGATGCATACTGTGGAAACTGCAGAAGATCTTTTTATACACACAAAGCATGAAAAAATACCTCCCTCCACCCCACTCTCCTGCTAGTAATAGCTTATCTAAAGTGATCACTCTTCTTACAATATGTATGATAATCAAGTTGGGCCATTTCCAGCACAAATCCAGGTTTTCTCCCCCCCCGCCCCAAACCACTCTCCTGTTGGTAATAGCTTGGTAATCTCTACTAGTTCTACAATCTTGAAGGTCATGGTGACCAGTAACAAACAGTTCAATTCATTAACTATAGATAACACTTCCTTTGTTTAATAAATCAGTTAGTTTTAAATGCAAAACATGTTTTGATAAACTTATGGTTTTTTCCTTATGTTTTCTGCACATTTAAAATGGTATTTATTAGTTAAAACTATTATAAAATGCTGTTTTATGTATTTTTAATTGAATTCCAATTTCCATCCAAATGCAGCTTGGCACAAATTACAAATACAAAATTTAATAATCTAATAAATAAGAAGCCAATGTGGCAATAACAATAACTAATAGAAGAATGTGAAAATTAAGAATTTGAATAAATGTATATTAAGCCATATAATTGCTTAAATAAGTGTATATAGATATAGTGCAGGGGTGGCCAACCTGCGGCTCCGGAGCCACATGCGGCTCTTCAGAAGTTAACATGCGGCTCCTTGTCTAGGCACCGACTCTGGGGCTGGAACTACAGCTGCCAACTTTCCAATGTGCTGGGGGGTGCTCGCTGCTCAACCCCTGGCTCTGCCATGGGCTCAGCCCCCACTCCACTCCTTCCCTCCCCCTCCCCTGATCCTGCCATGCCCTCGCTCCTGCCCCCTCCCCCGACCTATTACTGTGGCTCTTTGGCAATGTACACTGGTAAATTCTAGCTCCTTCTCAGGCTCAGGTTGGCCACCCCCGATATAGTGTATCTGCCTCATTAGCAAAAAGGAGTACCAAATTCAGTGGAAAGACCATATTTTGTTGCAAATGAACATTTTAATGTTACCAAACTATGAGAACCAACCTTTCCTTTAGCTTCCTTAAATAAAAAGTAAAAATGCAAAACAAGATTAAAATTGATTATTTTAAACCAAGGTTTCCCGCTTGCTGACTTAAATCATGATTAAAATCAATGATTTAAATTATTTGGATTTAAATCTATCCCCTCATCTCCCACCTGTCTCTGGGGATGTAGTAAACAGATGAGTAGCTTCTTACTCCTAACTACCCGGACCCAAAGTCTGCATAGCCAATGTAGGGGCGCAAGAGGGATTTTTACTCACTTGTGCAGGTGTAACGTCTTAACATGGCCAATAGTGAAGGTAATTATGGTTGGAAGAATCACTGAAATTAATCAATTTAATCAGAACAAGAAATCTCTTCAGGATGAGGGATGGGAGATAAGGGGAGGGCGAGGACAAGAAAAAGAAAGTTATTATAAAGGAATTTATTGGAATACTATGAGTGTAATTTTAGCAATGGGAATTAATATGGACTTTTATTATCATGTAGTCAGCAAATTAATTCTAGTTACAAAATAATTTTCATGATCAGAAAATCCTTTTCACTGTCTTCATTGTTGTCTGGTATTTTATATCAATTCACATCTTAGATTGGTATGGTTTTAATGATTGCATAATGCTTTCTTTCAATACTTTGTTCATGCCACTTCAAAGTACTGTCTCTTTAAATTAGTCACAGTAATGAAACTTGCAATTTTTCCTGAACCTGTACTTTGACTTTGATGAAGGCTTTGATCTGAAACATGTATGTTCTCCGTTTCTTCCCCGCCCCGGTATTTTGCCACCAACCAGTGCTTTTTTTTAATGGCATGAAATAATGCATTTAGAATTTTATAGTGCACTGAACCACTGATGGTCTCCTGACTACCAGTGCTGACCCAGGTGGACTCTTAATGGTCTAAAGATCAAAGTGCAGTATACCCATCAATTCGTATTACAGCCTTCGTTTATTACTCTCTTAACCTTTCATTTGTACCTGATGTACTTTAAACAGCATAAAAAACATAACAAAAATGGTAGAGAAAATCCTATTTCAACGAGAAATTTTTATTGCTTTACTTACAATAGTATTACCAGCATCTTGCTTGTCTTGAAGCTTCCTTCCACTATTAAAACTACTAATGAATTCTTTCTGCAAAATGAGCAGTTATATAGACAAAACAAATTTGGGGAAAAAAACACTTCAATTTGTACATTTGATCCTTCCTGTCAACATCTCACTTAAAGCAAGTGTATAATCACTGGTGGAAACACTTTACAGAGTAATGCAGAGTTTATTACCAAAGTTGTTTTCCCCTCTCTATTCTTTTTAATCTTGTATGATTTTATAGAGAACAAAAGACAGATTTATGAAGAAAATGCAATGAAAGGTCCCAGACGCATGTAAACAGTCTCTCTTGGGGGAAAACAAAACAAAGCTATTTATCAGTTGTCATCTCAGAGAGCAATACCCAAAGATGTCTTTAAAACAACCTTCTAGACTCTGCAAGTTGTTAAGCATGAGACATTTAACCTGCTTTTTGTGACTACTTTAGCTCAAAATGTTGCGCTATTTACACCTACATCCGATGAAGTGAGCTGTAGCTCACGAAAGCTTATGCTCAAATAAATTGGTTAGTCTCTAAGGTGCCACAAGTACTCCTTTTCTTTTGCACCTACTTAGAAGGAACTATTAAAAGGACCTTCAATCCACTTGACACATGTCAATTGCAGAATGCTATTAACGGTAATTGGCAATTTACATTTTTCCTCATATGCTGCATTAAGTTCCATGTTCAACTTGCACCAGGTATGTTGGTAAGGTTTTCAAATTTCACTAATGTAGTTAAACTGATGAATTCATCCATGGTGTAGGTAGCTTTTAGTTAAGAAACCTGTGTTCACCAAAATGATTTTGTTTTAGTACGTGCCAAGAGATATGAAAAATGCATGGTCAGGAGAGGCACAGTGTTGTGCAAAAGGAAAGTTCAGGTGAGTGGGAGGAAGTGGAAGAGAAACCTGTGCATGATGAAAACAAGGAAAAAATTGAGATATAATATCAGTCTTACTTAGTAGTTTTAATATAGGAAATTGGCAAATAACTCAAGCAGACCCAGATTTCATTGGCACAAGTGCAGACTGTGACTTGTCCCTTTGTCAGTGTGGAAATTAGGGAGAAAAGAGAGTGCTAATTGCCTCCAGCCCCCTGGAACTCTCCTGAATTCAACAGTCTGAACATAAACCACCCTCCAGAGCTGTCAGGGGAGGGGACAGAGCCATTCTCTCTCCTCCCCTACACCAGCTTCCACAGCTGGTTCACTCTCAAGTGATGCAGTGGGGATGTTTCCTCTCCATGCCTGGAAGCTTGGGGAAGGATGGTGTCTCTTTTCATTCATGGAATTTCATTTCTATGGGAATCACAATAGTATCTCCCATACCTTAATGAATTTTATCCTTACTACACCCCTGTCAGGTAGAAAAGTATTATCCCCAATTCATGGAGGAGAAAGCTTAGGTCCACACAGATTTATCTATTAAGGTAAAAAATAAAAAAAATAGGAAGTTTGTGGCATCCCGTTAACCAAACTTCCCCCTGGAAAGAAAATGTACCAGTCTACTCCAACTTCTATTCTACGAACGGTCTTCATCACATTACAACCTCTCAACGCTATTTGTTGGGGATATTTGGTGGTGGTTAGTAGTTTGGTGTGCTAGTTATGAATAATGGCAATAATGGTCTATTAACCTTAAACCATTTCCCCAAAACTACTCATTGCACCAGATCTACTCAAAATTCACCTCTCTGCCAGTTTTTGTGTAGAGAGACTTTTTTAAAAAAAAGAAAGCTGTGAACAGAAGAAGTTTGGCTGACATGGATGAAAGTCAGACAGAGATCAAACACTTTCTATTAAACATTTATGAAAAGAAACCAAACCAAAAAAACCCCCCAACTATGTGGAAAATTCAGGGGCTACAGAAACTAACACACACTGTAATTTTATACAGAAAGATCGCCTATGCAGAGGGGGAAAAAAGCAGGAATTTATAACCTATTTTAAACCCATTTCAGAATGCAGACAAATACAGAGTCATGACCATCACCTCCTTAATATTTTTTTTATAAATAAAACTACAAATGTTGAATCTAGGGAATATTGCAAATACTGAGTAACTTTATCCGTCTTGGGAACCCTGGATATGCACAGGTAACATCTTCTTTTCTGAAACTGAACTTTGAAAGCATAACTCCTGTCTACACAGTGGGTGAAATACTAGAGCAAAGGGTGGACTGCTAGCACAGTCCTTATCTTTCTTTTTCCATTAAAAAGAAACTATGGAATAGTAAACAGTTTCCAGTTGAAGTTTTTAAGACAAACCTACGAAGCTAATGAGTAAGACACCAACATATGTGTGAGCCACAATTAACAATGACAGCTAGGCAGATGGCAGGTAAAATGGGTACACAACTCTAAAGGGGGTACAAGCTCAAGAAGCATTATAAGGAAGTGTTTTAAAAAACAAATAAAAGTGGAGAGGAAAGTCCATAGTCTTTATTTCTATATAACCTGCCCTTTTGCCTCTACCATAAACTCTTCATAGTTAAGGGTTATAGAAAGTAAAAGAGGATTTTTTTAAAAGGCATATAATAAAGTCCCTTATTATAAGAGCATTAAGACACTCCTGGGTGTAACTTACAGGATCATTAGTATGGTTCTTTGGTAGCTGAAAGTACACAGCCTTTGGCCTCATGCCTCACAACACACACGAGACATGCATTCATGGCTCCATAAAGGATGCCCTATTGTGTCCTATTGCCTTAATAAAACTTCAGTGCTGAGCTGTTTTCAGTTGTGCTGTGATATTTCAGTTTATTAGTACCAACGCCAGAGGATTTTAGGCTTGCTCCATGCTGATCACTGTCAATAGGTAGAAGTCATGGGTGTCAGGAATCAGGGCCTACAACAGAGCCGGTCTCCAGGCAATGTAACAAGTGCAGATGGCCTGCCACAGGTTGCCTGATTGGTTGAGTCAGCAGCCTGAATCTTAACTTACACAAGGTTTGTTGGTAAGCAGTTCAGTGGCTGCTCAAAGCATTTGCCCATGGCTGCAATAGTTTCTGTGCCAGCTTGTTCCCAGCCCTGCTCCTGCCTTCGCTCACTCTAGGTAACCTGAGTCCTGGCCCTTGGCTCCAATTCCTCACTTCAGATTTTGGCTCTGACCCTTGGTTCTGGAGCCTCTGGCCCTTGGCTCCGAATCCAGACTACTGACTCCTGCTCCAACCACAAGGACCAAATGCCCACACATGCCACAATGCCCAAATGCCCACTGACACAGATAAACCATTTTTTCTGCAAGTACTGTCTGAAACAAGCATTTCAGAAACTGAGGTTAAAACCTGTCCACTGTCCATGGTTAAAGACAATGGGGCGATTTGTACAAGTGATCACCAGTGTGTGCAAGGGGAGCACAGTCTAGATAAGGAGAACAGTAAATTGCCTAGGAATGTGTCTGGCTTTCATTTTTTATTGAAAGCACTAGACTGTACATGGCATTCTGCCTATCCAAGTATTTCCCACCTCTAGCTCTTTCACAGCTGCACTTCAGCTTAAGATCTCCCCCCGGCCCTACCCCACCCACCCCCACAATTCCCCTGTATACTTGCAGTAATGTAAAATCTCTTCCTGTAAATATTCGTGAAAGGTTTTTGAAAAGATGGAAGAAATTCTAATGAATATGGAAAGACTTCAGGAAGCCAAACTGCTCATAGATGATGAAAACATACAGCAGGAAAAATGATTTTCAGTATAAGTGGAACTTCTGCATACGAAGTGAATTGTTCTGAACAAGACTGCTTGCTCACCATTTTTGTTTATTATTTTCTCTCTCAGGATCCCTGACACATAGAGAATCAAAAACTACTTCAGTCTGCAAGTACGAATTCCAGTGACTCAGCAAGCATGCTTGCTTCTCATTCTGAGCAATACTAAACTCTTGAGAAAAGTCTGAAACATGAGGAAGATCCACCAAATTCATTTGCATGAGAAATTATTGTTAATATACATTGCACTTGCCATCATGCCTTGCAGCGAAGGCATCACAAATATTTAATCAAACCTCACAATACTGCTGTAAGGTAGCAATTATTTTCCTCCACATCCTTGAAGGAGAATGCAGCATCTTATCATGGTATGTTGGTCTTATTGGTGCACTCAGACCAAAACCAAACAGCAGAATCCTGTATTTTACTGCTGAGCTTTAAAATGCAGGGTTTGACCCAATAGCTACTTCTTGTTCCCACAGTGTTGTACCCACAACCTTTGTCTTCAGGTCTGCCTTTTTTTTTTCTTCAAATTGTAAACTCTTCCAAAAGGGACTGTCTTTCTGGAACATTTAAAGAGCACTGAGCACACAGTGGGCACTACCATAAATAATAATAATGGGGTAAGTTAGAGAACTAGACGTTAGCCTTAATTCATAATTCCCTGTTTCTTCTTTATGCTCAGCTTTAAAGAAAGAAAAGAAAAGAAAAGAAAAGTTCCTGTATCGTTTTGTCTAAAACTGTATTTAGCTTGCTAATGTGTACAGCACAAGAGATGTTTACGATGCTCCAAAGGTGGTGATATATTTACATAATAAGCAATGTTTTAAAGACAATTTTCAAAATACATTACAGGGACTTTCAAAAAATGCATATCATTTACCCTTTAGGCTACAATAGCTCCTTTGGTGCTCTAACATGTCTGTTGTGTAATTATGCATTCAGGGACATTTTTCACCAAAAAGTATTATTTATATGACAGGATTTCGAAGGGTGCAAGTTAAGAAACTGCCATGTCAGAATCTGAAGTCTTCTGTTTATTCTCAGTTGGAGTGTAATGCAAATTGCTACATTATACTGTGCAATTTTCTATGCTGGCCCACTAAAGCATATATTTACACAGGGACCACACATCAAATCAGAGAAATAATTTAGGGCCCTCGTTTGCCCTTATTGCTGTCAAGAGAGTTTTGCATCCTGAAATCTTGTAAATCTACTGTGCATATGGCTCTTTGGAGGCATTAAAGGTACTGCTACATGCTATAATATAGAGCTGCTGTTAGACACAGAAATATATTATGAAGTATTGTGGCAAGGAAGTATCATATCAGTCTGTAGGATGGAGCTGCTACTTATATATGCTAGCAGCTCTATATGTGCAAAACATAGAATTTAGTCATTTTTATACAGTTAGAAATTAGCATGCACAATGGCAACAGAGTTTAGAATGGTAATGCCCACAGACCATCAATTATCATGTTGTTACTGAATGCAACTATAGTATGTAGGAGTAATTTCAATTAAGCCTTAGAAAACCAGACACTCCATTTCTATACTGTATAATTATATATTGGGCCTTATTCTCATCACACAGTGGTGTAAATCAGAAGTCAGTGGAGATACACCAGTGAAAGAGAAGTGTAAGTGGAGAGCCAGACCCACTTCGACTGCAAAAGCAGCTCACAGGTACTAGCCTAGCTTTTGGGCTGTACTGCATTTACTCAATGCCATTCTGCAGTGAACACACAGCCAGCATAGCCAGATGCAGGAAGATTATGCCAATGTAGAGAGGTCCTATAGTGGTGTTGTCATAAATATAAAGGGAAGGGTAATCACCTTTAAAATCCCTCCTGACCAGAGGAAAAATCCTTTCACCTGTAAAGGGTTAAGAAGCTAAAGGTAACCTCGCTGGCACCTGACCAAAATGACCAATGAGGAGACAAGATACTTTCAAAAGCTGGGAGGAGGGAGAAAAAACAAAGGGTCTGTCTCTGTCTGTGTGATGCTTTTGCCGGGGACAGAACAGGAATGGAGTCTTAGAACTTAGTAAGTAATCTAGCTAGGTATGTGTTAGATTATGATTTCTTTAAATGGCTGAGAAAATAGCTGTGCTGAATAGAATGAATATTCTTGTCTGTGTGTCTTTTTTGTAACTTAAGGTTTTGCCTAGAGGGATTCTCTATGTTTTGAATCTATTTACCCTGTAAGGTATTTACCATCCTGATTTTACAGAGGTGATTCTTTTTTACTTCTATTAAAAAAGTCTTCTTGTAAGAAAACTGAATGCTTTTTCATTGTTCTTAAGTTCCAAGGGTTTGGGTCTGTGGTCATCTATGCAAATTGGTGAGGATTTTTACCAAACCTTCCCAAAGAAGTGGGGTGCAAGGGTTGGGAGGACTTTTGGGGGGAAACAATGATTTTTGGGGGGAAACGATCCAAACGATGCTTTCCTAATAAAAATAAACCCAGATAAATGTTTGGTGGTGGCAGTGGAAGTCCAAGGGCAAAGGGTAAAATAGTTTGTACCTTGGGGAAGTTTTAACCTAAGCTGGTAAAAGTAAGCTTAGGAGGTTTTCATGCAGGTCCCCACATCTGTACCGTAGAGTTCAGAGTGGGGAAGGAACCTTGACAGGTGTACAGACAGCATAAGAGATCTTAATTTACCTCCATCCCTCTGCCTAGGGAAAGTGGATGTGATTCTGGCTGGGAACACTGGCAACCAGCATAAGTTAGAAGGGTTTAGGTTGCAGTCTCTTATAGACTTGGGGACAAGCCTGGCCTCATTGAACCCACCGTTACACCACAGCTGCCTACACCCCAACAATGCAGCTATGGATCTGGGTCATTATGATTGCCTGTATGATACAATTTATTCTGCATAAAAGACCAAACAATGGTGAAAAAAGTAGTTCTCAGACACTGTATTGAGGAGCATGATTGTTACTAGATGCAGCTAGATGAGGATTGCAAGTTAACAAAAATGTGCAGGAGTTGGGCAAAAGTAACGGTTTAGGGAGTCAGAGATCCTGTTTTGGAGTCTGCTCTATGGGAAGCAGAATGCCTGGTTTTTTTTGCCCTCAGTGCATGCTTCCTCCTGCATATTTTGCAGACAAAATTATCAGGCTGAACTTTAATAAACTCCCAAAGATAAATTTGTTTTTTGGCAAAACTGAGATACATTTATTACATGATTAAATATTGATCAAGAGAATTTCTTACCAAAGAGTAATTTCTCTCTACAGGAGTGACAAAAACTGCTTTTGTGCCAAAATGAGTAATTTTAAAGGTATGTTGTTTTTCCAGTTTTAATAAAAGAGAGAGTCCAATGACAAATGTTGTGGAAAAGTTACTATTTAAAATGTCCTTGTACTAGGCTAGAGCTCTATGCGTTAGCAGCAAACAATAGTGTCATCATGTCCTAAAAATAGAAAAGCAAGAGTTATCTATCTAAACAAATGGATAATGTCAATTTGGTGTGCCAGAAAATGCACAGATAGAAAAGAAACGGTTCATTTTATATGCGCACTGTAAATTCAGGGTGCCCATTTCATAAATATCTTGCCTGCTGTGCACTGCAGTTGACCCTTTAAACATACCAAGTCAATAACCTATTGTTTACTATAAGTCCATTTTGTCATTTTGACGGTACAGATTGAAGCATGGCAATCTTCTCGTCTCTCTCTGCTTCACTGCATACATGATTCTTTTTGGCTAACCTCACAAAAAGCCACTTAAATGTCATGAATTACAGCAGGTCTGAGATCTGAATGTTAATCCTATTAACTGACCTAGGAAATTAGGACATTGTAAATCTTGGTGAGTAGTGGCTGGGCTTCATATGATCTGGGTTATCCTGAGGTCACTTGTTAAATTAAAGAAAGAGGTGACTCACATGCTTGCACAATTGTAAGCAAGCCTAATCAGGGTATCATAAATGCATTGATATAGGAAATAGATGAATGCTGTCAGAGGACCTTGATATTTTTGTAAACATTTACCACTACTATCTATGAGAATGAAACTACTTACTTTGCATGCTTCAGGTGATCCAGACAGCATTGATGCCCCAAGACTGATGGGATCAAGTATGGCAACCTGTACTGATTACATAACATGTAGCGTAATGTAATCCCACAAAGCCGTTAAAGTGCCACAAAGTAACTACTAGGTATTGGGAAAAATTTAGAAGCTTCAATATGCAGTTGTTAAGGCCCCCAAAAAAGGGGTTGTGAGTTGCATTTCCTCTATCTGTTCTTACATTCAGGAATATTAAATGAATGATTTTCTACTGCAGCATTTTGATTTTTGCTATTAATTCTCCCCTCTTTACTTTCACTTTTTAATGTACTTTTAATTAGGCAATAATATATAATCTTCCATTCATTCATCATCTTTACTCAAATGGGGAGTGGGAGGAAACACAGAAGGCAGCTCACCAGAGAACCAGTGGTGGCACAGCAGAAAGAGACTAAAAATGCCATCTCTTGATAGTATCTTTAAAGGTTCATAAAAAGATAATGGATGTGCCTGTCACTCTGATGCTAATGATTAACATTTTCTGAAGTTTTACTAGATATTAAACTATGAACTATAAAAGAATTCCACTGTATGACAAATAGAGGAAATCATTGTTTTTTTTTTATAATCACAGTTATGTCTGTTTGATGTCTAACTACTGAGTCTGCTTATGCAACTCTCACTCGTACTAAGTAGTACTTGTTGCCATGAGTAGTTCCATTGACTATTCATAGACTCAGAGTTTAAGGCCAGAAGGGACAATTAGATCTAGTCTGATCTGTACGTCACAGGCCATTAATTTTCACCCAGTTACTGCTGCATTGAGCCATTAACTTGTGTTTGACCAAAGCATAACTTGTATTTTGACTCAGGTTCAAGGGATTACTTTCCTGAGTAAGAAGATAAAAACCAGGGTGAACGTCATTCCAGAACTCGATGGCACACCCTGGGGATGTGATGCACGCACACTTCAAACGTCAGTACAAGTCCTGGTTTTGTCAACGGTGGAGTAGCATGCACCAGTTTGGTGCAACAGCTCCCACACTCATCTTTGTTGACGCCGAAATCAATGCCACATTCAGGATCTTTAGTGGCTCTCTCAAATCAATGCCAATACTGTGCCTCCCAGTTTTGGTGGACATCCTGCCAGCCAGCATCAGACGAGACGCTGCTGTGGTCTGGGAATACAGTAAGATCCTGGCCACTCTGGACATGCTTACCTGATACACCAAGATCTCAACGTACTGCTACTCTCCTGACTCAGATCCAGGAATCCTTTCTGGATCCATGTATCAACACTACAGGCCAATGGAAAAGACTCCAGCACTTGCTGGCTTGAATCGTGGACTGCTTGTGATGCACCAAACAAAGACCTGATTAAAGAGCCAATGAAAGAAGTCCCGGGATTCTGCCTTCCCTGTAGGCAGTGGACTGTACTCAACCGTATTCAGACAATGCACAGAAGGTGTGGATATTTCTTCCACAAATGGGGGAAAAAAGTCAAAGACTCACCAGGTTGTGACTGTGGTGAGGTACAAATCATGTGACACATCACAGACAACTGCTGCATTCAGGAGGGAGATCCACCTAGCTACCCCAGAAGCATTAGATTGGCTTTCAAGTCTTATGATTCAGTTATAATCCCAAACCAATGCTTTTCAAATGCCGTACGAAAGAAGAAGCTTAAAGGTTGCAAGAGTGCACTATTACTACAATATTTGCTACATTTTTATAAATGGTTTAGTGATTTAAGAGCCAGATTTTCAAAAGGCATCTAACGGGATTTTCTAAGCAGGTTAGGTACCTAATACAATTGATTTGAAAAACAATTGGAGTTAGGTACCTACCATGCTTAGATGTTTTTAAAAACCCCTTTATGACTGGTATCTTTAGGCACCTAAATACCTTGAGGATCTGGTCCTTAGGCACTTAACTCCTATTGAGAATTAGGTGCTTAAATACTATGGAAGATGTAGACCTAAGTCACTTTTTCAAAAACAGCACTAAGTTAAAGCACACTAGAGAATATTTAGTGTGCACCAACAAGGCTAACAGGTCAGTTAACATGCAACACATTAGTGCGCTTCACAGATCACACCCCCCATAGTGTGCATTATCCCACACTGTACACAGTCCTAAATCAGTTATATGCTTTTGAAAATGCTACTTAATATGCTCTATTTTGTATATGTTTCTGAAGAAAAAAATTCAATATAGAAGACATTATTCTATCCACTACATCCAAATACAAAGGAGAGTAGATCACACACAAAAATTAATAATTAACCAAACAAGTATGTCATCAACAGCTTTGTGAGTTAGATTCACACTGAGAAAATGAAGGTCCTATTTGAAAATACTGAGAAAAACCAGGTATCAAATTCTATTTAGAGGGGAAAACACTTTCAGTTAATTAAACTGATGGTGATACTGAATCTAGAAGTTATTTTAAAGCTATTGGAAATACATTTTTAATATTACATATTGTAAACTTAGCGATCAACATTGTAACCCTTAATTCAAATGGATAGCCCTGAATTATGCAAGTCATCTGTCTGGGGAAATCCAGGGTCTATTGAAGCCAATGGGCATGTACTCATGTGGGTCACAGTGAGCAAATAACACACAGCTCTCCAAACAATAAACTACTGCAGTTTGTCTTTAAAACATGCACCATTTGGTGTAGAAGCAATAATGATTTTGCAAAACTAATACACTTTCCCAATGAGAATAAGAATGCAATTTATATTCATTTTATTAAAACATTTGCCACAAAAGTTGGCCTAAAGGCTTTAATTTTCACCAATGGAAGTAGCTTTTTGCTCAAACACATTATATTTTGGTTATTGCTGCATATTCCTACTTGAACAGACTGCTGAAAAGTCAAGGGCTAGAATGAAAAGTTCTTACTTACACTGCTAAGTAGTTACTCATGCAAATAATCCCACTGAACCCTATGGGATAACTTGTACAAGTAACTGCTCACCAATAGGAGTAAGAGGTTTACAGTCTGGTGCTCAATCATTGTTTCAAATGAATAAGGACCAGACTCCGCCACTCCCACTCTCACTGAGAAGCACCTTACTTCTTAAAAATAGTCCCACTGATTTTAATGGGAATATTTGGGGAATAAAATGCTATACAACATGATTTAGGATATCAGAATCTGAACCTAGATTTTTTTAAACCGTGAATTCTAATAGCATGAAGCCCTTTCAACATGTGTCTGTACAGACAGTGCTCTTTTTTTTGCCATCTCTAGTGCAGGAAACATGACTCACATTCTTATCTATTTGGTACTGATAGGGACCCAAATGGTGGAATCTACTGTGTAACCATTGCATTTAGCAGGTTGCATTTATTTCATACTTTTTAAGTTGCTGGATGCTCATCTACCATACAGAAACAGAGAGGAAACTCAAAGCACAACCAATCTGCAAAGCCAGGTGGAACATTACATCTTCACAATATAGTCTTAGTCAGGCAGTATAAATCCTTGAGTGTAGCTGAAAGGGTACGAATTTTAAAAGACCACCTATTCAGTGCTAAAATATATTTTCAAACACAAAGAACCATGACAAGATGAAAAACACAGCACAGTACAGTCAAGGAGCACTTTATAAAGAAACAATGGGCCATTCAGAGATTAAATAAAAATAAAGTGCTCCTTGGAATTGAAATACTCAGTCAAACGATATTAACACCCTAACATTCTATATTTGCTGAGTAACCATACAGAAAACTAAGATTTCTAAGAATTGCTCATCATTTTAGCAAGCGTAAAAAGAGTGGGAAAGGGAATTATAGACTGACTTTCACCAGGAGTATAAAAATGAAGATTCTCTGCTTGCCTTCATATCGATATTTGTTTTTATTAGTAATTATCAATATACAAGCCACTTTTCAAGATTCCATATAGAAACAATAATACAGTTCAAGCATATACAATTAAGCACTAGTAAGAAAAACCTTTACAATCAACAGCAGTTCAATTTACCAAAGTATTTGGCAGTATTGTAGTCCCGGGTCTAATTATAGGGAATACCAGAAATAACAGTATGGTAGATGTTGATTCTTTACGGACACTCACTGGAAAAAAAGAAGCCTTTTAAACAAACTTCCAAAACAGAATTGCTACATTTGTCCACCAGCTAGGATTACAAAGACCTGAGGTGAAATCGCAGCCTCAGAGTTCAATGGCAAAATTCACATTGACATCAATATGACCAGGATTTCACCTCTGGTGTATAGAATCTGGACTGGGTCCAATAATACTGCTGACTGTATGTCAGAGGTAAAATAGGAACAAAACACAATATTGGGACCAGAGTGTGAAATACTTTAACAAATACCCAGCTTTAAAACTAATTATCAAGGGTACATAGTATTACCATGACATTTCTCTCTCTCTCTCTTTCATTTTGCTGGATAGCTATAATTTAATTCTGTAAAACATTCTGGGATACAGTTTCTATCAAAGACACTGTATATTACAAAATAAAGATGTATTCTATTTTATCATTCCCACATTGCCACACATTACAAAACATATTACACAGATTAAGAAATACTTTAGTAACTACAAAGACAGATGAGAGAGATTGGATTGGAGACCTGCAGAGAGAATAAGTATTTCTCAACTAATGCCAACCTGTGACTGACCAGAAGTGCCACTTATTAAGAATTTACGTATAGGAATGAAATTGCAGAAAGAGGAAAACTGGTTTAACTAATTAATTGGCATTTCCATTACAACACTGAGTGTCCCGGCTAGTTGACTGGCACAATAAAACAATTCCCAGAAATATGAACTTCTGGAAATTGGTATATGAGGAAATGAAATAATATGCAGGTAATTCAAGCTAGGCAGACACCAGGAGATAGTGGATATTTAAATTCAGCCTATCTAGATACTATAGCGAAGGGGATCATATAAGTACATAGATAGGTACCACAACCACACTGACTGTAAAACACATCCTAAATGTTCATAGCTTCTGCTAACAATGAATGGATTTTTCTTAATTACTTCTAACTTATTTGCAGGTGATTACAATTTCTGTCAAAATAGCTACCATGAAAAATATTTTAAACAGACCACAATACATTTAATATCAGAGATGCCATGGATACAATGTTGGAAGATTTGGATTCCACTGAACACAATGGGGTAAGGTTAACCCATAGGCATTTCACCCCACACACAGAAACTATATCAGAAAACAGAAAGGGTGATTGGAGTACCTGTGATTAAAGGTTTAACCATTTTAATGTAAATTTAGCTGAATATACCACAGAGGAAGGTCAGTGTTTTTAACCTGATTATCAGAGTCAATATCTTGCTAAATATTTAAAAGACTACTGTACAATTACAGAATTTAAGCACACCTACATCTGCTTTCTCAGCAGGGAAAACTGCTATTAGTTATTGCAATATAACCAGGAGGATCTCATTTATCAGCATATTTCTCTCTCTGTGTGGGTGTATGCACATTGTGGTCTCACACTCTTAGGAGATCTGCTATTTGTTTGTAGCGCCAGTGCAGCAAGATGGAATGTACAAAACTAGAAATCAGAAGTTTCCTGTTCTTACTTTGATCATTACAAATATTTGCTGCAGGCCATTAGAAGAACAGTTTAGCTGTTTCTGTGGTAAAGTTTTCATTGGCTTGTGGAGGAAGAACAAAATGGGAAATTTAAACGAGGCCCATCACTAGCTCCAGAGAAAGATTCTCATGAATCATCCTTGCATCCCCCAAGGCAGTTTAGAGATGAGTTGGAATAAAGACTGTCTGAACTATTTTTCCTTTGAATCCCATTAGGATCCTGGGAGGTAAAAAGAGTCCAAGAGCTGTAAAAATAAACTAATGCCTCAGAAGAAAGATGATCATGTAATAGGCATAGGCAAACTCTCTCTCTCTTTTGCTGGCACTGCCAAGGAAGACAGATGGTAAAGCAACCTGATGCAAATCACAAAGCACTGGCCCTTTCTAAATATTTCTTTTCAAATAGAAGGACATGAAAAATAACATTGCGAGTATTTTAGTCATTTCAATATGTTTTTGTAAGTGCCAAGGAGGACTTTTTAACCCATTCTAATCACAAAACAGAGGCTCTTTATTTTCATGTTTCTTTTTTTAAATTAAGAAAAAATAAATAATCTGCCACTACTTCACTTATTTGAAATATACAGCTAAAGTTTTAAATTAACTGACCTCAACATTTAACTTGTCTGCATTTTTGCCCTTTTGCAAGTTGTGTTTATTATAAAGAAAACATAAAACCTTCCTAGCACTTACCACAGGGCTCTCCCTTGAGAGTCTCGGAAGTTCAAGGATATCAGACTTTTCACTTACCATCCCTCACTGGATGAGGCAGATTGCACAGGACGTGCATTTAAAACAGAATATAAAGGCCACTAAAGATATAAATGATCTATTTCCATACAATGGTCCCCAAGTTTCCAATGCAAACAGCTCTTCTTTCCCTCGCCATTAGTTAAAGAAAGATTGTAATGGGCTTTTATTCTGGAGACAGGTTCCACAGAAAGGTAAAATTGGGCCAGGAACCTCAGCAAGTTTCTGGTTTGTTTTAAATCTCCCTCTTCATTTTCATCATCTTCTCTTTATTAAATACATTTCAAGTTCAACTGACTACTAACATTTGAGTCAGGCAAGTGGGAGTGTGAGCAGTTTTATTGTCTCAAGCTACGTGCAATGCAGCTTCATAAATTCTCAGAACACATGGGATTCCCTACCCCACTGCAGACCTGCAAATTCCTTCCCCATTAGAGGAGATGATGGCTAGAACTCCATGTAGTTTCACCATCCTCCCAGGAAAAAGCTGTGGGAGAGCAATGTGGCCTCTAGTGAGTTCATCTGCAGTGTTCTATTATTGTTGGCTACATAGTAATCCACGTCCAGATCTGTACAGCAACACTCCCCTACCACTAGTGCAGAGTGAGCCCTGGAAAGAGACCACCAAATTATTAGAAACTATTACAAAGTCAGAATGCGAACACAAGGATACCTAAAACTAATCTACAGCATCAATCAGAAAAGATTACAATAAATTTGTGACTTCTTTTGATACACATTTGCAGAAAGTTGTATGTAGGATCCTAAGAGTAATGTTGTGCTGCTTCCTCAAAACTTGTTGATCAAAAATAGATTGCTCGGTATAAACTTCGATCAGTTAGGAATGAGAAATAGGATTTAAGTTAGATGTGTATTCAAGAACTAGTAATTACTCGAATATCAGATGTGCATTATCTCTGCCATGTGTTTCACAAAAAGTAGTCATTCAAAAGTGCTGGACTTGACGAAGAGCCCAAGGCTCTTAGAAGGTACTGAATAAATAATAAACTGAAAAAGTAAAAATAAGCCGCTCAAGTTTACTGTTGTTAAGAAAAGAAACAAGCTATTTACATAAGTTAAAAGGATCAGCAGCAATATTACCAACTCACAAACAATTCAAAACCCATCTTTATATTGCCCTAAAATGCAGGTGGCTCAAGTTGGGGATTGCAAAACCGTGTCAGAGGCTATGACACCTTTGCCCTTCCCATATTGCTAAATAAGAGGAGACTCTGCCTCGTTCCTGGATAGATTGGAGGGTGTCTCAGTATGGAAAAAGTCGAGAACCACTTCCCCCAAAGCTTTATGTCATGTATTTGTAAAAACATACCAGTGGGTCAAATTCTGCCCTGAGACTTCTCCTTCCTTCCTCCCCACCACCACCAATTTAGCTTAATATGTTTACCCGTTTTTAAGTGTTTACATAGCTTAGCTCTGTCAGTGAGGGAGACAGTTTATGTGAGAAACAAGGAGTGAAATCCTGGGGACTGCAAAGACTAATATTTTGCTGGACAGTTGTTCAATGCTAAGTAATATTCTTAAAGAGTACCAATCGAAGTTGGAATCTACTGAATTTATACCAAAAGACCTGTGTTGAGGAATTAAACACTTATTGCATAATAGTACCCGCAGAGATGTTAAAGGAAGAAAAAAAATAATGATGCAAGGCAGAGGAGAAAACTGCATACTGTGTAAGTTCTCTTTTTAAGCGCTGACTTGTTGCTGTAGTGCATATATAGTGAAGTACAACAGTCATTTTATATGCAATCAAATGGTATGTTTACTGTATGAAGGGAAGACTGGCAACCTGAAATTTAGTCAGTTTTTGAAAGCAAACTTGAAAGGACAGTCATTTTAAGTATTATAGCAGTCATGAAGTTCTTGTTTCAGTTTTAGTGCTTTTACCGATACAGTTTACAATTAAAAAGAAAAAAGTACTTCTTTCTTCATTGTTGTTGTCTAAAAGACCACACAAACCAGAGGGAGAGCCAAGGAATATTTAAGTTTAGTAAGATGTTACTAGCCAGCTACTAGAAGGATCAGTGTTGAAATCTCAGGCTAAAATATAATCATCCATACAAAGTAGTTCATTTTTTGGTACAAAAAACAAGATTTCCACCATTGCTGTTACAAGTACAGTTTGGAACTAGCAAATAAGTAACAATGCAATCAGACAATGAACATTTATATCACTTGACAGCCTAGTGGACTGGTAATGCAGATAAATGTAAACTGATTCATCAGCGATGAGTGCACTAAAATAAATTAGAAAAACAAAAGTCCATTAAGTGAAAGCTGATACAATATATTGACAACGAAAGTGAATTCAAAATTATTGTACCAACAAGTCAGTGTGTAACTACATTGAAATAAAAGCAAACAAGATAACATGTTGCATTGCCAAAAGAACTGCGGACAAATTAAAGCCAGGGTTGGACACTAAACGAAGAGCTAGATAAGCTTTAAATAATACTGTTCACTTTATATGTGAAAATGACTGGGTGCAATGTAAAACAATTAAAATTATACCAAGTTTCAAGAATCGAAGTTAGACTACATCAAAACCAAAGGCAGGCAAGAATAGCAAGAAAGTCAAATTCACGGTCTTCCAATTCCCCAGTTTTTAACAAAAAAAGGTAATCGACAGATGGCAGTTACCCAGGAGAGTCAGTAAGAATTAATGAATTCATGAAAAGACTAGGTGCATACTAAACAAAAATTAAATGGGGACTGAGTAAATAACATGACCATTGAATGGAAAACAAAAGCAACACGCTCTATAACCCCCAGTAGCCTTTTCCTATTGCTAACACACTAAGAATAAAGTTCACTGGCCTTGTTAACTAAACACTTTATTTAGCTGCCAGTTTATCAAACCATTTGGGATATTATATATAGCGTCATGATTCTTTCATAAAATTTCTGGTACACTATTATGCAATATTGATCTATACAATATCGTAGAATCCAATTCAGATTGTATCAATCTATACAATATCCTAGAAACCAATGGGTTTCAAAATACAAATTTTCAGCAGAAAACAATGGAAAAAACAAGTTATTTTGTTGTCTCAAGGTGTCAGCTCTGTCACAAGCTTGCCTATACTGAATGAGTGGCAAAATGTTACTCTAAAAATACTTATGAATGGTTAGTTTGGAGACAACCTCACAGCTCTTCCTTATTTAAACCATAAACGTTAGCATACATCATTCATCTAAGTCAAAACAATAGCAGTCCACTCTCCATTCTGACTCTCTTATTCGGTCTAGAAAATGTTGGATGTAATTAACTAGACTGATACGTCCCACTTTAAAACCAAAGGAATCCAGCTACATCAAGAAAGCACAATGTCTTTATAAAAATGCCAGTTTAGTATCCCAAAAAACTCTTGCTTCTTCAGAGGACAAAAAGCCACGGTGGATCAACAGAACATAAGCATTATTTCAACCATTATTTGGTTTTCCCTTCACAAACCAAAAATCCCCATTTCTGAATTAGCACTTGAATATTATAAATTCATTTTCCCTATGCAGTATGTAAGTCTAATCAACATAATGTTCATAAATAACAGAAAGTCAACATGAACTCAGCAAATCTGAACATCTGCATTGTATTTTTATATCATTAAATTGGAAGCAGAATTTCAGGTTATCCGGCATACTAAAGGCAGACATTTTGTTTTGGATCTACAGATAACAAGACTTATTTTGGAAAAAGGCTTTTAAAAACAAAGACAAAAGCAGTTTTCTGAATATATTCTCATGAATAATATGAAGTGCAATGCAGATAGCAGGGATTAATTGAAATCCAAAAGCTGCTTACCAAGTACCCCAAGGCGATAGTTGACTGTGATGACTATCACATTGCCATAACTTGCCAGAACACTGCCATCATATAAATTTCCAGTGCCTTCCATGTAGGACCCTCCATGAATATACACCATCACTGGCTTAGGTCCCCCACTGTCCCGAATGTCTGGAAAAAATATTGAGAAACATTTTATCCCAAGAAAGTGGCAAAAAAAGATACATGCAATAATGTTTCTTAGTGAGGTTATTTTTCTTTTTCAGCATATGTCTCTCAAGCAACATGTATTAATTACTGGGCTGGGAGAGGGCACAAGTGTTTGTTTCCACACTTCATGCTTTGAACAGACTAATAAACCAAGAAACGTATGAAAACATATAATTTGGTCACTGAGTTTATTTAAACAGGTGAAATTTTCAACACCACTCATTTGGCCTAATTCTGCCCCCATGGAAGTTGATGGTAAACCGTCCACTGACTTAAGTAGGGGCAGAGTTAAGCCAAAGCTGAACTCTTCTGAAAATCCCACCCTACAGTTTTGTGCACATACTAACATACGTAGCTTGTTATTAAGATGAATTGGATCTGACCCCATATCTAAGTAGGTGAAGTCACGTATTATTTGCTGGTTTCTAACAAGATAAGAGAACTAACTTATAAAAGGAGTTGTGAACATGCATGAAGTTTTCGGTGTCAGAGTTATTCTGCTGTTGCTGGGGAAAACAGTTTGCATGCTTTAGACCTCAAATTGATACTACGTTGTGCCAGGGAAAGCCAGAAGGATAAGGATAAGAGGATACATAATTGAGAAAAAGAAAGTATAGATTGGCCAAGATTTTCAAACAGAGTTGCATGAAATTAGTTTCCTAAATACCTGAGTTTCCTAAATACATACCTGAGTATCTAAATAAGTGGCCTAATTTTCAAAAGTACTGAATTGGCATGGAACTTCAGGCATCTCTTTTTGAAAATATTGGCCTTTATGTTTCAGAAGACACTTCATTTCAAGTCTTGCCAATTTCCAAATGGTAATTTCTTTGGTTTTATAATCAGATTTTCCTTGGCAGGGGGAGGTGAGAAGAGAAAGAAAGAAAATAAAAAGCTTTCCTCTCCTCTGCTGCTGTAGGTGATAATGGGGAAACTCACTGCCTACACACAACTATTAGAGAGATAAGGTGAGGTATCTTGTACTGGACCAACTTCTGTTAGTGAGAGACAAAGCTTTCGAGCCTTACAGAGTTCTCTTATGAACAGTAGTTGGTCCAACAGAAGATATTACCTTGCCCACCCCGTCTCTCTAATATTCTGGGACCGACAGAGCCACAACTATACTGCATATACACCACTATGACTGTATGGGGAAACACTGAAATTGACTATATACAATATGCTGCATATTCACAAAGTAAATAAATTGGGGAAACAGGGAAAATTTTGTAACTCTCTAAACATTCATTTATACTAATATTAGATGGAACCTATAACAATAACAAGCCAAAACCGGAATGAAGTGTGATTTGTAAACTTGTGTGTGCACTTAAGTACAAATTTGGATCTCTGAAGTAGAGTCAAAAAATTTTCCTCCATGGTCCATTGTGGGGGAAGTCCATCCGACAAATTCAGCATTAAACGTTCATTATGAAGTCACGCTACTGGCTATTCTATTAATAGCTATTGGCTATTATGAAGTCATATTACTTCAACTATTTGTTGAATTACAAATTTCATTTTAAAGATTCTTCTTAGTGGGTCCGATAGCCATGCTGAGCTTCTGTGGAGGATTTTTAATAAATGCCAGATTTGCCCCTTAACTGTTTAAACTTGATTAACCATCACTTTATCAGAAATGGAAGAAATAAAGTGACGTAAAAGTTTATAATTAAATTGTTATTGATACATGTTTGGATTAATGATATTTTGATCTGATCTGCTACTAGCTTGTCATTTTCCATTGCCCAAGAAAGCACACAACGTTGCATTCTAACATGTCTCCGAAGAGATTATGAAAATTAGCAGACTGAAGAGGATATTTAAAATACCAGAGTAAGAAAAGGGAGTTCTCTCAATGTCCTGGCATAAAATTTGCTTTCTCTATGAAAGATAACCGTGTTCATTACAACAATATTCATGTTTTCTCCCATCCATGCTCTGTTTAATATCAGTGTGGAAAAGGCTCTCTTAGATTTATGAGTTATTCCTTTAATTTTAGGCACACTCAATGAAGCAGCCTTCAATAAAATTCTTCATATTTTTATCTGGAATCACATCCCAAGTATGGCAAGGACAATGATGAGATCAGGCTGTTCAAACACAGGAGCTCCTTCATCTGTATTCAGTGACAATGGTCAACACAGATGTTTCTGTTTCTATAAGGGCAGCTATTGTTTAATTTTTGTGTTGTTTGTTTTGAAAAAAAAGTCAGTGCTCAAACTCCAGAAATGGGCTTTTCTATACTGCAAGTTCTAGAATAATCACTTATTTCAAAACCAAAAGGATGGTAAGAGGTGGCCCATGAAATAACCTGCCCTTCACCGAAGCACACAATAAATACTTTCCAATGTACTACTCTCAGAGTTTAAAGTTAAGAGGGCACATATCTTTTTCTGTCCAATGGAATTACATGCTTAGGTTTCAAACAGGGGTAGAGCAAAGTCCTTTCAGATTCATTAAAGCATTTATTTCAAATGGCTGTTTACACACAGCTTTTGCTTTCTATTTTTCTAGCCTGGATACAACTGAGGAAGCAATGATAAATTATTAATCTGAAATCACTAAATGACTGTTCACAGCAGAAACTGTACACTGTTAATTGTAGACTTGGAGGTAACACAGGAGGAGATTGTTTCAAATTCTTCTTTAATTAAAATTACATAGAATTAGAAGGCACCAACTGTGAACAGTAATGAAATCTTGGTAGTATTGTTCTGTTTATGTGGAAAATAATATTGGGGTATTTAGAGAAGAATGGGTGGCTTTTATCGGAAACAAACGATGAACTATACATTCATGAGCAAAGCAAAGTTCAAGGTCTAAAGAAAGGATTCTCTGATAAATTCAGCCGACATTATGCCTTTCTGTGATTTCCCTGTAAATATTATGCTTGAAAAGGTTAAGAACAGGCAAGCACTGCAAATTACTCTCCATTTATCTATATGCCACCATCAGATAAGACTAGATGCAATATAAATTTTCTCCACACTGCTTTGTCAAAGATCTCAACCTTGACTTAAGGGTAACCACTTCTTCTAGAAACTAAAGGTGGTGGTTGTGTGTGACTCACTCTCCGAAAGGGAAGTTTAACAGTGAACAAGACCGAGCCACACTTTTATCAAGCTCACCTGAGAGCAAACTCGAGATCCGCAGATGAAATACATACTAAGGCTCTAATCCTATATCAGGAGACAAGTTAGTTAATGGGAATCTGCACATGTGCAGAGTATGTGCCAGCAGATTAGAATGCAGAATCAGGTCCTTACTATGAATTGTAATTTAAAACAGACTAGAGACTGTTTAATTTTGAGGTCCAATATTGCATTTCATGTGAAGTCAGTGGGAACTTTGCCTGAACAGGATTTGGGTACTTTATCCACATCTGGGTGTTTTTGAGAGGTGTAAACATTAGGGATAGATGGGAGTTGTTTAAGTGGGACAAGAGAATATTAGGAACTAGAAGTTAATAATTGAACTGGTATGAAATTCAGAAAGCAGCAATGTAGGCTGTAGGAAGAATCACTTCTTAATGAGTTCCATTAGACCTTGAAATATGTGGCCAAGGAACTGGTGTAAGCTCCATTGTTTGAGACCTTTAAAAATGAGAGTGGACAAAGTACTAAAAATATTGTGTAAGGATAAATCTGTATTGGTATGAAGAAGGATTAAGGGTGGGATTTTCAAAAGTTTTGGATTGGAGTTAGGTGCCCAACTCCCACTGAAATCAAATAAGATTTGGGCACTTAACTCCCTCAGCTACTTTTGAAAATCCCATCTAAATGACCTGACAGGTGTTTTCCATCTCTAACCTCTGAGCCAATATCAACCCATTGTACCAGAGTATTGCAGTGTGGTCAGTAAACTTCATGACATTAGAATATCTTCACTTTAACACATTGCAGTGTCTAGACAGAAGTCCAAATTCTACATTCAGGTATACCTTTGCAGCTTTCGTGAAATCAGAATTTGATTCTGAGTGACTCAGGGAATGGGTTTATCCACAGCGTACTCTGTTAAAGTCACCAGTGGTGGATTTGGCCACTAAGGGCCTGCTCCGTAACCCTTTCTCATGCTGAGTCATAGTTACTCATGTGAGTAGTCTCAGTGTGAATAAGGCCTGCAGAATCAGGTCACAAGTTTGGTATTTCTACCAGGAGTTTGGAGTTTCTGACAAGAAGTGTGAACATTTTCAAAAGAAATGTCTATGGGACATCTCCATTCAAAATCCTCCCTGACTTCAGGCATCTCACTCCCTTCATCTTTTATTCATACCTGTGTTTTGCCTTGATACCATGATTTATTTGGTCTTAAATTGCCAGCTGATAATGTCTAAGTAGACTGGAGTGGGTACGTCTGATATTTATCTTATTTATATGGCCTATGTAATTACATGCTCTTATTATGGTTTCCATCATTCTCCAACTCCCATTCCTTCTTAATGTTTGTTACAACCACTTGTTATCTCTGCTCTTAATTAGATTAAATCATTCATGGAAAAGGCTGTCTTATTCTGTGTTTCCAGAGTGCACACTGGAGCATCAATTCTGAATGGGGTTTTGGAGCACTACAGTAATGCATAAAGAACAAATAACTAATTTCAAAAATAAAGTTCATAAAGTTTCATTTGTTCCAAGGGTCCTTTTAAAAGTCTCACTTTGACACTATAGAGGTGTGTGACTTATTTACCATCTCAGGTCCATTTGGGTTGTGAACATGTTATTGTTGAAAACTGTTACGAAGATTTTACAAGCAAACTAGCTGCTCAGGAATCCATGTACTTCTTACTTAGCAAGATTCTACATATGTACTGTTTTAGCTATTCCAAAATCTTTTTCTAACAAATTTCGCATAATGGGAACATGGCACTAGTCAATGAAACTATTTTCACAGTTTAAAATCTTCTTTGAAGCCATTTTACTTTGAGTTCAGATCTATGAGACGCTAAATACATCTATAGTTATTTTAATAGTGTAAGCCACTGAAAATCTCAGTATGCAAACTTCCATTAAAAATAATCACATCTTTTAGATGAGTTGTCAAATTGAAGGCCTGACAGCTTGTGATCATTAAAGAACCTATTGCACTTTTCTTAAGAGTGGGAGTGTTTAATCCTAATCCTAATGTTCTGGCAAAATTCCACCTCCTCTAATTACATTCAGCCTAAATACCACCTCAAATTTTAGTTGAATGTAGTATTCTTCTTCAGCTCCTATCTTAAGCTTTTGGGTCGTTTCGCTGTACGCTGTTAAGCTGCTGGGTGCATTTCACCTGAGAGGTGGCTGCATTTAAGTGCTGGATGAAGTGATCCCTATATAGCAATTGCTGATTTTCAAATTGCTTTGATATCCTTCTTGTATGCACTGTATAGATGTAAGAGATACAAAGTAGTATGAAATGCAAGAGTTGTAATTCTGATAGGTCTTTAATAGGTAAGCAGCAATATAAGGTTCTAATTAGAGAGGGACTCTGCAACCAAGTCAGTAATTTATAAACGACTCAAAGATGAAAGTACCGCAGAAACTGACAGAACCTTCACCATACTACCAATGGTTGGCAGGGATAGAATTATAATGGAACCCAATAGAGCTGCTTACGTTAAGAGGCTGTCAGAATTTTTACTACCTATATTTTGAAGTGTTAGCAACATCATTGTAAAAATTAAATGTAGGTTGAACAGAAGTTCTCAGAGGGGGAAAATATTCACTGAAAAATTTAACATGCAAATGAAGTTTTAACTCTGAAATTTTGATGCTCATGGAATGAGAAACTAATATGACAGTGTGAGCAGGCACTGTGCTGTCTGTGTGTATCAGTCAAAAAAATCTCCATCCTAAATTGCAACATTTATGCTTTTCCAGCCTGGCTGGGACTGTAATTATGCTGAAGCATGTGGTTGTTTTGTGATATAGACAAATGTGTACTACTATATACTGTTCTCTAAAGTCATATGGTTTGAGTCATAGCTACCCAAGAGACTGCCTATCTTCTTGGGCTGCCATGGCAACAGAGATCAGCTGAGAGAGCTGAGTTAGCAGTCCCCTAGCTTACTTTTAAAACATTAGGGGCTGGTCGAGGGCTCTTCACCAGAAATACACAGTCCTTGAATTCACTTCCCTTCTTGGTACAATAGAGCTTCAGTCTGTTGATTTTCAGAACAGGATGCAATGTCTCTCTCTTCTCCCAGACTTTGGAGAAAGTGGTGGAGAAGGGCTAGCTTTGGAGTCCTGGATTCCATTCCCTGCTCCCCCATAGACTTCCTGTGTCACCTCAGGCAAATCACTTAGCTTCTCCATGCCGTAGTTCCCCATCTGTAAAATGGGCAAGACACTTTTCTACCAGGGAGGTTGTGAGGATAAATACGGTAAAGATTTTGAGCTACTCTGATACCATGGTGATGAAGTGAGACAGAAACATAGGTGAGTTACAGAGTGTATGGGATTTCTGATGGATGAGAAGAGTCCATTGGTGACCGAGTTTTCATACGTTTGTACAGCACCTAGTACTCTGGGCCACAATTCCAGCTGAGGATATTACTAATAATTATTATAATGTATTTTACCAGAAGTGCCTAAAGGATAGGTACTTTTTAGAATAAATCCAAATTAAACTAAATTAATTTATGAACTAAACAAAAATAGGGGACTAGGATGAAAACATTCAAATCCTTTACATTTTTAACCCAAACCAGGTTTCCAGATCTGGGATGCTAGTTTATTCACTGCCTAAGAAACCCTTAGTTTAATGTTTGGCTTCAGAGTAGCAGCCGTGTTAGTCTGTTTCGCAAAAAGAAAAGGAGTACTTGTAGCACCTTAGAGACTAACCAATTTATTTGAGCATTAATAAATTGGTTAGTTTCTAAGGTACCCCTAGTGCTCCTTTTCTTTTTAGTTTAATGTTGTAACTACACTAGATTCTGACCCATTTGTCAGCAAAGGTTCAGATTCACTGATGCTACATGGATCACAGGTGTTTTTACAACGTCATGCACAGCTGTTGAGGTAGCTCAGTGGTAACACAAGTGCAGCTACCTAGTTGTTCAAAAACAGGCAAGAAAATGTCCAAGTGTAGACAAGGCAAGACTTTTAGTACAGCTCGTGTGAGACAGATGCTGGCCTTTTAAGACACAAAGGCTATACAGTTGCAAGAATGTAAACAAAATGGGAAAGCAAAGAAGTTTACATAACTTCTGATTTTGCACACATTTTACCCAGGACTTGAAAACACCTTCGTTTTTTAAACTGCAAATTTGCAGATCATTAGCCTGTAATGTGCACTAGTGCCTTTGGGTCTTCTGGAAACAAAAATGAAAAATGATCTCATTAAGGCTGGCCTAATGGTTGTAGCACATACAGAAGACCCAAATCTGATTACTAATCCCAGGCTCCTTTGTCCCTGGGCTGGCAATGATTGGGAATGCTGATGCTGTAGTAGTAATACATGGGACTGGGGATTATCTAATACTGTTTTATATTGAAATCTGCTGCTAATTAAAGTGAGAGACTGACTTCATAGGGAGTACTGTCCAGTCCCTTAAACCAGGTGGCTATGATCCAGGCTCTTGGTAAGTGCTCATTGAGCCTCTAAAGAAACATAGGCAAGGTCCTGTGCTCTTTGCAACACATTATACTTAATTATGTGGGAGGGACCGTACAATTACGGTCCCTCCCACATAATTAAGCAGATCTAGGGACGTGATCGTTCCCCTCTATTTGACATTGGTGAGGCCTCATCTGGAGTACTGTGTCCAGTTTTGGGCCCCACACTACAAGGAGGTTGTGGAGAAATTGGAGAGAGTCCAGTGAAGGGCAACAAAAATTATTAGGGGTCTGGAACACACGACTTATGAGGAGAGGCTGAGGGAACTGGGATTGTTTAGTCTACGGAAGAGAAGAATGAGGGGGCATTTGATAGCTGCTTTTAACTACCTGAAAGGTGGATCCAAAGAGGATGGGTCTAGACTATTCTCAGTGATAGCAGATGACAGGACAAGGAGTAATGGTCTCAAGTTGCAGTGGGGGTGGTTTAGGTTGGATATTAGGAAAAACTTTTTCACTAGGAAGGTGGTGAAACACTGGAATGCGTTACCTAGGGAGGTGGTGGAATCCCCTTCTTTAGAAGTTTTTAAGGTCAGGCTTGACAAAGCCCTGTCTGGGATGATTTTAGTTGGGACTGGTCCTGCTCTGGGCAGGGGGTTGGACTAGATGGCCTCCAGAGATCCCTTCCAACTCTGTTATTCTATGAATTATGCAGCACAGCCCTCCTTGCCATGGCCAGCCCAAACTGAATAGGGTTTTTTGTGTAACTTATTTTTATATTTGCTTTTTGCTGCCCCTAAATGTTCAGTCCTCTGCAGATGTTTGCACTGACCACAAATAACTGTACTGCAGAATTTGTCAGGGGAAAGCTGGGGGTAAGGTTGGCATGTGGTTTGATATGTTGACGTCCTGGGTGGCTTTTTTGGAGGGTGAGGAAAAGGCAGTTCTTCTGTTTAGCGTTTGTTAAGGTGTTCAATAACGCCAGCCCAGACAACTGTAGATCTTTGTAATAGTAAAAACATAATGGACTGCATCCACTTGGTGAAGATCTGCTCAATTCCACTGAATTCAATGGAATGAGGCCAATATACTGCAGCTGAAAATCTGGCTAAAATTTTAGTGCCAGGCCTCTTGTCTGCGTGAGATTAGGTATATCTGAGTTTACATTTCTTGACATGATAATGTAGAAGGGAAGGGATTTTGTGCTTTTCTACTGCAAATTCAGTTGCTTGAGAGACACTTTATAAGAGTTTTCTAACATTTTTTCTTTATAAACACAATATTTTCTCTGTTTATCAAACTGAGATAAGTTGGTAAAAGAAACATCTTTGTATTTGGTGAAATATATAAATACAGAGGGTTAGAAAACATGCAAAAAGGTGTACAGAGAGACTTAAAAAAAAGTGTTAGTTCAAATAGTATGGACAAAATTCAGTCAAAAGGTGGGATGAAACATATCAAAAGTCCATTTCAAGAAAACAAAACCCCTCATCTTTAAATATTGTTACTCATTTGCATAAAAATGTAAAACTTAACAACATTCTTTCTTTTAAAAGAATTAAATATATATATATATGTATATATATAAAAACAACAAGCAAGAAGACAAAACACATCAAAAATGGGAATAAAAAAAAATCTTCAAAAGACAAGAAGTTAAAAAAAAGAGGGGAGAAAAAGATTTTCAGGGATCCTTGTCATGCAAATCAGTTTGGCGGCAAAAAAAAAATACCTTCATCTTCAGCACCGTCATTATCACCTAAATCATCTGTCTGTTTCTTTGTAAGGGGACCTAGGATTGAGAATGGAGAAAATGGAGGAAAAAAAAAAAGACAATTCAAGAATACACAAGACTGAGGAAAAAAAATAGTCAATATTAAATTCCCAAGGATGTTTCAAGAAAAACATTTGTGGGGAGGTTCAACACACACATTTTTGTTTCATTTTTTTAAACTATATAGCAAAATCTCTCCTATAGGGTATGGCTATTAGAAACGTCTAGCAGGAGAGGCAAATAGTGCCTGATACTTTACATTAAAAAAAATAAAGAATTAAAGGAAATGTTTACTAAAAGCATACCCACCACAAATAACCAGAAACTATATTTATCTCCTTCATTCTTAAATTTGAACAGGTGGTGACAATAACAAACTAAAACCAAATTAGCTCTCATATTTGATGAAATAATGTTGCTGATAAATATTTTGACAATTAGTGAAGAGAAAATTTTCTGTGACAAGTGAAGTCAAATTTCTGAGTCCAACAATTTTAGCTCCTGCTTAAAAAGGACAAGAATGGATTTGGCTTTTTTGTTGTTGTTGTTGACTCATTGATTATATTCCAATTTAAATACAGCTGTGGACTGAAAATTCCCTGTAACCTTTCTTTGACCATCTGCTGATATATTTGTTAAAAAATATGAAAGTCCCGAAGTGGGCTTTAGAAACAACAGCTGAAATCTAGGCCCTACTTAAGTCAATGGGAGCTACATTTTCCATTGACTTCAGTGGGACTAGGATGTCACACAGTCTATACAAAAATAACATTTAAAACAGAGGCTATTCCAGTCTCAGCATAGGCAGGGCAACTAACATCCTACAATCAATACTAAGAATAATGGAATTAAGGTTTAATAATTCCATTCCATATTCCATGCCAACACAAGTACCATTAACATGTAAGGAGATTCATCATCTCTTGCAACAGAAAAAAAATTGCCCTTCTCTCTTAGCAAGTAATAAAAAATACAGCAGAAGAAAAGTCAAAGGCCGTAATGAAAATATTTCCATATATCATGTATTCCACACACTTATGCACAAACACAAGACAGTTGGAACTCAGTATTATCTTTCCTTTTTTCAGAGCTATCCAATTTCCATGACATTCTGTAATTTGCATGCAAAAAAAGCAATCAGTACAAACACAGGACTCAAGTTAAAAAACGCAGCCATGCACATAGTAGAAAACAAGAACTTTCTCATGCATAAAACAGACAAAAACAAGAATAAAGATGAAACGTGTGTCTCGATATCTATTGTACACGTAGGCAAGAGGCACGCATTAACTTTAAGCACATTGAACAATGAAGTAGTGTTAAAACATTTGTATTTTAAAAAGCTCCATCTACTTCTGTTATGTTACAGGATATTAGTAATTCAACATTAAGCCTGTAATCTGTACAAAGAACACTACAATTCTGCTTAGTGCACTTAAACAAAAAAAAATCTGAAAATGTTGTTTGTATTGAACCAGGTGCATATGTTTGACAACATAAATAATCCATGATGTACCATTAAATTTTAGTTGTGAATTTTGAAACCGGACCATATAGTTGAAAACCACAGCTGAATACCTTAATTACTGCATCAGTCAGGAGAATAGTTTCAAGCTCATTCTAAATACAGAACACTGGAATTATACATCATAAATTCAACAACAGAATTTTACAATTACACCTGCAAGCAATCATTCTGTTTAATTCAGAACCTTGGTGAATGCAATAGCTCCTGCTAATGGAAATCCTCAATATAATCGCTACAAAATATGATATCTACATAATGTGACCCTATCTAAATGCAGGTAGCACCCTAATGATTTGCTGCTATCATTCTCACACCATAACTACTATACTCCCAAAAAAGGACAAAACCACTAAGTATAGCAAGGAAACTAGAAGATCATTCACTTAAAGGTATGTTTTCAGTAAAGCATACAGGGAAGAATGAACTATTACCAGTTCTAAGAGATATGCATATAGTAACCAGGAATGACATGTTACAGTTAAAAATATGTATTCTTTTTAAGGGTTTCTTGACGACGTTATGTTAAAAGGAGTGACCGACAGGCAAACCTAGAGACATCTGGAAAGACAAATGTCTCATGTATTTCTGTAAATAAATTGGGTAGAGGGAAAGTTCTCCTTCTCAGAAAATATTTAATTGCAAATTGAAAGATGACTAATCCCTTATTATAAGGCATGTCCCTCATATGGTACATTGTGTTTCATATTTGTCTAAAATCAATATAATCCCACATCTTAACAGCAGTCATACAAAGAATCAAACACTGTTATGTAAAGTTATGATCTTGTGCTGCAAAATGACACACAGTACAGCGAAACATGTCCCTTACAAATAAGCTTAGCCTCTATTTTTCAACAAGTTGTCTTTTGTTTCTTTGAAACGTAGGTGGTCACTTTGCTGGTCAGCTTGCTACATGGCCATATGCAATACACACAGATCCCAATAACAGTGGGAAACACACTGTTAATGGAATCAAATGATACTGAACACACTTCAGGCTAGCATAGTTTAACATGGTTTGTCTTCCAGTGTAGTCCAGGAATCCCAGATTTACATTTAAATTCTATCAAGTCTAAAATAAGAGGCTCAACTAATCTCCCCTCCTGGTGGGGAGAATTCAATCATACCATTGCCCTCCCTCCCCTGGATATTCTTCCAAGATAGATAGTAGGTTTGATTTCTAGCATGACCTGGCCCATTCCTGCAAACCTTATTGGCTGCAGCATCCACTTTGGCAATGGCCACCTCAGAGCAACAAATGCCTACCTCTTTGGATATACTTTCTGCCATGGGAGATCTACTTCCTGAGGCCACTGATGTGGTTGAAACCTAGGTCGTGGTATCACAGTGTAGAGAGGCTTCTGTGATGATCGGTACTTTCCTACCTCTCAGGATGTATTGCAAGGCATCATTAATGTTTGTAAATGCTCTGTAGTCCTTGGATGAAAGGTTTGTTTAAGTACTATTGGTCATGTGACTGTCCTAACCATTAAATTCCAAAAGAAAGGCACTGTAACCTTAAAGAAACAGTGGCAATTTTTTGTTTGGATATCTATGTTAGGTACTTATAAGGCCCCCATAACCATAGTACCTGAGGCTAGACAATAGGAAAGCCTTCTGAAACACCAAAAGCTGTAGTAGAGTAGCATAGACTTGGCTTTCCTTTGCTTCAGCACTGCTTCTCATTCCAATATAGTAAATAATGTTGACTATTTCTTTATTCTCAGGAATAATAGACTCCACTGATTAATAATATTGCTGTGTCTGCCTACTAGGTTAACTTTATAAGATAAGGGTTCAAACCTGCAGTCCTTAAACAGGAAAAACTCCCACTGAAGTCAATGTGAGTTCAACTCAGGCAGCAAGAAAATAAATCCTTATGGAAAAATCCTACAGACTGTAGCAGTCAAGAATATCCCTTCAATAAAAAATTTAAACAAGCTCTGGAATTGTATAGCAGGGACTTAATTCTTAGTTAAGTTCAAATAAATATTTATAGAAAGTTTATGTTTATTCATCTATACCTTTGCCAAAAATAATTTCTACAGCCATTTATTCACTATTAGATTCTATGGGGTTTTTCCATTGGGGAAATAATTGGTTTTGATTTTATATTTCGTGCAGGTGCTAAAAGCTAATTAAACAGAATTCACTAAATGGTAGCGAGACAGGGGAGACAGAGCAGCATAAAAGAAAAGCTTCTTAACTTTCCAGAATTATTTCTTATGGCACCAGACTACTACATTTTTCTATATAAGTGGCTTTATATCTGCTTTTTCATTCCGTTGTTCCACTTTTGCCTCTTAATATCCTTGATGAATGCTCACTAGTTCCTCTTATTTTTTCACTCATTCCACCTAACCCTTGTGCATCCATTAAGAAAAAAAAATCCTTTTATTATGTTTATAAAATAGCCTTCAAATATAAAGAGCAGCTCACTGTTCTGGACCAAGTTGTAACTATCATTGCTGCATCTTTTTAATGCCATAAATGTTACCTATTGGCACACAGAGCAGGTATCTTAAATTATGAAAAAAGACTGAAACCTTTAAAATGCTGATGCAGGAGTGATTTATTTTATCACAAAACTCTATAGGGTTTGAGTACCTTCATTTAGATGACTATTGTACCTGGCTTAGATAGTCTGTCCCATAACTTGAAATGGGTGAAGGTGGTTTTAACAATGGAACAATATGGGTACTGCCAAGATTCATTCAATGGGCTACATTTAGTTCTGGTTCCACATTAACTGCTCCATACCTGTTACAATATTATGATATATTTACCTTTAATTTACGTGAGTTCCTATCTACCACTATGCCTTCATCAATAGCATAGAAGTTTTGATTGGACATTTAAAGATCTATGAAATAAAACTGTATTTGTTCATTTTAAACATTTGGGGCTATAAAATAATATCCAAGGTTTTGTTGGATCAGATGTCATTTTAGAACATTAGGTGACATGGATTCCAACTAGAGTAAATTCAGATTATTTTTTTTAAATAACATTGGTACTTTTCAGGTTTAATGATTTTTTTTTAATTTAATTTGGGGATAGTATCAATCTCCTAAGACCTTTACACTCCATTATACTCATTGCTTGCAATTCTAAAATCAGACATATGTTTACGTATTCATACAAGTCTTTATGACAGCTGCCTGCATAAGTGTTATGAAAAATTGGAAAGATCCATTATGATGGTCATTTACTGAATGGTGGTATAAAATAATTTTATTAATTTAAAAAAATAAAAATAAAATAAAAAAAACCATGAAAAGCAGCTGGGGGAGAAACATAACCAGAATTTCTTTGGGAGGAGATTTTCAGAGGCACAAATGACCCTAACTTGGAGCTAGGCTCCTAACTGCTGCCCACACTGCAGTGGGGGGGTGTGATTGCAGCAAGTGTTGGCATACCCAAGCTAGCGTGGGTGCTAACAGCAGTGAAGCTCTGGCAGCATGGACTTCAGTGTGGGCTGTACAACCTTGGGTATGGACCTCAGCTACTTATTATTGGTACCACTGCTATTAGAACCTACACCTGTATAGCGTGGTTTTGCCAGTTGCTAACCCCTTTCTTCATTGGTTTCAGAGTAACACCCGTGTTAGTCTGTATTCGCAAAAAGAAAAGGAGTACTTGTGGCACCTTAGAGACTAACCAATTTATTTGAGCATAAGCTTTCGTGAGCTACCTGTCTTATATGACTGTTTACTGTAATTACTTTAATAAAAAACCAGCAACACTGTCTGGCACTTATTACTGCCTTCAAAACCCACCTTGACTCTCCCTACTTGTCAACTCTTGTCTTAGTTTAGGTCCCCCGCCCCATATTCACTCCTACTCCAATGATGTGAGCTTCAAATGCCCATTCATCAGCTTCTCAGACAATCATTTCTGTGTTGTCTTCCACGCTGCTCCTTGAAAACGATTAAGAAGCTTCCTGGACTTATCCATAAAGTTCCTGCCCTCTACACACAAAAATAACCACTGAAGACTTACCTATGAGAAACTTACTGACATTGGTGCACTTGAGGAGTAAATAGATGAGATTTTACATGTCCTATTTATTCATATTTTCTAATTAACTGTATAATTGTTGCTCCTCCCATCTGTTTTCTTTTCTCTCTTTAGACTGCAAGTACTTTTCTGTATGTACCACAGAAATAAAATAAATACTAAAACACAAAAGACAAAAAATTGTTAAGATCCACACTTCCTGCTTTCCTCAAGCCTTTCAGCTCCCTTCTCATAGATACAACCTGATCCTGCTTAAAAGCCCATTTCCAAATGTTCTGTCCAGAAGAGGGCTTCAGATATAAATGAGGTATGATAAGGAACTGGGTTCCATTTTTGACCGCTGCAATTGCTATTGGACCATATGATTGTGTGCATTTCAACTGTTCATACAAACAAACAAAAAAAAGATTATGGCATCATTAGTCTCTACAGAAGCTACGTTTCTTTGTCTTCATTTCCACAGATCCTAATTCTCCTCTAATGAACCTTATAGAACCTTTTTTCAGCTAGGCTAAGGCTTTTGTGAGCAAGTACTGTAGTTACACCTGCAGGTACAAAAAAAATAGGCACAAAATTAATTTACTAATTGCACCCACAACAAGGAACCCACTTTCCGTGAAAGCTTACCTGTTTAATTGCATACTCTTCAATCACCAAACAGGCTATCTTGGCACTGCTTACCTACCCACCGCTATATTTCTTTACACCAACATGCTGCTGAGTAGTTAGGACGGGATACCTAATCCTGCAACCTCGACTTTCATGAATAGTCACACTTGAGTCAATGGGTTAGATCCTGATCTCTGTTTATCAGTGTAAGTAAATTCCAAATGTATATGGGTGTAAGTAACATCAGAAATGGGTACAGTGGTGCTACTCATCTGAATAAATTTTGCAAGAGCAGGTACACTGGCAATATGCAATTTTATTTTATTTTGCTTATGACATTGCTGTGAATATTTTGTATGGAGCCAACTATAAATCCTTATCGGATTGTAATGAAAGTATATATCAGGCATTGTGGCCATCCAAGGCTTTCCTTTACATAGGAGGCAGCCATTTAAAAAAAAATACCAAAAATCACTTTTATCCTAGCAAATAATTAAGCTTATGCAGAATAGCTTAGCAAGCAGTCTCCTCATTAGTGAGACATACAGAAGAGCATTCTATTTAGGGGTGGCAAATATTCTATTCCCAGCACAGTGCAGCAGCCAAATGTGTCACTTTGTGGAGATGTGGCTGGAACACACTGCATGCTCTCACACCAGCCAACAAGTCTAGTACTTTTAGAACACAATGTTTAAATTAATGGGCAATGCGCTGTATTTAAATGAAGGCCCAAACACTGGGCATGCGAGTCCCATGGATTTTGCTGGGACTATTTATGCCATTTAAGTTCCTCATGTGTCTAAGCACCTGCAGGATCAGTCTCTATCATCAGAAACACCTAATAAATATTCCATGGATTGTGATAGCACTTACAAAATGTGTCAAAATTCCAATTAAATCTTATTTTCGTAGTCATGATCACTGCTTTCTGGTAATAAGTTAGATAACTATCAATCTTTTTTTATTCCGGATACTAATGTTCATAAAACGGACCGGAAGAATGAAGAAAAAAAATCTGATAGTCTGGCAATCAATCTTTCTGGCTCATTTGAGTACTGGAAATCACACATACCTATTGTAACTTCTTAGCCACATTGGCTTCCATCACATATACTAGATGTCAATGCAAAAGGGAAAAATATCAGGGTAATAAAAACCATTAGGGTTAGAGTCTATGAGCTTGGTTCACTCCCAGTGGCATAGGGGGGTGGAATAGGCACTTGGGATAAGGTCGCAGTAGTGCTGCCCCTCCCATATGGATTTCATTGGGAGGAAGAGGGAGCAGCTTTAAATTACATTGGGGCTACACAGGAAACTAGGGAGAAAAAAAAATCAAGGCAATTAACAAAAATCATGGCTGGATAAGGCTAAAATACAAAACCTCAATGCCAGAAAATCTAAGGTTGAGGATGGAATGCCAGTCTCTGAACTATAACTTTTATTTCATAGATTTCCCATTGTAACAAGATGACCATTATTTATACTGTTTTTACACATTCTATACAGTAAATCTCAGTGATAACAATAAAATATAGTTATTGTTTCGACAATAGTTGGTTTTACAGCATTTACCAATCACAATCCCACTCCTTAATCCATGCAGCTTTTAACATTTAACTTGCATTAATAATTCACTTTGTTTTACAAATATTCATATTCCAGATATGACACTCCGCTATAATGAATTCATTCTTCCACAGCTGCTCTGCCAGCTGAATTGAAAGTGCATGAAACAATTTTCTGTGTTCATGAGTAATGACTAGGGCCTAGATCCTGCAAAGACTTATACATATACGTAACTTGAAGCATCTTAATAAAATCATTGAAGTCAACAGGCTAAATGTTCAGTTAATATAAAATTGGTGTAGCTCCACTGTATTTGATGGAGCTGTACCAATTTGCATTCCGAAGATTTGGGTCAACAGGTCAACTCATGTGCTTAAAGTTTAGCACACACACACAAAAGTGTTGGCACGATTGGGCCTTTAATTGAAGGGTCAAATTTATGCCAGACAAAACCCCATGGAGTTACACTAGGGATGAATCTGGTCCATTACTGGACTTTTAATTGGCAGCAAATAGTATTGAAGGTACTCAAATAGCACATACTAGATGTGACATAACTCCAAATTGTCTACATTACAAATATATTCTTCTTTATTCTATTTGGAATCTAGATGGCATACTAAACTCTTGTTACAAATCTCAGTTAAGTTCCTCTAGAATTGTAAGAAGGATATGAACTCTCTTTATTCTATAAGCTTCCAAAAGATCTTATTCAGCTTATGTGGTTGAACTGCAAGTTTGGAGTTCAAAGGTCCACAATTCAAATCCCAGCAGAAGAAATTGGCCACACTGTCATCTATCAATATTCAAATACTTTCACTTTTTTCAAAGGTCTCCAATATTCATGCTGCAATGGCTGATTTAAGTGTGTGAAGCTTTCACAGCATAAGAATGTACAAAGGGATACTGTTGCTACTGAGGAAGCTTCACTGCTTGACACCAGGTCATGAAGTCACCACCAACCTTAAGCTATGTTGCCAGACAATACCCACTGCTACCAACTGCCCAGAATACCTAAATAAATTTAGTACAACCAGTTTAAAAATTGACATGCAAGGCCTAATTTTTACTATACTGGGGAGAATCATGAAGTGCAATCAAGCATGGCAGGCCCAGGATTTAGCATAAAAGTACAAGTTTGTCAAGTCATTGTGACATTACTCATCATGGACCCAACTATACTTCCTTCAAAAGAATCAACTTTAGTTAAGGCAGTACACTAGTTCTATAGGCCTGGACTATGACGAGAGATCCATATGCACAACAATGATCTCTTGGGACCAGATTCTGGTAACCTTCTTCATGGTGGGTGGCACTATATTCCACAAGTAACCCCATTAATTATAGTAGTTGTTACAGTGGCTGTGTAGTTGATCTGTGGCACAGCTGGGACTAGAACCAGGCCCTAGATACTGGAGTTAACCGCTGCCCATGAAAAGTAGCCATGTAGAAATAACTGCACATTACAGAGCAAATCAAATTGATCTATAATATTTTCACAAAGTAACCATGAATTATAATTGAGAATAAAGCATTATTAGGCATGAATTAAGTTCTGCCCAGATCTGCCACTTAGACCACATCCTTCCAGGCATGTGTTTTCCACTATAACCTGTGTACTGTTTATAATGCACGATCTCTGAGAATGTAAGGGCTGATGTAATCAAATAATTACAGGTAAACCCTCATTATCTAGCTATCTCAGAGGGCATCCAAAAATCATTGAATAACCAGGCCTTTTGTAGTAGCTGTAAAGGGGGCCTGCGGGTGTTGCTTAGATAGCATCTTTGCCTGGCCCACCACAGGAACATACAATAGGTCGGTGGGCCAGGAGTTTAAAGGGAACGATCTGCTAGCCCGGTGGCCCATTCACTCACATCAACCCCAGCTGAACAGCTTCCCTGCAATGGTGTGCATAGCTCAAAGAGCATGGGAGCTGCCTTGCCCTCTGCTACTCCATCCCATTCCTCTGTCGCAGAGACAAAACGTAGGGAACAGCAGCCCTGGAAAGCTTTGTTGATATTTTAGCTATTGACCTGCAGGCCACATAGCAGAATCCAAATACATCTTTAAAATTCACCCAGCACAGCACTTCAAAAGCCAGTACTGTACTGGGAATATATTGATATTGTTGGAGGGCATGCAGCTTGTTGTTAAGGGAGGAAAGCTCTAACCTTTAGGGAGAAAGGCACTCCTTCACTTCTCTGCTCTCAGCTAGTGGCTCTCAACCTTTCCAGATGACTGTACCCCTTTCAGGAGTCTGATTTGTCTTGTGTACCCCCAAGTTGCACCTCATTTAAAAAGTACTTGCTTACAAAATCAGACATAAAAACACAGAAGTGTCACAACACACTGAAAAACTGCTTACTTTCTCATTTTTACCATATAATCATAAATTAAATAATTGGAATATAAATATTGCACATTCATTTCAGCGTATACTATACAGAACAGTATAAACAAGCCAGTGTCTGTATGAAATTTTAATTTGTACTCACTTCTCTTGTGCTTGTTAGGTAGTCTCATAAAACTAGGCAAATATCTAGATGAGTTGATGTACTCCTGGAAGACCTCTGTGTACCCTCAGGGGCACATGTATCCCCCAGTTGATAGCCACTGCTGTAAGCCTTTCCCAGGACAGCAAATTTGGGAATTATATGGTGCAAAGAGACTTCTGTGGAACCCCTGTGCCACAGTGAATTTCACCTTGAATAACTCTAGTTTATTTCAGTTAGAAATAAACTCTAGTTTGTTTCAGTTAGACACCATACACCATGGTGTGTGAATGTATTTATGCACCTGTACACACATGGACATACAACCACACCTTACGTGTTGATTGTTTTCCTAAATTGTGAGCTTTTCAAGACAGAACCTGTGTTTACCCGTTCATGTAGATAGCATCTAGCACACTGCGAGTGCTACCAAAAGAAAAATTATGAATGCTGAAAATAAAATCAAAACCTCATACTAATAATCTATTGTTCAGTGGGCACCATTCACACAAGTTTGTTGCATTATAAAATAGTAACACTTCAACTTAAATGTTTCTCCATAGTTCAAAGGATTTAAGGGCATCCTTACAATATTCCTTAATTGGGACATTGGCAGCTAGCTAAATTAAACATAATTATAATTGCCCTCATTACCACGCCTTTTGACAGAATCAAAGTGCATAGCTCTCAAGAACAGTGGTGGGAAAGTTCAGAGGGCAACATATATTTCAAAGGCTATCTAAAGAAGTATGAGACATGGGGAGTTGCACCAATCTTCTTATACGTATATACAGACTTTTTAGAGGAGCAAAGTTTTTAGGCAGGAAAATTCAAAACATCTTGGCACTGGAGTGACATTGAACAAGAATAGTACAAGCAGTGTTTGAAGATTAGAAGGATCAAATACATGTCATAAAAGAGTCATTTGCATTCTGACATGTTTTCAACATTAGCGTAGCTCTTGTTTTGAAACTACCATTCACTTGTTCTGCATGTTATATTAAGCATTCCCATACGGATACATAAAGCTCTTATACTGAATGAAGCATGAAAAGAAATCAGCACAGCATTTCTAATGCAGTGGAACTAAAAGACAAGCACAGAGTCTGAGGCCATGCATTTAGACAGCTGCAGTGGACTCCTACACAGGAACAGAAGGTTCAAAACAGATGTAAACAGAAGCCTTCTTCACCCACTTACTATTTAATAGCTGAAGTTCGCTGAAGTTAGCGAACAGGAAATGGCCAATAAAAATAGACAGACTCACAAAATGTCACGTCAAGGTACACAGAATAGTTTTTGAAAAGTACATCAAGTTTAAGAGCAAAATGTCAACATGGCCCTTGCTTCCACTCTCACAGTACTCATTAAGGTGAGAGTTGACAGGCTGGAGACAACATAACCTGTCTAATTCTTATCTAGTGCCAATGCCAACACTCTGTGGAGAAAGGCAGACAAAATGCATGCCAGATACAAATGTAAGGTTTCCCAGCATTTGACAGACTCTTTTCTCAATTCAAGATTCTCCCCCCCCCAGACATACTTATTTTTAGTATACTGTATGGACATAATTAGCAAAATTACTACACTGGGATTTTTAAAAACAGGTAATAGATTTTATAGTGAGTGTTTTACAGTAAAAAAGTATTTTGTTCATAAGGCACGTGTGTAGAGCTCTTACATAAAGGTTTAAGAACCACCTTGACGGATACAAAAACTTGAAACTTGCAGATACTGAAAACTTGAAACTTATACAGCAGCTGTGTTTTGATGCAGAAAAATATATTTGATCCCAAACTGAATTTCTTAAAACTCTGGGCCTCAAAAGGTAAAAAGTTACCTGTGAAAAAATATTAAATCATTTGATCTTCTGAAAAGGAGAGGGATCTAAGGTAAGGCAATTCTTTCAATAATTTTTAATCTGTTTACTGGATCACTAGAGACAATACAGGATAAGAGGCTGTGAGCTGTCGAAAGATCTATTGATTTCATATTGCAATGACATCCCCTCCACCCTATTGGCTCTCTCTCCTCCTCCTTCTATTGTAATAAAATATATAAATATTTTTAGAAGAGTTTTTCTCTTCTTTGCCTACTTTGTATAATTTTTAAAGATAATTTAAGCCATTCAAAACTCTAGACATTGGCATTTCATTATTTTGTGAATATCAGAACATAAAACCTTTTTAAATGATAGAATGCCTTTGATAGCAGATCTGTCACATTTTTTCCAGTTCAACTCTATTGGGCACGCTTTCCTTTCATCCCCACTGAAAGAAGACAGGGGAACTATCATGAAATCAACAACTGTATTTCATATTTGGATAAAGAACATTGGACTGAATCTTCGTGTCTAATCTGGATTTAATTTTAAGGGTGAAAGGAATTACAGAGCCACTGAAATAATCCAGGCATGCTTTGTCGTTAATGTGTTTGTTAATTTCTTTTTTTATTTTGCAGTGAACTCAGTGCTAGTAAAATATGCTCAAGACAAACCCCTGCAGATTGAAGGTGTTTTTTTTTTTTAAATCTATAGAATATGTACAGCATGGGCAGCAGCACTGTAAACAGTTCCCTTACATATTAGAGAAGAATAATTCCCTTCATTGCAGGAATTACTGAGTGAAATTCTATAGCTTGTCTTAAGATCATGGTCAGGCTAGATGATCACAGTGGTCCCTTCTGACCTTAAAAACAAATCTATACGTTTTCTCATGTGTCCTTGAAAATGTATTTCATCCCTGAACAGCAGGAACCACATTGAAGGGGTGAGGACAGAGCACTCAACCCGCTGATTCAGTCCTCAACCCTAGTGGTGAGACTGCAAACAAGGAAGCCAGTTAAAATGATGATTGTCAGACAACTATTAACTGTACCAAAACCTGCTCATTTCACACAGGCCACTAAGAACCTGTTTGAATCTACTGAGCTGTGCTGGATTTGAATGGATGAACTTGAGCTGACAGGGTCCATAACCCACCATTAATCCCTGTACCATCCAGTCACCCTGGAGATGGTTTCAATATACTAGATAAATATCCTATGGATTCACTTCTAGATCCAAATTGTGCGTTGGCATAAGCATGGATATCAATGGGAATGGCACCCATTTGGAATGGGAATTGCAGCACTGAGTTTTGTTCCCAACTTCCTGAGCTGTACAAAAAACTTGTGATCTCATGCAGTCATAGTAATAATGTGCATTCTATCCTCTTAATATGGCAAACAGAGCTTATAAAACCTCTGGGACAAACCTTTACAGTGTGACAAAAAAAGACAAGCATCACTATGTAAACTGACTTCTGACCAACTTAGAACAGGACAAGATGTTTTGGAAAGTATCTTTGCTAAAATATATCTATACTTTTGCATAGTCAATTTCACAAGTACTACATACACCGTAAAGGACAAAAAATGCTTATTAACAGGCATGCAACAATGATACACTCGCAATTTCTTTTGTGCTACAATTTGATCTGACACGACTTCCTCCCAGCTGAAGTTGCATTACACTTTGCCATTGACAGACTACTCTGCAAATTAAGCATATGCTAATAATATACCAACTATCTACAAGCAGAAGAGGGGGGGGGGAAATCTTCTACTTGAGACAATAGACTGTAAAGGATATTTCTCAACTTTTCTCTTGGAACTTTGTTTTGAAGCTGGTCCCACTGGGACAAAACAGGTCTTTTTCTAACACAAAGGCAATTTAAGTAAACACTGAACTGTCTTGTTTAGGAGTTGGCCAAAGGTTTCTTTCATGTGCCCTCTTGATAAGGAAAACATTATTAACACAACATGAGGTAAAAGAATTAGGATTTTTGTAATAATGATACATATACCATTATTAAGCACATCATTAATAATCATCTGTCTTGGCAAACGGTCCCTGGGATAACACCGGAATATCTTCTGTTTAGTACATAAACCTACAGCCATGCCTCTAAAAGAAATTCAGCATGTATTCCCTATTTCCCTGCTCCAGAGCCCACTGAAATCAATGGGAAGACTGACCTTGACTTTAATGGGCTTTGGATCAGACCCTAAAATCTTAAAAGGTATAATTAATAATCCAATTCTATCTTACTGGGCAGAGCAAACTCCTTTGGCAAACACAGTAATTATATTTGTACATGTAACTGGCCTTCATGGCTCAGGCATCTTTTATATATTACTGATAGTAAACGATATTTTTAAATCTTAAAATACCAAATTATAGCTTAAAATAGGGGAAGCTAGAGTTATTCACACTACCTAGTCCCTGTGTGGATGCAAAGGATCGGGGAGGTCAAACTGCATTCTTCTTGCCCACAAACCCATAGTCTGAGTACAATTTCAATACTTGCTTTCCCTTAAATAAAGGAGTGAGCAAGGCTAACACCCTAATCGTAGTAGTTATCCCAGATAGATGGGAAAGACTGAGTAGGAGGAGAGGCCACGATCCTTTCATTTCTCTGAAGTCCAATGCCTTTTGGATCACATACTTGGTATGAATCTACGTGGCCCAGTTTAAGTACTTTCCTGTTGTCAGGGAACACAGATTTTGGAAAGGAATTTTGACTTGGCAAGAGAGGAAATGAAACATTTTGGGCAGAAGATATTTACTAAGCTTCAAGATCTGGCTAAAACTGAATTGGGTCCAATTATTAATAAAATAAATGAAGACTGTGGTAGATGGGATCAGCTACATCTCTCACTTGGGGCAAAATCAATGTCATCAAGCAGAATACTTTCCCCAGACTATTTTAGGCTGTTAGGGTTGTGCCAGCAGGGATTTCACTTTATTACTTTAAGAAGATTAATGCAATTCTTCAGGAATACTTGTGAAGTAATAATAAAAAAACCAAGAACAGAACTACAGGAATGACTCTCCTCTCACACAGTTTATTCACCCTTCCAATTTCACTGACGTGAACCAAGTTACTCCTGATTTACATCAGCATGAGAGAAGAATTAAGCACATTTTCTTCCACTAGAGAGGGTGGGTTTACACTTCCCAAAATGAAAAATTTTGTTTTGTGTCTGTATTTAAACTCAATCCTGGATGACCCATACATCAGTTATATTTAGAAAAAGAACAACACTGGCAACTTATCCAGAGCAGGAATACTTTAAAAGCAAATGTTTAATTTTAAATGGAATGAAATACCATCACTACCACCTAGCTTCCTTTTACTTGTTGTCTAAGGACTGTATGCATGATTCTCCTCTCACTCACGGTAATATACATCATGAGAAACAGCACTGAAATCACTGGAGTGAGATGATATAAAACAGGTGTGAGAAGAGTCCTTTCATTTCTTTACAAGAAAAAATGAAGTGATGTTAATTAGAATAAGGTGATCGAAAGAATGAACATAGTGGACTAACAAATGGTAATTTAAATTTTTTTTAAAAAGCCCAATCTGTAAAAACTCAACATGCTTAAAAATAAAGTAAAAGGTGTGTAGCATCAGTTTGGAAGGTGATTATGTAAAAATGGCACCTTCTTATTCAGATATTCTTTGTGAGTGCATTAAATACCATACCTGCTTCTGTACTAACTAGATTAAAACAAAAATTTTTACTCATTAACCCTGCAGAGCCATCACAGTGATGAGGTGGATTCTATTTTTCCTCTTGCATTAACTGGATGATTAACTAAATTCTAAATGTAGAATCTCTATTTTTTCCCCATGATGGAAAACCCCCCATTGACTTCAGTTGGTGCTGGCCCTTAGTTATTTAGTAGAGGCTATAAAGGGTTAAATCAATACTATTAAATCTAGAAACTGTAAATTTAATCCCCAGTGATGATCAGGAGGACTATCTTCATGTTAGTTCTGTGATGCAAATGAAGGGGGAAGGTTTTAGAAATATGTGAATAAAGGTGGCTTCTCTATTATTGGCTAAACTAAGAGTTACAGGTTAGAAGAATTCACCCTTCTTTTGAAAGATAAGATTTGCAATGCATCTGTTTGACACATTCAACATAGCCCTGGTCTACACTACAGGGGGGGATCGACCTAAGTTACGCAACTTCAGCTATGTGAATAACGTAGCTGAAGGCAACGTACTTAAATCAACTTATCGTGGTGTCTTCACCTGTGCCTCTCGCGGCGCTGGAGTACAGGAGTCGACGGAAGAGCGCTCAGGAGTCGATTTATCACATCTAGACTAGATGCGATAAATTGACCCCTGCTGGATCGATTGCTGCCCGCCAATCCGGCGGGTAGCAAAGACATACCCTTAGAAAGACTGGCTGGGGAGAAAAAATGGTCATTTGAAAAAATGGTAAAAGAGGACCCATTATTGATGATGACCCTATCACTTTGGAGTTAGGGCTCAGTGAATTAAATCAATGAGACAAATATTTCAAAATAATTTTTTGTTGTTGGTTTTTGTTTACTGGTGAAATTTAGTTTTGTATAGGCCATGATGGTGTCAGGGTCACTTTGCTGAGAGAGAACAAAGACATCTAATTAATCTGATGGCTATAACATGTTGATAGATTAGAGTTATTTCTTGAGAAGTTGTTGTAGAAAGGGAATTGTTATTTTAGATTTCAAATTATTATAGAAACAATCAGGCTTCTACCCAAACAAGGGGCAGATGGACTGCTTCATTATTAGAAGACATTTAATGTTCTATGTTCCAGTGCATTTCATCAGAGCCAGTTACAGTAGTACCCTTGATTGATGCTTTGATTATATTAGTGGGAAAATGGAGCAAGCAGAATTTTCTTAATGAGTATAATCTACATAAATCTTTAAAAATACAGAAAAATGGAGGTTAGTCATGATTTGGATAAGCATCCAAAAGTTTGCATGCTAATCTGGAGTCCATCCTGTGTTTATGATTCCCTCTCTATAATCTTATAGGAGTGCTCTGGATTGCCTCTCCTTCCTGACAACTTTCCAGTAGGTCCCCTGGCTCTTTCTTCCCTAGTCATAGTGTACCACATAGTGCAACAGCAAATTTTCAGCCCCACAAACATCAGATACAGAACTAGGGCCTATTTGATAACCTCTGACACTCCAATATAATAGACACTCATAGCTCATAAGACGATTTTAAGGGCCAGCAGTTCTTGCAGCCCTTCTGTGGGGCCCCAACTGCTACTGAATTGCAGAGATTTATGCCCTAGGGCTACCACCACAGAGTGCATTGAGCATCACTGATGGCCAAGGCCAACCAGAGAGATTATGGGGGCACCTGGTTCCCACAGAAGGATTTTCAAAGTTAGGGGTAAGAAGCTGTGACTGGAAGGAGATGGGTTCATGAGCAGGGGAGAAGGACTATTGAAAAACTGCAGAGAAGAATGGAACTGCAGCTTTTGGGAGTCGGGGAGAGGAGGAAAAAAATGTGTGGTCCCTATTTGAACCTGAAAAAAGTTTCAGTTTTATCTGAATACACTCATATGTTCAGGCTGATTTTTATTTCTTCCAAAATAGCTCATCCCATCCCCAGTAATTGCTCATACCACATGATCTACTCTACTAATTCACCACCATGCTGACTTTGACACTCTCTCAACTCATTTTGGCTACTTTGAAACTTCACTGGTTGAAGTCTTTTAATCGTAGATCAAAAAGTGCAAGTGAAGAGTGCAATGGAGACTATCCCACAGTTTGCAGCTATTCTTTAGAATACAATCCTCTCTTGGGCTCCATTTCCCTTTCCAAGCCTAAAAGCAAAATCTAACTCAGACTCTGAGTAAATGGATGCATTTACCTGGGATGTGAGTTATTACTAAGACTACAGGCTAAATAAAATAAAATGTATCCTTCTTGAGAGTGTGTGAAGTTAAAAGCCACATTCACAAACTTATAAAGTTTGTGGATGATACCAAGCTGGGAGGGATTGCAAGTGCTTTGGAGGATAGGATTAAAATTCAAAATGATCTGTACAAATTGGAGAAATGGCCTGAAGTAAACAGGATGAAATTCAATAAGGACAAATGCAAAGTACTCCATTTAGGAAGGAACAATCAGTTGCACATGTACAAAATGGGAAATGACTGCCTAGGAAGGAGTAATGAAGAAAGGGATCTGGGGGTCCTAATGGACCACAAGCTAAATATGAGTCAAGAGTGCAATGCTATTGCAAAAAAAGTGAACATCCTTCTGGGACGTATTAGCAAGACACGAGAAGTAATTCTTCCACTCTACTCTACACTGATTAGACCTCAACTGGAGTATTGTGTCCAGTTCTGGGTGCCACATTTCAGGAAGGATGTGGTCAAATTGGAGCGAATCCAGAGAAGAGTGACAAAAATTATTAAAGGTCTAGAAAACATGTCCTGTGAGGGAAGATTGAAAAAATTGGGTTTGTTTAGTCTAGAAAAGAGACGACTGAGAGGGGACATGATAACAGTTTTCAAATATGTAAAAGGTTGTTATGAGGAAGAAAAATTGTTTTTTTCTTAACCTCTGAGGATAGGAGAAGGGCTTAAATTGTGGCAAGGGAGATTTAGGTTGGACATTAGGAAAAACTTCCTAACTGTCAGGGTGGTTAAACACTGGAATAAATTGCCTAGGGAGGTTGTGGAATCTCCATCACTGGAGATTTTTAAGAGCAGGTTAGATTAATACCTGTCAGGAATGGTCTAGATAATACTTAGTCCAGCCACAAGTGCAGGGTACTGGACTAGATGACCTCTCAAGGTCCCTTCCGATTCTATGATTTCTATGATTGCAGACTGGCGAGTAGGCAGAGGGTTAAGTGTCAGAACCTCTATATTATTTTACTGGAATCAGAAGTTTGTGAAGCAACTGGGATAGTTAGTTGTCAGTTCGTTCTTAATTCTTGTATGGGAGTTCAACTTCCATACTGACAGGATGTACTAGTTTTATATCCCATCCATAAGGAGAACATACAGTATGGCGTTATGGCTGCAAAATCAAGCTGATACACTGTATCCAAAATTAGTGCATGTATTACTGAGGGCAGAGATGGGGCATTCAAAAAAATGTATGCTATATGCAAAATTCACTGAACTTTCAAAGTCTTCATGCTAGTTGCACTTGCCATATTAACTGAAACTGCAGAGTCTGATTCAGGTTTCAAGCTTCAAAGGCCCATAAGAGATCTTTTCCCCATATTCACAGACACAGACTGTAATTATTATATGATATCATTATTTGTATGCTGTATGACACATACAGATCTGACACAAATTACCTCATAATTGTAAAGGGGAGATGGCACTGTACCGTGAACTAAGAACAATCAGCCGAATTTATAATAGCCCAGTCTCTTTTTTGGCCACAATTTCCACTGAGATTTTGTGTGTTACAATGACTTTCTCATCATGATAGCTTTTTACTTCAAAACCACTACCAAGACCTGGTGTTGTCACTAAAGCCCTGTGCGGATAAAAAAAATTTATAGCTGCAAATGTGGATAACTGTGTATATCTACGGAGCTGCAGGGCTCTACTGGGAACTGCAGTGGTGAAAGTCACTAGTGTGTGCAAGCAGCTCACACGCTCCCAGACAGGAATCCCTTCCATGCAGAGGTCTGCGTCTCATTGGCATTTCCCACCATTTTGTTTCTTAGTAGTCTTCTAGAGTGGTATTTGAGTTAAGGGATTTTTAGAGGCAAAGTTCTAACTTGCTGATGCCAATAGTTTTAGTTCGACATGCAATTGCTAAGATTTATTGCCTGAAATATAAGGAGCCCAGGTCCCAGGCTAGTTAAAAAGATTATCCAGATATGTCATTTTAATTTTATTTTTCTTTTAAAGAAAAGTATATATTCCATGGACCGCAGCTGTTTGGTAAGTACATATTTCGTATGCATACAGTACTAATTTGGAAAATGACTACTATTTGTTTGATGAGTCACAATGAATGTCTGCTGGTAAACATATATTAAAGTTCATTTCTAGAGCTCAGTCTTGCAAAGCCTTTTTTCATGGGACTCATTCTTATTCATGTCAATAGTCCCACTAACGAACTATTCCCATGATTACAGGCCCTTACACTAGCTGAACACTGAACTCCTGTGAATGAGAGTGCTATGCATGGAACAAGCATATAATGTAACCTAGAGTATAATTTAATGGTGATACATAGCTGAAGGCATACCTGGCCACACTGTGACGAAAGCATTTGGCTGAAATTACAGGATGAGAGAGAGAGAGAGATATGATAGGATTGTCTTACTGGATCAACCATTATCACCTCCAATTTGACATTCAACCACACGTTTCTCATTGTGGCAGAGGACTTGTTTCGATGATCTGCTCTCTGAGCCAAACGGACTCGGATTGCTTTTGGAAGACTCCAAGAAAAATATGTAGAAGTGACAGACTACTCCACTGATGGTGTGGCAAGGCATTATAATAGTCTTTTCCTCTTGGCTATCAAACATGTGGCCCATAACTGCTTCCCCCCTCTGCTTAACACGGATAGGACATCATGATATACTTCAAGCTTGTGACATATGAAGGAAGAGGGAAGACTGATAGCATGCCAGTGGCAGAAGTCTCATGTTGAGTCTGACTGCATGCAGTACAAAGACTTTAAAATTACTCCCTGTGGGTATGCATGAGCTCAAGAAAGATTTCTTTGACTTTCATCATAGCACCTCCCACTAAGTGAAACTATTCCAGGGAGTGAACTTCCATTTAATCCACACTTTCTCCATTTACTTACATACTATAGTATTTCCCATTTTAAGGAGTTTTCATGCTTTGGGAATAAGACTGTCAGATTCATATCTTAGTTGGAAGCAGAGCTGTATCTGAGGTGAGTAAACACAGCATTCCCTGCTTGAGTTACTGCTAGTGTTGATCAGTGAGTTTCTGGAAGGGCTAGGTGAGCTTTTAACCTCCTGCAACCTGAAATCCAGAGACAAGATACTGGGTCTGCTATTAGAGAAGAACGTCAACGCTTCCTTTAGGGTGGACAAGGCACCATAATATCTTAAAATAGTGAACCTAAAGTTTGGCCTTTGCTCAAGAAAAAAAAATGCATTTGATAGGGCAAATCTTGCCCATCACCACCTTGCCTGAACTCTCACATGGGAAACTCTTATCAAGAGATTGTAGAGAACCAATCCCAGTAATATCTAGAATCTTCAGATTTCCTAGTCCACAGTGTAATGAGAGTAAACAGGAGGAAACTTTGTGGGCCAACAAACACTCTATCTGAAGCAATTCTCCACAACAATTATCACTGTGCAATGCCAGAAATACAACGTTCTAAGCTCAAATGTGCAAACAGGCCAATTGAAAACATTAACTTATACTAATCAAATGAAATCTCATTGGGTGACTAATATTGTTAGAGAATGGAAAAAGAAAGCAGCTGAGATTTTAATTACAGACTAGCCTCAGTTCCTAGAAATGCATTACACAGAACACTCCATACTAAGAATTAACAATTACCTTGTATTTTTCTTGTCATGCATGTTTAGCTGAAAGGCTCCCCATTGTCAGTTAATATGGCTTGAAGTTCTCCCTCTTACAAAAAGAAGGAGGTGGTAAACAATTATAAAATTCCAGTCAATATCCTTGCCTAACACCACATCATACTATATCAATGAGTTTTATAATATGCTACATTATGTTACCTTGCCTAAGGAATATATTAGGCTAACATTAAAAAATAAATTCAAGACCCAAAGAAGAATGATCGAAGTATGTAAACCCTTGTCTGAACAAGTTTTCTGCTTTCTTATAACCATAGATTGGGGAAATGTTTAAAATGTTAAACATTTTTCTTACAATAGGCCAGTCATCTGTGAGATTTTTAAAAATCTGTTTACCCTTCTAAATGTTTTAGTTTTATTAATCTGTAAACATTAAGAAGATAAATAAGAGTTATCAAAACTGGATGACTATCACAGATGAGAAAAGTGGCTTCTACAAGCCTCTCTCTTGGCAAAGAAATTAATTTTAATTAAATGGAAATCATCACTTGTTCTACAAATTTAGGATTGGAATTCAGGACTAAGGCCCCAATCCAGCAAAGCACTTAAGCATCTGTATAACTTTAAGCATGAGTAGCCACAGAGTATAATGGAACTCTCTGCATGTGACTTTAGTGACCTGGGTGTACTGCAAAAGGCATCCATTTTATGGGTTTGGGAAGAAGAATGAGGAGTGTGCTTCCTAGAATGAAAGGGTTGGAAAGAATTTTTTGTAGGCAGCTAGCTGAGTTCTTGTTTGAAATTCTTACTTGAATGCTGCTGGGATTTTGCTGTATTGCTAGTTACATGTTTGGGCACTTAGAGCCATGCATAGGTGTTGTGACAAAGCTCTGTCCTTGCCTCCATGGGTCCCGAGTTTCCTGGCGGATTTCGCTAGCCTCAGAGGCTCACTGTGACCCTCCACGTAACCCTTCTTTCTCTAGAGACAAGGGTCACAGTCTACTGAGCCATTTTCATCATAAGCCAGCAAGGGAGGTGAGGAGAAGTTATCCTTCCTTGCACAGTCTCTGTCGTCTCCCAGTCTCAATGATTAATCAGGGGGCAAAGGTGCGGAGGTGAGCCCCGGCCCACCCTCTTCTCCGGGCTCCAGCCTACGGACACTAATAGTATCAGCTATGGTAGCTGACCTTTTAGAAACATGACATGTACAAGTCCCTGGGCTACTTCCCCCACAGCAGCCCTCACTTCCTCAAGCTCCACTTCACCCTTACCTCAAGGCCTCCTTCCTTGTGCCTAATATGGTGTGTACTACTCAGCCTCTCTAACAGTGCAACTTCCTTCCACAGCTCCTGACATCCACACCCACCTGACTGGCTGGGAGGCTTTTAACTAGTTTCAGCCAGCCCCTGACTGGCTTCAGGTGTCCCAATCAACCTAGCATTCTCCCTGCCTTCTGGAAAGTTCTTAATTGGCCCCAGGTGTCTTAAGTGACCTGGAGCAGCTTCTATTTCACTTACCCCTGTACCAGGGATTTGTTTAGCCTGGAGCTAATATATCTATCTCCCACTACTTTTCTATAGCTATCTGGCCTTGCCCAGTCACAGTGTTTTTTTTAAACTCTAAATAAAATAAATAAATAAATAAATAAATGCTCATGTCCTTAAAGTTAGGTATGTGCTTAACTACTTTGCTGGATCAGAGACTAAGAAAATTGTAGCAGTAAAATGCTAGACAACTTAGAAACTTTCTATAACAGCTAGCTGAACTTCTTGTGCTGTATGAATACTTGTGAACTGCTAAGACATCACACCTTCCCTTTTTAATGGTATTAAAAGTATATAATGTTATTTCAATATTTAAAACTAACACATTTGAAAAATGTACATTTTAATATTTTCCTTGTTGTATGAGAAGAAAAACACCATTGCAATTCATATAAAAAAACCCCAAGCCTCCAAATCTTAATGGTTAAGGAATAAGTAAATTAGTCAAAAGCTTAATTAGTATCTGTGTAAGGGAAACTGGAGTCATGCCAATGACATTTGAAATCTGTTCTCTTCTACTTTTAATGACTAAAGAAAACATTAAGATGACTAATAAAAATGTGTTATCGATTTTGTTTCCTTACAGGTCAGTAGTAATGATTGATACAGTCATCAAGGAGAAATACAGAACTGTATGAGGTTAGGTGTGGTCAAATTTAAAAACAAGTGAAACACAGTTATTGGAATAGAGCCTCTAAATTATAATATGGCTCCTACATTACAGCCTTACTATTTGTTCTCTCTTGTTTTAAAAGCTAAAGACCTGAATTAGCTAATTGTAATAAGCCAGTTATATGTCGTCCCCGAATATGATTGCCTGCAACTGTGGCATTCACTAACAATGAAATTCTTCCCTCTACAGAAGGCCAGTATAAGACCTAAGCACCAATGTTCCACTTTCACCCCACGCATTCTTACCCATAGTAAACTCTCAAAGTAGGGTGTATTTCAGTTTTGCTGTAAACAGAAGCTTTTATCAAGACAGGACATATACTCAGCCCAATAGCCAAATTCTGCCATTAAAATATCCAGTGCAGAGAAAATTATATGGATTTTTTAGTTATTTTTAAAAGATACAATGACTGCTTTGGGGAATTGGGTGTGTCTTATTTTTGAAATAAGGGGATGGGAATAATTTTAGATTTTGGTTTCATTTTGCTTTTGGTGATGAAGGGCAGGAGAAAGGATGAAGGGATAGTTCACTGGGGTGGGTTTTTTTGGGAGTGATCAGAGAAGCAGAGGATTTAGGAGGCCTCTAGGACTGAGTGTGTTGGTTTATCCTTTCCCTAGGCTGAAGTTAGAGATCTGCATTCTAAATTATGCATTGTGGATTGACAAAGCTCTACAGATATAGAGCAGGTTGCACAGAGGAGCCAAGAGGCCAGTGAAGAAGCTTGGCAACGTGTGACCTCCAGAAGAGGTAAGCGGAATGTCTGGGTTCCAGTAACACAGACACAGGTAACTAACCGCTTTCATGTTCTCTCCACAGGTATCGTTGCGGAGAGTGGACCAGATGATATGTCTGGGGCGAGAAAGCAGAAGGAGACTCCGCTGATTGGAAGGCATGAGATGCTACGTCCTGAGGTTGGGAGTTCCACGACCACCACTCCCAAGAGGAGAAGGCGGGTGGTGGTGGTCGGGGACTCTCTCCTCCGGGGGACTGAGTCATCTATCTGCCGCCCTGACCGGGAAAACCGAGAAGTCTGCTGCTTGCCGGGGGCTAAGATTCGCGATGTGACGGAGAGACTGCCGAGACTCATCAAGCCATCGGATCGCTACCCCTTCCTGCTTCTCCACGTGGGCACCAATGATACTGCCAAGAATGACCTTGAGCGGATCACTGCGGACTATGTGGCTCTAGGAAGAAGGATAAAGGAGTTGGAGGCGCAAGTGGTGTTCTCGTCCATCCTCCCCGTGGAAGGAAAAGGCCTAGGTAGGGACCGTCGAATCGTGGAAGTCAATGAATGGCTACGCAGGTGGTGTCGGAGAGAAGGCTTTGGATTCTTTGACCATGGGATGGTGTTCCATGAAGGAGGAGTGCTGGGCAGAGATGGGCTCCATCTTACGAAGAGAGGGAAGAGCATCTTTGCCAGCAGGCTGGATAACCTAGTGAGGAGGGCTTTAAACTAGGTTCACCGGGGGAAGGAGACCAAAGCCCTGAGGTAAGTGGGAAAGCGGGATACCGGGAGGAAGCACAGGCAGGAATGTCTGTGAGGGGAGGGCTCCTGCCTCATACTGGGAATGAGGGGCGATCAACAGGTTATCTCAAGTGCTTATATACAAATGCACAAAGCCTTGGAAACAAGCAGGGAGAACTGGAAGTTCCTTGACATCACCAGGACCATGATGTGATCGGAATAACAGAGACTTGGTGGGATAACTCGCATGACTGGAGTATTGTCATGGATGGTTATAAACTGTTCAGGAAGGACAGGCAGGGCAGAAAAGGTGGGGGAGTAGCACTGTATGTAAGGGAGCAATATGACTGCTCAGAGCTCCGGTACGAAACTGCAGAAAAACCTGAGTGTCTCTGGATTAAGTTTAGAAGTGTGTGCAACAAGAGTGATGTAGTGGTGGGAGTCTGCTATAGACCACCGGACCAGGGGGATGAGGTAGATGAGGCTTTCTTCCGGCAGCTCACGGAAGCTACTAGATCGCATGCCCTGGTTCTCATGGGTGACTTTAATTTTCCTGATATCTGCTGGGAGAGCAATACAGCGGTGCATAGACAATCCAGGAAGTTTTTGGAAAGCGTAGGGGACAATTTCCTGGCACAAGTGCTAGAGGAGCCAACTAGGGGGGGCGCTTTTCTTGACCTGCTGCTCACAAACCGGGTAGAATCCGTGGGGGAAGCAAAAGTGGATGGGAATCTGGGAGGCAGTGACCATGAGTTGGTTGAGTTCAGGATCCTGACGCAGGGAAGAAAGGTAAGCAGCAGGATACGGACCCTGGACTTCAGGAAAGCAGACTTCGACTCCCTCAGGGAACGGATGGCCAGGATCCCCTGGGGGACTAACTTGAAGGGGAAAGGAGTCCAGGAGAGCTGGCTGTATTTCAAGGAATCCCTGTTGAGGTTACAGGGACAAACCATCCCGATGTGTCGAAAGAATAGTAAATATGGCAGGCGACCAGCTTGGCTTAATGGTGAAATCCTAGCGGATCTTAAACATAAAAAAGAAGCTTACAAGAAGTGTAAGGTTGGACATATGACCAGGGAAGAGTATAAAAATATTGCTCGGGCATGTAGGAATGATATCAGGAGGGCCAAATCGCACCTGGAGCTGCAGCTAGCAAGAGATGTCAAGAGTAACAAGAAGGGTTTCTTCAGGTATGTTGGCAACAAGAAGAAAGCCAAGGAAAGTGTGGGCCCCTTACTGAATGAGGGAGGCAACCTAGTGACAGAGGATGTGGAAAAAGCTAATGTACTCAATGCTTTTTTTGCCTCTGTTTTCACTAACAAGGTCAGCTCCCAGACTGCTGCGCTGGGCATCACAAAATGGGGAAGAGATGGCCAGCCCTCTGTGGAGATAGAGGTGGTTAGGGACTATTTAGAAAAGCTGGACGTGCACAAGTCCATGGGGCCGGACGAGTTGCATCCGAGAGTGCTGAAGGAATTGGCGGCTGTGATTGCAGAGCCATTGGCCATTATCTTTGAAAACTCGTGGCGAACCGGGGAAGTCCCAGATGACTGGAAAAAGGCTAATGTAGTGCCAATCTTTAAAAAAGGGAAGAAGGAGGATCCTGGGAACTACAGGCCAGTCAGCCTCACCTCAGTCCCTGGAAAAATCATGGAGCAGGTCCTCAAAGAATCAATCCTGAAGCACTTGCATGAGAGGAAAGTGATCAGGAACAGCCAGCATGGATTCACCAAGGGAAGGTCATGCCTGACTAATCTAATCGCCTTCTATGATGAGATTACTGGTTCTGTGGATGAAGGGAAAGCAGTGGATGTATTGTTTCTTGACTTTAGCAAAGCTTTTGACACTGTCTCCCACAGTATTCTTGTCAGCAAGTTAAGGAAGTATGGGCTGGATGAATGCACTATAAGGTGGGTAGAAAGCTGGCTAGATTGTCAGGCTCAGCGGGTAGTGATCAATGGCTCCATGTCTAGTTGGCAGCCGGTGTCAAGTGGAGTGCCCCAAGGGTCGGTCCTGGGGCCGGTTTTGTTCAATATCTTCATAAATGATCTGGAGGATGGTGTGGATTGCACTCTCAGCAAATTTGCGGATGATACTAAACTGGGAGGAGTGGTAGATACGCTGGAGGGGAGGGATAGGATACAGAAGGACCTAGACAAATTGGAGGATTGGGCCAAAAGAAATCTGATGAGGTTCAATAGGGATAAGTGCAGAGTCCTGCACTTAGGACGGAAGAATCCAATGCACCGCTACAGACTAGGGACCGAATGGCTAGGCAGCAGTTCTGTGGAAAAGGACCTAGGGGTGACAGTGGACGAGAAGCTGGATATGAGTCAGCAGTGTGCCCTTGTTGCCAAGAAGGCCAATGGCATTTTGGGATGTATAAGTAGGGGCATAGCGAGCAGATCGAGGGACGTGATCGTTCCCCTCTATTCGACATTGGTGAGGCCTCATCTGGAGTACTGTGTCCAGTTTTGGGCCCCACACTTCAAGAAGGATGTGGATAAATTGGAGAGAGTCCAGCGAAGGGCAACAAAAATGATTAGGGGTCTGGAACACATGAGTTATGAGGAGAGGCTGAGGGAGCTGGGATTGTTTAGCCTGCAGAAGAGAAGAATGAGGGGGGATTTGATAGCTGCTTTCAACTACCTGAAAGAGGGTTCCAAAGAGGATGGCTCTAAACTGTTCTCAATGGTAGCAGATGACAGAACGAGGAGTAATGGTCTCAAGTTGCAGTGGGGGAGGTTTAGATTGGATATTAGGAAAAACTTTTTCACTAAGAGGGTGGTGAAACACTGGAATGCGTTACCTAGGGAGGTGGTAGAATCTCCTTCCTTAGAAGTTTTTAAGGTCAGGCTTGACAAAGCCCTGGCTGGGATGATTTAACTGGGAATTGGTCCTGCTTCGAGCAGGGGGTTGGACTCGATGACCTTCTGGGGTCCCTTCCAACCCTGATATTCTAGGATTCTATTCTATGATTCTATGATTCTCATTGATTGTTCACCCAGAAATTCTTCTGGTCTCGCTGACAGGAGGCTGTGTATGGTTAAGATTAGAGCATCCAGTCTGTTGAAAATAAGGGGAAAGAGATTATGTCCCTTATGGAGAAGTTGTTTTAGGGCATGAGGAAGATCCCGTCGCAGGGCTGATACACCCCATCACAACCTCACCGAGGTGTGCGAGAAATGGGAGAGAATGCAGGATAGGATCCATTCCTTAACAGGGGACTTGGAAAAAGGCTGAGAGCCTAACGTGCAGGTTAGTTGTTATTCTCTGCTCCCCTTTTCTCTTAGGGGATTGGTAGAAGAATATTGGTATAGATAAATATTGCAGACTGTCCTGGAAGTTCTTTTTCCTTGCACCCTCTTTTGGGTGTATCCCAATGGAAATTTGTTATTGAGAAAATAAATACAGTACTATTTCAAGTACATAATATGACAAGACCTTTCCTATTCAGATACATGTTGACTCCATGCTGTTCACAGTTAAGAAATTGCTTTATAATCCTTTTTGTACTTGAAAGCTAGAACAAAGCACATTGTTTGCAAGGACATCACAACATATGTAAAGTTTAAAACATGGGTTAAACATGACCATTTGTCTTTTGGTTTATGCAAATCTATGGGACTTGAAACCTTATCACACATTGGCCAATGTAGATTTTTGTAAAAGGTCAGGGCAGCAAACCATGTAAGTTATAGTGTTCTTCTGCCACACAGGCAACAGCAAAAATTCTACATTTACCTGAGCAGATCTCATTACCCCATATTTGATAAATTTTGCCAATGTAGTGCACCTGTTATTGCAAGGAATGCAGATTTTTTTTTAAAAAAGATCTTCATTCAAACTCTCATTTAGAAAGAAAACCTCTTAGAAAAACAAATGCACTTTACTAATTGTGCTTCCGTAGGTTATAAATTGAAACTAACACTGCAGATAAAATCAAGTTATTCTCAATAAGTCTGTATTTAAAGGCCAAAACCATCTTCTTCCTGATGAAATTTGAAAATGTGACACATACAGTGATTTGATTTATAGAAATATTGGTCTCTCCAGTAATGTTTGATAGGCTAAGGAGTGTAACATTAGTGGGCACTCTTCTGGTCCTTTTAAGCCACTACTGAGATAAAATCTAGAGTACTGTGTGCATCTCTGGCTGTCACATCATAGCAAGCATACTGCAGACACTGAAAATATGCAACAGATGGCAACTAAAATGAGTCAGGTTTTGTGGGTATAAGTTATGATGCAAATATGCTAAAATTAGTTTCTATGCTTTAGAAAACAGGAGACTAAAGAGATATTTGATAAAGACTGGAAAATAAATAGATTTATGCCCATGAACTGTTTGAGACAGAAACTAATTCAAAACTATGCAGACCTGGACTGAAGTGAGCAAGGAAAGTGAAGGACCTAACCCATAAACAATTCATAAATGTAATCACTATCCCTAGGAGCTGATTAAAAATAATACCTTGTCATGGTTACAAACGAAAGCTTTGTACATGTTAACGGCTGAGCTATAGAAAAGGGAACATACAAGCTTCAGACACTGCATAGATTTTGAGATTAAGATTAGTTGTATTTCATAGTTGTATTTTATATGTACTTGAGGTCTTCTCAGATTTACACAGGAGCCAATTAATGGGAGTTTCAAAAGCACAAAGGGGAGTAAAGCATCCAACTCCCATCAATTTTAGACTTTCAAACTTCTTACAGTCTTAAGCTTTTTTATTAGCTCTTTCTAGAATATTCATAACTAAAGTATCTGAGAACTTCACATCGATTAACAGATTTATGCTCACAACACAACTGAGAGGTATGACCATTCTCAATTTGCAGAGGCAGAAACTGAGACCAGAAGATTAAGTGGCTTGCACAAGGTCACACAAGAAGTCTGTGGCAGAGTCAAGTCAGAACCACAGTCTACATTTCCTTAACCACATGTCCATCTTGTCTTTCATGCTCATCTCCCTTTCTTCCCCCACCAAACTCTACACAAACTTTGAGCACAGAAGCAAGTGGGATAAATCTTCTGCACCAATGGGTTGATTTGTCAAGGGGTGCTTCAGAACCTTAAACAAGGACCAGAGTGTGGTGTTTATTTCTAAGCTATTTTGCTAGTAGCTAGGGAGACGAGAGCCTTTAATAAGCACTTTTATTTCCAATAAAAACTGCCCTCTCTTCCTTATCTCCTCAGCAACTGGATACCATTCAGTAATTTGACAATATATTGTTCCTTAATCCTCTAGTTGCTAAGCCATTTCCCCCTACACCTAGCATAGAACTTATTCTGCTTTGTTTACCATTTGCACTGAACTTGGACACTTTAAAGTAAAATACTTCCCTCTATATTTGTTGGTCACCTTGGTAAAGATAACCTTAACATGGGAATGCAATTTGTGCCTTCAAAGCAATGACATTTCTTGCCTCAATGGTTCGATATCAGATCTCAATCTTACCGGACTCTGAGACCCCCAGTATAAAAGGAGTACGACATAATGTGACCATTATTACTAATAGAGGTGGAGATCCCTTATCTATTTTTCTGCTGTTAATTCCTTTCTTGATGTAGTTGGCTCTATTTCTGCTATTACTTTCACAATAGGAGAAATACTGAAGAGCTCCTGGTTTTTTTTGGTAAGAACTGGAAATTGTTAAAACTCTTGGAAAATGTGTACATCCAAAAAGTTACTCATGCTGTCTCATCTCCCTTCATAATCCATGATTATCTTTTCCCACTTGGTTTAGTCATATCTATTCATTGCTAGACTACAGTAACCTTGCTCCTTAGGAATAAAATAATGATTCCATGGTGAACTTACATACACTATAGATGAAATGCACTGGTGGGCAATGGGCCAGGACAAAGACTATGTGCCTGTAAAGTGGCACTCAACTCAACTTTTTCTCATCCCTGGTGCCCTCTGCAAACTGACCTTGGTGGGTCTTCAGAGGTTTGACCCTCTAGCCAAGTCACAAAGTCCAAATGAACCCCTTCTGGGGTGTTAAAGTGTCCAACAAATATTCTATTTGCTTGCACTGGCTCTGGGCCCTTTAAGTTCAGCCCTTCATTTGGGCTTCCAAACAAACCTTGTCTTCTCCTTAGGGCTAAGGTTAGGCTTGTCCCTCCTTCTCGGGATTTATACCACTTTTACCTGTGACTGGACGGAGAACCTAGGCCCGCCCGCTACTGCATGTTCCAACCCAGAGACTATATATACAGCAGCCATGTACTGCTTACTCCAATCCGTCACTGTTATTTCCCTGGGCCTCTTCCTACCAGGCGCGTTATCTCCAGTCCTATCTCAGGCCCGACACCCTCAGGTTATTCTCTCTCTGCAACCCAGCTATCTAAGTTCAGCCAGCCATAAACACTAATTGTCAGGCTCCTTTGGCCAGAGAGGAGCTCCCATCCTCATTCTTCTGGTCCTAGGCAGGAACTGGACTGCTAAGGCTATGCAGCTCCTTTTATCTGGGGCAGCCAGGCCCAGATTGGCTGTTGCTAGCCTCTCTAGCCCTTTAAGGATCAGATCTCTGTGGTTTCCAAAATGACGGCTCCAAGAGTCTTCTCTAGGCAAGCCTGGAGGACCCAGCATCACTGTTCTTTTTTTCTCAGATTGCTGCTTCTTGGGGTAGGATGTAGTTGTACTGTGAAGTCCCCCCACAGGGAGCCGCAAAGGCTGCATACACACCATCACAGTATCCCTAATATCTTTCTGAAGCCTTATTCTGAGGACATAAGTGGAACATAAGGTGGGCACAGACCTAGAGCTCCTCACCTGCACAAGGGTCAATTAAACTTCATGTGAATCTTCTGTCATCTCATTTTTGCCTTGGACATGGCAGCTATATTTTAATGTATTTTTACTATATTTTAGATCTTTTAACTACTGACATAACACAACTCTGTCCTTATGTCTTGGCTTGCAGTTTCTTGGTCTTTTGATTAAGATCAAGGGTAGAATGAGTTTAAAATCTGTTATGTCTTCCATTGGGGACAATATCCTCTACATGCGGCAGACTTGTACATGTGGCTAACCGTCTCATAGGTCTTTTCCATCTCTCATTTTTAAGAGCATACAGAGACCTAGTTCTGCTAGAAACTATAACTTAAGCTTAATAGGTCAGATACACTGAGGCTAAAGTACATTTGTAGAAAACAAAACTCAAGCCAAGCAGGGTTAGGCCTGCTCTCTTGGATGACAAAGAACATTCAGAATACTTAAGTGGTGCTAGTCATCTAGTAGGTAGGACTTAGGTCTCTCATTCAGAACTTGCCTTCAGTCACCTGTACATCAGCCTGTCTGATTCCTGTGTTAGCATTTTCACTCTTTTTGGCAAGGCCTGACAGATAAAAGCTTTAACTCCTCCTAACAAGAGGCAGAAGTAAAGACTGCCTACACTTTACATAGCTTGCTAAGCAATAGCTGGGGCAGAGTCCTGAGAGTCACCATGTGCTGGCAGAACGCGTGGAATCCACAAGGTGACACCTTCAGCTCCCCATGGCACCCAGATAGCGTGTACATGGTGAAAATGAGTTTATCCCCATTCTTACCATTAGACACTTTAAGGATGAGGACTTTGATCTGACTGCTATTACAGGGCCAATCAAGCATCCACTGGAGTCAATTAAAAGAGACTCATTGACTTCAAATGACAGTCATGGTGAAGCAAAACCTAGTACATGATGGATGTACTGGACTGAAGTTCATTTTTAAAGTAAAAAGTACTCCATCTGGCAGGAGCTTAGAGAAAATGCTATTCTCCAAGATCCTATCATTCCCAGTTCCCCTCCATTCCCTCTGCTACCTTCCACCCCAGTTAGTCATCCTTTTATTTCCATTGAAATCTTTCCAGAGTCATTCCTCTGCTGTCCTTTTAAAAATCTTTGATTCTTAAAGTCTTTTTCGAAATTTAAAGCTCATTTCCTTTCTATGGAAAGTAAGTTTGGTTCCCCTCAGCTGCCTAACCATCCTTCCAACAGGCCTCTTCTCACTTCTTCTCAATCTGAACATTGTGCTGTCCCACAGTAGAGTCTGCTCTTCTGTGTGGTCAATTATCTTTTATTGCCAAGCCAATTACCTTTTATCTCTCATTGTTTTAGATCTTGATACCACATTGATCCAAATACATCTCCTCACCAAATGAGAGAGTTTCCTCATGCTTTTGGTTCTCTTTTATTCTAGTGGCCTTCATTCATTATCCATGTCCCTTTCAGAATCCTCAGGGAACCACTTCAGTTCCTCCACACATCCTACTTCATCCCTCCAAGGCCCTTCCAAACACCAAAAACAATGAATAGCCCACTTCCACCTTAATCGAATTGGCTCGTTAGCACTGACCCCCCCACTTTGTAAGGCAACTCCCATCTTTTCATATGCTGTGTATTTATATCTCCCTTCTGTATTTTCCACTCCATGCATCTGATGAAGTGGGTTTTAGCCCACGAAAACTTATGCCCAAATAAATTTGTTAGTCTCTAAGGTGCCACAAGGACTCCTCATTGTTTTTGCTGATACAGACTAACACAGCTACCACTCTGAAACCTACTTCCAAACACCATAATTCTGGCATAGCAAGAGTGGATGGGAGGCAACACTATTGGCATAATTCCCAGCAAGGCTAAGTACAGAGAGATAAGCACAGGAATCAAAATACTGGGAATTAAATCCAGGTCTTTATTATAGCACTCCAGAGTAATAACACTTTATCCTGATTATTGAACTTTAAGATTCCATTCTTTGTTATGGTTACTGAACCGTCTTCAAACACTGGATCCCTATGGGAATCCCGAAGTTGGATGCCCAGTTCCCATTTTTTTAAAACTTCTCCTTGATTTTTTAAGCTCCGATTTTGAAGGTGACTTGCAAAGTATTTTTGAAAAAGTTGGGCATTTGTTCTCTTTTGGATCTTTATGATGATGTATAAAGACAGACTGAAGTGTTGCATGTGTGTGGGGGGAGGAGATGCGGGGAGCTGTTTCATTTTGTTTTTCGTTTGAGAGAGAGGTGGGACCCATCTTGTTTTTAACCCTAGAAATATCACAAATGTCACCTCTGTTGTTCTTATAATTCTGGGGGGGGGGGTCTTGTGTGTTTTAACACCTTTATTGAAGGGGAGGTGGCTTTGAGTCTCTAACAAAATGTCCGCAATATTCATTAATTAGTCACTGAATTAAATATATCTTATCTAAATAAAACACGCTAACTAAAAATCCCTTCCCCTCTCAACTGCTCAGCTACCTTTCAGTTTGGCCAGATCCTCAGTTGGTGTAAATCAGTTTCAAGGGAGCTATACTGATTTACACAAGCTGAAGAGCTGGGCCTCCTGACTTGTTATTTCATCATTTCTTTAGTTACCCAGTCAGCACAGGGATTGTCTTCATAGCAAAGTTAACTCAGACTCTTATTTGAGTGTTGCCCCCCACGCACATAAAACCTTTACCTGAATGTGGTGGCAAGAATTCTATGCCAAGGAGAACTTCCCATCTGCACTGGGAAGTTTAGATGGGACATATACAAGGAAACAGAAGACAGACATTGCAACTTTTATATAATGAGAAAATACCTATTCCTTTAATATTTTGGTTCTTATGGATGTAAACATTGTATTGTTGACTATAGTGTCATGAAATACAGGATCAAGCCATGAACCTAACTTAGGAAACATTTCCTCTCTACTTCTGGTATTAAATAACTGAGCACGTTGACTTTTATTTACTTCTGTTTCATTTTCCTTGGCACCTCACTTTGAACTGTGTACTGCTATAGTTTATAAAATATATATTTGTATGAAATGTCTAACATATTTAAAATACAAAACATCCCCATCTAACATACTTCCAGTGTCAAAAACAAATTGAGTGATAACTCCAAAACAAGTTACGCTAAAACGACAATTAAGTCAAAAACCAGAAGTTGCTTAAAATCAGATGCTACCAGAAATCTTAATTACACCAAAGGACTAAGAAACTCTCAAGACTAAGAAAAACATTAACCCAACATCATACATATTAAAGGAACCCCTGAGGCAATATGTACACACTGAGCAAGGAGCCAGGAAATTTACATTCAAAAATTACTATCACAAAGAAAAGTAAACATGTTTTATTTCCACCATAGGCATGTGTGGTGCTGTCCCCACCTAAGGAAATCATGAGACTCGTGCCTACGACTTGGTAACAATTATTCACGCCTTTGTGATACCTTAGCTGGACTGTGCAACTCTCTGTACCTGGGTTTAAACACTTCTAACATTTAAAAAGCTTCAATTAGTCCAGAATGCAGCAGCTTGCTTCCTTAGTAATATCTGCTTTTCTCACTAGACTGGCTCCCATAGAATACCGGGTCAAAAATTAAGGTCTTGCTGTTACTCTGCAAGGCCCTCCATGGAATTGGTGCAAGATATCTCCAGGAGTGCCTCTGTCCACAATAACAACCTCCCATGAGAGTTCCCTAGGAACTCTGAAACTGTCAACCTCAAGGATGGAACTAATGATAGAGAGAGACAGGGCTGGGCTCCCTCAGCAGAGGATCTGGGCTTTGGAATTTGCCACTTAAGATGATTAGAATGACTACAAATCTCAGCTTTCTGAAGGAAGAGTCAACCTCACTTCTTTGACTTAGATTTCTCAAAGCTGCAACTGAAGGAAGGGGAAAAAGTCGACAGAAGGGAAAAGAAAGAAAGCAAAGACAAGAGAGAGAGGAGTAAGAAGAAGGAAGGGGAAAGAAAAGAAGGAAATACAGCTAAAAATAAAAACCACATAATCCCACCTGCCTTGGGGGAAGTAAATTAGATAACTGGGCCTATTGTAGTTTTTGTTATCTCTTAGAAGGCACACATATTCTACTGTGTGGGGTGCTGTTATAAGAACCTAACTAGACAGAAACACAGAGAATGACAGAAGGTTACATGTATTTGAATACACATCAAATCTATCAATTTCTAATTACAAATTAGTAGAGCTGGCTGGAAAATGTTCGTTGAAGCAAAGCTCTGCCAAAAAAAGTGAACCTGTTTTATGGAAGGGTTGAGGGTTGTACTCCATATAGGGTCTGCAGTTCATGGAATGGACTATCTCCCTCTCTTTAGCAGTGGGACCAGAGGGAGAGGCAAGCAGCTTGGAAACTTAAAGCTAGCCTTGCGTATAGATTACATAGCTATACAGAGAAAGGTTTAGGTATCAGTGATATATAATAGATAAAATAATAAAAAGGAACCATTAAGGAGTTCTGACCGAAGTTCACAAAAACAGGTTAGTTCAGAGTGAGCATACCACTCCATATTTACCTTATCTCACTGTGTCTGGGTACTGCAGGAATCTTGTAGAGAATCAATTAAGGGTATTTTAATCCACATGTGCTGTAACACTGACCAGGGGCAGGCACCGTGTTGAATTAATGAAGAAGCAGGAGCTCTAGCTGCCGTTTTCGTTGATTTTATGGACTTAAGTCAAACCTTCAAACAACTAAAAAGTTTTCTTTGATATGTATTTAACATTATTTGTTTACATATGCATCAAGAATACTATTCTTTGATATGATACAGGAATATGGTTCATCAGCATGTTACATTACATCAACGAGTAGCCTTGATCATTGTTGCTTATATGTGCACTAAAAATGATTACACAGGATGGTACAGCACATGGAGACAAATCCTTCAGTCCTGGCTGAAGCAAAAGCAAATGGAAGCCAATGAAACCTTTGTATGAGTAAAGATTCAGCAGGCCAATCCGGAAGGCTTTACAGTCATGTGAATATTGCTACTGAAGTCAATGGTATTAACATGAGTAACGGATGCAGGAATGAGCCATTAGTAAGGACTGCAGGATTTTCTCCAGGTCCATTTCCAATTAATAAAGATATATTAGTGGATAAAGCACGGGTCCGGGGCTCTGGAAACCTGTTTCTAGTCTTGTCTGTCTCTGGCCAGCTGGGTGACCTTGGGCAAGTCACTTCCCCTCTCTGTGCCTCAGTTTCTCCATCAATAAAATCGGGATAATTATACTGACCTTCTTTGTAAAGCACTTTGAGATCTATAGACAAGAAGTGCTATTTAATGGCTAGTTATTATTATTAGTCATAAAACCAAAAAGCTATTATTCACATTATGGCCAAATGGTTTGCAAACTTTCATTCTTAATTTGAAACAGTGAAGCACCAAGCTAAACCAACACCGCCACAACTGATGTTTTGCCCATGCCTTAAAACAACAACAAAACAACATGCCAATGGACTTCAATCAAATCTGGAGAAACAAACTCTCCAGGGATCAGAACTTGCATGCCTGAACACTGCGCCTGAAGCACTTTTCATGAGTTGTTCACCACTGGAAATGTGGGCATTATATAAATGCAGACAAAAAATTAACCAAGATATGATCCTCCTCCCCCCCATAAGATCAGTATGGTACATGCAAATTCAACAGGTAAAGCAAGGCAGAAAGTGCATCATGGTAAAGACTCCTTAACTCAGAACTGGTAAAGAGACAAATGAGTTATGACAGTCATCCCTTTATGAGTGTAGGATAAACATATAAGCTCCTATTATTCTTTTCCTATCCTATTTTTAACAAATCCATGTGGAAATGTTTAGTGTCAGGAACATATTTAGTCAGATTACAGTCAGCTGTTTCATTTTGAAAGGAGATGAGCCATACTGGTTTAAAAATAATAAATTCTTGTTCAGGTCAAGAAGAGCTCTAAGCCCTGGTCTACACTAGGACTTTAGGTCGAATTTAGCAACGTTAAATCGATTTAAACCTGCACCCGTCCACACAGTGAAGCCCTTTATTTCGACTTAAAGGGCTCTTAAAATCGATTTCCTTACTCCACCCCTGACAAGTGGATTAGCGCTTAAATCGACGTTCCCAGCTCGAATTTGGGGTACTGTGGACACAATTCGATGGTATTGGCCTCCGGGAGCTATCCCAGAGTGCTCCATTCTGACCGCTCTGGACAGCACTCTCAACTCAGATGCACTGGCCAGGTAGACAGGAAAAGAACCGCGAACTTTTGAATCTCATTTCCTGTTTGGCCAGCGTGGCAAGCTGCAGGTGACCATGCAGAGCTCATCAGCACAGGTGACCATGATGGAGTCCCAGAATCGCAAAAGAGCTCCAGCATGGACCGAACGGGAGGTACGGGATCTGATCGCTGTTTGGGGAGAGGAATCCGTGCTATCAGAACTCCGTTCCAGTTTTCGAAATGCCAAAACCTTTGTCAAAATCTCCCAGGGCATGAAGGACAGAGGCCGTAACAGGGACCCGAAGCAGTGCCGCGTGAAACTGAAGGAGCTGAGGCAAGCCTACCAGAAAACCAGAGGAGCCGCTCTGGGTCAGAGCCCCAAACATGCCGCTTCTATGATGAGCTGCATGCCATTTTAGGGGGTTCAGCCACCACTACCCCAGCCGTGTTGTTTGACTCCTTCAATGGAGATGGAGGCAATACGGAAGCAGGTTTTGGGGACGAAGAAGATGATGATGAGGAGGAGGTTGTAGATAGCTCACAGCAAGCAAGCGGAGAAAACGGTTTTCCCGACAGCCAGGAACTGTTTCTCACCCTAGACCTGGAGCCAGTACCCCCCGAACCCACCCAAGGCTGCCTCCTGGACCCAGCAGGCGGAGAAGGGACCTCTGGTGAGTGTACCTTTTAAAATGCTGTACATGGTTTAAAAGCAAGCATGTGAAAGGATTACTTTGCCCTGGCATTTGCGGTTCTCCTAGATGTAGTCCTAAAGCCTTTGCAAAAGGTTTCTTGGGAGGGCAGCCTTATTTCGTCCTTCATGGTAGGACACTTTTATCACTCCAGGCCAGTAACACATACTCGGGAATCACTGTAGAACAAAGCATTGCAGTGTATGTTTGCTGGCATTCAACCAAAATCCGTTCTTTCTCTCTCTGTGTTATCCTCAGGAGAGTGAGATATAATTCATGGTCACCTGGTTGAAATAGGGTGCTTTTCTTCAGGGACACTCAGTATAGCCCATTCCTGCTGGGCTGTTTGCCTGTGGCTGAACAGAAATGTTCCCCGCTGTTAGCCACAGGGAGGGGGGAAGGTTGAGGGGGTAGTCACGCGGTGGGAGGAGGCAAAATGCGACCTTGTAACGAAAGCACATGTGCTATGTATGTAATGTTAACAGCAAGGTTTACCCTGAAAGACTGTAGCGACTGTTTTATAAAATGTGTCTTTTTAAATACCGCTGTCCCTTTTTTTTTCTCCACCAGCTGGATGTGTTTCAATGATCACAGGATCTTCTCCTTCCCAGAGGCTAGTGAAGCTTAGAAAGAAAAAAAAATGCACTCGCGATGAAATGTTCTCCGAGCTCATGCTGTCCTCCCACACTGACAGAGCACAGACGAATGCGTGGAGGCAAATAATGTCAGAGTGCAGGAAAGCACAAAATGACCGGGAGGAGAGGTGGAGGGCTGAAGAGAGTAGGTGGCGGGCTGAAGACAGGGCTGAAGCTCAAATGTGGCGGCAGCGTGATGAGAGGAGGCAGGATTCAATGCTGAGGCTGCTGCAGGACCAAACCAGAATGCTCCAGTGTATGGTTGAGCTGCAGCAAAGGCAGCTGGAGCACAGACTGCCACTGCTGCCCCTCTGTAACCAACCGCCCTCCTCCCCAAGTTCCATAGCCTCCACACCCAGACGCCGAAGAACGCGGTGGGGGGGCCTCCGGCCAACCAGCCACTCCACAACAGAGGATTGCCCAAAAAAAAGAAGGCTGTCATTCAATAAATTTTAAAGTTGTAAACTTTTAAAGTGCTGTGCTTAAAGTGCTGTGTGGCATTTTCCTTCCCTCCTCCACCACCCCTCCTGGGATACCTTGGTAGTCATCTCCCTATTTGTGTGATGAATGAATAACGAATGCATGACTGTGAAGCAGCAATGACTTTATTGCCTCTGCAAGCGGTGATTAAAGGGAGGAGGGGAGGGTGGTTAGCTTACAGGGAAGTAGAGTGAACCAAGGGGCGGGGGGTTTCCATCAAGGAGAAACAAAGAGAACTTTCACAGCGTAGCCTGGCCAGTCATGAAACTGGTTTTCAAAGCTTCTCTGATGCGTACCGCGCCCTCCTGAGCTCTTCTAACCGCCCTGGTGTCTGGCTGCGCGTAACCAGCAGCTAGGCCATTTGCCTCAACCTCCCACCCCGCCATAAACGTCTCCCCCTTACTCTCACAGATATTGTGGAGCACACAGCAAGCAGTAATAACAGTGGGAATATTGGTTTCGCTGAGGTCTAAGCGAGTCAGTAAACTGCGCCAGCGCGCCTTTAAACGTCCAAATGCACATTCTACCACCATTCTGCACTTGCTCAGCCTGTAGTTGAACAGCTCCTGACCACTGTCCAGGCTGCCTGTGTACGGCTTCATGAGCCATGGCATTAAGGGGTAGGCTGGGTCCCCAAGGATACATATAGGCATTTCAACATCCCCAACAGTTATTTTCTGGTCTGGGAAGAAAGTCCCTTCCTGCAGCTTTTGAAACAGACCAGAGTTCCTGAAGATGCGAGCGTCATGCACCTTTCCCGGCCATCCCACGTTGATGTTGGTGAAACGTCCCTTGTGATCCACCAGAGCTTGCAGCACTATCGAAAAGTACCCCTTGCGGTTTATGTACTCGCCGGCTTGGTGCTCTGGTGCCAAGATAGGGATATGGGTTCCGTCTATAGCCCCACCACAGTTAGGGAATCCCATTGCAGCAAAGCCATCCACTATGACCTGCACATTTCCCAGGGTCACTACCCTTGATATCAGCAGATCTTTGATTGCGTGAGCTACTTGCATCACAGCAGCCCCCACAGTAGATTTGCCCACTCCAAATTGATTCCCAACTGACCGGTAGCTGTCTGGCGTTGCAAGCTTCCACAGGGCTATCGCCACTCGCTTCTCAACTGTGAGGGCTGCTCTCATCCTGGTATTCATGCGCTTCAGGGCAGGGGAAAGCAAGTCACAAAGTTCCATGAAAGTGCCCTTACGCATGCGAAAGTTTCGCAGCCACTGGGAATCGTCCCAGACCTGCAACACTATGCGGTCCCACCAGTCTGTGCTTGTTTCCCGAGCCCAGAATCGGCGTTCCACAGCATGAACCTGCCCCATTAGCACCATGATGCATGCATTGGCAGGGCCCATGCTTTCAGAGAAATCTGTGTCCATGTCCTGATCACTCACGGGACCGCGCTGACGTCGCCTCCTCGCCCGGTATCGCGTTGCCATGTTCTGGTGCTGCATATACTGCTGGATAATGCGTGTGGTGGTTGATGTGCTCCTAATTGCCAAAATGAGCTCAGCGGCCTCCATGCTTGCCTTGGTATGGCGTCCGCACAGAAAAAAGGCGCGGAACGATTGTCTGCCATTGCTCTGACGGAGGGAGGGGCGACTGATGACACGGCTTACAGGGTTGGCTTCAGGGAGCTAAAATCAACAAAGGGTGTGCCTGTACATCAAGGAGTATTTCAGGCAGGACTGCACGGAGGGTTCCAATAAGAAATGGTGCACCAAAGTTATCGTTGTTATTGGAACAAGGAGGTTAGCCTGGCCTCTGATTGATACATGGCTAGATTAACCTCGCTGCGCCTTCTCTGTGACTGACTGCAGTGTGATCTAGACAGGGGAGGAGGAAAATGAGTACAAAACAAATCTGGTCTGTTTCTTGTTCTGACCCACTCCATCTATCCTTTACATCTTTGGCTGGCAGCAGACAAAAAAGGCGCGAAATGATTGTCTACCCTTGCTTTCACGGGGGGAGGGAGGGTGGGAACGGGTTCCTGACGATATGTACCCAGAACCACCCGCGACAATGTTTTAGCCCCATCAGGCATTGGGATATCAACCCAGAATTCCAATGGGCAGCGGAGACTGCGGGAACTGTGGGATAGCTACCCACAGTGCAATGCTCCGGAAGTCGACGCTTGCCTCGGTACTGTGGAAGCGCTCCGCCGAGTTAATGCACTTAGAGCATTTTCTGTGGGGACACACACACTCGAATATATAAAACCGATTTCAAAAAAACCGACTTCTATAAATTCGACCTAATTTCGTAGTGTAGACATACCCTATGTAAGCTTGAAACCATGATATTTCACCTCATTTTCCCAGTATTTTTAAAAACAATTTTAAAGGAACATTGTAAACTTCAATGTCACACTTCTGTCTGATTTTTATTAACCTATTGTTACAAGTAACACTTAAAGACTAATGTAATTGAAAGAGATTACAAGAATTGCCTTTTTTCACCTATTTTATATATGATATGCACAGCACTCTGTTTATAGTCAGTTTCACTCTTTCCCTTGTATAGTCAGTTTCCCCTACTCTTTGTATGGGAGTTTCACACAGGAATGGATGAAAGAAAGACATTTAGAGTCAGATTCTGCCACCCTGACTTGCCCTCTGCATTATTCTGCAATTTGTCTCATTGAAACCAATTAAACAATGTATACAGAAAGTTATAACTCAATCAGAGTGAGGTTGGTTGAATCTGGCCATGAAAAAGAAATACAACAGAGAGGGGAATCAACTGACAGAATAAAAGAGACAAAGTATTCAAGTCAGAATTCACTGTTCTTTTTGGGTGTGGAATATCTGGGCTTGGTCACGTTTATTTGGTTTTAGTTTTAAGATAAGTACTGAATGCAATGAGCAGCTAACTTTTTATCATTTTAGTAAAAAAAATCTTGAACCTTATCCCTTAAAATTGAACTTTATCCAAATCTGATCACGGGAAAAAAGTTTCAAGTCTTGAGGCCACCACCTCCACACAGTGTTTTTGCATACTCTGGGGCTTGATCTGCCCCAGAAATTATTGTGTGTCATCTGCACTGCAACTAAAAGCAGAGATGAGATGGAATCCACAAAGCAATTAACAGTATTGTGCCATTCAACTTTCAACCTGCATTTGGATTAATAGCTTTGTATTCCATGCACAATGTTACTTCATACACAGTACACTGCAAAATGTACTTAACATGGAATGAACTTATAAAACACTCTCCTGCTAAACAATTAGTATCACCTAGTTTATTCTGATAAATATGAATGAGATCATCGTTATATAACAAACATGAAGCTTGTCCTTGTTACATAAGCAGGACATTGTTACTACATCCTAGATCCATTTTTAAAAATCACGACAGCATGAAAATACAGTGGATTTCTTTTACTGTATAATGTTCTAATTCTGTACAAGGGTATGTTTGGATACTGTATATTTCCTTTCCTTGCTGTTTAAATAATGACACTATATGCTACCTTTTTTTCTCATGTATTTTTAGACATCTTTTTTCTCGAGAAAGGCAAAATTTTCAGAAGTTTATGTTTGCTGAAAAAACAACAAAACCAAATCAAAGAAATAATAATTTTAGATTAAACAAAATATATAGTTTGACCCTAAATAAATTTTTTTGGCCACCAAGCCAAAAGAATTAGCTATTCACTCAGCTCTACTAAGGACTATCACAAAACTCACCACCTTCAAAGGGAAAGATGCATGTCTTCAACCTGCCTTTCCTAACATAGGGCATGCCTACACTTATCTCCGGGGCGATAGAGCCAGCAGGGGTTGATTTATCGCATCTAGTGAAGACGCGATAAATCGACTGCCGAGTGATCTCCCGTCGACTCCAGTACTCCACCAGAGCGAGAGGTGCAGGCGGAGTCAACGGGGAGCATCAGTCATCAACTTACCACAGTGAAGACACCGTGGTAAGTAGATCTAAGTACATCAACTTCAGCTAAGTTATTCACATAGCTGAAGTTGCGTAACTTAGATCGATTCTCCCCCTAGTGTAGACCTGGCTATTGTGATAGAAATGTAAGGCTGGAAGGGACCTCGATAGGTCACCTAGTCCAGTCCCCTGCACTGAGGCAGGAGTAAGTATTACCTAGAAAATAACACATAGAAAATGTATACGTTAAAAAACCGACCAAGAAACCCCCTACTTAAGCAAAACACTACACACACAATTCTCCACCTGGGGAGAAGATCCGAGAGAAAAACTACACGTGACTGACTTTAGTCAGATCACTTAATGCACTCTTGGAAGGCATGCAAATACTACTGTGAAGAGGGTGGTATAAGAATCTATACTGAATAGAATAGACTGAGTGGCACTTCGAAAAAGTGGCGTTAAGCACGTACGTGACTACAAGTTAGGAACAATCCACTTAAAATTCTGACTTACATATACCACTGATTTTACCATTGTTTCTGTAAAGATGGCAGAGTTCACTGCTTCCTTTTCAACTGAGCCCATTACCATAGGGGATTCTGTGTTGAGCTGCTGAATACAGCAGTAATGTTACATGAACTCTCCTGCACAGCCTGAATTATTACAGAGGCAAGAGGAATCCTAAACACATGCTGAGGTGTTCCTGAACAGACAACTCTGATACAGGTTTCAGAGTAACAGCCGTGTTAGTCTGTATTCGCAAAAAGAAAAGGAGTACTTGTGGCACCTTAGAGACTAACCAATTTATTAGAGCATAAGCTTTCGTGAGCTACAGCTCACTTCATCAGATGCATATCGTGGAAACTGCAGCAGACTTTATATATACACAGAGAATATGAACCAATACCTCCTCCCACCCCACTGTCCTGCTGGTAATAGCTTATCTAAAGTGATCATCAGGTGGGCCATTTCCAGCACAAATCCAGGTTTTCTCACCCTCCACCCCCCCACACAAATTCACTCTCCTGCTGGTGATAGCCCATCCAAAGTGACAACTCTTTACACAATGTGCATGACAATCAAGGTGGGCTATTTCCTGCACAAATCCAGGTTCTCACATCCCCCCCACCCCCATACACACACAAACTCACTCTCCTGCTGGTAATAGCTCATCCAAACTGACCACTCTTCAAGTTAAAATCCAAGTTAAACCAGAACATCGGGGGGGGGTAGGAAAAAACAAGAGGAAACAGGCTACCTTGCATAATGACTTAGCCACTCCAAGTCTCTATTTAAGCCTAAATTAATAGTATCCAATTTGCAAATGAATTCCAATTCAGCAGTTTCTCGCTGGAGTCTGGATTTGAAGTTTTTTTGTTTTAAGATAGCGACCTTCATGTCTGTGATTGCGTGACCAGAGAGATTGAAGTGTTCTCCGACTGGTTTATGAATGTTATAATTCTTGACATCTGATTTGTGTCCATTTATTCTTTTACGTAGGGACTGTCCAGTTTGACCAATGTACATGGCAGAGGGGCATTGCTGGCACATGATGGCATATATCACATTGGTGGATGTGCAGGTGAACGAGCCTCTGATAGTGTGGCTGATGTTATTAGGCCCTGTGATGGTGTCCCCTGAATAGATATGTGGGCACAATTGGCAACGGGCTTTGTTGCAAGGATAAGTTCCTGGGTTAGTGGTTCTGTTGTGTGGTATGTGGTTGTTGGTGAGTATTTGCTTCAGGTTGCAGGGCTGTCTGTAGGCAAGGACTGGCCTGTCTCCCAAGATTTGAGAGAGTGTTGGGTCATCCTTTAGGATAGGTTGTAGATCCTTAATAATGCGTTGGAGGGGTTTTAGTTGGGGGCTGAAGGTGACGGCTAGTGGCGTTCTGTTATTTTCTTTGTTAGGCCTGTCCTGTAGTAGGTAACTTCTGGCTACTCTTCTGGCTCTGTCAATCTGTTTCTTTACTTCTGCAGGTGGGTATTGTAGTTGTAAGAAAGCTTGACAGAGATCTTGTAGGTGTTTGTCTCTGTCTGAGGGGTTGGAGCAAATGCGGTTGTATCGCAGAGCTTGGCTGTAGACGATGGATCGTGTGGTGTGGTCAGGGTGAAAGCTGGAGGCATGCAGGTAGGAATAGCGGTCAGTAGGTTTCCGGTATAGGGTGGTGTTTATGTGACCATTGTTTATTAGCACTGTAGTGTCCAGGAAGTGGATCTCTTGTGTGGACTGGACCAGGCTGAGGTGGTGGGATGGAAATTGTTGAAATCATGGTGGAATTCCTCAAGGGCTTCTTTTCCATGGGTCCAGATGATGAAGATGTCATCAATATAGCGCAAGTAGAGTAGGGGCTTTAGGGGACGAGAGCTGAGGAAGCGTTGTTCTAAATCAGCCATAAAAATGTTGGCATACTGTGGGGCCATGCGGGTACCCATAGCAGTGCCGCTGATCTGAAGGTATACATTGTCCCCAAATGTGAAGTAGTTATGGGTAAGGACAAAGTCACGAAGTTCAGCCACCAGGTTAGCCGTGACATTATCGGGGATAGTGTTCTTGACGGCTTGTAGTCCATCTTTGTGTGGAATGTTGGTGTAGAGGGCTTCTACATCCATAGTGGCCAGGATGGTGTTATCAGGAAGATCACCGATGGGTTGAAGTTTCCTCAGGAAGTCAGTGGTGTCTCGAAGGTAGCTGGGAGTGCTGGTAGCGTAGGGCCTGAGGAGGGAGTCTACATAGCCAGACAATCCTGCTGTCAGGGTGCCAATGCCTGAGATGATGGGGCGCCCAGGATTTCCAGGTTTATGGATCTTGGGTAGTAGATAGAATATCCCAGGTCGGGGTTCCAGGGGTGTGTCTGTGCGGATTTGATCTTGTGCTTTTTCAGGAAGTTTCTTGAGCAAATGCTGTAGTTGCTTTTGGTAACTCTCAGTGGGATCAGAGGGTAATGGCTTGTAGAAACTCGTGTTGGAGAGCTGCCGAGCAGCCTCTTGTTCATATTCCGACCTATTCATGATGACAACAGCACCTCCTTTGTCAGCCTTTTTGATTATGATGTCAGAGTTGTTTCTGAGGCTGTGGATGGCATTGCGTTCCGCATGGCTGAGGTTATGGGGCAAGTGATGCTGCTTTTCCACAATTTCAGCCCGTGCACGTCGGCGGAAGCACTCTATGTAGAAGTCCAGTCTGCTGTTTCGACCTTCAGGAGGAGTCCACCTAGAATCCCTCTTTCTGTAGTGTTGGTAGGGAGACCTCTGTGGATTAGTATGCTGTTCAGAGGTATTTTGGAAATATTCCTTGAGTCGGAGACGTCGAAAATAGGATTCTAGGTCACCACAGAACTGTATCATGTTCGTGGGGGTGGAGGGGCAGAAGGAGAGGCCCCGAGATAGAACAGCTGCTTCTGCTGGGCTGAGAGTATAGTTGAGAGTATACTCTGATACAGTAGATGAGTCCACAAAACAACTGCAGATAGTGAGATCGAGTGAGCGTATCAATCCAGTTGCTCGAAACCAGAGACTGAGAAGTCTGTTAAACCACTTGATAAAGCAGTAATGTCTTCCCAACTCCCCTATATATTCTGAATTATTAGGGGTCTCATAACTGGACAAGAGAAAAAACATTTGAAGCCAGGCTGTCACTCCAGCCTTATATTACTCTGTTTTGTCTAGATGTTGCAGCACATCTAATCTCAGTTACCAGTCTGCCTCAAAACTGTGAGTCTTCTTAGACATCGTGACAGAAGCGGTACCAGTGTAGCTGGCTGCATTGATCTTGGAGTGGCACCTTCACCACCACACACTTCAACCTTTCCTAGGGTGACCAGATGTCCCTATAAAATAGGGACGGTCCCGATATTTGGGGCATTTTCTTCTATAGGCGCCAATTACCCCCCCATGCCCGTCCCAGTTTTTCACACTTGCTGCCTGGTCACCCTAACCTTTCCACAAACTAAATACAGTAGAACCTCAGAGTTACAAACACAGCAGGAATGGAGGTTGTTCATAACTCTGAAATGTCCGTAACTCTGAACAAAACATTGTGGTTAGTCTTTCAAAAGTTTACAACCGATCATTGACATAATATAGTTTTGAAACTTTACTATGCAGAAGCAAAATGCTGCTTTTAACCATCTTAACTTAAATGACACAAGCACAGAAAATTTCCTTATCTTGTCAAATCTTTTTTTTTTAAAACATTCCCTTTATTTTTTTAGTAGTTTACATTTAACATAGTACTCTCTAATTGCTTTTTTGTTGTTGTTTTTTGGTTTCTTTTGCTGCCTGATCATGTACTTCTGGTTCCAAATGAACTGTTAGCAAAAGTTGACTTTTTAATGGTTACTACTCTATATCCATGTTGCTAAACATAGGATAGCATAAGATACTGGCATAGTCATTCTACTAAGTGTCCCGCAGATTGTGCATGTGCTCCAATACCTCAGAGAAATACAACTCTAAATAACTTGCCTGGTGGGAAGGGTCCTTTAAATATCCCTGTACCACCTATCTCCGAGCAATAAATCTCTCTGCCTCAATTCAGTGCACTGGGGGACAGGTAGCTTTGAGACAGCTATAGGAGCATTTGTGGTGAAGACGGGAGAATGGAGAGATTTATAGAGCCTTCACTGCTGGGACAAGCAGCCTAGAGAGATTTATAGGAGGCTTCCCAGTGACGACAGGCAACATGGAGAGATTTATCAAACCCTCCCCAATAGATGAGGTACAGCCACTACAAATGCACTTAGTCAATCTGCAAAGGGGTGACATGCCCTAGTCTACATTGCTAATTCATGATGACAAGCTTTTGAATAAATAGGATACTGCTGCTGCTAACTGCAACCTGGATATTTGCAGGTAATGGTGAATTGGATTTAAGGTACCTGTAAAAGGAACTGGGTTACTAGTATGAACCATTCTTTCTATGTTAAAATAAAACAATGATTCCTGAGATGAATTTCCCAGGAGTTCAGCACTAAAGTGAAGTGCCCTTGAAGCGTGTCTGAAGTGAGTAATTTGCAGGGGGACAGACACTGGTAAAAAGAACTTAAGAGGGGAAAGAGGAACATTCATTGAAACTATATGCAAAATCCAGAATCTTACAGAGTCAAAAATATTTTCCTCTCCAGAGGTAACTCTCTGAGCCAAAGATAACAGTTATTCCTGGCAGAGATGGTTAAAAGTAATCAGAGAAGGGTTTAAACAATACTAAAGAAAAGGAAACTTCAATAGTCACCTTCTTCCACTCAAACCATGCCTTGCAGCGGTTAGATTGGTTTACTTGTTTTTTTACATGAAAGTTTGCAATAATCAAAGGTCATAAGTTTAAATCCATATTGCTCTTAGCTCATAGGTAAACCAAGATGAAGGCAAATGAGCACTAACGCTTGACTGTTTATGTCAATCATTATTCCAGTTGAAATGAAAGAACCTATAACACAGATTAACTGAGAAACTGGAACTAAGGCTCTCTTAATATGAATGCGGAGGGATACAAATAGGACTGTGTTGCTGTCAGGTTGTTTGTGCACCAGTACCAGGGTGTTTTTCTGTCTCTGCAATATGCGTTTCTCTTTGCCAGCCACAGACAGGATTTGTCAATCCTTTAGACATATGGCAAAGCCCATTTTTACTCGCAAACATAGGGCCTGATGCAAAGCCCACTGAAGTCAATAAGAGTCTTTCCATCAACTTCACGTGAACTTAGGATCATGGTTTTAGAGAGGTTGGATGTTATTACTGGAGGGGATGGAGACTGAAGAATGATCTGGTAGGACCTCATAAAATAGTTGGGTAGAGGGTCTTTTGGTTTTCTTTTGTGGGAATGTCTGTATAGTGGCATTTAAATGAAAATATTATATAGATACAACTTTTAATCATGAGTTTCAACTTTGACAGGTATCTAGAGCTGTGCATATGTGCCTATCAAGTAAAACAAAAGTCTTAAACAGTATTTCTGCTTCCAGCGTACAAATATACTGACACTTGTGCAAATATTCTTAGCTACATGCAATATGCTTCGTTGCCATTGAACATATAGTGGGAGAGCTAATTATTTAATCAAGGTCAGGTATATATAATTAACTGATTAATATATTTAATTGAAGTCCACATATGAAAACTAAAGCAAATTTAACAAGACTACTACTAATCCACTAGGATACCATGACAAACTGTAACACATTTCTACAACAGAAACATAACATGACAAGAAAAACTGTAGCATTTGTCACGAGTGGTTAAACAAGTCAGTTCATATTTTGTTTGTTTGACCTATACATGTTGGGTATTGTGATTTAAAATATTAATAAGGATATAAAACATTAATGAGAAAAAAAAATAAATTTATACCTAGGAAGATAACAGTCAGCTTTCTATTGCCAAAGCAAGAGTTAATTATTTGCAAAGGGGTCATTTGGCTAAAGCTTTGCATGAGAAAAGCACTCTCAAAATTCACTAGCTATACAGAAAGAAAAGGAGTACTTGTGGCATCTTAGAGACTAACCAATTTATTAGAGCATAAGCTTTCGTGAGCTACAGCTCACTTCCTCAGATGCATATCGTGGAAACTGCAGCAGGCTTTATATCACCAGCAGGAGAGTGAATTTGTGGGGGGGGGGGTGGAGGGTGAGAAAACCTGGATTTGTGCTGGAAATGGCCCACCTGATGATCACTTTAGATAAGCTATTACCAGCAGGACAGTGGGGTGGGAGGAGGTATTGTTTCATATTCTCTGTGTATATATAAAGCCTGCTGCAGTTTCCACGATATGCATCTGAGGAAGTGAGCTGTAGCTCACGAAAGCTCATGCTCTAATAAATTGGTTAGTCTCTAAGGTGCCACAAGTACTCCTTTTCTTTTTGCGAATACAGACTAACACGGCTGTTACTCTGAAACCTAGCTATACAGATACGCTTAAGCTGATCCTTCATGAGGTATAATGGGACAGCTGATTTACCAGAAGATGCAATCTAACAGCTTTGATCCTGCAATTGGCGGTGTGAAAGGACCTTTGTGCGAACATACCTCATTGCAAGAAAAGGGTCTTCAGCTTTAGTATTGGTGTATAAAGCCTTTCCTAATCTTGGCTTAGTACTTGAGCATTTGCCTCTCATCCTGTGTACCTTCTTGGGAGTGAAGGTAGGGACTGCTTCAAGTCCCTAGGTTCCATCAGAATCAGGTGTGCCTTTCTCTTGATTATGGAACCTCCTTCCTAGAGAAGTTCCATCAGAATCCTTTACTGACTACTTTAGGAATGCTGAAAACCCCTTGCATTTAATTTGTTCCTAATAACTGAGACTGATATTTCCAAACCAGTGTAGGGAATTTAGCAACATAGCTTCCATTAATTTTATAATAGTATCAGTTTTAAAATTAATGGCAGATATTGTCAGTAAATATTAATCTTTTATTATTCTTTTTATATCAAACTCTCTATTTCTTGACCAGACATCACAGATTCTTTTCTATTTTAGCCAAAGGTGCTGGCTAAAGTCTACTGTTAAAGAGGGTTTTGTTTTGGAAAAATGAATACCTTTGTCCTAGTGGTCCTGTACTTCATAATGCACTCTGAACTTTAGCTGACCCTATTGCGTTATCATTAAGCTGAATTTTAGCTGAACCTTATCATGCTATTAAATAATGTGTATCCTTTGTACTCTGAATTCTTGACCCTTAGGGAAATATCCAGAAAGAAACCATTTGTTACCGATATAGGGAAGGTGTTTTCTGTAATTAATAAAATAATAATCATCTGTCAAGGTTCCTTCCCCACTCTGAACTCTACAGTACAGATGTGGGGACCTGCATGAAAACCTCCTAAGCTTACTTTTACCAGCTTAGGTTAAAACTTCCCCAAGATACAAACTATTTTACCCTTGGACTTCCACTGCCACCACCAAACATTTATCTGGGTTTATTTTTATTAGGAAAGCATCGTTTGGAAACATCTTTCTCCCAAAAATCCTCCCAACCCTTGCACCCCACTTCCTGGGGAAGGTTTGGTAAAAATCCTCACCAATTTGTGTAGGTGACCACAGACCCAAACCCTTGGAACTTAAGAACAATGAAAAAGCATTCAGTTTTCTTACAAGAAGACTTTTAATAGAAGTAAAAAAGAATCACCTCTGTAAAATCAGGATGGTAAATACCTTACAGAATAATTAGATTCAAAACATAGAGAATCCCTCTAGGCAAAACCTTAAGTTACAAAAAAGACACACAGACAGGAATATTTATTCTATTCAGCTCAGCTTAATTTTCTCAGCCATTTAAAGAAAGCATAATCTAACGCATATCTAGCTAGATTACTTACTAAGTTCTAAGACTCCATTCCTGTTCTGTTCCCAGCAAAAGCAACACACAGACAGACACAGACCCTTTGTTTTTCTCCCTCTTCCCAGCTTTTGAAAGTATCTTGTCTCCTCATTGGTTATTTTGGTCAGGTGCCTGCGAGGTTACCTTTAGCTTCTTAACCCTTTACAGGTGAAAGGATTTTTCCTCTGGCCAGGAGGGATTTTAAAGGTGATTACCCTTCCCTTTATATTTATGACATCATCCAACGATGTTTTTAGCTTGATCAGTAATGAGTCCAACAGATGATTTCTGTCACGATGACTTGGTTATAGATATCTTTTGTAATTGATAAAATAGTGGATGGTTGAACATGTGTCATAAGTAAGGCTACAATTTAGTCAGGGGTATTTTTAGTAAAAGTCATGGACAAGTCATGGGCAATAAACAAAAATTCACAGCCCGTGACCTACTCATGACACACTGTAAATACCCCGACTAAATGGGGGGCACTGTTGCAGAGGCACACCTCAGGGGGCCGCTACTACAGGTGGTGCACCCCAGGGGGACCACTGCTATGGGGGGGAGGTGCAGGGCCAGCCGCGGCACCAGCTGCCAGTGGCCACCAGAGCAGTGGCTGGTGTGGCTGGCCCTGGGGCTGCTGCAGCAGTGGCCGGGTGTGGCTGGCTGTGGGGCTGCCCGAGCGGCTGGTATGGTAGGCCCCGCGGCCACCCGAGCAACTTCCACGACCTCCATGACAGACACGGAGCCCTAGTCATAAGAACATTAAGAATGACCATACTGGGTCAGACCAATGGACCATCTAGCCCAGTATCCTGTCTTCCGACAGTGGCCAGGTGCTTCAGAGGGAAGGAACAGAACAGGCAATCATCTACTACCCACTTCTGACAATTAGAGGCTAGCTTTAGCTTATCCATTATGTAAACCAGATATCACGTAAAGAAGTCCATAGTCAATAGTCATTTTCTTTGTCTCTTTTCTGTGAGCACACATAGTATATAGGGTGACCAGATGTCCCGATTTTATACGGACAGTGCCGATATTCGGGTCTTTTTCTTTTATAAGCGCCTATTACACCCCGCCTCCTGTCCCAACATTTCACACTTGCTATCTGGACACTCTAATAATATACAAAGAGATACCAGTTATTATAGATGTATGTTGTAATGGACAAAATGATCTAATTGATAAGGCATGCTCATAAATGCTCTGTAATTGATAAACTTAGTAACTGACAAAATGGACAAGGAACAAGTGGTATAACAGGTTGTCGTGGGGCGACTGCTCCACTCCTGGAGAACAGGGGTTAAATACCCAAGCTAGGCTGACTGCAGAAGCAGCCATAGCTGTGGCCAGCTCAATTAGGGCCCAGCTGGCCCTGATAAGAGGACTGTGGGCCAGAAGCTGGAGAAGTCTCACTCTAGCCCTGGAGTGGGAAGGGCTAACTCCCTGGGAGCATCATTTACTGAACACTAATTTTTTCCTATTTTTTTCCTTATTTCTACCTTTTTTATTTCCTCTTGTGCATTTCCCTCAGCCTTCCCTTTTCCTTTTCTATTTCATATTTCTTTTTTTCCTTCCTTCTCTCTCACTACATGTTCCTTCCCCCCCCCCATCTCCTTTTCTGTCTCTCCCTTTACCCCCATGCTTTTTTGCTACTTCACTCCATTTGTGCGTTTTCCACTTTCCTTCTTCTCCTCTCTCCTGTTTTCTTGGTCCCTCCCTTCTTCCCAAATCATTATTTTTATTTCCTGTGTTTCTCAATCAATTTAATCTGACTGATCAGTTTTAAGGTATGCAGCAGTACACAAGTTGCACAGTGCTAAGTTGGCAGTGTAAAAACAAATTCACTTCAGCTCCTCTCAGCATCTGCAGTCAGTGACAAGGAATTGGCAGCACAGCTGTGTTAAGAGTCTGACCACATCAACCTTCTGACTTGTGTGGACAGCTTGAAGGATTGAGCCCCCTATTTTGTGCTACAGAAGAGCAGGGGTTTAGCGACCTCTGGTTTTGCTTCAGCACACTCTGAAACAAAAGGCAATGAAAACTTCAGCCCGATCCTAAAGTCTTGGACTCCACATTATTTTCATTGGCTTTAGCAGTCCTTATGAGGATATGGTGTTATCAATCTATTTCACTCAGTTTCCACAGCACTCCTCACAGTCAGTTTCTTAGACCACCCTTGAGGAGAGGGTACTCCATAGCCCCCTGTTTTGTAGTATGTTGCCTCCCCCCCCCCTTTTATCTGAGATAGCTGGCTGATTCTGTAGTAACTAACTGCTTCACTAATACAAAAGACAGCGTTTCCTCATGCCAGACCTCTGAAAGTCAAGCCACAGTTTTCAAATTGAGCCTAAATTATCGGGATGGGAGAAAAAGAGTAACTCCATTGTTTTCCTTGACATCATGGGCTATTAACACTTCTCTAGGTCAACAATTTTCTATATTCATCTGCCACCAGCCTCAAAATATATGAAATCCTCAATCCATGTCGGTTCACTGATACAAGTCAGGAACAATTGAACTTACAGGGTGCCAAGAAGCCAAAATGCAGTAACAAATCTGTTTCTCTGTATTAATCAATCAATTGTAAAGCCCTGTTGAGATCTTTGGATGAAAAGTGTTAGATTAGTGCTAACTGTTACTGTAAGAAAGTTATTTGCTGAGTGCTAGTTTTGCAACACATAGTCTTTTGCTGACAGGCCAAGGTTTCTTCAGTGATCTATAAAAATCACATCTTGCCAAAAAGCCTCATTTTCTCTATATTATTGAAAGGTTTCTGATTTATTTTTCCTATAGCTCTGCCCACTCTAGGCCATGACATTTAATTATGGATTCTCAAGAAACCTTTCCCTCCATGTCAGAAATACCTTTTCCACAAGGACTCTGACAAAATGACAGCAGGTCCCCATGGCTCTGCCTGTCTACTATTAAATCCTGAGTTAACGTAAGCAAACCCTGTCAGCTGTCAGGAAAAACAATTCCACCTCCCTTCTCTTCCCCTCCTTCCCGAAAGGAGGGCTACTAGCCTGGCATCTCACAAAGGGCTGAGTCTCTTGGTAGCCTTCTGTCACCAAGTTGATCTGGATCAACAATTTTCTATACATTCTTTTGATGTTCTGCAAAATAATATAGTTTCCACTTGAGAAGCTAATTACAGCCTGATGTTCTGCAGCAACACTAAGAAAGCTACTTAAAGCCAGTCATAATTTAAAAACATGAAAGAAAATTATTTGACTTCAGCCATGAGGTCACCAAGGAAAACCTCATAGTTAACTCCTCCTACTATAAATAGCTTCTGCAGCACTTTTAAAACCAGTAGATGGGTTTACCTTGTTCATCCCTTCAATACATAAACACAGCTCAGATGCATTAAACACATGTCAAAAACAACTGAATTCCTTGCCTTGTTCATACTCAATGACTCTAAAAAATAAAGTAAATACACACAACTCTCTGGAAACTTACACTGAGATGCTTTCATAGAAAACATTCTGCCTCAAAACAGCTTCTTTGAATGTACCACTTGGTATTTTTTTGTGCATGTTGCAGCATTGGCACAATAATCAGAGCACCATTGTATGTTGTGACATAGTGTCACCCTGCTCCTGTCTCTTCGCTAGTCTCCAACTGCTTGGAGACCTTATTCTGGTGCAATTTACAGTCTTATCCCCACCACCCTTATAAACTTGTGCAGCTCTGTATTTACAATAGCATACACTCCTTAGCTCACTCCTCCAAGGAGGGGGGAAAGATACCGTCTGTGTTCCTCCAAGAGCTCTCTCCTGGCTCCAACTCTCAAAAGCCTACCAGTCTCTCTCTTCCCTCTGAACACGTCCTTCAGGTGCCTTTCTACTTTCTGGGCTAATGGGTAAATTAGCTTTGTCATTCTCTCCAGCCCATCCCCAATCTATCAATTGGACCCAGTTTTGGCCCTCAGGTTTACTCCAGGGGGGAGCTTTAATTGGTAACCCATTGATCAGAGTGCTGGTACAGATGCTGTTGATAACACTCTATCACTCCTGTCTATATGAAATTCCAAATATTAAGCTGGCGTTAGGCGAAGCCATGCAATTTCTCCCTCATTTGTATAGGACTAATTTTGATTAGGAGTGTTTTTGCCTTCCTATGATAACATTAATAAAACAAGTTAAATATATTGGTAAATGTTTTTAAACGTTAAAAATGCAAAAACGTTTTTATATAGAATAATGAGAGAATCAATTCATGACAGACATGAAGGGTCCATGGTAATTGTCTATTCTTATACTACTGAGTAAATGTGGGGCCAAGTAAATCAAAGGGACCTTGTAACCAGGGAAATAAGTGCTTATTGTTGCAGCTATAAAGATATATATTCTGTCTGTTCTTTGATATACAAGATCGTGACCCTGAAGCTTTTTAAATATGTTAGACAAGAGAATCTGAAAAATCCCTGAAGATGATGATGATGATGATGGAAATCTTTTTCTGTCAGGTTATGGGTTTATAGTAAAATTGATGTCACTGCTAGACTGATCTGGAAGACTAAGTTTCATGGATCAGTTTTCTGGGATACATTCTTCTATTTAATTTGCACAACAATCTAATCTTTCTGTTTTAGGTATTTAAATAGCACCCGTCCCCATAGTATCAAAATGCTAGTTTTGACCATTTTATTTTCCAGATTTGGTTCAAAATCACTTATATTCCATTCTGGCTGAACCCATACATCAAAGCCAACATTTAAAACAAAATTGGCATAGCTTCACTGTTTGTGAGATTCCATGGGAACTAGAAGACCTAGCACATGAGAAACTGTCAGAAACAGCTTGTTATAAAACAAAAACAAAGCCACAAAGCTCAGTTTTGAAAAAATCATGCCTATCTAGCGACACCAATATTTTTATTCCAAGGTCTCATGAAACAGATGCTTGCTCCTCAAAGCAGTTTTGGATTAAATCTGTAAATTTGCCCTTGTTCAAACTGAAACTAGCCACTTTTCAGTTGGTTTTGTGTTTTACTGTAAAACTGATTTATTCACAAGCACTAACACTAATCTATTGCTAGTATTCTAGTGGATTAGCTGATGAGAGTTTTAATTGTTAAACAAGCCACAAAGTTTTAATGTTACATAATTATCTCTGTTGACTTTTCTGTTTGCCTGGTCAACAAAGCTGGAGAATGTTAATAAGAATATTTGTGAATTGAAAAAGCCTCAGAAGCCTAACTCATGACTAAGTCTGAATAATATATCTTACTTGTATTTATTTCATTTATACACACACAAGCATTGAAAATACTGGTGACTGCAGAGAAACTCTGCTGCAACCATAACTACTGGACAGCACATATAAACAGCCTGGCAA